>NC_138082.1:62669000-63996000 GCF_964212035.1 Myotis nattereri | reverse complement strand
CAATGCTTGGATGCACCTTAGTGAAGGGTTTTTATCAGGGTGGAACACAGCCAATTTTTTCTTCCGAAGGGACCATCCGTTCTCTCCCTGATGAAAAAGCAAGGAGAAAGCCGGTAGGTTCGGGGTTTGTGAATATTACCTTTTTCCTGCACAGCCCTCACCTCCCCAGTCCCCACTCTGCTCCCGCAGACACAGGAGGGGACAGAGCCACAGGAAATGACCTCTGGTGCTCCCATGAATTTCAAGGTATCACCAAGTGGTACATTTGAAATCGAGTGCTTCGTTCTCTTCCTCCTTTTTCTGTCTGAGTCCAGAGTGTCATCTCTGAACAAGGCTGGCCTCCTTTCAGAGCTGGGATAAGGCACACTGTCTTAAGGAAGGTATCAGATGCAACAGGATGGCCTTGCTTTTTATTTGGAGAAATGCATTAGTTTGCGAAGGCCGCCATAAGAAAGTACCACAGACCGGGTGGCCTAAAGAACAGAAACTTTTTTTCTCAAAGTTCTGGAGGCTAGATGTTCAAGATCAAGGTGTCAGTAGGGCTGTTTTCCCTGAGGTCTCTCTGCTTGGACTATAGATGGCTTCCTTCTCACTGTGTCTCCACATTATCTTCTCTGTGTCCAACTCCTCTTCTTAAAAGGACACCAATCATATTGGATTAGGACCCTCACTAGTGAGCTCATTTTAATGTGATTACCTCTTTAAAGGTCCTATTTCCAAATATAGTCACATTCTAAGGTCCTGGATATTCAGACTTCAAAAATAAATGAATGTGTATGAATTTTATATCTCCTAAGAGGAAACATAGAAATATATCATAGTGTCTGATTTCAATATTGAAAATCATTAATATATTTGTAACTTAATCTCTTAAAAGCACACTTCCTGAATGCTGCTCTGGTGTGCAACTTATTCTTTTCCCATCAGACAAAAAAGATACCAAAAATAAGAGCAAAAGCACAGTTAAGTGTCGTCTATAATGACTAAGTTTAGTCAAAGAAAATAGTTAATTGATGGTTTCCTTTTCTTCTGCATCTGTTACTCTATGTTCGGTTTGTAGGTGCATAAGGAAAGGAAAAATCAGTTATGGGTATACTATTCTTTAAGAGTTATAATATACTTCTCTGACACAGATTGTGGATTTGTTGTGCAAGTCCCCACACCTGTGGAGAGCATTGCTGGGGAGTGGGGGGGCTTGCTCACCCACTAAACCATACTCTGAATTGTTACATTTCTGTTACATTTCACCTGTCTTCCAGGTTCATGCATCTCTGTGATGGTGGGTAGCTTCTAGAACAAGGGTGGGCAAACTTTTTGACTCGAGGGCCTCAATGGGTTCTTAAACTGGCCCGGAGGGCCGGAACAAAAGCATGGATGGAGTGTTTGTGTGAACTAATATAAATTCAAAGTAAACATCATTACATAAAAGGGTACGGTCTTTTTTTTTTTTTTAGTTTTATTCATTTCAAACTGGCCAGATCCGGCCCGCGGGCTGTAGTTTGCTCACGGCTGTTCTAGAAAACAGACTAATCATATATCTTTCAGAGGATTTCTTTGAAATGCTTAGGACCAAGGTTGTTTGGGGATATTTTTCTAATTACTTGTGGTCTGTGTTCATTATAGGCAGCTACATGATAACATCCAAGAATGTGGTTATCCTAGCAGGGGGAGTAAAATATGAACAGATAAATTAATATAATAAACATTCTTTGGTCTAAAGTTGGTCTTTTAGCTTCAAAATTTAATTATGTGAGCATGCTGTCTTTAATTATGTGAGCATGCTTGACAATTTGTTCTTTGGGCCACTGGTTACTTGGAAATTCTAATGCCCAGGAGCAAATCCTGGACACATTGCCCTCTCTCTTGCTTCTTGCTGGTGACCCCATTCCACTTCCTACAGCCTAGGATCACCATGTACAGCTCTACCACCCTGACATCCCTCTTACAGTTTATCTGCTAGTGAAGAAATTCTAAGCAGTATTCATTTGGGACAGGACATACAAGAATATTAATAATATTTAAATGGAATATTCAGTGTTTAGTGTTAGGACCAGTGCAATGGTTAAACAGTGTGGAGTCAAGAGTTTAAGGAATTTTCACAGTAGTCATTAACTTTGTCAGGGCCAAGACACCAGGACAAAGAGTATGCAATTCTTCTGTTATACGTAACTAGTTGTATTCAATAGTTGAGAAGAACAGGGGAGATAGTACAGTGCAGTGGCTAAGAGCACAGTTTTAGAAGTGAGAACCGAACAGACCTTCCACATACTTCCTGGGCATCTTTAGAGGAGCGATTTTTTAAAAAAAATATATTTTATTGAATTTTTTACAGAGAGGAAGGGAGAGGAACAGAGAGTTAGAAACATTGATCAGCTGCCTCCTGCACAACCCCTATTGGGGATATGCCCGCAACAAGGTACATGCCCTTGACCAGAATCGAACCTGGGACCCTTCAGTCCGCAGGCCAACCCTCTATCCACTAAGCCAAACCGGTTAGGGCTAGAGGAGCGATTTAACCTCCCAAAGGCTCAGTTTCCTCCCCTTAAAATGGTGATAACAGTATCTAACATGGTGAGGATCAAAAGATAGAACATGCCTGGCCTGGTGGCTCAGAGGTTGAGCATTGCCCTATGAACCAAGAGGTCATGGTTTCATTCCCCATCAGGGCACATGCGTGGGTTGCGGGCTCAATCCCTAGTGTGGGACGTGCAGAAGGCAGCCATTCAATGATTCTCTCTCATAATTGATGTTTCCGTATCTCTCTCCCTCTCCCTTTGTCTCTGAAATCAATAAAAAATATTTTTAAAAAGGTGGAAGACCTGTAAAGCATGCCATATAGTGCCTGTCATATTATAAGTGCATTTGTGCACATGTTCAAGATTGTATGGATGTTATTTTTAATACTTAGGTAGCTATTAGGCATGTAGCATAGCAAACATGGATAGAGAACATTCCAGGCAATTAGTTCACCTTCAGTTGTATATATATATATACATCCATTATGAATTCAACTAAAGGTTGGTTAATATATTTAAATTAAGTTTGAAAGGGGTTGATTTCAAGCTGGTGGAGTGGTGAAGCTGTGTCTGATACCATGGGAAGTGCTGGGGTTAAATGTTTCTATACAGGGAAGATTGATGACATATTGTCAATCCTCTATTATAGCTAATCTCTTTGGTCTAGTAATGTCTACCATTTTTTATACTAAATATTAACAAATGATCTATAAGATAATTAAAATACGTCAATCTGATGTTCATGTATTTCTGGGTGATCATCCGCACTATATTTATGGTTTGGATATATTGTGTTTCAAGATGTGCTAGAAAATTTAAGGAAAGCATCATTTTGAATAAGTAGAGGAAGTACATTACTGACTCATGCTGTCTATTAACAACTCTTGATTTTTCATTTGGTTAGTTTTAATTGTTGTGAGATTTTTAAAATATGTATTTCAAAAATTTTAAGTGGTTCAATAAAAAAGCAAACCCATTTAAAAAATCAAAATCCCATAATTGTGCAGAGGCTGGATGGGTGAGTATATAACTCTGCCGCTGCAGCCAGCTGCACTTATTTTCCAAAGCTGTGGTAGAAATCCCGGCCCTTCGTGCTCAGGTCCCACTCCACGTTCTTTCTCTGTAATATGCACCGAAGTGCGTGATGGGGATGGAGACGACCTATTCTGGAAGCCCCAAATTCATGACTCTGCCTTGATGTGCATATTAGAGGGGTCGGGGAATTTGTGGCTCTCTCTGCGTACACTCCCATTGTTCCAGTGTGGTGAGGACTTTGTGCCATCGCAAGATGTTGAATTAATGATAACAGGTGATAGCATGATAAAGGACTCTATTTCAGAGATATATGAATTCACCCTTCGAGGGGCAGTAATATACCCTCAGGCAGTGATGGCGAACCTTTTGAGCTCGGCGTGTCAGCATTTTGAAAAACCGTACCTTAACTCTGGTGCCGTGTCACATGTAGAAATTTTTTGATATTTGCAACCATAGTAAAGCAAAGATTTATATTTTTGATATTTATTTTATATATTTAAATGCCATTTAACAAAGAAAAATCAACCAAAAAAATGAGTTCGTGTGTCACCTCTGACACGTGTGTCATAGGTTCGCCATCTCTGCCCTAAGGTATTAACATAACATAGACTCACATGCAATTAGATAGACTTTTTAGGAGATTGACTTGTTTTCCTAGAATTACAAGCAAAATGAAATCAACATGCACTTAAATAATATGAATAAATTAATCTTTCTGGATGATTCCTCTCCATTTCAGACTTCTTTTCTTTTGGCTCAAGCCAGAGATCAAAAGTATTCACAGAATGTTAGGAGTGGAAATGATCTTTATTGATATTGTCAGTACTCTTACTAGTAGCTTCTTCAAACAAGATTGTTCATATTAACCAGATTTAACAAAATTCTACATACAAGCCATAAATGGAGATACTATACAAATCTTTTAGTTTTTTTTGAAAGAATACCCTATTTGTTAAAAAACTAATCTCAAACCATTGGGGACATAACTCAAACTGGGACCCAATGATATTGGTTATGTAAAGCAAATGAAGGGGCATTAAATCTTTAAAACTTGATACAAAGCAATAAGAGCTTGTCTTTACTCATTTAATTATTTAGCTGATCTTTACTAAGTGCCTATTCTATGACAGTCATTGATCATTTGGAAACTCTGAGGCTGTAAAATTATAGCATTGGGCAATATCAGCGTGGTAAGCATGGGAGCAGGTGCATAGATTAAGATACAGGCCTTCCTCATGAGCTTTGTGGGGCTGCTTTTCTTTGAATATGTTCTGGTTGGTCCATATTATTCTGAAAATATCTGGGTGCCCTGCATTAAGCACAGTCTTGAAGTGTGATTGCACACAGAATCAGGATTCATCTCCTGATGCCTGATGTCTGTAAGATATGATGAAGTAGCATTAGCTTTGGGAGAACTCTTCCTTCAGACAGCTTTGCATTGTAATTTTGTCTATTTTATTTTATCTCTGCATCTGTGAAGTTGGGGTTTTGGATCTAAGGAAAGGACCTAAATGAAATGAAGGTTTACATTTGTCCTTATTTAAACACACAAAAAACTAAACATACAAAATATATACTATATATATATATATATATATATATATAATATAATATATACATATATATAATATAATATATATATATATATACACACACACACACACACTAATAAAAGCATAATATGCTAATTAGGCCAGGTCAACCGGCCATCTTCCAGATGTCCGACTTCCTTCCGGACAAAGCCATGGTGGTGAGGGCCAAGGCAGAGGCAGTTAGGGCCAAGATCAGGCTGGCAGGGGGTTAGGGGTGTTCAGGCCGGCGGGGGAGGGCAGTTGGGGGTGACCAGGCCAGCAGGGGGGTCAATTAGAGGCAATCAGGCCGGCAGGCAGAGGTGGTTAGGGGTGATCAGGCTGGCAGGGGAGCCAGTTAGGAGCAATCAGGCAGGCAGGCAGGTGAGCAGTTAGGAGCCAGTGGTCCCAGATTGTGAGAGGGATGTCTGACTGCTGGTTTAGGCCCGGCAGTCGGACATCCCCCGAGGGGTCCCAGATTGGAGAGGGTGCAGGCTGGGCTGAGGGACACCCTCCCCCCCCCCCCCCGCAATGAATTTTGTGCACTGGGCCTCTAATATATATATATAATTGATTAATTCTAGCCTATCAAGAGCCTTTGGATCTTGTTTTTGGCATACCATAATTATTTTATTTATTCTTTTGGCTTCAAGCCTTTGGTATTTTTAATAATTTTGCTAACTATGTCCTCATTCATTTTGAGCAGAACAAGTCCAAGGATAAAAGTTTGAACTATGCCCTTCATGAGCTTCCCTTTGGCTTATGTTCATTATAATTGGCATCTTTGTTTCTCTAACTGGCTATAAATCTATGTTTACTATATTCCAGTATATATTTTTCTTATCATCAAGTCATTTATCTGTCCATTATTCTACCCATAATTAATTAACATTTACCAGGGGACTCCTGTGAATCACATACTGTGCTACTTCTGCAACTAAAATATAGAGAAGGCAGAGGCCATAATCTAGTGGAGGGGGGATGGTACAAAAGGACATTTTAAACCTATGTGACAATTTTAAGCCAATTTTGAGGATTATTGTTTTGGAAATAATTGATTCAGGATAGAACTTCGCTGGGAAGGTAGGTTGATAGTTCATGTGAACAACTATGGTGTCCAGATTGGTGAAGGGAAAGAAAGAATGAGGGAGAGCCCTCTTGTACTCTGAGGCAAAAGCTATTGTTCAGGGTGCTGGAACAGTAAGATATGAAATAACCTGGTTCTTTCTGATGTGAAGCTTACCTCTAGATATATCTTATGTGAGAGAGAAATATATTGTTTTATCTTCTAAAGCCATTAATTTCTTGGGGTTCTGGGGTTCTATCACTTATGGCCCAGTGAATATACCACCATTGTTTAGGATTGGGAAGAGCAGGTCATTGGCATTAGCAGGGAAGAAGCAGTACTCTAAGAGAGAGCCTGATTTTAATTTTTTTTGTTTGTTTTTTGTTAATCCTCACACGAGGAAATTTTGAAATTTTTTCCATTGATTCCTAGAGAGAATGGAAAGCAGGGGTGTGTGGGGGGGGTGAGACACACAGAGAAACATTGATGTGAGAGAGACACATAGACTGGTTGCCTCCCCAACATGCCCAAACCAGGGCTGGGATTGAGCCTGCAACTGTCAGCTGTCAGCCAACACTGTAACCACGGAGCAATTGATTTCAATTTAAGTAAGAGAGTTAGATTCTGAAAAGAGCTATGGATGCTGAAAGCCTGTTTCACTTGGAAATGAATTGCCAGAAGGTACAGTTGAAGGGACAGGGAGCAGAAAAAGATGGCTGCCAAGGAGAACAAGGTGGGGAAGAGAGTTTGGGAATCCATAGGTAGGAATTTACATTTGGCAGAGATCAGAGAAGTCAAGATGTGAGGTATGGTCATAGAAGCTGACTCAAAATTCCAGCAGATGTTTGATGTGGTCTATGTTGGACCACATGCAACTTAGATTGGTCTAGAAGTAGATACAATCAACTCAAACAGGTAGGATGCCTGATAAACATAGCAATGGAGAGTAAAATCTGTTGGTGCAGAGGCCTGGACCCCTGGTCTAATGAGATCTCAGGATAGACTCACTAAATACCCTATTATCACTTCCATGAGTAAGACTCAGAACAGTATTCAAAAAGGAAGTAAGGGTAGTCTACTGTCTATTGTTCTGGGACGATCCCTGCTAGTTCCTGATCTCTACTCTTTCTCTAAGTGCTCATGGGCCAGCTCTTTAAAGGTGAAGTTCAGGAATTTTCCTTTGGATTTGACATTTTCAGCTGTATGTGGTTTACTGTTCATTATCTAGACAGCACTGGGTGTCTTTATTCTCTCTTTTCACAAGTATGTTCTAAAATCACATTTTCTTCATTAACTATGGCTTTTACAATTTGTAATTTTCTCTTTCCGCAAGAATTTTCTTTTACATTTTTTGCACATATTAGGAATTTGCATTTTGTTTTACTTCTTTAGCTCTTGTCAGGGAACAATTTGCCCCCTTCCCTCCCCACACCGATATATGATGGTCACTAAGTTATTTTCTCACACTTACTCCCAGCTCCACTAGTTTGGTGATAAACTTCTCTTTCATCTGTGATTCTTCTCAATCACTTTGAGACTCTTACATCATCTTTGTGTTTCTAATTATAATTGAACAAGGGTTATCTTGACTTTTTTGTTTCTGATGTATTCTACTGGAATATAACTTTGGTATTGTGGAGTCGGTATAGATGGTGGAGCAATAAATGGGTAAAATAAACATGTATAATGAATGAGAAGGTTTCCTCCAGCAAATAAGAAAATAATTATCTATTTAATTTTTGATACTTATTTAATTGTTTTTGATTCCTGTGAGTGAATGAACAGACGTAATAAATAGTACATAGAGAATAAATCATTTTTTCCTTTCTTTTTAAATGCTCAAGCAAGGATTTGAATAC
The DNA here is from genome assembly GCF_964212035.1 of Myotis nattereri. NCBI lineage: Eukaryota > Metazoa > Chordata > Mammalia > Chiroptera > Vespertilionidae > Myotis > Myotis nattereri. The sequence goes on along the minus strand of NC_138082.1, from coordinate 63,987,956 downwards.
CAGCTATGATTTCACTAAATAAATGTAAATGAACTTTTGACATAGGAATGATTAGATTTTTGTTCCCATAAGGAAAATTGAATAAAGCCTTGTAACTTCACTTATGGAATCCCAGGGACATGATATAATCTTGGAGACATATTTTGGCATGGGAAGATCATAATTAGACTTGCTGAACCAAATAGTCAAAGGATTGTCTGAAAGATGCTACTGAACCCCAGGCAGGTGGAAATGAATAGTTACGAGACTGTTCCCCTGGGGTTAACCACTTGGGATCAAGTTCTGGATATGGTGCCTTATTAGAGCCAGGAGAGTAATTACTCGTTTCCTATAAGGCTGGAATTGCTGACAGCATTCATTAACACTCAGGTGGATTCCATTTTGTAAAGAAGAATGAAAAAAATTAGATTTTACTTTAAACTTAAGTGATTTAAAACAAAACCACATATGTAGACAATAAGAATGTAAGCACCATTTCCAGTTCCTGTGTTCATGTCTGATCCTTGTCAGTAAATAACAACTAACTTGTTAGTTGTTACAAGGGGCTTCAAACCACCACCATATTGTTGCATCTTTGCTTAGTCACTTGTCAAAGGACTTTTAAGGAGGAAGGGCACCAAAAATAGCTATCAAAGCGATAAAAAATTACTAACATTTATGTCGTTATTCTGGCTTGTGTGACAATGTTTAGGAATTTTTGTTTTAAAGGATTATAGCATGGACACCATAGCTGGTGTGATAAAATAAAGACAAAAGTTGAAATGATTTCTCTTTTTCAAAGGATGGCATGCTGTCCCACGTGATACCATGCTCCTAGATGAAAACATTTTGTTCTTGAGGTGAAAATTAGTGTATCTAGCTGGGCTCCCCGCACCCCCAGTGGGAGTTTGTTAAAGCACAGCAGTGCTTAGTGGTTTGTAGGCACTTGAGTAGAACAATAAAAATCATTTATTCTTAGTTGATCTGGTTAACTATTGCTCTCTGGTGTTGAAGCCATCAGATTGGAGGAGGTCAGGGAGAGAAAAATGGGAGGTAGGGAGTCAAGTCTGAGGAGGTCTTGTGTCTGCTGGGGCCCCGGTAATGGCCAGAATTCCTTTTGTGAGCTATCATGGAGCCAATGTCAGTAAGTTTGTTGTATGCCAGTTAATGAACGGAAAATCATTTGAGAGACAAGTAGCAAATTTACCCTTTTGGGTTAAATATCTTTATTTCCACTTAGTCCATGCTTTCAGATATTGAGCTTGGGTCCTGAGCTGTGTTAATCATTACTTAATATTAATATGGAAATGAGCTTACCCTGTTGCAAGTCCCAGTTTCAATCAGTAAGTAATTATGAAAATTAGTCTTAGAGATGCCGTGAAAGGGTGCTGCTTTGCAGGCAATCATTAAACCTCTCAGCCATCTCTGGGTGGTTGATTTTTTCTTCTTCTTAAGTTGTTTATTTTCCTAAACTTCTTTTCTGCAGGTGAGAAAAGATGGTGAGTTCCTGCTGACTGAGGGATTCGTTAGTTGAGGTGGATAAGGTTCCATCAAAAGGAGAAGGGAGTGAGCGGAATGTGTTAGAGCTGATGACTAAGATCAGCTGCTTTCTTCTGGTCTGAAGCAAAGATGATTACTTTTTAAGTGGGAAGAGAACCTTTAAAACTCCAGTTATTTTCACAGGAGTATTTTTGAGCCAGATCTCAAAATGTGGAGCTAATCTCCATCCTCAGTGGGAGCCAGCCAAACCTGCTTGCCAATTTAATGTCTGGCAATTAGTAAACAGGTGCTCAAAAATAGCAACACATAATAACAATTATCATTATCATCTATACAGTGCCATGGGACCATGTGCATTACTGCGGAAGAGGAGGAAGGTTTGTAGGCACGCTGCTCTGGTGGCACTGTGCATCATTGTCCCTGTGCTCCCCACTTCCTTTCCCCCCAGAGGAAGCCTCTCTAAACTAGCAGAACAGGGCACAGCCACTCTGAAAGTCCTTAAAGTATGAAGGCTTCACAGACATGGTGTATATGTAGGCACTGTTCTTCACAAAAAATTTTTATTGATTTTAGAGAGAGAAATGGAGAGAGAGAGAGAGAGAGAGAGAGAGAGACAGAGAGAGAGAGAGAGACATCAATGATGAGAGAGAATCGTCATGTGCTGCCTCCTGCACGCCCCCTACTGGGGATTGAGCCCGCAACCCCGGCATGTCCCTGACTGGGAATCGAACTGTGACCTCCTGGTTCCTGGGTGGATGCTCAACCCCTGAGTCCCACCAGCCAGGCTGTTCTTTAATTTTATGTCTGCAAAAGTTGCAGTCTCAACAGGATGTTAGAAAGGAGTCACTTCTTGTGCAAACCATACACAGGAACTCATTGTGGAGGGAGGTAGGGTTGCCATATAAAACGAGTAAAACATTATTTATTGAAATTCAAATTGAACCGAGCCTCCTGTGTTTTTATTTGCTAACGTGGCAACCCAGGTTGCATCTCCTCTTTTGGGGGGTACCAGACCTAACAATCTCAGCTGGGCAGTGAGTGAGTCTTTCATTCCCAGGCTGTGACGTGTTCATAAGTTCTAGGACCCTTATACCTTTTTCCAGAAGGTAGTTTCAGTGTAACTGAGCATAACTGTTAAGGGAGGAGGCAGAGTTTTTGGTTTAGATATCATCGGAGATTTATATGAGTTAGAGTAGGCAATAAAACAAGCCTCTTAAGTAAATTAGGTTGTTTTACTGACTTTGGGAAAAGTCAGTGGCTGTTGATCTGTCAGTGAAAAATACACGTGGGCTTGAATCTAAACATCAGCAGTTTTCTTGGGCTATTTGGTCCTTTCATCATGTACCCTACATGATTTTTAATGCACAGACACAAGACTTATTTAATGAGGAAATAGAAGGGAGTATAAATTTTAAAAGTCATTGGGTCAAATATTGCACTTTTGATTACTTTGAGGAAAGTGTTTTTTAAAGATCTTGCAAATAAAAATTGTAAATAATTGCTTACTTGTTATAACTTTGCCGTCTGTTCGCCTTGTGAGGGAGTTAGCCTAGAGCAGTGGTTCTCAACCTTCCTAATGCCGCGACCCTTTAATACAGTTCCTCATGTTGTGGTGACCCCCAATTTCATTGTTACAAATTGAACATAATTAAATCATAGTGATTAATCACAAAAACAATATGTAATTATATATGTGTTTCTTAGGCGACCCCTGTGAAAGGGTCGTTCGACCCCCAAAGGAGTCGCGCTGCACAGGTTGAGAACCATTGGCCTAGAGTGATGGAAAATCCTAGGAGTTAAAAGACCCAGTCCAGTGCTCTCCCTGAATTATTTCCTTTGTGAATGGGTGTCAGTGTGGGTACATTCGGAGTTTCATTGTGAATTCCTGAGACTTAAATTTTCTGAGGTTATCTTAACTGTTATGTTCTGACCTGTTTTGGATCCACGTGGTCAAAAGCAGTTGTCCTGTATGAGTTGTGTAGGACATGACCATAGGGATTAAAAATGGGTTTGCTTTTTTGTGTTGCTTCTGTAAGTTAAGAGTAGACTCTATGAGTGCTTTGTGACTTTGATGTTACAGATATAGACACAGATTTCCCATACTGCTTTAACAGTGGGGAGTTCAGACAGATGTGAGATGACGGGACTGTGATGCACCGCCACGTCCTGCGCTTTTACAAGACTCCCAAATGCCTTTCCCACACAGTGAACTATCGCAGCAGTGACCGAACGCCTCCTGCATTCCTGACTGGCTGCGAAAACAACTGCATACGTGAATGTTTCCTAATGTCCAGTGACCATTAATGTCCCTCATATACAACTGGTGATGATGAGCTGAGTCCCCCCCCATTTTTTCTTTATTGTGGAAAGTATTACAGATGTCCCCCCCTTTTTTCCCCATTGATGCCCTCCACCCCACACCCACCCCTCCCAGGTCTTCACCACTCCTTTATCTGTGTCCATATCCTATATAATAAAAAGCTAATATGCAAATGGTTGCTGTGCCCTCTACCCTGGCACTGAGGTCAAGGGACCTGAGGCCATGCCCCCCATCCCAGCACCAGGCCAGGGGACCTGAGGCTGCTCCACCTGTGGGGCTTGATGGGGTTGGGACTGGCCAGGTGTGGGTCTCATGTGATTTCCAGGTGCAAGCAGGTAGGCGGGGACTTGACTTTGAGTCCCATGGTGCACCCCAGACTCTGACAGGAGGGAGCTTTTCATATACATTTTACTAATTTTTTTCATCTCTGACACTTCCATTATAGAGAAAGGCAAAGAGCAATATTAAACTATTTCCTCTAATTAATTCCCTTTTAATGTGCACAAATTTCATGCACTTGGCCACTAGTATGTATATAAATTCCCCAGTTAATCTCTCCCAACCACCCCACCTACCCATCCAGCCTTCCCTCTGAAATTCATCAGTCTGTTCCATGCTTCTGTGCCTCTGTATCTGTTTTGTTCATCAGTTTATTTTGTTCATTAGATTCCACATATGAGTGAGATCATTTGATACTTATCTTTTTCTAACTGGCTTATTTTGCTTAGCATAATACTCTCCAGGTCCATGCATGTGAGCTGAGTTTTTGAAGGTGGGCTGCCTATACTGTAGTGAAATCTATAAGGAAGCTTTGCCATTGTGGTCCACTGGACTAGGGAGGGCAGGTAAAGCCCTTCAGAGAGACAGAAACTCCTCTCTTTCACCTGTTTCTTCAGGGGCCAGAGTGGGTCTCTGAGCTGCTCATGACTATCATGGTAGGCTTCCAGGAGTGCCAGGAGGAGGCAGTCCATGTTGTAAGGTCCCCCAAGCTTGGAACCCAATAGAACTCTGACTGTTGAATACCGTGTCTCTGAATAATGAACTAGCCCCACCCAGGCTTCTTGGAGTTCCCCAAAGCTCCGTGACCAGGAGAATGCCGAGTCCAGGACTGAATGCCTTCTTTTACAATGGCCCGTCCTCAGGAATGCAAGTCTTAAACCTAGGGCCTTCTAAAACCCCATTTCCCAAAGACGAAAAGGAGAGTGGGCCCTCAAGGTGAGACCATGCCTGCTTGCCCAGCCCAAGGTTAGACCACTTGTACGTTTGTTGGCACAGCAGTGTTGTGTTTGACAAGGGCTTTGGTCAGAAGTCATTTCCTAGACTGACAAGGGCTTTGATCAGAAGTCATTTCCTAGACTCACACAGGCTGCACAGAGCTGTTCTCGGCAGCAGTGGCCCCTCCGCTGTTCCCAAGGAGCAGTTTGTCCTCATTCTGTTCAATCTGAGGAATTTCACACTTTTGTTCTAAAGAGGAGCATTTTATACCAACTTCTTTCCTGTTAGGAAAGGATCGATTATTGACGTCTGCCGGGGATTGCTGCGGAGGGACAGGGAGTGGTGGAGTCTGTGATAACTAAGCTGGATCACACTGTATTTTAAAACCTTTATACAGTTCTAGCTCCTTTTCCTTTGAGCCTGGGTGTGATCCTAAAATGTTTCTTGACCCAGTGTTCAAGCAGTCATTGCTGGTCAGTTAGCACTGACACACGGATGCCAGCTTACCACATTTGGTTTTGCTAGATTGCCTTCTGCACTTCTTTCTCCAGAAATTTATGTTCAAAAGCAGTGGGTCTTCCCCCAGCCCCCCTGCTCTGTCACCAATGGGCAGAGGGTCCTTAGACTGGACTAGAGGACCTAGTAGAGGCTCACCTTCAAAGAGAGCTAAAGGGCCAATATTCCTTCTTGGAAAGTTTCGGTTCCTCCTCACTACCCTCTCCCGAAGGCTTTATGAACCAAGTCTGTTTTATTCATATGGACTTTTAAAATGGTGGCTTTGTGTAACTATTGTAAAAGCATAAATGAATCCATCCTTGAAATTACTAACATTGAGAATTCTCCTTTCAGACTTGTCATGTAGACTAGGCTGTGAGTTACCCAGAATTTGAAGCACAAAGAGCAGAACAAATAGAAATCTGCTCCCTGTTTGCGCTAATACGAACCCAGACCCCCGCCCTGCTGCCCAGCTCTTTGTGGCATTTTTAATCACCACTCATGTTGCTTGAACTCACCCTTGTCAGAGTTCAAATCTTGCAGGGAGAGCTGTGTCTTCAGACAGTTAGAACCCATGTGCTTAAACAATAGACCCTCTTGTCCTCAGTTCTGCTGCTTTCAGTAAGTTACCTGGACTTGATGCTCATTAGTGCGTGCCTTTGGCAAAAGGGGCATGCCTCCAAACTCGGCTAATTACTCAGCTATCCAGTACCAACAGGACTGACCGCAGGCCAGCCCCCTCAGCAGGGTGCTTCTCGGCCAGAGCCAGCCCCAGGTGTAGCAGCGGTGGGGACAGGGCCCCGGTGATGACAAAACCAGGGGTGATCTGGAACCCTCCAGGGAACTGTTAGTGCTTCTGTTTTCTGCAACGTATTTCCCCATGGAGGTACTCCCAAGCCACTGCACAGCCCAAAGGCTAGACATTAAAAGGAGCTGGGAATGCGGGGTGGGGGTGGGGCGCACAGATAACCCTAGAAGGCCAGCCACTGGATTATGAATTTGGTACTAACTAGTGGAAATGCCGAGGCTCAGGTAGCCCGTGGCAAATCCTCTAATACAGTTGTGCTTATTGTTCACTGCACAAGGCCACCAAGCCAGGGGGTTGAGTGGGGCCAAAATCCAACCCATTTTCTGTCTGGCAGAAGGCTACGTTGGCCTGGACAGAGGGACACCTCTTCAAATGTTCATACAGACACCGTCCCTTCACCAAGCCCTGCACACATGTAGCTCCCATCTGCCAGAGTGGGGGCCTTTGCCTAATTTCCCCAAAGGTGCCATATTGGCTAATAGAGGCTCTCATGCTTCCCCCAGGTCCTCAGAGTAGGCCAAACTTGTATGTGAACTCTGAGTCCACCTTGGCCTCCTGGCTCAGCGGACGGGCTCTCAGAGATCTCAGAGGGAAGGGACTGCCTGGCACAAGGTGAGTTCAGGGACACCCACAGCACAGGTATGAAGTAGTTCCCTTTCAACTCTTTCAGTCTTACTCATTAGTCAAGAAGAAAGTATCAGCCCAGGCCAGGTAGCTTGGTTAGAGCATCATCCCCATACACCAAGGTTGTGGGTTTGATCCCCAGTCAGGGCACATACAAAAATCAACCAGTGAATGCATGAATAAGTGGAACAACAAAACCAATGTTTCTCTCTCTTTCTCTCTCAAAAATCAATCAATAAATTAAAGAAAGAAGCAAGTATCAGTTTGCTAAAATGAGATATCAGCAAGTGCTAGAGATGCCTTTGTCAGGCACATCAGCCCCAAAGAGAGAACTGACTGAGACCCCGAGGTTTCTGCAGGGAATGATTGCAGGCATTTCCTGACATTTTTAGTGCTCATTGTATTTATGTTTGAAATTATCTTCTGCCTTTGCCAAGGGATACTGATTTTCTATTCCAAGCAGTGAAGTAACATTTAAAATACAACTGTATAAAAGAGATGAGTTGATTTCTTCACTGTCTCAGTCAAATCCAAGTTGTCACTGGCTCGGACTGCATTAAGGAAACATTGATTTAGTGTAAAGGGACCAAATGTAAGATGGGATTGTGGAACTGTCTGAGGAAGAGAGGCCTTCACAGGAATGTAGGTTTTTGATAACTTCTGCTAAGAAGAGAATAAAAAGGAACATTTGCACTGTTGTTGGAGGGATTTGGGTTCCAGTGTGCATGTGTGCACGTGTGTCCCTGTGTTTGTGTGCACTTGTTCCAGAGATGAAGGCAGAGAAATTGTGTACTCCCTGAATTCCTGAAGGTGGGGCAAGAAGGTGTAGGAGAGACGAGAGCTATTTAGAAGTCAAGCAATTGACCCCATGTTTTTTTTCTGTAGGGAAGAAATGGCTGGATTAAAGCCAGAAAGTTCCAGAAGGGGAACACATCTATTGATACTTGACTCAAGGTCTCCCTTCATATGTTCCTCTGTGTGTGTCTGTCTCCTTCATTCTCTCTCAATCTCTCTCATACATGACTACCTCCCCCCACCCCATCCACACACACACACACACAATCCACCAGTGATTCAGATTTGCTATCTCCCTTGTAGAAATCCCTGCAGAAACCACCATGTAAAGTAACACAGGACATAGGGAACTAATGACATTGTTCTCAGACATCTTTGGGTGAAATAACACATTCAGCTGTCGGTATGCACGTGGCTGAGATTACTGCAGCAAAGGCATTCTTTGGTATCCAGTGGCAGCCTTAGTTTATGTTTACACAAAGACAAAAAGTGCCCTCTGATATAATCTCGGAAAACTGCTGCCACAGGCTTTTGAAACAATTAGTTTAGACGATTTCACAGAGCATTAAGCTTAACAATGTCAGTCTGTTCCTAAATGCTCTGCAAGAGAATTTTTGCAATGAGGCCAAAATTTAAGTTGGCAAGAGGGCAACCTCAAATGGGCAATCTCATCCTTTTTGAAATGGCTTTTTTGAGATATAATTGACCTACAATAAACCGCATATACTTAAAGTGTACAATTTGTTACGTTTGACACGTACATATCTGTGAAACTATCACCATAATGAAGATAATGAACACATTCCTCACCCCAAAGTGCTTCCTTGTGCTCCTTGGTACTCCCCACCTCCCACCACTCTGTGCCACCCTCTTCCCCAGGCGGGGATATGCCTCTGCCACTAGAGATTACTTTGTATTTTCTAGAGGTTTATGTTAAGAGTGCAATATGAACTCATTTTCATCTGGCTTCTTTTACTCAGCATTATTATTGTGAGATTCATATAGTTTGCATATATCCTTAATTTATTCTATTTTGCTGCTGAATAACATTCCATTGTATGGTTATGCCTCAGCTCTGTATCCTATTCACCTCTTGATGGATATTTGGGTTGTTAATAGCTTTGGCTATTACAAATAAAGTTACTATGAACATTTGTATACAAGTATCTGTATGGATGTATTTTTTCTTTGCTCTTGGGTAAACACCTAGGAGTGCAATGGTTGGGTCATAAGGTAGCTGTATGTTTTTTTTTTAATATATTTTATTGATTTTTTAGAGAGGAAGAGAGATAGTCAGAAACATCGATGAGAGAGAAACATCGATCAGCTGCCTCCTGCACATCTCCTACTGGGGAGGTGCCCGCAACCCAGGTACATGCCCTTGACCGGAATCGAACCTGGGACCTTTCAGTCCGCAGGCCGCCGCTCTATCCACTGAGCCAAACCGGTTTCGGCAGGTAGCTGTATGTTTAACTAATAAACCATCACACTGTTTTCCAAAAAGATATTCCATTTTAAGTGCCCACTAGCAGGGTATGAGTTTCAGTCTCTCACATCCTCGCCAACGTTTGTATATGTAGCCATTTAATCTCATTGTGGTTATTAGCATTTCCTAACTGAGTACTGATGTTGAACACTCCTGATATGCTGTTTACCATTCATATATCTTCTTTGATGAGGTATCTACTCATTTAAAAAGTTACACTATTTTCTCGTTATTTTTGAGCATTCTTATATTCTGGATGCAAGTCCTTTATCAGATACATGCTTTGCACATATTTCCTCCTAGTCTGTGGCTTATGTTTTCTAAGAATGTCCTTCAAGGAACTGAAATTTTAATTTTGATGAAATCCAGTTTATCAATTTTTTTTCTTTTATGATGATGAGAAGGAGGGATTAAGGGAGGGAGAATGAAATTAAGAAGGTTTGTTGTTGTTAGTTTCTGCCCCCCTTTCTCCCGTCCCAACAATAAGAAAAATAAAGTTGCTTTTTATGGGTATGGAGAAAACTGGGAGCGGAGACGAAAGAGTTCAGTTTTTACCTGTTAAGTTAGAGCCTCTATAAGGTGGACATACAGGTCTGGAGTACATGGGAGAAGTCTGGACTGTAGTCTGGGCTAAGAGTCATCAACATATAGCAGGCATTTAAAGCACAGGCCTGGATGAGGTCGCCTAGGGAGTAAGTACAGATGGAGAAGGGAAGAAGGCTGAGGGTTGGGATTGCCCAGCATTTGGAGGTCGGGAAGATAGGGAAGAGCCACCAAAGGCGACCAACAAGGAATGGCTAAATAAGCAGGAGGAAATGCAGAGAGTGATTTCCTAAGAACCAAGAGAAGAAAGTGTTTCAAGAAAGAAGATGCAATATCAGATGCCAGTTGCTCTTCAGGTTGAGGAAAATGAGGTCTTAGAATTAATTGACTTCGGAATTTGGCAATGTGGAGGACATTGGTGACTTGGACAAGTGCAGTCTTGCTGAAGTGGTAGAAATGAAAGCGTGATTGGGGTGATCTCAGGAGAGAATGTAGGCGAGGTAGTGATGACAGTGAGCATGGATGGTCCTCAGAATCCTGTTTAAAGGAGATACAAGAATAGAGTGTAATCAAATGCACATGCCTGAGATGTTTAGATGTCTTAAAGGAGACACAAGAAAGGGTTCCCTGTGGCTACCTCGGAAAGAGAGATTGAGTGGACTTGATATAAAGGAGATTGAGGAAGATTTTCCCCCATCAAACTTGCATTGCTCTTATTAAGAAACAGTCCTTACAAGGTTTATATTAATATGTGAAAATGCATATAGACTGTGGTTGGTATACATGGCATGATTACATTAAACAAATAAAAACTATGCAGAGAAAAGATAAAAAGAAAATACATAAACTGTTAAAAATAATATTATATGGTATAAATGGAACTAACTTTGGAATCTGCAATAATATATATATTAAGTGCCTGGAAATTAATAGGTTTTTGGGCCATTATTCTCATTCCTTATAATTCTTCGGTGTTTTAAAGGGAGAAAAATATTCATACCTATTTATACATTACTATTATAATTAAAAGTCAGAAACATTGAAAACAGACTAGAACAATAGTTGCTTAAAAGTTAGCTGTTTTTGGTTCTAGGTCATTTTCCAATTGGTATAGTTTCTGTGTTTTTAAAACCAACAAGCCAACAAATAAAGAGTTCCTTTAAATAGAAACATCAGGTGATTAGGTGATTTGAGTTTTTCTGCCCAGGTCACTGACTATTTTGTTGAACAAGAGAAGAGTGTGTATAGGAGGAAGCTCAGCTGGTACCTGCCATCTGAAATACCAGCTGGAGAAAATGTAATGCATCCGCAAAATAGGTTAATGAAAAGGTGATTTCATTTACGCATAGCCTTCAAGGCTTGAATCTCCTGCCCAACTTGAGGTCTACCTGTGATTCTTGTGACTGTTTTCCTGGAGTTATCACTTAAAGAGTTCCCCCTTTCCCTTCCAGTAGTGTCCCAATTCAGAGGATATATTATGTGATCCCCCTACTTAAGGGATGTAGAACTCTTAAAAGTTATCTCAGGATTCAGAAACACTCTTGGATGGTTTTGCTCCAAGATGTGTATATCAGAATGGAGAATATGGTTTAGTCTAATGGGCCAATGACACTAAAAGGTCAACTACCAGATTTAAATTCTGTGATAAAGTTGAGAAAAATAAACAACATTCAGGATGATAAGATAGATTCTACAGTGAAAATTTTCTGTCCTTGCTGGTTGGACAGTGTAAGTATGGGTTCTTAATATAGGCCAGGGGGAGCAATATTAAGTAAAATATGTTGCAAACCATAAGGCTCTATTCAGCTGTAGAGTGCTTTTATTTGTATCATTCCATTTGAGTCTATCATGTTCTCTATTTTTAATAGAGACAGGAATAGCTAGTCATTGATTGATCTGGGGATAAAATTAATGTCTCCTCATGCTCTTCCATTATAACACACATCTGAGAGTCTTTTCACACCCTCCAGGTGGGGCTTTTTCTGCTGAGGACAAAGAGTGAGCATAGATGGCTTCTTGAAGTAAACTGCCTGGTCACTTGTTCAGGAAACTAACTGAGTTGTCTTCACTATGTAAGGCGCCTTTGCTACAGAAGGTATTGAAAAAGTATAGAGTCTTGCACTGAAAAATCCTTGTCTATTTCCAAGATGGAATAGTAGCTGGTTGGCTGCTGTCAGATTTGGGTATGTGCCTTTTATCTCGACATTGGAAATTTCATCCCTTTCTCTTTCCCTTGCAAAGCCCAGTAAAGGGAAGCAAAGCTATGGATGGGACAGTTGAAAGAGCTTCAAGGGGTTGTTGACCTGATACCATCTGAGGCTTTTATTTAGTACTTTACGCACATACCAACTTTTAAATTAAGGATTACAGTTTGGAATTTAAGGACCGAAAGAAAAAATAAGAGCTGATAGCTAATAGCTCTTTCAACTCTTTCTGAAGACACAACCTTTGGAGAAAAGTCTTATCATTGTAAGTCATGCTTTTATCTCAGTGCCAAGTGATAGTTCATTTTGATCTAGGAATACAAGGTTTGGATATATATTTCTTTTTGAAAAACAATGTTAGCATTTTGTGCTACTAAATTAAGTAACTGCTGATAAAGAAAACCCCCAATATAGCTCTTCCCTGCTGTCCTAAAAACCATATCAAGACCCCACATATCTGAGAGAAGGAAATTGTTTCTTAAGGCTGGCCTTCGTTAAAGCTGGGCTGTCAGCAGTCTGTAAATCAGAACTGTAGGGAATGTTGAAACTTAAAGTTCATCTTTAACATGAGGAGGGTTCACACATGCTCTTCTGTGGGCTAATCTTTAGTGACAGATGCAGAGAAAGGAAACTCAAGTGTTATGAGGAAAACCCAAGCCTTCCATTTTAAGCCCTTTTAGCTTTCATTTTAGGCATCAGCCAGTCACTGCCAGAAATATGTCTGAAGGGATTGAGCCCAGCTATTTCAAGGGGCCTTCTTTTGTATAAGATACTTAGGGAATCATGCAGTATTCTACTCTGTGGCATATTTTATATACACCATAATGACTACAAATATCAGTAGTCCTAATGAATTTTCCCCAAGTTAATGGCAGGATGGACGTATGTGTGTGTGTGTGTGTGTGTGTGTGTGTGTGTGTGTGTGTGTGTGTTGGGAGAGGGGGGAAACTCATAGAATTGAGAGGCAATTCTTACTACCACGATTTAAATTAGATATCACCACTAATTAGATAAGTTGTTTTAAACTTTTTTTGTCTTAATTTTTACATCCGTAAGTGAAGATTCTAATAACTTCTCTACTTACCTTATTGGAATGTGTTATTTCCATCTAACTCTATTGCTTGCATCATAGACCAGCCCTGCTTCAATGTGTGTGTTGGGGATGGGGAAGGCAATACCAAGGGTTTGGCTATGAGGAGGGGAGATCATTAGGGATCATTGTGGAGGGACCACAGTAACTAAGGAATATTAATTGTTTGAGATACTTTTAAACTTAGAATGCAAAGATGCTAACTGATGGGTACTGGGGTTTATCCAAAGCACTGTAACCCTTACACGCTACTCAAGTAGGAAAGAGATGGATGAGTTTTTGCAGACTGTTTGCTTGATATTGTGCCTCTGGTACACTTTCTGAGGCTAACACTGCTATTCTTGATTTTCTACTTCTTCTATATCTCTCTGAATCCAAATATTTTGAATAATATAAATAATGTAGGGCAAGGGAAATGTTTAAGACAGAATAAAATAGCTGCCAGTAATAATACTTTTTACTTATCACGCTCCTGCTATGTGCCAGCTGTATAACTGGCCTTTTTCATAAGTTACATTTGATTTAGTCCTTCTGTAGCTATTGATGGAAAATAATACTGTCCCCATTTTAAATAGAACAAAACTGATGCTCATACTAATTTGTCCAAGGTCTTGCAGTAAGTGGTTGAGCCTTCAAAGGGCCATGGTCATTTTGCTACCACTAACCATATCCAACTGATAGAAAACATATGCACAGAAAATATTTCGGCATCAGAAAGTTGAAGAACTGTAGAGCTGTGTGTTATCTGGAAGGATCTTTTAAAAATAAAAGACCCAGGAAAATGTAATCCCAGATACAAAAGCACTTTGTGAATGAACAGTGCTTTATACATGTAAGGTGGCAGTGTGATTAATATTATTCAGCTCAGAGAACTAATTAAATGAATCATGTATAATCCCTGTATTTCTTCTTCAGTCATATTATAGCCGAATACCTGCCCATTAATCCTTACCCTGCTAAAACATAAAGTGCCTATCCAGGTAATACATTGGAATTAATGTGTAATTAAAGAAAACGATCATCCGCTCGGCTATGAAATAGGGACGGCAGTATTTCAAGTTAATATACATTCTAGACCAATACATGTCTTAGATTAGGAAACTCTGCTAAAATGCATAATTTAGGGAGATATCAAATCATCAGTTTAAAATGAAAGCACAAAGAGCTTCATGCCTATAAAAGCATTTTGTTGTACTGCCGATATGGTGTCATATTTGTCTTCGATGTGAAGGCATTGGCTTTCTGAAAACTACTGTTTACAGAAAATAAGCCTTGGGGATGGGGAAAGCATTTTCCTCTGGGATGTCCCCTCTTTTGACATGATTGTTGGTGGCATTAACACATTAACAGTGAACTCAGATGATGGTCTTGAGGTGACATGTATCCCTCATTACAGTGCCTTGGCACCCGGCCCACAGACACCAGCAGCAAGAGCCTTGATTTCATTTTAAAAGGAGTTAGAAGAATGTGAAGAAGGTCATGACCATCAATCTGTTATCACTCTGCTAGATAGGATCTCTTTAAGGAGGAGCATGAAACATATTTTAAAACCTCCAATGAAAGCCCCCAAATGACGATGTTCATCTTACCGCTTTCTAACAAAAGTGCTCGGTCTATAAAAGAGAACTCGCAAGCACTACGCCACAAAATGTATCTAGGAAAATGCTAGAGTCAGCATAATCGTCAGTGAGGCAGCCATAGGAAAGCAACAAAATATTTCTCAATCCTCTTTGGTTTCATTAACTTTACATTCTTGTGAGAGGGACAGTACCCACCCTACTGCAGAGGAAAGCAATGGAGACAGAAGCTAAATGTCCTGCTGAGGGCAGCTTATTGATTGGAGGGTACAGCAAAGTCTGGAGGAGCCTTAATATCCCAGAATGCACCTCTCCCATCACTAGCTGTAACCATGTGGTCTCTGGATATTATGCTCTTTGTTTTATTTTTAGAAATACTTTAGAAAAGAAACATGTACTTAGAATTTCAATCCTCTAACATGGGATTTAATTTTGTGAAGCTTTATCTGATGTTTAGGTGCATGCATTTTTATTTTTACATAAATAAAATTCTAATATATGTTCAAATATCTCTCCAAATATCCATTTCATTTATCATTATTATTATAATGAAATGTGTTTTTGCTGCTATAAAATCTTTCTAATATTTCATGGTAGCATCAAAGTCCATCAAGTTGATGTGTCCTGATTTAATTATCCCCTTACTGTTGAACATCTGAAATTTCCTCTGCTATAGCTGGTAATATAATAAACTTCTTCATAAATACAGCTCTTTTATTTCCTAAGGTTTTTTTAAAAAAATTCTCACCAAGGATATGTTTTCCAGTAATTTTTAGAGAGAGTGGAAGGGAGGGAGGGGAAGGAAAGAGAATGGGGTGGGGGAGGGGGAGAGAGAGAAAGGAGAGAGAGAGAGAGAGAGAGAGAGAGAGAGAGAGAGAGAGAGAGAGAGAGAGAGATGAGAGACACATCGATTGGTTGCCTCTCACACACACTCCAACTGGGGTGGGGAGATTGAAACTTCAACCTAGGTATGTGCCCTTGACTAGGAATCGAACCTGAGACCTTAGGTCCATAGGCCAACACTTTAACCATTGAGCAAATGGGCCAGGATGGTGTTGTTTCTTTAAGCTAAAATTTTCACTAATGGACTTACAGGGTCAATGCCACTTTTGTCATTTATATGATTATCTTCATGGGCTTACTTCCCTGATAGGTGGTGGTAGTGGTTTCCTCCTCCTCTTCCTCCTCCTCCTCCTTCTCCTCCTCTCTCCTCCCCCTCTTCCTCCTCTTCCCTCCTCCTATTTCCTCTTCCTCCCTCCTCCACCCCCCTGCCTCCTCCTCTTCCTCTTCCTCCTCCTCTTCTTCATATTGTTAGTTTTTGAGAGTCTAATCTGCACCTAAGAGTTCACATAGTACGGATTTTCCTGATCAGTTTGATGGTTGTATCAGTAATAGTCCCAGTGGTTCAAAAGAAAAGAATCCAGGTAAGGGCTTCCCGCAGAAGTGTGTGCAGGGTGAGAGTACACACAGTGGAAAGTCATGGCCAGCCATGAGCTGAAGAGAAGAAAGCAGTGTTTTATGAGTGGTCATGGCCAGCCCTTGACTGGGGGGACAAGTGGAGAAAACAGTGTTTCATGAGCACTTAGAGCTGCAGTGGAGGAAGCAGTGCCTGCTGGGTCTGGGTCTGAAGGGTCCAACTGCACCAGGGATGCTGAGCTGAAGCATGTGGTGAGTGGGATGAAACATCTCATCCCTCCCTCCCTCAGTCTCCTGCCAGTGCTCTATTGGTCAGACCCAACCAGAAGTCAGCTGGCCCTCCAACCTGGGTGACATGGTCTGTGGGGTCACCCTCCTGGGGCACAGAGCAGGACAGACAGATGATCTTGGGTTGGTGGGAGTGGGGATGCAAATGACAAAAAAACTGGCAACTGTGATGATGGGAAGCCTGTTTCAAGAGAGTACAGTCTCATTTTGTAGAATCTCAGGTTCGGTTGACATTTCGCATCTATCTGGACTGTAGTCTCTGAGAAAGGCCTTCCACATTGCACATCCTTTATGATGAAAACCAGGTTACAGTGAGAGAGCAGGGGGCTCCGAGAGAGTGCTCTGCACTGGTAAGTCCCCTGTCTGCTGGGCCCTGTGTTTGCTTCTTGGCAGTTTTTACAGCTATATGTCAGCTTTGATTTTTATTCCTCACAGGAGCTGCTCCACATCTCCTCTAGCTCCTAAACTCACCCCTCAAGGTTTTGATCCACGTATTTTTCTAGTTTCAAGGGCACTCCAAGGGCAGATTGTCTATTAAGAACCTGGTCACAGACAGCATTCCACAGGGCAGTTTCTCACACTGGGACCTAAGGGCTTCTAAGCATTTGTGGACATTGTGGGGTTGTGAATCTTGTTGAGGAATGTTAAAATGTTCTTTCATTCAGATGACAATGAAAATTTAATGTGCTCTTATACCGAGTCTTGTAACTGAGCACTTCAACATGATTTCAATGTCTGCACCTGAATTCTGGTTTGTGTTCAAGTTAGTGTCAAGTAAATCCAATTTCACTGTAGAAGGTGCTTAAGAAAAATCAGGCAAGAATCAATTTGGTGCCTAAGCAATATTTAAAGACCAAATGCCCCAGGGTAAGCTGATGAAGACAGGTGTCACCATAGTTTCAGCAGGGGAACTGGTAGGAGATCCCAGTCATTGCAAAGAACATGGAAGTCCATGCCGACCTAAAAGGACCCAGCAACCAGCACCACATATATCCTCATTTGGGCAACAGTGTGGTTTCAGCAGAACATCATCCATCTTGTTATATTAATGTTATTAATCTGAATGCTATTTGATGTATAGTTTGGGTTGCATTTATCTATACATGTGCTTTGGTTTGTATAGATCAAGGACAATACTTCTAAGGATGTTGTATTTGGTTTTAAAGTGGTGTTTTCTAAGGAACATTAAAAACAATAAAATCAACACCGGGGGATGTGAGGGAACATTTTTCTTAAAGAAAGGGCTGCATATGTATAATTCAAGGCGCACAATTGCTGTGTGGAGTTAAGAACACCAGACTGGTAATCTCGGCCTCTGTGAACTGATTAAGGGAAGGTGGAAGGAGGGAGAGAGGAAGGTAAGGAATTTAAAAAATATCTTTTAGTTCTAAAAAGACTTTATAAATATTTACCCCAAGAATTCATGAGGTTTTGGGTGATTTAGTAGCACATATTTAGGACATACAGTATTAGCCAACAGGATCCCTCTGGCTTGTTTGTTCCATGCTTTTCAGGACTCTGTCCCATGAAATTCAAGGTGGTTCTACCTTTTCTGCCAGAACCAAGTAGCATGGTGAAATCTCATAAATATTTGCTCACTGATTTTTCTGAAGTATTAATTTCATAGGTCGAAAATATTAAAGAATGTTTCTTCCTTTTAATTCCTCACTGTGCTACCCCTCCAATAATGTGGAATTTGAATACAACACTTCTTAGGGGATACCAATAGATATTTCTCTTTGGGGCTGGGGGAAACTTCCTTGTAATGATTGATGACAATTTTCCCATTGGATATTGTCTTTTCTGTGCATATAGCAGATAATTCATGTCAACACTCAAGGTAGTTACATGCACCTGGGAAAACTATGGTGTGTTTGGTATTACATGGATGGGTCTGTTCTTTAGGCAGAGGTTATAAAACACATTATGTAACTGAGGGATCATATGATACTGTGAACAGGTGTGCATGTTGGAGTGGTCCGTTATTCTCAACGAGGCAACACCTTTTGTCCTTAGCAACTCTTGAAAGTAGAACCGTTTCTAATGCTTCTAAAGTGGTGAGAACAGGGCAGTTATCAGCTATTGCCACCGCTGACTAATTCTTCTAATGGAGTTCATCAGAGGGGGCTTTTACTGGTATCCAAATAATAGATAGTTCATAAATAATTTGTCACTGGTGCTGAAATGTGTCCTGCAGTTTCTCCTTTGCCAATAGACCTTTCTACTGTTTGCTTTAGGATTATGTTTGAAGGAGCCTGCGTTCCATAGTTAGGATTCCATTTACAGTCGTGCCCCTCCCCAGCTCCCTTCCCACCTCCTTCTCCCCATACCAACCCCATTGTCCAAGTTGTTATGAAAGGTGATGAAGAAAAGTTCATGGGAAGCTTCTTTGGTAATTTTCTTGGTAGCCAACCCCAAGAATCAAGAAGACCTAGGCTCAGTAACGAGGCTGAAAGGAAGCCTTTGAAGAAGGAAGGCTTGGCCACGACTTTTGTTTTCCTAAGAAGAAAGTTAATGTGCGTTGATGAGGTCAGACTGCCTCTAACAGAAAAATTCCAGGAGGAAATTGGACTTCCTCAATCAAACCTAAACCTTTCACATCACTTCTCCTCCACCCCAGACCTCTCGATTGGCAAAGCCCAGGAACTCAACACACCCTCACGTGCTAATGCAGTGGCTTCACCAGTCACCACACTCTAAGCCTGTTTGCTAAAGTCAAACAAGGCCCAGCCCCAACAAAGCCCTCCACAAACCAAGCCATGCCCTGGCCTGCGAGTTAGGAGAAGTAGATTACTTTCTAGACACAACTGAAAGTTTGGCTGCGTTTCCTCTTCCTCCAGGCCTTGGCTTTGCTCAGATCTCCTCCTCTTTCCACGAGCCACTCTGCCTCCAGGGATCTGGGAGCCCAGGTAGGAATCTCATTCTGTCAGGAAACATCAAATTTGCTAATCTCTCTCCATGCCCTGCTTCTTGCCTGGATTACAGCTGGGGAGAGGCAGGTCTAGGGTGGGAGGGAAAATGGTGAGGTGTGGTATAGTCCAGGCAGATTAGGGCCAGGCTGACATTTTCTCCCACTGAGGGTGAAGTGAATCAGCATCATAACCCTTTTCTAAACCACACAGCACCAGTACTTTAACTCTAATCTTCCTCTCTTTTTCCTGTTGAGATATAGAACACTATATTAGTTTCAGGTATACAACATAATGATTTAATATTTGTCTAAATTGCGAAATGATCACCATAGTAAAATCTTGTTACCATCCATCACCACATACAGTTACAAGATTTTTCCTTGTGATGAGAACTTTTAAGATGTAACCTCTTAGCAACTTTTAAATATATAATGCAGTATTAATTATAGTCATAAGGCTGTACATTACATTTCCATGACTTATGTGTTTTATCACTGGAAGTTTGTACCTTTTGATTCTCTCACCTCTTTTTGCCCAGCACCCAGCCCCACCTCTGGCAACCACCAATCTGTGAACTAACCTATCCATTGAGTTTTTAATCTCAATCATTTTATGTTGTTTTTTCTAAAAATCCTCTTAGGCTAATTTGTAAATCTTTTTAGTTATTTTAAAAGTCTCCATTTCCTCCATATTTTATTACATGAAATATTTCATATACAGTATTCTATAACTGAGAATGTTAAATATTTGATAATTGAGGGTGTAATTCTATTGTTTATTGTTTCTGGCAACTCTGATTTATGCTGCTGTGTTTCCTTGTGTTTTAAGGATATTTTTTTGGAGCTTATAGTTGATTAAATTTAATTTAAAGCAGTATTAAGGGCTTCATTGATAGCTGTCTTCCAGAGAAGATTTGCAATTCTGTGTCCTGGAGCTTGGAGTTTCATTAGCAACTTTCAGGGTTCTCAGCTTATCGCACCAGCCTCAGGTTCACCTTCCTCACCAGGTAAGGGATCTGATGCCGGTCTGAGCAGTATCTGCTTCCAAGACAACCTGACTTGTGTATATTCTAGCCCAGCCGTGGGCAAACTATGGCCCGCGGGCCGGATCCCGCCCATTTGAAATGAATAAAACTATTGGAAAAAAAAAGACCGTACCCTTTTATGTAATGATGTTTACTTTGAATTTATATTAGTTCACACAAACACTCCATCCATGCTTTTGTTCCGGCCCTCCGGTCCAGTTTAAGAACCCATTGTGGCCCTCGAGTCAAAAAGTTTGCCCACCCCTGTTCTAGCCACTTACACTTTTCATTTTATTGTACATTTCTTCCCTTCCTCTCCCTTTCCTCCATTCCTTCCTCTCCCTTCTCCACTTCTTCCTCCTCTTCCTTCTGTTTATATACTCCTTTGACATATTTTTGGTTCAAAAATGCATTATAGAGTTTGTTTGTTCTATTTATCCAGGATGCTGTTATATTTTAGCAAGAAGGCCTCTCAGAAAGTGGGCTGGAAGCAGCAAATTTGACTGACACCTTTAGAGGATGCCCCAGTCCCTTGTCTGCTCTCAGGCACAAGTTACCTAACTTGTACCTAATTTGTGCCTGTGTGTAGGCTGAGCTTGGAACTATTTTTGGCCTATAGGTAGAATATCACCCATCATTTCATATACTTCCTTACGGTCTTTTTACTGATTATCCTGAGGTCACTGGTCAGAGGTGTGTCTTCAAAATATAGTACAGCATAGGCTAATGGCTCTTTTCAAAAAACAAAAAAACAACAACAAAAAAAACCTTGACCCTACACTGGGTATTTAATTTCTTTAAAAGATACATTTTCAACTAACACATGTCATTTAACTGATTTCTCAACTTAAAAGAAAAAAAACATAACCTATTATTCAAATGACTTTCTATACTTGGATATGATATTGCCATTCCTTGCTTCTAGAAGATCAGGTTTGTGTCTTATTTTTATTTTTTAACTAGATACACCTACCATGTGATACACTTTTCTGGAACTGAATTGTGTTTTTCCAGATGGTTTGGCAGGGAACATGTGCATTTAGGGATGTGCCTTCAGATAGCATTTGAAATCTCCTGATAGGCCAGTCTTAATTAGTAGAGCAGGTCATTTGGTTTAAGTTATAGATCCAAACCATGGACTTCAGGGACGTTTTCTGGAAACGGATCCCTTGTCCTAGTTCTAGTCATTGGTACCCCACCTTTCCCATTGCCGATGAGCAGCTGCTGCAATTATAGGAGAGAGACTCACAAGGGCGGAAAGATAGGGCTGGGTTTTATTTGGTGTTTATCAAGGCTGTCTTCAGTGTTGCCGCCTCATCTGGATGGAGACTGTTGAAAGCGATGTGTAAGGTTCTCAGAGCTCCCAATGAATAGTGGCAAGAGGGTCTTTGTACGTGAAACATTTCCTAAATGTTCTCTTTTCAAATATAACCTTTCAAAACAAGCCAGAACGTCTTAGGCAATTACAGAGCCATTTGTATCAATAAAATGGAAACAGGATGTATTGTAGATGGTTATGTATCTGTTCACGGCCCAGATGCTTAAGGACAGGTTCATGAAGAACACATCGCCTTGCCTTTTATGTTCTTTGGAGAGACCTCTCTATTTTAAATCGCGCCTACTGTTCCCATCCCCTTGATTGAACACCAGTAGGCAATCTGATGGAAATGAGGTAGGCCACCTGCCTTAACCTCACAAATGAGAGAAAGGGAGAACTCACCCGGGGAATCTCAACTCTTTTCTGATGAAAAATGATGAATAATTCTTGATTGGGTGAAATGTAATGTTGAGCAGGTAAATAGCAAAGGGTATATGAGGTTTTGGGGTCCATTAAATGCCTCCTAATATTCAGCATATAGGAGGTCCTGAAAAAGCCATCTCTAAGATACTAATAAGAGAAGAAAAAAATTTAAGAGTTATAGCATGTGCGATTGCTTAGAGCATGAATGATTTTCCAAGCTTGAGAATATACAAAATATATCATGCAGGATGTTTCTTGGAAGTGGGGCTTGAAGAAATGTGGACAAGTGCCAGGCCTGGCTGCCCTCTGCATATATTTCCTACTCTGTACTACTTTTAGGGCCCTGGTCTGCAAACGATGTGAAAGCCTTCTCTTTGAGAAGGATATAATTAACTCCTTCATACAGGGGTATAGATTACTAATAAGCCTCATGGATTTCCTCCTCCTGGTTTTTAACTGGAGATAATCTTTCAGTTAAGGCAATGCAGCTCCAGTTTATGGGTGTTGGTATATACCTTTTTAAGGGGTGGGGAATGCTAAGTACTTTTTAGAATCACAAGGCTTTTCCTGTCGTGGGGGGCAGCACCCATTGCTGCTGGTGCTCATAATGAAATAGACATGGTTCATGGTGGACGTGATCCGGATTTCTTAATGGGGCTTTGTATCACCAGAGCAGGGGACCTATCAGAGCTCATCTTTGCATCCTTCATTTCTAACTCAATGCCTGGTGCAAGGTAGGAGCTCTATAAATATTGACTATTGAATGGATGTGTGCTCAGGACCTGCCAATGGGCTGAAGGTATCTGGGGAGGAGGAAGAGAGGCACATAGATAGGTAGCCAACACAAAAGGCTGAACAACATTGTCTCACTCTTTCTCTTGCCATGGTCCCAGTCCTTCTTACTACTGGGGTGTGTGTGTGTGTGTGTGTGTGTGTGTGTGTGTGTGTGTGAGTGAAAAAGTGGCCTTTTCTTTCTTTCTACTTCCCCAGACTTCTGCTTCTGTTCCATCTCAGGCCCTGACCTTTAGTCCAGGGGCCTGGGTACACTTGACCTTGTGTTCAAGTATAGTGACGGCATCCCTCTCTTCCCTGCGTGCCCTTGAGAGGCCTCCTGGGCCAGGTCTCCGAACAGCAGCTCTTCTTCCTCCGCATCTTAGGACAAGCCTTGCCTTCCCCTGCTTTAGATTCATCTAAAGAAATAGCCAGGAGTTTTGTGCCACCCATGAAACTCTTGCTGAAGACATAGTTTGTACCTTAGATCATTCTGTTGATCTGTCCTCCAGCCCCTGCTACAGAAGTGATAAATTTCCAAGCTCTGACCACTGTGGCTCAGTTGGTTGGGCATCGTCCCATGCACTGAAAGGTCATGGATTTGATTGCTGGTCAGGGCACATTCCCAGGTTTCAGGTTTGATCCCCGGTCAGGCTGCATACGGGAGGCAGTTGATCGATGTTTCTCTCTCATATGGATATTTCTCACTCCCTCTCTCTAAAATCAATAAAAAAACCAAACATGTTCTGAGGTGAGGATGGCAAATTTCCAGATGTATTGCATTCATGTTATTCTAGGGGAAAAGAAAAAAAAAACCTTAAATGGCTTTTGAAGGAGAAGAGCAGGGGGGAAAGTCAACTCTGTTAATTTGAACATCAGAGTGGTTTGGCTTGTGTTCTGTAGCTACTTTATAATGAGTCTTTATTTAGGCACACATCCATGGAGTGATTAATCAAGGAGGGACAAAAGGTAGCTATCCATCTTCGAGACCTGGAAAATTCTGTTTTACACCTGGAGGGAAGGTTCATGGTGCTTCCTCAAAAATCAAATGTTTTTGCTTCTGAAAGAGGAAGGTAGGCCTAGTCCCTCTGAATTACAGCCAGGCTGGGTTAAGGATTCTCCATGACAGGGGAGGGGAGCGGTGATGCTATTCCTGCTGCCTCTGAAAGTTTGTATCTGCTCCACCTACATCCCACCAGATCTTTCTAGCTGGGGACAGGAGGGCACTGTCCTGAAGTCTGCATCTTCCCTGTACCTGGTTTGTGCCTGGGAAAGGCTATTGTACGTAAGGACCTCTTGAAGACTTGTCCCCTGCTTAAAACCTCCTACTTACTTTAAAAGCCTTTTATCCCAAATGTCTACAACATTGGTCGTAATGATACCTTTCCATGTTCATTTGTTTAGATATGCCGCACCTCTGCCTACTGTTGGCAGCCCTCCTGGACGAGGCTGCTTCTGTTAATCGCATGGATGTTGAGTGTATTATGTTCACAAGTGGAGGGAGAGAAGATATTTTTATTGAACTACAAATCCTCACCGCACGAGCCACTCATGCTTAGCAAAAATGTATTAAACGGCTGTGATCTGGAGTTTCATTAATCTCGGGGATTATGCTGTTCGCACATTGGTTAAATACTGTGGTTTCTGTATCCTCCCCTAATCATATTGACGTTTTATGAAAGACCTTTTGACATAAAGCTGTGTCTTAGGATGTTTCGAGAATAAGATAGTTATTAATCTTCATTTGCGATTGTGCATTAATTTCAACTCACGTGGTTTTACATTGCAGCTTTCTTAACGCTGTCAGCAGGAGTGCGCTCCACATAGCTCTCCGTCCTAATCTTCTGTTCTGTTCACTGCAGATAAGCAGCAGTTTCTTATTCAGTTTTATTTTCCTGTGGATTACCGGTGGGTCTAAATAACCCCCTTAGTGTGCTGACAGGACCAGCTGAGAAGAGACGAGAAAGGAGAGAAGATAAAAAGAAGAGTGAGAAAGTATAAGAAGTCTAAAGAAAAGGGAAAGAAGAGAGAAGCATGTTGGGAAGGTGATATAGGCCACTCATTCCTTCAGGGCTGCAGGCCTCCTGCATGACAGTGTATAAGCCAAGAGTTAGGATGTGTGTGGGCCTGGGGGGCCTGTCGGCCACTTCTCTCCTCCCCATTCGATAGTGAATGGATGGCAGAGTTGTCAGGACTCTGGGCAACCCTGAAGCTGAGGTCAATCTCCTGTGAGATTTGAAGAGGCTCACAGAAAATTCTCCAGCAGGGGACAAAGGCACCTGACCAGCAAAGTCTTTAGGGATAAATAAGAGGACAAATAAGAGCTAAAAACAGTGATAGGTCAGAAAGAATTGATGGTGAAAATACGTCTTTCAAAGAGAGATACTTCTCAGAAAAATCCACAGAACTAGAGACTCTAAGTGTAGATATATTTCGTTTTAGCCTCATCTTTGAGTTTTATCAATGGGGAAACCGAGACCAAGCGAGGGGAAGTGATGTGCCCAGCGCTGCACAGTTAGTGGCTGTCAAAGCTGAGCATCGTGGGTCCTTCCCATGTACTAATGTTGCCTTTTCTAGAAATGGAATCCAAGGCAAGTCAGAGCTGCGTTGCACAGAATAAAATAAAACAGGGCAGGCAAGGGTTTGACTCATTACACCAAAAGAAGAGGCATGAAATTCATCTTCCTTCAGTCTTGAAAACTCATCTTTTCCAACAAATAGAAGCATTCTAGATGGAGCACAGGCTGCCTGCTACAGACTCACACTCAAAGGCTGATATGGAAATGGATCCATCTTCCGTGTATCACGATTTGATTTCCACTGGGCAAGAGGAAAGGACCTTAGAAAAGGCATATAGGTTACTAACCAATAGAACCTGAGTCCATGGACTTTTTTTTTTTCTCCAGAGAGGGCGTCAGGTGTAGCTCGAATTTCTCCATCTGTGGCAGCACCAGTAGGTACCAGGCAAAGCCCCACATTTTGGCAGCCTCATTCTCCCCTGCAGAGAGACATGAACTCATTGGCAGCTACACAACAAGGAGGAGAAAGGCTTCGAAACTCTTTTAGAGCTATTCAGTGAGGAGAGTAACCGATAATGACGAGGGCACCTTATTTCCATCTTACAGATGCACAGGAGTCCAGTTCTTTAGCTGCACTGGGTCCTGCCCCATTCCATCAGCCTTCAGCTCTCAGCAGCTTGTTAAAAGACTTGCTAGGCTCTGCTTCTTGGCTCCTTGGTAGGCAGTTTCATAGAACACTTTGGTTGCAAATGGCAAGACAGAATCCTGAGACTTGGAATTAAGGTTCGCTCAAAGTCCCTTAGCCTCTGTGGCCTGATGCTTTTATTTAATTTGCTCATTCTTAAAGTTTTTTGTTTTTTTCTCTAGAGTATGTTTACTTGTAGTGACAGAACCAAGGGCAATTATGAACCAGACATGTTGTTGCTTCTTTAGTTGCATTTTATGGTTCTCGTTTTACTGGGTTCTAGATCTCCTGTGATTTAAGTGACTCACGGCCTCTCATGTCTTTGCCTACCTGGATTGTTTCCTCTTTAGGTAAACGTAAGACAAAGGGTCTTACAGACTCATG
This sequence comes from Myotis nattereri, assembly GCF_964212035.1. Taxonomy (NCBI): domain Eukaryota; kingdom Metazoa; phylum Chordata; class Mammalia; order Chiroptera; family Vespertilionidae; genus Myotis; species Myotis nattereri. Next base: position 63,961,580 of record NC_138082.1, on the reverse strand, counting down.
TTCAGGAAGGTTAATGTTTTTGGCTACAGAGATTCTGAAGTGCAAAGTAGTGACCTGGGCAGCATGGTCAAGTTAATGAGGCTCATGAGTGTGCAGTATTGTCCGTGGTCACTGGTCTGAATACCTCCCTCCTACCCCCCACTCTTAACTTTAGCTGCTGGAAAGTCAGTCAGGAGAGCCAGTGTAAATGTGTTTTATTTCAAGGGTGGAACCAGATATTCTGCTTGATCAGGGAACATTTTTGGGAACCATGCAGAGTAGGAAGGTCCCTAGAATGTCAGAATGCATGCAGTTGTTGGGCCCTGTGGTGTAGTTCTAGGTGTATCGCTGCATGATGAACAGAACTGGGGGCATTTGCTCCAATCAAATTTGACCTTTTTTGGGTAGGGATGCACAAATGGAATGTGAGTGAGCTAAAAGAGTAAAATAGAAAAACACACACATTAATTCAGCAAATATTTATTAAATGCCTATTTGGTGCAGATGTTGGAAATACAGCAATGAGCAAAGCACAGCCCCTGATCTCTAGGGCATATATTAATTATATTGAGGGAAGAGGGAAAACAAATGAACAGATATGTTTCTGTAGTGATAAGAAATAAAGGAAAAAAAGAAGGAAGGAAGAAGGAAGGGAGGAAGGAAAGAAGAAAGGACACACCAAAGAACAAAATTATAAAAGAACCAAAGAAAAGCAAGCAAGCAGAAGAGGGGAGCTAAGGAATGCTGGGGCCTGTTTTAGAGAAGTGTCATGAGGAAAGGCCTTTCTGACAAGAGGACCTGTGAGTAGAGAGCTGAGGAAAGGGCGGGGAGGAGGAGGCCCTGTGGATGTCAGCTGGAGAAAGATCTCAGCAGAGGTACCGGGAGGACGGAGTCTACTCCTCCCTGCACGCTTCCCTGAAAGGCACGACTTGCTGATTCTGATTTATAAGCTGAATATTATTATTTTTACCATAGGTTTTTGAAGTAGTTACTATTAAATGAGAATTATGCATATAATGTCCGTTATTATAGCAGTTGTTGTTATTAAGCATCAAGTTCATCATATTTCTACTGCAGGAATTCTGATTTTTGTCAGAAAGCCACAGAAAAGACTCCAACCCACCAAACTCATTATTGCTCCTAAGGTATTTATAGGCATATAACACTATTCCTTAGGGGATGGGAATGCTACATAAATGGAGAATTGTTTTACTGCCCCTGCAATTCAGATCGCTAGAGTGTTCTTCTGAAATAAAAGCCGGTTTGCTTGGGGATAGATTCAAATCAATGATATAACTTGAAATGTTGCCAGCAACCCCATTCTCTCACAGCGTATGATGTGGTGGAGGGAAATGTAGGTATAGGAGGAGGCAGAGGAATGCACTGGCTTTGAATTAGCCAAATCTGGAAGCAAGCCAGGATCCATCAAGAAATCACATCGGTAATCTGTGTTGTCAGTCACTGTCTACCAGTCCAGAGCTCCGGGTCAAGGTCTTCAGGTTTGGCATGCTGGAATAAGCAGGAGTGAAGCAGACAAGGTTAAGACTGTGCTAAATTAATAAGAGGATGCTTTAATATTTTGAAACCAAAGTTATTTTGGAATCCTGGAAAATATTCATGGCAAGGATCAACTCTTCAAAGCAGATTACTTCTAGTTATGTCTGATTTTCACAGGGTCCCTTGTAATACCCCATTGTAAGCTGAATTTTATAAAATTTGAGGATTCCTTCAGGTTAAAAGGATATTGTTTAGGAAGTTTTGTGTGTATATTTAAATATGCGTATGTTGCCCTAACTGGTTTGGTTCAGTTGATAGAGCATGGGCCTGCAGACTGAAAGGTCCCAGGTTTGATTCCGGTCAAGGGCATGTATCTTGGTTGTGGACACATCCCCAGTAGGAGGTGTGCAGGAGGCAGCTGATTGATGTTTCTCTCTCATCGATGTTTTTAACTGTCTATCCCTCTCCCTTCCTCTCTGTAAAAAAATCAATAAAATATTAAAAAATAAATATGCATATGTATGAATACATAAATATGTATTTTTCCCCAGCTACTTCTATGAGAGTTTGAAATACTAGTAATTTTACAGAAAGAACCAGAAACATCAGAAATAAAATGAGAGATAATTTACCAAAAACCACAACTGATATATAGGGTGTCCTCCCCAAAAATTTAGACACACTTTGAATGATTACAAAGTCAGTGTTTACTAACATACAGTTCATTTTCAAAATTTAAAAAGAATCTAAAGAAATGAATAATTTTTTTTTCAATGCCTGTTTTCAAACTGATGACTGTTCTGGTCCAGACACTGCTGGTAACACAAAGCAATGGAATCACAAACATCAAGAGTCATTTGGTTTGTATTTGTGTGCCCTCAATTCATCAACTGTTGCACATTTTATACTGTAAATTTTATCTTTTATGGGCCCCCATAAAAAAGTATAGTGGGTACATTTTTCTTTGGTCAAAGCTCAGTTTGGCTTCACCCATTATTTCAAATCGGTTAAACCTGAAAAGGAGTGAAAATTGAGTTATCACCCTGTGTCCCCCCAAAATGTATACACACTTTGAATAATTATAAAGGCGGTGTTTGTACTTCAACTGCATTTTCAAACGTCCAATAGCATTTTAGGATGAATTTCCTTTGTTCAAAGCTTAGTCTGGCTGAAAAGAAACATCACTTGAGCTATCAGCTGTTAAAGAGTATATACATGTTTTTATTATACCCTGTATTATTTTTAGGGGAACCCTTGGTTCTCCCTGCCATTGCCCACCACCTCCCCTCCCACTGCCCAGGCTGGGTGAGATACTCGTCTTCTGGGTGCTCATATTCCCTATGTATCTCAGTCATAGTAATGGCCACTTGTAAACTCCAAGTCTGCCCAGGGCTTTCTGGAAAGCTGACTCTGTGTCTCTGAGCTCAGAATCACCAGCACTTTGCATGGTGCCTGACATGTAATAGGGGCTCCATCTGTGTTTATTAAATACATGAATGAATGAATGAATGAATGAATGAATGAGTTTAAGATTTACATCTGGTTCTGAACTTCCTGTTAACCAAGCAAGAAGAAAAATACATTGATCACACCGTTTTCATATGCATATAAGATTAAACAGTATTATTTCAGATCCATGTTTTTCTTGGTGTTAAGTTCTTGAAACATCTGATGAAACATAATATCAAGACTGAGTTTTAAGAAAGGTTATTTGCAATACTTCATGAGCTACTCTTACCTGGACTAAACGAAAGAATGCGCTTTTCATAGCATCTTGCGCTGGAGGCACCCTCAGCTCCTGGAGGGTCTGGGTCTTTGTCAGCATCTTAGCGGGTTCTTTGCTAGAACTTCACCTTCCCAGGTGGAAATGGGCCCACAAGACAGCACATTTATGCCACTGGATTTTATTTTCATGATTGCAAGTAATAGATATGGTACTGAGAGATTTTATTGTGCTTGCAGGCTGAGGCATTAAGTGAAGAGTGTGAATTAATGGAAAACATCTAAAAGAAAACAATTTGTGAGGATGCTGCAGTCAGTTTACTAGTAGGATTCCAGCATGCCCTACTAGGTGTGGGTCCTCCACATTCTGCAGGAAAATTTGTCTTTGCTGACATGTGAAGACTTTATGAAAAAAGAATTATTTGTGGAAACAAGTGTAGATTTAAGAATATAGGCAAGAATAAGCTAATGGATATCTGCTTAACTGAAAAGTCTTTTGAACCAGCTTCTTCTGTGAAGAGGGAACAGTGCTATGAAGTACAAAGATGTAGTTGTTGAAGGAAAGAAGATTCATTGTTTTTTTTTCTGTGTGTGTAAGAGCTGAGAGACAGAAGACAATGAAAAATCCCTTGATACACAGCAAGAATAATGATTGGTTTTTAAATGTGTTTAAATGACATTTTCTTTTAAGTTGGATAATCAAATAGTAGAGAAAGGCTTAGCCATTAGTTGAGTGGTTACTCAAGCACCTAGAACCAAGCTCAGAATAGCAGATGCTCAATAAATATGTGTGTGTGTGTGTGTGTAAGACTGAAACAATCATTATAATTCTTTAAAGATGCCATGCTTAATTTAGTCGACTTTCTGTTCATTGATATTTAGATTGTTTTGAGTTTTCTTTCACAAACAATACATATAGATGCTACAAATAAGTCCTTATGCATTCATCTTTGCACTTTATAGAGATATTTATATTATTTAATTATGATAGATTCCCGGAAGTGGAATTGCTGGGACAAAGGAATACATGTTTTAGATTTTGATGCAACCGTTCTGTGGGTGCTTTGGCACATCTATCAATGACACTACCTCACAAAGCAGGTAAGATGATCTGTTTCATCGCAACCTGGCTGACTCTGGAGTTATCAGGCTTTCCACTCTTTAGAGTGTCATTAAATTCCAAAATTTGGAAGGCTTAGTGCTTTCTCCGGTGTCTATTATCCTGCCTAGAAGCGAGGACGACATAGTATATTCTTTTCTCCTGGGTTGAGAGAGTGTGCGATATTATTCAATGAAATAGTTCTTTCTTAAACCCCAAGTTACGTTCTCTTTGCTGCACCCCTGTTTGTCATTGCTAACTAAGTACCGAGGGTAGAAAAAACTAAGTCTAGAATTAGTTGTACATCATTGGCAAGTGGGATCTGACCACTTGCTGGGAAACTGTGGCTGCCTTCCTAAACCACACTTACTGTGGGAATGACCTGCTGTGGGAACTTCCGCGTGGTCTCTTGTTCCAGGCTCAGCAGCCAGTGCGAGCCTAACAGACTCCATAGAGCGTTCATGTTGGCTGCTAAGGGTGCAGAGATGAAGCTACTGACCTTGATCTTTGCCCCATAAGCAGGTGTGGATGGGGAAATCCATGTGTGACCAACAGATCTTTCTACCTCATAAATACCGTAAAGGTCATGGACTTATTTCTGGCCTTTTGCGTGGGTTTTCAGCAGAGGATTTTAAAAACTCATGGAAGCATGTGCTCAACATTCTCCAAAACAATGTTTGCAGCAGTCCTGTACCTTCTGAATAGTGTTCTCTTCTCTCTCCTTCACACATGGGAATTGTGCAAGCCAGTGTATTTCCCCTTTTGCTTTGGCTACCTGGAAGTGTAGAGGCAAATGTAAATCTTAAGAACTCATTCGTTCATTTATACAGTAAACACCCATGGAGCCCCTATTCCATGTCAAGCACTGTGAAAACTGATGATTTTGAGCACAAAGACACAAGTGTCAGCCTTCGGCAAAGCGGTTCGAGCTCCAGCTCTGGAAGGAATGGGTTCTGGCCCCTCGCTTTGGATACTTGCCCTGGAAGGGGGGAGCCCGGCCTTTCCCATGGAACATAACCCGTCTCCACTAAACTTATTAGCACTAGAAAGGACGCGGCTCATTTTCCTCTCAGGTGTAGACAAAGGCTGCTGTTGTCCCCGGGTGAAGGGCCTTCGGTGACTTGATTAGCAGACAGCCTGGCCTGCCCTGATTTTCAGATGGAGACCATCAGATATAATCTGCCGCCTCATTAGGTTGACACTGTTCCTGCCCCCTCTTGTAATAATGTCACTGGAGCACTTAATAATCGAAGGTAAATGCTGTAAGCATACTCTGCCAAGGTAACCCAGGGTCAGTGGTGACAGATGCTCAAAAAAGCAGTTGTTTCCTAATTCTCTGCTCTGTTTAAAATATAACAAGCAAAGAGATATAGTAATTAGGCAGGTTTAAATATTAGAGGAGCAGAACTTTCCTCAATTGAACTATTTTTAATATCTGATTCAAACTTGCAGTATTTCAAAACTAAGAGGACAATAAAATATATTGGATGATTGCCATGGTCTTATAGGAGAGAGCTTAATTATTCTAGAGAAGAGAGTGTTAGAGTGGGGTCCTTAAGTGTTTGAAGATATGTAAGATGGACAGTATTTATGCACTCTTCCCCCTTTCCAGTGAAAACAGGAGAAATATAAGTCATATTGATTCAGGAGGAGTTATGTTAGACTACATCTCATGGCACACGTACAATAAATACTAAAATTCTGTGGCACACCAAAAATATTTTTTTGGCTGATCTGACAGAAAATAGTTATAATTTTCATCGGTCTACAAAAAAAATTAGTAATTACCAACCCTTTTTGCTCCAGTGTGACTTTAAAAAAATCAGGTGTCTATACTTATATATAAGGATTTCTGGTACCAGAAATTAACCAATCAGATGCAAATTTATTAGGCAACATGACCAATAAGATGTAAATATACTATAAGACCTATATATTTATTGTTCAAGCAGGCCCTTCACACCAGATGACTATTGTGTTGACTGTTGTCATTTCTTTATTTGACAATCTAAGGGAAAAGAGGTCAGTGCCCCTGACTAAATAGTCAGGTATTGCATGTTTTAAATATTCTTGAAAATCGCTGGCTTAGATCAAATAACTTCTTTAAACGTATCCTTGCTTTTAGAACACTTCAGTAGCATTGGGTGTTTATTTCTCATACTGTCTGAAAATAAGGTTTTCCCTAACTTTTATGATTGAATGACCAAGAAAATAAATGCGGACTTTGAACCTATAATGAGTTAGCCTGGAGAATTTTGCCAAAACCATGGTACAAGTTCTTGCTCCATTCTTGAATCTGTTCTTTCTCTTTTTGCCCTAGCTTTGATCATTGGTTAGGAGTAAAAGAAGAGAAAAAACTGCAGTTAAAAAAAATAACCTACAGTAGATGGGGTGTGGCCAAAACATAAAGGAAAACTATTGCTATTGATTTCCCATTTGCAAATTTTATTTAATTTATGTGACAAACATTTATTTAGTGCCTCCTGGGTGCTACCAGGTACTAGTGGATAGCAGTAAACCTTGCCCTCATGGGGCTTACCTTTTAGTGTAGGGAGCAAACAAATAAACAAGGAAAAACATGCCAGGGAGTGAAAAGTGATGAAAAAATAAAATAAACCAGTGTAAGAAGGAATTGAGGGGCTGGCAGGGTAGTATTATTTCAGATTAGATGGTCAGGTGAGGGCTTTCTGAATAAGTGACATTGGGGCAGAGATCTGAGTGAATCCAGGGAGTAAGCCAAGTGACTGCTGGGTGGGGGCGTGTAGGAAGGATGCCAGGGGTGGGGCAGAGGGGAGTGGGGGATGGGCGGTAGAAGCATCCTAGGAAACAAGAGTAGCACGTGGGAAGTTCCTGAGGCTGGGCCAAGCTGCGCTTGGTGTGTCCTTTGGGAATAGGATGAGGAGAGAGATCACAGAAGTGGCCAGGATTCATGGAGTTGGTTGCTTGAGAGGAAGTAGTCTTAGATTTGTTTGCAGTGTTTCTGCCCTGCAGTTCTCAGAGTGAGAATCTTTCTGTGTCCCAGTCAGGTGCAGAGCCTCTTAAAAACCTTGTTGAACGTGTTTGCTGGTTTAATTGCACAGACATGTCAGCCCTGACAGTTCATCAATAAAGGGATTTAAAGGGAATGTGCAAAGGAATTTGGAATTTCTGCAGTTTATTAGCTTCTCACTAGGGACTTCATTTTATTTTTATGCTGCATTTTAAATGAATAAGTAATTTTGCCTATTTATTATTTGAAGAGTAGTAATACATAAACAAGGTAAAATGCAGATATATTACAAAAATATATTTTTAAAAGTTAGTCTTCTCAGAAGCAAATACTGTTAGCAGATTCGTGATATGTTTCTAAAATGTAAATACCTCTCCTCTCTTTATAAAAAAATAATGATTCTGCATCCTAGCCAGTTTGGCTCAGTGAATAGAGAGTGTTGACCTGTGGACTGAATGGTCGAGGGTTAGATTCTGGTTAAGGGGCTGCGTGCGGGAGGCAACCAATTGATATGTCTCTCTCACATTGATGTTTCTCTTTCTGTGTCTTCCCCTACCTTCCACTATCTCTAAAAACCAATGGAAAAATATCCTCAGGTGAGGAATAACAAAAATAATAATAATAATTCTGGCTATGCACATTGTTTCACATCTGGCAGATCTTGAGCTCTTCCATGTCAGTACATATGACATTGCCTCATTCTTGTTAATATTTGGTTATCTGAGAAGACCACAATTTAGTCATCCCACCCTGGTGGACATTAAGAGTTTTGTATCTTTTGCTATAACAACCACTACTGTGATGGAAATCCTCGTACACTTTTCTTTTTGCACATTCATAAGTATATCTATAGGAAAAATTCTTAGTAATGGATTGGTGGGCAAAGGGGAAATATGTATTTTAAATTTCAACAGATATTACCAAATTATATTAATTTACATTCCTTTCCTGGCCAAGACTCTTCTTTCACGTCCTAAAAACTCCATGTTCCAGTTCTTTTGTGTTTGCAGTATAAGTAAAACATGATATGTCCTTGTAGTTTACTATGCATTTCTCTTAGTGTGAAGTTGAATTCATAGATAAACAATATTCTGCTTTGGTCGAGGAATGTTGTCTGTATGAGTGTGATTCTTTGAAATTTTTTGAGATTTCTTGGAAACTTGGGGCCCTGATAATTTTATACATGTTCCTGGAGCTTAAAAAGATGTGTTTTATTCACCGGGAGTAGGGTTTTATATGTCTGTAATTTTGAATTACCGGTATATTTGAAAGTATTTCTGCTATGTTATTTTGTATGCATTAAACACAACCTTTTTCTTTTGCTATTTTTAAAAATAATGTCTGCTTTCGGTTGGCTTAATCAGGTTTTTCCTGGTTCTTTCTTTTCCCCTACCTCCCCTGAAGCTGAGTTTGTTTCCTAGGGCTGCTGGAATAAAGCACCATCAACGGGGTGGCTCACAGCAATAGGAATTCATTGTCTCAGTTGTGGCAGCTAGAAGCCTGAAATCAAGGTATCAGCCAGGCTGTGCTCCCTCCCAAACCTGCAGGGAGTCCTTCCTTGCATCCCGGTTTCCGGTGGTTGCTGGCAGCCCTTGGTGCTCCTTGGTTTGCAGCTGCACCACTCCAGTCCCCGCCTTGGTGCTCACAGGATGTTCTCTGATCGGCCTCTGTGAGGTTCCTACTCTTAGCTTTATTATTCCCTTCCTCCTCCTGCTTTGGGTTTACATTACACTTCTTTTTCTAGTACCTTGAGGTGGGAGCTTAGGTTATTTATTTGAGACATCTCTTCCTTTCTAATGTTGGCATTTATTGCTATACATTTCACTCAGGACTGCTTTATCTGGGTCCCACATATTTTGATATATTGTATTTTCACTTTCATTCAGTTAAACATAGTTTTAAATTTCTTTTAAGGCCTTGTCTCTGACCCGTAGATTATTTAGAAGTGTGTTGTTTAGTTTCCAAGTGTTTGGACAATTTCCTGTTATCTTTCTGTTACTGATTTCTGGTTTGATTCATTGCGGTTGGAGAATATACTGTGGTTGATATAAATTCTTATACATTTGTGGAGCTTGTTTTATAGCCCATGACATGGTCTCTCTTGGTCTGTGCTCCATGAGCAATCGAAAAGATTGTGTATTCTGCTATTTTTGGGTGGAGTGTTCTATAAATGTCTATTAGATTCTGCTGGCTGATGGTATTGTTCTTTATAGTCTTCTGTAGTCTTGCCGACATTCTGTCTAGTTGTTCTATAAATCGTTGAGAGAAGGTCAACATATTTTTTTAAAGTTCTCTCCAGAATACATCCTTCCTCCCTGAGGACTAAAATGTTCTCTGGATTCACAAGGAGTACTTCTATTGACCATCTGGAGCACGGTGGTCACAGGATTCCCCTCCTTCCTCCTGGCATCCTTCACTCTTGAAAGCAGACTGCACATTTCAGTTGCTGGAGACAAGCACAGTGAATTAATCGCCACTGGAGGGAGAGAAAACGGTAGTGTGGTTTGAAATTCCCACACCTGTACCGCTGCTATAGTTAATCGATTTGCAAACATTTAGGCATCCTCTGCTCTAGTTCGTCTTATAGACTCAACCTATATACTCAACCCTGCTGCACGTCAGAACCTCCTGGGGAGCTTTTCCAATAATACTGATGTTTTGGCTCCCACACAAGACCATTAAATTAGAATCTCTGTTGGTGTGGTTCTGAGCTCCCTGGTGAGCTCATTTCCTAGCCCAGGCATGGCCCAGACAATCGCCACAAATGTTTATTAAGCACCTACAGCCTGCAGGTCTTGGTCCCATAGCACTTACTGAGGGTCGTATACCTGGAATCAGTTAATATTTCTTAGACTGGTGGGTTGACTCATAGATCACTGATAAGCTGCCTGGGATATGAGTGAAAAAAGTTAGGAGTGAGAGAGGGAGTTGGAGGGTGGCAGCCCAATGTTTAATTAGAGAAACAAGAGATATTGTATCCTTAAAACCCAACCCTTAATTTTGACATTTTTTTTTGTTTGGTACGTACTCTGATTGCCAACCTCTCTCCCTGTGGACACTATTCTAATTTAAGGCATTCTCTTGAACTGACTAAATTTTTAAAAATATTTACCTTTTCCTTCCCCACCTGATTAAAAGCTACATCTATATCATAAAAGGCTCGCATGGTGATGCGGGGCTCGTGCAGGGCTGGCGGGGGTGGGGAGGTAGAGGGGGGAGGTGGGGAGCGGGGGTCGGGGGGCGGGTGGGGAGGGCGTGTGGCAAAAAGGGCGCAGCAAGGCCCCTGCGGGGAGGGGGGCTGCCTGACCGAGAGGGCGCGGGGGATGGGTAGGAGCGGTGAGCACCGCACGGCCCCCAGGTGGCCAGTGGAGGTGCTCCTGCTGCGGGTGGCGGGGGGGGGGGGGGGGGGGAGGAGTGGGGGTGCACATGGCCCGTGGCGGGGAGGGGTGGGGGAGGGGGAAGTGGCGCGCGGGGGAAGGGTGCAAGCTAGGAGCGTTGCAGGGTGCCGGCAGCATGCACGGAGCATGCGAGGCGTCGCGGGGCGGCAGACATGGCCCTGATGGCAGACTAGGCCTGGGGGACCCTATTCGTGCACGATTTAATTGTGCGCTGGGCCTCTAGTATCTTAATAAAATTCTTTAGGGAGTACTGCTATTTAAAAATAATTAGTAAACTTTTTAGTTTAGTTCTAGATTTTTTTAAAAGCTGAAAAGATATAGGGTTCCCATATACTCCTTGCCCAGTGTCCACTATTAACATATCAGTATGGTGCATTTGTCATAATTAATGAGCTAATGATACATTAGTATTAGCTAAAATCCATATTTATTCAGATCTCCTTAGTTTTTACTGACTAATATTTATCTGTCCCAGGATCCCACTAGGATACCACATTACATTTATGGACTACCTCTTTTTAAAAAGTATTTCTTTTTGAAAAAAATCGATTTTCAGAGAGAGAGAGAGAGAGAGAAAGGGAACAGGAGAGAAACATTGATGAGAAAGAAAAGTATTCAATTGCCTCCTACATGCCCCCTACTGGGAACCAAGCCGGAAACCCAGGCATGTGCCCTGACAGGGAATCGAACCAGCAAAGTTTTGCACAATGCCCAACCAACTGAGCCACCTTGGTCAGAGTGGACTATCTCTTTTTTAAAATTCATTTTAAATTTATTTTTCAGCAAGCTTAATTGGTAGCTTTTCCCCATATCAGACAAGAAGATTAACACACTTTAACCCCCTTCATTTTTTTTTTTACCCAAACTTCTTAGCTAGTAGTATATAAATTTTCATTCCACTCTTTTTTTGGTTTGTTTTTTTGAACTTTATTTTTTATTGCTGACATTATTACAGATGCCCTCTATTTCCCCCATCCACCCAGCCTGTCTCACACCAGGCCTGCACCACAGTAGTGTCTGTGTCTTTGGGCTATGCATATATGCATGTAAGTTCTTAGGTTAATATCTTCCCATCTCCCCTTCCCTCTGAGATTCCACTGTCTGTTCCAGGCATCCAGGCCTCTGGACCTTTTTGTTTGTCAGTTCATTTTGTTCATTAGATTCCACAATAAGTGAGATCATGTGATTCATGTCTTTCTCTGACTGGTTTACTTCACTTAGCATAATGGTCTCCAGGTCCAGCCATGATGTTGTAAAGGGTAAGAGATCCTCCTTTTTCATAACTGCATAGTATTCCATTAACTGCATAGTATTCCATTCCATGTAAATGTACCACAGCTTTTGTTTTCATCCACTTATCTACTGATGGGCACTTGGGCTGTTTCCAGATCTTAACTATTATAAATAACACTGTTATGAACATAGGGTGCATATATTCTTTCTGCTTGGTGTTTGGGGATTCTTAGGATATATTCTCAAAAGTGGGATTGCTGGGTCAAAGGGCAGTTCCATTTTTAATTTTTTGAGGAAACTCCATACTGTTTTCCACAGTGGCTGCAACAGTCTGCATTCCCACCAGCAGTGCACGAGGGTTCCCTTTTCTCCGCATCCTCACTTGTTGTTCGTTAAGTCATTGATGGTAGCCATTCTGGCAGGTGTGAGGTGATACCTCATTGCCATTTTAATTTGCATCTCTCTCATGATTAGTGGTGAACATTTTTTTCATATGTCTCTTGGGCATCCCTATGTCCTCTTTGGAAAGTGTCTATTCAGGTCCCGTGCCCATTTTTTAATTGGATTGTTTGTCTTCCTTTTGTTGAGTTGTATGAATTCTTTATATATTTTGGAAGTTATATAAGGGTTCCCTTTTCATTTTGGTGATGACTCCACCTTGTTTTGAGGAATATCGATGCCAATGAGTTTATGATCTAGGCAAAGACATTCATGGGAAATGGCTGTTCTCTTGGTCTTCCTATGCTGAGGACATGAAGGAAAACCGCATCCACACCACCAAGTTTTGACTATACCATTTGATAATTTTAGAAATCTGCCTTCTGGAATTGCAAAATGATGTTTTCTCAAATTACGCCATCCTCATCCCAAAAGAATGGCAAGGAATATCAACCGTGGGTGACAAAATCTTGTTTCAGTCTTTCTTGGTAGTTTCTAGACCCAGATATCTCCATCCAATTTTCAGTCTTTAGAGGAGCTTAAGGAAGAGTCATCACAGATGCAGTAAGTACGACCCACAGAGTTGAATTGTTTTCTTATCTGCAATTAAAACTACTTAAACGCTAAGATCTGAACAGCTGCATAAGAATATTTAACAGATTTCTTGGAGCCATTCCCACTTTTGATAAGACTTTTAAAAGGCTAGCTTATGAAAATCCATAGTAAATGGTTATTTCACGTAAGAAAGAAAAACCAACTTGAAAAATTGGCAAGAAATGAATTCTCTGGTTTCCTTAGCTGCTCATTTTAAGTCACTTGAGCTGGGGGGGTGGGTGGGGGGACGACAGCACACAGCATAACCAGGCGCCCTAAGAGTAGTCAGCAGGTACTGCAGGGTGAGGAGAAATCAGTTTGAAGGAAGACTGTGAGGAGGTGTCACCTGAGCTCAGTCCTGGAAGATGAGCAGGATTTTTTGTGCATATATTAAACTTGACTGTATATCCAGAACTGTGTTAGAACGGGGACCCCAGGGTGAAATAAGTTATGACCTGAGCTGACAGTCTGGGAGGGTGGAGATGGACTGAGCAGTAAGTTGCAGTCTAGTACAGGGGATGGCAAACTACAGGCTCTGGTCCACAACCAGCCCAGCACCTGAGCTGAGACTGATTTTTACAAAGCAAAGAGGGATGGGTGTGTGGTCTTCCAGCACTGTTTTATTGTTTTGTTTTGTTTTTGGCTTTTCATGCCATAGTGGAGCTCCTATCTGGCCCTTTAGATGAAAGGCCTAGGATTTTATGAGTTTGAATTGCAGCATACTCCTGGGGCTACAGAAACACAGAGAGGGAACAGTTGAATCCGCCCAGGGAAATGAGAGATGGCACCCACAGAAGAGATCCTACAAGAACCAGCATCTAATTCCTCTTCCACTTGCTATGCCTTCCTATCCTCCATCCTTGATTGCTTATCCTTTAAGAGTTAGTTGTTCCTTCACCTGCTCCTTATACAGTGTGGCTCCTGATGCTCCCCTTGTTACTGCCCACTCATTGTGTCCTCTGTGCCTGCTTCCCTAAAGCAGGGTTTCTTCACATGAAATCAATGGATGGGGCTCAGGGTTCTGAGCACCCCTCAACGGAGAGCAAACCGATGCTCATGTGCATTTTTCTGGGAGGAAGGTTCAGATTCTTTAAGAAGCCCATCATTCAAAAATGTTGAGAAATACAGTTTTGATGTGGGTATCTGAAAACTCAAATCGTTACTGCTGATGGTGGGCTTTGACCAGATCAGAATGAAGTAGAGGGATTGTGAATTCCCTTCTGTAGTCCCAGTTAAGATTATAATACAGTGATGGTGAACCTATGACACGCGTGTCAGAGGTGACACGTGAACTCATTTTTTAGTAGATTTTTCTTTGTTAAATGTCATTTAAATATATAAAATAAATATCAAAAATATAAATCTTTGTTTTACTATGGTTGCAAATATCAAAAAATTTCTATATGTGACATGACACCAGAGTTAAGTTAGGGTTTTTCAAAATGCTGACACGATGAGCTCAGAAGGTTCGCCATCACTGTTATAATAGCTCTGCCCACTGGTTGGACGTGTAGTGGGAACTTCCTCTCAAAGCTCTATGTGCTTCAGCTGCAGGTGCAGTTTTTCTCTTTGGGGGGCATCACAGGGCATCCGCCTGGATGCTCCATACCGTGGGGCCTGAGAGAAGGATTAAGACGTCAAAAATGTAGTTGGCAGAGGAAGCCCAGGATGGCGAGGGCAAGGATGAAGAGAAGCAGGACGAGGGAAAATGTGCTTTACTGAGCTGGCTGACGCCGTTCCCAAGCTTGGAAGAACCACATCTGTCTCTTAGCAGCCTGTTCACTGGCTCAGCGCATCCCCAGGGGCGCTGGGGCCACACCTTGGAACAGTTCCTAGGACAGCTTCACCTTGGTAAAGCTCTGTCCCAGGAGGTGCCAACTCTGCCTCACTCCAAGCTGGCACCCTGCACCCCGAGGACTGCTCAAGAAGCAGGACCCATTCCTCCCAGGACCTTCTCAGCGGAACAAACACAGGAGCAAACGTAAAAACAGAGTACGGGGTAGGGAAGAAGACCGTCCTCCTGAAATTGTGTGCTCATCCTTCAGTCTGTGCCTCCACCTGACATGTACAAAGCCTCTAGTCCACGCCAGTGGTGATGCAATGGGTGGACAGACACAGGCCCGGTCTCTTCTCTCACAGGGCTTAACATTCAGCGTGGGAGACAGATATCAACCACGTAGTCACACTAGCAAATGTACAGTTGCAACTGTGTTCAGTGCTCCTGGGAGACCGAAAGTACACTGCCCGAGAGCCATCATCAGGGGGAGGTACATGAGGCAGACAGGTTGGGGAAGGCTTCTGTGAACTGAAGCAGAAAGGACAAGGACGGGAGAGGGAAGACCTTTCTAGGTGGGGGCCTCCATGCCCACAGGCTCTGCGGTAGGCGTGGTGAATATGAATGCCAGGAGCAGGCCAGTGTGACCTGGGCAGACAGAGCCCAGGGCAGAGAGGTGAGGATGAGGATGCAGGGCCAGGATGGCTGTGTGAAAGGAGTTTGGCTTTTCTTTGAAGAACAATGGACACTTTGGCGGCATTTAAGTAGAGAAGTGTGGGGATAGAGGCAATTTGGAAGGCCCAGGCATGAGGACTCCAGATAGTGAAGATCCTCTCAGCTTCAGACTGTCATGCCAGGACTCTGGCCGCTGGAGCCATTCCCATGAAACCCAAGTGTGAATGACCCCAGGGAATGTGCAGGAAAAGCGACTCCAGGAAACTCCCTGAAGTAGCAAAAACGGGCATTTGAGACTTTGGGGCTGGTGGTCATGGGAGACCCTCATACTCATCTGCTGGCCGGAGGGACATTTTCCAAACGCTGCAGAGCTTTTGAAATTTTTCTAGATTACCTCTTAAGGTTTCCTGACAACATTGTTGGGTAGGGCAAGAAACTTGAGTTGCCCACATGGGAAGTTCTAGAACTGAGTCTAGCATACAGGTTCCTGCTGAGGTACCATCCCACAAATGGTGATGCTGGGAGATGGTCGGGTGGAAGGCTTCTCCCATGCAGTCGTGGGCCAGGACTCTGCCCCAGGTTCGCAGTGTTTCCCCCAGACCTTCCTGTGCCCAAGGCCCCAGTACTGCCAAGCGGCTTCTGGGAGCTCGGGGAGAGATGTGTGGCCAAACTGCACGTTCAAAACAAAACCGCTTACAAAGGGGACACCCTACGGTGGGTGAAGCAATTTGAGAAAGAACTTTTTCCATCCAACTACCAAGTTACCTTTGGCTCGTGATAAACAGAAGTATCCAGCTCATTAGCCCAGGAGAAGGTGTCTCAGAAAAGGGCAGGCTTTTCTGTCTCTGGCAGAGCTCTGAGGGGAATTTAAATTTATTCTGATTTGGCAGGAATTTATGTACATATTGTGATTACCTCCAGTCAGAGCAGATTGTCTGTGCTGCAAGAAGCCTTGGGATTGGGCCGAGCAGGCTGGGCTAATTACAAATTTATGCATAGAACCAGTGTGTGTGTGTGTGTGTGTGTGTGTGTGTGTGTGTGTGTGTTTCTAATCAACTCAAAGATGGTAGTAGTCACATGTTCTGAGCTGTGGGTAGTTTTGATTCTTCCTCTTTTCTCCAGGATATTTCAGGTGGCTGCAAGAGCAGACCTCCCTCGACCCATCGATCTGTATAGTTTCAATGCACAAGAAATAACAGGGAATATCTATGCACGACTCCAGTTCCTCCCATTCCCTGCAGTGTTCTGCATTCTTCCCTTCTGACCTGGGCAGCTGCATGGGAGAAGTTGATGTAACATGTCAAATCTTGGGTACTCCTTCTGAAAGCTCTTAGGTGCATGGTTGCTTAGTAATCCTAAGCAAAGTGTGTTACATCTTCCCAGAGAAATTCACAGCTGGGTTTGGACAAATTGGAAGACTTAAGAAAAGAGTCATAAAGGTGATTAAAGGCCGGAGGGAGAGACTGAACAGAGATTAAAGGAGTGAAATTCGGATCTTGGCCAAACAACAGATGTGGGAGGTGCAGAGGGCAAAACACTTAGAGGATGATAAACTGTTGGGACAGGAAGAAAGAGTGGCTGTTTCAAGGCTCTTAACCTCTCTTTGGGTCAGGGGCCCTTTTGTGAACCCAGTGATAGCTCTGAGCCCTTTCCTCAGGCTCACACACAAGGGGCCTGCTTCTTTCTTGCTCATGCTCTTGGCTCCAGACACGTGGTTCCCACACGTGTCTGGACTTGCCGGATGACTTGGTTTTTCAAGACAAGTTAAAAGTACAGATTATTATGTGAATTTTTTTATTTTTAAAATAACTGTGCTGGCCAAATTAAATTTCTCTGTGGGCCATTGTAGCGAGCCTCTAGATTGCCATAAAGTCTTCAGCTTCCTATAGTCTCTGAGTTCCTTGGATTCATCTGTGTGGTTTGGCTCCACGCTCCTGTGTGGGAGCCTGATTCTTGGCTGAGCTCAGCTGTAAGCTAAGTGCGAGCAGGTGGGGCTTTTCTGTAGGTGATGGATGGTGAGCAAATACGGGCATTTCTCTGGGGCACTTAGTTTTTCTGGAGGATTGTCCAGTCTCTTGGAGGGAGGCGGGAGGTGGGTGTGAAGGATGATGGAGGAGGAGGAAGTTACGTGGTTCTGTAGCTGAGTGCAGCTGTTCTGGGAACAGGCAGTTCAGTAAGCAGATTATCGCTAGTCCATCAGTGTTTAGTCCTACACTTCATCCCCCTGGCCCACTGTCTGATACCTTTGAATCCAGTGAATCCTCTTGTGAAAATTTTCCAGGGGATGAAGCCCTCATCTTCTGTAGGGTTAGATGCTTTACTACACTGGGTTGAGGAGAAGCTCTGGGTCTAAATTGCTCTGTCTGCTTTAAGTAATCTCTCTGCTTTCAACATCCTCCCCTGCCCTCTTGCGTCCTGGAGCCTTCTGGTGCTCAGCCCCTAAGGATTCTACAGAACAAGTTAGTTTGCTCTTATTGGGATCCTACTTTGCAAGCTGTTGGTAAGGCAAAGGATATCATGAGCTAAGTTACCATTGTTTTTCTGCTTTATATTCTCCAAAATCTCTCCTCTGCTGTTATTTTCTTCTAATCCTCTTTATCTTATTAAAGAAAAATGTAATAGTTTTACTATTTCCTAGTTCTAGCTATTCAATAGTCTTAGCAGTCGTTTCAGTAGGGAGCCGGGCAGTAATGTGTTGTTAGTCTGCCGTTTTTAACAGAAAGTCTTCCCATTTCTTCACCGATTCCCTCTTATTTCTTCAGGATCTTAATTTGTCTATTTTTATTTTCTTATCTTTTCAGCTCTTCTGTTCTAAAGCCAAAATAATTATCCCCCAACCATTCTTTTCATGTTTTTCCTACTACAGTTGACATTCAATACTATATTAGTGTCAGGTGTACAGCAGAGTGGTTACACTTTCATATAACTTACAGAATGTCCCACCTGATATGTCTCTGACACCATACGTAGTCATTACAATATTATTGACTATATTCCCTATGCTGTACTTTGCATCCCTGTGACTGTTTTGTAACCATTCTTTTTTACCTCACGTTTCAACACTAACGAGTAGCTTAATGTTGCTGCATCTGGTATTTTTATCCGATGTCACCATCTGACTTCTGCCTCCATGATTGCTGATATTCTTTGAAAGGTCACCGATTCTCCAATTTAATGATGTCTTTTGGTCCTTCTCTTCAGTATCACACTCTGGTCACTGCGGATTCCTGACCCCTGATCCCTCCAGTGGCTTCCTGATCACAGTGGCCCTTCTACTTCTGGCCACTCCTGAGCCTGCATTCTTCATCTTCTCTTCCTACACGTATGATCCCCAAAGACCTTCCCTAAGCCCTCTTCTCTCTCTTCTGAAACAGACATATCCATTTCCATGTGCACAGCTGTTCCTTTAAGTAGGGAATCCTGGATCTGTACGGTGAGTCTGGATCTCCTCCCTTGATCTAGTCCAGCACACGTAAATGCCTGTTGGGGAAACTTACACAGAGGTCCTGCTGAAACCTCCAAATCACATGTCTAAGACCAAATCAGTCTTCTCTCTCACAGCCTGTTCTTCCTCCTGTGCCTTCCATTTTTGTTAATGGTGTCACTGTCCTCCAGTTCACTCAAGTGACCATTCTTAGGGCCATTTCTTAGCTACCACTTTTTTTCACCCCAGAATCTAATTACTGTAGTTACAAAGCCCTATTGCTTTCATCCTCACAGGGCCTCAGACTCTGTCCCCCATCATTAATTTCTATTACTACTACCCTCGCTTAGGACCTTACCACCTCTTGCTTGAATTATCTCAAAACGTCCTCACTGCTCTTCCTACCTCTGCTTTTTCTTCTCTTCAGTTCATCTTCCACACCAACGACTCCCAAATGTAGATCTAGTGACATCAAAATGAAATGGGATTTTTAAAAAATGCATCCTTCTAAACACCTCTACTCAGTGATTGTGATTAATTACATCTGGGTGGGATGCAGGAATCTGAGCTTTTAAAAATGCTTCACAGTGAGTAAAGCAAATTTAGAACAATATTTACTGAGTGTATCATTTATATAATTTTAATTAAAGTAGTAATGCATAACATACCTACATATTTCTTTCTTTGTAGAATCATGGGTTGTAAGGATACTCACCAAAATGATATTATTTTGGGGAAGGGAACAAAGGGGAGGTCAAGGGCAGGTATAGTTTATTTCTCTTAAATATTCTTAAGCCAAAATGGCAAAACATTAACATAATTTTATTATGAATGGAGAATTGTTCTGTTATTATTTGTGCTTTTCTTTCCATATTAAGCAAGTTTGAATCTCTCCAGATGATTCTGATGCTAATCCAGGTTTAGGTTCTGTGATACCATGGAAGTGGTCATCAGAAAATGCAGATGTGACCACATCACATCTGTTTGAAAGCCTGCCTATCTCCTACAGAGTCAATTTCAAATTCCTTGGCTTAGTGTCCAATTGGCATGGCTTAGTGCTTGAGTGTCGACCTGTGAACCAGCAGGTCCCGGTTTGATTCCCTGTCAGGGCACATGCCTCGGTTGCAGCTTGATCCCCAGTAGGAGTTGTGCAGGAGGCAGCTGATCAATGATTATCTCTCATCGTTGATGACCCCCCCCCCATCCCTCTCTGAAATTAATAAAAATATATGTTTAAATTCCTTGGCATAGCATAGAAGACACTATCCTGCCTTTTTGGCCTTGCCTTCTATTACTTGCCATTCACTCAGTCAGTGGGACAGAAATCTCTGCTCTTCGTGGAACCCGAGAAATGCCATTTGCTTTTACTTAGCTCTGTGTCTTGCAGATACTACTTCTTCTGTTTTTTATTCTCTTCCCTGACCCCCTTCCCATCTTTTCCTCATCAAAATATTGTTTATCTCTCAAGATCTATGTTATGTTTTACCTTCTCTAGGAAACTTTCACCCCTTTCAAAAGCTTCCTTCCCCTGGGTGGGTGGCTCTTTGGTTGGAAAGTTGTCCTGATGCGCCAGGATTGTGGGTTCAATAGTCATTGCAAGTGCAAGAAAGCAACCAATGAATGCATAAATGGGGGTGGAGCAATAGATCCACCACTCCCTCTCTCTTAAAATCAATCAATAAAAATTAAAACAAAGAAACAAAAAAAACCCAAAAGCTTCCTCTTCTGCACTTTCCATAGATCTCCACTTATACTTCTTATTCACTTTTGTGCTCATTTCATCCTTAAATGTAAGCTATGTGCAGGCAAGGACTGTATTTTTCACTTACTTGACATATATTTTACCAATCAGATATTTCTAAGCACGTTATGTGGAGGCACTGTGCTAGATTATGGGGATGCACATGAGTAAAGCAGGATTCTGTCCAGATTCTGTCATGAGGTTGATGACAAGTGCTCAAGTCATTAAGGGGAGGAGAGAAGAAGAATGTCTTATCTGTCTGTCAGGCTGTTAAATTTTAAAAGAAAGAGGAATCTGATGTGGTTGATGAAACTGGACAAAGACTTATGGATGAGTTGTCTTTGAGCTATTTTGGGTGAGATATTGACAAGGAGACATAGTCAAGGTAAAAGGCTGTTGAATTAATAAATAAATCCCAGGCAGAGGGACTTCAAAGTCTTGGAGGCCTTTGAGGAGCTATTTAAGAACAGTAAGTCATTTACTTTCACCAAACCCTGGACCACATGGAGGGGAGCAGTGGAAAATAAGTCTGGGAGAGGGTTTGGCACTCAGTCTAGTAGACCCAGATGCTGGGCTATAAAATGATTGGGCTTTATTTGGTTAGAGACCACTGCAAGTTTGTGTATAAGGTTGTGGCATGGTCAGGCGCTATTAAGACAGCAACAGGTAGGATGGTCATAAAAAGGAAGCTGGGAGAACAGGTAAGAAGAAGTCATGATTTGGTCTCGGACAGGTGATCCAAGCTGGACCAGGGTGGTTGGGCAGCAGGCATGGAAGAGAGGAGACAGGCATAGGCAATGCTGTTGAGTAGATTTGATTCAACTTCATTACTATGGATTATGGAGCTGATTGGAATTGGGGAGGAAGGGGGTGAGAGCCCTTAGAGATGACAGTTCAGCCTGGGCCCTCACTGGGAAATGGGTCTAGTAATATGAAGAAGAGCATTGGGAAAAGGAGAGGGCTTGTGATAAAAATGATAGGTTCTGGTTTTGAGATATTATAGTAGATTGAATAGTATCCCCTAAGATAGATATAGCTCAGTCTTAACCCCAAGTATCTGTAAATGTGACCTGATTTGGAAATAGGGTCTTTGCAGATGTAATTAAGTTAAGGATCTCAGGTTGAGCTCATCTCGGATTTGAGGGTGGGCCCTAGGTCTAATGACTAGTGTCCTTATAAGAGAAAGGAGACAGATATTTGATTCAGATACACAAGAAGAGCATGTGGAGACAGAGGCCTAAGACTGGACCTGTGTAGCTACAAGCCAAGAAATTGGAGGCACCAGAAACTAGGAGGAGATAGACATGGGGCAGATTGTCCCTCCGAGAAGTTTGGGACTTCTGGCCCTCAGAACTGTGAAAGAATAAATTATTGTTTTAAGCCACTAACTTTGTGGTAATTTGTGAAGGCAGTCCTAGGAAACACACAGATATGCTCAGATTTTAAAACAGAGGACAAAAATTTATCAACCTCGAAGCTCCATCTGTAACTTTGTTATTCTGTATGATGCACTGGGCTCACCATGGTCATTCATTGTGAAGAGCCTGTTGCTGATTTAGTTTGGTGAGGGGGTGAGGGCCAGGGGAGGAAGTAGTTGTTTTGTTGATTAAATGAGGCAGGTAGAGTGGATTTGCTTCCCTACAAGGAAGAATATTTCAAAAGCAAGAAACAATCAGTAATTGAGCTTTTACTGAGTTTCTGTTTTGTGTTCCCCACTATGCTGGGCATGGAAGGGGATATAAGAATAATATTCCACATGGACTCTTGAGATGCTCACAGCTCAGTAACTGAAACAGAACCATTAGCAAGGCTAATATGTAATCAGTCGTTAAGAGGTGTAAGAAAGATTGAATTGAATAAGGAATTTTCATTTTTTAAATTTTATTAATTGGATACTTGAATTGTTTCAGAATTCGTCACTGAGTTTCAGATTCTGTGGCAAAGTCACTCCACAGAGTGTATCCCTTGATTCTGAAAGTCAAATTATCCTTGGCTTGATGAATGATGTGTTCTGATTTAACCACAGCACCCTGGAATTTGTAGGCTGAGAAATTAGCCACCCCCCCTTTTTTTTTCTTGCTTCCTGGCTAGGAAAATGCTGTGCAACCCTCAGAATCAGCAGGGGTGGAAGCACAATGACCCTCCAGAAATGGGAAGGGAATAAATCCAAGTACTGTGTTATCTAAATGGTTTGACAAGTTCTCATTTGCCTGATTGCATCAGTCTGCCCTCTCTCTCCCATGGGCTGGGACTTGGCAGGCCTGAGTGTTAGTGTGGGTGTTAGTGGTCCCCTGCTGCTGGAATGTGCCCTGGACAAGAACCCCAGCCCTTCACTGCAGCCTAGAGCGGACCCAGGGGCCTTGTTTTCTGACCCCAAGAGTATTTGAGGGCATTACTTCTAATAATAGGAGGTTTTACATTTGTTTCTGGATGCTTCTAGGCAAAGCTATGCCGAGCTTGTGTTGGCTTTGGGGAGGTGACGTGAGTTAGACTGATGAGCTTGAGGACACTAATGGAATTGGGACACTAGGATGGGCTGGGTGATCCCTTGTGTCCCCACTGTCCCTTGTGACTTACCTCCAACAGCCCATCTTGTTATGACCCCCCTCCAAATCCAGCATAGTCCATCCAAGTCCTAGCATCTGGAGCCAGACCTAATACCCACCTGTGCTGTAGGACAAACATTACCTATGGAGAGTACGGAATTAAACGACAGTGTTTGTGGCTCTCAGCACTAACAGAGGACATCAGTCAGCTCTCATGTACGAACTTTTCCAGTGAAGGAGAAAGTAATTCTTTGTGACTCAAGTCTCAAAGCAACTGGGAGTCCTTTTGTCTGTATTAATCTCTTGCTCCAGACTCGCTTCAATAACATGTAAGACACTTTGGCTTGTAACTCTTCTTTTTAGGAAGAGAAGGAACTGAGGCTGGTTAAGCCAAGGCACCTGAGCCAGCCCTGGGTATGGAGGCATGAGAAATGAGGACACAATTCCTGGGAACAGTATCCCGAAGATGCTGTGAGCAGGGTGGCTTCTAGTCAGCACAGAGCATTTGGGAAAGGCTGGGAAAGTTCCTATCATGTGGAGGCAGGGCCTTGGGACAGTGGTTCATGTTCTGGAGTAGGGGGTCTTCAGGGCATTTCTGAGGTGTTTCTACTCATCACTTTCTTTGGATTTATAGATTACCCTCTTGGGGATAAGAAGATTAATGACAGTAAGACCCTGGAGAGGGGTGGGCAACAGAGTATCCCTGCAACCTTATAGACTCCTTCCTGGGAATCTGGTGTTCTGAGGAGAGAGAAAAGGGGGGGGGTGGTATTGCTTATTCAGGGCTGCCATAACAACACCACAGGCTAGGTGGTTAAACAACAGACATTTCTCTTCTCACAGCTCTGGAGGCTGGAAGCCTGAGGTCAGGATGCGGAAGGGGTGGCTTCTTCTGAGGCATCTCTCCTTGGTTTGCAGGTGGCTGTTCTCTCCCTGTGTCTTCACATGGTGTTTCTTCTGTACATGTCTGTGTCCAAATATTCTCACAGAGGGACAGCAGTCACCTTGGATTAGAGTCTATTCAAAGGACCAACTTTTAATGTAATCACCTCTATAAAGACTTTATATCTAAATCTAGGCACATTCTGAGTTCCTGTAGGTTAGGACTTCAACTTAATGACTTTTGAAATGAGAAGGACGATTGAGCCCATGCAAAAGGGAATTGGCATCCTACCAAGTTCAAGTTTAATTTTATAACTACTCTTGAACCCTGATTGCCTTGCTGAAGTTCTTATCTTTGAGAATGGATCCAGGCCATGAGAACTGTTCTTGAGCATGTGTGTGTGCATCAGAAAGGCTTGAACGAATGTAACACAACTTGGAGGGTCATGATGATTGTCACAGATAAAGTTTTAGTGCTCAAGTTGTGCCCCTTATCTACTTCTAGAGTGTGTAAGACTGATGCCCTGAGAAGAAGGGTTGAATAATTACTTGGGACAAAGAACTCAGTACCTTCTTGTTAGGGGGTTTCCTGTTTAGGCTAATTTGAGATCCTTTGTATTAGCATCCTAGTTTCAGTCTGTTGGGGCCAATTTCTACAACCCATGGAAATGTCTCCTGTTTTAGAGCAATGAATTCCTTAACTAGCTACTGAAAAGAACAGTCTTAATAGTGTTCATTTTGTTTTTATCTAAAACAACAACAATCTCTTGCTCTTGAAATCAGTCTTAAAAAAACATACAGAAGGAACTCAAGACTAAATTATCTTTACTTCTCTAAAAGATTTTTTGCTGTTTAGATGACATGTTTCTGGCTAGCTGAGCACCAAACTAGCGAATGAACTTCAGCTCATTCATGTGCTGACAGTCTGGGTGACTGCAAAGTCTTCCCAGCTGAGAAGTTAATGCTGAACAAACTGGCCTGAGTTCTCTATGGCTCTTAATTTTGCTTGTAGTTCCCTTGCCAGCGCTCAAAAATGACTATTTTCATCACCTTCCTGGGGACATCTTCTGATGATTCACACTGGGCCCCTCTTGTGCATCTGAGTGCTCAGTGACATCTCCCCTCTCTGCCATCTGCTCTTCTATACACTTTGAAGATGAAAAACAGAGTGGAGTGCAGCTTCTTGCTTTCTCTTTCAACTATTCAGTTGTTTTGGATGAGATAACCAAACCTTCTGTTTCCACCTAGAAGGCTGGTTACCTTATTTATTTATTTATTTATTTATTTATTTATTTATTTACCTTATTTATTTGCCCAAGAAAGCAGAAGCTTATGGATGGCAAGCAGGTTGGGGGAGACATGCTTTTCTAGTTGACTTTGTTCAGGTATTTTATCTGCAGTACTTCATAGTAGTTTCTCTGACTTCTTGACATCAGCTGTATTTATATAAGCTTATCATCACAGGGTTGGTGGCCAAGATGGCACTTAAGCTTTAGACACCGTGACATGAAGAATTCCACATAGTGGGGATATTCTTATCTCACTTCAGCTTTAACTGTAAAGAACATTAATTAAGATTGTGGGGCAGATTTACCTAACCCTCAGGGAAGAAAACCCATTTAATAGGCTTTAGTTTTCTTGCTGCTGCTACTGATTCTGAAACTAGGATTCATATGATTAATTGGTTCCTTGTGGAGTAGTTCTTCTGCCTGTTATACACGGTTCTTAGAATAAAGTTAATATGGAAAACAAAAAAACTTTTCACATTGTAAGTATTTGATCATTGTTAAATTAGTTAGATAAAAATTGATTCCTGGATAAACAAAATGTGGTATATACTTGCAATGGAATATTATTCAGACATAGGAAGGAATGGAATTCTGGTACATGATAAAATATAGATGAACCTTGAAAACATTTTGCTTAGTGAAATGACCCAAAAGGACAAATATGTGGTTCCATTTATATGAGGTCCCTCAAATAGGCAAAGTCGTAGAGATAGAAAGCAGAATAGTGGTTATCAAGGGCTGAGGGAAAGGGGTGATGGGGACTTACTGTTTAATGGATACAAAGATTCTGTTTGAGAGGATGAAAAATTTCTGGAAACGGATATTGGTTATAGTTGCAAAACATCGTGAATGTGCCTAATGCCACTTAACTGTACTCTTAAAATGTTAAATGGAGAATTTTATGTTATGCCATATGAAAACATTTAAAAAAATTGATTCCAAAGCAGGAAGGGTATATGACTTCTACATGCAAACATAAGTTTAAACCTGAGCTTATAAACCTCCTGAGGGCAGTCTTTCTGTGATCTGCCCCGAGTCAGCAGCAGAGAAAACCTTCATTCCAGGCTGTGGCAGAGACCAAAGTCTCAGGCAGCTGTAGCCTGATTCCCACCCAGCTTTTTGTTGGGAGAAATGATCATATTTATGAGAAATATCTCATAGGATATGGAGTTCATTGTTCTTCTAGAAATTTTCCTTTTTATCCCTGGATCCAGCCAACTGCTGTGTGCTTGGACCCCATTTTGGCTTTGTATCTGGCCCTGAGGGAAGCGACAAGAAGCTTTATAGGAAACTCCCTACTGTGTACACTTAGAGGCACTATTAATTATTACTGGCCCCCCCCCCCCCCACACACACACCTCCCAATGTGGGTGACAAAGGATACTTTAAGGATTTACCCAAGGAAGGGACACTTTGGGAGAAATTTCTCAATGATAAGAAAAAGCTAGGCAATATGTACATTGTATTTCATCTAAACGTCAATGTGATTATCTTGTGTCTATTTTCTTCTTTGCTTTGGCCACTAGGATACTCAGAGCCCAATTTATAACCATGTCAAGTAACAGTTTACTACTTTATAACATACATTTCTGTAGGCCAACTTTTCCTCATACTCTTGTAGCCCTTTTTTAAAATGTTGTCTTCTTTATGTAATATACATATATTATAAGTGACATTAAATGGTGTATATGTATGAGAGAGAGAGAGAGAGAGAGAGAGAGAGAGATGTTTATTTTAAGGAATTGACTCATATGAGTGTAGAGGCTGGCAGGTTTGAAATTTGCAGGGCAGACCAGCAGGCTGGAGACTCAGAGGAACCTCAGTCTTTACTCTTAAGACTTTAGCTGATTTGATGAGACCCACCCACAATATGGCAGGTCATCTGCTTTTCTCAAAGTAGTTAATCACATCTAAGAAATATCTTTACAGCATTATCTAGATGTGTTTGCCAAACAGCTGGGTACCATAGCCAGCCAAGTTGAATAAACACATACAATTAACCATCGCAGCCCTGGTTGGTGTGGCTCAGTTGGTTGGGCGCTGCTCTGTGCACTGAAGGGTTGCCCATTTAATTCCTGGTCAAGACACATGCCTAGGTTGCTGGCTGGATCCCCAGTGGGGGACATGCAAGAGGCAGATCAATGGTTCACTCTCACATCGATGTTTCTCTCTCTCTCCATCTCCCTTCTTCTCTCTCTAAAAATCAATTAAAAAATTAACCAACACAGTTAGGGATATACACTGAATTGCCGGGAGCTGGTCCATGCTTGCTGTTTCAAGGGACCTGGCATATATAGCATACTGTTCTTAATATGTTTGTTCACCTTCTTGGCACTATGTGTTTTAACCAAGGTCTCTGAGAAAGGTTGTTTCCCCAGGTAGGGATTTCCCCCTGAAGTTAGGGAGGGAATAAAACCTCTTAACTAAGTGCCAGGCGGGTAATCACTTTAACTACGAACAATCATGCTTAAGCTACATAATCTTTACTCCCTGGAATGGAGATAAGAAACGCCCTAACCTTTGTAATAGAGATTGATAGGATTGAATCAACTGGTATAAATACAGATGTAGCAAGACAGCGAGAGACAGAACCTAGGCACAGAACCTACACAGAACGTTCTCTAGAGACAGAAGAACTTCGCTGGAGAGAACATGGCAAAAAATCCTGGACAGAAACTGGCCTCAGAACCTAGAGACAGAACCTAGCGAGAGAACATGGCAAAAGATCCTGGACTGAACCTGACTACAGAAATTGGCAAGAGAACCTGACTAGAACCTGGTGACTGAGCCTGGCTGGAGAACCTGGACAGAACCTGGCAGGAGAACCTAGCGAGGGAACATGGCTACAGAACCTGGTTGGAGAACCTGGAGAACCTAGCAAGAGAACATGGACACAGAACCTGGCTGGAGATCCTAACCAGAACTTCGCTGGAGATCCAGACCAGAACTTGGCTGGAGATCCTGGCTAGAGATCCTGGCTAGGCTGCTGATCAACTGAATGCTGTTTCCGTGTCCTTCCTTCTTCGCCGACTCCGTCCACATCTTTGGGGACCCCTGGACCCGCTGGGGTTGGACCCCGGCACTGAATGGCCAGATTATTATGACCATCCCATCAGTACTTCATTGACACTTCCAAAAATACTGAATATTGAAAACTTCCTAAGCAAATACTCTCACGGTTTTATTATTATTATTATTTGCATAACTAATTCACTTCATTGTACTGATGAGGTGGTGATAATAATCTGGCCACTCAGTGTAAATATATAATACAATTTTAAAAAATTTGGGCATAATTGTTATTTGTTTTTTCCATTTGCTTATTTGAGTGCATGTAGAAAAAGTTTCCAATTTCCTCTCACCTCCTCATCCAGATTCAAGTCTCATGTTGTCATTATTTCATCAGCTTGTAGGGCTGCCTTCCAAAGCAGGTTGGTTCAACAGCATAGAGTCTGCATTGTTGTGGATGTGTTGAATGTGTGAATGTGTTGACTTGCCAACATACCCTGATGTAGGTCAGTGTTATACAGAGTTCTGCCAGATCCTTGCTAATCAGCCATTTTTGTGGAGGGACGTGATGAGGTATATGATTTCACCAATTATTACCATTTCCAATTAGTTAGGGCCCAGGTGCGTGGTAATAGAGCGTTAGCTCACTCTCTCTCTTAACAGCAGTTCCTGACTTGATTCCGAGGATTTCATGCATTTGATATTGTTCAATTGGTTACATTGCTGCTGTTCAACTCTGCAAAGTCCTCAAACATCTGGACACCTGCCTTTTGCGAGGAAGCATTCCAGCTGTTCAGGAATCTAACTCATCACCAGCACTGGCTCTTACCTTATCTTTTTATCCTTGGCAGACTGGCAGCTACTTCCTTTGGGCACAGACCTCTTCACTGCTGGAGGCCGACACCACGCTCTCTCTCAAGGTAAGAACTGAAGTGATTACAGACGACCTCAGCGTTTCATTTGGAAGCTTTGGAGTAGGTTGTCAGGGACCCATGTGTCCTCTTGGGTGTCTTGGGACTCTGTCTTTAGTCCATCATGTTGGTAATGTGCCAGGCTTTCTATCCCATTCTAACCCTTCCCTGCTCCCTGCGGTCCTGGCATTTCAAAGCCTGGCTTGGCTTTATTTCCATTTCTGGTGAACCCAAGGAGAGAGTCATGCTCAGGGGATGATCAGTGGATCACAGACTTTTCTAATTTGGTCAGTTAGAAGAGAACCTTCTAGAGTAATTGTCTCAGGTATGGGGGTGAGACTAGCTGGGGAGTAGGTAGGAAGTGATGCTCAAAAGTGTCTATGTCAAGTGAAATACATTGCTAACTTCACTTAGTAAGTGTCTGCACTGATTATTGAGCATTCATGATTAGAGGACATTTAAATGTTAAGGATTAGAAACCATCTCCTGATCCGAAATAGGATGAGCGTGTTACTCTCACAGAGAAGAGGCATGGCATCGATGCGGGCACCTTTAAAGTTGTGTTTTACTGATGACTGCTTTTTACTTCATTTTGGCCTTTTGGTTTAGGTGTGGTGCTTCATACACAGGCTGATCAGGTTCAGTTGTTAGGCATATCTCCTTTTTCCTAGTGAGAAAACTGAATCTGGGATCTGTTTTTCTGAGGTTAGGCTGCTAAAACCAAGGAATGTCTTTTTGAGGCTGCAGGGACCTGAGCCTGGTCTGCTGAGTAATCTCCCTGGCGTGGGCTCTCAGCGCCCAGCCCAGAGGCCCTCTGCTTGCAAACAGACCTCCCACCTTGCATCTGAAGGGTGAAGGAGGCTGCTTCCAAAGGAAGGTGTCTGAGATTGTGAACTGATGGGGCCTGGGCCATGTTTACCTTCCTGTTTCTTGTCTAAAGATTGGATTATTAGCATCTGTGTTTATTAGTGCTAATTATGTGTTTCAAGTACAAAGCCATATTCTGTAGATGTCTACTAAGATTCTTTGCTCCTTGCTTTATTTAAAAGGATGATATTGTACTACCCTAATTAGGTCCAAGAAAACAAGTAGCAATCGGTATGTTATCATCATTGTTACCCCTCAGGGAATATTGGGAGGCGTGCGAGCTGTTACTTCAACTTACGAGTCTGCTATTAATAAACCCGAAGTATAAGGAGATCCAGAAGTGAAGGTCCAGCAATGAGGCATATGGAGAGTACTGGGTGATCTTCAAAAGCAAGGAAACTTAATGGCTTCTTAGTTATAGTGTTAAACACCATGTCAGGAACAGCAGCATCCTCCTAATGATAGTCATAATAATAATGATAGCAATGGTAATAAAAAATAATAACTCTAATATTTATCGTCTCTGTCACCACCATCATGACAGCTAACATTTACTGGCTCCCATTTTCTGCCAGGCACTAGACTAAGCATTTTATTTGCATTATTCTTTCTAATCTGCATTGCATCCCTATGAGGAAGGTCCTATAAACATCTACCTTGTACAGGCGAGGAAACTGAGGTTTAAAGAGATTAGGTGAGTTGCTCAAAGTCAGACAGCCCAGCAAAAAGTGGCAAATGGGGGAGTAACTGACTGAACAGCACAGCTTGGGGTCACTCATGCTGTAGCCTAGACCCATTTGCACATATTTATGGCTGGTAATCCACCCTACTCACATGCCCTTTGCCCTCTGTCCACCTACCATTAGCATTTTGTCTCTTCTGCATGGATGTAGTGAAACATTAACAAATATATATATATAAGTAGTTCAAGACTGTGGAAGGGTATTTGGCTTATAGAGAATACAGAGAAAATAATGAAGACTAAAAAGCGCCCAATTTGAAAAGATGCCAACTCTGTAAGTCATGAACACGTTTGCGTGCTTTGCTCTGCCTTTCCCCTTGTGTATAGTTCGTTCACATAGTTACTGTCTGTTTATGTTTTGAATTTTAAATTTAACAAGTCTTTTCTTGTGCCTTTGCTTTCATAAGCCTACTTTAACTGCTGTCTATGGTTAGAGGGCCCTTAAGTTGATGCCACAAGAAGTTGTATCTTTGAGTTGCTCCCCTGTGACAAGTGCAGAGCTTCTGCTCACGGAATGGGATGACCAATTTCTGTCTACTGACAGTTGACTTGGAGTTGTGGGGTGTCTATGTCCCCTCACAGTGTAAACACCCTGTATCTTGAGCAGGATCTCTATGGGGTTGGGCAGGAGTCTTACTGGCCTGGAGCCCAGGAGACCTAGACGTGGCTCTGTACTGAAATTAGCTGCACGTCCTTGGGTAAATTACTTCAGTTTTTCATCTTCATCCATGGACCACTTATGTCCAGTCAGCTCTATAATTCCATGAAATCAGGAGTTTTCTGAACTCTCTTGACTTATACCCTGATCAGTTCCAATTGATGCAGCAATTTTGGTTGAACTCGGCTGGGTTACTCTAAGTTGCTTCAAGCAGGGAGTTTAGTTTTTCAAGATGACCAGACCTGTAAACTCTTCAAACGGGAGGTGTCATAGCCACTTTTCTATCATTCTTGCTATCCCCACTTCTCTGCCCAACCCCACCAACTTTCTCTAAAACCCCCTCTCTCCAGAATAGACAGTACGAAGTATGTGCTCACCAAATATATGAGATGAACAAACAAATACATGCATGACTGAGGCTACTGGTCTTGGTCTAAGAACCTTTAGCACCAAGGCTGACCCAAACTATCAAATTAGTAAAATTGTTTCATGTAGATGTGGTGACTGTGTTTATAATAGACATGGAATTTTAAGCCTCCAAAATCTCTCGTAACATATTTCAAGTGATTTTCCTACCAAGATGATTACCGATTCTTCCTGCACGTTACAGATGAAAGAACACTGGTCTACGGAACTTGGTGTATTTTTCCCTGTACTATGTGTAGTGTGGTTTTCTTTTTGCTTAGGTCATGGGAAAAATCAAAGCTTAAAATATATCATTTTTTTTTGCTGTGAACAGCAGAACAAAATGAAGGTGTTTGGGGCTTCCTGCATTCTCGGAGCCACATGTCTGGGCCATGCGGATTACATTTTTGGTTCTGACTGGCTCCCCCTGATTCTCACCTGGTGATGCTGATTTTGAATTTGTTTGCTCACGCTTGAAGGTATCTGCCCACTTCATTGTGCAATATATATTTTTAAAATATATGTTTATTGCTTTTAGAGAGAGAGAAAGGGAGAGAGAGAGAGAGAGAGGGGGGGGAGACATCAATGAGAGAGAAACATCATCAATCGACTTCCTCCTGCCTGCCCTCTACTGCAGATTGTGCCTCCAACCTGGGCATGTGCCCTGACTGGGAATCAGACTGGTGACCTCTTTTAAAAACAAAACAAAACACGTTTTAAAAAAACCCCATATATTTTTATTGATTTCAGAGAGGAAGGGCGAGGGAGAAAGAGATAGAAACATTAATGATGAGAGAGAATCATCATTAATCATCCTGCATGTCTCCTACTGGGGATTGAGCCCACAACCCAGGCATGTGCCCTGACTGGGAATTGAATTGTGATCTCCTGGTTCATAGATCGATGCTCAACCACTGAACCACACTGGCTGGGCCTTTGTGCAATATTTAAGACCTATGGTGTAAAGCTTCTTGCAAGGAGGTCAAATCTTGCCAGGTCTGACCCTATAAGTTATCACGGACTAAAAAGCATGTGTTGTTCCCATACCTCTCTGCCCCCGCTGCCCCCACAAACACCCAATTTGGCACCTACCTTGGCACAGAGAGCTTGCCTTCATCTCCCAGATTTGATCATCAATTAGTCTTAGCTTTTCCCAAGTTGATATGCTGACAGTGGTGGCCTCACTGGGTGGCTACCAGGTGGGTGAGATGGGAACTTGGAAGCACCATGTGGGGGTGGGTGAACCTGCTGGCAAAGAGACAAGCAGCCTGGTTTCAGAGGTGTGCTAGTGCACTTGAAATGCTACTGATATGAAAGCCTCATTTGTTTAGGGCTCTGTAGCAGTTTTCTCTTGTTGCATAATAATAAACCACCCAAACTTAGTGGCTTAAAAGAGCAACCATTTTGTTTGCTCATGATTCTGTGGGTCAGCAATTTGGGCTGGGCTTAGCCATTCTCCCCTGTTGTATGCAGCTGGTGCCTGGTGACCTAGGAGACCTCAGCTGGGATAACTCATCTCTGTCATTTGTGCTTTCATCCTCCAATAGGCTAGCTCAGGCTCCGTCACCTGACAGAGCTGTCCAGCAAGAAGGGAAGAGCAGAAACTGTCCGTTCCATTGGTCAAAGAATGTCATAGGTCCAGCCCACAGGGGAGGGGGCTGAAAATAGGCTTCACCTGTTAATGGAATAGCTGCAAAGAATTCATGACCACTTAAAATTTACCATAGGCTCTTAACTTGGATATGAAAGCAACCCCAAATTACTTTCATTTAAAATGATTTTTATTTTGCCTTTAAACTTTCTTGGTGTTATCTCATCTGAGAGAAGTCTGGAAAACAGAGGTTGTCTGGAACATATCCCAGAATATAATAATAAAGATAGTAATAATAATGTTAATATTGTCCTTACTATATGCCAAGCACTGTTTTCAGTTCTTTACGTATCATAATGCATTTGGTCATTACAAAAATCTTATGAGTAGGTACTATTTTTATCCCCATTTTATAGGTGAGAAAACGGAGGCACAGGGAGGTTAAGTAACTTCCCCCAACGTCATGAAGGTACTGCGTGGCCGACCTGAGGTTTCCCCTCAGCAGGCTGCCTCCAGAGTCTGCACATTGACCCCAAATGCCTCTCAAGTTAATGGAAACTAATTCTTCCTGACTCTGAGCAGAGTTCTCTCTTGGACCATGTAGTTTTTTGAGAGGCCGGGGGATTGGCTATTTGGAGAGGAACACTGAGAGTGTTGGGGTACACCCATTTGGCCAAAAACGGTGCTGGTCACATTGTAGGAGACCCTGATTAGAGATAGTAAAGACACTTGTGATCCCATGCAACAGAGGGTAATTTTCCTGGTTGTAAATGTGTGGGAGTGTCTGGTGATGGTCATTGTCATGGTACCATTGTCATACTCTGCTCTTTGTGTGGGTTAAGTGTTTGAAGAATGAGAATATATAATAATGCCCCTCCCTGGCCTTTCAGAAAGCCTCAGCTCCAAAGAAAATGTGGTTATTTAACTTTTTGTTTAAGAGTAGGTTAACAGCCTCCTTTATACAGCATTTGTGGAACTAAATTCAGTCCATTCTTCAGGTAGTACCAGGTGGCTTAGCTAAGGAAAGTGGTAAATTTTACTGACATTTAAAGGTCACCCTGGCAACCATGGATGAAGCAACCCCTGGCATCAAAGTCTTAGTAAAGGGCCTACATCCCCTTCCTCAGTTTGAGGAGTGTGAAGCATGTATTGGAGTCTAATTCTTATGGGCAGTCATTGTAGCCATCTGCATCTCTGCTCCATCAAATACCATTGTTGTCTCTTTTTTTTTTTAAAGAAAATTTTTAAAAACATTTTTATTGATTTCAGAGAGGAAGGGAGAAGGGAGAGAGAGATAGAAACATCAACGATGAGAGAGAATCATTGATCGGCTGCCTCCTGCATGCCCCCTACTGGGGAACGAGCCCACAGCCCAGGCATGTGCCCTTGATAGATTCGAACCTGGGCTTCAGTCCGCAGGCTGATGCTCTATTCACTAAGCCAAACCAGCTAGGGCCCATTATTGTCGCTTAACTGCACAACTAGCCAACTAGCCTCCTTGTTCTGACATCCTCATTCTCCTATGTTGACTGAGTGACTGTTCCTGCTGCTGGGAGGTTTTGCCCACCCTTATGTGTCCATAAGAGCCTGCATGTTCACCCTGAGGATGTCCAGATAGAATCTGAACTGGCGGCCAGGCAATCTGGGCATGCGCAACCCCACCAGAGAGGGCTGGCTGCCCCGCCCTTCCATCACCTCCCCCCTTCCCACACCGGGAACCTCCCTGAAGGCCAGGTTTCTTGACTGTCAAGCAAGAAAGCCTAGGGATGCTTTCCTCATTCTCTCGGAAACTCTGTTACTTTCATCATCTTCCTTCAGCTCATCTTGGAGAGTTATACTCCTGTCCTATCTACATTAAGTACTTTTTCCTTTTTGGGTACTTGCTTCCTTCTCTTCTTATTCCAAACAGCTGGGACAGCTTATCCGCTGCCATAGACGCGAGGCAGGTCTCTGCAGCAGTGATTCTCCCACAGTGCTTTGCTGAAGAGCTCAGCCTGCCTTTTACGACAGGATGAGAGGACAGAACAGAGGCAGGAAGCTCCCTTTGTTTCCGAGGCCTTTGGGGCTGTTCTTTCCCGGCCATAAACATAAACATAATTGCTTCCTGCCATGGTCTGGCTGCCTGGCCATCCCGCTTTCACTACCTCTTGCGTGGTGTCCAAGACTACCAAAGCCTGCACCTTGGGTTCTCCGTCGTCGGCATTAGTTTGCCTTTGGCTTTGGCTAACATCACCTATTTTGGAACTGGCTGTCCCCAGGAGGAGGCCTTGATCTAAGTGTGGAGGAGGGAGGAGAGGTGAGAGGCAGCTGCCTCAGGGACAGTGAGCAGGATGACTGCGCTTAGAAAGCTGTGCTTCACCGTGGGGCCCTTGGGAGCACCCAGAAGTCCTCGAGCCTCCTGAAGGGGAGGTTTCCTCCCCTTAGCCCCAGACAGAACGGTTCAGACATGGTACTTCCTTGAATTCTCTGCAGTTTGGACTCACCCTGTGGTTGCTGGGTTTCATTGTTCCCCTGTCTTGTTGATTTTATGACCAATATTGTGGGAAGACAATACCTGAATGTTTGTGTAAGCCCCTTCTTTTTTTTTTTTTCCTGGCAGTAAAGGTGATTGCTTAACAATAAACACAGAAAGGGAGTTAACAAAAATAACTTTGCTCTAGGCTGGCTCTAGGCAAGGAAGGCTGAGCCGAGAAGGCATTTTAAATGGTTAGAATGGGTATTTACACATCTGCCCATGCAGTCCCCAGCCCCCAGCCCTTAGGAGCAGGCACTTCAGCAACTTTCTTACAACCCTCAGTGGCTCTTTCTTGAAAGGCTGCGTTCAGCAATCCAACCAAAGCACAGCATTTCAAATTCAACCTCAGGCCGTTCTCAAAATTTCATCTTCAGAAAGTCTTTCTAGGATAGAGATGAAAACTTCTTTTGCGTCTAAACATGACAAGCCTACACATGACTCTGCTGTTCTCATCACGACAACTTTCCATGTGTGACCTATGAACACTGAGTCCTGTCTACTTATTAGCTGTGTTTCCCCCCTTCTCAAAATGTGGGTACTGCTAGGATAAAGAGGGCAAAAGCGGTTAAACCTGGGATGTTAGGTCTGTGTTTACCACCCAGTGGAATGACACCAGACGGATGGTGAATCAATGTGTTTGGATAGTGTTATCTGCAGCATAGACTCTGATCATGGGGGCCTTGCTTCTCTTTTGTATTTAAACCTCAGGTATACATCCATCAGGTGTGTGGGCAAGCCTTTTTACCTGAGTTTACTTCAGAGCCTCCACAATATATCCAGTCAGATTGTTGCCAAAATGGCACATAGCATAAGCCTGTTTAGCTGTTACCTAACAGAACTTCAAGATAAGGCAATAATGTAGGACAAACCTATTAAATCAGTTTATTTTCTATATTTTTAAGTAGCACGATATTTTTAATTAAACAGTATTTTTAAAGTTATTGAACTATAGTTGGTGTATAACATTGTATAAATTTAAGGTGTACATGTTGATTTGGTACATATTGTAATATGATTGCCATTTTAGTATTTGCATCTCTATCTAATCACATCACGTCATTATCGTTTCCTTTTGTAGTGGGAATAATTAAGATCTAGTTTCTCAGCAAGTTTGATGGTGATAATACAGTATTGTTGTTTATGTTCACTATACTGTGTGTTAGCTCTTCAGAACTGATTTGGCTACTACATGCAAGGAAACAGTATTTTAACGTATCTCCCCCCCCCCCAAAAAAAAGGGGTAAATTAGAGTAATGCAATATGGAACATAGTGGAGATTCTGATTATTTACAAACTAGAGGCCCAGTGCACAAAATTCATGCACTGGGACGGGGGGGGGGGCGGGGGAATCCCTCAGCCCGGCCTGCGCCCTCTTGCAGTCTGGGAACCCTCGGGGGATGTGTTACTGACGGCTTAGGCCACTGCCACTGCGCTCGCCAGCTGTGAGCCTGGCTCAGGGCTTCTAGCTGAGGAGTGCTCCCTTGTGGGAGCACACTGATCACCAGGGGGCAGCTCCTGCATTGAGCATCTGCCCCCTAGTGGTTATACACATCATAGTGACCGGTCGTTCCCCCATTCTGCCAATTTGCATATTAGCCTTTTATTATATAGGATGAGGATCCCTAATGCATTCATGATTTGCTCCTAAGATTGATTATGATGCTGGAAGGGAAAGGTTTTCAATTTTCAAGTCTTTAAAATGAACTGCCATAGAGTCTTTACCTTTCTCTTGCTAAAATGTGTGCTCACCCTGTTAGAATAAGGCATCGTATTAGTTTTATAGAATTTCTTTATAGGATTCCATAACTGAGGCAGTGACCAAGAGCAGAGACCCGGGTGGTGTTCCCCTAGGATTTCTTCCCACTGAAGTTACAAATGTCCTCTCAGCCATTTCTCCCCTACTTTGTTGATCCCTATTATCCTCGGAGGCTAAATGCGTAGTTCTGCGGGTAGTTTTCCTTGACCTGTGAGCTGAAATAGAGATTTCAAATATAGAATGTTGAGGTGTCAGGGAGGAAAGTGACATTGATTAATTTGTTTTGTTCCTGGCCAGCCTGAGAAACCTGTCCCGTCAGGTAATGAACAACTGCTTTTACCCAACTAGTGACTTCAAGAGAACAATTACTCACCCCATCATTTCCATTTCCCCTGAGTCATCCAGGTTGGCTCATATTGGCTTCAACTGAATAAGAATCTCCAGGCAATGGACTCTAGGGCCAGGGTTCCTGCTTAGTAACATGAATTACAAAACATGCCTTGGACATGAAGCCATGGCTCATTGTGGAAAGATATTTCATAGATCCAGCTTTCAGCCATGTGTTTATTTGGGAAATTGTATTGTTCGGTATACTATGGTCAAAAGTGGCCATCTTAATGAGCAATGTAGAGTGAGTATATAAGTAACAAGGCCCTACAGCCTGTCTGGTCTTGACCTAAAGGACAATGAAAGGTGATTTGAGGTTATTGCTTGTCTGTACCTTCCTAGTAGTGCTGCAGGTTGACCACTAAGTATATAGTGTGGGTCTTGGTAAAGCCCCTTTAAGGATCTGTCCTTGTGATGTGCAGAGAGAGCCTGGACACTTAAGAAGACATGTGCTGGCCCCAGCCAGTGTTGCTCAGTGGTTGAATGTCGACCCATGAACCAGGAGATCATGCCCAGGTTGCAGGCTCAATCCCCAGTACAGAGTGTGCAAGAGGCAGCTGATTCTCTTTCATCATCGATGTTTCTATCTCTCCCTCTCCCTTCTCTCTGAAATCAATAAAAAAAATATATATTTTTTAAAAGAAGACATGTGCCATCATAGACAGGTATTGCAGATAGGCAGCTGGAGTTGCTTCCATTACACATCCTACCTGTCCTCTGTCATGCGACTGATCTGAGTCCTCTTCCTGGGTCCTATTCTGTATGATTGGGATGACAAATATGAGACTAAATGGTCCTAGATAAAATTTGAATGGATGAGTAGTTGTAGAGATCAATATTAATTGGCCCACACATTTAGGTCCAGTTCATCCCAAAGTTCAGTTGATTTCCAAGTTCTTAATATCTTGATTCATTACAGATATAGAGAAACTTAAGTTTTGATTGGGAGCTGTCTTCTGAGATTTAGTTGAGCCAAGACACGCTCATGGGAGAGCCTAACATGTAGAAAATAAAGGAAAATATTCAAAGCAAAATGCTGGGTGCAGGTTTGCGGGTTAGTCAAAAATCCTACTACTTTCACAAATTCTTAACTAATCCTCCTGGGTTTAAATAGAATCAACAGTTGCTTTTATAACAGCCACTCTGTCACCTTTCTCAATCTCCAGGCACTTGAAATACATCATTAAACACCATCAGAATTAATCCAGGGTCCTTTGGACTATAGACTGAGTTCCTTGGGGCAGGAGCCTTGCTTCCTTCATGTTGAATTCCAAGGACTAACAAAAATAAGGACAAACATACACACACACACACACACACACACACACACACCATTTATAAGCAGGTAAATATGAAATAACTAGAAACCACGAAAAGAAAACAATTTGTCATTCGGAAGTGCTGGAGGTTGGAGGGCATGCCTTGTAGGTTCATGTTAGATGAAAACCTGGGTCTGGGTGAGACAGCCGCCCTGGGATTCTTGGACAGGGCCTGGATGGAAAGGCAATAACGTGTGCCCTGTGGTGGACTGACTTTACTATTGCCCATGACTCCTGTGTTGAAATAGGAAGGCTCAGCCCAGACAAATGCAAAGGAAACAAAAC
The DNA here is from genome assembly GCF_964212035.1 of Myotis nattereri. NCBI lineage: Eukaryota > Metazoa > Chordata > Mammalia > Chiroptera > Vespertilionidae > Myotis > Myotis nattereri. The sequence continues at coordinate 63,921,855 of NC_138082.1, read as the reverse complement.
CAACTCTTTTATTACTCTCTACAGCATTTATAGCCAAGACCTACTCACTGCCCTTATCCTTGAGGCATTCTGACAGTCATTTTAATGATTTATTTTCTTTTTCTAAAGTCAAATAAAATATTTTATCACCTTTTGGGTGGGCTTGATATTTTTCTCTTCATTTTATCACTTCTGGGTCTATAAAATTCCCCTTACCTTTCAGTGTTTATAACTCAAGGATAGGAATTCTGTTTTTCTCATTCCTTATAGGAAGGCCTTTTTCAGTTTGATTTTTTTTTTGTCCTATATCCCCTGCGTATTTTTGTTGTGCTGGGGGTGGGAGGCAAGGGCCAGGGGGATGGGGAAAGGGGGACTCAAGAAATGGCACATGTCTGCAGTAACACACAGATCAGAGGGAAAGGTTTTGAATAAGGAAAAGTGTTTTTTCCCCCCAATACTTTGGAGCTAGGAGAACATTGGCACCATTGGGGGTGAAGAAGAAGTGGTTGTGCTGTACTCCACACTGACATTTACTCAGTGGTTTCTCTCCCAGGATCTGCAATAAAAGCCAATGGTCTGTGTGAGAACCCACAGCCCTGTGATTACCCCTCTCCATTCTGAATTATACGCCTTCCTCCCAAGCTCCCTGCTTCACAGCTCACGGGCTCATTCCCCCCTATTCTTTGCCCTTTTTGCTTATTTCTGCCTCATTTCCATCTACTTATATTAAGGTGTCAACAGCAGGACACTCACTCAGGCTAGTCATCATAAGCCACAAAAGCTACTCAACCACGTGGGTGGGTTTGTAAGAGCAAACTCTTTTCAGATAGTTGATTTCAAGCCTGAGTTTATGCAGCATGTGATTGTGTCAAGGTCAGTGGTGCAACTGAGTGATCTGAAATGTCCATCTCCTGCCCGTCCCGTCCCTCCACCATCAGCTCCAGTGAAGACCATAGCATTGAAAGCGCCTCAGGGTCCTTTCCTTCCAGGATCCTGCTCTCCAAGTGCAGAAATCCATTTGACATATCCACATGGATTTCTCATCCTCCTCCTCTTGACAATCCCATTGGCAGGGTGCTCACTGCTCTCAGGCAGCCAGTCCCTTGTTGGGCATTTCAAACCTTGACCCCAAATGGGTCTCCTACAGCCTCTTTGAAATCATCTTCTGAAGTAACGTTCTCCTCTCCAAGTACCTGAAAAGTTATCAGTTGAAGTTTAATTCTCAGTTTTCCCCTTTCTTCACCAATGTTTTCATATCTCTGGGCAGATAGGGGTAGCTCTTTCAAATATTATAATTACAGCAGAGTTTTTAGACCTCTCATCATCCTGGATATATGGTTCCAGTTGTTGACCTGAAGCTTTACCAATAGTGTAAACAGTTGATTGACACATGTTTTGTATGTTATATTCTGTATTCTTAAAGTAAACTAGAGAAAAGAAAATGATATTAAGAAAAGCATAAAGAGGAGAAAATACATTTATGGCATTTATTGAAAAAAGCTGCATGTAAATGGTCCTGTGCCATTCAAACCCATGTTGTTTAAGGGTCAGCTCTACTGGCTTTATTTTTTAACCATTTGACTTATTTCCAAACTATGTCTATTTTTTTTTTTGTTTTAGTGGAGCAGTTAGGCTAAGCAGGTGACACATCCTCGCATGGCAGCCACCCTCCCGATTCTGCAGAAGGCAGTGGTGTTATGATCCTGAAAGATGTTGCATGTAGCCGTATAGGACGCATATCTATCAGACTTTAAAATTGGGGTAACACCTATGCTTTAAACCAATAACAACTCTCCTAAAAAAAAAAAAAAAGACCTGCCGCCCAGCCAGTGTAGCTCAGTGGTTAAGCATCAACCTATGAACCAGGAGGCCATGGTTTGATTCTGGTGAGGGCACATTGCCTGGGTTGCTGGCTCAATTCCCAATATGGGGCTTGCAGGAGGTGGCTGATCAATGATTCTCTCTCATCATTGATGTTTCTATTTCTCCCTCTCCCTTCCTCTCTGAAATCAATTATATATTGATTTCAATAAATAAAAAATCAATTATATATATATATTTTTTTAAAGAGATCTTCCCCTTATGCATGCTTTCCATCCCCATACCCTAATACCGTGGTTGGCAAACTGTGGTTCACGAGCCACATGCGGCTCTTTGGCCCCTTGAGTTTGGCTCTTCTTAAGCCTTTGGAGTACCCTAATTAAGTTAATAACAATGTACCTACCTATATAGTTTAAGTTTAAAAAAATTTGGCTCTCAAAAGAAATTTCAGTCGTTGTACTGTTGATATTTGGCTCTGTTGACTAATGAGTTTGCCGACCACTGCCCTAAGACATTCAACCATCCCTACTTTGACATGTCTCACCTGCTTTCGTTTTTAGTAGAATTGTTTGGGAAGATTTGAAGACCTTCAATTCAGCTGTGTTTGCATTTTCTAGAGCATGAAAAATGGTGTTTCAGTTATTGCATGTGGGGAGGTGTGGGACCAAATGTACAGCCGGAGTTTTAGATTGCAGGTGGAACTGGCAGCATCGGTCGTTAGAAAGATGGGCCCCAAGCCTGTGAGCTGAGTCAATTCCATTCGTGCCACGCGGAGAGGATAAGCTTGGAACACCACAGTGGCAGCTTTTGAATGCATTCCCTACTGCTCCCCATTTGGTGGGGAAAGCTTTTCTTTTTCCACCGTTGGACCTCTCTTTCCATCAAATATGTAGCCAATTGGCTAAGAGAGTAACTGGCCCAGCTGGCTGGGATTCTGTTTTTAGTATCCTGACAGGAAAGAGATCTTTGTTGTAATTGGGTACCTTAGCTGTTCTTCCATCTGGCCATTTCCTCCTGTCTCTTATTCCCCTTCACCTTGTTTCTTTGGGAGCCAGTAGTGTTGCTTTTTATATAGAAAATGCACGTAGATAACCAAGGGCAAAGAAACAGCACATGCATTGCTTTGTGGCTTAGAATTAGAGGGAGGACTTTTGGGGAACCACCAGCAGGAAGCTTTGCCATGGGATCTGCTGGCTGTTGGGATGGACGGTTAATACTCTACGAACCAATCTCACACCGGCCGGGGACTTCAATACGCCGTCCCTGAACCAAGCGCCTTCAGCAGGTGGTACACAGAACTTGTTCACAGGACCGATAGTGGTTCAGCTAAATCTGCTCCCTGAACCACAAGAAAGCCCCAACTCTGTCGTCGCCTTACGCTATCTGTCCCTGTCTCCTTCCTCCAAGAATTCCTTTGCCACAGTCAGAAGTGAACAAAACCGGAAGGGGACTATGCTTTTTTCAATAAGTGCCATAAAGTGCTTATTGAGTACTTTCTATAGGCGTGGCATTGTGAAACATACTTTATAGGTAATTCATTTAATTCTCGATCTGTCTTGTCATTTACTTCTCACCACAGCCCTGAACTTTAAATCTTCCTGTCTTGGTTTATGGATGAGCAAACTGAGACTCTAAGAAGTTAAGCAACTTGCTCAGGTGAATCGATTCCTAACAGGGGTGATCAGAGCGGAAGCTCAGGATCTGAACAAGGTTTCCTGACTCCACTTACATTCAGGACACACCAGACCTTGAGGATAACTTGTGTTCCATTAGGGGCTAGAGATTTACATACTTGGGCTGAGAATCGATGAGACTCCCAGCGCAGCCTTTTTATATAGCCTGCACACGCAGACAGTGGTTCACTGCCTTTCCCTCTATTGCCACCCAAGAGTGTCAGAGCTTTACTGACATTGTAAAATATTACACTACAGACAGCATCTTGTCACCACTGTGATCTGGAGGTCAATGCAGAATTAACTCAGAGTCAGTTTTCTGTCATTTTCCCCTCTCCCACGCCTCCCAAGTGAGAGGAAACCTGCATGCTCTGTCCTTTAAGCACATGGCAAACAAACGTGACTGAGGCGAAGCCCTGTTCAGAGATCAGCCCCTGTCCTCCTTAAAGAACTGCCTCTCCAGCAGCTCAGACAGACACTGGCAGCTAACCCACCTTGCTTTTTGAAATTTTGGTTTTCCTTGAAACTTGAGAGATGCCTTTAATAAGTCCCCCCTGATACTAATATATTGTAGCCATGATCTTCTAAGCCAAACGTATGTTTTATGAGGTCCCGATTCAGCAGGCAATGCAGGAGCAGGCACGTTATATGCTGCTGAACACATGAAAGCAGCCGATCTCACGGCTCCCTGCTTCTGGGTCATAATTCTTTGGAAATAGTGAGAATTCCAAACCTGGTGGTACACATTCTTCTCTTTCTTAACATACGGTGTGTCCCTGCACGTAGGTCTTGTCAATAAATCTGTCAAAGGCCAGGCCAGTCTGCACAAAGCCCACTTTACACATCCCACAATGGGATGGAAAGCAGCCCTTCAGAGCTGGGTGGCATGGAAATTACTCTTCCATCCAGCTCAACAACAGAAGTGTGCTTCTATCAGTTTCCATTCTTGTCTACCGCAGTGGTCGGGAGATTACTTGTTTCTTTTTTAACCTCTTTGTAAATATCGAAGTTTGGGGGGCGAGGAAAGAAAGTTCCAGCTGTACCCATTGATTCCAGAGTCACTGACCCGCGGCTGGTTAGACAGAGCAGGGCATGCTGGGAGGCCTGCTTTCCTCTCCCACAGGGAGGCTTAAGGGCTGTTGTTCCAGAAGGATCTAAAGGGAAGTTTGTGCACCTAGTTACCAGACTGGGCATCCAAGAGCCTCCATTTCTCCTGGCGTAATTACGGGTCTTTGATGGGAATCGGAAAGCGCTGCAATTATGCTCATGACTTTCAAAGGCAGTCCGAGGTAGTTTACCTCTCAAATCAATCTCAATAGCTCGCAGCAGCTAGCTGGCAGTGCTGATGACTATTGTCAGATCTGGAGCTTTTGTGGTGGTGAATTGCTCCTGAAGCACGGAGAGCTGTGTAACTTATTATAAGGATATTTTATTTTTCCGACGGGTGATTTAAAAAAAAAACAGGCTGTGTTATTCGGATCAGCACATATGCCACAGATATAACCTCCTCCCCAGAGTTCTAACTGGGATGTATTACTGTTGCTGGTGTTGGTGAATGCTGGACATTTTGATGTGTTATTTTTTAAACTGGGCATTCTAACTGTGGAGGAATTAGTTAGTTCACAGAGAGCTGTTGTTAAGTCATAACATACAGCTCTTTTTGGAAATGCCTCTTGCTCCTAATGGCCCGGTAAGCAAAGTCACAGTTTTCTCAGAATTCTCTACCCTGAAATGGTCAAGTGTGGTCTGGCCGGGGCAGCTAATCTTGCACCGTTGGTCTGTATTCACTCCAGTTTTCTTGAATTTACAAGCAGTGATATGCTCAGTTTAAGAGTGCTTCTAGTTAGTTTATTAGATAATTACCCAAACTGGTAAGAAATATTTCAACCTCAAGTTAAAATGAAAACAACTATATCTTCAGTAGAAATTTTCTACAAAATTGTATCCCTCTTATTTACTTTTCTTCGCAGTAAGAAAAGGAAAGGAACTATTGGAAGTGGAGAGTCTGGCCCGTTGTAAGTGGCTGGAAGGTGGGATCCCATCTGCCCAACTTTTGTCTGGGAAGATTTAATCAGCTTTGCTGTCAAAGAAGAGAAATGCTTTCATGTCAAGAAAAACACTTTGTTAGATAAACCTCCCATCAGGTGATGGTAGGCCCGTGTGAAAAGTGAGGGGAATGCCTGCGTATGATTGGAATACAAAGGGACAGATTTACTAGGCTCTGCGGGGCTTTCCCCTGAACTTCCTGATTCAGCGAGCAGTGCAGGAGCAGGTACAGTGTTACATGCTGTGATACGGTGAGACCAGCAGATTTAATGATTCTCTGCTTCTGGGTCGTAATTCTCTGGTAACCGTGAGAATTCCAAACCTGCAGCACCTCTTTGTCTTCCCCAGGACACACACATCCCTTTCTTAAGGTGGATTTTTGGTTATTGGTGGTGGGTTGGTGTGTGCTTTGTTTGTTTGTTTGATTTAGTGGTAGTCTCCAAAAGAGAGGGGAAAAAAAGAGATAAGCAAGTGTGGAAGTATGAATGAGGTAGAGAAAAGTATTAACTAGAGTGGGGTGGGCAAACTTTTTGACTTGAGGGCCACAATGGGTTCTTAAACTGGACCGGAGGGCCGGAACAAAAGCATGGATGGAGTGTTTGTGTGAACTAATATAAATTCAAAGTAAACATCATTACATAAAAGGGTTCGGTCTTTTTTTTTTTTTTTTAGTTTTATTCATTTCAAACGGGCCGGATCCAGCCCGCGGGCCGTAGTTTGCCCACGGCTGAACTAGACCCTTTCCTTACTAGAAATCCTGTAAGTTTTATTTGTTGGCAGGAGGTTGAACACTGAAACGGGCTTTGGTGTTCAGCCGCTGGCTCTGAGGCCCAGCCGGCTGCCTGTGTGTGGGGTGCTTCGTGGGGGTGCTTCATCCCTGTCTCCGTCCCTGCCACCTGCACTGATCCGCTGAGGGCACCGGGCTGGCTCTTTCACAGTCAGGGCCTGGAGGGAGTCCTGGACTGGGCGCCTCAAAGGACATGAACTGCTTCTTGTTTTCTGAGTTCTCATTACCCTAATTCACCCCCCAGCCCCTTGCCAAGTTTATTGAAGGGAAATTGATAGAAACACTTTCTGACAAAATCGTCTTTAGGTGTACAACGTGATGATTTGATATCCATGCCCATTGTGAAATGGTTACCACAATGAAGTTAATGAGCACCTCCATCACCTCACCCAGTTACCTTTATCTTGTGGTGAGAACACTTGAAATCTGCTCGTTTAGCAAATTTCAAGTACATAATACAGTATTATTAACTATAATCACCACGCTATGCATCAGAACGCCAGAACTTACTTATCTTATAACTGAGAGTTTGTGCCCTTTGAGCAGCATCTCCCCATTTCCCCCATCCCCAGCCCCTGGTGACACTGTCCTTCTCTCTGCTTCCGTGATTTTGACTTTTGGAGAATCCACATGTAAGTGAGATCATACTGTTTTTGCCTTTCTCCTTCTGACTTATTTCACTTAGAGTTGTGCCCTCAGGTCCATTCAGGTTGTCTCAAATGGCAGGATTTCTTTCTCTTTTGTGGCTGAATAATAATATTCTACACATATATACCAAGAAAACATACCACATTTTAAAAATTCATTCACCTGGGTTGTTTCCATATCTTGGCTATTTGTGCATAATGCTGCAATGAACATGGGAGTGCCGGTAGCTCTTGGAAATAATGATTTCTTTTCCTTAAAATTTATACCCAGATGTAAGATTGCAGTATCGGATTTTATTGTTAATTTGAGGAACCTCTATACTGTTTCTCATAGTGATTGCACCAATTTACATTCCCCCCAACAGTGCACAAGGGTTTCTTTTTCTCCACATCCTTGCCAACATTTATCAGTGTGAAGTAATAGCTCATTGTGATATTGATTTGCATTTTCCTGATAATTAGCAATGGTGAGCACCTTTTCTTGTACCTGTTGGCCATTTGTATATCTTCTTCAGAAAATGTGTATTCAAATCCTTTGCCCATTTTTTAATTGCATGTTTTTTTTTTTGTTTTTTTTTTGGCTATTGAGTTGTATAAGTTTCTTACATATTTTGGATAGTAACTTCTTATTAGATACCGATTTGCAAATTTTTTCTCTTACTCTTTAGGTTGCCCTTTCCTCTTGTTGTTTCTTTTTGCTGTACAAAAGCTTTTTTACTTCCAAATTTAAAGCAGTTGAAAATGTCCCTGGAGCGACCTCACCCCTTCTGCGACCTTGAACCAGGCCTTGCTTCCTCATTTGTCTGTGCCTGGAATGAGACAAGATCAGTGGCTTTTCAGATGTTTTAAACTCTGGTACCTTTTACCCAATTGAAATTTTGTAAAAATATTTTAATAAAAGCAGTTTTACAAAATTAAACCTATTCTCATTTAGGTTTGGATGAGGAACCAGAGTACCCCTGACCCCACTCAAATCCCCTCCATCTGTTGCAACTCCAACAGGCCTGGGGGGCCACCTTTAGTCCAGCCCCAGAACAGGCTGGCTGAGGCAGGAAGTTACACTATGCCAAGGCCTGGAAATGAAGGTCAAACCTGAATTCTGGAGATAGCATATCTTAAAAGTTTTAAGTCAACCAAAATGGTTTACTCCATCATAACCTTGTAAGCACCAATCATCCTTCCCTTTTATATGCCCTGTTCCTTATAACCAGAGTACTTTTAGCTTTGTTATTGCACAGTGATGTGCAAATGAATGTGGGTGATGGATTCTGTAAAGCATACCCACCTCAATATCCCAGAACTATGCCAGGCCCTCTGCCACCCTTCCCGGATTTCAGAAACCCAGACTCTTTGCCCCCCACTTCTAACCCCTCTGCTACACGAATACCATATCAATTTTTTTAACCTCTGTATTGATCATGTCAGCCTCCTTCAAAAAAAATAGTCTCATTGTTTGAAAGATCAAAACTCAAATCCAGACTCCAACTTGCTGAAAGTCCCATGATTATTTTTCTATCAGATTCCATTTCCAACTTCCTTGTAATATACATCCCTTTTCTGTAAGTCATTCTCTCCCAAAGCCTGTGGTCATGCTCTTTGCCCATCTCTTTATCGTCCTTTCCTCATGAAGAGCCTGTCTCCTTCAGAGCTCACCCTTCAAGTCCTTTCATGCTCCCTCGCCTCCTTCCTCTGGTACCCAGCAAGGAGGCAGAATGATGTTGAACAGGGATACAGCACCAGTACCACTAACTTGGAGTTCTGCCACTTATTTGCAAGGCACCATTGGCTAAGCCTCTTTACTTCTATGGGTCACAGTTTCCTCATCTGTAAAATGGGGCTAATAATATATCTCCCTTGTCTACCTCACTGTGTGGCTGTAGGAATCAAAAGCAATTCTATATGTGAACACCCTTTATCTAACTTAAGCACTATTTTTTAGGTCTTGTTCTTAAATAATTAGGTATTATTGTGAATTATTCCTATCACTTATTGTGCCCTATAGCACTTGTTTTATTATGAATCACCCTCTGCCCTGTACTCCTTGCCTTATTATATGCATTATATCTACTCTCACCAGATCTTTAATTTATTCTGGTGATAATATGGGGAAAGTCTCAGCCAGCATACTTCTTCCTTTTTTGTGTTTTTAAGAATAAACCTTTTTTTCCCCCTGAGGTATTTCCTCTACTTGGCCAAACTAAATGTGCGTAGATTTGTTCTTTGCAGATTTGCTCATTTCTGGAAGCCTCCCTACCTGGTTTCAGCATAAATACTATGCTTTATTATATACTACTAGCTATAGACTTTTTTTTAGAAAAGTAAAGGCAGTAGATAGAGTTAGTAATGCTTTGTAATCCTTTGTCCCCGTACCAATGGCCACATGTGTGCCTTCATACATGGACTGCCTTCATCACTGTAGTCAAATCATTTTAGGTCATGGACCATATCTTCTTAAGTTTTTATTTCTAGTTTCTCACATAGTGAATAGGAGATGTTCAAGAATGCTCATTAAATGAGTAACCAATATATGCATTTTCTATGTAAAAAGTTGATTTGATTAATACTTTCTCAGCTAAGAAAACTCCCAAAGATAAAGTTGGATTGATGATGCCAAAACATGACACTTCTAATCCAATGCTCAATGTAATCACCCACACAAAAAGAAGCCAAATTCGTGGACTGTACTATGGGGCCAGGCTGTAGCTGTGGAATGTGGCCAGTTTCCTTGGATCTGTCCTGCAGGCCCTAGTGAACCCAGACACAAAGGAATTCTTTTTTTTTAAAATATATTTTATTGATTTTTTACAGAGAGGAAGGGAGAGGGATAGAGCGTTAGAACATCAATGAGAGAGAAACATCGATCAGCCGCCTCCTGCACACCTCCTACTGGGGGTGTGCCTGCAACCAAGGTACATGCCCTTGACCGGAATCAAACCTGGGACCTTTCAGTCCGCAGGCCGACACTCTATCCACTGAGCCAAACTGGTCAGGGCCAAAGGAATTCTTGTGACAGCTCTATCACACCCCTGCCTCCTGAGCTGCCATTGCCAGAATGTATAGAAAGCTCATCAAAAGCCTAAGCAGGGGTGGCAGTATTTTAATATACAAACACATAGTAGGCTTCATCAGGGCATTAAATTCCAGAGGTTCTGGAATTTTCCTGGAAGGATTTCATAACCAAATCAAGCTTGTTAGAATATTAATTATTGCTGCTACTACTGCTGTTATACTGGTAGAAACTCCTGATTTAAAGTCAGTTTGATGCTTTGCTACTGTATTTCAACCTCTGTCTCTTTCTTTCTCTTTCTCATACAGACTGGCAACCTTTAACTATTTTGAATTAATGGTAAAATATGTGCTGAGTACTAGCCAGTCTTTTCAGCATTCTCATTTAAGTGTGGTAGGTGATATGCACATTCCCTATGCAAGCGTTTTTCTTCTTATTATTAAATCAACCCATTGTCCCATAAAGTGCTCCTTAAAAGAAAATGCGCCTTTAGTTTCACACCTCCTTTCTTCATTCCACAGCATTCAGCAAACATTTGGGCCCCTGCTCTGAGCCAAGCTCACTGCTAGAGGTTAAAGACTACACCTGCCTGAGGGACTGTGCATAGGGACAGGGAGGCAGCCAGACCCCTCCTTCTGCACCCACGTTCTTCTTCCCACTGAAGAATCTGATGTTGTGGTCTGAGTGGTGGCCTGGGCTTCGGGGGCACTCAGGTATTAAAGGCAAGCTTTTTTTTCAGTGGACTGATGAATGAAATCGAGAAGAACCATTAGGGTCTGAAGCTCCTGACTCGAACAACCTCACATTGACCTGGTAACAGAGCAGCGGTGATTGCCATCTGCTGACACACCACCCAGACCGCCCAGGGATGGAGCAGTGTTCTAGGCCGGCCGTGCCTCCCACCCGCAGAGCCCGGAAAATATCCCTGATTAGAGCAATTAGAGCGACTCCCTGAGCCGGTTCAGAATTTGCTTAATCGCACTCACTTCACTGAACTATGGTTTTGGCTTCGGGGGTTTTAGGGAAAGAAAAAAAAAAGCAAGTTTAGGGAAAGGAAGCAATTAGAGAGAGAGCGTTCAAATTGATTCTCTTCTCTAGTCAGTTTAGAGTTGGCAGAAGAGAAGGCAAATGACATCCATGACCAGGTGTAAATATAAGGAGGCTGATTTTGGAAGATGGGTCCATTGAGCCTTGTTTGGATGAGAATCCCTGAGATCACAAAAGGAAGCAGCTGGTAAGTTCCGGAAACCTTTTTTGTGAAAGCCCAGAATTTGAATAATGCACTAAATGAAGTGGAGTGCATATATTTAAATATTTATGGACAAATGGCTGTCATTTCTTAGCCTGCTCTGCCATGGTCCCATGACTTGGTACAATTGCTTTTAAATGATCATTTTCTAGATACTAGAAAAGCATCAAACAGAAGGAGATGAGAATTGCAGCAAACCAAACAAAGAAAAAGCAGAGGAGGCGATTATAAACAAAATACAGCCATCATAGCCAACTATATTTAAGGAGTTTTGAAAGCAGTGTAGTGTAGCAAGTAAGATGGATGTGTTTGGAACTGGACCGGAATTTAAATTCTATGCGTGATTTACTAGCTTTGTAGCCTTGGGTAAGTTACTCATTTTCTCTTGAAACCTCAATTCCTCATCTGTTTAGGGAGGATAATAATAGTACCCACATCACAGGGGTGTGGTGAGAATTAAATGAATTATTGGTTCTAGGTGCCTGACACCCATAAGCTCTACCAGAGATCTGACACCCAGATCTCCAAGCTCAGGAACTTTGTTTTAGGGACTGAGACTACGGCAGGGAACAGAAAGATGCCTGGTGCATGGTGGGTGCTCCATAAATCCTGGCTGAATAACTGAATGAATGAATGTGTTTAGTCCAGTTTGAGTGTATAAATTGTATTATTTTATGAAATAAATTTAAAATGTTCATTTTAAACGAGGTAAGGTATACGGAAAGACATACTGGGTGAAAATTTTGAGTGTGGCAAAGGTATATTTTTCAAATAAGTAGCCAGGAAAATGTTTGTCCTCTTATTTCTCATCAGGGACACAGAGTTTGGTTCCACTTGCTTCTCTGTGATCAAACGAATTGGGGGAGCATTTTTGTAACGTTCTCCACAGCCTCCTCCTTTGCTCTCCTGAGCATAATGTTAAGAAGAGACGCTCTAGGAGACAGACAGGCACATATTTACACAATCAATTATAAACACTGTTTTCTGCCATTTCCTTTCACATCATGACAGCTAATTTCCCCCTTGTGAGAGAAAGTAGGGGCTCGGAGGTTCCAGGTCCCAGAGTCTAACTGCATCGCTGTCCTCCCATTTGTAAGCAGGCCCCACCGAGTTCTCTTCTCAATGCTCTTGCCAAACTGAGGGCTGTTGGCTCTGCCCTGGGCTGTGGGCAGCGTCTCCCGTGCTCCCGGTGATCCAAGCCCTGGCACCGAGGGCAGGGAAAGGGGTTGACGTTCTCTGCCTAGCCCTAGCCCCAAGTCATTTATCAGACACGATGATGAGCAAAATGCTGCCATTGGAGGAAGATGTACAAATTTGCCAAGGAAAGGAATGTAGTTCTGGGACCTCCTTGCTACAGGATTATGTAAATCATTCAACAAAAGTGAAGTCAAAATTATGAAAGTCAATTTCCATTTGTACCACAGCTAATTAGTCTAAGGAAAATGGTGACAGAATATTCGGCAACTTCTCAGGAGGTAGCCCTGGAAGGCAGGTCCAAAGGGAGAGTTTTAAACGTGCCTCTAAGGTGTTACATGCAGGCAGCGAATAGTTCTTGGTTTGTATCCGACATGATTCTAAGTGCTTGAGACTTATTAACTCACTCACGTGAGGTCATTATTTTTTATTATTCCCTTTTTACAATGAGGAAACTGAGGCATAGAGAAGTTAAATAATTTGTTCAACTTTTAATGCTTGATTCTACATGTAAGGAAACTGAAGTGTGGGAAAATATAGAGATCATTCAATCAGCTGATGAGCAGGAATTCCCCCCTCACTGTGCACAAGGACCATTGCTCTTTTCCTCTGGCAGTGGGTTCCAGCCCCTTTTTACAGATGAAGCCTTCCTGCCAGGGGTTAGGGAGAGACGTTCCAGCTGCTGCCCTTGCCATCTTGAAAGCCTGAAATGTGGGATGTCAGGACCTTAAATGGAGTCCCAGGAGAGGTTGAGTTATTTCTCATATTTCAAAGAGCCTAACATAAATTGCTTATTTAGGAGCAATAAAACAGTGTGGTTAATGAGTACATAAAAATGATTTTCTTTGCATTTGTCAAAGTTATATATATATTATGCTAATGTAATAATTTAATTATTTCATGTGGGCCAGACACTTTCCATGGCAATTATGCATTCTTAATTTTATAATAGGTATCTTCTACCTACAGTTTAAAATATTTTTTAATTTATTGATTTTAGAGAAAGAGAGGAAGACAGAGAGAGAATGAGAGAGAGAGAGAGATTTGTTGTTCCACTCATTTATACATTCACTAGAGGCTGAGTGCACGAAATTCATGCACAGGTTGTGTCTCTAGCAGCTGCCAGCCACTGGCTTGGGCTCCCTTCCTGTGGTTGGCCCACCAGCTCCACCCCTGGTTGAAATACCGGTTGAACTCCTGGTCCAGGGGACAGTTTGCATATTAGGCTTTTATTATATAGGATTGGTTGCTTCTTGTATGGGCCCTGACCAGAGGTCAAACCCACAGCCTTAGCATATTGAGACAATGTTCTAACCAACTGAGCTACCTTATCTTATAGTTCAGATAAATCCTTCTAAACATGGAATCTGGGGTTTGGAGTGGGGCAAGATAGAGATGAACCTTGAGGATGAGAAATTTAGCACCTAATGGTCTAGATTAAGAGAGATATGTTGCTTATAGTCAACAATTACAATATACTCAAATGGATATAACACTGGTTTTGAGAAGCCCCCTTAACCATACAACAAATTGCTGTGTGTATTTGAGTATTTCTGGACTTTCTATTCTGTTCCATTTGTCTGTCTATTTATATGCTAGTATTATACTGTTTTCATGACTGGAGCAATAGGGAATGCTATACTGTCTATCAGGACTAGTCATCCTCAAATGCAATAGTAAGTCATCTGCTCCAACTCATGCTATATTAAAATGGCAGTCAATGAGAATTTATAATCCAGCCCCTATTTCAGTGATAGGCCTGTTGACTTAGAAATATCAACAAGGAATGGAAGCTGAAAGTGTGAAAGTGAATGTGGTTCCTAGGGAAAGTAATGATAATAACACACACTATAGGAAAATAAATAGTAATATAAAAACCTGAGACCCGAGGCAGGTCCTAATCTAGGAGGTAGGGGGAGGAAGAGAAACCAGCAAAGGAAAAAGGACGTGTAGGTGGATGAAGGTTGCTTCTCCCTTGGAAACAGCCAGTCCTAGTTCTGTTTGGCAAAGTCAGAAAGGCCGACGGTAGAGAAGGTTGTAGTATTTGCTGTGTGCATGCCATGGGAACTCACGTTATGAGATGTGTGAAGTATGTCAAGGAAGCTGTGTGTCATGCCGCTCTGGGCAGTTCGCGGGCCAGGACAGGCAGTAACCATGAACGCCGAGGCTGCCCGTGCACTGGCTTGTGTCTCCGAAGATGTGAGAGTGAACCTCACCACGTGTTTCCCAGGAAGATGGATGGATATGCATGATTCTCACCCCTCTTTCCAGAAGACAGCACTAAATCTACATAAGGCGATGTCTTTACTGGAGAGATGACTTCTAACACAAGTGATTGCGGGAAAGACATCTAAAGTATTTAGCAGGGGCAAATCATAATACTTTTTCCCCTCTGAAATGCACAGACCTGCTGGACTCAGTCTGCATCCTCACAAACAGACCAGAGGACGATGGTCAGAGCAGGAGGGAAGGGCCTGGATTCCAGGGTGGGCGGAGAGGCTGGACCTGGTTTACTGCATTATGACCTCATTCCCCGGCAGACACCCTTCATAACCTTTGGCACAGCCTGTAACCTGCTCATCCCCAATTTCCTCCTTACAACCTGCAGCGAGCTCCCTGCACTTACCTCACAGGGATGTGGGGAAGATTAATTAGTTTCAGATGGGAAAGTTCTTTGAAGATGAGTCATATGGTGCAATGAGTGTGGTCATGTGAGGCTGCACAGCCACACATTGGGTAAATGTCTGCTGCCCAAATCCAGGCACCACAGGGTAAATGGCAATTGTTCCGCCTCAGGGTCAGGGGAATGGACGTTGCAAACTAAATGAATGGGTGAAGGCAACCTTATTTAAGCATTTATTCAAAGATTACTTACTGAGTGTCTCTGCTATACAAGTGGTATCAGGGGGTTAAGGAGGAGCGACATGCCCTGAGGAGCAGGCTCTCGGAGCTGCTGAAGGGGAAGGTGATAGCCCAGGATTGTGGTCCATGGGCCGGTTGTCATCTTTGCCGTCAGCCATGTGAGCTGGGCGGCAGTTACAGTGAGCCCACATCCTGGCTTACCCTGAGCAAGGCGTCGTGTCATGGTGCTGCCTCAGTCCCCTCACTTTCCAGATGCCACCCTTACCAAGTCCCCGAGCCAGCCTTCTCTCTCTTAGGTGCTTTCAGTGCAGAGAAACTTTGTGCCCCTGAACAAAAAGAGGACTAGAAAGGAGAAGAGTCCCTCTTTTGGCCTCTTTGACTTCTTCTGCATGCCATAGTTTTAAAAAGTGCCTTCAAGGTGTGCTTTATTTTAAGCACAAGGTAAAAGGGACCATTTTAGACATTATCACAGAACACTTTCTCTGCCAATAAGGAATTTTATGGTCTGGAAATTGGTACAGAATATGGATGAGATCTCAATGTACAATTCAAGCTGAACTTTTTTTTTCTTCTTTCAAGTGTCCTTGAGTGAGGGTAGCAGGGAGTTGGATGGGGAGGAGGAGGGAAGAAAATTGATTAAGAAAGATGAGTCCATGTAACCTTAGAAGGTGAAGTAAAGGGCTTCTCTGGGCAAGCAAGGCTACTAAGAACATTATCCCCGTAGGAAGGTCGGAACTGCAGAAGACGAGAGGTAACCAGAGAGCAAGCAGAGGGCAGTCAGGAGATGTGTCATGTCAAAACCGTGTTGTTTCATGAAGTACAAGACTCTAGGAGGGAGCTTATAGGGCAAAGCACCATTGCATTAGTATGAGATCCCATACTCATGACATTCCATATTAATGGTCAATAATATTAATTCAGTTTTCAGTGAATCTATTATGGTTGAATAAACTCACATCTCTGTGCAGATATTTAGAGGTGATAAGAGAGCACAGCCTTGATTACAATAAGCTTCTGTAGGCTTTGGTGTTATGTTTATAACGATATGTATTCCTTTGTTCTTAGCTCTTTTATTGAAGTTCAATAATCTTCCCCCCGCCCCACCTATTTAATGTTGTTCTTTAGTGATAGGAGCAGAAAAAGCTGATTTTTGGTGGGTTTGTGATATTTTCACTCGATTATAAAATATTCCGTAGCTAGATTTATCTTCTGGTTAATATAGTCATTTCTTGACGCCTCCATTCTTACCCTGATCCGTTTATAGCATAAATCCACTTGTTGATTTCCGGTAAACCTAGCAGTGACACTTGCTCTTACACTTTCCCAGTCCAGAGGTTCTGCTGATTCATGTCATCTGGTCCTGTGATAACCTGCTATACCAAGGCACGACACTTCGGTCCCGAGTGACTCTCTTCCACGCAGCCTTTTTCAGACTGGATTCAAGGCTCAGGGTCCTGGCAGGAGCCAGGTGGCATATTCAGGCTGGTGTTATTTGAGATAATTAGTGAAGGGCTGTCTACAATAGTGTGGGCTAGATTTATGGAAACAGAATCTAGCCCACACTATTTCTAGTCTATAGGCCTAAGGACAAGGGTAGAAAATGGTCACCAGAAGGCAGGAGATGGTAGCTGTGGGGAGGAAGGAAGTGATGGCAGTCTGGCAGGGAGGGAGTCAGAGGAATGAATACCCAGGGCTCACTTTCTCCACCCTCCAATCTGCCAGTTACTGCCAAACCAAACCACAGGCCAGTGGAAAAGGGAAGTCTCTGAGTGGTCTCCATAGCTTGGCTTCCCAGGGCACAGAGCAGGGTGGAGAGAAATGGAGGGTGGATCTTGAGGGGCAAAGGGTGAAAGCCCAGTAGAGTTCACTTCCCCATCATCTTATAGGATAGTTTGGGAAGATCTTCTGGTTGTAGCAGATTTAAAGCTCCACATAGTGTGTATTGAACAACATATGAGAGTGTAGGCCATCGTTGGGCAGCCCTTACGTTGCTGAAAATGGAGTTTTCACACTCTGTGTAATTAACCTAGAATCTCAATGAACAATCAAAATGGAAATGGAAATTCTGTTGGTAGTAAAGATGAAAAACTTTTTTCCTAGGTTTATTGGTAATGCCTGTAAGAGTGTGAGGCCTGTAGAGACTTTCAGCTCATCTCCAAGCAAGGACTGGAACTTTTTGTGCCCATCCCAGTGTCTCCAAACAAACCTCAAGATTTTTTTTCAGGATAGAAACCAACCCACGGCCTAGAGTAGACACAGAAAAGTTTAATGAATGAAAAATATTTGAACTGTTACTTCAAAGAGTGGGAAGTACGAGGTATTGACTCATGAGAGCTTGTTGCTTTTAAAGCCAACTTTATAACAACTGTGTAATATTTATGACTATTTATAGACAAATAATATAGATCAGAAAGCAGATAAAAGAAAATGCTTTACTGAGGCCTAAATATTGTCCTCACATATACTCTAGAGGAGTTTTCCTAAAATTGGTCTTCAGAGGAATTTATATCCTTCTCTCAGGTATACTCAGACAATCATAAAATTTGAGAGCTGATAATATATCTATATCTATATCTATATCTATATCTATATCTATATCTATATCTATATATTGAATTTCAGTCTTAAATCTAGTCAGATATTTCATGATCTTAATGATATTGGCAGGTATGTAATCCATAGAGAAGCTATAAATATCTACAGTTAGTTTTCTGTTTTCAGTTATTTTATTTTTTAAAATTAAATGCATTGGGGTGACATTGGTCAACATGATCATATAGGTTTCAGGTGTGGGTTTCTATGTTACAAGATCTGTATATTGCACTGTGTTCCCACCACCCAAAATCAAATCTCCTGTCACCTTATATTAGGAATTGATTCAATGATTTGATAATAAAAACATCAGTGGGTAGGGACCTATCATTCATTCTCCTTTAAGTTCCACCACAACTCTCTACAAAATAGATATATAATACTTCTATTTTACTGTTAGGGAAACTGAGTCTCAGAGTGATAGAGGGACTGGCTAGAAGTAGTGGATGTAACAAGTGACAGAGTCAGAATTTACACCTGGGCCTGTGTGCCCCCAAAGGCCATTCTTCCCCTATTATACTAGGCATTTATACTCGACTTTAACTTTGTGGGATTGTGAAACATTGCTTAAATGTCGTTTTTCATGTTGCAATTAAAACACTACTTAATGCACATAATTTTTCAGTTTCCTCTGGGAATATGAAATTATGCACATATATATCTTTGTATATGTACATTTCCTTCTCCTCCAAGCGGTAATAGTGACAATCTATACTGCAGTGACACACTGTAACTTTGTTATATATGCAGAATGAAGAAATTTTTTGTTAGGATTGCTTTAATAAGCTTGTCAGCTTCCAGAGAGTTCTTTGAATAATCTGTTCTGCATTTTGTGACTTTGTAAAAGTCAGCACACTCTTCTTTCACTGTAGCATGTAATTTACGATTGATTTTTAAATGCCCTCCTCTTTCAGAATGATACTCACGAACTTGTTCTTTACTTGTATAATATATTTTTAGATTCAGAATCGAGAATGAAGTTGAGCTCGTGGAGGCTCTATAAACAATGGTCAGTGACATAAAACCCTAGGCCAGGAGGAAGATGACAGGACAAAAGCATAGAAACAATTCTGCATCTGTAAGCTCTCCCAATTGAAAGATAACCATGCGAGTGCTAAAAGCAGCTGACATGATTGGTAATACAGTCTCTTAAACAAGAGTTCTAGGGACAATTTACAACCTGACACATAGAGCTTATGCAATTCATTCAATAAAATACATGTGTGTATACGCAGATATACACATATACACATATATATGCAGATATGCACATATATACATATATACATATATACATGCATGTATACACACCTGTATAACCTGATGAACTTATCGCCTAAGATTCCTGCATTGGTGCAGACAGTGCCATATTAGAATGTATACAAAGAAAAACATCTGTATTTATGGTCATTTTTCTAGGGCAGTGGAGACTAAAGGAAGTCAAAAGTGCTAGCCATTACCTACACACCTAGTGATCCTGAAAATGAAATGATCTCAGGTGAGTTCCTTGTGCCATGTACTAGAGAATGCATGCCGGGAGTGATACACTCCTCCATTCAACAAATATTGGATAATGGGTCCTTAGCCAGCTGTTGGACATTTCAGCCTAAATTTCTATTATGAGAGTTTTGATTGGTTATTAAAAGAAATGGGTTCAGTTAAGCAGGCAAGGATAGGGGACATAAACACACTGCCTTCCATGCCCGCCTCTACCACCCTGTGTCCGCACAGTTCCGCCAGCGGAGTTTTATTAACAGTACCCAACACTGTGCCTGCGGCTGTCCCGCAGGACTCTGTCCAGTGATTACAGCTTCCTCTCAAATTTAAAAACCCCTCTTCCACGGAGAAGAAAACAATATCTCTCATTTGCCTGCCTGACAATAGAACTATATTAAATTTCCTTTAAAAATGATGCTGTTGGCTTTTTATAAGGAGTGGCCAAATGAAGGATGCAGGAGCCCTTCAAAGCACGTTTCAGGCTCTCTCCTTACGTTGTTTGGTGCTCTCTCAGGGATAACCCTCAGGGCCCATTAATTGGAGAGCTAAGTGACTGAAGAGTTTCCTTTTACTAAATAATGAGAATATGTATCCCAGGTGTGTCTCCCTGGCTGCTAGGAAGTACAGAGCGGCGGGTAACACTACAGAGGACCACTGTTCATAGAAGGGGCTGGAGAGTTGATTCTCCTCTCATCCAGTTTTGTTTTTACCCCATACTTTGGGAGCCTTAATGCATGAGTGACTTGGCATAAGCCTCCTATAAATCATTTATGGAGCAAACTAGGTAAAAGTTATCTCACTTATGTGAAGGATGCTCTCCAATTTAATCAAGTAATACAGATTCCTACCATTTGTCCAAATAGTTCAATAAAACTTCACACGCCAATCTTGATTCTTTTATTTTTTTTATTTTTATTTTTTGGCTTTTTTTCAGATTTTTTTTTATTATTTTTTTTAAATTTTGTTTTATTGCTTAAAGTATTACAAAGAGTATTACATATGTCTCCTCCCCCCCCCTCCGACATTCCCCCGGCCTCCCCTACCCCCCAGTGTCTTATGTCCATTGGTTATGCTTATATGCATGCATACAAGTCCTTCGGTTGATCTCTTACCCGCCCCTCCTGTCCCCCAACCCTCCCCAGCCTTCCCGCTGTAGTTTGACACAATCTTGATTCTTTTAAAGAGGAGGCCAGTTTTGTTTATTTTTGTTTTTTTTTTAAAGGCGTCCAGTTTCCATTTCCTAAACATGTAAGCTTTTTTCATCTTGTTCCTGTGGAGTTCTTACCATGTTAGTCCTTTGGTGTCATGAAAGCCATCTCAAAAAAGATGTAAAATCATATCTTTGACAAAAATATAGCTGAAAAGGTATTACTTTGAAAGTGTCTTTTAGCTTTTTCTTAAATTTGAATCACACTTAAAAATATACCTTTAAAATTGATTAGACTATTTCTAATATTACACATTGATGAGCCCTGTATTAATTTATGATTAGATTTAAAGTCAGTTTGCATAATGAAGTTATTTGAACATTAGCACTGTTTTGGACATTATCTTTTATCAGGTTGCATACAGTAGGAAAACATCTACCTTTAACACTGCAAAATGTACAAGTGTATGTTTAGAAATTAGATACTCATTTCTGTGAGGTTTTGATCCTGTGTTTGATAATTTTTTAAAAAAATATATTTTATTGATTTTTTACAGAGAGGAAGGGAGAGGGATAGAGAGTCAGAAACATCAATGAGAGAGAAACATCGATCAACTGCCTCCTGCACACCCCCTACTGGGGATGTGTCCGCAACCAAGGTACATGCCCTTGACCAGAATCGAACCTGGGATCCTTGAGTCCACAGGCTGACAGATAAGCTCTAAGGAGAAGTTGCATCATGATTCCATTTTCCCCATTGAATTTTGTTGTCCACTGAGCCAAAGTGGTTAGGGCTGATAATTTTTTTTTTTAAGTTTGTGTTCTTTAAAACAGTGTAGCAGGAATCGGAAATATTATGAGAATGCTATATTACATTTATGACTTTTTATGGCATAACTGGAATTCTTAATTATTATCCTTTCATAAAAATCATAGAATATTAGTCATCTGTTCCCATTTCCCATTTGGTTACAATAGAGAGAATTTCTGAATCCTCTTAAGAAAGGAGTATGTAGAATTTGACCCTGTTTACCTGATTTGGTCCAGCTAGTATGGAATGGAGTTGGACAATCATCTCCCTTGATCTGATTTTTATTCTCTGCTAATGATATCTGAAGAAGCAGGGAGAGAGGGAAGGTTAGGGGAGCAGACACTTAACATTTGTACGCCATCTAAGTAAAAGTGCTTTATGTATGTAATTGCACTCAATCCTCACAATGACTTAGAAAAATTGCTTCCAGGGCTCTCACTTCTCTTATAGGAAAATGGGGACAATACCTCTTAACGCTGTAATCACCTGACTAGTAGGTGTAGAACTGGAATTCTTTTCTGTGCTTATTGTTTCCCTCCCCTCAGAGATGATTGCATGAACTAACTCTTGGCAGTCACCTCTCACCAGTGGCTCACATTGACTTTCTAACTCCAATAATGGATGAGAGCACGGAGATTGTGTTTCTGTTTTACACCATTATATACAAAGTGCTTAGCACAGTGCCTGGTACAACTGTGTGCCATCATAATGGATAAGCTCTAAGGAGAAGTTGCATCATGATTCCATTTTCCCCATTAAATTTTGTTGTCCAAGTACATGGTTCTCTGGAGATTTTGTGTTTTCAGATGAAAATGATGGGTTGAGCATAAGCTAAATTTCTGCCTCATGTTTTTCTTTAGGCACATAGAAATGCTAGATTAAGTATCTTTAGAATGAAAGAAATTCATATTTAAACTTAGGGGAAAAAGAACTGTTCATGTACCAGAAACAGAGAAAGAACCTATCAGAGAAAGCAGAAGCTGAACCCTTCGGAGCTGGGCTCTCACTGCCCAGGCAAGGTTAGAAACGGAGGCCTCAGCTCCCCTGCGAGTAAAGGAGCTAGAACAGTCTCAACATAAGTCTCCTCAAAACACTTCCTAAACTTAATGAGAAGCAGACTATCTCCATTGGCCAATCTCTTCTCGTAAGTAGACCATCCTTGAGGTGGATGGTAAGGTTTTTTGGTAAATTTCTCCTTCTGAGAGGAATGTTTTCATCTATTTCTCTCTGATTAAAATTTCAGCACTCATTTTTAATGGCCCCTTTGCTTTCTATTCTCTTCACAAGGGAAGCCAGGCCTATTCAAGTTTGTCATGAACGTGTCTCACAGTGGGATAAGTGATGTTTGCAGGAAGGTGTGAATGTGAGTGTTGATAGGCATGTTGGACTTAGTAGAGCTGCTTTTCTTAAATTACCTATTTCATGTGTTTTATTGGCAGTTGAAGTTGGCCTTCTGCTTGCTGACTCATTTTTAGCCATGTGCAAGAAATGCTAGTGTTTACTACCTCTGTTTGGTCTCTTTTTTTTCAACTCTCCTGAGTCCATAATTTCTTTATTATCTTGAACACCTTGTCAGCTCCTTACTGCCCACAACCATTCTTACTTGTTAAGAAAGATGCTTTTGCCCGGCTGGGAGTAGCTCAATGGTTGAGCATCAACCTATGAACCAGGAGATCACAGTTCAATTCCCAGTCAGGGCACATGCCCGGGTTGCAGGCTCGATCCCCAGTGGGGGTGTGCAGGAGGCAGCCGATTGATGAGTCTCATCATTGATGTTTCTCTCTCTCTCTCTCCCCCCACTTCCTCTCTGAAATAAATCATACACACACACACACACACACACACACACACACACACACACACACTGAGTGGCCAGATTATTATGACCACCTGACGTTTGTAGGCAAATTAGCTATAATTTTGCGCTGAAGTTGCTAGAGGGCCAGACCATTATAAATAGGGAAGCAGGTTGTTTATCACGACAGTAGAAGTGATTTTTTCTGAAGATATGGGTAAACAACGTGATTTAACAGCCTTTGAACATGGGATATATATACATATATATGTATGTGTGTGTGTGTGTATATATATATATATATATATATATATATACTTATATATATACACACACACTATATTACATCTACACTAATAAAAGAGAAAAATGGTAATTGGCGTACGGCGATACCGTTTTCATTGGCTAATCAGGGCTATATGCAAATTAACTGCCAACTAAGATTGGCAGTTAACTGCCAACTAAGATTGGCAGTTAACTGCCAACAAGATGGCAGCTAATTTGCATATACAGGCACAATGCAGGGAGGCGAAAGGGAAAGCAGGAAGAAGCCCCCTGCCACTGACAGTGATCGGAAACCCAGGGGGGAGCTAAGAGCTGGGGGGCAGGGCAAAGGCGGCCCCGGGGCCGCCTTTGCCCTGTCCCCCAGCCATGATCGGAGAATCAGGCGCCTTTGCCGCAGTGGCCAGTGATAGCAGGAAGTAGGGGTGGAGCCAGCGATGGGAGCTGGGCAAGGTCGAAGCTGGCAGTCCCAGGAGCTAGGGGTCCCTTGCCTGGGCCTAAAGCGAAGCCCACGATCGCGGCGCCCCCCGCTGCCACTGCAGGTCCCCGCTGCCCGGGCCGGACGCCTAGGCCAGAGGTGTCAGGCCTGGGCAGGGGCGGAGCCTGCAACCACGGGGAGCTGGGGGTCTCCTGCCCAGGCCTGACACCTCTGCCGGAGGCCTCAGGCCTGGTCAAGGGGCCAATCCGGTGATTGGTGATCGGAGGGTGATGAGGGTCAACTCCTCTGGCCGAGGCATCAGGCCTGGGTGGGGGGCGGAGCCGGGGATTGGGGGGATATGATGGTCCCCTTGCCCAGGCCTGAAGCCTGGGTCAGAGGCGTCAGGCTTGGGCGGGGGGTGGAGCAAGCGATCAGAGGGAGATGGGGGTCCCCTGCCCAGGCATGATTCCTGGGCCAGAGGCCTCAGGCCTGGGCGGGGGCCAGAGCCAGTGATCGGGGGGAGATGGGGGTCCCCCGTCCAAGCCTGACACCTCTGGCGGAGGCATCAGGCCTGGGCAAGGGGCCGATCAGGCGATCGGAGGGTGATGGGGGTCAACGCCTGAGGGCTCCTAGTATGTGAGAGGGGGCAGGCTGGGCTGAGGGACACTCTCCCCCCCCCCCCACACCCAGTGCATGAATTTCGTGCACCGGGCCCCTAGTATATATATAAAGAAAGGTGCTCCTTATAGGTCATAGCTAATGATGTTGGTTCTTCCCAAAAGGTATTTATTGAGCACCAGTTTCTGTGTATGTATAATGATAATTGTGATTAATAAAAGTCAAACTCATTAAGCCAAAAGAAAAATGATGTTGGTCATTTCCCCCCATCCCCCCAAATTTATGATGTCAAGGATGCCACATGGAAGTGTAAAATGCCACATAGGGGATGAGATGATTACCATGGCTCCAACCTGGGAAATAGCTGCTTTTCTTGACCAAGTGCCATACAGGTCTTTTACTCAGGCAGTAGTGGGTGAAAGACTCACATAGGGTTTCCTAAATTTACACACCTGGCAACTTGCCATTCCTCGGAGTGCCTGGGAGTTGCCACCCTGGTGTAGCTGTACAAATGTGCCTTGCAGAAATCCCTTCCCTCTCTTGGTAAGAGAAGCACAGTGAATTCTGGAATAAGAATTAATATAGTTTCAAAAAAGAGGGCTCATAAAATAAGTGGAAGACCAGGCCCACTACCTGGAAAAGGTGGGTGACATTAATGAGCTCTCTCTGGGGAGGAATGTTTTGAGTTTGAGGAGTGTGGGCCAGGTACCTCATGTATATATGCAACTTTCTTAGTGTCAGATATGAAAACATCTAAGTCACAGGAAGCTGAATCATAATGGCTGCATTCTGAAACAGCAAGCAGCTGTTTTTAACCATCATGTGGGTCTCAGATTCCTTTGAGGAAATATGTATGGACACAAAATTTTTCCAATAACCTTAAGAAGCTCATAGGTCACCCCTCCTCTACATGCAGAACTCTGCTCTCTATGACGGTCCCGGAGATGTACCAGAATGCTTTAGTCTAACGTGTGTCAAAGATTTCTTTTCTCCTCTGGAGCAAAATACAAGCTCTATTGTAACCTTGTTCTGCAACAAAGACTGCAGTGAGAGCCTACTCAGCAGTTTCAGCAGATAATTTTTAGTTCAGAGTCTCCGTGAAATGATTCTAAATGTAAAACAACTTTCAAATACTATAGTTAGTCATTTGCTTTTTTATGATCCTAATGTCTTTTGGTTGTGAAAATAAAACAGTCATGTTAACACAAACCTATACACTGAAAAATGGATAGAGACAGATATAGGTGCTTGGGAGGTGGTGGGGGCTGGGGGGACAGGAAGTGGTAACACTATAAAGCATGCTCTGGGAAATGAGACATTTTTATTTAGTGCTTTCCTATCCTACAGGTAAAACCTCTGTAGTTGGAGAGAATTTTGATAGAAAAAGGTTATGCTGTTTTAGTTAAAAATGGGAATGAAAATACATCTAGTCTATACAGAAGCAACATTCTTCTGGTTTACTGTTCACTAGTTTCCAAGAGTAGTAGGTAGACTGAGCTATGTGGAAATGTTTGGTGGGGCTGCATGCTAGGACTTTTGTGCATATGGCTTCTAAACCTCGCTTTCCTCAGTTGTATAAGGCTGATGATAACCTATTCCTTCCAGTTCTGAGGAAGGAAGAAACCAAAAAACAACTCTAACTCTTGATTGTGTTGTCAATGCAGTAGTTTTTAAGTTGTCTATCACTCATTCACTTTTTCATTCAGAGTAATTGTGTGGTTTTTCTGGATTCTATATCCCTCTATATTCACTATTATAGGAGTTTGGGACCAAGTACTCTACAGAGAGGAAGCATTCTTGGTATTTTTCAAAGCAAGCTAGTCTAAAATTAAACAACGTATTGACTTTGCCAGATCTGAAATCCTCGCCATGGCCTGCAGTGCCTGGCCCCTCCACTCCCTGATTTCATCAGTCTGTTCCCCTTCTCAGCACGCTCTATTCACACTGGCTGCTTTCTAAATCACCCCAAGGCACACTTCTTCTCATCTTAGGACCTTGGTTTCTATCCCCTTGATTCTTTGCTTGGACAGTTTCTTCTCATCATTTAATTAACATGTAATGTCACCCAGCAGAGACATCCTGGCCTCACCGTATACAAAAATAGCTCCTTCTATTCACTAACATACCTCCTTTCATATTTCCTTCATGGACTTTATGGCTATCTGAAATTATGTTTTTTACCATATTTATTTCCTGTTTTCTCCCTCGAAAATGCAGACTGCACGAGAGCAATGACCTTGTTGGGGATCCAGTGAATAAAAATACCTGTTCTTGTGGGGATAAGGACACATATGTAATAACTTAATCAATAAAGAAATTATTTTAAAAAAGTATCTGTTCTGCCTGAGGTGTCAATAATAGCATGCTGAATGAATGAATGCATGGGCCTTTGTCTCACACTGAAATTACATGAGGAAAACCAGGGGTTCTGACTTGTGATTTCAAGTGGTGTGGGGATTTTTTCATAATACTAAATGTTTACTTAGTAAGAAGTAGCAAAATGCTGAGCACATAGATAATTTAGTTCAAGTGCTTTACATGTATTAACTCATTTAATTTCTACAACCCTATGGGGTAGGTATTACTATTACTTCCATTTTATAGATGCAGAAATGGTGGTACAGGGAGATTAAGGAACTTGCTTGAGACTACATAGATAGTAGGCTTGGAAGTAGGACTTTGAGCCAGTGCGCTTTACCACCTAGGAGAAGTGCTTGATACATACACCTTTAACATGTGCCCAGCACTCGGCTGAGTGCTTCATCCACATGGTGTCATTCCGTCCTCGCTTCTGTCCTCACTTCTTCACTGAGGTAGGTCCTGTCCTTATGCCTTCTCTATGGATGGGGAAGCTGAGGCTTGGAGAACTTAAGCAACTTGCCCAAGGTCCCATAGTTGGTTAGTGTTGCAAAAGGGAATTGAATGTAGACAATTGAATGTAGTGAAATCTATGATCTTAGATGATCTTAGGCATCGTCTCAAATTATAAGAACACTTTGGATTACTCTTGGTACGCAGTCATTTTGAAATTTGTGAAGGATGTATTAGACCTCCTCCCTGACTCAAAGGGTCTTCCATTACTTGGGGATATGCATTACTTGGCCACAGATTCATAATAAATACAGAATAGTCCAACTCAGAGAGATAAAGAGGAGAAGCAGAATTTGTATCAATAGACCCACTCGTCTGTAAGGTATAAAATAGTTGGCTAAATGTATGTTTCTTCAGAAAGGGCATAAGAATGGGTTTTAGAAATCTAATAACTGTGAAAGATCAATTTTAGTTTATAAAATGAACCAGGGTGGAATTATGTATATGTGTATATGTCACTAGGTCCAATTCTTTACTGAGCTGAAATGTGGTGTATAAAGTTTAGCACTACTGTTTTGTGAAACTTACCAGTTTTGTTTTTTCAGCCCTGAATGCTTCCTTAGGGACTTGGAATGAGATGATGGTGTGGCTACATTTTCTCTAATAATCAGTTCCATATCCAAGAGTAGGCATTTTTAGCCACACATGCAAAACCAATATACTCACAACACAAGAGGGGGAAATAAAACTCTAAAATCCACACATCGTTACACCGACTTCAAACAAAAGATCCATGTAAAGAATTATGCCCATATATGTGGAGAGCAAACTTTTTTATTTGAAAAACTCTCTATACCCACTGAAACTAGTTGATTGGAAAATGAGTTCAGCCAGTATTACTGAACTCTAAGATTCCAGCATTGTCACAGAACTTGTATTACAAGTGCTCTTACATACTCGATCCTGTGTGATCCTACCTGAGCCTGGCTGACGCTCACAATTCCCCATGTGAGTGGGCAGGGCGGATGTTATTAAGCCACTTTACAGATGAGGAAATTGAAGTTAATAGAATTTAAAGAGCTTGCCTAGGTCAGGCAGCTAATAAATAGCAGAGCCAGCACCTGAACAAAAGTCTCTGGATTCCAAGTTACATACTTTTTCTGCTGCCCCACCCCTCCCCCTGTCAAAGAGAACCTGTCAGTGGTGCTGTTGTAGGTTCTGAGCGTTAGTCCTGAAGATTGTTTTACTATCAGGTCTGCTTCTAGAGGGCAGAACCTATGGAGCTTAAAAATCAATGTATTTTTCCCTGCCCAGTGTGGTTCAGTTGGTTAGGCCTTGTCCTGTGCACCAAAGTGTTGCTGGTTCAATTCCCGGTAAGGGAACATGCCCCTGATGGGGGCATACAGAGGGCAGCGATGGATGTTTTGCTCTCACATCAATGTTTCTCTCTCTCTCTCTCTCTCTCTCTCTCTCTCTCTCTCTCTCTCTCTCTCTCTCTCTCTCCTCTCCCCCTTCCTTTCTCCCTAAAAATCAATAAAAATATATTTTACTCAGTGCTTTGAGCATGCCTGCTGTTTTGTTGGGTTTCAGCCCTGCCTACTTTAAGTCCGTGAAAGCAGTGAGCAGGACTAACATGATATGGTTTTCAGCTGTTCAAAAACTGTAATTATGTTTCTCTAGAACCTCTGGCAGCTTCTCTTTGTACCCAACGTGACAGAAACTGGCAGGATGGCATTTCACAGTGATTCTTGTTTCTCTTCTCACCGCCTGTGTGCCCTGGGATCCAGCAGACACTTTATGTCTCAGACTCATTGTCCCTTTACCCACTGTCCTTACTACTGCTTCAATTTTTATTGTTTCCTCCAGGTTTTGAAAGAGTTGCAAAATTTCTCGAATGTGTTTACTCAAGGAATGGAATGGACACATAAGCGGTTCAGTAACTTCAGCTGAACAAGTCTCCAAACTGTGGTTGTTAGGAAGTGAGGTGATTCAGCAGGAAGTGAAGTGGGCCAGCCTGAGGCAGTGTTGGGTCGGGGGTGGGGGTGGGGTGGGAATGGGGGAATGGGGAGGGGGGTGCAGCCAGGCCATTACTGGCTGCTTGTTCTTCTGGAACCCGAATGACCACTGGATGTCCTGCTAAAACTCAACTGGCTAGGGCAGAGGCCTGACCAGTAGAAGGCAGTCATTGCTTAACTTTCATCTGACCAGAAAGAATACAGTTCCCACATAGGCACTGGCCCTACAGAACAGGTAGATGGTTCAATATATTTGAATAATTAAGCTTTCCAAAGAGAAGCAAAATGTATTCCTGTTGACATGTAAAATGCATATAAACTCAACTAGTCTCTCTTTTCATTATAGATATATGAGTTTTGGACTTGCCCAGACGCAAGGTCAGAATGCTGCTCTTCTGTCATGCTCTAGCTGTAGCAGTTATCCAGATCTTTATCTTCTCAGAAAACCGGGCCTTTGCCAAGAACATCAACTTCTATAACGTGAGGCCTCCTCTTGACCGTAAGTAGTGGTTACCATCATAGGTCATGTCTGTGGGGCCAGAATGCCCATTTGAAGTTCCTGTTTCCACCTATAGTAACTTTGCCTTTTCAAGACCATTTGGTTTGTACCTAGAATAAGACAGAAAGTCTTCACAACTTCTGACATTCTCTCCATTTCTTTAAAATGCTTTGGCTTCCTGCTGAAGTCTCAAAAGGGTTCTTGTTTAAGATAATCTCTTGAGCACTGTGCCTAAGAATGGCAGAGGAAGTTCAGTGTTCTTTGTTCCTCTCTTCACTGGAGGAGGATAATGGCTGAAGGAAGTTTCTGCATCAATGATATATTCTATTAATGGCCATTAACAATTTGTTTTTTAATCCTCACCTGGGGATATGTGTTTATTTTATTGACTTTTAGAGAGAGAGAGGAAGGGGGAGAGAGAGGGAAAGAAACATCAATGTGTGAGAGAAACAGCGATCAGTTGCCTCCCATACCTGCCCCAACTAGGTGATCGAACCCACAACCTTTTGTTGTACTGGACAAGATTCCAACCAACTGAGCCACCTGGCCAGGGCTCAATGACCATTAACAGTCTTGAAAACAGATTAGTATTTGTAAAATTTGGAGGAAATATACTTGGACTTTCATGAATATTATGCACAGTTAGGAAAGGCTATAAAACTCAGCTTTCCCACTAATAATTTAAAAAAAAAATAGTATATCTTATCTATATGATGATTTATATTTTTACTAGAGGCCTGTTGCACGAAGAGATTCATGCAATAGGCCTTCCCTTCCCTTGGCTGCGGCACCAGTTTTCCTCTGGCACCCAGGACCCAGGCCTTCGCTCTGGCTGGGCACTGGCCAGAGTCCCCCCCCAGCCATCAGGCTTCGCTGCTCCGCTGATCCTGGGGCCGTGAGGCCTCGCTGCTCCGCTTGGCGCTGGGGCCATGCGGCCTCGCTGCTCTGCCGATCCCGGGGCTGTGAGGCCTTGCTGCTCAGCCACTTTGGGGCTGTTTGGCTTCACTCCACTGCTTGGAGCTTACGTATGCAAATTAACCGCCATCTTTGTTGGCGGTTAATTTGCATATCACCCTGGTTAGCCAATGGGAAGCGTAGCAAAGGTACGGTCAATTACCCTTTTGTCTTTCATTAGATAGGATATACATATATGTGTGTGCATATGTGCTTGTATACATATGTCATCTTCCCTCCTTTCTCTCTCTTCAGACAAGTAAAACTTATCTACTTCTCTGATATACTTTATTAGAGAGAGGCTGTTATAGATAAAATTTGTTGGTAGAAATGTGAATGCCTGTGGTTCCCACACCTGAAAGAGTATCAGAATCATGATAAATGCCTTTAAAACTAAACATTCCTGGGTCCCTTTCCCAGAGATTCAATAGTCAAGAGGGTGGGCTATAAAGTATATTTTTCTTTTCTTGTTCCCCTCCCTCTTCTTTTAAAATAGCTCTCCTGATACTATAGATACACAGTGAGGCTTGGGAACCACAGTCTTTACACAACTTCTAAAGAGAGCCTGTGTCATTATTGATTTCCACTTTGGACTTTTTTATAATTCAGGACATTCATTCACCAGCATTAAGCAGTAATATTTTGTTTTTAGATTTTAAGAAAAATTTCTATTACAGTTGACATACAATATTATATTGGTTTCAGGTATACAGCTTAGTGGTTAGACATTTATATTACTTATGAAGTGATCCCCCAATACGTCTAGTACCCATCTGACACTATACATAGTTATTAGAATATTACTGACTACTAGAGGCTGGGTGCACCAAATTTGTGCACTTGCAGGGAGGATCCCTCAGCCCAGATTGTGAGAGGGTGCAGGCCAGGCCAAGGGACCCCACTGGTGCACGATCAGGGCTGGGGAGGGACATGGGAGCTTGGCCAGCTAGGGTGGGACCATAGGAGGAGTCCAGGGCATGTCTGGCCCATCTCCCTCAGTCCCAATCAGCTGGACCCCAGCAGCAAGCTAACCTACCGGTCGGAACGTCTGTCCTCTGGTGGTCAGTGCACATCATAGCAACTGATCGACCAGTCGACTGTCTACCCCCTGGTGGTTAGTGCATGTCATAGCGACTGTTCGACTGGTTGACTATCTGCATCCTGGTGGTCAGTGTACGTCATAGCAAGCGGTTGAGCAGCCTTAGCATATCATTCGCATATTACGCTTTGATTGGTTGAACAGACCAGATGACCAGACACTTGGCGTGTTAGGCTTTTTTTATATAGGATATTTCCTATGCTGTACTTTACATCCCTGTGCCTTTTTATAACTAGCAATTTATACTTCTTAACCCTTTCCCTTTTGTTACTGAAGTGTTAGTAATTTTAAAACTGTACTGCTTTAATAGACAAAAATGAATTTCATTACTTCATTTTTGCCTATCTAATTCACTTTTATACATAGGCAAAACTGAAATGTATTTGTAATACTTAATTTCATGTCCTCTGAACTGTCACCTTTGGTATGTCACTCTTGTTTTATGCATCAATATTTATCCTCTCCTGTATCTTCAGTACCTGCTGCTTTCTAATTATCATCCCAACTGTGGTCAGGTTACTAGGATGGTTTGGGGTGAAAGTTTCACACAGGGCTTTATACACTGGCTTATAGAAAAATGTTAAATTTATTGTACTTTTCATTTTGTGCCCATGAAAATAACAAGATAAAAGATAGGAAAAAAGCATAAAGACAAAAAAGGAAAATGAATATACTAGTTGCTCTCAAACCAGACTGCCAGCAGCTCCTAATTCCTTCTTTCCATAACACCCTGGCCTGAGCATAGGGTCTGAGAATTACTATCATCCTTGTATTAAATGTTCCATTCCTAGTTGAGGTCTAATGCAATAACTGACATATACAAATGAGATTGTTTGATTGCGGTTAAATGCAGCTGTAACGGAAGCATTTGATGTGCCGGGGACTCCATTAGATATTTTTTCTTGCCACCGCCTGTTCAATTTTCACTATACCTCTGCAAGTCATGGGGACCTTTATTGTTACTATTACTATGCATAGTATTATTACTTTGAAGTTAAAAATGATGCAACTAATTAGTGGGAAGGGAAGAGTTCAAGCTCAGGTTAATCTGACTCCAGTTCTTTTCAGGAATGAAACCATATCAAATTATTGGCTCCAATGCTGCCTCCACCCTTACCCATCTCCATATCCCCTTAATCCTCATTATTCCCAAGTTGTAAATTATTATAGAACAATACCATGAATATTTCAAAGTGGCTTGTGGAATTGTTTTTATTACTCTTCAATAGATATTTATAGGTGAAATATTTAAAGAAAGTGGAATAAAGAAATTGCCCCAGAGTTTGGCAGTTAAGTCTAGCTCCCTAGAAACAGAAATTCTAAGTATAATGGCTTGTAAATTTTGTCTAATCTTATAAAAGTTGCTAATTTTTTCCCCATATTTGATGTTAAAAATGTTTGTCTTTTCACTGTGCATTTTTCTTTAAAAGCTACACCATTTCCAAACAGCTTCAAGTGTTTTACCTGTGAAAATGCAGGAGATAATTATAACTGCAATCGATGGGCAGAAGACAAGTGGTGTCCACAAAGTAAGTGTGCTGAGTTTGGGAGACTCCTTTGGGATCACATCTCATTTAGGTGTCTCTTGATAAGCCAACAGGTTGATGTTCTATAGAAATTAGAGATTTCTCTTAAGAGACCATTGTGACATTAGACTACTCTGAGAACACTTGGAAACTGATGGTGTAGCCTCAATTTGTAGTTGTGTGTTACTTGAGAAAGGATTTCTTAAATAGTATTTACTCAGGAGAAAAAATAGACTACAATGTTGACTAAGGCATTCTAAGAATTTCAGAAATGCTTGATGATATCTCCAGAAAAGTCATACTTATTAGCTAAAGCAGTGGTTCTCAACCTTCTGGCCCTTTAAATACAGTTCCTCATGTTGTGACCCAACCATAAAATTATTTTCGTTGCTACTTCATAACTGTAATGTTGTTACTGTTATGAATCATAATGTAAATATCTGATATGCAGGATGGTCTTAGGCGACCCCTGTGAAAGGGTCGATCGACCACCAAAGGGGTCGCAACCCACAGGCTGAGAACTGCTGGGCTAAAGCAAAGGAAAGGTTTTGTATTCTTGAGATACAATGATGGTTGGGAAAGTCTTTTATTCATTTGACAAATGTTTTATATTGTTAGTTCGTTTTGTTCACTGATATAGCCTTAGTTTAATCCAGTGGCTGGCCCATATTAGGCACTCAGTAAGTATTTGTTGACAGAATGAATGGATGCCTTTGAAGAGATAGTCAGGGAGTCTTCTCCGAGGAGTGTACATTTGAAAGAAGACCTGAATGACCCAAACAAGCAAGCTACATGGACATCTGTGGGAATAGCATGGTAATAAGAGGGAACAGCAAATGCAAAGGCTACAAGAGGCAAGATTTGGCCTCTTCAGTGAACAGGGAGAAGGCTGGCCAGTGAGGCTTAGTGGAAGAATGTTGAGGTGGTAAGGACTGGGACACACACAGGACCTTCTTTCTCTAATAAAGAGTTTGGATTTTATTGTAAATATGATAGGAAGCTTGTAGAGGGGTTTTAAACTAGGGAATACAAGATGCTAGTTTCGTTCGAAAATATTGCTGTTTGCTGTGTGGAGAAAGGATGGTTTGGGACAAGAGTAGAAGGGGACACCAAGTAGGGTATTTCATTGTCTTCAGGTGGAGAAGATGGTGACTTGGACCAGGGTGGTAGGAGTGGAGGAGGCAAGAGGTTGAATGATATACAGATGTGGAGGTAAAGCAGACAGGATGTCTGATGGATGATTGGGAATTGAGAAACTACTTACAGCTATAAGGAGATCAGACTGTTAGATTTTAGAAGTACGGTTTTTTTGGTTTGTTTTGTTTTTGGTGTGTGTGTGTGTGTGTGTGTGTGTGTGTGTGTGTGTGTTTTGTTTTTTAGTTTTGCAAATGTAAAAGGCGAAAGAAAACAAACAAATTCTTCCAGAATTAGAGATGACTAGTTTTGGTCTACTATTATCTTGAATCTTTTGGAAATTTCTGCATCAAATTATATATAGCAGTGAAATAGACTTACCTCTTCCAGATAAATAGTACACACTAAAGACCTTAATGCTGCTGAAGAATCTTATGCCATAAATTAGCACAAGTCATTATGACATATACTTGGGTGGCATTTTTCATTATTTCTTTTCAACAATAATCAGTAACCAAAATATTTTTTGTTGGGGTTCTTTTACATTTCTGTAGAGCAATCCACCTTAAACTGTGCGTGTTTATGAGTGCATGTGCACACGGGGTGTACACATTTGGGGACTTGTTTCCACATTTTTTTTTGCAGAAATTCATCTCCATTATCGCAGAGTGTTTGAGGATGCCCAGCGCCTCCCTTCACTACCTTATTTCTGAGGGTGGTGTTATTCTTTAACTCTTTGCTTTAAAGCCTCCTGAAAACTGGGCATTACGGGTTAGAACAGTGTAAATTGGGGCATTGATGTCCATCTTGTTGTGCCTTAACTCTTTGGAAACTGCTTTCTTTCTTCTTTTGAATTGCCCCAAAACAGTTCCTACTAGGTCGGTGCATAATGCTCCGATTTGTCATTAATTAATCAAATCCATTTTAATGGGATCATACATGGGTATTTCTGGGTTTTATCTGTTGAAAGATGTGAAAAAAAGGGGGAAGCTGCTGCTTTCCACCACCAAGAAAACAGCAGTGTTGGAAGCGGGAAGACAGTCGGCTCTTCCACATCCACCCTGGGAACCGGAGGGTGACAGGGAATGTCCCTGCATTCCCGCATGCATGCCAGTGCATTCGTGACTGTGCCAGTCCAGCCGCCAGATGCTAACCATCTGGAATTCTAAGTGAGGGTATCATTTCTTACTTTTCCGTTTGTCATTATTTAGGGAAATGATAGTCAACCATTTCTTGG
The DNA here is from genome assembly GCF_964212035.1 of Myotis nattereri. Taxonomy (NCBI): domain Eukaryota; kingdom Metazoa; phylum Chordata; class Mammalia; order Chiroptera; family Vespertilionidae; genus Myotis; species Myotis nattereri. The sequence goes on along the minus strand of NC_138082.1, from coordinate 63,886,155 downwards.
GGCCATCGGGCCTGCAGCTATTGTTCCTTGTCATCTCAGGTTTCCTTTTCACCTCACCGCTTGACTTCTGTGGTCTGTTGGTGTTGTGAAGAGAGGTTCTCTGTGTAACAGGATATGACAAGAATGACATTTCTTATTTTATTTGCCCTGGCTTTTATTCTGGCTTTCTAGGGCTGCTTTAACATGTGTGACATCTCATATGAACACATGCAGCTACCAGTTTTCAACTCTTTGTTTGGAGTGAAGTTGAAATGTCCTTCCAAAACATTTGGTGGTTCCCTTTCCTTCTGAAACCATAAGTCAGCTACTCTTGTTGAGCATGTTACAGCACCATCTAGTTTGACATTAAGTATACCGAGAGGCAGAATCGTGTCTGGTTAAGAGCACAAACCTTGGAAAACTGCCTAGGTTAGAATCCTACCTCCCACCACTTTCTGCCTATGTGACTGTGGACAAGAAACTGTGCTTCAGGCTTTTATTTTATTTTATCTGTAACATGAGTATATTAATATGACTTATCTTAAGACTTACTCTAGGATTGAATGAGTGAATACATGTAAGAAGAGTATCTGGCTGGTGGTACCCGCTCAATATGTGTTCACTATTATTGTCATTAATTACATCTTACAACAACCCTGTCAAAATGCCAAGGCACTTATTATCATAATTTACTAAAAGGAAAATGAACCTAAAGCAATTTACATATTCAATGCAATCCCTATCGAAATCCCAATGGCATTTTCACAGAAATAGAACCAAAAAAATCTTTACATTTGTGTGGAACCACAAAAGACCCTGGATAGCAAAAGCAACTCTGAGAAAAAAAGAACAAAGCCAGAGGTATCATACTCCCGGATTTCAAACTGTACTAGAAAGCTGTAGTAATCAAAACAGTATGGTATAGTACTTACAGAAAAACTGACATACAGACCAATGAAACAGAATTGAGAGCCCAGAAATAAACCCATGTAAATGTGGTCAAATAACTTATGACAAAGGAGAAAAGGATATACAATTAAGAAAGGAAAGTCTCTTCAATAAATGGTATTGGAAAAATTAGACAGTCATATGCAAAAGAATGAAACTTACACCATACACAAAAATTAACTCAAAATGGATTAAAAACTTGATTGCAAGACATGAAGCAATAAAATACAAAAAAGAAAAACTAAGTTTATGGACATTGGTCTTATGGGTGTGTTTGCATATTTTACTCCAAAAGCAAGGAAAACAAAAGCAATAATAAACAAATGGGACTATATCAACCTAAACAGTTTCTGCACAACAAAGGAAACAATCAACAAAACAAAAAGGCAGCAAACCAAATGGAAGAAGATATTTGCAAATGATATTTCCTATAAGGGGATAGTATTAAACAAATACACATCTATCAACAAGTGAAACTAAAAATCAAATGAATAAATAATCTGATGAACAGAAAAAAAGTATAAAGAACTCATACATTTCAGCAACAACAACAACAACAAAAATCCAATTAAAAAATTGGCAGAGGACCCGAATAGACACTTCTCCCAAGAAGACATACAAATGGCCAACAGATATCTGAAAAGATGCTCAACTTCACTATCTATAATGTAAATGTAAATCCAAATCACAGTGAGATACCACCTCACTCCTGTTAGAATGGTTATTATCAATAATATAAGAAATAGTATTTTAAAAGATGTGGAGAAAAAGGAACCCTCATTCATTGTAAACAGGTATAGCCATGATGGAAAACAGTATGGAGGTTCTTCAAAAAATTAAGACTAGAACTACCATAGGATCCAGCAATTCCTCTTCTGGGTACTTATCTGAAGAATATGAAAACACTAATTTGTAAAGATAAATGCACCTCCATGTTCATTACAGCATTATTTACAATAGCCAAGCTATGAAAGCAACCTAAGTGTCCACTGACAGACGAGTGGTTAAAGAAGAGTGGTGCATATATGCAATGGAAAAGTACTCAGCCATAAGAAAGATAGAAATATTGAAATATTGCCAATATTTCTTTTTTTTAATTTTATTTTTTATTTTTTTAAAAAAATTTTTTTAAAATATATTTTATTGATTTTTTACAGAGAGGAAGGGAGAGAGATAGAGAGTTAGAAACATCAATGAGAGAGAAACATCGATCAGCTGCCTCCTGCACATCTCCCACTGGGGGATATGCCCGCAACCCAGGTACATGCCCTTGACCGGAATCGAACCTGGGACCTTTCAGTCCGCAGGCCGACGCTCTATCCACTGAGCCAAACCAGTTTCGGCATTTTTTATTTTTTTAAAAAATATATTTTATTGATTTTCTACAGAGAGGAAGGGAGAGAGACAGAGAGCCAGAAACATCGATGAGAGAGAAACATCGATCAGCTGCCTCCTGCACATCTACTGGGGATGTGCCCGCAACCCAGGTACATGCCCCTGACCAGAATCGAACCTGGGACCTTTCAGTCCGCAGGCCGACGCTCTATCCACTGAGCCAAACCGGTTTCGGCTTGCCAATATTTCTTGAGGGTATTGTGCGAAGTGAAATAAATCAGGTGGAAAAGAACAAAAAACACATGATTTTATTCATATATGGAATATAAAACCAAAAAGTAACAAACAAAGTAACAAAACAAAACAAAGATAAAGTCATGGATACAACAGATGGGTGGTTACTAGAGGGAAGGTGGGAGGGCAAATTGGGTAAAGGGGCTCAAATATATGCTAATGGAAGGAAACTAGACTTTTCATGGTGAGCACACAGTGAAGTATACAGATGTCAAATGATAATATTGTACACCTGAAATTTACATAATGTTAAGAACCATTGTTAACTCAATATTTTTTTTAAATAATAGTAAACATTTTAAAAAAAGAAAATTACCTCAAAGGTGCTAATGTGGCTTGCTTGCTTATGACAAAGGCAATTTCATAGGTCCAGTATTCTCAACTTTAGTCAAATATTTCCCCTCATCCTATGACGTTGCTGTTGTAGTCCCTTCTCAATAAACAAAACAGCATTTTACTGGCCTGAGGTAACTATAGAAGAGTTCCAGAACTAAAGCGAAATGTTCTGGGAGAGTGAGTGAAATCACTCTTTAAAGAACCCAAAGTAATAAGATGTGAGTGATTAAAGCTATAAGGATAGGTCCATGTAGAAATGGGTTAGCTATAAAGTGGGGGAAGGGGACAGATAAAGTAACAGTTAATTAAAGAAGAAGAGAACATAGAAATACTTTGAGTAAGGAAGGTGGTCTTGATGTGTACTTTGAAGCACCTGCTTTTCATTCCACCCGGCCTATTAATGTATCAAATGTTGAATAATGCAACCAGAGTATTCTGATCCATTGCATTTTAAATTCACATTTTCCACTTTATTTTAGGCATAGAACATGTGCTTCAGAGAGAGAGAGATGAGGCAGAGACAGATACTGACACTTTCATATGAAATGGGCAAACCTATGGTTTTGATGAAAAGCTTGTCCAGTATTTTCTGTTCTAGCTGGCACCAAAGGATAGGTGCCCGTTTCATATTCATTTTAAAAATGCACGAGTGCTTAAAAATGAATGTATTTACATATATATATATATATACACACACACACTATTGAGAAGAAGGAAGAGGGAGAGAGAGATAGAAATATCAGTGATGAGAGAACCATTGATCGGCTGCCTCCTGTACCCCCCACACTGGGGATTGAGCCCACAACCCAGACATGTGCCATGGCGGGGAATCAAATTGTGACCTCCTGGTTCATAGGCTGACACTCAACCACTGAGCCATGCTGTCTGGGCCAAAAGTGAATGCGTTTTAAAAAAATACCACCTAGAAACTCTAGAGATCTCTGCTATTGTATTTCTTGCCTAGAAACCTGAGGATCATCCTGAATCTTAGTCATTTCTGAGGTGATTGTTGAGTGTCTTTTGCAATGTGAAAAATGAAGTCGTCTTTTCTTTTCCTCCTGCCTAGACACACAGTACTGTTTGACAGTTCATCACTTTACCAGTCATGGAAGAAGTACATCCATCACCAAAAAGTGCGCCTCCAGAAGTGAATGTCATTCAGTTGGCTGCCACCACAGCCGAGATTCTGAACATACAGTAAGGAGTGTGCGTGTGCGTGTGAGTGTGCGTGTGTATGTGTGTGTGGAGTTACTGCCCTAAGGTGTCTTGCTAGTGATGGCTAGTTATCTGTCATGGAGAGGCAGGAAGGATAAGTAATATGTTGCACCTGTTTATACAGTGATGCAATGGAGACCTAAGAGAAGTTGAAGACTTTCTGTTCTTCCAACAAAAAATAATGTTACTAAAAGCGAATGATAGTTCCCAGACTCCAGGGCTAGACCCTAGACCTTGGACTTTGGGTGAATTGTCTGAAGTCGTGTCTGGAAGCCCAAGAATAAACCATCCATGAGAGAAGGACAAGTGCTACAGAGCTCAGCTCACCTATTTTGCTAATGGCCAGAAATCACCAAGAAGACTGGACAGGGCAGCTGGAAGGTGGAAAGAGGAAAATGGTGGCACCTTCTCACCCACTAGCTCTGCTTAGATGAGGAAGCAAGAGTCTGAAAGATTAACCTCAGTTTAATATGATGAACTATAGATACATTTTAGATCGATAGAGCTCTCTCATTTTCTCATTCTAACATCCTAAGTGAGCATTTTACTCTTTTATATGTCTGGAACCCTAAAATGCTTGAGAAAAAATTACTTGAGAGTATGTTAATTTCATGAGGTCTTAGAACTTGACTTAGCCTGTCTGTACAGAAAAGTGGCTTCTAGCTCTGGCTGCAGGGAGAGTCTCCTGGGGAGCTTGTCTAAGCCATGGTGGTGGTAGGAGGGGCCATCCCGGGCCAACTGAGACAAAACCTCAGGGTGGGGTCCTGGGCGTCAGGATGTTTTTTTGTTTTGTTTTAAGTTCCTCAAGGAGATTCTGATGTGCAGCCTACGTTAAAAACCACTGATAAAGATACTTAAGAGTCACTGTCTTTATCTTCCCTAGCCATCCTGGAAGCCTCTATGAATGGCGAGGATTATAAGGTTGAGGCATTTTACCCGGTATTAAGGCAGGTGATGGCTTCCCCTGAAAACACCTTGTGCTATCAGGGAGCAAGCAGTTTTCATCGCTCAGCAACCATAATTAGCAAGTCATTGCTGTTGTAATGATAGTAATCAGGTGTTCTATAGACAATAGAGGGGCATTATTATCCCCTAACAAGGAGTACTGAGAAAGAAAATCAATGGGCAATCCAAGATGTTTCTAGCTTTCATTTTTGTTTCAGTGTTTTCCCTTACAAGCCTTCAGAAGATTTGTTGGCTCAATCAAACAGTCTTATTCAGTTGCCCTTCCTCTTCTTTCCCCTGCTTATGCTTGGGCTGGTGCAGATAAAACACGGTTAAGAAAAGATTCCCCAGATGTTCCTTACTTTCAGGTCAGTGGAAGGAAGGCTACCCAAGGGCCTGGGTGGCTGATAGACTGGTTATCCAACTCTCTTTCTGTCTGTCCTCAGCTAGAGATCCAGAAGCTTTTGTTTTGTTTTGTTTTTTCGTTTCACCCTTCCCTCTTCTTCCTGCTATTCATTCTCTCATCTCCCTCTGCTCTTCCTTTTGTAACAGGAGTGTAGATCGTGCTGTGAAGGAATGATCTGCAATGTGGAATTACCCACCAACCACACTAACGCGGTCTTCGCCGTAATGCACGCTCAGAGAACGTCTGGGAGCAGTGCCCACACGCTCTGCCTGCCAGCGCTTGCCTGGGTTTTCATGCTTCCGTTGATATGATGCCGCCATTCCTAGGAGAGGCAGAGCCCAGCCCTCTGACGCACAAACTAAAAACTGTGTAAACAGCGAACTTTTGAATGAAGAGCAATCTTGCAATTGGTGAAGAGTACACATTGGACTCAAAGCAGAAGACAGTTGTTTGCTTGGTTAAAACGCTCTTGCATGAGGCCATGGGATTCAGGAAGGGAATTTGGCCCGGACTGAGGGCATTTTCTGGCTTCCAGGCTTCCTGGTCAAAGAGGCTGCATTTTGTCACTTTTGCAGGAAGGATCCTGCCAGCACCCACAATGGACAGGCTGTAGTAGCCTATGTTGTCCCGACCTGACCAGGCCTTTGGCTGAAAGGACTCCTTGACCTCACTGACTCTTTCAGAAGCTGCTGGGTCAGATCTTCTCTTTCTGTGATTAGCTCAGAGTGTCTCTGGGAAGTTTAACCCTTCCCCCGATGAAAAAGCAATGTGTGCTAATTGTGTGTGTGTGTGGAGGAGAATAAAGCTTTTAAATTATGCAGAGTAAAATGCATGCTTGGGTGTTGCCTGACTGACATGAAGATCTCAGATGAAACACATTTACCAGTATCATAAAGGAGGTCACTGAAGTTATGCTTTACACACACCCTGGGGGATATTTTCTGGCTTAAACTATAAAACTTCATGCCAAAGTGACTTTGTATTTTCTTTTTGGGGAAGTACACTTCTTAGGATGCTAAATGCAAAGTATGTGAATTTAGGAGGTCAGGAAACCTCCCTGATGAAGGAGGATGATACCTTATCACACGATGAACCCTCGGGAGTAGCAGATTAAAGTCAGAGAACCTAGCAACACGGTCCCTCTTCCCCGCACAGTCAGCTTCTCTCTGGCAGGGCCACCAAGAAAACTTTCTAAAAACATCCTAAAACATTGTGTCCCCGTATCTCCTTCTCTTTCCCATTTTGAACAGTCTCAGAATTTCAAATAAGCACCTTCTTTTTATTCCTAGAATCCTGATTTCCTGCCTTTACACTTTGGGGTGATCATTAAACACTCTGCCCTTGTATGCATAGTGATGAGTTGATGGAGTCTTTGTGTTCTATTGAACGTCCACCGTTAGGACACCCAGTGCTCCATAGTATCCATTAATGATACTATCCTTGCCATGCACACTCACCTATGATGAGGGTTGGTAAATTATGGCCCATGGGCCAAATATGCCTCACTGTTCTTAGTCTGATAGACTGCTGTAACAAATATACTTTTAATTAAATGACTGAAACAAAAACACTTAATTCTCACAGTTCTAGGTGCTAGAAAGTCCAAGATCAAGGTGTCAGCAGATTGTGTCTGATGAGGGCCCTCATCATGGTTTGCAGAACACCATCTATTTGTATGAGCTCAGGGCAGAAAGCAGGGAGAGAGCTCCATTCCGTGCATTCCCTTATGAGGGCACTAATCCATTCATGAGGGCTCTACATTCATGACCTAATTATCTCTCAAAGGTCCCACATCCAAATACTATCACATTAGGTATTCAACATTTGAATTGGGGTGGAGGGCACAAACATTTAGTCCATATCAACTACCTATTTTTGTGAATAAAGTTTTATTGGAACACAGCCATGTCTTTTCACTTCCGTATTGTCTGGTCAACTAAGTCTAGAAGATGTACTGCCTTGTCCTTTACAGGAAAAGCGCCGACCTCTAACCTGTGAAATGGTAAAACTGCATTGGGAGAAAGCTGCTTGCTTTGCAGAGCCTGTGATGCTCATGGTGGTTACTCAGCCTGGGAAGGGCTTGCCAGATCACTGTCCTTATTTTCTGTCTTCTGCATCAGTGCATTTTTCTTCTCTGTTTTGTTTGTCCCACTCATGTGATTCAGTCTCTTAGTAGTAATGTGCTGATGTCAGGGGCTGGGCTGTGTGCTTGTTTTTTCTTCTCTTTGATGCAATGGGAGGGTCTCAACTTAAGGCTCTTCAGCCTCCAATAAAACAGGGAGGAGGCAGACATCATTATCTCCCTGCTTATGGTTGAATAGTAGACTCACCTGGAAGCATCGTTTTGAAGCCTGATACAGATTTATCCGCCTCTCACTCAGCACCTTGAAGTATTTGAGTTTTTGTAGCTGTGCTTGTTTGAAATTAATTATATATGGCTTCACTTGGAACAGTTTAATAGCATCTTTGCTGTCTTCTTATTCCGCAGGGTTTCTTTTGACTGTGTAATTGACGAATTGTCTGGTGAAAAACCATTAGCAGACATTTTCTTTCTGACTGTGTTTCTGCTGTCTAGATTAATGAATTTTCCTTTGTGTGTGTGTTTTCTTTCCTGAGGAAACATCTTAATTTTCTCTTCTTCACCCCCACACATTGTGTTTGCATGGATTTCACTACTCACCACCACTTCCATAAGCATTTAAACTAGAGCTATGTTGAGCAAAAGAGGGAACATACAGAGAAAACTCACTCCTGGCAAAGATAGCCTAGTCAGTACAGGTGCCAGATTGCCAAATAAAGACATGGAATGAGCCATTGAACCTGAATTTTAGACAAACAACAAACACTTTTTTATATAAGGCAATGTTTCAAGTCTTTGTAATAAATCAGAATCTTCTGCATAACTCACAACAATAAAATTCCTAGGGCTTCCTAGTGGTGTTGATTCAGTAGATCTGGGATGAAGTGCAAGTTTAACCCCAATAATTGAATGTTAAAAAAAATAAAGCTCTCAGGTGAGTGTGATGTTCAGCTCTTCTCCTTAGCCACATAATAGAAATGCTAATGAATACTAATATGTGCACAAGTAACTGGGTAAAAGCCCTGGGTTCTCTCTCCCCAGACCAGCAGGATCAGATTACCTAGAAACTCATTAGAAATGCAAATTCTCCATTGCCAGGGTCCAGCCCCAGCAGGTCCAGGGGTCCCCAAAGGTGTGGACGGAGTCGGCGAAGAAGGAATGACACGGAGGCAGCGTTCAGTTGATCAGCAGCCTAGCCAGGACCTCCAGCCAGGATCTCCAGCCAAGTTCTGGTCTGGATCTCCAGAGAGGTTCTGCTTCGGATCTCCAGCCAGGTTCTGTAGCCATGTTCCCTCGCTAGGTTCTCCAGTCAGGTTCTGTCCAGGTTCTCCAGCCAGGTTCAGTCACCAGGTTCTAGTCAGGTTCTCTTGCCAATTTCTGTAGTCAGGTTCAGTCCAGGATCTTTTGCCATGTTCTCTCCAGCGAAGTTCTTCTGTCTCTAGAGAACGTTCTGTGTAGGTTCTGTGTAGGTTCTGTGCCTAGCTTCTGTCTCTCTCTCTGTCTCCTAAGTTCTGTCTCTCTCCGTTCTGTCTTCTTACATCTGTATTTATACCAGTTGATTCCAATCCTATCAATCTCTATTTCAAAGGTTTGGGCGTTTCTTATCTCCATTCCAGGGAGTAAAGATTATGTAGCTTAAGCATGATTGTTCGTAGTTAAAGTGATTAATTACCCACCTGGCATTTAGTTAAGAGGCTTTATTCCCTCCCTAACTTCAGGGGAAAATCCCTACCCGGGGAAACAACCTTTCTCAGAGACCTTGGTTAAAACACATAGTGCCAAGAAGGTGAGCAAACATATTAAGAACAGTATGCCATATATGCCAGGTCCCTTGAAACAGCAAGCATGGACCGGCTCCCGGCACTCCATTTCAGACATTGACTCAGAAACTCTGGGGGTTCAGTCTGTATGTTAGTAAGGCTTCCAGGTGCTTCTGATGCACACACAAGCTCAAGAACTCCTGGACCCGAAAAGTGGTTCCCAAATGTCTTCCGTAAATGGGTCCCTGGTGGCTGTGTGAGAAACACACAGGGAACTTGTAAAAAAGAGAGCGAGAGAAGAAGGAGAAGGAGAAGGAAATAAAGAAAAAGAAAAGAGCCCGGCTGGCATGGCTCAGTGGTGGAGCATTGACCTATGAACCTGGAGGTCACAGTTCAATTCCTGGTCAGGCACATGCCTGGGTTGTGGGCTCGATCCCCAGTGAGGGATGTGCAGGAGGCAGCCAATCAATGGTTTTTCTCTCATCATTGATGTTTCAATCTCTCTCTCCCTCTCCCTTCCTCTCTGAAATCAATAAAATATATATTTTAAAAAAAGAAAAAGAAAGAAAATGGAACTCCAGAGAGTTAGATTTGTTACATTTGAGTTGCGACAGAAAATCTGCATTTTTAAGAAACTCTTAATTAATCCTGATACACAGCCACTTTGGGAGCCATTCAACTAGAGAATAAGAGATGGGTGAAATGTTGGTGACCAGAAGGCCCAGATTCCAACACCTGACCTTTGAGTTCTAATATAAACATCCCATGCATTATAAGTTGACTCTATGTGGTGTCTCTAATGTAATTTAAAAACTAGGATAAAAAAATAGATCCACCCATTAGCAGGGGTGGGCAAACTTTTTGACTTGAGGGCCACAATGGGTTCTTAAACTGGACCGGAGGGCCGGAACAAAAGCATGGATGGAGTGTTTGTGTGAACTAATATAAATTCAAAGTAAACATCATTACATAAAAGGGTACGGTCTTTTTTTTCAATCGTTTTATTCATTTCAAACGGGCTGGATCCGGCCTGCAGGCCGTAGTTTGCCCATGGCTGCATTAGAGTCTATATACCATGGATTTTTTTTTTTTAGTCCATTATATAAGAACCTGGGACGGCCACGCACCCCAGGCCTCCGACTAATTTAATTTGCCTCTAGTGAGCAAGAAATGAAATTCTTGTCATCAAAATGTGCAATGAGAATTGGGGTAGTGAGGGCAGGAAAGGAGGGGAATGTGTGGGTTTGTTGTAATAAAAGGCACAAGGGGATTTGCTGTGAATATGAGGAGGGTCTGAGGGAATGGCCTGCCAAGGTCCATTTCTAATAGATCTGCATTCCAGAATAAACTTTGAATTCCTATCCATCACTTATTTTCCAAAAAAGAAAGAAAATGGTAGCAAAACATCCTCCCCCGCCCCCACCCCCACCCCCAGCAATAACTAGACTCTTCCTAAACCCAACTCAGGGTAAGTTAGCCGTCAGAAATTGCAGCCATTATTTTCCGTACAGTCTGCACTCTGTCATGTCAGTCGCTGTGTAAAACATATTTCATAAGGAGAGGGAAGGGGTGGTTTGCTTTCGCTTTCTCGCTGGGAAAGAACTTACAAAGCTGCAAAGCGTGGAGTGAGTAGTAGGAAGTGGCTTGGACTTGGGAGGTGAGGTTGAAATCTATCTCAGGTTTGTGAAATTGCTAACTAGCACACAAGTGTGTCGTGACTGCTCGATTGCCGTCTTATAAAACCTTGCTCTGACCTTTGCGGTTTGGACCGATCATTTGTGATGGGTACCCTGCAATTTGTGGGGGGTTCCACTGTGATGCTGGATATGCCCGCGTCAAAGTTACACCAGAAACAAAGGCTGGTGGTGGATGCGCACAGGTGAGTGTTACAGAAACTGGAAAACCGATGGCTGATGGCTGACAGAATTTGAGTCTGCCTTTAGGTGGCGTTCCACTCCGGTGCCCCCGAAACAGTCCAGCATCTCTGTCCCGCTTCCCACTTTTCCCTTCGCCTTCATAGTTTTGCCTCCATCCCAGCCCCCTCCCTCATTGTCTTGGCCTCGGAGCTGTCTTTGAAGGAATCCGGAGTGGGAGATAACCGTGGATTCAGCTGTGAAATATAAGGCTTACGCAGCCACATCCCGAATCTGCGCTTTGAACAAGCACCTGGTCACAATACTGGTGATTCTGATACTGGCAGTCTTAGAGCATTGTTTGAGAAACGGTAATGCAGGGCCCCTGCATGAGGCTGGAGATGCTTAAGGTGAGAGCATCACCTAATTCCTGACCCTCTGCACGTGCTCTTTTCTGGTCCATGGACCTGAAGGCACTGGCTTGGCAGAGCGGCTGCGTCGAGCACAGTCCTGGGAAGCCTGGGACGAGTGGGAGCCGAGGGAAACCCGGAGGCTCTCCCAGGCGAGCAGGATGCCCAGGACTCTGACCATCCGCTGGGCTCCCTGCCGGTCATGGCTGAGTGAGGCAGTAAGGAGCACGGTAAAGGGCAAGGTGAGCCCATCCACAGGGACTGAGCAGAGACTAAAAATATTCTTCGGAAGAGGATAAGCAACATGGACAAAAAGGATGAACAGTTTCCGGAGACAGATTCTGACAAAGTTGTTGAGGGTGCACAGGGAGGGGACCTTTTATGGAGAGAGGTGTCCATCAGGATGACGTCAGCTACTAGGGACAGGTGCCCCAATCACAGTGACGTAGGTAAATGTCTGGCTCATATAACTGGGAGTCCAGAGAGACAGTAGGTTCCAGGGTGGACTTAATCCTATGGGCTTAGCTCCATTCCCCATTCCACTCTTCTTTTGGCGCTCACAGCTGTTGCCTACTGCCCACAGCATCCAGGGGTGTAGACGGAGGGACACTGCTGGACATTCACAGGACGAGAAGGTCTCCACCCAGGCTGCCAGCAAATCGCAAGCAGGATGTGGTCACCTCAGCTTAGTACAGCTAAAGGGAGCTCAGCGTCCCCTGAGGCACGTGCGGTGCATGGCAGTAGGTAGCTATCTGAACAACATAGGAATTAAAAAGGAGGAAGGAAGAAGCAGATCTGGGTGGGTAGCCAGAAAAGTGCTCCATTTCCCACAGTCGGAGGCTGTGTTGGGAGGCAGTTGCTAAGGTAGCTGAGAAAATGCTCTCATGTTAGAGATAAACGAGCCGAGCCCTCCCGAGCTGTACAGACTTGTCCTAACCGCACAGTCAGAGGAGCTCCCCTCACTGGGCTCCCCTTTGATTAATGTACATCGTAAATCCACAGGAATGGAGTGTATGCGGCACTTCCGTCTATTCCACAAGAGCAGCTTTCTCCCTGCAGCATCTGGGCTCCATAGAATACACCGTCTATCCAGCACCACTCTGCAAACGTAGAGAAACAGGAAGGGAAAGGATGCATAAGGTGCAAGTGGGTAAGACACTAAGATTAGTGGTATATGCTAGGTATTTGATGAGTGTGCGTGGAGTACATGAACTTGAACCCTTCAGAAAGGCTCACTTCTCCAAGACCTGGGGCTGCATCCTGGACACACCTGTTTCCATCATCCTTAGGTGAGGCAGACACTTGAGAAACCGCCTTAAAAGGGGGGCAGCTTCCATGCTTTTATTTTGTATTTGTTGTTGTGCTTATATTTGTTGACCTCCACAGTGTCCTGAACTGATTTGAATCCCATTCATGGCATTTTCCTTTAGGTCTGAAGTGTCCGTCGCTCCTTAGGACTCAACTGGAAACCAATGGAGAAAGCACCGTTTTCTGAATGTTTCCTTGTTGTTTGTTCTCTTTCCACATGCCCTCTGAGGAATGATCGGAAGTAGCCATTTGTTTATTTCTAAATAGTTTTACAGTTATTATGAAATTAATCTTGAGTCAGAGATGGGTCCTGACTATTAAGTATTTGTCCTCATTTTAACTAATGGATTTAGGTCAGGATTCATTAATGCACTGAAGATGTCTTTTTTGGCAGTAATGTGGACAGATTCTTAAGGAAAGTTCCTCTGTAGCTCATCCAACAAAGGAAAATGCAGAAATAACTAAGTTGAAAAGTAAAGTAAAGGAGTAACACAGTAGTTTGCCTTGGGCAAACCCACATTTCTTTCGATGGGTCTTTTCTTGTAACTAATCAGAAATCCAAATGTCTAATATTGATTTTGGAAGATGTTTTCTCAGCACTATTCAGAATCTGGCTCTTTTATACTTACCTGGCCTTAAAAATTCTGGAATTTGAAGAAAGACCAGAGAAAGATTTTGATCATAGTTGCAACAATTTATCATCTTAAACTACCTGGGGGCAGGGAGTAATTATTTGACTGAGTTATAACAGATTAGCGAAATAATTCTACATGACATCAGTATTTTTCTTCTATAATGCAATATTTCAAAGTGAAAAGTGAGTTTAATTAACTGGAAAGATAATCCATGATTTAATAAGATAATGATAATGAAGCACATATTGCAAGCAAAGAAGCAAGACAGAAACATGGAGTTTATGGTTAGGAAGAAAACAGTTAAATAGTTTGAAGCAAAACTTTGATTACTAAAAAAAAAAAAAAAAAGAGGAAGAATGCTAGATCTTATCTCCTATTTGAGCAAGGCAAGAGGCAAAGCCAACTCTTTCCCATTTCTATATCAACTACTGCTCTGGAAATGCAATTACCTGAAGTGGTTTGAAGTCCCTTGTCAGACTCTTGTCAGACGTGGATAAGTGTTTGTGCTAACGACGCAAGGACTGCACCGAAGTACATGGGTGCAGTTAGTTCTCAGGGCGCACGTGCAGAATCCTAATAAGTATTTAATTCTTTTCCTCAGAGAAGCCTGCCGTGCCTGGAGGGGATGCGTAATCTTAGATTTGCACAGACAAGTAGGAAAACCACTGCGTGTGGAGGGGCGTCGCAGTGCCTGCTCTCCTGGAACCTCTGCTGGCTTCGGCAGCACTACCTTACATGTGGGGGTCCGGCCTGGCCTACCAAGCTTCCCTTAGAGCTTCGGCCACTGCGGCCCTGGTCTGAGAATTTAGCTTTATAAGCAGCCAGGGTTTAGCTGCACAGGGGTGGGCAAACTTTTTGACTTGAGGGCCACAATGGGTTCTTAAACTGGACGGGAGGGCCGGAACAAAAGCATGGATGGAGTGTTTGTGTGAACTAATATAAATTCAACGTAAACATCATTACATGAAAGGGTACGGTCTTTTTTTTTTTAAGTTTTATTCATTTCAAATGGGCCGGATCCGGCCTGCGGGCAGTAGTTTGCCCACGGCTGCATGTCCTGACATCCTCAATGCACCCAGGACCAGGTAATAGAAGGAGGATGGCTTTTATCCTGTCGTTCTCTTGGATAGAGAATGGGTGAATCACCTTGTGGGGTCAATGGATTCACAGGTGAATTATTTATAAGATGGGAGTAGGGAATGGTTTTGCAATGCAATATATTACTCTGTTTGAGAACCTGGTTCTTCCCACCCCTGTTTTGCTCCATGTAACTAAACTCCTGTCTGATTTTTATGATACATCTCTAAGACTCTGAAATGGTAGCCAACTTTTGATGTATTCATCCTTTATAGGGAGCCGTCAGAAACCAATCTCTGGTAGAATCCTTAATAAAGAAAGAATGACGAATGAAGAAAGAAGCCTAGAGCCTAACAGTCCTCAAAGTGTGTAACTTAGCCCCTGACGAACAGAATGTATCCCAGCATGTGACAAAAGAGATATGATTATAAATTAAAACAAAACAAAACTGGGCCCCGGAGATCCTCGACTCCCTGTCTCGATCACCTCTCACTATGCCCAACGTTGATTCCCATAATAGGGCCAACATCAGGCAAGCCAGGGCTTTGCCCAACAATAAACACCATTAAAATGAACCACGGAATACCTTTCACAAAGCTCCTAACCTCGCCAGCATTTGCTGTCGCACGTGTGCATATTATCTATCCCCCTCCGCCTCCTAGGCATTGCAGAAGAGTCAAGTAATGACTCCCACGTATTGGTAGTCAGCAAGTGCTGCAAATAAATATGAACTTATATTACCACCATTTTTTGAAATAAGAAGTTGTATTTTATGTGCTACCCTTTATATTTTTGGTGCCTTTGAAGTCATTAAGATGCCCCTTCTGCACTCATCAAATTGACTTCATTTTATTGACAAACAGAGGGATTCTCATTTCGTTTTCGTTAACTGATTAGATTTCCTCAAACTTCAAATGCCTCATTTAAAAACAAACAATAGAAAATATAAGCTTTATATTATGTAATGTGGAGGGCTTTCATTTGATGCATTGTTTAGCTAATTTTCTTTTAGGCAAATAAGCAAACTAATTTATATAAGCTATTAATACCAATTATTAATGCTTTTCATTTTGTTAGTTTCAGCAATCTTTGCATGACATATACTGCAACAAAATGGAAATTGATTTCACCAAGTTTGGCAACACTGCAGTGTTTTGTAACCTTTGCAACCATGCTTATTTGAAAGGCTGGGTTTAATTATCCGTTTTTGTTTTTTTTTTTTTTTTTTTTGCCTGCATCTCAAGATGCTGATGGTAACAGTTCTATTGCACTTGACAGTTAAAAGTAAATTCATCTCGAGTGTTCCTACACTGCCCTTGATGCTTGTCACATAAGGAGACTTTAATATGCCCACCAGAAAAACATTAGCCTCGCTCCTCTGCTAGGCCTGTCACATGTGCGGAAAACGAAGCAAGTGTCTCAGCTACAAGGCGGTGTAGGAAGCAGGCGTTTGGGTAGAACAGAACCTTGGTCAGTTCTGAGATGGAATTAAAGGCCACTGGGAGTCACGACCCTTGGAAGGCAGGAGAGCTGGGACCTTCTCCCTGCTGCAATGCCTGTACCGTGCCTTTCAATTATACCTGTGTTCGGTGTCTTCTCATTTTATCCCTCGCCCTGAGAACTGGCTCTCTGAGCCCCTGGGTCGTATGGCTTCTGCTTACGCACATTGGGATCCATTGTGACTCTAGTTTTCTGGGTTGTCTATTTTCTACCTGTATTTACTTCTATGGCACAATCTGTGTTGCTCAGTACTTTCTTGATCCGGAAGTCATTTCCACACCAGGCTCTCACATGGTCCCGGGTCCAGCTTCTCGGTTGGTTACCCCTGCTCCAGGGGCCCGTGGCCCTAGTGGGAAGAGGAACATGGCTCACAGGTGAGGGAGCACGGCTGCCTGATGATCCCCTCTGTATGGCCGCTGGGCCGGGCAGTCTCCTTCTCAAGTGGTGGTGGGTGGGCTAAGTGCTATGACCAGCTGGGATTCCGAATAATAAGTGAGGACACACCTTTTTGAAGCTAAAATGTAACAACATAGGGACATCTTTCTCTCCTTGTCTCTCATCTCACTTCCACATCCTAACCTTCCCCAATGTCAAATTTATTCCATCAGCGTTTGAATTTCAATGAACAAGACCATGTCTTGCCAGCTACCACATGTTCAGTGGCCGACATTTTTGAAGGTAAGTGGTG
The DNA here is from genome assembly GCF_964212035.1 of Myotis nattereri. Classification (NCBI taxonomy): domain Eukaryota; kingdom Metazoa; phylum Chordata; class Mammalia; order Chiroptera; family Vespertilionidae; genus Myotis; species Myotis nattereri. The sequence continues at coordinate 63,869,386 of NC_138082.1, read as the reverse complement.
TGGGAAACGTTTTGTGTCCCAATGTTCTGGACAGCGAGGGCTGTGTTCATAAAAGGCGAAAATGCACAGAGACACCAAGAAGGTGACAGAGGTGACAGCCCAGAATGCTTGTGTTTCCTTTGGGCCTGTCTTATTAGTTGCCCTTAGTTTTCAAATCAACACCTGGTCATGCAGCAGGGCAAGAGGCTGCAAGTCCAGGTTACTCTGCCTGGGCCAGGGAATTGGGACGCGTGAGCTTATTTCTATGCAGGGCATGTAATTAAATCTTGCGGAGGTGAAGTCCACCGTCTAGTTGTAACTCACTGCTCATGGTGTCGCCGGTGTGATCATTGACGTAGCATTCATCAGTCTCTCCAAGTATCTGCACTCAATCAGGAGACAGACGTGATTCCACTTTGGGAGACTTACGATCTAAGGATCTTATTGTAGCATTTCCAATTTCCTGCTCCTCTTGCTGGTGGGTCTGTTAGGCAGAAGAAAGGCCAGGCTGATAAGGTGTGCTTTATGAAAGAATATGAAAGTCAGGAATAAACGAGAGAGCTTTCTTTGATCGATATTCAATTAGTCCTTTTTGTCTTTGTCCTGAAGTTTTATTTTGAATTAATTTATTTTTTAAATGTATCTTTGTTGCTGAAAGTATTACAGATGTCCCCCTATGTCCCCATTGACTCCTTCCACCCTGCTCCCGCCCCTCCCCAGACCTATCCTGAATATTTAGATGGTGGGGTTGCATTTCTTCCTTAGGCTCAAGTAGAATGTAGTTTTCCTGGGGAAAAGTTCTGAGAAATGTCTGACCCTGAAAGATAACCAGATTTGTAAAAAGTAAGCCATAGGGATAAGAGTGTTAAAATGATGGAAAGAACGAAAACAAAAACCTGATTAAAAATGCACATTCTTGCCTCTGTCCAATGCTGTGGTTTACGCTTCAGTAGAACTTTAGGACAAGGTCTTGAAGAGCAGCCTGGACGCTGGAAGCCACGTTTGCATCAGAAACAACCTAAGCAGCATTTCTAATTTCTGGGGGCTTGGTCTCTTTTTGCCCCCATCATGGGAGACAAGGTCTCCAAGTCACTAAACACCGAGCATGCTTGGCTGGTTCCCTCCCCTCATCCTGCTGGCCCTCCTCCCCCTTGTAATGGATGAGGGTCCTCCCTGCCCTTTGGATTTGCCAGTGGGCATGGGAGGGGTGGCGGTTCAAGTGTAGGTCTCTCCTAATTCCAGTTTTCTGCAGCATTTGATTTATTTAAGTACCTACAATGCCAAGGCCCCTGGGCATTCATCCAATTCACTGCTTTTGTTTCCATAAACAACGTCAGCTCTGGGACTCACCTGAATTAGGCCAAAGGCTGGCTGAAGGGGTATCTCTCCTGCTCCCTGAAGGTCAAGAGACTGGGACTATCAGTGTATAGGAGTTTTTTCAGAAAAGTATTCCCAGATCAGCATTTTATAAACAGTCTCACTCAATATTCAAATCTTGCCGTGGCTGGCGTGGCTCAGTGGTTGGAGCATGGACCTGCGCACCAGAGGGTCACAGGTTCAATTCCCAATCAAGGGCATGTACCTGGGTTTTAGGTTTGATCCCCTCTCCTCTCCTCCCTGATCATATCCCCCCACCCCCCCAACCTCCAACCCTGCCCCTTAGGTCAGGGTGCCTGTGGGAGGCAACCAATCCGTGTGTGTCTCTCTCACATCGATGTTTCTCTCTCTCTTCCCCTACTGCCCTCCTTTCCACTCTGGCTGGACATCAACGGAAAAATATCCTCACTCCTCAGGTGAGGATTTAAAAAAAAATTCAAGTCTCAATGAATTTCAGTAACCTAAGTTTGGGTTTTGTTTTGGTTGTCGTAGAAAAGTAGGCCCTAGAAATTGATGTGTGGTGTTAGAGGCTACCACCCATTGATTAACACTAACAGATTTACATTGAAGAGGCAAAGTCCAACAAGCTGATGTCCAAATGGCAGTCAGAAATTCACAGATTGATGAATTATGTGTTTTAATGATAAGGTCAAAGAGAAATTCAACTAGATGTTTGAGAATTCAAATTCCTTATTGTTTGCTCACAGACCCTAATGATTAGTATAAACACATCATACTAGTTAAATGAGCAAATCATTAACCTTGGCCCTTGCTGTGCACTGGCACCATAATCAATAAATGATATTTGTTCTTTCCTGCCAAATAGTTGGAGCATGAGTGTCAGGACAATATTCACAATGGATACGCATGAGAGGGAGCAGTATTTCTAGCTGGCTTGCTACAGAGGGATTCCCTTGAGTATGATGATGCCCACATCACCATGCAGAACAAATGGATGTAAGCAAGATATCCATGAATGCTCAGCACGCCTTCTTTGAGGAGGCATAGGGACCAACAATGATAGAGTGATTCTTGTTATTTCTAAAAACTCCCTTAAAGTACTATTTTCTGTAGCGACTGGTTTTCTAAATCCTTCTGTTCTACTTCCCTCACTTACAAAGACAATCTCCTTTCTGCTTCCCTGATGCCTGCCCTTCTTAACACCACTCTGTACTTAGAGGCCCGGGTGTAGCCTCCCCTGCATCAATCCTTCCCCTAATCCTCCCAGCTGACAAGTTTGAATGAAACTCCATGGAAGGTTAGGAGATCTTGGAGAGGAAATACAACATGGAATTACTGAACACTGATATCAGAAGTGACTGTACAGGGTCACTCCACAGGGCCCTGATACACCCCTGGGCCTGCCTCCCTGTGCCAGCAGCCAGCTGATTGCCACTCTTCATTTCTTACTGGCCCACCCAATTCCCAGCCACCAGAAATCCACTGGGCATCTTAAAGCTTTAATTATTGAGTATCCATCTGTGTCTGGCATAGAGAAAGGAAGGTGTTTCTTCCCCCTTTTGGTTTAGGGTAGGCACCTCATCTCAGGATGATTGCATGGGAATATCTACTTCATTCAAGAGTCTCCTCCCCCACCTCTGATGGTACATTATGGTCCACTGACCTCAAAGATAATTATATAAAAATAGTGTTATTGGAGACTTAAAAACCAAGAATATACTAATGTTGGATCATTCTTTGACCTATTCAGATGTAGTTAATTTGAGGGAATGATAGAAAGAGGGGAAGTTGCAAAAATATTGGGAGGAGGAAGGGATAGACATTATGTTAAGAACTATTTTATTGTCTCTCAGGACATATCAGATATTTCTCCATTCTGATAGCAGCTATTCAATTAAGAAAGTAGGGACTACTGTTAGATTGTTCAGTGTTTAAATCTTTACCGTAATGAGAAAAATAGTACTCATTTGTGAAAATATCTTAATGTCCACAAAAACAAACAAAACATACATCAGTGCAGAGTACTCTGGCTGCTAAAGGCCATGCAGAGACATGCTCGTATGTACAGGGCATGTGGTGGGGCCCAGGAAATGCATTACCATTGCTACACCATTGCTACTACTTGGTCAATGTAGTTGTGTCATTTTTGGAGGCAAAATCTGGGTGTTGTCCTTTAAATTTTCTGCTATGTGATGTATATATGTCAACTATATTGCCAATTCACAACGTTTCTTCTTTTTAAAGTGTATGTTTATATCCCAACTTTCTCCTTCTCCTTGAACTGTGATACACTTGAACCCTTTTTGTTTTCTGCTGAAGCAACTAGAAAGCTGTTGGTATATCTGACCATACCAAATAGCAGCCATGAGGAGAGGACTGTACCAGAAACTCCCAATGGTACAGCTAGCGCCAACTGCAATGTCCCGGTTTTATTTGTCACCCTAGAGTGGATTTCTACAATATGCCAAGACACGCTATGCTCAATTTAGTGTTGGTGGAGGCCATTATGGACTGAATGTTGATGTCCCTGCTCAACTTCATATGTTGATATCCCAACCCCCAATGTGATGCTATTAGGAGGTGGGACTTTGGGAGATGATAAGGTCATAAGGGTGGAGTCCTCATGAATGGGACTAGTGCCCTGATGAAAGGACACAGAACTCTCACTCTCCTACTGCCATGTGAGATACTATGAGAAGTGGGCGGTCTGTAACCCCTAAGATGGCTCTCCAGTGCTTGGCCATCCTGGCACCTAATCTCAGACCTCCAGGCTCCAGAACTGTGAGGAATAAGTTAAAAACAAGCCACCCTGTCTATGGTATTTTGTTATAGCTGCTCCAACTAGCAAAGACAGAGACCAACTATCAAACACCTCCATGTTTTTACAAATGCTGCAAGAACTTTTACAACCTTTTGACATAGTCAGCTCCTAAGCACTTGTTGGCGAGCCAGTAAATTGTCATTTTCTTTGTCCTGGAAGCATTAAGACTCCCTTTTTCAGGACAGTGTTATTTAAAACTGGGGTCATTCAATGAATAGGCTGAGCCCACATACACTAATGATCTTCCCTTCTCTTCCTGGTCATTGGATTTCCCCTCTGTTATGATCTCCTCTCTATCCCATGAGAGACAAAATCTTCCTGAAACAAATACCCTTGGAGTTTTCTCTAAAAACCAAACCAAACACAAAAAAGGTTACATGGAAACCAAACCAACTTACAAAAAAGGCAAGAAGGTGGATGATAATCCTCTCATGTCTGCCTCAGATTTTTATTTGTTCAGGATTTATGAATTAGTAATTATTTCCATGATTGCACAAAGGCTTATAGTTATAACTGTTGAATTCAATTAGCTACTGAGACTATTCAATAATTTTTTTAAAAAAATATAATCCCAAAAAGAAACTCATATTAAAATTTAAACATATAGAACCTAGTTTCTAGGTTTTCCCTTTAAGTTTCTAAGATAATAAATCTAGCAATGTTTAGCCACTCAATAAATATTTATTGAGTGTCCACTATACTGAGCAGTACTTTCAGGTGCTGGGCATACAGCAATGAACAAGTCATCGTCTTTGCTTTATGGAATTTATCTTCTACAGGAAGATAGTAAGCAAGCAAATAATTCATGAGAGATGTTGCCAGGAAGAAAACTAAAGCAACAAGAAAGGGATGAAGAGCATTGGAGAGGGTGTGTTGTTGTAAGGGACCTGTGTAGGTGGGAGGGGCGTAAGCGAGGATGTGAGGATGTGACATTTGCACAGAGCTCATCAAGGTGTTTTGCCTTGAAGTTTGATTTGCCTTCTATTTTATGTCCAGGCAATTATGGGTTGGATTTGCTGAAATGGACTTTGTAAGCACATGGTATTGATGAGGATCAACACCTGTGAAAGGGAAGGAGGGGGAGGCAGTTTTTGGCAGAGAGAGATAGTGAAGTGTCATGCCTTGGCTAACCTGTGTCTATCACACAGGCCTTCTTATAAAAGCATTTTCTTGTTAAAGTCTTGCTCACTCAGAAGTAAAACAATCAATACATTGTTAAGTGAGTCACTGAATGAATATTTAATAAATATCAACTATGTACTAAGTACTCCAAGAGGATCTGAGTAGGAAGGAGAAGCAAGTGTTCTGCCCTCATGAGCCCTCATGTCTGGGGTGATAGATGTGCATGTGAATAATTTCAATTCAATGTGGAAACTTTATTTAAAAGCGGCTCTTGCAGTGCATTGGAAGGCATGGCTAAATGATTTACCTGCAAGCACATTTTGTAGCTAACTGACCTGGCAGGCTCATTGGTAGGCAGTCTTCCTCAAAATCAAGTATTCTTCTGGAACACTATTAAAGTTATATTTTGGAAGAGGCAGAAAGTTGATAAACCCTACCCTCAGAATCTCCCAACTGTAGAATAGCTGCCCTCAGAACCTCCCAAATCTAGTACAGCTCTTCCACACTTTATCATTCAGGACTCATGGGCTTCCACTGATTAGTTTTTGGAACATTTGCACGGATAATGAATGAATAAAACCTTCCTTCATGTAAGAGAATAGGTCCTGTATTATTTTTCCACTTAAGCCTCATAGTCACCGCTGCACACAATGCATGGATATATATAAAAGCGTAATATGCAAATCTACCGGATGGCAGAATGACTGGTCACTATGATGCGCACTGAACACCAGGGGGCAGGCGCTCAACACAGGAGCTTCCCCCAGCCCGCAGGCCCCAATCAAGTCCCTCCCCTGGCCAGCAGGCTCCAATCTCCCAACGAGGAACTGGGAACCAGGGGTGGGTGGCACAGACGTGGGCAGTGCCAGGCCAAGGCCCCTGCCCTGCCAGTTGCCCCACACACAGAGGGCAACGGGAGACTGGGGGCGGGGCCGGCGAGTGGGCGGGACCGGCCAACCTCTTGGTTCCTCCCCCCTACCGGCAGGCTCTGATCGCCCAATGGAGAGTGGGGAACCGGGGGTGGGTGGTGGTAGGGGGTGGGGTTGGCTGCTGGCAGCTGGGGAAGATGGCTCTGATCACAGGCCAGGCCTAGGAACTGTACCTGTGCACGAATTTCATGCACTGAGCCTCTAATAGATAAATAATTTCCTACCCTTGAGCTATATCTCTGTAAAGGAGCAATATATAGGTGCTTGGAAGATATTTATATGTTACACTACAGTATATATAAACTCTTTGTATTCAACTAATGTCTACAAGTTGTTAAAGAGGACCAAAGAGACAGACCCTTCTAACCTAAAAAAAATCTGGAGATTCTAAAGAAATGAAAAAAAGTGAAATAAGAAGTTGAATAGAAAATAAACCTACTGAAGGGACCTGGATAACATTTGCATTTAGAAAAATCCAGGAGCTTTATTTTAGAAAGCGAATATGTCAGCCATATACATTTTTGTGACTGTTTTCTTTGTGCTTATTTTTCTTTCTGCAAATAACATACTCATTGAAAAATTCTAGAAATTCTCAAAGAAAAGAAATATAAATTCTACCCATAATTTTACAACCAAGGAGAACTACTCTTGTCTTCCGATCTTATTTCTATGTGTCATATTTTGTGTCCATTGAATTTTAAATCTAGCATCTTTTCTTGTCACTATGTGATACGAGATGAAAGGGGAACTCAAGTTCTAGAATGAAAAAACCTCATAGCAGCCGAGAAGCTATTTTGGTACCCATCAGTTTCAAGGGTGACGTTGCTGCGGAGGTCTTAAATTTAATTTTGGCCTTGCTGCCTCAAGGCACCCAATCTCAGTGTAGTCTTTAATCCTGTGGGAGAGACTTTGTTTATATCCAGGGGAGGACAGAGTGAGCTAGCGCACTGAGAGCTACTGCACTAATTTAGAGATTTTAGTGTTTAATAGAAGAGTATGGAACCAGTTTGGGATCAAAAACCCTGTTATTGGAATTGTATTATCTTCTAATGCCTTCCTCCTCAGGTGCCTTCCTGGGTCAGGCTTGCCTTTACTGAGAGCCTCGAAGCAAATCATCCCTTATTTGATGAAATTTGTCCTCTAACTAAAATAATCTGCCCATTCACCACACAACACCTAAGTCCTCACTTAGTCATCCACAGGTTCTTGGAAATTGTACTTTAAAATAAACAATGTGCAGTGAAACCAATTTTACCATAGGCTCACTGACACAAACACAAGTTAAGTTCCTAAGGCATACTTCTGGACACAAAGGTATCCAGAACTTCTAAATCAAGACCCAACACACTTCTAATATTAAACATTTAAATAAAAGTGAGCTACACATACATTTAAGAAAGATTAATAAGACAAGTGAGATGTTTCTCAATCGGGTCGCCGGGTGGCTGAAGCCAGTCCCAGCAGCTCAGGGCGCCAGGTGGGACGCACCCTGGACAGGATGTCCTTCTTTCCAAGAGGCACTCACACACACCCACACTCACTCGGATAGGGACACTTCAGTCACGCCTGTCGGCCTAACGTGCACATGTTTGGGATGTGGGAGGAAACGGGAGTTCCTGGAGCAAACCCAGAAAGACACGGGGGAAATGTGCCAACTCTACAACAGTCTGGCCCTGGCCCGGGACCCATTATTTTTCCTCATCAGTTATGATACAACGATGTTGAATGAAACATTAGGCAAGCGCCCGCTATGTACAATTTTAGGCTAGATAAATGGGGCATGTTAAAAGCACACACACAGAACATATATCTGTGGCTTTTAGAGATGATAATTGAAGAAAAGAAAGATTTTGCCTTCACGTATGGTTGATGGTTTGTCAACCCTCTAATATTCTTGGACAGAATCCAACACCTGCATAGTCACTTCTGTGCATTTCTTGGATGACATGTTTGATACGTGGTCTTTGCATGAGAAACTGCAAAGCACAGAAATCGACAAGGTTTTCCGAAGGTGGAAGGTGACTTTACATGGTGACATCAGGATCCAATCTGAGAATTTAGCAGGAGACTGTAACAAATTCACTTAAAAATGTGTTGAATGAAAGTCCTTTAATCTGACAGGTACAAAGCTGCCTTCTCTCCACCCTCCTCCACAATTGGCAATGATTTAAGTCCAGAAAGTAACTTTTTCTGGAAAGCACTTTCCTAATTAATAGCTTTCCCTATGACATCATTTCTTTGTTGCAACATGAAAAGGGTATCACTATAAAGTCAGTGCTGCCCTTGCCTTCATTACATGAGGAACAGAATGCTTTTTTAATGTTTGAGTTGATTTTTTGTTGTATTTGAACAATTTCAAAGTGGACCAAAACAATAAGGAAATACTAAAGATTTGGTTAAAATAGACTACATTGATGAGAATCTATACACTGGCATTTGGGAAGGACATTTATCAGAGCACTAATCCTCCTTGGAAAACAGTCACAGGAGTCAATGTCTAAAATATCGTTGGGCCTCTCTACTCCTTGAGCATGTTATACATTCATGGAAAGGGAATGCTTCTCTAACACACTAAAAACAGAGCAGAAGCCATGACTTTAGAGTAATGGGATTATAATTATGCTAAAACCCACAGAGCTTGTCTGATTTTCATTGCCTTAATTAGGGATTCTCAATATTTCACAAGCTGAGAGGGCCAACAGTTGACATGCAGGTTAATTTCCTGTCCTCGGGCATTTCGGAAATGCTGCTCCTGGAGGTGTGCAGACTGGGTCTCACTCTCTCTGAGTGATCAGCATCCTCCTCCCAGCATCTGCCTGTGCAAGTCCACGCATCCTACGTCAGTCTCCGCAAGACCACTGGCCCCAGCATCAGACTTAGGTGACCTTAAGAAGTTTCCCTTCATCATTCCTCTCCATTTTCAGTTATTGCAGATGGAAATGAAGAATTAAGAATGGGAATCTAATAAGGATTTTAAAGTATTTTTTTTTCATGCTGTATGTCAAAGCCTTGGTTTTTGGGCCTTAATGATCATACTGCATAAATGGAAAGGAAAGTCTAAATCTGACAGTGAGACAGTATTTCCCCTTTGGTTGCGAACAACTTGAACGAGGTCAGCACCCCCAGATTTTAGTTTTTAAGTCCTCTAACATATGTGTTCCCACCATAAGAAACAAAGTCTTGAAGCAGAATGTTGATTTCATGTTTTCAGATGCTGTCAGAAAGGATAAAGAAGATTTTACTTGCACATCTGTTTGACTGCTTGCCCACCTTCTGGACAACCTCAGGACTTTGTGGTGTTTTGGTTTAAAGGTACGTGAAATAATATTTTTAAAATGGAATGGTTAAAGATTATATGAGGCAGCAGCACTTCATAGTTATGACTTGAAGAATGACACTACAATAAAGTCTCAAGGTATTTATTCTGGAATGTTCAACGTTGAGACTATCAATGGCATTCAACCTGACACAGACTAAAATATGCTTCCTGGCACGAGAATCCTGGCCTCCATGCGGCTGCCTGTGCTTTGGGCTAAGGAACTCTCACGCATTGAAAAACCAGATGTAGGCTCATGCTCCATGCACGTTAAGAATACGAATTCGATAAACGGTAGAGAGTTTTGTATGTAATAATGGGAATCGTGAAGATTTAAATCTAGAGGAAGGATTGTTGCCACCTTCATAGCTCTACCTCCTGCTGCAGCTTTGTTCTCAGCAAAGCAGGCCTCCTTCTCTATTTGTACAATTGAAGCAGAAGTTCAATTTTATTGTCCCAGATTGGATTGAGGGCCAGGATTATGGCAGATGCACTATGTTGCCTACACAACAGTTAACCCACCTTCTCCTTTGCTAACAGAAGCCTATATGGGTGGCAACATGCTCAGGGAAGGGGATCCCTTCCAAACCCCAGGACTTCTGGGAAATGCCTTTGTCTCTAATCAATAGGGCCAGCATATATCCCAGTTTTCCCAGGACAGCGATGATTTATGTGTATTGTCCTGGTAAAATTGCTAACTGTGCACTCTTTCACTTTAAAACATTCTAATTTGAATGATACATTATATGAGAGAAACCACTGCTCTACCTTTGTTTCTGCTTCTGGCAATCTGAAGTGGGGTATGATGCTTGGAGCTGTGGAAGCCATTTTATGCTTAGGAGGATAAGAGCAGAGAGAATCAGAGATCTAGACCCAACTGATTCTGGATCTACAGTAGAGGCGAAGAGTTGTCTTTCTTACTTAAGACATTTAGGGGAATGGTGTCTTACTTACAAGGAAGGGTATGAAGGGATGAAGCTGTCCCATGGGAAGGATTTGCAATCATTTTGGGTAATATTTCTGAATTATATTTAGTATTATTTTCTCCTTTCCTCTTTAAGAATTCTGGAAATCACATATGGTTGAGAGGTAATGGTAGAAAATAGAAGAACCCTGGTCTACTGCTCAATGAGAGGGGTGGAAATTGAAAAGGAGAAATGTTTTCTAACTCCCTAGTATGGGCTTCTTTTGGACCAGTGGAAATCAATGGCAATATGTTTAGGGATCAAGGTTCTCACTTCCCACAACTGAACCACCATGTCCCCTGCCCATCTGTCACTAGCTAGCTCTGGGGCCTCAACAATTTGACTTTTACATCATCAAAATGGCTATATTCAGAATTTATGTTTTCTTTATAGTTGTGACATTCCTTGTGTGCTATTTCAGAGGAGGATATGTAGTTGAGAAATTCTGAAAACTGCTTTGGATTCTTTAAAAATGTATAGAAAAGAGAAAATATTTTCCTTTACTTACTTTAGGAAAATAATGGCTTATGAAGTTCTAAAGCAAAGTGACTGACTTCCAAGGGAGAACACACAGGGAGAGAACCAAAATATGCAGTCTCTAGCACTATGCCTGGCACAGAGTTCCGGGGGGGATTTCCTTTCTTACCATCTTCCTTACTGTATTATTAGGTAATGATGTGACTCTGTGGGATCTGACTTGGTAAGACCTGGATGCTTACAGGATAATTTTCTTTGCTTTAGACAGTGCATCCTTCTTAGCTTTCCCTCTTAAAGAGGGCAAAGTTCTTTTTATTTCTTCTTCTCCAGAATCCTTGGAGACTTCCTTCAAAGTCATAGAGTAGTGGGTCAGTCCAAGGGAACTGATCTGTCTGAATGAGTTCAGTATCTTTAACTATCTGTGATGATCTGCAACAACTAAAGAATTAGTCTTTCCAGCAGTTTCCCATCTCTCTTATGTTGGGTCCTCTGCCATCTTGGCCTTACCTCTGTGGCAGGACAGACATCGTAATTGACAAACTCCATGTAAGACTACACAGACTGACGAGAATCTGTAATACTTGACACTTTCATCAGCAGCATGTAAAAGTGCTCATTTCACTGTACATGTGCAAAAATGGATATTGCTCCTTCATATCCAAGGGGCAAAGATTTTTTAAAAACTGGTATCTCATTACTATTTTTAAATGTATTTATTTACCACAGAGGGTATATTTTTGTTATTTCTTTTCTTTTTTAAAAATCGCCTCTTCCTGCCTTCTCACTTTCTATTAGAGTATATTTTCTCTTTGCAGCTTATATTTGTTTGCATAAACAAACGTGTGTGTGTGTGTTTGTGTGTGTATGTATGTGTGTATGTATGTGTGAGTGTGTGTATGTGTGTGTATGTATGTATGTGTGTGTATGTGTGTATGTGTGTGTGTGAGTGTGTGTGTATGTATGTGTGTGTATGAGTGTGTGTGTATGTGTGTGTATGTATGTATGTGAGTGTGTGTATGTGTGTGTATATATGTGTGTATGTGTGTGTGTGTGTGTGTATGTATGTGTGTGTGTGTGTGCACATGAACGCTAAGTTGGGCTTAGGCTTGGGAGAGTAATATCAGCATCACCCACCTCCATGTCAATGTACCTGATGGGGGAAAGGAGGCCCACATAATATTTTGAAAAAGCAAGATATTATGATACCCCTGTTGATTAATTAATTATCTAATCAATCAATTTACTCCTTTGTCATTCCACAAACATATTTTAAGTGCCTACGTTGATAGGCATCCTTCTAGGAGCTGGAGGCACAGTTGCAGTAATAGGACACCCTGTCTGCATTGGAGCTGCTGACGTTGCAGTTGAGAGAATATATGACAACCAGCAAATAAGATGAATGACACATGCTAATTCCCACAGCTGATAAGCATCGCGAGGGAAGCTACAGCAGGGTAAACGGATAAACTGTGACCGTATTGGGGATAGTGTAGAACCCACACTCTTAGCCTCCCCATAAATATCATACTGCCATTTGGACAGAGAAGGAAGCATTGTCATTCCCTTCTTCTTTCCTTTTTTTGCTCCTTCCTCTCTTCCCCCTTTAGCAAGTGCTGTTAGGACAAATAAGGCAGACTCCGTGGAGAGAGCTAAGGTTATTATTTTCATTTTCTTCATGGAAAATCTTCTTTCTGGTGAGTATTTTGTTATCCAAGGAGATAGTTCAATCTTGACAAAATTGGCTGATAATTGCAATAAATAAATATCTTTCAGGCCCATCAGCCCTCTGTCTTTATTGCCCAATTCCCAAAGGTGACTGAGGTTTGCACTGAGTATGACATGACCTCAGAGCTTTTGCATTAACACACTCAGCCACCGAGCCTTTTCTTGGCCTGTGTGTATTGGCTCGTCTCCATTTTTGAATCAATGTGTAATTAATTTTCAAGTGTGCTTCTTGATTTAGTCACAGAGCTAATAATGTGGAGGATAAAAATATTTTTTAATGAAATTCATGCCAGTTCACTTCTAATCGGCATTTCTTCAGTATAGGACTTTTTCTTGCAGCTCCTTTCAAACTCAGCCATTTAAAATATCCTTGTCCTCCTTTGAGCCTGTTTTAAAGGAGTAATCTTAGAGGCACACTTGGATAGTGACCCTAAATTATTTACCTGTTAAGTTCAAGGCTTCCAAATGAGTGGACTTTGTTTACATGCATTTATATACATCAGCATAATGTTCGCAATGAATCCTTTGCCCTTAACCTTTTTGGCCTTAAGCAGATAGCCAGATCTTTCTCTAGCAATATGTGTTCATTCATGAACAAAAAAGAATTGCAATTCAGGATATATGGTCTGATGGCAAACCACATGCAAGTCTAGAGAAACAAGGGAGAGGAGCGCTCTTTTATTAACTTAGGAGGGTTGTTGTAAACAAAGTGTCCATTGGAGGAACCTAAAAGTTCAAAGTATAGAGACTTTTCATTGGCTGAGCTATGTCAGTTTCCCATTGGCTGAGCTATTCCTAGAGAAGGAGGGATCTTTTCTTCTGAAGTAGTACAGTAGCATCACTTCCTCTCACAGATGCAAAGCATGTCTCTTCCTATTGGGGTCAGTAGGTGTGCTGAGGAACACATGTGTGAGAGTTGTTTCTTGTTGCCTCCCAAATTTACTTTAAATGAGGTTTCTGTTTATTAATTTTCACAATTTTTTTCTCTAAAAGTTTTTGTACTGTTTCCTTGAGATAGCTGCAGAGTGGTATTTGGGCTTTTATCCTAATCCTTTAAAATTGACGTACAATTTATACAATCAACATTAAACATGTGGCTGGCACACTAATCGCATTATGTTTTTACTTGAAAATAGAGAGCAATAGGAAAAAATAATGTAACAAACATACTTGAAGATACCTATTACTCCTTCCTACACATTTGTTTACTAGAGATACCTTCAGTGCAACATCAGCCTGCAGCAAAGTCAGGCAAAAGGGGGAATTCTTTTCTGTTCTTTTCTTAGTACCAAAACATTGAGCCAAGTATTTTTTCCAACTACTCATTTAATATGTATATAATTTTTTTTTTCAGAGAGTAAGGGAGAGGGAGAGAGAGATAGAAACATCAATGATGAGAGAATCATTGATAAGCTGCCTCTTGCACACTCCCTACTGGGGATCAAGCCCACAATCTGACTGGGAATTAAACTATGACCTCTTAGTTCATAGGTCAATGCTCAACCACTGAGCCACACAGCCAGGCTGCAACTACTCTTTAAATTGTTACTATTCACATTTAAATCTTGATTGCCAATGCTAATGGTGACAGATAATTTAAGAGTGTCCTTAATAAAAATAAAACACACACACACACACACACACTTAAATTTAGCTTTGAAATGCATTTTGGTACTTTAATTTTAATGTGGGATAATTAAGATTCATAATATTTCACACAACAGGATGGATATAGTTCTATTATTTAAGGAAATTAAATAAGCTAATGGGATGTGTTAGTGTGAACAGCATCAAGCACACCTGAATTCACACCAGGACTCTGCCACTGGAGAGCTAGCGGGTCTCAGCCAGTTGTTAAACTTGGAATGGTGATCGTAGCTACCTCGTGGCATATTTGAAAGGATTAAAAGAGATGAAAGCATGTAATCACTTAGAAAGGTCCTCAGCACAAGATAAGCTCCCAATGTTAGTTATTATTTTTGTTGTCACTATATGGATAAGTGTCAACTATTGAATGTATGTATTGGATTTTTAAATGGTCATATAGTAGGTTTCCTATCAAAATATTAAAAAATATATTATTATAGACTTTGGAAAATATATTATCAAGGATAAGAAACCAGAGTAATGCCAGGAAATGTAAACTAAGAATTATATATACAGTATGTCCCCCCAAAATGGATACACACTGTAACAGGTGATAGCTCAATTTTGAAAATGAAATGTATTTTAATAAACACTGCCTTTATAATTATTCAAAGTGTGTGTATCTATTTTTTTGAACACCCTATATATACTTCTCTGGATCAGCAAGGCTAAACGTAGGGTCATATTGGAGTTGATGCTGGGCTCATGCATTGTTAAGTGGTTTATACTTATTTTAAAGTCAGAAATATACATTGATGTCAACTTTGAAAAGAGAATCAAGAAACTCTATGAATCTCTAGTACCATTCATTTTAGCAACCTAATGGAAGACTCTGTGAGTGGATCAAAATTGAGGTAGACAGACCAGCTTCAATGGGTAAATATGAGCTAACAGGTTTGATTCAGGCCAGCCAGGCTGGCGGTTGTTATCTTGCCTAACACTGCCCAAGAGGCACAGAAAGCTGGGCAGAGAGGGAGCGATGCACATTGAAACCTTAGGAAAGACATATTGCACATTGCACATATTGCACATACTGCACACCTATTGCACATTGAAACCTTAGGAAAGACATAATGAATACAGACTGGGTCCAAAGAAGGCAACTAAAATGCTCAGAGTGCCAGAAGCACATGAATAAAAAGAAACTCAAATCTGAGCTTCTATCAACAGAGACTAAAATCTTAGAACTGTTGAATCTAGAAATACAAATGTGGAAAGAATACACTAAACACATTGACATAATAATGAAATATAAAAGTAGACTTAAACTGTGTTTTACTAGAATGAGTGTGATACCCCTTGAGACTGAAAAATAATCATTTAATATACAGAAGGGGGAGGAAGAAAATGGCGGAGGTTTAGACAGACGTGTCGGTGCCTTGTCCCGGAGCAGATAAGGGCGGGCAGCTGGAAACGGGTAGCATACAGACCGAATAAGCAGAGGAGATTCAGCTGAGACAGTCTGCAGCCAGGAAAGACAGAGAAATCCTAGATAAAGGGAACGGTTAGAGGCTGAGGCTGAAACCTCTCCAGGTGCGCCGGCACAGCCGCGGAGACCGTGCCATCTTGGGTGACTGTCGCCGGCATCCAGAGACCAGCTACTGACCCGGCAACAACGGCTCTCAAGCAGCGCGACTACGTGAACTCAGAGGAACTCGGCTTCTCCCCACAGAAAGGTTAGACTTTCCCCAAAGGTGCGGTTTGCAGTTTAGGTTGGAGAGTGGAACGCGCGCAGGGGGGTGGGGGCTCTGCGCCCCACAAAGACCGCGGCCATTGGAGCCAGCGTGACCCACGAGTGTGGAAGGGCACCCCCAGGGCTGCTGGCAGAAGGGAACGCTATAAATAAGCCCACAGTTGGACGGGTCACAAACGGGCAGCCTCAGATTACGCCAGTTTGCCGGCTACTCGGTGCCAGGAGCCAGAGCGCGCGCAGAGACTTCGCGCAGATTTGGAAGGTGAAGCGTTGCGAGTTCGCACAACTTCCCAGGCTCTTAAATCTGTGCGTTTGATTGTTGAACCCAGTGCAAGGGACTACCCAGTTGGGGTCAGTCACAGAGCTTGTAAGGGAAGGCTGTTTTGGGGGAGCCTGGGAAACAGAGCGGGGAGTGACTACTGGAAAACCAGCTCTGGGCGGAGGACATTCCCAAACCAGCTTCCGGTACAATAGAGAACACCTGGTCAGAGAGGTCCTATACCCTCGGAGGTCAATCCCAACGCACTGCCACCCAGAGGCAGAGCCACGAACTGACTCTTCTGTAAATACAGATAAGGGCTGTCTGGGAAACCAATGAAGCCTGCCTTAAAATCAGGACTGTGGCTTACAACACAGAGGAACAGTGTATCAGAGGATAATTCAACATTCTCCTGAATACCTGGTGTGCCAAAAAGAGGAGCAGAAGATCTGAAGCACCTTCATTACAGCCCATTTTTTTTTTTAATTATTTTTTTTAATTATTGTTTCACCTTTTAACTAAGAAACCATTTATTTTCTTTTTTCATCACCTGATTTTACCCTTTTAATTACTACATTTTTATTTTTAACCAGTATTATTACTGCTGCCATTTTACCATTTTTTTTTTTTTAAGTGTCATTTTATTTTCTCTTTATTTTATTTTGGGACTAAGGTTCTCCATTCTATTTTCATCGTTCCTTTAGCATCATTTTCCTCTACCTCAATTGTGCTGCCGTGCTAAAACTCTCTTCCCCACTTTTCCCCTTTTGCTGTCCTGTTTCTCTTACCCTATTCCTGCTTTAGATTTTCCCTATTCTTCATACGCCCTGTCTAAATTTCACCCTACTTATATATCCCTTTTCCAATCACCTGCTCTAAATCCTTATCCACCTCTCCCTTATCTTTCTTCACTATCCAAATTTTTTATTCTCTCCTTTTCTCTATTGTTCTGTTGTTGCTTGCTCGATTGTTGAGTATATTGTGTTTTTTTTCTTTTCTTTTCTTTAAGGATTGTATGTAAGGTTGTTCTGCTTTTTCTTTTTCTTTTTCTGTCTCCCATTCCCCCTCCCCACCCCCCACACCCCCCCCCCTGGCCAGTTATTTTTGTGCTTCTGCTTTCCCTTGCCTCACTTGATATTATTGGCTGTTTGTAGTTTGTATTCACTCCAGGGATTCGTTGCTGGAATTTGTTGGGATTAGTGGCGGTTCTATCGGAGTTTTCTCCTCATATGAATAGTCTCCTCCCCTCTTCTACTTCATTCTATTTTTGTTTTTTTTTCTTTTTCTTCTTTTTTTTTTCTCTTTTTTCTGTTTTTATCTCTATCTTTTTCTCTTCTTTCTTCCTTACCCCCCAACTCTCTTAGCTCGGGTGGCCATCTTTATTTGGGGTTAATACCATAATTCATTTGTGTTCAGTGTCTGGTACGTTGTGCCTTGTTGTGTTGTATTTTGTGCCTTTAAATCAACGCAGCAGATCCAAGCAACAGCGACCTCCTGATCTCCACACGCTCTGTCTGAGGAACAGCTGCTGTGGGTGAAGCCTCCCTCCACCAGCCAGAAGAGCCACAACAGCTGTGAACAGCACCCATCAGAAGACCCGCTAACAACAGAGGAGCAGCTGCTACCACAACTGCCCAAGGAGCAACCACAGCCCGAGGAGCCACTGCCACCTAGGGAGCAGCCACTGAACGACTCAATATCTATATACGTCAGTGAGATCAAACATGGGTAGACAAAGAAATCCCCAAAGGAAAGAAAAGGAGGACTCACCAGAAAAGCAGCTAAGTGATACAGAGGCATACAACATGACAGAAAAAGAATTCAGAATAAGGGTCCTAGAGTGCATACACCGGATGGAGGAAAAAATCGACAACTTATCCAAGAAGCAAGAAGAAACAGATGAAAAAATCGACAACTTAAGTAAGACCCAAGAAGAAATGAAGTGCGATATAGCTGCAATAAAGAACACCATTGAAAGTATCAACAGAAGACTAGGAGAAGCGGAAGACCGAATTAGTGAATTAGAAGACAGGGAAGCAAAACACACCCAAACTGTACTTCAGTTGGAGAAAAAAATTAAAAGACAGGAGGAGAGCCTAAGGGAGCTTTGGGACAACATGAAGCGAAACAACATACGAATAATAGGGGTGCCAGAACAACAGAAAGAGGAACAAGGATTAGAAAACCTATTGGAAGAAATAATATCAGAAAACTTCCCTGAGGTGGGGAAGAAAAAAGTCACACAAGCCCAGAGAGTCCCAAGCAAGGTGAACCCGAAAAGACCCACACCAAGACATATCATAATTACCATGGCAAATATTCAGGACAAAGAGAGAATCTTACAGGCTGCAAGAGAGAGACGGAAAGTTACATACAAGGGATCTCCCATTAGATTATCAAATGATTTCTCAACAGAAACACAACAGGCCAGAAGAGAATGGACGGAAATTTACAAAGTGATGCAAAGCAAAGGACTGAATCCAAGAATACTCTATCCAGCAAGGCTATCATTCAAAATTGAAGGGGAAATAAGAAGCTTCACAGACAAAAAAAGGCTAAGGGAGTTTATCACCACCAAGCCAGCAATGCAAGAAATGCTAAAGGGACTGGTGTAAAAAGAAGAAATAAAAATCCCAGAAAGAAAACAGCCACACAAAAAAAAGAAATGGCTACAAACAAGTACCTTTCAATAATAACTTTAAATGTAAACGGGCTAAATGCTCCAACCAAAAGATATCGAGTGGCTGAATGGATAAAAAATCATGACCCATACATTTGCTGTCTACAAGAGACCCACCTCATTAGAAAGGACTCACACAGACTGAAAGTGAAGGGATGGAAAAATATCTTTCAGGCTAATGGAAAAGAAAAGAAAGCTGGGGTAGCAATACTTATATCGGACAAAATAGACCTCAAAGTGAAGGCCATAACAAGAGATACGGAAGGCCACTTCATAATACTAAAAGGAGCAATACAACAAGAAGATATAACCCTGATAAACATATATGCACCCAATGCAGGGGCACCCAAATACATAAAAAATCTTCTGGAAGATATCAAAGGAGAGAGCGACAACAATACAATCATAGTAGGGGACTTTAATACACCACTGTCATCACTGGATAAGTCCTCTAGACAAACAATCAGCAAAGATACAGCAATACTAAATGACTCACTAGATCAGATGGACTTAATAGACATCTTCAGAACACTTCACCCCAGTGCCACGGAATATACATTCTACTCAAGTGCTCATGACACATATTCAAAAATAGACCATATATTGGGTCACAAGCAAAGTATCCCCAAATTCAAGAAGATTGAAATCATAAAAAGCATCTTCGCAGACCACGATGGCATAATATTAGAAATAAACTACAATAAAAACAACCCAAAATACTCAAACACCTGGAAGCTGAATAGCATGCTATTAAATATTGATTGGGTTACCAATGAAATCAAAGAAGAAATTCAAAACATCCTGGAAACGAATGACAATGAAAACACAACAATCCAAAACCTATGGGACACAATGAAAGCAGTCCTGAGAGGGAAGTTTATAGCTCTACAGGCCTATCTCAAAAAACAAGAAAAAATGGTAGTAAATCAGCTAACCCTACAACTCAAAGAATTAGAAAGAGAGCAACAAGAAAACCCCAGAGTGAGCAGAAGGAAGGAGATAATAAAGATTAGAGCAGAAATAAATAACATAGAGACCAAAAAAATAATACAGAAAATCAATGAAACCAAGAGCTGGTTCTTCGAAAGGATAAACAAGATTGACAAACCTCTAGCCAGACTCACCAAGAAGCAAAGAGAGAGGACCCAAATAAACAAAATCAGAAATGATAGAGGCGAAATAACAACAGACCCCACAGAAATACAAATGATTGTTAAAAAATACTATGGACAGCTCTACTCCAACAAACTAGACAACCTGGAGGAAATGGACAAATTCCTTGAAAAATACAACATTCCAAAACTCAATCAGGAAGAATCTAAAAATCTCAACAGGCCAATAACTATGGAAGAAATTGAAGCAGTCATCAAAAAGCTTCCAGCAAACAAAAGCCCAGGACCAGACGGCTTCACAGGGGAGTTTTACCAAACATTCAAGGAAGAACTAAAACCTATCCTCCTCAGACTACTACAAAAAATTCAAGAGGAAGGAACACTTCCAAGCTCATTCTATGAAGCCAGCATCACCCTAATACCAAAACCAGGTAAAGACAACACAATGAAAGAGAATTACAGGCCAATATCCCTCATGAACATAGATGCCAAAATCCTCAACAAAATCTTAGCAAATCGGATTCAGCAGTACATCAGAAAGATCATACACCATGACCAAGTAGGATTTATCCTAGGGATGCAAGGATGGTACAATATCCGCAAATCAATAAACGTGATACATCACATAAACAAATTGAAAGAAAAAAACCACATGGTCATATCAATTGATGCAGAAAAAGCATTTGACAAAATTCAACACCCATTTTTGATAAAAACTCTCAGCAAGGTGGGAGTAGAAGGATCATACCTCAACATAATAAAAGCCATATATGACAGGCCCACAGCCAACATCATACTCAATGGACAAAAACTTACACCATTTCCCCTAAGAACAGGAACAAGACAGGGATGCCCCCTCTCACCACTCCTGTTCAACATAGTACTGGAAGTGTTAGCCATTGCAATTCGGCAAGAAGAAGAAATAAAAGGCATCCAAATTGGAAAAGAGGAAGTAAAACTGTCCTTATTTGCAGACGACATGATATTATACATACAAAACCCTAGAGACTCCATCAAAAAGCTACTAGACTTAATACATGAATTTGGCAATGTAGCAGGATACAAAATTAACCCCAAGAAATCTGAGGCATTTCTATACACCAATAGTGAACTTTCAGAAAGAGAGATTATAAAAACAATCCCGTTTACCATCGCACCAAAAAAACTAAGCTACCTAGGAATAATCTTAACTAAAGAGGTAAAAGACCTCTACTCAGAAAACTACAGAACGTTGAAAAAAGATATAGAGGAAGACATAAACAGATGGAAGAACATACCGTGTTCATGGATTGGTAGAATCAACATCATTAAAATGTCCATACTACCCAAAGCAATCTATAAATTCAACACACTTCCCATTAAAATACCAACGGCATACTTCAGAGATCTAGTGCCGGGAGCCGGTCCCTGCTTGCTGTTTCAAGGGACCTGGCATATATGGCATACTGTTCCACATCTTTGGGGACCCCTGGACCCGCTGGGGTTGGACCCCAGCATCTGGCGCCCGAACAGGATTCCCCTAGGTAAGCCCCCTCCATTGAGAACCCCCACACTCGGGACGGATAGGACTCCACCAGGGTGCTACAGACCCCCCTATAGAAGATAAGTAGGGTAAGAAGGTGGATAGTACAGAACTTAGATTGAGAAGATGTACCATACTGAGTCCAAAGAAAGAAGACTCTGTATTGATCCTTAGATTGAGAAGATGTGCCATACTGAGTCCAAAGAAAGAAGACTCTGTATTGATCTTTAGATTAAGAAGATGTGCCATACTGAGTCTAAAGAAAAAAGACTCTGTATTGATCTTTTAACATATATGCTTGCAAGCAGAGGAATTAAGGTTACTCCCAGTCAGACAGAACGTTTTATACAAGAAATATGTCCATGCTTTTCTGAGGAAGGAAAGGTAAATGTAATGGCATGGGAGAAGGTAGGCCCAAGGAGCCTTATCCTTAACCCCACTGCAGCCTTTCCACCCTGGGAAAGTGCAGGATTGGCAAGCTCTCCCTGGGGTGATAGATCAGGACTCAGGAAATAGCGGAAAGCGTCAATCCTACTCTTAAAATGGATACAAGAGAGCATTTCAGGTTTTTCTTTTTAATGCCTGCTTTTAAAAAAATAAAAAAGGGGGAATTTGCCGGGAGCCGGTCCCTGCTTGCTGTTTCAAGGGACCTGGCATATATGGCATACTGTTCTTACTATGTTTGCTCCCCTTAGTGCTGTGTGTTTTAACCAAGGTCACCTCTCCGAGAAAGGTTGTTTCCCCAGGTAGGAATTTTTCCCTGAAGTCAGGGAGGGGATGCCTCTCCTAGAAAGGTTGTTTCCCCAGGTAGGAATTTTTCCCTGAAGTCAGGGAGGGGATGAAACTCCTTAACTAAGTGCCAGGTGGGTAATTAATCACTTTAACTACAAACAATCATGCTTAAGCTACATAATCTTTACTCCCTGGAATGGAGATAAGAAACGCCCTAACCTTTGTAATAGAGATTGATAGGATTGGAATCAACTGGTATAAACACAGAACTTAGGAGACAGAAAGAAGACAGCACCTACACAGAACCTACAGACAGAAGAACTTCGCTGGAGAGAACATGGCAAAAGATCCTGGACTGAACCTGACTACAGAAATTGGCAAGAGAACCTGACTAGAACCTGGTGACTGAACTTGGCTGGAGAACCTGGACAGAACCTGGCTGGAGAACCTAGCGAGGGAACATGGCTACAGAACCTGGCTGGAGAATCTGGAGAACCTGGCTGGAGAACCTAGCAAGAGAACATGGACACAGAACCTGACTGGAGATCCTAACCAGAACTTGGCTAGAGATCCTGGCTAGGCTGCTGATCAACTGAACGCTGTCTCCGTGTCATTCCTACTTCGCCGACTCCGTCCACATCTTTGGGGACCCCTGGACCCGCTGGGGTTGGACCCCGGCAATCTAGAACGAACTCTCCAAAAATTCATCTGGAATAAAAAAAGACCCCGAATAGCTGCAGCAATCCTGAAAAAGAACAAAGTAGGTGGGATCTCAATACCAGATATCAAGTTGTATTACAAAGCCACTGTTCTCAAAACTGCCTGGTACTGGCACAAGAATAGGCATATAGATCAATGGAATAGAATAGAGAGCCCAGAAATCGGCCCGAACCAATATGCTCAATTAATATTTGACAAAGGAGGCAAGAACATACAATGGAGCCAAGATAGTCTCTTCAATAAATGGTGTTGGGAAAATTGGACAGATATATGCAAGAAAATGAAACTAGACCACCAACTTACACCATACACAAAAATAAACTCAAAATGGATAAAGGACTTAAATGTACGACAGGAAACCATAAAAATTCTAGAAGAATCCAAAGGCAACAAAATCTCAGACATATGCCGAAGCAATTTCTTCACTGATACAGCTCCTAGGGCACTTGAAACTAAAGAGAAAATGAACAAATGGGACTACATCAAAATAAAAAGCTTCTGCACAGCAAAAGAAACCATCAACAAAACAACAAGAAAGCCCACTGTGTGGGAAAACATATTTGCCAATGTCATATCAGATAAGTGCCTAATCTCCAAAATCTATAGGGAACTCATACAACTTAACAAAAGGAAGATACACAATCCAATCAAAAAATGGGCAAAGGACCTAAATAGACACCTTTCAAAAGAGGATATTCAGAAAGCCAAGAGACATATGAAAACATGCTCAAAGTCACTAATCATCCAAGAGATGCAAATCAAAACAACAATGAGGTACCATCTCACACCTGTCAGAATGGCTATCATCAACAAATCAACAAACGACAAGTGCTGGAGAGGATGTGGAGAAAAAGGAACACTTGTGCACTGCTGGTGGGAATGCAGACTGGTGCAGCCACTATGGAAGACAGTATGGAGTTTCCTTAAAAAACTGAAAATGGAACTCCCATTTGACCCTGTGATCCCACTTCTAGGAATATATCCCAAGAAACCAGAAACACCAATCAGAAAAGATATATGCACCCCTATGTTCATAGCAGCACAATTCACCATAGCTAAGATCTGGAAACAGCCTAAGTGCCCATCAGTAGATGAATGGATTAGAAAACTGTGGTACATCTACACGATGGAATACTATGCTGCTCTAAAAAGTAAGGAACTCTTACCATTTGCAATGTCATGGATGGAACTGGAGAGCATTATGCTAAGTAAAATAAGCCAGTCAATGAAGGAAACATACCACATGATCTCACTCATTCATGGATAATAGAGAACATTATAAACTTTTGAACAATAATAGATACAGAGGCAGAGCTGCCTCAAACAGACTGTCAAACTGCAGCGGGAAGGCCGGGGAGGGTTGGGGGGCAGGAGGTAGGGGGGTAAGAGATCAACTAAAGGACTTGTATGCATGCATATAAGTATAACCAATGGACATAAGACACTGGGGGATAGGGGAGGCTGGGGGACTGTCTAGGGCGGGGGGATAAAATGGACACATATGTAATACCCTTTGTAATACTTTAAGCAATAAAAAAAAATACTAAAAAAAAATAATAATATACAGAAGGGAATATTTTTCACAGCAGTAATGAATGTATGGAACTTGTTAAATCACATAAAAATAATGTAACTTTAAAAAGACAATAATGGATTTTTAGATTAGAACTTCAAGACAGGTTATTTGGGTAAAAGAAGGATGTTTAACTCAATATAACACCATAGTAGTAACTCTGACCCACCTCTCTTGGATTCATTGTAAGAAAGTTAGATTGAATTGTCCATCAGTCTGATCCAATAAAGCAATTTCTTAATATTTTTATTAGTCAGTTTGGTAAAAATATTTTTAAATACATTATTTTATTTTATTACCAGTCTGCATTCAATATTTTTAATACATTTTTAATTGAAGTACAATATGTGAAAAATGCACAAATCAAACAACAGTTTGATGAATTAGCACGAAGTTAACACACTCATGTAACTATCTCTTAGGATCAGCATCCCAGAAGCCCCAGTGGGTGCTTTCCCTATTACTATTCCCTTTCTCCCACACAAAGGGGGGGGGGGCACTCTCATAACCTCTAATATCAGAGATTAGGTTTACCTTTTCTGAGGTTTTAATAGAGCAATCAAATGGTATATATTCTTTTCTGTCTGGCTTCTTAAAATTATGTTTGTGAAGTTCATTCATGTTGTTGTGTGATGTGGTAGTTTATGAATTTTCTTTGCTGATTATTATTCTTTTATATGAATATACCACAATTTATTCATTCCAATTATAGACATGTGGGTTGTTTCCACTTCGGGACTGCTATGAATGGAGCTGCTATTGTTATCTTGTACATGTTTTTGGTGTACATATGGATGACTGTTGAATATATATGAAGAAGTAAAATTGCTGGGGCATAGGTTATGTCTATAAAAATCAGATTTTGGAAAAAACAGGACAATTACACAAGCCTCCTTCTTCACATCGACTCTTTGATGTTTGTTTATATGTTGGGAATAGTGACTTTTCTGCCAAATAAAGCAAGGTGCCGATTGTTCCTCCTGAGTCAACACCCAGAAGAGAACACTTGTTTTGAGGCTTCCGGGGATTGTGGCTTCTTCTGCCATTTCAGACCCTTAGTGTAGAGAAGCACAGGACTTGATTGAAAAGTTTGTAAGGAGGATTCTCTGAAAGGTCGGGGGCCTCTTGGGGGACCTTGCCGAAGGAGGCAGACCCTGCCTTGACTTTTCCAAACAAGTCTGAGCCCCCGGGTGTTTTACTGGAATCATTATATTTAGACTTCAAAATGTCCTTGCTTAAAGGACACTACAGACGCATGTGTCTTCTCAAGGATCTAATAGTTAATTTTAGTTCAAGCTGTAGCTACAATAAAAGCCTAAGGAGGCAGATGAATGAGACTGTTTGGTTCCTATAGCCAAGCAGTCCCTTAGCCCTCTCTTTCACAGAAACATGTGTCAGAATAATCATTTATCTGTCGCTCAGAGTCTGCCTGTCAGCCCCGGCACCTTAGGACTTAGTAACAGTGGAGCTCTTCCTGCTTTCATGCTACTTGCTTTCTTTAGACCACAAGATTTGCTGCCATACTTGGATAACACTTCTCATTAGCAACTTTAAAAATATTTTCCATTTGTCTGGAATTTGTTGTGTCTGGAAATGGGCTTTAATATTTTTATTTGCCAATACTTACTGCTATCTAATGAAGGATACAGTTCAAGTACCTGAGACTTGAGGTAGGGTAGCCACTGTCCTGCTTTATTCATGCTAGATGATCAGATTTTTGGAAATATCAGTGGTACTGTCAACCGGTGGTTGTTGGTGCCAATTCAACACCAATAGGAGTCCCCAGTTTGAGGTGCCCAGAAGGAAACTTTATTCAGTGCAAAACAGCTCAATGGTGATACAGCATGGCTGTGAAAATAGCAGGGCTGTGAAGTGACACTGGGGTTAGGCCCCTCTCTAGACAGCTCTGCTCTGCTCCTTGCAGGTCTACCTTGCACTGTGCTGATCAGCCCCATTGTGTGCCAGGCTGCTCTGGCCTGCGCTGGTCTGCTTCACGCAGCTCCGCCAGGGAAACACCGTCTTCTGTGGAAAGGCAAAGTGTGCTCTCAGAGTCAGAGGGGAGTGGGCTTATATGGACCGAAGTCCCAGCCCCTGGTCCCTGACTGGCCTGCCCTCATGCAAATGAGGACTCCAAATCCTCATAGTTTGGTTCAAAATAGACACAGAAGCATGGAACAGACTGACAATTTCAGAGGGAAGGTAGGGATGGTGTGTGTGTATATGTATGTGGAGGGGAGGAGAGGGGGAGGTGGGAAGAGATTAACCAAAGACTGTATATGCATATATGCATAACCTATGGACACAGACAATAGTGTGGTGAAGGGTGGCAGGTGTGGGGTGGAGAGGTCAATGGGGGACAAAAGGAGACATCTGTAATACTTTCCAGCAATAAAGATAATTTTTTAAAAAGGTATTGTCCTGATTGGTCAGGATAGAGTGGCTCTGGTTGGTGGGAAAGCCTCTCCTATTGGTTGAAATGGGATTCCAGGATCTCCTTTATAAGGGCTGGCGCAGGTGGCAGAAACACAGTGCCGGCAGCTCAGTGCAGGCGTCTTTCTGAAGTGCAGTTTATGCGAGCGGCCCCTGTGTAGAACTGGCTGCTAGGGCTCTGTTTGTTGTTTGTTTTTTAATTGGAACCTAGTTAGCCACCCCGAGCCCTTTTTAGGTGCCTTTTTTTCCCCTCGAGGTTTACAGTATGTACTTTTCTCTGCACTGAAGAGGCAGAGTGGGTTTAGAGTAGGAGGTATTGGTACTATGTTGTTACTGACTGTTTGAATGCAACTGAATTGCTGCTTTTAAAAAAACAGTTAATATTCCTAAAGAGGGATCAATTTGGCACCCCCTAGTTGGGGATGTCTGACTCCCACTAGATTAGTATGTCTTGAGCGCTCTTCAGAGTTCACTTAGTTTTTAACACTGTGAATGTTTAAGATATAGACACTTATTGCCAAATTTAATTTTGTATCTGATTTTTGAGCACTTGCTAAGCGCTTTATATGTAAATCTCATTTAATTTCCTAAGCAACCCTATGAGTTAGGTGCTGCTATTATCTCTTCTCGTAGATGGGACAGCGGAGGCTTCCAAAGGTCGAGCATACTTCCCAATGCTAAGTAAGTAGCCCCGGTTGGTGGCAGTATCAGAACTCAAGCCCAAGGTCTACAGACCGCTACTGAAATTGTGAACCACTTTGTACACTCTCTCCCTGCTCTTGTCTTCCTATGATCCTGTTTTGGTCCTTCACTTGTGACAAATCTAGTCTTGTTTCTTGGTTAATAGCTTGGCAGCATTTAGGATTCTCTCCCATAGGACTGTCATTCACCACATTAATCATTTCTGTCTTCCTTCGGGTGTTGCCTCAGAATTCTCTCAGCTAAGCAGGTTGATGCTGCCTCCGTTCCCAGTCTCATCAGATTATAGTTTGGCACGAGGGCATACCTAGCACATAGGTCTTCTCTAAGGCTTCTGTTTATTGGCTGATATTTTAAGACTAGGGCCTATTCAGTGATGATGCCATACACTACAGCATGTTAATGGTTTGCAGTAACAGAATATTTTACATGACATGTTAATACCTGAAAATGAAGTGTATGATGTTAATTGAAAAAACAAAACAAAACATGAAGTTGTACGCAATGTAGAGTTGTATTTCAATGTAGAGTTGTGAGACTGCACATTAATAAAGATTGGCAGATAATTTGCACATGGCTGGTATTGTTGATTATATTCTTGGTGTATGCTAAGTTGCTAAAGTTAATAGAGCTAATAAATAACAGATCGACTTGGAAAAATGATGTAAAAGTAAACACAAACCAATGATCTTAAGTGGGAATTACATTAAATGCCTTTTTTGGATCTCACTTTACAGTTTACAAAATGCACTTGGCATATGTTCTTATTTGAGCATTATAACAGCACAAGGGAATAGGGAATAGGAATTATCTGCCCTGTGTTATAGATGAAGAATGTGAGGCTCAGGGAAATTGCGTGCCTGCCCTAAGTCTCCAGTGATGGGACAAAGATTCATACCCAGTTCTTCTGACTCCAGGTTTAAGGTTCCTCTCATCACACCGCATCGTTCTTTTCCCCAGAGGGCAGAGCTACTAGCATTTGCTACACACCCATAAGCCACTTAACGAGAGAAGTCTACTAAAACCTTAAACCAAATCATTGTTTCCAAACCACATCTCCAAAGCCATCTTCATCTAAGAAATCCTGGCCAGTGACACACCTCTAAACTAAGTAAATGAAATCCCAAACCAATGAATTACTTAAGTGGTAGAGAAAATAAAGATGTAACATGACCTGAATCCAATCTTCCTCAATCCATCTTTTGGGGCTGTAAAATAGGTTCTTGAGTATGTAGTAGGTTTCACCTCTTCTTCTTCTTTTTAAAATAGTGTTTTATTAGCTTTTTAATGTGGTAAAATACATATAACGTAACATTTACCATCGTACCAGTTTTTAAGTGTACAGTTCTTTAGTGTTAGGTACAGTCCCATTGTGCAAGCAATCTCCAGAACTCTTCGTTTTACAAAACTGAAACTTTGTACCCATTAAACAACTCCCCATTCTCCCCTTCCCCAGCCTGTGGCAACCACCATTGTACTTTCTGTCTCTATAAATTTGGCCACTCTAGGTACCTCACATGAGTGGAATCATACAGTATTTGTCTTTTCTTGTGACTGATTATTTTACTTACAATAATTTTCTCAAAGTGCATTCATTGTAACATGTGTCAGAATTTCCTTCCTTTTTAAGGCTGAATAGTATACCTTTGTATGTATATAGCACATTTTGCCTATATCTATATCTATCTATCTATCTATCTATCTATCTATCTATCTATCTATCTAAAAGTGTAATATGCAAATCGACTGGATGGCGGAACGACAGGTCGCTATGATGCACACTGACCACCAGGGGGCGGACACTCAATGCAGGAGCTTCTCCCAGCCTGCAGGCCCTGATCACCTGATTGGGGCCTGCTGGCCAACCGCTCAATCCTTCCCCGCAGCTGGCAGACTGATCACCTGATGGGGAATGGGGAACTGGGGGCAGGGCCAGAGGGCAGGGACAGGTGCTGGCAGCCAAGGAAGATCGGCCCTGATTACAGGTCATGCCTAGGGACCTTACCTGTGCACGAATTTCGTGTGCCAGGCCTCTTGTATTCATATATTGATAGACACTTGTGTTGCTTCCACCTTTGGCTGTTGTGAATAATGCTACTATGAACATGGGTGTACAAATATTTCTTCAAAGGCCAGCTTTCCATTTTGGGGAGTCTATACCCAGAAATGGAATTATTAGATCAGATGGTAATTCTACTTTCAATTTTTTGAGGAGCTACCATATACTTTTCCATTGAAGATGCATCATTTTATATTCCCACCAACAGCTGATGATAACTCGGCTGAGGCTAGCAACAGATGAGGGTGCTGAGGAGATGCCTCTTCAATTCTTTGGTGATCTGAATCCTTACCTACTAGTCTTCAGGTCTTGTATTTCCTCTAGTGGAGGAAATTCAGGTTTGCATTTTTTTAGTGACAGGAATTTAACTACAGTGGCAAAAGGGAAGGCACAGGTTTGTGTAGGTAGTAGCTGAAATGTATATTCGGGTTTGAAGTGGGGATTTCAGAGACGAGGCAGGCAGGAATAGTGTTGATTTTTAGAAAGGTGGCTGCTCCTAAGGAGATGTATCAGTCAAGTCCAACCAGAAAAATAGAAATCATTGTGAGCATTTAAAACAGAGGAGATTTAATTCAGGGAATTGGTTTCACGGGAGATGGAAGAGGCTAAAACCCTAACCAGAAAACATATTGTCAACCCAGAGTGCTGACGGAAGCAGAAAAGTAGGGAGAAAATAGTCCAAAGCAGAAAGGAAAGGGGAGAAACAGCTAGCTTCTCCCTTCCTCCAGCCAGTGTCCCCCAACAGCCGAACCTAGCCAAGAGCCACTGATCTGGGACCTTGGAAAACAGAGCAGAGCTGGGAAGGGCGGGGAATTAATCTAAGACAGAGAGGCCCAGGTGTACATGGGACAACGGTGCTGTATGAGACACTAACAATCCCCTTCTGCTTTATGGAGAATTTCAGCCCTTTTTTGGGCATGTCACCTGCTGGGCTTGGCGGTGCCCCTTGAGCTCTGCTGACAAGGCTTCCTGTTTGTCCAAGGCTGTGAAAGCCTGGGACTGGGGGAGCTAGTACAGGTGGAAAACAAGGGAGGAGTAAGCAGCCCAATGGCCAAACTCATGACCTTGGCTGAACAATACAGTCAGGTAATTCATGGAAAAAACCTTGGCTTGTTGGTTTGGGAAGGTCAAGAACAGGGTGCCTTCTGACAATGCATCCCAGGAATGTAGGATGGGGGGTTTTCATATTAGTCATTTTGAAATAAGTTTCTTCTTCTGCACACAATGAAGATATGGCTTATTTTTCATTCTAAGTCTTATGTATATATTTTCTTACATATAGCCCTTAGATAGAGTGGGCCACAACGACTTACGGGAAAACACTACGAAAATCAGCATTATACTTATAAGACATTATAGGGTGTGGACAAAGTGATAAGAGGGGAAATGTAGGAGGAAGAGAAAATAGCAAGAAAAAGAAGGAGCACAGGGAGAGAGCAAGGCAGTTTAAAGAAAAGGGAAGAGGTTTTGAGAGAGTCTAGAGTTGTTGCGTAGAAGGTCAATAATAGAGAAATTGAGAGATAGGTAAGAGAAAGAGGAAAGGGAGTTAAAGAAAGGCAGAGGAATTTTGAAGGGAGCCTTAGGTGAGGTCCATTGTCAAGTATATTAAACTGGGCACTTAAAACTCTGAATGCACAAATCTTTGATTTTCACAAGAGTCTCTCCAACGTATAATCTGTGAGCCGCTCACTTCTTAAAACCAGCCGGGATGATTAATATAGTGGTAGCAGCTGTTAAAATACCGATTTACCAAATGGTCTTAGCTCTGAGGCATCCTGCCCCCATCACCTGCTCCCTGAAGCCTCGGCCCCATCTTTGGGAACCATGCTGACCTCCTCACCATCCAGTAACCGGAGATCTTCAGATCCCTGCTCCTGGGCTTCATGCCAACCGCTTGGCAAACATTGTGAATATCACTGTATTTCATTCGGATTGTCACCACACCCAGTGAAGAAGGGTCATTCTCTGGGTTTCAGCTGTACTGATCGACATATTGTCATTCCATAGGCTGGAAGAAACTAGAACAAGGAATAGATGTGTTCTGAAAGCCAGCCATTCCCTGACTCTGACCTACAGGAAAGAGAAAAAGGCAGCCAATAATGCAGCTAATTCCCAGATATTCCTTAACGTTGGTGTTAGAGTGGTGTGCTCTTCTGGGGCATCCTGCCTCCTAGACAATGAAGTTATGACAAATAGTTCAGTTAAGCATAGAACATGGACAGGATTACATCTGTTTAAACAGCACCTTGGCCCCACCTTATCCGATTATTTGTTCTCTTTAAAGAATTCAAGCTATTGATCAATCACTCAAGCAGAATTTTACTCAACAGAGTTCTATATCAAGGAAAGCATATAGTAAGAGTTAGACCACTGGTTGGCTCTATGCTTCAAAAGCCCTGACCAAATTTGGGCATCCCTTGATGTTTGGGATCTTAAACACACCTAGCGCTAGGATGTTTGGGATCTTAAGTGTAGACTTTAAGTCCTTTTTTTCTCGTAGGAAGTTATCACTCTTTACTCGATTGCCTAAAGTTCACTTTAAGTATGAAATTAATTCCCTGCCAAAAAAAAAAAAAAAAAAGAATCTGTTATTAGTCACCTACAACCTATTTTTTTCATTTATCTGCCAGTTCTTTTTTCTTTAATATAGCCTCTCTTTTTTCTATTTGTGCTATGGCAGTAGGAGAGAAATCTTGAACGCTGTTCTCTTGAACAGAGAGTGACTTCCATATTGGGGCATGAGCTGCAATTGGCCTTTTCACCCCAGTGTAGAAACACAGACCTTATGCTAGCTCTCTCTGATGTTAAACACCCTTTCTGGGAACCCCTGGTGGGAGCACCAGTTTAGGGCTGTTTCCCACCCACCGTTGTGTGGGTTACATTTGCACACGTGAAAAAGAAATTCTGAGAGCACAGTTTGACCTGGCCGCCATCATGCTGTGTCCATGCTATTTCCTTGAGGGCCTTCTCTCTGAGTCCCATTGCCCAATCCTGGTGAACATTTGCCGGGTCTTTCTTTAAAGAATGAGCTGATTGAGAAGTCACCTCGCTCTGTTCTGCAAGGAGATTTCTGGAGAGACAAATTGAGGGACACTCAACCACGAATTTAACCTCAATTCAACCTGAGCCTGACTCCTGCCGATTGCATTATTTTTTTCTGGGAGGAGAGTGAGAGTAGGACGACCCTGGCAGCCTGAAAATGACAAAGCACCCAAGAGCCGCTGGGAGATCCCTGCTGTGAAATGGCTCTGCCTGTGTTTAGCTGCGTCTCTCAGATGAGCAGGCTGCCGCGGTTTCTCTGAGGCCTGGCTTTCTGCAGAGGAGGCCCTGCTGAGGCAGCAGCTGAAGTTTGCCTTCAAGATCAGAAAGCAAGCTTGTTCAGGTTAGCTTTCAAAGTACTAGTTTTTATTACATTTTAATGATCAGACTCATATTTTATTCATAGGACTCAAGCTGAGCTCCCTAGAGTTAGTAAAATAGAAGGTTTCCATTTTACTCTCAGGCCAACCTATGAAAAAGTTTGAAATAGAGGGGAAATTTGGGGATTGGGCATCCTTATTAAAAATGAACATAAAGGATTTGCTCAACACTGAACATAAAAGATTTGCTGAACATCGACAATAAAATATGTAGAGTAATATACTTATGAAGCTTTCAATGGTTTATGTTGAATATGTCAATAAGATATCTCTTTTTTTAGAGACCTAGGCTCCCTTGAACTTATATTTCCAACCCTTCACTCTGTACCTCTAGTAGAAACAGAACTCTCCCTGGAATTCCTCTCTAACTTTAAAAGTTTCAAAGCAGTCTGTGTTTTACCTTTTTCTTTTGGAGAAAGAGGGAGGGGCAGGCATTGGGTCATGCTGCATTTCTACATATAATGTGGAGAAGATTGAATGAGGTTCTAATTCATTTTGTAGGGAAGAATGAAGAATTTAATTTCCTCTGTACTCTGCTGCTAGATGCAAGTAATGATAGGGGGTGATTAACTTTTATGTTTCTGAAGCATTTTCACATGGAAGTCATTTTCAAAGAAACAGCAAGTAATCCTGGTAATTTAGCGTTTGTTTGAGGCACTTTCAAAGTGACCCCTGTATCATGGGGAAGATTCAGATAACACCCATTGGAGGGAGGAGGGTGATAAGCAGATGTGTAATTGGCATCCCATTGTGCAAGTTTTATCTATAAATCACCTTGAACTCTTTGGCCAAAAGTCAAAGCCCTGAGTGTGGCCTATGTTGATCTCTCTCTCTCTCTCTCTCTCTCTCTCTCTCTCTCTCTCTCTCTCTCTCCCCCCCACCCCCCCCACCTTCACTTTTTACAGCTATACTCAAAAATCAAAGTACACCTCTGGAAGGAGACCCTAAGTTAATGGTGATAACAGAAATTCAACATCAATTCAGCATCCTCAGTTTAACATGATCTGCCTCAATTCAGGGCCCAATTCTTCTGTATTAAGCAGCTTCACTATAATTATGGAGTGAAGAAATGAATGAGTAGAGGAGAAGGGAATAGGAATGAAATACTTCCTAATAGCAGATAACCCAAAACCATTTTCTGGACATAGCAAAGCAGTATATGTTTTGGTTTTTTTGTTTGTTTTTCGGCTGTAGATTTACTTCCTTAATTACATTTTGCTTGGGTTAATACTAAAATTCATGTTTTTTAGTGCTTTCACACTAATTATGTGAATTTAAATGCCTCAAGGGGCTGAATAGCAAGGAGACATCAAGAGTAAACCAAAGATGTTCCGGTGCTAATTCTTAAGTAGGTAATTCACATAATTTTTCTTCAATACCAGCATATGGTACCTATGTGTTTCACCAACAGCTGCTACCTCCTAAATATTTGGATTTGAGTGGAAGGAGATAGTTTTTGTGTATGGCTTGCACTTTTTCAATGCTTTGTCTGAAGAAAAAAAAAGGGATGAATTTCAAATGCTTTCAAACTATTTTCTATAGATCCTTTATTTTTGAAATTCTGGAGATTCATCTATTTAGATGACAATAGGTCTCATTCTTATATTTCAGTTTTCTTATTTGTAAAATGTGAATAAATAGGTTGTTGTGAGGATTAAAGGAAATAATCCATATACAAATATTTGGACAGTTCTTGGCTTATTAAATGCCTGAACTAGTGGGTATCAATATTACTCTTGTTACATGCTCTATAGAGTAAATCAGCATCGACTTTGGCTTTCCAATGAAACTTAGTGGTTGGGATACTTCATTGATACTAAACATACATGCTAGTGGTTTTCCAACTTTTCATTACTAAATAGCTCTCCATGCTTTGTAGTACAATAATTTAATTTTTTTTATTAAGTAATTTTAAAAAAATTAATCAAGGATGCTTAACTACCACCCAGCTAGTGTGGTTAAGTGGTTGAGCCAAGAGGCCCCTGTTCCATTCCAGGTCAGGGCACATGCCTAGGTTGCAGGCTCAATCCCCAGTAGGAGGCATGCATGAGGCAGCTGATCGATATTTCTCTCTCATTGATATTTCTATCTCTGTCTCCCTCGCCGCCCTTCCTCTCTCTTTTAAAAAAAAATCAATAAAAACATTAAAAAAAGAAAAAATTATGTTAACTGCCAATTCGAACTTCTGATTGATGTGGCATGATCAGTACTATAATAAATTGATATTATCCCAGTTGTTTAGCAAATTAATATATACTTTCTTTTAGGTTTTAAAAACTGCCATTATATATTAACTCAAATATATTACTTACTGTAGATACACCTTATTTAAAGGCCCTGCTTTATCTACTGTTCTATATTTCATTAGGGTAGAATGTTGGACAGAAAGAGATATAGCAATTAGTAGTTCAACTACTTTATTTAACAAATGGGGAAATTGAGGCACGGGGGGGGGGGGTCATGTGACTTCTAATGTTAGAGGCAGAATTGGGACTGGGATCAGATCTTCCTGTGTGAAGCACTATACTTTTCCCAATGTGCCGCATGAAAGTCCACATAAAGGATTACAGTGTACTCTGTGATGTCTTAGCAAATTTTTATTCAGAAGAGAATGAAGGTGATTTTTCCCCCATAATAAAGATACTAGCCAACAATTACTCGTAGTTCCTAAGTAGCAGTCATAATGCTAAGTGCTTTACAGGTGTAATCTCATTAAATATTCATGGAAACTTTATAAGGTAGGTACAGTTGTTATCCTTACTTGGGAAAGTTATCCCAGTTGGGAGAGTAAGGCTCAGAGAGGTTAAGAACTCAAATTGTAAAATATCAGCCAGGGTTCCAATGAGGTATCTCGGATTTTCCTCTTTGATCACTCCACTGAACTACTGCCTCTCTACATGTGATCCCTGCACCGAAGAGATGGAAGACAGTGTTTGTGCCTGTGGCTGCTTACCTCAGGAACTTAGGACAACTGTGTAAATAAAGACAAAGCCATGAATTCTAGGTTGGAAAGTCAAAGAACTTTTATCTCCCATGTTCATAGTCTGCATTTGTAGCCTAGGCTACTTATCTTGTAAGTGTAAGTCTTGGCTTAATGGAAGCCCAGTGAAAATCCTTCTCTACTCAAGTGCATTTAACTGGCAAATTTAACCATGAACCACGAATGGGGACTGGGGAAACCATAAAATTACCTAAGTAGCAGTTAGAAAGCCTGTGTCCATGTATCTCTTTACTTAGGAGAGTTCCTCTAATCCTTTACTCTTGGAAGACACATTTTCTTTATAAATTGCTTTTCATGTTCTTTGTCCATTTTTCATTTTTGTGATATCAAATTGCTTTGCAGGAACTCTTTCCATACTAAGCCCATCAATTTTGGGGCTGTCATAAATGTACAGCTATTTATTTCTATCTGTTGATTGCTTTATAATTTTATTCATTCTTTACATGTAAAATTATTATTGTTTTATGTAGTAAAATCAGTTAGTCCTTTTCTTTATTATTTCTTCCTTGAGCATTATAGAATGTATACCCCCTTGCCTGGCCACTATTCTATGCATCTGAAACTAATATAGAATATTGAATGTAAACTGTGATTAAAAGATGAAAAAGAAAGTATACCCCATCCCAAAAATATATTAATATTCACATATAGTTCTTCTGCTGTTTTTAGAGTATCTTTTTTTCACTTTAAAATTTTAATCAAATTAGTACTTTTGGTGTTGGGTATAAAATAGGAATACTTTTTTTTTTTTTACAAATTTTTAGTCTTTTAACTCACCCATTTGGTGAAAATTAACCCCTTTTCTATTTATTTGAAATATTCTAGTTTCTGATATATACAATTTTTTGTGTAATTTCTGTGGTGTTTCATTAATACATTATGCATTAGTATTTTACTAGTTTCAATTATTGTTGGGTATGCACTTAATTTACACTCATTTATGCAATACTGGACTGGGTCTCTAGTTTCCTGGCCCTTAGCAAATTACAACAACCTCCAGGCTCTTAAAGGGAGCATGAGCACATAAAAAAATAAATGACTATGATTAGCTTGACTAAAAGATGGGAAGTAGAAAACACTACAAAGTAATCTTGAAAACTCACTTGAAGTTATTTGGGAATATGTAATATAAGTTAAAGGTCTTTCAAGATCTCAAACACCTCGAGACTTTCACTAAGTGATTGATATTCATAAAGAACTCAGGTTATAAAAAATAAATATTCACATATTCATAGACTCAGAGCCAATTTCTTGGACTGAACTGGGTCACAGTGAAGTATGAGGGAAACTCAGACCCTGCCTGCTCTGCCAGCTGCATGTTATGTAATAGATTTTGCTTCCTACTTATGATCTGTGCAAAATATAGAAGGCATAAACTGGAATTAAAGCTTAAATCGGCTCACAAATAATTGAATCAATTATTTGGCAAGCGTGTATTTTTTTCTTTGGGAAACTACTTATGGAAACATACAAATTAAGAATAAAGATTACTCTACAGAATGCATCACTATCTAAACCAGGTTATTTTAATCTTGAGTACAACTAGGGCAGCTGGAATTCTGGAGGAAATAACTCAGCTTTGACATGTGCATAACAACTAATTCTACCTTTTCTAGAATTTCTTCCCTTTTCTCCCCTCCTTCTTCCCCCATCAATGCAAGGTCTAAGAGCAAGTAGCAACACCTCATAGGGCTCGGGAGCTTCACACTCAGCTTGCATACTCTCTGACTGCTGTAAGGAGAGTCTTGTAATAGTGCTGAGACAACAATGAGCTATCTGTTAAAGTGAAAGAGAAAGTTTTATGGCTAGTTTTATAGTTCTATTTAAAAAAAAAAAAAGTCTCCCAGCCGGTGTGGCTCAGTAATTGAGCATCAACCTATAGACCAGAAGGTTGGGGTTCAATTCCTGGTTAGGACTTGATCCCCAGTAGGAGGCATGCAGGAGGCAGTTGATCAATGATTGTCTCTCATCATTGATGTCTTTATCTCTCCCTCTCCCTTCCGCTCTAAAATCAATACAAATATTTTAAAAAATAAAATACAAAAAATAGTCTTCATTCTATAAAACATATAGATCTTAAGTGAAGAGTTTGATGAGTTTTGACAAATATGTCTACCCATGTACCCAACATCCAAATCAAGATATAAAACACTTCTGTCACCTCAGGGAATCCCCTCATGTCATATCCAGTGAAGCCTACCTCACTAGAGAGTCAAGCCCTCTTCCAATTTTCTCACCACATAGGTTAGTTTTGCCTCCTTTTATAATTCATACTAAGGACCCAGTGCACAAATTCGTGCATCTTGAAAGGAACTGTGGGCTAGGAAGCTATGGTAGGCACATGGGTGGGTCTCAGCCCATCTTCTGCACCCCCGCCTGGTCCCTCATGCTGCAGTCCTCAGCCCCACTCTCACCCGTCTGTTGGCAGCCCCACTCCCACCACCACCGCTCCCACACGCTGACGGCACTGGCTCTGCTTGCACCAGCTGATGGCACCAAGTGATTGGGACCGGTGTTGGGCACTGGCAGCGGGTGTGAGCGGCAGTTGCTGCGCTGGCTGTGCGTGCGAGCGGGACTGGCACCAGCAGTGGGTGCGAGTAGTGGCTCCGGCACTGGCAGCGAGTGCTAGCAGGGCCAGAACCACAGCAGGTGCAAGCGCCAGGTGGGACCATGGTACGCAGGAGCAAAGTATTTTAAGTAACCAGCAGACCAGTGGTTCTCAACCTTCTGGCCCTTTAAATACAGTTCCTCATGTTATGACCCAACCATAAAATTATTTTCATTGCTACTTCATAACTGTAATGTTGCTACTGTTATGAATCGTAATGTAAATATCTGATATGCAGGATGGTCTTAGGCGACCACTGTGAAAGGGTTGTTCGACCGCCAAAAGGGTCGCGACCCACAGGTTGAGAACCGCTGCACCAGAGGCTTGCCCCAATGACTGTGACCAGCGCCCCACCTTAGTCTGGCCCCCCGCCCCCTTCACCTGCTCCACCATCCCACTGCGGCCGATGCCTGTCATGTTCCACATGCACCCCCTGGTAGTCAGTCAGTGCATGTCATAGCTACCGGTTGTTCGGCTCCACCGTTCCGTCTATTTACATATTAGGGTTTTATATATATAGATAAATGGAATCATAGCATGTTCTTTGAGTGGGGAAGTCTGGCTTTTCTCAATCACCAAAATGTTTTCAATAGGCATCCTTGTGGTTGTGTGGGTCAACTTGTTCCTGTTTATTGCTGAGTAGTACTTCATTGTATCACTAACCACCATTGTTTTGTCCATTCATATGTTGGTGCTCATTTGAGTTCTTCTAGATGTGGGCCATTGTTAATGAAGCTGCTAAAAATGTTTTTCTATCTGTCCTTTGGTGGACATATATTTTCACTTCTCTTGCATAAATAACTGAGAGTGGAATTCCTGAATCAAAAGGCAGATGTGTGTTTAACTTAATAAACTGCCCTCATGATTTTCTATACTGATTGTATCATCGTAGTGTCTGAACAGGAATGTGAGAGTTCATGTTATTGCACATCTTTACCAATATTTGGTATTATAAAATTTATTTCTATTTTAGCCATTCTAATAAGTTTGAAGTAACATCTCACAGGTGTTATAATTTCACTTTTCTGATGACTAATGGTGTAGAGCACACTTTCCAGTGTTTATTGGTAATTTTTGTGTTTTCTTTTGTGAAATGACTATTCAAGATTTTTGCTCATTTTGAAATTGGGTTCTCATTTTAGTATTTTATAAGATATTTTTATATATTGTGGACAGATGCCATTTATCAGATATATTGCAAATATTTTTCCCATTCTGAGACTTGTTTTAAATTTTCTTATTTTTTGTTTGTTTACTGTCTGAATATAGCTCCAACCAGAATATAAACTCCATGAGAACAGGACTTTTGTCTCTTTTGGGTCCTATGGTTTATTTAGCATTTAGAGAAATTTCTGGCACATCATAGACATCCAAGAGGTATTTGTTAAAAGGACAAATTGATGCCTTTCCTCTGGGGCTTGCAAGGTGTTTTGGAGGTGTGGAAATGAAGACTCAGATGAAAACAAATTTGGTATGAATCTTGAGACTCTTGGTTCTTGTCAGAGTCCCTTTGGGGCCTACTTTTTAACAACATAACATGTGTCGCATCAGCACGGCCAAGGGTGAACCTGAGTGGGGGCGATGAAAGGCTTAGAAAAGACAGACAAAAGAATGAAAGCTGGGTCTCAGTGGGATGCTGCTTCTCTGATGGAGAGACAGCGCCGACGCCCACAGCCATGTCTTTATTTTATAACCGATGCCACGAGGCAAAGTAAGGGCGTGATCAAGATGTTTACAACATTCTCTGGGTTTCAATCCTACTCAACTACATGCACCTGAACTCTATTGAGCCCACATCACTCAGGCACATGGGGCCACATGTTCGGACCATAGGTTCAAGCTTACAACTATAGCTTTTGGCTATAATTGTGCTGGGTGGGCTCTGCCCTCCAAGTTGGGACTTGCACATGGCATTGAGAGGACTGTGCCCTCTCATCAGTCTAAGGCTTGAACCTGTCCAAAACACTGTAGCAGCTCCCCACAATAACAGCAATGGAAAACCCAGGGAGTAGAGTGGAAGTACAACATCTCTCCCAGAGAGCCCCCTGTGCTGTTCCTAGAATAGAACATTCTCACTTTATGGAACTAAGAACAAAGCAGAAATGTATGGAACACATTTTAGAAATATTTTCAAACTAAAACAATTAAGAATGTAAAGTTTGTTTGTTTGTTTGTTTTTTACAGAATTAGGCTTTAGTAACTTGCAAAATACATTGTATTTCCAAATAATGCTGCGAAACAAGGAGTTATTATATACATTATCAGTGTGGTTATATGGCTGCTGATATTAAAGCACTTGCCGAATGCTTAGGACTTTATGTGCATGAACTCATTTAATCCTCAGTATACAATATGTAAGACAGACTAAGGTACTATAAGAATATACACTCAGGAACTCGAAGCTTAAAGAGGTTAAGTAATATGACAGCAATGCCCATGTATCCCCTTGGCACTCTGGTGCTTATAGGAAGACTAATTTCTACTCACAGATCTCCAGACTCACATAGTTGAAAAAGATGCCTGAGTTTCAAGAAAGAGAGAGGAAAACACTCCAAAATACATGGTTATAGTCTGGCTATGCTACCGTTAGGACTTATGATAACCCACTCTCCCCCACAACACACACACACACACACACACACACAAACACACACTAGTTCCTGGAATTACAAGAAAGATGCCAGGCATTGTGAGATTGAGCTAGCATGCCCTCTGTGAAAGGAGTTCATTTCATGTTTTGGTCCTCTTGGAAGCTGTTGAACCAATCCTGGGAATGATGCTCTCTTTGGTACCTTGATGTTACCATTTTCTGATCGTTGCAGCCCTAAGTTACTTTGGCCACAGGTACAGGAAGTCCTCTCTTCAGAATCTGTAAATCTTCTGCTTCCACAAGAAAAAAATAGAAATCTCTCCAATTGGCTCATTGACTTCTCCTGATCTCCAACTTCTTCCCAAAGTCCCAGAAACTGGCTCATGCCCTATTTCCCCAAGACTCCGTTTCTCTCTCACTCTATTCCAGTAACGGTGACACTGATTTAACCCATTTTTCCATCCATTTCATCCCTTCTTTCCTCATGTCTCCTAGGTTCTTGCTGACATGCAGCTCCTGTGGCAGCACAGTGCCCACTAACTTTCTTGGGCCATCTTCAGGTCACCTGGTGTCTGTTTGGCCCCCAGGTTGGGGCTATCTCTGTCAGGTCATTCCATCACAAACACATTCTGTTAGGAAACATGACTAGGATGTGGAGAAGGCTCCAGATCAAGGCTACCACCACATAGGCATAGCACAGAGGAGGGACTAAGGCTACACAGCACAGGCTCGTGTGGAACCCCGAGAAATCACTGACCTGGCCAGAGGATGGCTTTGTGCTGGGGAATAGTGAGAACGAACAGGTGGGGGCAGGGCTTGACTTTAGAAGCCTCCACAGTCAGACTGAGGAATACTATATTTGACGAAATAGGCAGAACCCTTGGAAATGCTTGTGCAAGGGGGTAAAAGGATAAAAGTAAAGCTTTAAAAGATTAGTCTGGCTATTATGGTATATTGGATGGATTGGAGGCAGAGACACTGCATTTAGGAAGGTTTTAGAGCAACAAAAGAATTAAAAGCCATGGATCACACTTATGAGAAGGAACAGAAAGAGGAGAAGTTAAGGAATCCATTGACAGAAGAACAAACAAGAGATGGTGACAGTGTTTATATTCATAATGCTGAACAGCTGGGAGAAAATGGAGACATGAAGTTGAAATCCAGATGTTCTCAAATACATATTCAATTCTTTAATGTTAGATGAGCCATATGTCCAAATTTTTTAAATGTTTTTTGTTTGTTTTCTGATGGTTGATGGCTATTTTATAGACACAATCATGCTATGTATACTCAGGGTAAACAATGTTCAAGAACAAGCTAATAAATTTTATTTTATTTTATTGTTTAAAGTATTACAAATAGTAGTACATATATCTTCTTTTTTTCCCCCCCCATTGACTTTCCCTCAGCTTCCCCTACCTCCCCGCCCCCGCACATGCCCTCACTCCACCCCTCCCCCGCCCAGTGTCTTGTGTCCACTGCATATGCTTATATGCATGCATACAAGTCCTTCGGTAGAGCTAGTTAGTGATGGTACTAATAATTAACGATAGTTTGGATAGAGGTCTAAGTGAACTTTGGGAATTAAAGATAGAAAATTATTTTGTAGAGTTTTTTTTATCATGAATGTTCATGGAATGACTTGCTTGCCCCCACTTGCCTGGGAATAATATATGGCAGGCCATTAACAAAGAATGTGCATTTTATTTATTATTCTGGCTTGGAGAGAGAGGGGTTGGTAGGTCTTGTGCTTCTGTTTTTTGAAAGGGTAGAATTTGTTTAGAGACAGAATGATATAGTCTATTGTAGACCAAATAACTATTTTGAAAATCCTGCGAAAGCCCGCCTGGCTTGGGCACATAATCCCATCTCCGCTGTTTAGCAGCCATGTAATTTGGGCAAACTCACGTCACCTGTGAGGTGGCCGATTTGTTATTGCAAAATAGGGATAACAGTATGTAATTTGTGAGGCTGATTGCAACACTTAGCTAAGTTAATGTGGTATTAATGACAGCAGCAGGGGAAGCACTCAGGAAAAAGGTTAGTTGCTGTCCTTGAAAAACTTTGAGAAAGGCTCATTTGCTTAGCCAAGTTATCTTGATTAAACCTGGGAGAACCAGTGCAGAATTTATTGGGGGCTGGAAAAACGTATGTGCAATCAATGCTACCCGA
This sequence comes from Myotis nattereri, assembly GCF_964212035.1. Taxonomy (NCBI): domain Eukaryota; kingdom Metazoa; phylum Chordata; class Mammalia; order Chiroptera; family Vespertilionidae; genus Myotis; species Myotis nattereri. The sequence continues at coordinate 63,825,798 of NC_138082.1, read as the reverse complement.
TTCTTATGAAATTGCTCTAGGCCTAGGGTGTTGACTGTAGTAGACAAGCAAGGACAAAGAGACGGTGTGTAAAGTCATCCTTTACTCTTAAAGAAAAGTGAGAAACTAATCAAGGAAGTCAAGCGAAGGAATAAGTTATAATTTGATCTCAAGTTTGGACAGATTTATTTCCATTTTTGAAGCAAAGTAATTGTATCAGTGAATAGATGGAAGGGTCAATAACACAAAGATGAAGAAGGGACCAAATCACAGGAATGGGGCAATAAATCCAGCGCTTCGGAGGAAGCCAAAAACGAAAATATAAAAATCAACAAAAGTAATATGTCTGACTTTGTTTCCAGAGGCAGATGTTATTGTGGATAGATGGCAACTCCTTGGCACCATGTGAATGATTGTGTCTCTTGCTGCATAGGAAATGCTGATTTAGGATTTGGGAGATTTTTATTAAGAAATTTAATCTAAGGTTGGTGGAAAACAAGAATGAGTGATTAATAATCAAACTGAAGAATGAAAAAGGGTCAAAGCAAGTTTGAATAAAGGAAGAAAAATGAGGCAGAAACTTATTTAAGGAAGCCAGGCTAAATTATGTCCTTCAAGCCTGCATAAGTAGCTCCAAAAACGAATAGTAATTAGTGAGTAATGGCCTACTATTTAGAAAACAAATAACTTTTCTTGTGTGTGTGTCCTGGGTGTAGACATATTAGCACATCGATATAAAATTATTAGTTGCTAAAATGGAATGAGTGTTACATTAAAATGAAGACAAATACAAGTGAAATAGCTAAATATCTATATAACATTGTATCATTTAATTTTTTCATAAATTGTTTGAGAGAAATGAAGGAGTCATACTAAATGACTGGGAAGTTTATGAAAAACTAAAGAGGAAGCACATCAAAATGAAGACTGGAGAGATTTAAGAAGAAACAATTCTTTGAATACATTTTAATAGTAAGATTAGAATTTCTGACTTCATACAGATCAAGGGAGAAAGCCAGTATCACCCCTTGAGACTGGCAAATGAGGTTCAAGAAATGGAAGAGACTGACTTTTGAAGACAGTTTTATGGAAAATTGTTCAATTGTATGTTCCTTGAGAACAAAGATCATGCCTCTTTAGCATGTATGCTTCAGTCCTTTGGGATGCTCATACGGTGTTTTCTGAATGACACTAATCCCAGAAATTGAAACCTGAAAGGTACTGATTCAAAGAAATTCCAGTTCTTTATTATTTGAAAAATGCTCTTTATGACACCAACTACAAAATTAAGCCAAGTGTTAGGAACTCAACTCTGATATTCCAGAGCTTTGCCCCATGCTATTGATATGTTTTTCACTTGAGACTGAAATTTGATTCAGAGAACCACTATTTAGACAAATACTCGTAGATTTGTCTGCACTATAGTGTCATATCTGTGACAAGTTTCATTTTCAGAATTTAAATATGCAATTAGTAGGGGGAAAGATCTGGAAAATACTAAGGAGTTCATCATAAATGGACTTTGTGAATATTGAAGGGATGGTCATCAATATCTGTGTAAGGAATGCCATAGAAAGGGTCATTGAGTCATAGGCACACACATCAACTTCCAGTACCTTCACACTCTCACCTCACCCCCCACCCCATCTCACCCCCTTCTGATATTTGATGGGCTGATCCAAAGGCAAGTAGCAAGCAGTGAGTAGCCACAGGTAAATCCCTCTCAGGTAATGGAGAACTGACTTTAACAATAGAGTCAATATCTAGCTCACAAAGTTTACTGATATTAACCTAGTTTGAGACCCAACCCTCAAAAGAACTTAGTTGAAATGATCTCATAAATCTTTTAAGATAAGTTAGGAAGCCAGGTCTGAAGAGGTTTCATGATGAATGATAAAACACAGGAGCCTAGATTGCGTGCCCAGAGGAAAGCAAGTGAAAGGTGGGGAATGAGAATCAAACGGGGTGAGCACTTCAATGGCAACAATGGCAATCACCCCACAAACACCACAGCCCATGCTGCTTTTACTGGCTTGTTTATGGGATTACATGGCCAGTCATGTTTACTCTGTGCCACAGTCAGTTATCATTACACACAGAAACAGCAAAGGAATTCTTCTCAGTGAAGAAATAAACTTCCTCACTGTAATGGGGTAGTAGTTTTGCCTGTCATCGGGTTACTGAAACCAATCATTATTTGGGGTGGGGGGCACTGAAATTATTTAGGAATCCCCTATCCCCGGGCAGACAGACCCGAAGTTGTAGCTGACCTTCACTGCTTCTGCCATTTGAGCCGTAAATCTCCCTTGAAGGCAGACAGCCCTTGGGCAATTGTAGAGAGGGCAAAGGCAGAGAATTATAGGTTGTCTGGGAAGAGTTGAAAGATTAGACCTCAAGAGCGAAAAAAAATAAAATGAATCATCATGAAGGGCAACTACTACTTAGGGTCAAAGTTTAAATGTCTGTAACCCCTGTTTTTGTTTGACTTGCTGCTCGGATAATTAATGCTCTCAGGTCTTGGAATAATTGAAAGTAAAGCAGTACATTTAGAACAGATGAATTCATTTCAGAAAACAAAAAGGACAGTCATTTGAAAAAATCTGTCTATTAGTCACTGAACACATGAAGACAAACACAAATGACCTAGCTTTCCTTTTCTAAGTGAGTAATTTCCTTTTTTCAAACTATAAAAGGATATGATGGGTTTCTTTAGAATAAGAATGGTGACATAATATTAGAATAGATCCTCAATTTCCTTTCTTTAAATGTGTCTCTCTGCATACAGCTTAATTTGTGTACTTTTAAAAACCTTGATGTAAAGAGCCACAGAGGATTTTGGAAGGAGTTAAGGCTTCTGTCCTACTGTCTAGGGAGGTGGTTGCAGGCCTTGAGCTTGAAATGACATATCAGAATGTATGTCATGGTCAGTCTTCTGCACACATAACATAACCAGCCAATGTGGTGCCTTAAAATTGCCTTTCTCCTCAGCAGCAAGAAGGCTTACCATGCATGTTTAACAATACACTTAGACAGATTTAAATTATTTCTAATTTAAAAAATTAATACAATGCCTGATAACTGGCAAACTAAATATAGACTATTTTGTTATATCAGGGAGAAAAAAAGATTTTTCTGGCCTGCCAATAATATGTGTATTTGGATCCTAGTCTAATCTATGAGTCTATTTCAGTTATACAGGGAAAATAGATTTAACATTAATGCTTGGAAATAGGAAACTTTAAAACTTCAACTATTCCAGATATTCCCAATTCTCTAAGAATGTGTAATCAATCTGATAATGTATAAATAAAAGGTATGAAGTGGAAATCCATGACAAAGTAAGATGCTGGTAAGTCATAGAGAGATTTGCAAATGTTGGTTGTTGTTTTCAGGTGTTTGCTGAGAATCATTTTAATTGAACAATGAGCATCTTTGTGGATGAATAATCCCAAACACCTGCGGAGATGGATGTGCCACTGCACCTGGGACAGTTGACTCTACCATTTCTCTGATTTGGGGCAAATAATTCTTCAATTCTGCCTCAGTTTCCCCATTGTCCAATTTCTCAGAGAATTTATGCCTTTCAAATGCCACATGGAAAACAATGCAGTGAAAATGAAATCCTTTGTTATCACAGCTCTCTGCAGTGCTGCCATTGCTCCTTCTAAGCCAGAATAGCTGAGGGAATGTGTGGTCTTGGCCATGGTCAAACTAGCTGCAGTTACCTGTATCAACCCTGGTTTATAAGGAGATCCCTGTGGACTCTGAAAAGGGGCCCAGTCTGTCACTGTCAAGACCTATCAGACGCAATTAGAAGCAATTATGCCGATAAAGCTGAAAAATAAAAAAAAAACCTTCAAAAATCTAACAAACAAAAGCACCCCTCATTTCTGCCAGCTAAACTCATCAGACATCTCGAAAGAAAATATTTTTAATTTTTTTCTTCATTATGACAGTATGCCTCGGTTCTCTGCCTTACTTATTTTCACACTTTTCATGAAGATAAGCTCTCTGGAGTCTCCATGCTTAAGGACTATTAGCCAAAGTCAAGTTTTATGGAGGCCACAGAGGGGCCTGCCTATTGCTTGTGTGAAGATGCATCTCTGGGGAAAGACTTGGCAACACAGTGACCAAACCCGGACAATGACAGTGATCTCCGTTCACCCACAGGCTTAAATCATATCTTAAATGTGTCCAATTGGTAGTAAAGTGGTGAAGTTTGGTTGACGAGGGCTCCACGTGCTTCTTGTTCCATTCCAAATCTTTCTTCATCTCCTTATTAGAATAGCTTTCCAAAGAGAGTTGTGCCTTCTGAGAATCTAACAGATCTCCAACCCGAAGTGAGTTGATCTACTTGCACGTTACGCTTGGTTGCAGCTTGCAGAGTTTAGCTCTCTGTGCTCATTAGAGCTAATTGTACATGATACTTTCTCATGTGCTGCCCCAAGTCCCGTGCCAGGTATGGGGTGGCATTTAAATCCTCTGATAACATGATTATTGAGTACTAGAGGCCTGATCACGAAATTCCTGCAAGGAGCTCAACCCTCACAGCCCCCGCTGCCTTGACCAGCCCTCACAGCCCCTCACAACCCCTCGCAACCCCAGCGGCCCTCACAGCCCTGGCTTTGTCCGGAAGGTCATCCGGACAGTCGTCTGGATGGTCATTCTGCTGTTTGGTCTATTTAGCATATTAGCTCTTTATTATATAGGATTAGAAAGTAATTAAAATGACTCTCTGTGACAATCAGCTTCATCAACAACAGGGAAGGAAGCTTGCCTGTGTTCTTAAAGGCGTAGAACTATGTGGCAAGAACTTGCAACCACCTGATGTTTAGAGATTTGCAGAATGAGTAAATCCGCTACTTTCCCAGAGTGGCAGGTAATGTCCTTTGGCTGCAAGTGTGTCTTTAATTCCGGTGAGACTGCTCAAGGCACTGCACTGGCCTTACTGCTTGCTCTTTCCCATTCATTTTGAAATTGTAACCCAAGTCCAGAGCTGTTTCAATGTGACCCTGAGGATACTTTAGCTTCCCATTTGTGTTTAAGTAAATAATTGTGATCAATAATTTCCCTCGGGAACCCTTAGAGTGAACCCTTAGAGTATGGCAATTACATGAAATTTGCTTGGCTCTTTCATGCATGCCCAGAGTTAGAAATAAGTCTACAAGGCATTTGGAATGATAATTTCCAAGATATGCCTGAGTCCCTCAATAGCTCTGTGTTCCCTCTCTGGCTCATCAATATCCCATTGTCACTTATAACTGCACAAACTCAAGGAGATAAGGCAAATGGAGGGTATATTCTTTTAAGCCACAGAGAAGAGATATTCTATTCTCTTTTACTAAACTGAAACCATGTATTTGCTATAAGCATAAAAGCTAATGCTTGGGGTGATGTTTCTTGTTTGACTTTTTTTTTGCCAAAAAAAAAAAATATTGATATTTTAAAGCAAACTATGCTATAGTTGGCTAGGAGATGGCTGGGTTTGTGATATGAATTAAATAAGTATTATGTCTGAGTATCCATTTAGAAGAGTATTCACATTGTCAACAGCTCTTAAAGAAAGGCAATACATAAGCAATAATGATGTATTGTTTGTTTGTTTTTTCTGAAAACCAAACCTTCTATGTAGTGACTTGACACTTTTCTGAGAACTCAATGGACATTAATTTTACATAATCACAAGCCAAATTTATAACAAGTGGAGAGAAATAAAAATCTTGACACATCCACTTCATAGAAGTTGGGTAAATGTTTAATTATGCAGCTTATTTTGTTACCTTGTAGGATTTCTAGAGGGTGTTGTGTTCTAAAATACAAATAGTACTACAGAGTTTTACGATAACTAAACCATAAATTGATGTTATGATCTTTAATAATTTAAGAAATGACAAGACATAATAAAGTTGATAAAACAGACAATAAAGTAGAAAGGCTCCAAACTTGATAATGAGAAAACCAGCAATCCACTGTCAAATCTTTACTACGCAACTTAAAACCTGCACTATACCACTTATTGAGGAAGTCCCTTAATATCCCTTAACTTCAGTTTCTTCATTTATAAAACAAGGATCCAATATTATAATAAGGTCACAGGGTTACTGTGAAGATAGATGAAATATTTATGACAGGGAATTAAAAACCATAATGTGCAATACAAATGTTATTCTAACAACAGTTAATATCACATGGCAAAAGCTCTGTAAGGATTGTAACCTTTGTTATCTCCTTAAAAAGCTCACAAAAGGGCTAGTCTTGTAAGTTCACATTTTTAATTATCTTCACAAATATTTATGCCTATAATTTGGATCAATGGTTTTAGTAAGATAATGGTGATTAATCATCTAAATAGCTTAGCTTCTCATAGATGTGGGTAACAGAAAGAGTTAAATCAATAAGCTTTTCTAACATATAGAATACACTTATATTCCATACTAGAGGCCCGGTGCATGAAATTCATGCACTTGGTGGGGGTGTCCCTCTGCCCAGCCTGCACCCTCTTGCAGTCTGGGAGCCCTCAGGGGATGTCTGACTGCTGGCTTAGCACTGCTGCAGAGGCAGGAGAGGCTCCCACCACCACTGCTGCACTTGCCAGCTGTGAGCTTGACTTCTGGCATTGAGCATCTGCCCCCACATGGTCAGTGCGCATCATAGCGCCCCGTCATTCCACCATTCGGTCGATTTGCATATTAGCCTTCTATTATATAGAATGTTCTTTTAAAAAATGAATCAAAATGAAAAACTATTAAATTAGTCAATGTAGTAGATTTTAACAAGGCACATAGAAAGATCAGTGCACAGAGTGGTAAAGAGGCTAAGAATGTCTTTGCTGCTTTGTCATTAACATGCTCTGTGATTTCTTCTAAACCCCTCTGGTCCCCTGTTTCCTAGGATGCTCCTTAAAGACAGGGGTTTGGCTATGGAAATGCTCTTTAGGAAAAATTTATTAGGGAGGGAGTGAAGGTGGGGAACGTCAGCTAGGATGAAGGTGAGCCTCAGGGCTCATGCCTCTGGCATAAACCACTGCTCCTTGGTGAGCGGCTTAGGGAGATATAAGAAGGGACAGCGGTGAGCTTTTAGCAGGCCACACTCACAGCACTGGCTGGCATGCACCAGCCTCGTAAAGAGCATCAAGGTGGGGCACCAAACTGCGTCTATGACAACTGGCCATATACTTTCTTACAAAAAGCTTTTAATCTAACGGAAAGTCAGGGAAATGTGTATTATGAACAAGTTCTCCCTGAAAGTTACTTGCTTCCTTTTGTCTCATCTATGTCAAAGAACTGTAGACTTTGCCTTTAAAATTTGGTATGCCTATCTTCCTCATAACCACCCACCGCATGGCCATTTCAGTAACAATGTCATCTTGCCTTACAGGGCAGATTCCAAGAAAAAGCTGACAAGGCAAGAAAAATGCTAAGTTGATTTAAATGGTTTTGACAACTAAGATATTGCTTCTCCTTTTTCATGTTTTCTCCCAATTGTCCATTTTCCGTAAATCTGATGATACACTTCCTGATTGGCTGTGGATGGCCAGCAGGAAGAAATGCTGTCATCAAAAACTAGGTATTAGCCATTTAATTACGTAAATTTCAGACCAAAAATATGTAACCAACAGTAAAAAAAAAAAAAAAAAAAAATCCAACAAAAAACCACAACAACATCCAAACTTAGAGTGGTCTGTCTCAAAGAGAGCCCTTTTCTTTCTAAAAAATCCAGAAACTCAGATTTCTGAAGCTAGGTCTTTTTGTTTGGGACACGCAACATGTGTTATCCTCATCTGAGACCTGCATCACAAATACTTTGTAATGTGTTGTAGTTTTATTGGTTCACTATTGATAGTCTGCTCTCCCCTTGGTTGCAAGTACAAGTGTAGGTGTCTGTCCTATTCACCATTGTATCCCCAACACCCAGCCCATTGTATCCTGGAATATGAAGCCTCTTTAAATGTGTTAATCCAGTGTTTTCCAAATAAATGTATGCACAGACCTCCCTCCCCCACCCTCCCCACAAACACACTCAGTCCCTATCTGGAGAATATTTTGGGAAATACTATCTTAAACCAAGAAAAGACAATTCAACAGAGGTTGGCATTTGGTCTTAGTCTAGATCAGTGGTTCTCAACCTTCCTAATGCTGTGACCCTTTAATATAGTTCCTCATGTTGTGGTGACCCCCAATTTCATTGTTACAATTTGAACATAATTAAAGCATAGTGATTAATCACAAAAACAATATGTAATTATATATGTGTTTTCTGATGGTCTTAGGCGACCCCTGTGAAAGGGTCGTTCGACCCCCAAAGGGGGGGTGGGAACCCACAGGTTGAGAACAGCTGGTCTAGATGGTGACTGGGCTGATCATTCACCTTTTACCTTTCCCCAAATTTAGTCTACATCCCCCTCTATCCTGGCCCCACAGGTTACATCATCTGGGCTCCATCGACTCTGGTTTCTGGTTGGATTGGGACAATGTGAGGCAATTCAAGAGAGCAAAGAGCAGGGGAAAAGGGAGCTTTGGAGAATCCTCCCTCCCCACTGCTCCCTCTGCTTCAGCCCAGCTGTTCTGTTCCTGGCTGCATCTCTCCAGGACAATTTCTCCTCCACTGTGGACTCCCATTGATTCTGTCAGCTCATCCAGACTTCAAGTACATGCTCCCTCCCTCCTCCTGTCAGTTCCCCAGGTGCTATCCTTGGGAGCCTCAACATTGCCTGCAGGTTTCCTCAATCACCCTCGGGCCTCTGTAAAAAGTCCTTTTGGTTCAGTCTCTCCAGAATCCCTTCAGAACATGCCTTTTGTTTTCTGTGGGCCCCTGACCACTACAGTGAGAGCCTCTTCAGCCTGGCACAGACTGCCAGGAGGGAATCGAACATCTTCCTGGCAGATGTTCACACTGTGGTTTTGTTATTTTGACTGAAGTTTCATGAATTCCCAGAATTTCATCCACACCTGTAAGGGTAGTACAAAAATAAATCCCAGAACCAAAGTAAAGTACTCTTATGAGCTCACAATTGGGAGGTGAACTGTGTACTAGAGGGTTTTAATCTATTCCTTACATAGGTTCTGAACTTCAAAGAAAATAGGAACTTACTTCTTGGGTCCATCACTCTTCATTTTTAGTATAGTTCAGGACACTGTAGGCACTCACTGCACATTAATTTAATTCATATATTCATTTACATGATGGCCACAGCTGCTGAGAATAGCCAAGATGGAGGCATTATCCATTAGCTTCAGACTGAAGGATAACATTTGGCAGCACTATGAAGAAAGGAGAAGAGGGACACATTTGTGAAAAGAAGGTACCAAATCCCCAGGTGTAATGTTTAGCATCTTTTATGTGATATAAAGATAAGATGAATATACTTAGTTTTTATTATAGCAGACTTGGCATCATGTGTCCAGTGATGGTAGGATAATAAGAGTGTCCTTTGGGTCTAAGAAGATATGCTCTGTAGATGGGGGTGATTATGTCACTGCATGAACTATTGGTTTTCTAACTAGCTTTAGTAGGTGTATTTGCCTTGGAATGGATATAGGATACAGCAAATCAAATAATGTTGCAAATCAAAGTTCCCTAAAATGTGTGGGAAGAAAACTTCCCATTCTGATGATGGGGCTACAGAAATCCAATGCCATGTGAAGGCCGCCACTGGGTCTCATGAGCAGTAAGAGGAGGTAAGACTCGGGAAGCAGACTTCTTCCTCCAAACTAGTGCCTGGGGCTGGTTATTTAGTAAAGATCGCAGCATCGATCCAGGCTGCTACTTGGTTAACTTTATGGTGGTCCTCCATAGTTTGCCATGATCTGCTTGGATTTTTCAAGGACTACATTACTATATTAAATGCAGAAACCAGTGTAGGAAACACAGAGAATATCCTGAGTGTTTCTTTAGCACCTCAGGAAGCCTCTTGCAGCATTAATATAAATATGTGACCATCTCAGCACCAATCTGCATTCTCACCAACAATGCATGAGGGCTCCCTTTTCTCCACATCTTCACCAACACTCGTTGTTTGTTGATTTACTGATGATAGTCATTCTGACAGAAAGACAAGTACCATGTGATTTCATGCATGTGGAATCTAATGAACAAAATAAACTAACAAGCAACGTAGAGACAGACTCAGCTAGAGCGCAGGCTGACAGCCGTCAGGAGGGGAGGGAGCTGGGTGGGAGGGTGGAGGGATTGAGAAAAAAAATAAAAAATGAAAGACTCATGAACATGGACAACAGTGTGATGATTGCCAGGGGAGGAGAGGTGGGAGGAGGTTGAGGAGGGTATGGGGGCTATAAATGGTGGTGGGTGCAGACTTGACTTGGAGTGGTCAGTACAATACAGATGATGTGTTGTGCACCCCAAACTGGTATAATTTTGTTAACCAGTGTCACCCCAATAAATTCAATAAAAAGAATAAATAAATAAATAGATAAATAACCATCAATTAGAGTTGGTCTTTTCCATCAGAGATTTTTGGAGGAGTAAACCCAACATAACCACTGCTTCTGTTTTGATCTCTTGCTCATTCCTTCTCCTAAACCTTAGCCCATTTCTTCTTGATATAGTTTCCATTGCCTTGGAAATTATGCTGCAGGATAAAATGGTTGCCTTCTAGTTGTGTGGGTCCTTGAAATGAGCTGTGTGTTTCCCTTCAGTGGAACTGGTTCATAGGATTTCAGGCTAAAGCTGTCTGGGCAGCTAAGCTTGTGATGAAAATAATGACAATCCAGTTCTCCTGTTCCTCCTTATAATTATTTATTGTAATAATCATTTGTTTATATGTTTAGCTCCTCAAAGTATTAGTTCCTTGAAAACCTGTCTCTTTGGTCTTTATCTTGTCCTAGCAGCTGACTCTTCCCAGGATGACTGAAAGTAGAAATGACATGTGCCCCGAGGGAGAGCCCTCCCTAACCCAGGCTTTTTATCTCCACCAGAGAGATGATATCAGAGCCCACAAGTATATCCCCAAAAATGTGAGTTATTCAGTCTTAACACCAAGTGTAGGACATCAACAGTCAAGATTAAGCTTTATCTAGCCTGCTCAGAGGTGACTGCCATTACTCTTCCTGAGTGAGATTAGGATCTAGGCTTGTCCCATTCTCGCTTTATACTTTGAGGTCCCCGCCCCTGTGTATTTTCAGTGTTCTCTGCTTTTGACATAGGCAAGTGTTTAACAGTTTAGTAACAGATAGCTAAAGAAGCTCAAAACCCTTATTTCTAATAATGGTATCTGTCATTCGCATGAATCAGTAGTCAATTCTGGTGGTTTTCCCAAAGCAAAACAATAGAATGCTGCGGAGTGGATCCAAATCTCCAACTCTTGCTAGTGGAAAGAAACTTTGCTTTCCATTCTTACTGTCTCCATTAAGATTCCAAAGATTATGTAGGTAAGCTTCAGACAGAGAACAAACCCAGAATATCCCATGTGTTTCCCACATTGGTTTCTGCTTTTAATATAGCAATGTAGTCCTTGAAAGATCCTGTAGATCATGGCAAATTCTGGAGGACCACCGTAATCGACTAAGTAGTAGCCTCAAGCAACTGTGCTGAATGCAGTGTCATTACTAGAACATAGCACATCCTCTCATACTTGGTATGTGACCATTTATTAGTACAGAAATCCTCCAGGCTGCATCAGGAAGTAAGGATCAAAGAAGAGTTGACCCTTAAACAATATGAGTTTGTGCTGTGAGGGTCCCCTTATAGGTGAAATGTTTATCAACACATACCTGTACCGCCTTTGATTTGCAGCTGGGAGTTCATGCATGTGGAGGGCCAACTGCTACACCATTTCATATGGGACTTGAGCGCTAGTGGGTTTTCATATCCACAGCGGGTCCTAGAACCAATCCTCCATGGATACCAAAGGACAACTACGTTTTTGGGGGCATCAAAAGTTGTATGCAGATTTTGATTGCATGGGAGTCATCACTCCTAATCCCAACATTGCTCAAGGGTCAATTGCTCAAGGGTCAAAAGCTGTCTCAGGGCTAAATTAACTGTCCAGGTCTCTGACAGAATATAATCCCAAATGATTTCAGTAATCTACATATTCCACAGAACCTCATACAGAGCCATTGCTGCCCAGCTATTAGGGGCTTCCAATGCCAGGAGTCTAGCAGATAGAGAAGGAGTTACTAGTGTTACTGACTGACACTGATATCTTGAGAGGGAGGGTAACTGCTTCAACACGGGGCAGGGAGAAGAGTCTTGCTGGGGAAGCTTTCCTACACCCGACACCATGGAAGGATGTTCCTTCCCATGTTCCCGGGCACTCAGTGTGCCCTTATATAAAACCTGCAGTTTCTACTGTAAGACCTGCTGTTTTCTGTCTGATGGCTTTACCTGGCTGAAACATTATTGGCCCATGCAAGGGGCAGGCCACATGCCAGAGCATCAGTTGGTGGGTAAATACCCCAGCTTCTTCTCCCTTGAGAGGGAACCAAATATTGATTTTGACAGTCAATTGCTATATAAGCTTAGAGAGAGATTTACCACAATCGGCTGGATATAAAAGGCTTCATGGAAGAGCTGGAACTTGACCTCCTAAAAGAAAGATCAGATTTGGCAAGTGACAAAGTGGATGGAGGGTATTAGGTTGGAGGAGTGACATGGGCAAAAACCTAGGAGTATAGTCACTTTACTTTATTCTAAGTAGGTTAAGCTAGTAGTTCTCATCCTCCCTTATATGTATCAAGCACTGTGCTAAGTCAATTACCTAGTCCAGTGGTCGGCAAATGGCGGCTCGCGAGCCACATGCGGCTCTTTGGCCCCTTGAGTGTGGCTCTTCCACAAAATACCACGTGCGGGCGCGCACGTACAGTGCGATTGAAACTTCATGGCCCATGCTCAGAAGTCAGTTTTCGGCCTGGGCGAGTCTATTTTGAAGAAGTGGCATTAGAAGAAGTGGGGGGGGGGGGGGGCGTCGGTCGGTCAGGCAATGGGAGACGCGGCGCAGGCGGGACACGGGATACGCAGCGCGGGGGAGGCGCACACAATTCATGCACGAGTTGAGTGAGCCAGTCAGTCAGCAGTCTCATGTGCAGTGGTTAGTGCTAGTCGCGTCCACAAATCGCGCGCCAGTGACAAAAGTACCTACTCGAAGCATAAAGTTACCTGTATTTTTCCAACCAGCTGCAAATCCTACAGGTATTTTTGTCATCAGTTTAAGAGTTTTAATTCTTTTGTGTTGGTGGCTTTATTATTATAAAATGAAACATTATTTTAGGTGCCCTGTATGACATGGCTACAAAAAAGAAGCAAAAAAAAAAAAAAAAAATGAAGATGAAAACCGTGAATTTAAAGTTGAATGGACCAAGACTTTCGCATTTATTCAAAACTTAAATGGCCTTCCAACCTGTCCTATTTGTCAGGAAAAATTGGCGCATAACAAGAAATCAAATTTGGAGAGACACTTTACAACTAAACACGTGTCATTTAGTACTAAATATCCTGTCGGTGATGCAAGGAAGAAAGCAGTTGAGGAACTTCAGAAGAGCCAAGAAAAATCAAGTTCTGTATTTAATTACTGGATGCAATCTTCCAACAATGCTAATATTGCAAGTTTTGTGGTTAGTCAAGAGATTGCTAAGAGAGGAAAACCATATACAGATGGTGAATACATAAAAAGTTGCTTTATAAATGCATCCGAAGAGCTATTTCGGGATTTTAAGAACAAAGCTGATATTCTAAAAAAAATTTAAAGAGTTACCATTGTCTGATAAAACAGTGAAAGATAGAACAGTCAAAATGTCTTCGAATATAATCAACCAGCAAGTCGAAGATCTTAAAAAATTTGGCTCTCAAAAGAAATTTCAATCGTTGTACTGTTGATATTTGGCTCTGTTGACTAATGAGTGTGCTGAACACTGACCTCGTCTATTAGGGAAGAAGTAGATCAATTTGACTGAGACAGAGTAGAGGCGCATTCAAAATGTATTAAGAATAGACGTGAAAATTTGGATTCCAGCAACAAGAGTTTGAGGTATATTGGTGGGATTTGAGAATGTAATAAATAACCTTCTAGAAGCTAATGAGGTAGTATAAATAGCAAAGACTTGATTAAAATCATACTGGAGGGGAAAAGACCAGTTGAGAGACCCTTGTAATAGGCCAGATGAGCTATGACATGAGCCTCATTAGGATATAGGCCACATGGAATGGACGGGAATCTGCAGACAGGAGCCTGCCAAAGGTATGCATTAGGGAAGAGGGAGAGATCAAGGCTGACCCCAAAGTTTTCTACCTGATCGTGGAGGGGGTGGGAGAGATCAAATATCAGAGAAAGAGTGGGTAGTCTCGAAAGTGAAGGAAATTATTAACTTGCTTCACCACACGTCTCTTTCTTTTTCTGCAAATCCTTGCCGCTGGGAGCTTCTGAAACCTAATACCAAATTCAGTTTCTGTGGACTAGATCCTCTAAGGGAGGAAGTGTTGAACCCTATTCTAAGCCTCCCTGAGCTCCTTCCTTTTGTATTTTTCATGTATCATAATATTTAATAGAAGGGGAATTGTACTTTCTAATTCCCATTCCAAATTGCCGTCCTTATGGAGAATCTTATTTTCACAACACCAGGGGTTGGAGACTTTCTAAAATTGGAATTTCCCAGCTCACATCAGGATAAGTGATACTTTTAATGTTCCTTAAATATAGTGTTTGAACATTTAATTATATTATGCAAAATTAGTAAACAACTATTTCAAGACAGGGCTGATTAACATGAATCTGCAAGGTGTGGTATTTATTAGTATTTTGTTTTCAGGACCAAGCAATACAGTGTCCTAGCTCTTGAAGTTGAAAGATGAGTGGCGCCTAGAAAATGATATAACAATGATGACAGCTGGTGTTTAAGTTTCAATGAAATAGTTGTTTTGATGATTTCTTATGGAACTGATTAGTCCCCTGCCGGTTGGCTGAGAGAGAGAGAGAGAGAGACAGCTGTACTCTCCTCTTTTCCTTTCTATGACTTGAACAGCCCCGTGGATGCTCCTCACCTATTCGACTTTTTGCTCTTTGTCACATGGCTAGATGTTGTGTCAGCTGAAAGAGTTGCTGGCCAGAGAGAACCCAGCACTGTAGATGAGATGGCTATAGATAAGGGACTGGGACATTGTTGAGGAAAGATGATGAATGGAAATATTGAAACAAAATATACATCTTTCTATTGGTCCTTCAGCTAAAGCCACGGTTAGCACCCTTCTGCCACATGATTATGTGCCAGCAGAGTCTCATGGCTACCATGTGTCTTATGGAATTCAATACATGTTGCTATGTTAAGTTCTTTCTTTGCAAAAATAAGGTGTTAGTTGCAATATATTCTAAAAGCTCTTTTTCATTCTCTGTATGCCCCTTCCTGTTTGTATGCCTCTTTTCATTTTTTTAATATATTTTTATTGATTTTGGAGAGGAAGGGGGAGAGAGAGAGAGATAGAAACATCAATGATTAGAGAGAATCATTGATTGGCTGCCTCTTGCCTCCGCCTCACTGCGGATGGAGCCTGAAACGTGGGCATGTGCCTGACGGGGAATCAAATGGTGATCTCCTGATTTATAGGTTGATGCTCAACCACTGAGCCAAATTGGCCAGACAGTCCCTTCTTATTTTTAAGGGATTCTCAAGTGGAGACATTTACCTGCTTGCTACTGATGGTCTCTGGTCTATGAACTCTGCCTTAATTCTAGACACTTCTAAAACAGGACTCCACAGCCGAGCTGTTGTCCAGACACTGACTGTGAAATAGCAGTTTTAGACCCGATTGAAGACTTTTAGTGTGATTTCACCAGGCTGTGTCTCAAGACAATCACCAGCATGTAGATTTTCTTTGCGCCTTTGACCATGCTGCATATTACAGGCAAACACTGTAAGTTTGATCATATGTAGACACCACTGGTAGCCTGCTTCTGGTAAAGTGGCCTCTGTTGGCCCATATCCCTTCCCCAGAAGTCCTATGGACATTGTAGAATATGAATATTCTACATAGACATTTAATTTTCATGAAATAATAGAGAACAAATATAAAATCTGTGAATTTCCTATGTGCACTTTTCCTCTTTTTAACTCAAATTCCAGTCTGTAAAAAGCCTTCATCTCTCCCCTGGGGCTGGTGAGGATGACATTGTTTTGGGCTGTAAATCCCAGGGCCTCAGCTCTGGAAATCATTTCAACATCTTCCAGAAACCATGGGTACCTACATTGTCTATGGCATATTTTCAGGTGTGCTTGGCTCTTTGGTTATTTTGGAACAGCACAGTTTTATCCTTTTCTGCTTTATGTCATCATTTTTCTTTTCTTACCCCTAGGATTTTCCTCCTTTCTAGTCATTCCTCTATACTCCTTGTGTCTGCACATCTGTGTGTCATTTCCATTTCCCACTGGTAAAGGCCTTTGGTTAAATTATCAACTGATTATGTATTCTTCACTAAAAGGGGCATAAATTACTTTTTATCTTTTCAGCATCTTTTCTGTTCAGGAACTAGCTGCCCTTCCCTTATTTGGTGGGCTGTCTGGTCATATAGTCTCACCTCCTTCAACACACAGCTCTGGCTGGCCGAAATACCCCGCCCCTTTAGCCTGAACCCTGATTGGCTCAGGTATGGCCATGTGACCTAAGCCAAGCCAATCATTGTCTTCTCTAGAAATTTTGTGACATCTTTCAGGAAAGTGACTGTGTCTTATGTTTTCTTAGTGATTATTACTAGTTGTAAGTCAAATAAAACTTAGGACTGATAAGGACTATCTTTGCCACAACCTGGAAGAGAATGAAGCCAGCACAGAGAAAAGCAAAGCCAAGAGAGGACGGGGGTCTGCATTGAGTCCTTAAAACATGGCAGAATTCCAGGCTTTCAGCCTCTACTTTTCAGGTACATGGGCCAACAAGTTCCCTTTTCTTAAAAGCTAGTTTGAGTTGGGTTCTTGTCACAACATCTGAAAGATTTTTTACTAAAATACAAGTACAAAAATGTCAGTTATAAGTCAAGAAATATCTTAAACAAGAAAAGGTCTCATAGCCTATGACTAGAAATATACTTCCACATACATTAAGTAATGCATTATAAATGAGAGGGGCTAGATTCTTGTCAGACATAATGTGGGGACAAGAATCCAAAGTGTCCCCTGTTAATCGGGTCCTTCAGAGTGCTGTCTAACCAGTGCTCAGAAATGGGTGCCTTGAGAGGTCCCCATTCTTGGTTCCTGGTCCTGCTGCCTCGCCACTGCTTTGAACACCTGTAGGAAGCCCAGGACTCTGTCTCCTTCAGGCAAGCATCAAATACCAATCTGGCCTTCTGAGGTATGGGGTTGCTCTTCCCTTTATCATTCCTTCTCAAACCTGAGGGAAGATCCTTCTCTTGATCTGGACACCACAACTGTGAGCAGAGCACAACTAACAACCATGTTCAGATTGGCTGCGGTCACAGCCCTCGGGCCATGGATGCTCCCTGCTTGGCTCTCAGCCTGACCACAGGTCTCCAGGTGTGTCCAGCCCTCAGAGCCAAGGCCCTCCTCTGCAAACCTTATTTCCTATTCCAAAACCAACTTATTTCATAGACACTTGCCAAGGGAAATGCCTTCTCCAGATGGGGAAAGCTTACCCAGTCACAAGCGTATGGTCTTACTCACTGGCCCCCGGGGCATAACGGCCATAATGATGCAGCAGGTATTGCCCAGCATCAGGGCTTTCAGCCTTCAGCCTGCGTGGGACAGCGCCAGTCCAGCCAGCCTGCTGAATTGCTTCCTCTAGTGCCTGTCTCCCAGCAAGAGTGAAGGTCACTCCTTCACATATGCCTTTATGCTTAATGCTGCCCAGAGAAGACACACCCCTTAGCACTGCCTAGAATTGTTTGAATTCTGATTCTGCTAAGTAGCTGTATCACATTTCAAAAGTAACCACGATAAACCTCCATTTTCTTCACATGTAAATGGAGACAAAGAGAGTAGTTACCTCATAAATCAGATTAACTGATTATATATATCAGTTCTTAGGCTAGTGCCTGACTAGTAGTAAGTTCTTGATAATTGTAGCCTCTGCTTTCCTTGCTCACCTTTTACATACAGAAGAGCGTACCACACCTTGGAAAGAGTAAGAAACAATGGCAGGCTAAGTGCAATATGGAGTCTGCATGATAAAACCCTGTTTCCTAACCCACAAAAAGGGGAGAGCAGTAATTCTGGCAAAGACATCCCTGTGCTGTGAGTGTACTCAGTGGTTCAGATCACATGGAGCACTTAGTCTCCAGACTAAATCATCTGCTCTGAGGTCGATGATGACTTCGAAGTTTCCCCAAAGAGAACTTGGTTGTGCTGCAGGTGGTGGGAACAGCAGCAGGTGTCTGACCGGTGGGGTCAGAGCAAACCTGGGTCAGCAACCTCGGTACTTGGGTTCTGGCTAGGAGAGAATTCAGAGCAAGATCCAGACTCTAAGAGAGCACTTATTTGGTAAATTATAGAGGGAGAGAAAAAAAAAGGAATTCCTAGAAGAAATAGGATTAGGAAACAAGTTATGGAAGTAAACGAAGGGCTCTTGGAACTTGGGAGTGAGGGAGAGTGCATGGGGTCCTCCATCCTAAGAGTTTTAAGGGCAGAGATATTAGGGAAGGTCCCAGGCAAAGATCTTACTAGAATATTCCAAAGTTTCCCCAGGTATGTTCATTCAGGGTTGATTGGCCAACACCAGGGCAGGGGTCATTATCCCATGCAGCTGGTCCTGACGTCAGCCATGGCTGGTTTTATTGCTTACCTGGGCCTGGAGCTGAAATACAACTGAGGCATAGATATTATCTCTAGGGAGGAAAGACCAAGCCGCATGACCAGCAGAGGAGGTCATGCTAGGGGAGGAAAAGTCACCTTAGGTGGCCAGGTCCCACCCTACAATTGATTGGCCCTTGCTAGGCAACAGGTGTCAGAGCAAACCTGGGTTCAGCAACCTCGATACTTGGGGCTTTCCACCCGGTTGACCCTCTGTACCTGGCCCATCATCCTTGCTCTGCTCATGTCTGTCTAACTGCCTACAGCAGTTGGAGATTGCTTTTTGACATGTGAAAGTAAAGAGCCCCTCTAACAGTGCTCCCAAGTCAGGAAAACTACCTTCCCCAGAGATTAAAGGCACTCTTCTACCTCTTGAGAAACAGAACATTTCTTGCATCTTCTAAGACATTTTCTCCAACTTCTTCCCAATTTTAAATGTCTTTTCTGGGATCATTATTGGTGTGAATGCACAATGATAAGCCATCCATTTTTGTTGGAAGAATGGAGGTAGTTTGTGGGTGAGCCTGTTTATTATGCATCTACTCTGTCTGGCACTGTGTGAGGCACCGGATTTATGCTGGGGAATAAAGAAGGCACCTTCTGTTCCCCATTGTATCCTCAGAAAAGAACAAATGATGACTCAGGAGAGTGAGAAAGACAAAGGGAACACAGTTCCTAAGAAGGAATGGAGAGGAGTGGTTTTCACACATTAGTGTACAAGTGCATATGAAAACGCTGCGCAGCTTGTTAATGGCAGATTCTGAGTCAGCAAGTCTGGGGTGGGGCTCGAGAGTCCACATTTCTAACAGTTTCCCAGGTGACATTGGGGCTGCTCGTCCAAAGACCACTTTGAATTGCAAGTTTCTAGTAAAAAGGGCTATGCTTTTCATTCAAGCAATGACTTTTTTCTCCCCAGTTTTAATATGTTTTTCCCAGTTTAAGCCCAGAGAAAAGATGAGCATCTGCAGAGGCAGGGAGGGATTTCTATCTGTAGGGGGCGTGCAGGAGGCAGCCAGTCTATGATTTTCTCTCATCATTGATGTGTCTATCTCTCTCTCCCTCTCCTTTCCTCTCTGAAAGCAACAAAAATTTATTTTTTTAAAAAGAATGTATTTAGCTGTAAGAACAGATTATTCAACTACTAGTACCTAAAGAGCAGCTAATATGACAAGACATCCAGAGATGTTGTTTTAATTGCTCAGCAATCCCATCTTGACCCAATCTCTGTGTATCCTTTTGTCCTCAAAGTTATTGCCTCCTGCTTACAAGAAGGCTGCTGCTGCTCCAGATAGCCGTTCCATGTTCCAGGAAGGAAGAAAAGCAGATGGCATGATGTCAACTGTAAATGTCCCTTTTTAATCAGAAATGCAAAAGCTTTCTCTGAAACTCTTTGGCAGACTTCCACTTACATTGCATTGGCCAGAATCTCATCACATACCCAGTCAACAAGGGAAGTGGGTAAAATGAATATTTAATTTTCCTACTTTCCATGATAGAGTTTGAGAAGGGATAAAGAGGGTGGGAATGAGTGTTGGCTCAACCAATTTACAATATCTGTGTCATTCAGGGTCGCCTGTAGAGTTTATCTAAGCATTTCTGTTTTAGAGTAATTAGCCCACCAACAATATCCTATCATGTTAAATGTACTGTGCTCACTAATAAAGAGCTGCCTTCTCTTTTCCTTGGTTCTCCTTCTAGTAACAGATAGCATGAAGGCCTCCGTTTGAGAAGGAATATGGGACAGACTGAGACCTGTTATTCTCCAAGCTTGTAATCACTCTTACCTGGCTCATGTTCCCAGGCTAATTCAGTGATTGTTTAAAGGAAAGATAAAGTAAAGACTATCAAGTGCAATTAAATCTAGGGAGCAGTCAATTCTGGACCATCTAGCAGTAGATGATTTGTTTAAGGATTTTCCACATTGAGAGGGAAAAATTACTTCCTTCAACTAAGTCCTTGATTTCAGTCCTACAAGTAATTCACCAGGTTTCTCAGCAGAGCATAGAGGGAGTTCTATCATCTCTTAACCAGGTTATTTGAAAGCTTTATTTTGTACTTCTTTGAGAAGGCAACACCTTTAATCAAAGCCATAATAATATGAGATTCTGAGGAATTCTCAGGAAATCACCAGAAAAGTCACATAATAAACCCCAGTGGAATTAGCGGAGTCTTTGGGATGGGTCTCTTACTCCTAGGACACAGGCTCCCCTGACAGCCTCCCCAGCTGCAGCTTCTGACTCTGCCTCCCCCTTGGGGAACCGATGGTGCACTGGGAAAGGTGATAGAAGACAGTTCAAGGGACTCTTTTATGGTATGGACAGAAAGGAAGGAAACTACCCTGGGGCCAGAAACAGCAGGAAACTGCAAAACTTGCCCCTTCTGGTAACTGTTCCCTCCTCTCACTGAAATTTAGGAGGGCTTTGTAGCCTTAGAGCAGTGGTTCTCAACCTTCCTAATGCCGCGACCTTTTAATACAGTTCCTCATGTTGTGGTGACCCCTAATTTCATTGTTACAAATGGAACATAATTAAAGCATAGTGATTAATCAAAAAAACAATATGTAATTATATGTGTGTTTTCTGAGGGTCTTAGGCGACCCGTGTGAAAGGGTCGTTCGACCCCCAAAGGGGTTGCGACCCACAGGTTGAGAACCGCTGCCTTAGATGAACACAGCTGGGCAGAGAGGGGGAGCTGGATAAATGAACACTTCTCTCTCCTCCTGTCCTGCGGGCACCCTCCTTTTAGCAATTAAAACCTGAAAGACGGAGAACAAGGGAGGATACAGTCCACAGAAGGCAAACTTCCAGGCTACAGAGCAGAGAGAAGGATCTTAGAGATTGTGCTGGGCGTTCTCCATTTGCCCCTACAGATCCAACGGCCTTCCTCCCATTTGTTGTTCCATCAAACTCACTGTCATCTCTTTACACTTGTGTAGCATGTCTACTATGCTGCCTTCTTTAACTTTCTCTGGGCCCTTCTTTTGCATCTACCTACACATAGCCCCACCTCTCCTGTGACATTTACCACTGATCTTCACGTTCATTATTTAATAGATCAGCTCCCCACTAAACTGTAATATTATTGAGGTCAGAGACTCAATACCATATATACCATATATACCATATATACCATATATACCATATATACCATATATATAGTTTTTTAACCCTTGTCCTACTGTCTGACACATAATCGATGTACAATAAATGTTTGACAAATTAAGGTAGGTGGAAGAGTATGAATTAAAGAGAACCCCTCCCTCCCCAAAGATCTGTCTACTGAAATATAGCTCTATTAACACTCCCTTGCACATTCATTTGGACTAAGATTCAGATGTTCTATATGTAATTTGTAAGTCCTAGGCTTTTTGCTGACGACTTTTTGTGTGTCACATTTGCAGTAACAGTTCAAATCTCAAAGCTCCAAAGACCCTGCCTGCCTAACTAACAAGATGTATAAATTCCTCTTATGATCCTCTCTCCTGTACTGGTAAAGAATCTCTAGGTGTGCTTACGGTGTCACACAATGTCCCTAGTTCCATCCTTACTCCTTCCCTAGGATTTAAGGATCTAAAATGGGTCACTCCTCCAGAAGTCCCAGGTTGGGATTTGTCTCACAGCTGATCAGGATCACTGCTTGCAGCTTTGCAGTTCCTCTACTTCTGCTGTGACCACTTTCATCTTTCTGCTGTCGCTTGGTCACCTTCTGGGCTTTGTCCTTGCTGCTGCCAGCTCTTCTCTGGACTGACTGTATCTACACCACCTGCCCCAGAGACCACTGACCTCCACACTGCCCACAGGTTCCTAGTCACACAGCTCCCGACTTCCTCTAACTTGCCAACCACCATTGCCTCTCTTTCCCGCTGTTCACTGGGGAAGTACTTTAGCTTTGTCTGACCAGACGTTTCAGAAGGGCTTCCTATACCAGAGCAGTGGGGCCTCTAAGGACTAAGCTCCCTATTCTTGATTCCTCTCCTTCACAGAGCTCAGGCATTCTAGGGTCAAGATGGATTGTATTTGGGCATGTGAGGACCTTAACCCCAACCCAGAGCCAAAGTGTCAACCCTTCTTGCTCACTTCGCCACACTTAACAGGCTGCTTCCCTCAAGGTGATTTTTCTCTAAAGGTTCCATTTCCATTTTCTGTAGTTTGCTTTTTTTTTTTGAGGATGTCTAGCCCATCCAGTGAGACTGTAATGTCTGAACCCTATTTGTATATAGGATTCAAGCTCTCTGATGAGCGTCTATAGGGTTCCATCAAAATCAAGGAGAATTAGTGGGCATTTGTTTCAAATATCTTCAAGTACTCTATGATAAGTAAGAATCACTGAACTTCTATGACAGAAGGATTTCTGTCCAGAAAACCAAAAATACTTTCAGGGAGTGGTCTTGTTTAACCCCATAGTCTACCCAAACAGTCTTACACCCAGCCCAGACAAGATACCCAGTGACATCTGGAAGGAATAACACTTTTTAATCCTACACACATGACATGATTTCATTTGACATGGCCAAGCTTGCTGCAGGCTGAGGGACACAGTAAATGATAGAACTCAGAAGTGGAGCTGGTACATGGTGATAGGATGGCCCTTACCTGTGTACCTGGCTAGCCCCAGGTCACTGCTGTACAATAAGCCTGCAAGCCTATGAGCCCGGGGCCTCCAACACCACAGAGTCCTAATGCCAGCTGGGCCACTGATTTTCACAGAAGGAACTCAGTCTGCTCTCATACTTGTGTATGTTATTTGCACTTTTCTTGTTTGCTGGTTTGGTAGGAAAGAGAAATGAAAACCAACTTACACTGAGGCAGATTTGTTATTCTTGTCCAGCTTCATAACTGGCTGAGGCCTTTGCTGTTTTCTGTTGGTTTCAGTCAAGTCATCAAACTGTGTGGTGATTTTGATGAGTGGAAGAGATCATAAATATTCAGATATTTGGATGCTTCCAAGCAGGTGAGAGCTCTGGGTTCAGGATGATGAAGTGGAAAACCACAGGCCTTGGAGTGCACAAGTCCCTCAGCTACCACATGTCATTTAATGCCATATGAAATAGCAAGGGCAGCATTTGCCCTTCGTCTACCTTCCAGGCTTTAGATGACTGATGGTCAGTAGGTGGAAGGTTATAGATATACTTTGCAAAATATATTCACAGGTATAATGTTTGGGAACATTAAGAGTACAGAGAAGGAAGTTGGAGAAAGGGATCAATGGCACTAATAATACTAATTAGAGGCATTAATGAGCAACTTTGTTCACTTCCCAATCTTACACAAGATTAACAACCTCAGGGAAGTGTTAAAAACATGGACTTACTCTTTAAGTGCGGTGAGTGTGGGTCATAACTGATCCTTATTAGTTATGTTTGTGAACAAATTAATTGATTCCTCTAACCTTCAGTTTTTTTCATTGATTAAAAATATCTACTCTGTAGGCTATGCATGTATGGGGACAGGGGATACATGAGAAATCTCTGTGTGTCTTCCTCTTAATTTTGCTGTGAACCTAAAAGTGTTCTAGCCCGGCCGGCATTGCTCAGTGGTTGAGTGTTGGCCTATGGCTCAGGAGGTGATGGTTATATTCGTGGGTCAGTGCATATGCCTGGGTTTTGGACGCAAGCCCCAGTGTGGGGCGTGCAGGAGGCAGCAGATCAACGATTCTCCCTCATCATTGATGTTTCTATCTCTCTCTCTCCCTCTCCCTTCCTTTCTGAAATCAATAAAAATATATTAAAAAATGAAAATAAAAGTGCTCTAGTGCAGTGAGCTAACAAAATAGATCAGTGGCTTAAAAAAATAAATTATTTTTTAAAAGTGACTAAAAATAGTATTAATTTAAAAAATACCTACCTAGAAAGATTCATGTGTAATTGATGATATTGGTGACATAAAGTATCTAACAAATAAGTGGTATTCAATGAGTGATTTGGGAGGAAAAGATGCAGTCATTAGCGTTTCTCATGAACACATTGCTGTCATTCCTTTATTAAGTTCCAAAAGGGGGAAGGGCTTTAAAAGCTGTAGGAGCAGAATATTCTCTTTTGCAGTATAGATAATAGGATGAATGAAAGTATACTGATAAAGCCCAACAGCAGCGCACATAAAGCAAATATGCTAAAAGCTCAGTTTCAGGAGCCAGACTGCCTGGGTTCAAATCTCAGCCCTGCCACTTGCTAGAAATGTGACTTTGATCAAATTACTTTAACCACTCCATGCCCCAGTTTCCACATTTATAAGTTGAAAATAATCATATATTTTCTAGAGTGTTGTTTAGATAATTGAATGACTTAACACATGTTAATATATATAAAGAGATTAGAGCAATCTGTGCCCTTAGTAAATGCTATATGTGTTTGCTATTATTATTATTTTATTACTATTACCCTTTTTATACCTTTTAAATGACTGGACAGTGCCTTGGACATGAAAGGCATTCAATAAATATCTTTTGAAATTTTTTTTGAAGGAAAGAAGATAAGGCAGTTAGGTGGTAAGTGACAAGGCTTGTAGTATCTATTAAAAATGGTACTAATATTTAGCCCCAAAAACAAGATTGAGTGAAAAACTGTACATGACGACATTAGAGAGAATGTCTTCTCACCGTCTAACTTAGACGATAGGCTCCTGTAGTCAGAGAAATTAGACCTTCCTGTTGCCCCTTGCTGGGCCACTAAACCCTCCAGAGTGGCCACCTGTGTGCCTCTGACTTGCACCTGCTGGGGGACTGCATGGCTGCCACTGTGGGGACCAGGAGCCCTGTTCATGGGATGCAACCAGGGCAGCTCTGCTCTCAGCTGCTTTGTATATTGTGGTCTCACTGCTTTAAAAAGGGTGGTTTTTGTTTTGTTTTGCTATTGTTGGTTTTGTTTTTAAATTACTGCACTAGATAAATCAAGAAAAGGGAATATGCAGATATCTTTCAGGATGTGCAGTGCAGCCCACCCGGACCTGGCACATCATGCCATTCCCTGGTAGATCTGCGTTCTGAGTTGAAAATGAAGCAAACCTCATGCTTGTCTAAAGGCCTTTCTTCCTGCCCTCTCCTCACTCTTTATTTCTTACTGTCTTTTTGTGCACCAGTTATTGTATGCATTTTCTACTTGTGTGTTTATGGCTGAGGGATTGCTTTCAGAGGGATACCGTAAGAGCGGGGAAATTAAAGCATCAAAGGACCTCAAGCAGAAAAATCCATCTGACCTGGTGACAGTTGGTAAGCATTAGAGAAAATCTCATTTATTTGAAAACCATAAGTTTGGCAATTTCATTTCGGCTTAACTTCGCTGTCCTTCCCGGGTTCAATCAAAGAGAGGAGGAAAAAGCAACTTCACTGAATTTGGTCGGAGAGAAACTTTGAAGCTCACAGCAAGGTTGTTTATGTAAGAAAAATATCTCATTGTTGGTCCAAATCCGACTGCCTGATGCCCTGTTGCATTTTAATGCAAACTTTTAAAGCTATGCCCCAGATTTTCCTTTGCAGCTGATGGATGGGGAGTATGGCTCCATAAGAAGGCACACATTTTTTCCGCCCTTTTCTACTTCTGGCTGCTTTATTGGGTGCTTTATCTCAACCGCTTACAATTGTTTTATGATGGAGGCTGCATTCCAGCTCATCTCGAAGTAGAATGTGCTCTTCCACAGGGGCAGGGCCCAGGAAGAATGTCTTTCTTGCAGAAGGAAAAGTGGCATTTGTCAGTGATGCAAACCAGACAGGAAGGGAAGGATGGGAACGCTGCTTGTTCACAAAAGGATCCTAAGACACTGAAGAGTGAGCCTGACAGATTCCATCAGTGACTGAGGTCATCTGCCTGCAAGTCTTGTCTCTAATCACAGAGCAGATAGGCCCGGGCTGGCATGGGGCTGTGCACCCTGGGCTTTGAAGGTAGTGACAGACACTGCGGCTTTCACCAGGCAGAGTGTTGGCGCTGCTTTCCTGGGAAGACCTTTGACCTGGGTCATGTTCTTCGTATCTTCAATCTCCCATCTGCCCCAAATTTAACTCTTCTAGACAGGCCAGAGCAAAGATTCCATCCTGGTTAATGTGATCAGTCCTATTTCAGAACTCAGACTAGAACTAAAACATTCCATTTCTATGAGAAAGTCCATTGTAGCTTTGCTCATCTACAATGTCACCATCTTCATGGAGTATTGTACTTTCCTGAGAGTGTTTGCTAGAAAAGACTTTTAAAGGAAAAAAAAAATTATAATGAATGAATAAATAACCTATTGTGCAGTATCTGAGGGTAAGAAATAGCTCAGTTTTGTTTATTTTTAATGTGTAGTTTAAATCTAAGAATCAATTAATTATCAATTGTACAACTGTGTAGCTATAAGATACTTAGGCCTCATTTAGTTTTTATGGTGTGCCAAAGAGTTTCAATACTTTTTTGTTCACAAAATGTTTAAAATTTGTTTGGGGAAACAAAACAATCTTAAATAGCAATTAGTGAGAAGACAATGTGATAATTAACTACATTTTATACTGTCAAAATAAAGTGCTGAAGAGTCAAGTACTCTAGAGAACAGAGCCTAGTAGAATGAGGTGTTAATTGCATGGTATAGATTAAAAGGCAGGAGCAGTTCCAGAGAGTTGACTATGGTGCAGCTTTGTTAGGAAACCATTGAGGAGGCAGTTCATGCAGTCATTTAAAACATCTTTTTCTTGGTTATATTGCATTGTTCTGAGAGTAGTTTATGATTCTTGATATCAGATCCAATTAGTTACCCTAAGGACTGGAAGAAAAGGTGTATGCTAATACATCTATGTGTTAGACTGAATCTGAGTGTTATGGGGTAGGTTTACCTTGGGAAAAGAGGTGCTCATTTAAGCTTTTACCAGATAGCTTTTAAAGCATGAACTAAACTCACTGTTCTTTTAAAAATGTTTCCTAGCTTTTCCTAAAATATCTAGCAATGTTCTTGAGAACTGGCGACAGGGAGCTTTCAAAAGAAGTAGATTTGATTTCATGGTTCCCTTTACCATCAACCACAATTCTCCTTTAAGTGGCATAAAGCTGGGATCTTCATCTCACACACTTAAGGCCCCGAGGTGTGTTAACATTTCCTTTGAGTAACGAGGATTCTTCTTCACTCCAGAGTGTTTTGGACTCTGAGTGATTATCACTTCAGGAGATCTTCCAGACCTTTAGGAGACTTCTCATTAGCTAATGTTCAGTGCTACCAAGAGGACCACCAATGACTTATATCTTATAACAGTCTTTTCTTAGACTATGTTGCAACTCACTCCTTTTGTCATCTATTTGATCAGGGGTTTCTTAGTAACCTTGGGTTCATTATAAAGGATCTATGGGATCTCTGTAAAAGTCTTAATTAACCTTACATTTTCAATTTGTGATCTGGGTAGGAACAAAGTTTCTTGGATGCTTTTCCTGACCTGAAACTGTTAAAGCACGTGTGGATTATTTGATGGGCTAACAGGGACCACCACTACTCTTTGGATCCCACTACGAGAAATACTGCTCTAGGTCCATCAAAGGAATGGGCTGCCATGTCTGAAAGAGAACAAGATGGGGAATTGCTGCTCTGTGGATGGAAGAAGAATGAAGCCTGGCCATGGGGTGTGGGCAGTTTCCTGAAACTGGGCAGAGGAATGAGGTGGTGGCAATACAACTATCTAGAGATGGCAGAACCCCAGATGGGAAAGATTGTGCTGTGGAACTAGAAGCCAAGCAGCAGAGATAAATTTCTTTAGCTGAGCTTGGTAAGAGTGTGAAGGCTTATTCAAGGGCCTGTAAACCGTACTAATTTAAAAAAAAAAAAACCCTAAAAGTCTGTGAAATAAGGACAAACTCCTCCATTTTCCTGGATGACAAAGATTTCATAACAAATAAATAATTTATTGTGCAGTACCTCTGAGGCTAGATCTAATTGGAGGAGAGAGGGAACTAAGTAAAATAGCCCAGTTTTATTTATTTTTAATGTGTTGCTTGGGGTTCTGGTAATATCCAAGAGTTGTGATGAAGCCCTGATAATCAAACTTCTCATCAACCTCGTGAAGGAGTGTTAGAAGAAAATTTCATTTTTTTTCAAAAAATTATGAAACATAAATGCTGTTGCATTCCAGAAGTCGTGGGAGTTCAAATCTGTTAACAAGTCTTCAACAGAAGATCACTGCAAAAAGACTTACTTCTGTTGGGATGTAGATTTCTCTGATCTTGAGAATTGGCTTAACAGACAAATTGGTTTTTGTTTTTAATCCTCACCCAAGAACATATTTATGGATTTTAGAGAGAGGAAGGGGGAGAGAGAGGGAAACATCGATGTGAGAGAGAAACATCTACTGTGGTTGCCTCTCACACATCACCCAACTAGGGACCAAACCCCCAACCTAGGTATGTGCCCTGACCAGGAATTTGAACCTGTGAACTCTCAGTACATGGGAGGACATTCAACCCAAGTGAGCCACACTGACCAGGCGAGGCAAAGCAAATTTAACAAACATAAATGCAAGCCATGTAGGGATTGCGTAAGCCACAATCCCATTTGGTAAAATGAAAAAAGAAAACCTAACTAAACATGTGTTTAGTGGAATGCATCAGTATTTCTAAGCAACGGTGACTGTCAACACTGACTACAGAGAAGTAGTGGACCTGAGGACTCTTGTGGACTTTCCACTCATATCATATCAATCGTATTAAAGTGAGCTGACAACCCACATTTAATTAAATGCATACAGAGATATGAGTTGAGTTGTAGTCACAGGTTCCCATGTAGCATTTTAAAAATATTAGTTTTAATTTTGTGATTATATTGTTAATAGTTGGAACCAATCAATTCCTTTTTCCGTATCTCACATATTTCCACAGGGAAATATATCTGGGAAATCTTGAGGCCCCAGGTGATTGTACCTCTGTGCCTAATGGAGTGAAGGTGAAGAACGAGTGATCAGAGTGTACTTCCTATGCCAACTGACTTGTCCTCCCGCTCCTCATAAAAACAGCAGGGGGGTGACCTTAAGCCAGTGTCAGAGTCTATCACCAAACATGATACAACCTGCTCCTTTCCAGATGAACTACAAACGTATTTCATTCTAGTGGAAGGAATGTAAGCAATTTCGTCCTAAAATATCTATAAAATGGTTAAAAAGCTTTTTATAATGGTACAAATAAATCAAACCAGTGACTTTTTTATGGCTTCAAATGCAAAGGCATTCTTATTTGATGGGGTATATTTTATAAGAATATGAAATTTCTCCTTTTATTTTTATCATTTTTTTAATCCTAACCCAAGGATATTTTTTTCTTTTCAGAGAGAGTGAAAGGAAGAGAGGGGAGAGGGAGAGAGAGAGAGAGAGAGAGAGAGAGAGAGAGAGAGAGAGAGAGAAAATGATGTGAGAGAATGGCATTGACTGGTTGTCTCCTGACTGGCCAAGGATCAAACCTGCAACCCAGGTACGTGCCCTTGACCAGGAATTGAACCCAGGACTCTTTGGTGCATGGCCACCACTCTAACCACTGAGAATACTGGCCAGAGCTGAAATTGTTCCTTTTAATTGGCAGGTTTGAGGTAGGTTGAAACAGTGAAATACTGGCAAGAATACTGGACATGTGCCAGGGAAAATGAATTGTGTTTTATTTCTCACACAAAGGAATTATATGAGCTTCACTGCATCGCTTGCAGTTAAGTCCCCAGTTTCTTCTGTTGTGAGGTGAATGATTTGTAACGGATAGATATTTTCTAAACTTCAGTCATTCCAAATCATTTCATGATTTTTTTTTTGCCATAATTACATGCTAGTAAGCCAAAAAAGGTTGTGATACTTTTCTTTATATATATTCCACTTTTATTTTAAAGATGTATTTGAGAAGACTTCTGTTTCTAGTCAAGATGGAATAACAGGAAGCAGATTTACCCTCCCACCTGAAACAACTGAATATATAAACAAATTATAGGAAGCTGACATTTTCAAGACATTGAACATCAGGGAATGAAGGCCAGTGATATCTGGGAGAGATGATATAAATGAGGTTAGCTCTACAGTTGTCCCAGGTTATAGCCTAGAAAGTGTTTTCAGATGTGGAACCGGGAGGGCGAACCCTGGCAGAGCCTCGTAGTCTCTCTGAGTTGAGGCCAGCAGACTGGAGAGAAAACAGCTGCAGAGTAAACTGGAGACCTGAGAAGTTTCCCTCCAGTATTCAGCTTAGTAGTAATCGGTGCATGCATGTGAGAAAACTACTTGAGGCTGAGAAAAGAACCATCTGGAAGTATTAGAATGAATGATCAATAAGGATCATAAAGTGCTGGGAATAGTGCCTCTTCTCAGCAGTCAGACCTCATAATTCTGAAGAATCAGGTATACAGAAGGGTATTGCCTCAGTCATGGGAAAGTTGGCCCTCCATTAAACTCCACTGTGGTCTCACCTGAAAAAGCTTAAAAGCAAAACCTGATAGGATCAAACTGTACCAGGCAACTTAACTGTGTCCCAGAGCAAAGTTAAAGAACTTTTATTAAAAAAAAATATATCCCTGCTGGTGTGACTCAGTTGGTTAGTCATTGTCCTGCCCACCAGGAGGTTAAGAGTTCAATTTTCGGTCAAGGGCAGGTGCCCAGGTTTTGGATTCAATCTCCAGTAGGGGATATGGAGGAGGCAGCTGATAATATCAATCTTTCACTCTCTCATCCATGTTTCTCTCTCTCTCTCTCTCTCTCTCTCTTTCTCTCTCTCTCTCCCCCTCTTTTCCTTTCTCTCTAAAAATCAATACACTATTCTTTAAAAAATAATATCCAACACCAATCAAAATAAAATTTCCAATTCTGGTACCCATTCAAAAATTACCAGGCATTCAAAGAGGGATAATGAGAAGGGGAAAAAATAATCAAAACAACCCCAAACTGACACAGAATTTAGAATTTATAGATAAGGACATTAATCAGCTATTATAGCTTTAATCCACATATTCAAAATTGTAGAGGAAAGACTAAATATTGTTAGTAGAGAAATGGAAAATATGAAAAATATGCAAATTGAATTTCTATTGATGAAAACTAGAATGTCTGAGGTGAGAAATACACAGGGTAGAACTGATGACAGATTGGACAATACAGAAGAAAAGACTGATGAATCTGAAGACATAGGAATAGAAACTATTCTAACTGAAACATAGAGGAGAAAAAAGAAAGTAATGAATAAAGCTTCAGAGGGTTATGGAAAAACTTCAAACAGTCTAATATATGTGAAAGCTGATCTGCCCAACCATTCTGGTTCAGTGGTTTAGTGTCAACCCATGAGCCAAGAGGTTACTGGTTCAGTTCCCAATCAGGGCACATGCCTGGGTTGTGGGCTCAATTCCCAGTAGGGGGCATGCAGGAGGCAGCTGATGGATGATGTTCCTCTTTCATTGATGTTTCTAACTCTTTATACCTTTCTTTCCCTCTCTCTCTAAAAGTCAATAACAAATTTAAAAAAGAAAGCTGATCAAGCTGTATTAATATTAGACAAAATAAGTATCACAACAAAGAATATTACCAAGGATTTTTAAAAGTCCATTCCTTAATGATAAAAGGGTCAATTCAACAAGAGAATATATCAATCCTAAACATTTATACACCTAATAACAGAACTTCCTTCAAAATATATGAAGCCAAAACAGATAGAACTATAAGAAGAAATAGACAAACCCACAATTATGGTTGCAGATTTCACCACCCTTCTTTCAATAATTGATAGATCAAGTGGGCAGAAAATCAACAAGAAGACTTTACTACCACATCAAACCCACTTGACCTGATGGACACTTATAGAACATTCCATCCATCCATTGCAGAATACACATTCTTCTCAAGGGCACCCAGAACATTTGCCAAGAGAGACCATATTCTGGGGATTAAAACAAATCTCAATAAATTATAAAGGATTCTGACCACAAAGGAATTAAAATAAAAATCAATAACAGGGTGATGTTTGGACAATTTCCAAATATTTGGAAAATAAATAACATACTTCTACATTACCCATGGGCCAAAGATGAATTCCGGAGAGAAATAAGAACGTGTTTTTACCTGAATGAAATGAAAACACAGCATATTAGAAGAAATGTATAGCACTAAACCCCTACAGAAGAATAGAAGAAAGATCTCAAATGACTTCAGCTTCTACCTAAGAAACCAGAAAAGGAAGATGGAATTAAACTCAAAACAAGCTAAGGAAAGGATTGTGTTTTATCCTGGTAACAGTTAGCTGTGTGACCTGGGGAAGCATTGTTCCCTAGACCTGCCTGGTTTCATCATTAGAAAAATGAGGGCTGTAAACAATATCACGTCATACCAAATGCTGGGTCTGCAGCACAGGAATCACCAAGGAGCTTATTAGAAACACTAATTTCTAAGTGCTGACCCAGATCTAGGGAATCACAATTTCTGGGTAGAGCCTAAGCACCTTTAAAACACAGAAGTGATACGACTGTTCGGAGAGCGGCAAAACCAGTGTCATACCGTTTAATGACATGACTTCTGAGGAGATGCAAGCTAGGAAGGCTCATCCTTTGACAGGAGGGTCCTCAGCTTCAGGGTGATCCCTTCCTCCTGTGACTCAACTAACCAAGTCATCCTGGGAGATTGCAGGACCTGGACACTGAGGATATTAGCCGTGAGAAGGATGGACTAATGATAGAGATCTTTCATTCATCGTATGTTATAGAAGCCTCAGAGATTTTTGGTTGCTTCCTTAGTAGGTGAGGGAGTTGAGTATGACTGAGGTTGGATTCCCAGCCCTTCTAGCAACATGGGAACACAGGAAGTGGTTTAATTTGTTTCATTTTCATTTCATTTCTGCCTATTTCTGTTCCCTAACTTACTTCCTTAATCATAAATGTCTCAATGTTTCTCTTTGAACAACCTCAACAAATTTATGCTGGTATCTTTTCGAACTGTTCTCTAAAATGAGTTTCATTTGGAGCAAATTATTCTTTCAATCTTTTGTTTCTTGGCTGTCCTTCCAGAAATTAGTCCTTCTTCCTATGCTTTGGAATTTTGGTTTGCAGACTCATTTCTAGTATCCACTCCAAGCATTTCCCTCCCTCACAGTTTGGTGGTTGTCTCTACCTAACCCAGCTCTTCTACTCTTAAACCAGAACAGGGTTTTACAATTCAGCTGGGATGTACTGTCTCTAGGGGCCATTGAAAGGTACAGTAGGTCCTTTTACAGAGCCAGTTGGCTCAGTTCCTGTAGCATTTAGGCTTTTTCCATTGTCTTCTGAGGTTCACAGCTTCATCTGAAGTCCTAGCCCCTGTAGAGCGGAGAACCCTGTCTGCCTCTGGCATCAAACAGGAAGCCTGGCTCTGCTCCAAGTCTCATTCACATTTAGAACTCCTTGTTCCGCTGGGACCAAGCTCCCAATCACCAGTGCCTACATCCAGGCCCAGACAACCCACAGTTTACACCTTCCTTTTGTATCTGGTCCGTAGAGATTTCATCTTGTACCAGAGCCTGTCTGCATCTTCTTGGTTTTCTTTCCTTCTTTTCTTTCTTCCTCTCTCCCAGTCCCTCCCTCCCTCCCTCCCTCCCTCCCTCCCTCCCTCCCTCCCTCTCTCTTCCTGCCTTTTAAATATTTCATCTGTCACTGCTATGTGTTCAGAGCAGAAAGGTGAACTCACAGCCTTTTGATCATTATAAAAGTCTGAATTCATTTGAAATGGTAAACAAATGACATTCTTTCCAACCCCCAGTCTCAGGAGTAAGATCTACATCCTCTACCATGATTGATTTTCATTGTTCCTCCACCTGACAGAGCCTGAGCATTTATGTCTCCTATTAACACTGTGGTATGTTTTACAAGTTGGTACTTATTGATTTGTTGGAAATGTTATGTGTATATGTTTTCCAAGGTAATCTGCTAACTGCTTAAAAGCAGGGATCGTGGCGTATCGTTAAAGTATTCCCCAAATGACACATTCTATGGTAGCCAGACACCAAAAGCCTCAATAACTATGAAATTTACTCCCCCATCTCAAATTTCCTTGATTCCTCCATCAAGTGTCCTATTAATATTAATAAAAATATTTGTAAAAATATGTATATACCAAAATGTAATGTTGAAATATGAAAATGGACAGCTATATACAATTTACAAATATGTACATATTTGACATTTTTTTGGGCCCTTTTCTTTTTCTGCTATGTGCTTTGAGTATTAGTGCCTACTGATCTTTCAACTTGAAAAATATTGTACAGTTGTCTACTATCCATTTCCCAGTGATCTGAGAGAGAAATTCCCCGTGGAAGGGCCTGCCCATCAGGAAGTCAGCTACCTGTGACCAGACAGCCAGTACATTCTTTCTTTGAGCAGGTGTTAACCCAGCCCAGCTAGTTAAGAGCCTGCAGGGTCTCTAGTTTTGGGAGTCAAAGAGGCAGCCTGTGTGGGGTCCCTCCTCCTCCCCCACAGACCCATTTGTTACTGGGGATACACGCCCCCAGGAATCTTTCAGTGTTCTTCAAACAGTAGGCAGGCACAATGCACCCGACCTTGTTCAAAGGCAGGGGCTCACTGCCCCAGGCGGAGAGTGCAGAAATACAGACAATTACATCTTTCTCCAGGTTTTCTCACTTCCCTGCGTGGAAAGGCTCCTATATCTGTCGACCAAAACACTTATTATTTCTCCCTTTTTTGTCTTCACTTCAGTAAATTAACTAATGCACACCATCGGTTCTTAATGATTCAGCAATAAGAATCTTCGCTTTGATAAGAGGCAGCCAGTGGGGAAAATGCAAAACTTTGTATTCTTTATACCTTAGATCATTTATTTACCTCAGAGAAGAATGTTTTTTGTGCCCCCTCACTGAATCAGGAATGGACTTTGTGCGAAGCATGTTTGATCCTGCAGAAAGGCTCTTTGGAGAGTGGCATTTGCTCAAAGGGAACCGATGCCTGCAGGGTGTTCTCACTGAGGTGGAGGTGGCTGGTGACAAGATGTGACATCTGTAGAAGAAATATAGCCAAGCATTTTAGTCGCCTAATACTTCTCAAAAGGCACAGGACTCACTCACAAAGCAATAGTAGAGAAACTTGGCTCATGGTCGAAAGGCTATTTACGCAGAACTCTATCCACCCAATGGTACTTGCATTTTAATTATAAAATGGAGAGAGAGATGTGAAATCTGTGTGAGGCCGATACTGCCACCACGTAGTCATGAACACACATGAAATGCCTAGCCTAGCGTGGCAAAGACTATCTTGAAAGAAATCCATGATAAGACAAGTGTGTCCATTTGTGTGAGAAAATGAAGGATACTTTACCAAAAAAAGGTAATTTGCTAAGTAATTGAAATGTTATCTTTAGACTCTAGGTTTCCTTTCAAGTTTCAGCTTGGGCTTATAAAAACAAACTAGAAAGTGACTACATTCCTAAATCCCTGTAAAATGGGCTTAAAACCCGATTGGCACATTTTAACGACTTGTGTGAGTTGGGGGTGGAACACTAGGAAATGTTTTTTTCAAGTGCATACTCAAAGATGAAATATAGTAATGTGTGCAAAAGTAGTTATAGAAAAGAGTGCTGTTGAATATGTTTGCCAGGAGATTTCGATTCTAAAAGTGGAAAACTTGAAAGTCAGGGCCAGGGCTGCCCGCCTTGGGAGGGGCCTAGAATTCAGTGAAGCCACCACCCCACCTTCTAGTACAGGGAGTGTTATGGGTTGAAAACATAAGAAGTTCTGTTTCCTGAGACCTCAGCATGTGGCCTTATTTGGAGTTAAGGGCTTTACAATTAGTTATAATGAGGCCACACTGGATCAGGATGAGCCCTAATCCAGTGACGGGTGTCCTGTCTTTCTAAGAAGAGAAAACAGAGGAGGCAGAAGATACCCGGAGGAAGCCATCGACAAGCCCAGGAACGGCAGGTTTGCTGGCAGTCACCAGAAACCAGGAGGGAGACGGGAGATGTGGAATAGACTCTCCTCCCTGAGGGGGCCTTGATTTTGGACTTCTACCTTCTGTGAGAAAGTAAGTTTCTATTGTGTTAAGCCAAGGAATTTGGAGTATTTCATTATGGAAGCCTGAGCAAACCAATGTGAGGTAACATGTCTACTAGGCTTATGATATGTAAGTGGGAAAAAGGGCTGAGATCTCGGCTTTAGAATAGGATTCTCACTGAGCCCCTTGATTTCAGCGTAACAGAGTTTGCTTTTTGGGTTGCAGGTTTGATTCCTGTCAGGGCATGGGCCTGGGTTGCCGGTTCAATCCCTGGTTGGTGGTGTCAGGATGCATGTGGGAGGTAACCAGTGTTTCTCTCTCTCCCTTCTTCTCTAAAAAAATCAATTTTAAAAATTAAAAATAAAAGAAGATAATAATTTGAATAACGTTCTCTAACTTTGACAAGTATTTAAACGTGAAAGTATACATTAAAGTTGGGTTCCTGTTGTGTGTGTTTTTTAAGAAAACCTGTAATATTTAATATCTGCTAGTTGCCCCCATTGGCCTCTGTACCCAGTCTTGGTTCTCTGTACAATGATTTATTTGAAGTGCTTTTAAGATAGCATAGCTAACTTGACATCTTTCCAGGAATTTATGTTTATTTTCTGGATTTTTCTAGGCCTTGCCATGGTTTCTTCATCCATCTGTCACATTAATATTTTTTAGTATCTCCTTGGAATGTGAATTATTTTTGTTCTTTCGTTTAAGTTGCTTCATTTCAAGGTCATTAGGGTTTTCATTTGGGCTTGTGAAAATAATTTTTTTAATCCTTTGGTGACTTGGGCAAATTGATGAAGTAAGCACAGTTTCAGTTTGTTTTTCTCTATATTCCTCCCAAACTGTATTTTTAAAAACACGTTCAACCACAGGCTTCTTGGCTCCTACCAACCTCAGATTTAGGTAAAACTTGGCCTAAATTCTGATTCTAAGAATGTACAATTTCTGATAAAAGGTCACTACACCTTGCAGAATTGTACTGACTTGCTTTTTCTGTTGTTGTTGTTAATCCTCACTGGAGGATATTTTTCCCACTGATTTTTGTTTAATTATTTTTCCCACAGATTTTTTTAGAGAGTGTAGGGGAGGGAAAAAGGGAGGGAGGAGGGAAAAAGCAAGAGGAGGGGGAGAAAGAGAGAAGCATCAACACATCAATGCGGGAGAGACACATAGATGGGTTGCTTGCCTCCCACACGTGCTCAGACTGGGCCGGGAATCAAACCTGCAATCTAGGGACATGCCCTTGACTGGGAATCGAATCTGTGACCTTTCAGTGCTCGTGCTGAGGCTCTAACCATTAAAAAATACCAGCCAGGGCTACTATTGCTTTTGATACGTTTTCTAATGTCTTTTTATGGATACCTTCTGCAAGGGCATATTATATCATAAAGTGAGTTTGGTGTTTAATCCCTCAAGCATTCCTTCTGAAACCTCCCGGATTCCCCTGCTCACACTGTCATGTTTCATATTTACTTATTAGGTTATTGAACAATGACTTTGTTCCTCTCTAGACTGAAAGCTCAATGAGACATGGCATCAGCTATGTTTTTGTTTTGCACATCACTGTCGTTCAAGCTGCTAGCATGTACCATTTGTTCAAGGGGTAGTTAGTGAATGAAGGAATTTGCTCTGTCAGCAAAACTCATTGCTATTCTTTTAACATAGAATTCCAGGGAACTTTCACACTTCCATATTTGATTATTCCATGTACCGTTACAGTGTCAGTCCCATGACACCTCTACATTTGCTCAATCTATCAGACATGGAGAATGTTGGCAAAGGAGCACATTTGTGTTAGATTGGCAAGATTGTGACTTATGCTTTCCACTGAAGAGGAAGGACTGGCTGCTGGATCCTGGCCGCTAGGCTCCGGACCCTGTGACAATCAAGGCTCTCCCAAGGTGGGACAGCCAGGCCCTGCACAGAGGACACTGGCCAGAGATGTACTGCTGAAGAATTGTACAATTTTATTGGAAAATCCTGTTTTCTTGTTGAAAGTGATTTCTCATTGGGAAAAAGGGGAAGACAGATAGCTATGACAACATCCACACGTAGAACTAGGAATGGACTATTCACAGTTGACTCTTCAAAAGACCACCAGAAAAACCTGAAGATCAAGCACAGATAAATTTATCTGTTCTATGGCAACACAGACAGCACCTCCTGGGCAGAATCTTAGTAGAAACTTAAAACTTGAATAACATTCTTGCTAGCATAAAGCCTTCCTTAGCTACTGTCCTGTTATACCGGCCCACAGAGTGCTAAATCTGGATTAATCCTACAATTTGTGATGAAATTGTTTTTCATCTTTTCTTTCAACAACTGTCTGCTGTCTGCTGGTTGGTAGCTGTAGGAGAAGTGAATTTAGAAGGGCGCTGAGGCCAAGTCAGGGCTCAGAAAAAAACAAACACATGACCATTCACAATGTCTGCTTTGGGCACAAGAGGAGAGTGGTGAAAGTTTAACTTTTATACTTGTCTTTTTTTCTTTAAATAAATTTTTATTGATTTCAGAGAGGAAGGGAGAGGGATAGAGAGATAGAAACATCAATGATGAGAGAGAATCATTGATTGGCTGCCTCCTGCATGCCCAACATGGGATTAAGCCCACAACCTGGGCATGTGCCCTAACCAGGAATCAAACCATGACTTCCTGGTTCATACACAGATGCTCAACCACTGACCCATGCTGGCTGGGCTGTATTAAGTCTTAAACATTTATATCTCTGTTGAGTTTTGGATCCACATAACTAACTACCCACTGGGTAACCTTGACTGGATGTTCTACCACCTTCTCAATCTGCACATGTCTAAACTTAAAATTGTGATTGCTCTCCTTCACTAAAGTTTATTAATCAATCCATCAGATAGGCCTGATGATTCTTGCCAGCAGTGTTCCAGGCAGGATTACCTGTTTTGATTAGCACTCAACTTGAGAAAAAGCCTCTTTGCAACCTGGCTAAGGAAATTTGTTCAAATTGTGGAATTATAGGCATCAGCAGTGGGGATGAGATGATGGAAATCCGACCTCCTAAGATCTTATCCATTTCACCTTTCTTGGCTGAGTACAGACGTGAGATCAGAAGCAAAAATTTAACTGGTACTTGTTTATCTCAGGTACAGTCATAGAAGGAAATAAAACTTTTGGATTTATTCTTTACAATATCCTAATTAGGTTTCATATATCTGCACATACCCCTCGACTTCCTCTCTTTCACTTCCAACATTTTCATTGTCTGATGGTCATTAGGAGAGAACTTTACTTATGTGAAGAACTAGCGGCCCGGTGCACGGATTTGTGCACATTGAAAAGAAATTAATTAGAGGAAACATTTTAATATCGCTATTCGGCCTTTTTCTATAATAGAAGTGTCAACCAAATTCATGATCAACAATGCCATATTGAAACACATGTGTGCAATTGGTGCCAGCGAGAGCTTTATATATATATATATATATATATATATATATATATATATATATAAAGATAAACTTGCTTAATTAGACCTGCTTTCTGATTTAGCTAAACTTTTTTCCAGCCCAGTGAAGCACCCCAACTTCTCTTTCAGGAATTGTCAGCAACACAGGAGTAAATATCAACACAAAGCAGATTATTATTGTAGATCACGCAGGGAGAACAAAGGGTAAAATATTTAACTGCAGCAGTGTTTGACCCTATTCTGTACAGTGAGCAAACCTGAAGTCATTTTCAAGGTCCACTATTTCTTCTTTTCAGTTGGGTCAAGTTTCTAAGCTTTCTAAATCTCCATTTTCCGGCTAATGAAAAAAAAAAAAAAGAATTCCACCAAGTCTCCTATCTACCTACTTAAGGACTTCTATGAGGATCAAGTGAGATGAGGCACAGAAAAACACTTCACAGACATTTGGTTAAAGTGTGAAATATTTGTACTTGGCTATAAAGCAAGTCGTGTTCTTGGGCTGAAGAAACTGCAAGAAGGCTAGCCGTCCCTATGGAGAAGAAGCTGGGTGTTGCTACGTGTTGTCATTACCCAGCGCCCACAGCCACCATTTCTGGGCTGGGCTGGGCAGTGGGCCACATTTTGTGCCATGGGGTCTTGGCAGCTTTGGCTGCGATTTGGTGGGCTGTCGCTCTGGGATGGTGTCAGGGCCTGTGTCCCACTTGGGGGAAGCCAAGTGTTGCTTTGTGGGCGCCAGGCCCGCGGTGCCATTTTTCTGTAAATGACCAGTGCACATCATGGCAGCTCCTGCATTGAGAGTCTTCCCCCTGGTGGTCAGTGTGCATCATAGCGACCGGTCAGACAGTCAGACACTTAACATATTAGCCTTTTATATATATAGATTACAGTGTCAATTCCCAGCAGGATGATATCTGAGTTTACGCAAAAAATGCTCCCTGATAGAAACAAGGTCTAAAGCTGTCTTAACACAAGTGAGGGGTCTCTACTGGCAGCCAGAATTACTGTCTTCTAGTAGAAAAACTGGTAGGGAAAATTGAGTTCCTATAATAAATTTCAAAACAGCAGCTTAGCTGTAAATGATTTTTTAAAAGTCACTTGACTGTGCAAACTAGTTAGAGCAGAAATATTTTAATGATATTTCAAGAGCTTAATGTCAACCATCAGTGCCCAATAAATGAAAACCACTTTTAGTGATACATCTGGAAATATGATGGTTTTGTTGAGCCAAATATCTCTGAAGCTCTGCAAAATCTGAATTTTTATTTTTACCATGTGCTTGTTATATAAACTTCTGGTGTTTGTGATAGAGGAAAAGAAGATGAATTAGATACTACCTGAGATGTTGAAAAATGAGTAAAATGCTAAGGCATTAAATTTATTGTTTACTCATTGAGAGAAAGAAAGTTAATAATTTACTTAAAGGAAACAATTTTACTTAAGGAAAGGATAATCCTATATAATAAAAGCCTAACATGCTAAGTGTCCGGTCGACTGGTAGGCTGTTCAACCAATCAAAGCGTTAATATGCTAAAGATATGCTAAGGCTGCTCAACCACTTGCTATAACATGCACTGACCACCAGGGGGCAGACACTCTGATTGGTAAGTTAGCTTGCTGCTGAGGTCCATATCACTCCCCAGCCCCGATTGCGCACCTGTGGGGTCCCTAGGCCTGGCTTACGCCCTCTCTCAATCTGGGACCCCTCGGGGGATGTCGGAGAGCTGGTTTTGGCCTGATCCCACAGGCCAGGCCAAGGGACCCCACTGGTACATGAATTCGTGCACCGGGCCTCTAGTATTTTAATAAGCAAAAAGGGGAAAAAGGATATATTTTTAAATAGGAGCAGCATCACTGGAATGAAACAAGTAATGTGCCGAAGTAGCTACTTTGAAGGGGGAAGCACTCATTGGAATGGAAAATTTCTTTACATTTCTATAAAATCCAAACATTGTCTTCATTCTCGTCTATTTATTCATTTAACTAATATTTATTGAGTACCTACTCTGTGTATTGCATTGTATGAGACATTGGCGATATGTCATAGCTTTTTCTTTCATGAACATTTAGTTACATTGTCATTAAATTGATTAATTCATGCATTCATTATATTAGGTAAAATTAGTTTAGCTCTGTGTGACAGGAAACTTGAAATGACAAGGGTTCAAACAATTGCCTCATGCAAATACAGATCATCCAGACCTCAAATTGTGATTCCATCATCCTGAAAATCCACAAGTTATTTTACCTTGCTGCTCTGCTGTTCATATTTTTTTAGGTTATTTCGTACACTTAAGTTTAGTAAAGTTCTAAATATATAGAATTGTTACCTGTATACATGAAGTAAATGCTCTGCCATTCTTAACTAATGTATGCATTTAGCTTTTTGAGTCTGTTTCCTTTCACTTAGCATAATGCATTGAGATACATAATGTTTGTATCAATATCTCATTCCTTTTATCTTTGAGTAGCATTCCATTTTATGGATGTACTCAGTTTGTTCATTTATTCCCCAGTGGAGAGATTTTTGGATTGTTTCAAGATTTTAGCTATAAAGTAGCTATAAATATTTGTTAAAACGTTTTTGAGGGAACATAGGCCTTTTATTTCACTTGGGTCAATATCTAGGCATGGGAATATTGGACCATATGGTTAAGTATATGTTGAAATTTATAGAAGCTGTGAAATTATTTTTAGAGTGACTGTTCCATTTTGCATTCCCACCAGCAATGTATGAGAGTTCGGGTTGCATTGCATTCTCAACAATATTTGGTATTATCATTTTTTAGCCATTTTATTAAGTGTATCTCATTGTAGTTTAATTCAAGTTTCATTAATTATTAATGATAATGAGCATTTTTTCTTGTGCTATTTGTGATCTGTATATCTTTTTTGGTAACACGTTCAAATCTTTTGCTCATTGAAAAATTGTGGTTGTTTTCTTATTGCTGAGTTTTGAAAGTTTTTTATACATATAGGCCTTAAGCCCTGTGTCAGATATATGATTTGCAAATATTATCTTCCAGTCTATGTTTTTCTTTTCATTTGCTTAACAGTGTTGTTTACAGAGTAAACATTTTTAGTTTTGATAAAGTCCATTTTGTATATTCTTTTATGGACAGTGCTTTCTGTCTTAAAATTGGATTTTCACATGTTAAAAACTAAATTTATTTTAAAAAGAATAAATTTCTCCTAGCAACAATAGATTATCTACAAATAGTACCTTAGCTATATTTCATAAATGTAACATCAAACAAGAAGAAATTAGATAATTTATGCCAAGAGAACCAAATTAGTGTTATGATAAAGATCTAATGATATTAATTTTTAAAACATAGAACTAAATTGTTTTAGATTTTGTACAACAGTAGCATGTTAATACATAAAATAAAATGCTTCATGAGTATTTCAAAGACCATTCATTTATTCACCTATTTACTTATTTTAAAAATTTTATTGAGCACCTACTATGAACCAGGCACTGTGTTTTAGATGTGGGTACACAGATAAATATGGTGAAATACAGAACTTTGGACAAGTAAGTCAACAGATTATTACATAATATGATAAGAACTATGGCTGGCCTATGTTCAAAGTAAACCATGCTTTTCCCATATGCAGTGGTTTTATCACACTTACCTCAGTTTACAATTATTTGGTTGTGTGATTTGATTTAATGCTTGCCTCTCCCATGCTGTGTTTTAGGAATGTAAATATGATATGTTTTCTTCATTGTGTTTGGCACATAATAGGAGTTGGGTCAACAGTCGATGAATAAATGAAATGCTTGCTACTGGAGTACAGAGAGGAGGAGCTGCTAATTCTGGCCCTGTCAGTTTTAAAGACTTCATTAAGAAGGCGATATTTTGAGTGAGTCTTAAGCAGAGGTAGGAATTACTGGTAGGGGTGGAACTGGTGAGGAAGAAAAGGGTGGCATCCCAGTATTCTACAGTTTTAGTCCTGGACGTGTGAAGTCACATAACACATGTGCAAAGGACAAAAAATTGCAGTGGGGAGGCAAGTGTGAAAGCAGGGGATGGAGCCAACAGGGAAGGCTGAGGTGAGACTGGGAAGGGAAGCCTTGCCCACTAGGCACCAGGTTTGAACTTCATAGCAATGGAGTTGGGGGGATTGAAAGATTTTAAGCTTATATGTGCCATAATCACCTTTGTCATTCTTAAGGAGATACAGAGCATTGTGGCTGACTAGGCAGCAGAACAGTCAAGGCTGCTGCTGAAACCTGGGTGAGATGATGAAATGGAGGCAGTGACAGTACAGATGTTGAGGAGGGAAAGATCTGAAAGCTATCGTAGGAGACAGAATTCAAGGGACATAGTGACTGATAAGATGTAAAGGGTAAAAGAGAAGGGGGATTTAATATTTTAGCTCTTCTGATGGATGCCTGAAGAGTATTGTATGTTTGGAGTGAACAGATTTTTTAAAAATTTCCTGAATAATAAGTGTTACATGTTCTTTAGAAAATATGGTAAAGAATAAAGAAGAAAACAAACAAAAAATCATCTATTATCCTGCCACACAGAGATAATACTTGCCAACATTTTGAGTGTATATCTTTCTATCATTTAAAA
Organism: Myotis nattereri; assembly: GCF_964212035.1. Lineage (NCBI taxonomy): Eukaryota > Metazoa > Chordata > Mammalia > Chiroptera > Vespertilionidae > Myotis > Myotis nattereri. The sequence continues at coordinate 63,781,136 of NC_138082.1, read as the reverse complement.
AATACATTAAAAAAAAGAGATCCTAAGGATTCTATCTCCATTAGGAACTGAGCTTGATAAACTGCAGTAATACACTTAACTTCATTTTGAAGCCAAATATTAAATTTTTACTAAACTATGAGCTGAGCCAATGTAAAAAAAAAAATAATCAAGTGAACTAGGTACATAGACAGAACTTCAGAAGAACACATTTCTTCCTTGGCAGCGGTGACACCCAGGACTGCCCTTTTCAGTACCAGATCCTAACGCACAGGGTCAATGAGAGAGTTCCAGGTTCAGTTGGATTAATTCATGTTCAATTCCTCTAGCCCCACAGGGAGACAGCCCCACAGTGGTCACCGCGGGTGTCCAAAGGTCTAAAGCAGTGTTGATTATTTTTCCCACTTGAACCCTGAGCTTGTGTAAACCTGTGCACATAAACCAAGTAAGAGAAAAACTTTCTGAGGTCCAGAGCTCTTAGCCAAAACTATGCTATCCGAAGCCCTCCCAAGCAGAGAGAATGGAAAGGGAGGTGGTGGTGGTGGTGTGTGTGTGTAATGTTTTATGTTGAGAGGGAGGAGATTATGGGGAAGAGCAGAGGCAGGAAGTTTCAGAGGAGGCTTGCCCTAAAAGAAGCTTAAAGAATACAAAGTCCAAGGAGGAGATTGAGGAGCTTCCAAGATAGATAATTGTAGCCACTGGGGCGACCGTCCTAGCAAAGGCAGCCCTGCAGGCCAGGTACCTGGTGGAGGTGGGGCACCGCCCCCCCCTCCCCCCCCCCCGCCCCCGTGCCTGACTCCCAGGGGACCCATGGGATTCTTCTTCTAGACCTTCCCAGGGACCTTCCCTAGTCACCCCCCACCCCGCCTGCCCTGGGCAGTGCTCAGAGGGCAGTGGCTTAGGGCCATGCTCCGCTTCCACTCTGAGGCTCTGGGTTGAAAAGTCCAGGAGAGTCAAACATGATTTACAACAAGAGAAAAATCAATGCCTCTGAGAGGCTGGGAGGAGGAGAGGGCTTTACTTGGGGAAAGGGTATGGCAGAGGGTGGGAGAATTATGTCCACCAGAACCCACAACCGACTCCCACTTCCTCACGAAGACTTGCCTCGCACACTCTCATTCCCCTTCATTGTTCGCCCCGCACGAGTCCTCATTTGCAAACGTCAAAATGATCTAGGTCTGACCCGGGTGCGGAACTCCGTTTGCTTTTCAGCGCCCATCTTCAGTGCAACGGGTTTCGTGCGGCCCCGGGGGCGGCGGGGAGTAAGGTTTGGCGGGGCGCTTTCCCACCGCCAGGCTTTCCATCACTCATCTGCCAGCCCGGGTGAGACCAGCAGCGCAGGGCTCGCTCTCAGGAAGGAATCGCTGCAACCTGAGCAAACACTGTTGGCTTTGAACGCTCCTGAGAACGGGATGCACGGGCAGGTCTCCAGTCCCCCGGGTTCCGCCCGCCGGACTCGGCTCACTCACCCGGCCAGCCCGAGCGCGCAGCGGGCGCCCCACGGGTGCCTGGCCGGCCGGTCCCGCGGGCGGGAGTTTGCAGACTTGGGGCTCCGGCGGACACTCCGGGAGTTGGGCCCTGCGCGCCGGGCCAATGAGCGCACCCCGCGGAGGGCTCGGCTCCCCCCGCGCGCGCTGATTGGTCCTTCGGCCCGTGAGACCGGGCTGGCCGGCAGCGGCCAGAGGCGGCAGCGAGTGCCCGGCGCGGGTGGGAGTGGCGCGCGCGCCCCTCGCCGCCCCCCGCCCCTCCCCGCTGCGGTCTCCCTCCCTCCTTCCTCCTCCCTCCCTGCCTCCCTCCCGCACTCCCGGCTCCGGCCGCGCGCTGGCGGGGCTCCGCATTGCACACTCCGTGGGCGCCGCAGTGATCGTGGGATGGGGCAGCGGGCTGCCGCTGGCGGCCGGAATCCGCACGCAGCCCGGGTGAGTAGAGGCGGGCTTCCCGGGAGAGCACAAAAGGACACGGCGTTGGTGCCAGCGGCCCGAACTAATGCGGAGCCGGGGCCGAGGGAGAGTGGGCTAGTCCCCGAAGCTGCCCGGTGCTAAGATCGCCGCCTGGGACCCACGGAGCTGGGGTCCTCGCCTTGCCTCTTGCTCCGGCGTTTGCCCGGGAGGGAGCAGCCGGCACTGCGCGCAGCCTGGGCAGGTCCGAAGGGGCGTGTGCGCGCGCCTGTGTGTGTAGGGCTGGGGCTGGGATGGAAATGTCAGGAGCTACCAAGTTCAACGCCGGAGAAATCTTCCCCCAGAGTCATTCAGCCGCTTTCCAGGGCCAAGCATGTGTCTTTCAGGAACTCCAGCCGGCGGGAGTGCCCGGGCGGCCGAGTGGCAGCGCCCCACATGTTGCTGGCGGGCTGGCGGGCTAGGGGTGTGGGGGCGGCGGCCGTGGCCTGGCTGAACCCACCCAGAGCCTCTGCCCAAGGTGCTGTGAGCTGGGGCGCCTCCAGCCATGGCTAGGACCTTAGACCACCCACCCAGGCGACTCCGCGAGGGGCAGTCCGCCCAATCAGTCAGGGCTTCGCCTGGGCTTGACTTGGCGACTTGCTTTTCTCTTTCCTAACAGCGATTCGGTTGATTTACATTTGGCGAAACAGTCCATTTTAGCCTAAAGCTCTCTGATGGTGTTTCTGACTCGCTCTGACTCCCACCACATTCTCATCAGCTCGCCTCTCCTCCCCACTCCCCGCCCCCCAGTATCCACTCTGCTCCTCACTTCGCGATTCAAAACTTGCTGTTTGAGGATGATTATTCACTATGGTCCCTTGCATCTTAAGTACCACAATAATTTTTCATTTCCTCGGGGACTACGAGGACTTGTTTCAGTTTTTTGCTGGGGGGTGGATGGATGGGGAGTCGAGGCTAGAGCAGATCTTTGGTAGCGATTTGTTGGTAGAATAGCATTGACCTCCGTAAGCATATGACAAAAAGAACGTTACGCTTCTCCCTCTGGTAACCTACCCAAGGTGTGACCTCCAAAATTCAATTTTCTTTGTGGGAGGCCAGGGAGTTCAGATTCTCCAGGGGGACGCTTATTTCTTGTTAAATTGACTTACTGTGACATATGCTTGGTTTTGCCCTGCTCTGGCCAGCCATTGCAGATGCCATGATATTATTAGAGCAATTCCCTTAAAGCCATTACATTTTCTTTCGAGTGAAAGGACTCGGGGTAGGTGCTTACATTTTTGGATCTGCACCTTATTTCTCTAGAAGACATTAATGGTTACTGTATATGTGTTCACGTTTACCAAGTTTGCAAAAGATATTTGTGCAATCGTCCATGAAATGGCTTAATGCACATTTATGTTAAACCCATTTAAATGTAAAACATCTATCTGTTTTCAATTTTAGTTTCCACCTTGACCAAAGGCATCAGACTGAAACAGAACTTAAAAGAGGCTTTCTTGTTTAAACAGGATTTTTACAGAACTTTAGGCTGTAGAGCACACAGTAAGCTTTCTGAGCCTGTATGCACACATAGGCTGTTAAATTTGCAAATTGGTTCTTTGAGTTAAACATATGGGACATGCTTCCAGATAAGAAAGGTAGGTAAGAATCATAGGTCCATATTTTGAAGCTGTTGACGGTCTTTGTAAGATGAATGTTGATTTCACAGAATGCATAAGTGAGCTGATTACAAGCAGATAATTCCAAGCAAAACACCATACTATATATGATTGCATTATGCTGTATAATTTACATGGTACATTGAGATCTGCTACTGAAGTGTCTTAAGAAATCATGTTTTATCAACCCCATTTACAGGTGGAGCAACTGAGGCTCTCAGAGATTAAGTGACTTTTCTGAGGTGAATAGCAGAGTTCCAGTCAAGTTTTTTCCAATTTTAGTTTCTTCCCTCCCTTCCTCTTCGCTCCTTCCTTTCCTTCCTTTATGCTGGGCTACATCTTTAGTGTCTTTCTATTTCTAATTTCTGCACCTCTTTTTACTATTTAACCCATGGCTTTAGGACCATTATGTGCCATTCCTACTAAGGTGTGAGCTAATGAAGACTTAAGGAGAAAGCGAATAATGGTTTTAAGGAACTACCCTTTTCAAAGGGGTATATTATTTTCATCAATGAGTTGTTAAATATATAAGTAATCAAAACCCTAAAGAATGATGTATTAATGGCAATGTTTCAGGAAATCAGGTGCCTAGTAGTGGCAGAGAAGTTTGAGAAACATGTAAGTCTCCCACTTTATAAGCAGATTACTCATAAACTCTATTGACAATTATAATGAAGCCCCAACAGATGCTTATTTTATTAGGGCCATTCTTATTTTAAAAAGAATTGACAATACAGATTACTTAAATAAACCCAGAACTGCTCTGGGGAAAAAAAACAAACATCCACACACCACACCCACTTATTAAAAGTCCTGAAATCCCCATTACCTAGTGTACAAATGCAACAGAAAACATTGATTAAAGAGCAATCATGTTTTTACTTGCATAGGTGGCAAGGAGCCTACAGGTATCTGTCTGATTACAGTAATTCCCCCTTATCTGCAGGGTATATGTTCCAGGACCCCCAGTGGATACCTGAAACCACGGATAGTACTGAACCCAATATACACTATGTTTTTTCCTAAAATACATTCCTGTGATAAAGTTATATATATATATATTAAAAGATTAACAATAATAACTAATAATAAAATAGAACAATTATAACAAAATACTATATTAAAAGTTATGTGAATGGCTTTGGGGCCACTATTATGCAAAGTAAGGGTTACTTGAATACAAGTACTGCAGTATCAAAACAGTCAGTTGATCTGATAATGGAGAAAACTACTACGTGACTAATAGGCAAGGAGTACATACAGTGTGTGTACACTTGGACAAAGGGATGATTCATGTCCCGGGAGGGACAGAGCAGGACTGTGAGAGTTTTCATCACGCTAGTCAGGATGGCGCACAATTTAAAACTTATGAAATATTTATTTATGGAATTTTCTACTTAATATTTTCAAACTGTGTTTGACCATGGGTAACTGAAACCGAGAAAAGCGAAACTGCGGATGCGGGGGAGGGTACTGTATTTGTTCTAAACTCATCTCTTGCACATCTTTTCTTAGAAAATGATTGCTCACAGTATTTATTATTGACATTGCATATTATTTATTAAGATGATTAGAATTAATTTTGTTTGCATTAAAATAGGTGGGTATTGAGTTTACTAGTAATAAGTCCTGGCTTCACATATACTAACCACAGGACTTCAGAAAGTGACTGAACCTCTCTGTGCTTCAGTTTCCTTATGTGTAAAGCATGAATAATAATGGCACACAACTCATGCAGATTTTCAGTTTCTCTATGCAGCAATATTTAGTGAGCACCTACTGTATGCCAGCATTGCTTTAGGTCAGTGTTTCTCAACCTGTGGGTCACGACCCCTTTGGGGGTCGAACGACCCTTTCACAGGGGTCACCTACGACCATCGGAAAACACATATATAATTACATATTGTTCTTGTGCTTAATCACTATGCTTTAATTATGCTCAATTTGTAACAATGAAATCACCACAGCATGAGGAACTGTATTAAAGGGTCACGGCATTAGGAAGGTTGAGAACCACTGCTCTAGGTACTAGGAATACATAGCAAACTCTTAAGTACTGTGTAATGAGAATTGTATAAGCACTTGGCTTACATCGTACCAAACATATACTCAGAGGTAAAAAGAATATACAGTGTAAATGAGTTCTGTGCTTCTGTTTTTGCTGAGTAATGGCTCTACACCCAGATTTTCTCAAGCAACATAGGTTACAGCAAATACAACTTATTTTGTAGAAAAGGGGAATAATATATTACAGTTAAAGAAGGAAATATGTTTGAGGCTACAAAAAAATGTGATATTTTTTAACTTTCAAAAAGCTTGACCAGGTTTCAAATCCCAGTTCTTACCCTGTTCATGACCTTTTTGTTTGGCAGAGAGAGAAGAAGCAGAGTGGGGATAAATGGACACTGTCTAAGTGGACAAATAGGCTCTTCCAGGAAGTCGTTTGGGAATGGTTTTCATGTAATTTTATAAAAGTTTACAGAAGGTGTGCAGTTCTTATTCATAAGTGAAAACCAGGCTGGTAAAGTTGAACCACAGGTATAACTTAAAGACAACCCAAATGGGAAGACAATTGAAGTCGAAATGGAAGACTGAAGATAAGTATACTTGGGAAAAGCAATGTCAAGCACATTTGTCGGAGATGGTTTTAAATTCTCTTTCCATCAGCAGTCAACATGGCTGGATAACATTCTCTCAGTTCTCTAAATAAAAGTGTGTCTGCAAGTTAAAGTCAATATTAAGGAAAGAGTAGGATATAGAATTCTATACTAGTGTGATACCATTTTAAAGATGAGTAATTGATCTCTACTTATCAGTTCATCTATATAGAAAGAAATGTCTACATATTAACAGTGACTATATCTAGGTATTATGGGATTGCAAATGTTTTCCTTGTCTTACTACAGTATTTTCCAAATTTTCTACAATGAACATGTATTGCTCTTATAAGAAAAAGTGCTATGAAAATAAGATGTATTATAACTTCAGATTTGATATAGTCTAACTATAAGAAAAGCTTATTTGCTTATCATTTCTATGTCTTCTACAAATCTATAGTTGAAAAATGTGCTGTGTTTCCCCCTGAATTACCTATATATAAAAGGCAGCATGTTTAAATACTTTTTATTGTATTAGGTATTAGGAAAAGGTATGCTTTCTTTAGATAGTAAGAACTGAGAAATCAAAGGTGTTTATTTTTTCTATAGCTATCAGAATATGAAGTGCCAAGTTAATGGAAAGATTGCTGAGTTCTTTCTATTGTATAAGCCCCATGAGGTCAGGGACCAAGTCTGTTTCTTTCCTTTCTGACTTCATAATGCTTGCCTTGGTGCCTGGCACATAGGAGTCTCCCAATACATACGTTGAATGTTTTTGAATTGAATGAAAGGGCTGAAAGCTCCCATAGACCTATAGAGATTTGAAATAAGAAGAGACCCTAGGGGCCATTTAATCTTCTGAAGTCCTATGGTTCACTCAGGTCTTTAATTTAGTTGTGATTTGTAAGGCATTGGCCCATTCCTTGTACCACGGTAACTGCTAGGCCACAAAAATGGTTTGTGTTGGTCACCTAGGATCCTCTAGCTTATTCTCGAGTTTTGATCCAGGTCCTGCCACTTGATTCTATCTCTTATTTCATGTCCTTATGTTTTTGGACTGGTATATGCATAAATGATTAACACATAATGGGTTGTTAGGTGAAATGAAAGTATTGGGTGTGAAATCTTCATCTTTTGATAGACTTTAAGAAGGCATAGATGTAAGAATTCATAAACCCAAGATTATCCTTCTATCTCTGCCGTTTTTTTGAAATCGTGATTTTTACTTGAACTATCAAAACAAATGCCTTTAAGAATTCTAAAGGATTAAATAACAATATGGTTAGTGTGTTTGAGTGGTAGGATTTTGGGTGAACATTTAAAAAATATACTTCTCAATATTTTTACAACCTATAAAGCAGGAGAAATAAAGATTGGATTATTTTCATTTCATTCGTTTTCTAATTTTCCCAGTAGCAAATAGTATAATAAATTAGCAAATATATACATTATTTAAGTTTCCATTGAGACTTCTAGAAATACCAGTTCCTTTCTGCCATTAAAGCAATTTAGATAATGTATACACTTACTTGCGCTTATAATAGTAGCATTTATTACCCTCTACTTTTTATATATATGGATTTTCATCTAAGGGACTCTACCTGCTCATGAAGGATTCTGTTAATTTTTCATTGGCAGAGAGGAAATGTAGAATAAAACTTAAAAACCTGGGATATCCTGGGTTGTAATTCTGGGTTGCCAACTGTGTGACCGTGGACAAGTTATTTAGTTTCTTTCAGGTTAACTGGTTACCATTAACTAGCTGGGTGACCTTTAGCAAATCAGTCACCCACTGTCTGGGCTTCATTTGCTTGAACTATAAAATCATGGGGCTACCCCAATTAAACTTTAAATCCCCGGATGAATTGTGACCAACATATATTTTTTTGACATTTAAAACTGTCCATTAATGCTGATCTAATAAAATAGTTTTGAGCAACTGAAAGTGTGGCATAATATTGATATTTAGACCAAACCAAGTTAAACAGACAGTGTTCTTGGCTTCTAAGACCATGAGTTCTGTAATAAATAATTTAAAAGATCTAGCGCCTCTCCCTTAAATTAGTTCTTGCTAAGCTGTTCTTTGACTTAATTCTCCATGCAGAACACATTTAATTTCTTAGAAATTTTTCGTCTTGAAGATGCAAACATTTACTTTCAAGTGTATAAAAATATTACCACTTAAAAATACTGACTTTAAAAGAAGCAATATTCTGTATTTATGCAGTGTCTTTTCATACAAGATCAAAGAAATAGTATTAGAAGTACATGTTTTCTCCTTTATGTATAACTTCATAGAAGAATTTGCTTCTATGGAATTCTTGTAACTCATATTCCCAGTAACCCACCCAAGTGAAATCACAGGAACTTTTGCAGCAATTCTGACTTGTTCTTGGTCAAACGTGTCCTTGGCCAGGAGTGTCTTTCTATCTATTATTTCACAACTGACAATCCTTTTTATTCTTCAAGACCTAGTTCAAATGCAATTTCCCCAAAGAAGCCCTTTCTCCTGATTCCCCCATCAGTGTGAATTTTATTCTTTTACTTATACCTGTATTTTGAACCGACATATGTCTTTCTACAGTCTAGCTTATTTTTTATATAATACCTTATTTCTCTTGAATGCCAGCATGAGCATATTGTCTTGCACAGAGTAAGCCCTCATTAAATATATTGAATAGAATCACAACTTTCATAGAGAAAAAAGATTGTAAAGATTGAGGAGAAGGGGGGAATCACAAAAGACTGGTTTAAATGAAAGGAATAGCTTTTGTATTTTATGACAACTGCCACATAATTTGAGTCTCTGGATGCTGGATATCCACAAAGAACAAACAAATACCACAAGCTGGGACCATTTCCTCCAAGGCACTACCCTGCTGTTGTTTCTTAGGAATAGAATCTCTTCTAGGTAAACCATGATTCACCATGACCTTGGACTTGGGAAAGTTAGGAATGTCATCTTCACAGGTGGAAATCAAAAGCAGGCCTCGTTACACTTTCATGCTAAATGGCATGTGCTTTTAAAAGTGTATAGGTAGTTTCTGTGTAGGTAGGGCTGGCGCTTTTTAAACTGAGAACTACACAAGGCTAGGTCTGCTTGATCTCTAATAGCTGCTGTTCTTCTTCCTGTTCTGCAGTCATAGTTTGGATTTACAGCCAGCTGACTTGCAATGTTGTTTTGAGGAGCGCCAGGTGAGATATGGCTGGCTCAGCATCGACTCCACCCAGTTCTGAGAAACAACTCAGGGTTCATGTTCTCCTGTGGCCAATGTTGTTATTCTTAGGTGTAGGCAAGCCTGGCAAGTGGAAATCAACAGGATGAAAAAGGTATTTTTCCCACCAAAGCGACTCCAGAGGCTCAACTTTCTAAAGGAAGGATAATACATATCATTTAATGGAATAGCATTTTAAAGAAAGGTACTCTTTGTAATGGTGCTTTCTTCTTGGCTTGGGAACTACATAGGAGAGGCCTTTGCTAGAAAGGGTAATTTTCAGCGAGGCTACACAAATTGAACAAGTGTGGAGTGCTATAGCACCCAGAAGGCACTGAAGACAGGCAGGTAAACTCATTTCGTACAGCTTCTGAGCAGTGGTGACCTTGCATGGAGGTTTCAGATCTCTCCAGGAGAAGGGTGTACTGAATAAGGTTGAGCATGGAAAATGGCAAAGGAAAGAGTGCAGTCAAGAAAGAACTAAAAGACTTACACCAAAGAAAAGATCACCACTTTATAATCGGTTTAAGAAAACTTTCTGATCCTGCTTCTGATCTTATCTGTGAAGCCCTAAAATAAACAGAAATAAATTTGAAGAGAACTGCCAATCTTTATCTACCTTAATTATGGGCTGCGTTCCTGCCATGGCCTCCATTAAAGCCACTCCCTTGGTAAGTCATTGTCTCACCTTTAGAGTTCGAGAGATCACAGGTTTCTCAGAGGGGATGGACATGCTTGCTAATGAATGAATCCAGGCTGGTTTCATATATGTAGCTACATGTATTGGTCAAGTAGGCAAGTAAAGGTTGAAGGGATATAAGAACCCAAGGGGATTGAGACAGAGACATAGAGGAGGCAACTATATTGCAGTGAGGTAAGGGTAGAAAGGAAAGATGTTGGGATTATTTGCTTATTTTTATTTCCCACTTCTAGTTTAAACTCTCATCATGCTATGCTTTGACCATCAGTTTACACATTTATAAAATGATTTTACAAGCTCAGCATTTCTAGAGCAGGATCTTCCAGAAGAGACACTGTTCTGTGAGATGATGAAGGAAAAAAAATGTACGATGGTCAAATATATCTGGAAATAATGGGTTAAATAATATTTTTTATTGCAAGACTTTTCAGGACTTCTGGTATCTGAAAGATCACTCTAAACATCTGAGAGGAGGTGCAGCATTCAGTGAATCCCAACCTGTTTGAACCCATTTTGAAGGTCAAGTGTCCTGCACAACACCAAATATTGGACGAGCTTGTGTGAGGTTATTCTGGGTCTGAAGTTATGTGAATCTACAATTAGACCATTTGTCTGTCCTCCTGTATCTTTTCTAGCTAGCCTTGCATCTTCTGTAGAAGAGTTTGTGTTGTATATAAACCTTTCGATCAAAAATGTGCTCTGTTAGAAAATTTCTGCATCTACATTAAGAGAACAGCACTGTTAAGATAGTGCAAACCTGCAAGCTATGCATTTTCCCCTCTACTTTCATATTTATTTAGATTATGCAAAGTCCCGTGCAGTCAAAGCACAAATAATGGACTCCCAAACACACACACACACACACACACACACACACACACACAATATTGAAACATTTATATTAGTAGAGGGGATAATATTTCAGAAAAGAGCAGTTTATGAAAGACCCAGATTTTATTCTGACAGGCATTCCTGAGCAAAGCAATGCAATTAATCACAGAGCTGTAACATAAAGATGAAAAGATGAATGCTGAACACATACAAATGTGCACTGTTCTTCCCTTCATCTTCAGGATTACAGATATTTTCACACCTCGCCCCACCAATACTAATCTTAGATTTTCTGTTTGGCGCCTGCCAGACTTGCTCCTTGTTCAGAGAGGAGCTGGTGTAAGCTGGGGTGTTCTGGGGAAGGGAGTAGAGGCATGGCTAGGACTGGATTATGCCTCCTTCTACTGAAACAACTCCATTTCCAGAGGTTGTTGGGGTGGGGGAATACACCGTGGTCCTCTGTAATTTTTTGGGTTAGAAAGAGTAAGAATTCACAATGGCTCTTTTTCATATTGCAATCATTGTAGTTTGTGAATTTTCTAAAATTAGAGTAATCAGAATCGATAGCTAACCTATAGGTAATCTACAGTAGACAATTTACAGTGGGCTATGAATTTGGTTTCCTTTATATGTTTTTAAGAAATAGTTTATTAGTTAAGCTTAAGAAACAAAAGCCAAATTGGAGACTAATTTCCCTTTACAAGTACATTACATTTACACATTGCTCTCTTTCTAAGGTTTGGTTGTCTATCCTCCACATATATTTAAAATGTTTAAGAGTCTTTGTCAAAAGTTCTGTTATTTGAATCAAGCTTATTTCTGATGAGACATCAATATTCCTATTTAGGTTGGCAGAAGAACCCAAATGACTTGTTTGTGGTTTGACATTGACATTGATTCTATTTGCTGTAATTCACCCACCTGACAGTATTAAAGTTTCCTTTCCCATCTTTTTTGGGTAATACTTGTGTCATTTGGTGGGGAACACTTAAGAAATTGCCTCTTAGTGGTGATTTTGAGAATTGTTCGTACTTGAATAGAGATTATGAGCTTAAGTTTAGTTTTGAAATGCTTTAAAAATAGTTACATATTTTAATATTGCATCAACACTGTCTACATTTAACATGTCCAACAGTCTGAATGACCTAATATTTTACATTTGCCAATGCAAACATGACACTAATCAGGCAACAGTTACTTTCTTTCTGGGCCCTACCCAATGGCATAAAAAGGAAGGATAAAACATGGCATCTGTTCTTATGGAACTTGGAATTGGCTTCTGTCTCTGTCTCTCTCCTTAAACATTTGAGGACCAACTCGTGCCAATCACAGTTTAAGGTGAAAACACAGAAGTGAATAAAACAGGCAAAAGTATCTGGAGATAAAGCAGTGAATAAAGCTCACAAAAATCATAGAGGGATGGAGGCAGAAAATAAGGAAATAAATAAGAAAATATGCTGTGCCCTGGCTGGTGTGATTCGGTTGGTTGGAGCATTATCCCATGCACTGAAAGGCTGCGGGTTCGATTCTAGTCAGGGCACATACCTACGTTGCAGGTTTGATCCCCGGTCAGGGGATTAATAGGAAGCAACCCATTGCTGTTTCTTTCTCTCTTCCTTTCCCTTCCCCTCTCTCGCAAGTCAGTAAGCATGTCCTTGGCCGAGGCTTTAAAAAAAAAGAAAATATGCAGTGTTAGGTGGTAATATGTTCTATGAGAAACTAATGTGGGGAAGAGGGAGAGGGAATGTCAGAGGGGACGGGAGCCAGTTGGTAACTTTAAATACGGTGGCCATGGGAGACCCCCCCTGTGACGGTGCCGCATGATCACCTGGACCAGGTAAGGGAGAGAGCCATGGGGACCTCTGCAGGAAGAGCCTTCCAGGGAGACATGCAAAGGTGCTGTGGTGGCGTCATGTCTGGCTTGCTCACAAAATAGCAAGAAGACCAGTGGCAGGAGTGGAATAAGCCGGGGGGAGAGTAGCAAAAGGTCATAAGGAGGCAGGCCATCCATCATACCAGCCTTAGAGAGTATTACAAATATTATTTCTCCCTCCCTCCCTCCTTTATTTCTCCCTTTCTCTCCCTCTCCCCCTCTTTCCCTCCTTCCTCCCTCCCTCCCTTCCTCCCTCCCTCCCTTCTTCCCTCCCTCCCTCCCTCCCTCGCACCTTCATCTCTCCCCCCTCCACTTCTCCCCCTCTTTCCCTCCCTCCTTCCTTCCTTTCTTCAAGTGAGTTGGGGAGCCATTGAAATAATTTGTACTGAGGAATGACATGATAAAATGTATCATTTAAAAGATCACTGGCTACTGTGAGAATAAATAATAGGAGGGAAGGGACAAGGTTGGAAGGAGGCTGTTGCTATAATCCAGATGATGTTGGCTTAGATTGAGGGGGTGAAATGGGGCATTCCGTGTTGATTTGGAAAGAGTGAGGGAGATAGGATTTACCAAAGGGCAGGATGTGAGGCATGAATGAGAAAGCAGAGTCCAAGATGGTTTCAATTGTTGGGGTCCCATAACTGGAAGGGTCAGTTGTCATTTACCGAGATGGAAAGGCTGAGTGGGGGCAGATGTGGAAGAGGATCAGCTCAGCTTCAGACACCTGACATTTGAGATGCCTATTAGGCTTCCAAATGGAGCTATGGAGTAGGTGGTTGGAAATATGTATGGAGTTTAGGGAAGAGATCTGGGCTGATATATAATTTTGGGAGCCTCATTATGTCTGTACAGGCCATGGAACAGGAGCCAATCCACAGGCCAGAGGAGAGGAGGTCAGCAGGGCAGAGCAGAGGGAGGACAATTAAGTGGCAGTTGTGTGGTCCTTTAATGTTTCTACAGGTGAAGAGAAGTGGGACTTTGTGGGCTAGAAGTGATGGAGCAATTTTCATGGAACTGGTCCTTGCAGTGGGTAATATTTGGAGGGTGTAGAAATAATGAGGAGAGGGCATTTGGGTTAAAAGGTACCAGGATTAAACACTCTGCAGTCCCTCAGTAGGAAGGTAGTAGGGAAGACGTACCAAGATCCTGGCAGGTTTCTCACACGTGGAAGAGGAAGGACTTCCAGTCTCTGTTCAGTCTGTTTCCTGGGATTGTGATATGCAAATGGTAGTGAGACTTGGGTCCCATAAAATCTCGAACGTTTTCCAACACTTTGCTAACAGCTTTTCCTCCTAATCCTTGCAGCTGGTGCTGCCTTATATTTTGTCGTAACTTGAAACTGACATGTGGGGAGTTTTAAATACATATGTTATCAAAACAGATGTTTCGCAGACTTTATAGACGATCAAGAGGTCATCTCATCTTTCAGAAAGCAGCCTGGAATTTGAATTTAGTTCTCCCCATAATTTCATGCTCTCCAAAGTAACTCTGTGGGGAATGTAAAATTTATTAGCAACTTTGTCTTACTCTTGGATTTTAGAGAAATGTCTACTTCAGTAAACCTGAGCAAAATTATGTGCTGTGTTACCTACAGGCAGATTACTGAATAGCTTTACTGGTCTGGTGATAAATCTAAGGTAAATTAGTGTCCTATCCCTGGAACTCTGGGGTTATATTTCATTAAAAAAAACACACACACACAAAAAACACTGCATTTTTTCCCCCTGAAGTCAAGTGATAATTAAAGCAAAAATGAACTTCATAAAATAATACAAAGGATGCCAACTTCAGAACAAATAGAGAAATTTTGCCTCGTGTTCCCTCTTCCCCTATTATTTTTTTACTAGAATCTAGATGAGAATCAAGTCCTGCTTTTATTCCGTGTAAAAGTTTCTCATGGAGTTGCAAAAGCTGTGGACTTTGGCAGAACTCCCTGAGGTAAGAGCAAATGATGTATTTCCTTGTTCCCTTTACAGAAAGAATGTCTTTAAAACAATGCGGTGTTGATTGTTTGGCATAACCAGGTGTGACAGTTGAGCGTCCCCATTTTTTCTCTGGGTTTCAAGGAGCTACCGAGAGCAACCCCGGCAGCCTCGGCAGTTTGTGGGTCAGGCCCTCTAGGTGTGGGGTGGAAAGAAGTGTGGTGAGCCCACAGCACTGTCAGTAGAACTTTCTAGTTTCTTCTGTGGTGACAAAAACATTCTCTCTCTGCACTGGCCAATGTGGTAGGCACCAACTGCATGTGGCTGCTGAATTCTTGCAATATGGCCAGTAAAGTCAGGGAACTGGATTTTTCATTTCATTTAATTTTAATTTACTTACATTTAAGTGGTGACATGTGACTAGTACCTGCTGTATTGGACAGTGTGGCTTGAGCCGACGGCTTACCTTGGATTTTCTGGGACGTGAGGTGGGCAGATGCCCACCCTGCCCTTACTGGGGCCTCCCCACCACCCTGGTGAGCGTCCGCAAACATATCCTTCATGTACAGACACAAGGCCTACGCTGCACTATGCAGTTGGCGATAGAACAGGACTTTATGAAATACCTCTCCCCTGCCCTTCACGCTAGTGGGGGAAGACAACAGGAAAAGGTGGAATGATGATAAATGAGACGAAGTAGTTGCTATGGCCTTAAAGACTTTTTATATTAAACAAGCATGATATTCAAAATAGCCAATTTAAACATTTGAATATTTTATTACTGATTACAAAAGAGAGTTATCCCGAGGAGTAGACTTTAGAGCAGGGGTGGGCAAACTTTTTGACTCGAGGGCCACAATGGGTTCTTAAACTGGACCAAAGGGCCGGAACAAAAGCATGGATGGAGTGTTTGTGTGAACTAATATAAATTCAAAGTAAACATCATTACATAAAAGGGTACGGTCTTTTTTTTTTTTTTTTTTTTTTAGTTTTATTCATTTCAAATGGGCAACATTTCGAGATACTCACTTTACTAGTGTCTTGAAAGTAGGAATTCTGTGAGGGGCCAATTTCTGACCCTGAGGAGGATTGCTTATTTATAAGGGGCACTCTTAAGGTCTTAATTAATTTTTGAAATTTAAGAGTGGATTATTGAAGGCCTACTGTGTGCTTTCACATAAATACCAATGGGGTGTGTGGCACTGTGCTCTGGGGAGGGGACTGTTAAGGAGAGGGGCACTTAGCTTGGGCTATTAAAATGGCTACGATAGGGATGCTGAAAGGCCAGGAGAAAGGTTGGGTGTGTGACAGGGACAGACCGTGGGCCCAGCCTCAGAGTTCTCGGTTGGAATGTTGGTGTAATGGAGAATGCCAAATTGAAATTAAATTCCAGATCCCGGTGGGTGGTCAGAGGGAGAAAGGAGGCCTTTGCCTCTCAGCGATCAGTTTTACACCTGCAGGAGTTTGACACACTAGCAGTCTCACCGGTACTGTGAAGAGCTGTCCACCTCCTGTATCAGAAACAGTCCCCCTGGAATTCGCAGAGAAGAATGTTAAAAAAGATTGGTTGATTGATATTTCTGTGGTCATTCTGCCACTCTCAACCATAAAGCTGAATGGAGCTTACGTGCCAGTGACTCTGCCTCACTTGCCATCTACATGAGGAGGAAAATACTGTGTACATGGAAGAAGAAAACTAACAATAAAAAGTGCCACGAGGTCCCAGATGAGTGGTGCAGACAGGAAATACCGTATCCTACAGTTGTCTTCAAAGACATCCAGGGCCGTCAGGTGGAAGGGCCATTGTACTTACTCTCTGGAGCCCCAGAAGGCAAAACTGGTGGTGTTTTCTATAAGTAAAGAAATGGTTTTTGTAGGCCCATGGATGCAGAGCACTGTGGGGAGGGAGAGTGATTTAGGAGAGGACCCGGTGTGCGCGAAAGACGAAGATGTGAGAGTGCTGGCAAGCTGCTGGGAGATTCATTTCAGTGAAAAGGAGGGAACGCTTCAGAGAACAGAAGAGCCTGCTAGCAGGGGGCTAGCCCCTTCACTGGAGGTGTTCCCAAAGAGACTCCTAGGTCCCTGAATGGGGGAGAGGGGTACATGCAAGGAGAGCAAGGGTCAGCAAATTGCTGACCATGGGCCCAATCCAGCTTTCTGCTTCCCTTTATAAATAAAGTTTTATTAGAATCCAGCCGTGCCCATTTGTTTAAACTTCATGAGTGGCTGCTTTCACACTACAATGGCAGAGGTGAATAGTTGTGACAGACCCTAGGGCCAACTAAGCCTAACTTATTTACTATCTGGCCCTTCATAGAAAAAGTACGCTGGATCCTACAGAAGGTTGGACCCAGGGATATATAAAATCCTTTCTAGTTCTCTGAATGTAAGGGATTCAAAAGAGAAAACAGCCTCTGCTAGGAGCGGGTCATTCTACATGACGAGTTGGGCATATCTCAGGGGATTAAGTCAGTGTTTCTGAATGCAGGGTACAGACTCATTCATTCATTCATTCATTCATTCATTCATTTTTATGCATCCAGCATATCGTTGGCTGATGTAGATTGTAATCCAAAACACTTCTCTGTCTGCTCTTGGTAAAGTAAGTGCAAACTCTGGAGTGAGCTGTTGGCATTTTGATAACTTTGCTACTATGGAAATGCTCATTAAGTTCACTGTTTATAATTAAGTTTTATGGAGTTATTTTAAGTATAATGGTCTCACCTAGACACAACTTAGAATTTATTCACGTGTTTGGCTTAATTGTCGGATGTAAGAAGTGATTGTTCCAAAATGAAAACCTGGCTGTATTGGCAGGAGAGGCAGCTCGAAACGTTAAGGATGGGATGCACATTACTATTCATGCCTTTTTAATTGATTAGCCTTTAAGGCTTCTGAAAGCCTCTAAAAGTTGTTTTGTCAACATTAGACCAGCTGCTGTGTAATTATGGGAGCTCTTCTTGCAGTTAAATTCTTTTAATAACGTGTTCAATCTGCCGATGCCAAAGTGCTTTGAACCTGTGATATATTCTACGGAGAGCTTTTGTTTTTACTTACAGATGGTTGGTGCCGTTTTCTGGGGAACTCTGTAGAATTTTCACAGAAATTTTAAAGACAAATTACTTCAAAAGGGAAGGAAAATGTATTTGAACATCAGGTTTCTCCTCCCCCTGTTACATGTGACTTGAATTTTGAACTTGACTCATAGCAACCTAAATATGCTCATTAAAAAAAGAATTCTCCACCTTGAAGCCTGTTAAGGCGCTTTTATCTGACTCTAGCTTGTAAATGAAAACTTTTTGGCCCCAGTCAGGTGATGATGAAAGCAGTGGGCTTGTGATAAAGATCACTGCTTAACCAGGAACCAGGCTCGGAGCAGCCAGGCTCAGTGGTGATGGTGCTTCCTGTGAAGGGGCTGAAGCTGTGCTTAGACACTCGAATGCCACTGTAGAGTGTGTTTTGTTGTCTTCTAAAGGGGTTTTATCCTAAGTCTGGCATGAGAAGGTATAACTAGGGATGGGACTGGTGTCAGGAAGATGCAAACGGAATACCCTAGGCTTCTTCCCTCCGGTCCTCACGGCTCCCACCCTTGGCCCCTTGTGCGGTGTTACTGTGGACAGGTTGCACTGGTGCTTACGGCAGGTACGAGGAGGGCAGTGATGATGGTCGCTGTGGAGGTTACTTCTGCTAGTTCAGGCCATCTAAGTAACTTCTTTCCTGTAGCATTTTAAGAAAGACAAAACCATCTGACCTAGAGGCACAGTCCTTCCGCATCAGGGGAACAAGAGACTAGACGGGCCGCAGCTGGCTCTTTCTGGCCCCTGTGTTCAGTTTGTGTTAAGGAATGCATCTATGTTATTGGGAAACTGTGACGTAAGTCCCTCAACCACCTGTATTCACCTTTTCTCTCCACTCGGTAGTGTAAGGAGGCTCAGGGAGAAATTGACCTTTAACTGTATGAAAAGGCCAGCATGCTTCTTAGAAACAGGAATATGAGTGATCTGACAAATCTGGAGAAGGAGCTGACCTTGACAGTCAGGGCTTCCTAGTATATCACAGCCCGGCTAGCTGAAAGCTGTACTTCTTTGCTCACTCACTCAGATGTGCAGATTTCTTTGCATGACGCTCTTGAGCCCAGAGAATTGAGGCATTTGGGGGAGCATGAATATGTAGATGGAAAGTACTTGTGTGCTATGAAGTAGCCATTGAGATGCTGGTATAAAAAGAACTAGAATTTATTTAATAGAAAGTTGCCTACATTAATTATGTTTTTTCTTGTGGGATAAAACTTGTTCCTAGTAAATAAATTCATCATTTTAAAGTCAGATTAAATATTAATTCAGAGTATTTTTAATATTTCAAGTTGGTAGAATAATCGACCCATGTGTGATCAACAAAACTAGCTGAATCTTAGTGTGCTGTCACTAAATATCAAAACTTGTTAATATCACTATACATTTTTTGGTCACATCAACCTTTTGCTAAGTTACATAGTTTACATTGATATGACCGGAATTAAATCTGCCTTCAAGGGTCAATTCTAATTTCTTGCACGATACCTGGTCTTCTAATTAATTTTACCATGAAAACGTTTCATACATAATGTTTATCACATTAGCATTTTATATGCTTTCTAAAAGTCTTGCAGATATTTTTAGAAAATTATAAACTTTCAAAATTTTTCTGAAGGCTGCAAAATTGTTTTTGTTACTTTCCCGTACTTTCACATTACCTTGAGATTGCATTAAATCAGGGGGAGAAGATGTGACTTTAACCTCTGGAGCTAGGAAAAGCCCTGACGTTCTTCAATCTACACATATATGTTTGTACATATATCCATGCATACGAGTTGTAAGTTCCCAAAGAACCCCACTATCAGCAAGACAAAGGACTTGTGCACACTCAGATGGCCAAATGGTTATGGAGGTCTTTGCTCATCAAATTAATCATCCTTCTAAATGTTCTATTATATTCAAAGATACTCAGATAAATTCTTTTCTTAAGAAATATTTAGATTCCTGTACATGTACAGCAAAAACCAAACTCAAATGAACTTAAGAAAATTTATTTTTAAAGGGTTATTATGCATGGAGCAGAATGGATCTTTATCTTGCCTTTAACGTATTTTCTTTAGACTCTATAAGGATTGGCCTTTGCACTCTGGGTCTGTGTGTTAAACTCATAGGACAGCACTGCTCCTCCTGTACATGATTAAGTGTAGAGTAATTAAGGGAAGAGTCAGGCAGTGAAACTATAGGAAGACCAGGGCTATAGCTGGGCCTTAAATGCATTTATTACTCTCTCCTCATCTCAATTTTTCTGAACTTGTTGGTTTCATTCTTTCTCGCTGCAATCAGGTACAGAGGAGGTAGGAAAGATAACCTCGATGCTTCTGAGATGTACACAACTTGTAGTGTGTGCATGCCACCATGTTGGATTGGCTCATGCTCTCTTTGGTCCCAGACTCAACAATCCTGGGAAAGAGCTTATTGGCCCAGCCTGGGACAGATATTGACTTGGACCAATCAACGGCAGCTGAGGGTAGGACCACTCTGTACTTGTCATTGGTGGCCCCTTCCCTGTGTATGCGAAGAATCAATGTGAGCTGGAAAAACTTAATTCATATGAGATGTTTTCCTTCCCTATACACAGACACATCACCTCTCTCTTCCCAACCATGACTACCTGACCTCTTCCAGACACCTTCTTTTTTCATTTCACCTCTGCTTTGCATGCCATTACTTTTCCTGATTTGGTAAAGAACACGAGGCAAGACACAGTGTAGACAGGAGGAGAGTTCCTGGGTCAATGATTTAGAGCAGATCTCTTCTGGACTTTTCCCTGGAGCCCCAGACCTGCTCATCTTCCTTTTCATAATGCAGGGAGAAGTGGCAGCTTGGGAAAAGGCAAATGAAAAGGTCAAATGATGAAGCTCAAATCTGCTTTTGGCCCAGGAGACAATGCCCTTTTCTAAAGGCTAAATGTTTTCTCAGGATGAATGGGTCAGTCAAGAGTCCAAAATTTCACGACCACCTTAGGAGATATTTGATTCTTTATTGGATGTGTGACATGGATAAGAGTTGAAGAAAATGTACTTTTGATTTGTCTTCATTTCCTAATTTGTTTTCATCTTCCAAATTCATTTGCACATACTTTTCAGTCTCAGGAAATTTTCCAAACCCATTTAACATTTAACTTTAAAAATGTACTGCGTTTCTATGTGTGTTCACTTAAGTAGGAGTCATTCTTTTCCCCCCAAGTTAATGGTGCTAACTCACTTATGTTCTGCTTCTGACAGCCATTCAGTAGTAATGCATTCCCTAAGGAATTGCAGTTGATTTCTAAATCTTGTGTTTTCAGCTGCTGCCTACTTAACCCACTCTGATTGGCATTTAACCATTGAATTAGATTTTTCTGCTATTAAAGAGAGCTTTATGAGCTTTAACTTCAAGTGCCTGTATCACAGTCTGACACCAACTAAGCACTTTTTGCTGGAAAAGACATTGTCTCCTGGGATCGAGGGAGGATTTGGATGCACAGTTACCTGACACTCTTTCTCAGGGTTCAGTTTAGTGTGCTTTTGGGTGGCTCTGTAGGTGAACACATTATTAATGACCTCACCTGGCACATGCTAACATGCTGGCTTTATTCTTGCCATCAGTAGTGATCATATTCCCTGAGAGCTGTTTCCCTGGGCCTGTTGACTGACATGGCAATAAATACATCCCTGAAGGGTAAAACTGTAGCTGTTTCAGCACAGGTAGGACAAAAATAAATATTTCACTGTTTCAGTATTACAAATTATAATCTCATGGCAGCATGCAATTCAAGGTGGTCATAGCTCAATTTCTACTCTTTTTTTTAACATGATGGTTGAATAAGTAGAATTTTAAACATTTTAATCTAACAAATTTTGCAGACTATGTTCTGTGCATGTTCATTCTTTGCCCTCTAAATCATGGAGTGCATCATATCTTAAAAACAACATTTACCTTAAGAAGTTCTCATCTTCAGTTATTGACAGTACATAAACAAAAACTGGTTTCTGGACCCATAAATGGATTTTGAGGACAGGAATATATCTTTGCCTTAAGGAGACCAAATAATGCACTTGCTATTTCTTCTCCTTCTTTTATCATATTCATTCAGTCCACACGCATCAGTTATGTACCTGGTCTGTTCTACCTCTGGAAAGTTCAAAGTTAATAGGGAAATTTCCAGTAAGGAGTTGTAGAAATCATTATAGAAGACATGGGGGGACATGAAGGAGGCAGAGGTCAATTCAGATCAGGGGAGGCTTTAACTAAAGATGACAGCTGCAGTGGGCCATCTGAGCAAGGTGGGTATACCTCGTCAGGCAGGAAGGAAGAGGGTGAACCAAGTCACGGAGCATAAAGCAGCATGGACAATAGCAGGAAATCATGAGTTTGAATAAAATTAGGATGAGGGCTATAATATGTGTATAACTAGAAGTGGGTAGGCTATGGGCCTAACGATATATGATATATACCATATGTATATTTTAGTTAGACACACACATGTATATGTATATATACATACACACACACACACATATATATATATATATATATATATATATATATATATATATATATATGAGTGTATATGTATATGTGTATCCAACTAAGGAATATTTTATTTTAGAAGTCCCTATTTTTTAGTCTTTTTGTTATTCATTCCTCAGTTTAAGAGGAGGATGAACACTCCTGTACTCATTCTGGAGAAGTCTAAGAATCTTGTGGTGGAGGAAAGGGGTGTATTAATAATCTGAAAAATGTACTAGATGATTATGCTCAGTCTCTATGTCTGCCCCTCTGAGAATTACAGCTAAACTAAAAGTCTCTAAAGAGGCTTATATTGTCTTTCAATATCAATGACTTCGTTAGAGTACTACCTCAATTCACTCTTCTTTAAATAAGACACTCTAAACATTACTGACTTGCCTCCTAGGCTCTCATGATCCCCCATGTAATTTTTCACTACTGAATAAGCAAGTTCATTTGTAGCCTAGTTGGCACGAACACGTTTTAAAGTCTAATAGGAAAGGAGTATTTGGGGACAGAACATAAAAAGAGTAGCAGTTGTAACAGAAAATGGCAGATATTATCTGTGGCTTCACATCTTTGATTTTCATGATGCAGGTCATTTCCAGGACCGCGTGAGGGTGTCCAGCCAAGGGGGAGGACAGCGGGGGAAGGTGTTGCTGGCATTGGGCAGTGATTGTTAGTACCCTGTCCTCCCCTCTTAAGCTCTAGCCCTTGACAATCAGAACCCATCAGACTTTCTGCAGTGGCTAATGCCGAGAGTGACTGGGAGAAGGGGTTGAAATTGAAAAGAAAATAATGACTCAAATATGAGGCCCATATAATGTTAGAATGAGAAGGGAATTTAATGATTATCTAATACTTCTTGGGAAACCATGGCACTGAGAGATTGAGCAGCTTGTCCAAAAGTCCCAAAGCTAATCTTCATCAGAAAAGGATGAGAGCCTAGGTCCTCTGACTTCAGATACTAGACTTTTCCAGATTCTCAGTCATTATGTCGATGTCATTTCTACATGCTTTTTTCTTTTGGCTAAACAATAAGCGTTAACCCCATTGGAAGGTCTCATCAGTTCATCTGAAATGTATCTCTCCATGAACTGCCACCTCTTCCTGTTTTTTGGATCACTTAGTGGAATCAATATCTAGTTACTTCTAGCATCACTTTGTCTCCCTCTTGTATTCCGTTGGCCCCTTGGTCCTGTTCATCTCACTTTAGAAGTGTGTCTGAAATCCATCTTCGTTTTTATTCCCTGCATTCCTTCCTTCACTTTGTATTTTTTCCTTTTTCTCTAGACTATTGATGTAGCTTTTAAATTAGGGCCTGCCTTCTACAATCCTTTCTCTTCATTGCCTCTGGAGTTTTCTTTGTAAAACATAAATCTGAATGACGGGTTCAGCAGCCTTCAGTGACTTCTCTTTCTGTAAAATTCCTGTGCTGGAATGTGGCCCTTCACGGTATGGCCTTAATGTTCCTCTTCAACATTTTCTATGTCTATTTTCTCCTCCTTTTATTCCCCCAGGCTCCAGTCACACCAGTCCATTCAATATTCCTAACTTTTCCATGGATTTTCCTTGGAATCCTTTATTGCCACATGTTTAAGTATATATAATTGCCTAATTCTATGTCCATATCACTTTATCATGAGGCCTTCTCTTCTCTTCTTGGTTGAGATAAACCTCTCTGTCCTCTGTTGCCCCAGAACACTTGTTTATACTTCTCTAATAGCCCTGTGCTGTGCAATCTGATGTGCACTAGCGTTCATTTTCTTTTCTTTTTTAAATGTCTGCTTTACTTAATAGTCTGTGATCTCCTTGAGCTACGCAGTTGGATCAGGTTCATTCTTGCATTCTTGGTACCTGTGATAGACTGGAAAATGGTCCCTCAAAGGTGTCCACCCCTTAATCCCTGGAACCTGCTAATATTACCTTACTAGAGGCCCGGTGCACAAAAATTTGTGCACTCGGGGGGAAGGGGGTTCCCTCAGCCCGGCCTGTGCCCTCTCGCAGTCTGGGACCCCTCAGGAGATAACGACCTGCTGGCTTAGGCCTGCTCCCGGGTGGCAGAGGGCAGGCCCAATCCCTAGGTGCAGCCCCTGGTCGGGCTCAGAGCAGGGCCGATTGGGGAGTTGGGGCACCGCCCCCTTTCATGCACAGAGCAGGGCAGATTGGGAGGTTGTGATGCCACCCTCAGTCACGCTCAGGGTAGGGCCAATTGGGGGGTTGGGGCACCGTCCCCTGTCACACTCAAGGCAGGGTTGATGGGGAGGTTGCGGCGCCACCCCCTGTCACGCACAGAGCAGGGCCAATCAGGGGGTTGGGGCGCTGCCCCCGTCACACACAGAGCGGGGCCCATCAGGGGGTTGGGGCACCACCCTCTATCACCCACAGAGCAGGGCTGATCAGGGGGTTGGGGCGCCGCCACTCTCACACTCAGGGCAGGGCTGATGGGGAGGTTATGGCTCTACCCCATCACACACAGAGCAGGGCCCGTGGGGGGGGGGGGTTGGGGAGCTCCCCCCTATCAGGCACAGAGCAGGGCTGCTCAGGGGGTTGGGGCCCTGCCCCCTGTCACACACAGAGCCGCAGGGCGATCAGGGGGTTTGGGCGCTGCTCCCTGTCACGCTGATCCCGGTGCCGGGAGGCATATTACCCTTTTACTATATAGGGTAGAGGCCTGGTGCATGGGTGGGGCCAGCTGGTTTGCCCTGAAGGGTGTCCTGGATCAGGGTGGGGGTCCCCACTGGGGTGCTTGGCCAGCCTGGGTGAGGGGATGATGGCTGTTTGCATCTGGTCACACACCCTTCAGGGTGGGGGTCCCCACTGGGATGCCTGGCCAGTCTGGGTGAGGGGCTGAGGGCTGTTTTCAGGCTGGGAGTGACTGAAGTTCCCAACCGCTCCTTTTTTTCTTTTTTTTTTTTTATTCTGGGCCAGCTTTACCTTGAGACTTGGCTCCAGCTCTTAGGCCTCCGTGCCTGAAAGTAGGTTTCTGCCCTTTGCTTACAATGTTGCGAATCTGCTGGCTGAAGCCCGTTGGTATTTGTTACAATGTTTCTTAAACTGCCCGCTCAGAGGCCTGCAGCCACAGGCGGGGAAAGTTGGTTTCCTCCAACGATCGTCCGTCACTGA
This sequence comes from Myotis nattereri, assembly GCF_964212035.1. Taxonomy (NCBI): domain Eukaryota; kingdom Metazoa; phylum Chordata; class Mammalia; order Chiroptera; family Vespertilionidae; genus Myotis; species Myotis nattereri. Next base: position 63,755,769 of record NC_138082.1, on the reverse strand, counting down.
GGCAAGCAAGCCTCATGTTAGTTTCAAGCTGCCTGGCTGCCAGCCGCCATCTTGGCTGACAGTTAATTTGCATATCTCGCTGATTAGCCAATGAAAAGGGTAGCGGTCGTACGCCAATTACCATGTTTCTCTTTTATTAGTGTAGATATGGCAAATGGGATTAAGTTAAGTATCCTGAGATGGGGTGATTATCCTGATTATCATGGTGGGCATAATCCTATATAATAAAACCCTAATATGCAAATTGACCTAACGGTGGAATGACCGGTTGCTATGACACGCACTGATCACCAGGGGGCAGACACTCAACACAGGAGCTGTTGCCAGTCTGCAGGCCCTGACCAGTGGCAGCAGTGTCTGCTGGTTGCCCCACATATTGGCCCTGATTGCTGGCCAGGCCTAGGGACCCTACCCATGCACAAATTTCATGCACTGGGCCTCTAGTGTAATTATAGGGTACTTATAAGAGGGAGGCAAAAGGATGAGGGACAGGGAATGTGATATGATGAGGGAAATGGGGGAAGAGAGGGAATAATCAACAGCAGCAGACATTGGAATGCTGCTCTTTGAAGATGGAGGAAGGGTCCACAAGCCAAGGAATGCAGGTAAGCCAGTGGAAGCTAGAAAAGTCAAGGAAATAGATTCTCTTCTAGAGCCTCTGGAAGGGATGCAGCTCTGCCAATGCTTGGTTTTAGCTCAGTAAAACCATTTCAGACTCTGATCTCCGGAACTGTGAGACCATAAGTTTGTGTCATTTTAAACTACCCAGTTTGTGGTAATTTATTATAGCAACAATAGGGAACTAATACAGCACCTAACACACACCTGACAGGCAGAAGGACTCAGTCTATTTGCATCTTTTAAAAAATGTTTTTATTGATTTTTAGAGAGAGAAGAAGGGGGAGGGATAGAGAGATAGAGACATCGATGAGAGAGGAACATGGATCAGCTGCCTCCAGCATGTCCCCTACCAGGGATGGAGCCCTGGTATGTGCTTTGATCAGGAATCAAACTGGTGACCTCTTGGTTCATGGGTCGATGCTCAACCACTGAGACACCCTGGCTGGGCTATTTGCATCTTATCTTGATTAAGCAGAGAATTGTTCCTGATCCTCAGTCACTGGCTCTCCTAATTATGGTAGGTAACATTTTGCTGTGTGCCAGTCACTGGGCTCAGCACTTTACACATGATCCTTATAATCACCCTATGGCTAAGTGTTATTATAATCCCCACTTGGCAGACGATGCACAGAGGGTATTAACAATTTACCCAAATTAGCACTACCCATAGGTGATGGCACTGGGACTTAAGGTGGGTGTGTGGCTCCTGGGTCTTGCTTCCACCAATTTATCTTTTCTAATCATGTACTCATGTCACATACATAGAATTTACATATGCTGTCCTAGGGTGGAAAAACACCTGGAAGAGCTAACTTTGACTACTGATATTTTCAATAATTAATTGGATCTGTAAATGTGGGCAAGTCAGCTAACCTAGAGCTGGGTGTCCATCTTTGTTGAATATGTTTTTTTTCTGTTTACCTTATGAGGTTAATATGAGGATTGAACCATAAGTCTTATGGGAACGTGCTTTGAGAAGGATCAGGCACTACACATATGCTATTTATCATTATATATTTGGTTGTATGTGTATGGTCCACAGATTCCCCTGTACCAGGGTTACCTGGCTGGTTAGCTATGATGTCTGACTCATTTGGTAAGCGGATGCTTGATAGTACTTGGTAAATGCATTTGATAAAAAAGCTCTTTTGCTCCCTTGATTATCATTCTCACATTTTGGATCAATGATACTAAAAATCTGAGAGCTCACAATTTAGTCTTCTGCATAGAATTTCATTTGAAAATATTTTTATTGATTTCAGAGAGGAAGGGAGAGGGAGAGAGAGAGAGAGAAACATCAGTCATGAGAGAGAATCATTGATCGACTGCCTCCTGAATGCCCTACACTAGGGATGGAGCCTGCAAACTGGGTAGGTGTCCTGGCCGGGAATTGAACCATTACCTCCTGGTTCACAGGTCAAAACTCAACCCCTGAGCCACACCAGCCAGGCAGAGCTTCATTTTTTTTCTTTTAAAGCTGAATCCTTCTGATTGCACTCCTGAGAGAATATTTGTATCTTATAACCTGCAGGAAAGTAGGATTTATAGAAGAATTGCAGTAAATTCAGCAGCTTTTCAGTGTTTTGGGGAGAATAAGGGACAATTAATCCCTAGAGAATGCTTGTCATTTGTGGTGGAGAATCTTAGCTGGTGATGAGTTGCAAATCCTGGAGAGTCTTGACTCAAGAAGATTGTGAGTTTCAAAAGAAAGCCCTAAAGTGAACTTATTCTCGTTTCCACTGTGCTGCCTTAGCCTGCAACATTACCTGTTCCTTTAAGATGCTTTAATTGCTAATTGCTTGCCATTTGATTTTGAGATTAGCGGAGATCACCAGGATAGTGGGAGGCTAAGGCCTGACCTGACCAGACCTGCGCTGAGTGGCAGGGTCTCAACTTTTTGAAATATTAATGAGCTGCAGGACAGCTGGTTTTGATTGAGATGACACCTGATTTTTTACACCATGCTTTAATTTATTGTTTCTTTTGTTTCCCTGTCAGGTATTCCTACCCGTAACACGGGGTCTACAGAGCATGAGTGTTTTATGCAGGCTTGAAGCAACTCAAGCTGTTATCCATGGTATATGGAGGATGCCCAAACATACTAGTAAAATCATACTGTGACAGGCGGCATCCTTATGTATACATTTTTGTTCTTCTCTTTGATATTTTCCTTGGGATGGGTTCATACACATAGAATTATTCAACCAAGGGTATGAACTTAAAACAAAAACAAAATTAAAACTAAACTACACAAAAATCTTTGATACATATTGACAGATTGCTTTCTATAAAGAGTATACTCATTTACACTCCCACCGGTAGAGTATGAATATGCTGATCTCATTGCAACCTTGTGTGCTCGCTTATTCAATGCATATTTGTGGAGTTCTCCCAATCTTCCAGGGTCAGGCATTTTTCAAAAGTGCAAAAGTGGCCCAAGCTGGTATTGCTCAGTGGTTGAGCATTGACCTATGAACCAGGAGGTCATGGTTTGATCCCTGGTCAGAGCACATGCCCAGGTTGCAGACTCAATCCCCAATGTGAGGTATGCAGGAGGCAGCTGATCAATGATTGTCTTTTATCATTGATGTTCCTATCTCTCTCTTCCTCTATCTTCCTCTCTGAAATCAATAAAAAAATAATTTTTAAAAGTACAAAAGTACCCCCAGTGATTCCAGGACCACTGGTTTAGTTGATGGGAGAAAGATAAGTAATTTTTTAAATATATATTTTTATTGATTTTAGAGAGAAAGGAAGAGGGGGAGAGATAGATAGATAAACATCTATCCATGGTTCCACTTATTTATGTATTCAATAGTTGTTTCTTGTATGTGTCCTGACCAGGGATGGAACCTGCAACCTTGGCACATAGGGATGACGCTCTAACCAATTAAGCTGCCTTGCCAGTGCCAATGTTTTCTCTCATCACTTCTCTGTGGGCTGAATATCTCCTACTAGCCCCTTAAAATAGGATGGATCACTCTCATTGGATCATTCCTATGTTGTTGGCGTGTGTGTGTGTGTATGTTTTACATAGTACTTGCTATTCCTAACTAGCAGCCTCTTCACACTCAGTCAAACACCATCTTGAAGCAATAATTCACAGTAGTGTCAACTCTAGGCTTATCAATACAATCCTCTACCGTGCAGCGCTCTCCAGCATTCAGATAATTCTGCTGGATGATGTTGCCTTTCAACTGAACAGCAAAGTGTTGTATGAATATTATCTCATTTAACCATTGCAATAACCATGTGAATCTGACATTTTAATTCTTTTTACAGAAAAGGAAAAGAATGTAAATAAGAAGTCACTTTTATTCAAGGTGACACAACTAGTAATTAAGTGTTAGGAGCTGACTCAACACAGGTCTTCTGACTTCAAGGTCAAAGTTTCTAATGCTGTGTTACAACCTGCCTTTGGGATTTCTCTAGTTCTGCTCCTGTTTTAATACACAAATGGATGCAGTGACTAGATTTTATTAGGATTATTTCATTTAGTGTCTGCAGGTTTTACCGTGCCCTCCTTAAGCTCATTTTCTTCCCTATTTGCTCATCTAGAATTCTAGGCATCTCGAGTGGTGTTTCTCAACCTTTTCCATTGTCTCCCTTCACCCAGAGAAAAAAATTTTAATTTAAATTCTTCCTAATGAGAGAAATTAAATCTAAGGGATAAGATCCTGTTGAGTAGGATTGAGTTTTGGTTGGCCACAAACTATTGTAATGTGTAAAGTTATTTGTCTCTTAACAATCAACTTTTATTTTCATGGAGGTCGCGAAAATGCTGTTAATGGGCAAACCACCTTAGATAACCTTCATGCTGGTTGCCAGAGGACGTTGTAGGACTTACAGATGGAGCTGGCATATACAGGGTGCCCCAAAAAAGTGTATACAGACTTTGAGTGATTAAAAGGCAGTATTTATTAAAATACATTTTATTTTCAGCTGTTAAAGTGTGTATACATTTTTTTGGGACACCCTGTATGGTTAGCTAGTGGGACAGGTACGGAACTGACATTACTCTTTAGCTAGAGGCTATTTGGAAAGCTACAAGCCAGCCAGTTACTTAAAAGGAAGCTGTGCTTTAGGGTGAATTGCTAATTATTTAAAAATGCATTCTGCTCGGTCAAACCACCTGGAATTTCCAACTTGACTTTGTTTTCCATATACATATATGTCATGTAGATTCTGTCTCCCCCTCCACCCACTGCCTGCTTTTTTATGAGTTCTGTATGGGCTCTTGTCTACTTGTTGTCACAGCTCCAGGCTGAACTTTTAGATTTATTAGTTTCAGATTTGTGGCAGTTACATATGTTTCCATTGATAATTTTAAAGAAATAAATGCTGTCATGTTCAAAAACACTGCATTGGTAGATAAGGGACGCCTAATGCTGGGCTTGACTGGCTGCCACCAACTCTGACGTCCTCTGACCCTTGGCATGGAAAGAATGTAAATGAGTGGGAATCAAAGGCCCCAGGTAGCTTCTGTTTGTTTTTGCAAGAGAACCAGATCTGAGTGATTTGAGTGGATGCCAGATTTATAAACTGCAGAGCCAAAGAAAAGAGCAAGGTTGGCAGGGAGGGGCCCAGGAATTGGGGGAGGTGGACTTGCAGGAGAGTAGGCCGTGGTGGAAAATGAGGCTTGCCTTCATTTCTATGGGTAGAATTTTTAAGATTAACATGCTAATTTCTTTAGTGAAGTCAAGCAAGATTTTAAGTCATTTATCAAGGCTCATAGAGCGCCTATTTGTAGAAGTCAGAATAAAACTAAATGAACCACGAATGCTAACATGCATCTAGCAAATGTAATAAGATTTAAAAGTTAAATAAACTAACGGGGCCTCCAGTTTTCTCCAGAGCCCCTTTACAAGTTTTAACCATGTTTCCTTTCCTTCCCCCTTCATTTTACACAATGTCTTGCGTGGATTCTTATAGCCTCAGCTTTTAGAATACTAAAATGATTTAAAATCTTGTGTTGAGAAGGCATTTCATTTTTAGTTAAACATTTAGTGGATGGTGGCTTTCTTGTTTTAATCTCCTGAAAAACGGAAGATTTTTGTTTTCTGGGCAGCAAGGCTTTCAGTGAGGAGGCTCCAAGTGGGCGACTTAAAACTGCAGGTGTTTATTATCTCACACCGTCTGTAGGGCATGCTGTGGATGGGTGTTTGTTTCAGTCCCTTCCAAGGCTGCCATCAATTGTTAGCCAGGGCTGGGATCTCATGGGAAGGCTCATCTGGGGCAGGACCCACTTCCCAGCACCGGTGGTTGTTGCATACGTCAGGTTTTGGACCGAGGGCCTCAGTTCCTAGCTGCTTTGGAGGCTGCCCTCAATTCTTTCTTATGTGGGCCTCCCCAACTTTGCAACTTGCTTCATCCAATCCAGCAAGAGGTACAGTCAGCGATGAAGAGATCCCATCACCTCTGCCATCTTTTATCGGTTAGAAGCAAGTCACATGACCAGCCTACACTGAACAGGGAGGAATCAGCCCACGGCATTAATACCAGAAGGGGCCACTTAGAATCCTCTGCCAAAGAGGTTCAGGGCTCCATTCCAACCAGCCTTAGGGCCTTGTGTTCTTTGAGGGAAGGGACCTTGTCTTTTCTGAATTAAACTATTTCCAGAGCCTTTGCCAGTACTTTCTGCTGAGTTGGGTTCTGCAGCCCTGAGCCAGCACTGCTGGAGCATTCTGGAAGTAAAAGCCACTCTGGAAGTAAATACACAGAGAACCACCTCCTCCAGTTACCTCAAGCAAGAGAACGCAAAAGCCTCAGCGCTCTATCAAAACAATGGTGGAAACACACCCTCACCTTTTCATTTTCAAAGCTGGAACAGAAGGAAGAGTATGTATTCTGGGCCAGGACAGTCTCACTTTTTTTCTCTCATTCATTTCCTGCTGGACTCTCCAGGACAAGATATCCAGAAAGCCTGCTTTGAACGGCAGGCTCTGAATAAAAATCCAAGAAAGGCAGAATTTCTTCCTTTAAGGAACTTACAGACTTGTGGAAGAGACACAGATAGAAGTGGCTGATTATGAAATGGCATCAAAGGCCTGTGATAAAGTTAAAGAGGACTGTGGGAACAGAGACGGTAAGCCGAAAGTGTAGGTGAGTGAGCCTTAGGTGACATTCAAGGAAGGCTTCCTGGAAGAGGTGATACTGAGTTGAATTAGTTGAGTTAACCTTTGAAGAAATGTGGGCAGGCTCTGCAGAGAGGATGGGGCATCAGGTGTGAAGGCTCCTGGGCAGGAAGTTTGGGATCTTAGGAAAATGAAAGTTGTTTAATGTTGATAGAATTTCCAGGCCCACGGCAAGGGGGTGAAAGATGCGGCTGGCAAGGAGGCAGGAGTCTAATCATGATCAGAGTTCTTGGACACTGCTCCAAGGAATTTGGCCTTTACCTTGAAAGAATCAGGGGATAATTCAACCAGTTTTGTGTTTTAGAGAGGGGTGTTAGGAGATCAGAAGGCCAAGTAGGATAAAGTGATGGGGTCTCAAATACAATGAAGTCAGAATGGAGAGGAGAGGATGCATGTAAGAAATCCTAAGGCTGCAGAATCATGAAGACATGGAGACTAAATTGACTGTGGAGGGTGTGACGGAGGGAGAAGTGAAGCTTGCCTCAGATGTCTGACTTAGGGGACCGGGTGGATTGTGGGGTCATTCACCAGTCTACAAAATATTGGAAAAGCAATACCTTTGAATTCAGGTGTATAATTAGTAATTTTTAGGGACTTGTGGGACATCCAGGCAGAGATGAGCAGTGTTCAGGGTGTACTGGTCAGTAGCTCTGAAAAGAGGTCTGGTCCAGTGACTTAAATTTCAGAGTGATCCGCCCAGAGGTGGCAGTTACAGCTGGGTGCATGGAGGATACCAAGAGAGAATATACAGGCTTGAGAAAGAAAAGAGCTAGGGGTGGGGTCCCATGGTACCTGAATTGAGGGGGAAAAGTAAACTGTAAGAGAGAAGGAGAAGGTTGGGGTATAGTAATCAAAGTTCCTGTGGTTGCAGGCCACAGAAACCCACACAGCTGGCTCAGACAGGAAAGTAAGTTTCTAGGATTTATCAGAAGGCTGAGGAGGTATCCAAGGCACTTGAGTTTCTGGATCTAGGGACCACAGGATGACTACGAGCAGCAAGAATCTGTCATTCTCAGTTTGTCCTATCTCAGCAAAGCTGCGTCTTCTTTGTATCCAAATGTCATCCCTTCCTGCTGCTCTGTGCAAGTGACACACCCCATAGCTCCTGAGTTTGAACCTCCCTCAATGACATCACCAATCTGGTTGGTTGCCCCTCAACCCTGGAAGAGTTATTCTAGTTTTTCTGTCTTGGGTAGGTGCCCATGAGGCCTTGCAGTACCAATATGGCTAATAAAGGCCCTCTCCTGCCAGGGTCAGCCTCTAGAGCAGCGGTTCTCAACCTGTAGGTCGCGACCCCTTTGGTGGTCGAACGACCTTTTCACAGGGGTCGCCTAAGACCATCCTGCATATCAGATATTTACATTATGATTCATAACAGTAGCAACATTACAGTTATGAAGTAGCAACAAAAATAATTTTATGGTTGGGTCACAACATAAGGAACTGTATTTAAAGGGCCAGAAGGTTGAGAACCACTACTCTAGAGAAAGAGGGCCGTGGAAAGAATCATACTTACTATGATCTGCCCCAAAGACAGCACAACTAGTAGAGACTGGGGTCAGGAGGGACAGACAAGGAGGGAGTTCCAAGGAGGAGGAAGTGGTCCATGGTGTTAGATGCCACTGACCTCACAGAGAGGCAGAGTTTAAGAAGAGTTGATGACTGAGTTGGCTAGTTATCTATACTAATAAAAGCGTAATATGCAAATGTTTGGGACGCTCTCACGTGTAACAACCGATCAGCAGGCTGCATGCACAGCAGGCGTGGGTGGGCAGGGACTTGCAGCAACCGGGACTTGCCTCACGCCATCACAATCCATCACCAGGAGGCCTGGGGCCCAGTGGAGGCCTCTGCATGGCAAGGCCTAGGGGTTCCACGACTCTGTGTGGTGCAGAGGCGAGACCCCTGGCTCCAGCCTACCTCTTTGGGGCAATCATCAAGGAGCCCTGGATGGGTGGGCGGGGCCTACCTCTTTGGGTGATGAATCACAGGGCTCCCACACTGTGACAGGGCACAGGCCAGGCTGGGGGGAACCCCCCCCCCCCCCCCAGTACGTGAATTTCATGCACCAGGCCACTAGTGTGAAAATAAAAGGGGAATCTTTCAATTGGTTTTTATTTAGATTGGGAAGGCATAGATATGCTTATCTGTAGAGGAAAAGGAAGAAAGCCATTCAGTTGGAATTGAAGGTGTTATTGAGGGATGAGTTCCTGAGGGTGTGGGAGGGGTTGCAGGTGGAGGGTTGAGCCCAGAGGGGAATGGGGTCATTGCTTTCACTAAGATATGAGGGAAAGAAGTTTACAATGTAGATCATTTGGGTGGTGAATAAAGAGGATGGGCAGCCAAGAAATTAAGTCCAGGTCCTTGTATCAGGAATGATTTATACTCTACAAAACCCCAACTTCTTCTCTCACTCCTTAAATATATTGAATGTCTTTGCCAACAACAGTATTTGATATTCCATACACTAGGGGATTGACACGGAGAGCTGCAGCCAGGACTGAGTATCTTTATAGGACTCTTCAGTAGGACCCAGTGTCCCTGTCCAATGCTAATGCCTCTATGTTTTTAAGTAAGAGCATCCTGTGAAGAGCAAACACACAAAAAATGTGAGTGCAGCTAACAAAAATATGGATCAAGGGCTGGTTGCAATTGTACAGGCTAAAAGACTTGCCTTCTCCTATCTCTTCACCATGATCTTCCTCCTCCTGGCTGCAAGGTTGGGATCATGTCTTAGGTGGGCTTATTGTAAGTTCCACAACAGTCATTGCTACAGAACACAGCTGAGGATGCCTGGCCCTACCTGGGACTTGCACTCCCAGCCAGTGAATTATTTACCAGATCTGGAAGGTTTTCCCATGCATCTTAAGCCTGGCTAAATGAAATTTACTACCACATGGTTCAAGGGAAATTTAAATACAGAAAGGAAGAGAAAGTTGGATTTATGTTACATGTCAATCCATATTCTAAAGACATATATATTTTTTTCCTCTAGGTAGTACTCTGGCTTAGTTCACCAAAAAGGATGGGTGATGGTGATTTTACCCAAATTACTTTCCTATCCTCTGCTTCCCTGCACCCTCCTGACTCTTCAGACTACAAAGAAAGCAACTCTTTTTCTCTTTTATGTTAAGGAAGCACAACTGGTTGTGGGAATTCCTTCATGGTAACAGTCACCAGTGTGTTTTTAGTGTCTTCCATGTGTCAGGACTCGTTCCATTGAAACTCATGCCTGCCCCTTGGCTGGCATCAGCAGGTCTCACCAGCTCATAGGCTCAGCAGATGTCTAACTGGTGTCAAAGAGTGCAGAGCACAAGACCCTCCAGTAGAGGGATGCTTGGCAAGACATTAATTTATCCAGGCTTTGATCAAGTCTCCAAGATACTCTCAGTCAATCCTAAGTTTAGCTTTAGGATTGCTCTTCTTGATCCTAGGGAGGGGTATTGGACCATCAAGGAAGCAAACACAAGTCCCTGGGCCTTTTTTCTGTTCTCTCTTCCCCACCCCCTCACAAGCTTCAGAAATTCCAAACCCTGGGAGAGGTCTCTGCAGTTCAGCAAGAGGCATAATAAACTCTCAGGAGAGACGGGTGCATTCCAGGGGCTTGGCTTCCCTGTGCTGTTTATTGGGATTGGCCCTCACTCTGGACAGAGGGACAAGACCTTGGACTGCACCTTGAAAGTAGGGATTTGATAGCCTTCCCCAGGGTGAAATTTTAGTGGTGAATGGGTGCAGGTGAGGCTTTGTTTGGCTGTAAGCTGCCCCACCACAGCCCATCCTCCTTAATTCCTAATACTTGGAACACAACTCTCCCAGTAAGACCTTGAGCCTAATAAAGTCCCATTCATCTGTTTAGATTGTAACTGTACCCTTTGCTCATGTGTCACATTTTTATCACTTTGAAGTCTCCGTTTGAATGCAAAGAGTTCTTCCTTTGACTGAATTTGCCTAGCAGATTAGTTATCCAGACTGGCTCAAAGCCCAAGAGTAGAAGTAATAGTCCCTGTGTCATCCTAAGTACTGAGAGACAATTCATGGGGCCAGCTTAATCTGGAGTGCTATGTGGATTTCATTCTCACTTGTTAATTAACAAACTCTTTGGGGGAGTTGAGACCCTAGAGCTAACACCAGACTCCAGGTGACTTCAGGATGTTATTGTCTTAAAGCTGATTTAATCATTAATTTACAGGAGACTTTGGAGAGTTTCGTTAATAAATTTCATCTTTATTAACCAATTTACATGATGTTTAAGAATAGCCCAAACTAATCTATTGTAACAAAGGCCAGAATCATGGTCACCACTGCAGAGGGTGGGGACAGGACAGGGACGTGAGTTTTCTGGAGTGTTGGGAATGTTCTGTGTCTTGCTCTGGGTGGCAAGTTACATAGGGACATACATATGTAAACATTCATCGGTGAAAAAGAAAACAAATATTCTCATCTAGGAGTTATGCCATCATTCTCCAAGGTCACAGACTTTGTCATAGATCCTCCGGGCAAACCTTTAGAAGGTTGTAATATTGTGCAGAGTTACGTGGTCAGATTTGTTCTTTGAAGAGCTCCCTCTGCTTGTTGCTGGAGAAAGGGTAGGAAGGGACAAAAGTGAAAGCAGTGACAATGGCTTGAGACCATTGATGCAGTTCAGCAAAAGACAGTGGGCTATTGGATCAGGTGTGGTGGGAGAGAGGAGGAGACAAAGGGATGAGTGGGCTGCGAGAGAAGGAGGTGTCGAGGATGACTCCCATGATTCAGGAGCAGTAGGATGGATGGAGGGCCATTTCTTGGAGATGAAGAATTCAACTGGAGACATGTTAAGGTTCAGATGCCTGCGAGCCAGCCTTATAGATGACAAGTAGGTAATTAAATAAATGCCCCTGGAGTCAGAAAATAGGTCTGGGCTGAAGTTATAAATGTGAGTGTTGCTGCCGTGGGATAGCAATGGGAATGCATGAGATCACTTTGCAGACACCGTAGAGTTGGAAGAAGAGATTCCAGGACTCTGCCCTGGGGAATTGCCACTTGTAGAGGCCAGGCAGGGGAGGAGCCAGAGCCAGAGGCTAAAAAGGTGAGGCAGAAGGATATTAAAGAGACTGCGATGCAGTGCGTGGCATTTGAAGGAGTGTGTCCAGAAGCTAAGGGAGGTCAACTGAATGATGTTGAAAGCCAAGTAAGTTGAGGACTGAAATTCTTATTGGATTTAGTAGCATGGATGCCATAGGTTCCCTCAGCATGAATAGTTTATGTGGAGCTGGGTTGGTAGAAACCACACTAGAGTGAGGCAAAGATGGATTTTTCCCCCTTGCAGTATATTTATTGCTTTATCTGTACATTCAAAACATCAATCGTCAATGTAACATTTAATTGTGCAATAACAATTAAGTTGAAGTTTAATTCTACAGTGCAATGTAAAGGGGACTAATTGGGGTCCTAGTTTCTTTGTTGTTTTAGTCAAAGAAATTGAATTTAGAGAGTGCTATGGGAAATTATTTTCAAGTCCATATGTTTACTCAGTAAGATTTTTAAAGAGATCATTTTCACGGTCCATTCCTGCCCCCATGCAGAAATAAGCTGCATGAGGCTTGATTCAAATTGCTTTAAAGGGCAAAGTACTGAGTGAACTTTCTTGGGAAATTTAGATGTTCTCCACCTGATATTGAAGCTAAGTATCCCCCTGGGCTAAATGACCAGCATCTTTTCTTAAACTTATTTCAGAAGTCTCGGTAATGGAAAGAAACCAGGGCAGTCAGCGCTCGCTCATGCCGCATTATTTCAGAAGTCAAACATACTGTTTTGTTGACCTAAATGCATAGGTTGAAAAAGACAGCAGAAAAATTATTATGTCCTGGTCTTCAGCGTAGGGAGTGTTTTATGAGTATGATGTGTTGTATTGCTTTGGTCAATAACTTTGACAAGTGCAGGGTAGAAGTGACTCTAACATCCTTGTGAGTCGTGGTGACACCTGGCCTTGGACCTGCAGGCTCCACAATCCTGGGAATGGTGCAATGATTGGAACATTACTTTGAGCCCAGGAAGTAGTGGATGCCCAGGGGATATTAAATGTTGAGTAATATTACACTGAATGGAAAATATGTCCCTGACAATCTCCTTTCTCTTGCTTTTCTTTCTGAGTCTCAGGCTTTTAAGAGAAATGACCTGTATTAAATTTCATATTATTCAACTGCTGAGAATTGCAAAGTCAAATCTATAGTGAGGTTCTTTATATACTGGTGTTGAGGGGTAAAGGGTTAACGTCCTGCTTAATGGGAAGGTGGTTTTTACTAGATATGGCTAATATTTTTAGGGCAAATTTGATTTTACAGCAGTCATATTTACAAAGTATTTTATGTAACATATATTACACTATATATTTTTTATTATTTTGCATGCAAGAAAATGTGCTGAGATGACCTAGGGGAGAAAATATTAAAAGAAGGCACCTCATTTCCACAATTAATTAGTTTTGGCACTGTGCCAAGGCTTCAAGGGAGGTTGGTGTCCACCTTGGTCCAGGTGAACTTGAGTCTTCAAGGGTATAGGGAAATGTAGGGGTGCTTCCATGACCCATTAGAAGAGCGATTTGCTTTAGATTAGAATCACAATGCTTTTGCACATCCTTCTTAGACGGGGATGGAGTATTTGTGGATTCATTTTGGCAGTGGCCTAAAAAGACTTGCCTTGATTTGTTGAGGATTTTTCATCAGCATGAACGAGCCCTACAAGTCAGTACCCGTGTGTGGCACTGTGAATTTCGGCACACAGGTAGCTTCAAACCAAATTATTCTGGGATTGGAGAGACTGAGACATGCAGCTGTTTGGATGCACATATAGGGGTGAGTGGGGAGAAACTTGAGTGAGAGGTTTCTTTTCTTCTGATGGCTAGTTGATGGGAATGATGTCGCCTGCTTTTTGATTACCTGCTAAAGATGGGGTCCTGCTCCCTGTCTCTGCGTGATAAAAGTGAAGCCCAGGAAATTCATTTGTTCATGGACCCTGGGATTGCAATGATCTCAGGCAAGATCTAGAAAGTACCTTTTCCTAAACAGAATCAGGAAAGTGGGTTCTGCTCTTGCTATTTGCACACTCTTGTTTCCCTGCCCCTTCCATCATGCTTTCTTAAGGCCCATTGCTATAACTGGTACCAAGACAGTAGAAGTTCCTTCCTAAGTGCCTTGAAGGGACCATTCTGTTATTATTATTGCTATTGTTGTTCTTTAGTATTGCAGAGAGGCAAGGAATTGGGTTTGACAGATGGAGTCGGAGGGACTCCAAGAAGAGGGTGTGGCTGGGATGGAGGGGAGCCCTAGGTCTGAGGTGTGAAAGAGTTATACAGGATATTACTAAAGAGAACAATGTCATAAATATGCAGAGCGTATGGAATTGGGCATCTAGTTCCAGAAACGCTACCACTGCAAAATTACAACGGCAGCATTTTCTCAGCACATAAGCCAAGTGTTGTTTTAGCCGGAGCGGAGGCAGCTGAACTGGAGATAGTGAGCACACCTAAACAAACGGGGCTCAGGATAGAGCTGCAAAAACACAGAAGGGCTGCGTGCTGGCCGCGGGGCTGAAACAACAGAAGCTGGAGTCCAGTGGTGTGGTGCTCTGGGTCTGTGTTGGAGGCCCTGGGAAAACAGCCCTGCAGATAAACTCTTCAGATTCCCACTCTAAAACGGGCACAAAAGAAACAGCTCTCTCTAACTCGGTAGTATGGACGCGCTTTCTGCCTGTTGCCTCACATTATGCAATCTGTTTGTGTGCCCCGAAGTTGATCTGAATGCTGTTAAAGTAAATAGGTAGCGGTCTCTCACCCACCACACCAACCTGGCACTTTTTCTTCATTGCTGAGTAGGTGGGGCCCTTCTAATCTGGAAAACCCACTGGAGGGATGGTTAAGAGCACAGGCTGGAACCAGATATATCTGAATCCCCATCTGAAAAATGCTACTAATAATAACTACTTGGCAGGGTTGTTATGATAATTAAATGCAATTAATTGTATTATTTAAATGTAATGCAAAAATGTGTTCTCATTAGATGCCATGTATCTGTAGAAGATCTAATAATAATACATTGCCAGGTGCTCACCATGTCTCCCCCCCTCCCCTCTCTGTACCCTGCTGGCTTTCTGTGCAATATCTCATTTGGGATAAGCAACTGAATCCAAGATCACACAGCTCACAGGAAGCAGAAGTCAGATCTGAAATCCTTAGAAATGACAGCAGAGCCCCTGTGTAACTGTTGCTACTGCCCCTCACTTGGAACCTGGGATGTGATAGGTGCAGTTCTGACTAACTCCATTTAGTTAATACAGAACAGTACAAAGTTGCCTGCTCTCTCTGGGTTCCATACAGATTGTCCACAGTGCAGTCCCCCAACAGTGGGCCTTCCTGTCTCCTTTGTCCCTCTGGTGCCAGGAGACGGCATGAAATCAGACTTCTGCTGCACATGGCCACGGATATACGAGCCATCCGCTGCAGGATCCCACTGTCTTACTGGGTTTAGGCCACTGCTGCTAAGAAACCTGCTGACCCCTGGTTTAGCACTTTGTCTGCAAAAAGGCTGAAGTCTATTCTACTTTGAATTAAGCAACTGATTTTTCCCTGTGGCAAAGCAGATACCTTCCTTTTCTTCCTTTTTTGGGAAACATGCCGAATAATGTGGTCTTTTGGGTGTGTTGGTAGGTTTTGGTGCAAGGAGACCATGCAGGAGTCTGCCTGCTTTGCTTAATGACGCGAGAAAATTGTCATTGCTGAAAAGGTCCCAGGTTGCGGGGGGCACCGCGCACAGGAGCTGCTGAATCAGATTGGGAGGGGTGCAGCCGGAGACCAGAGCTCTCCTCCCAGACGTGGGCTCTGACCTGGCGATGGCTCAGCGACTCTCACAGGCCCCATGATAATGTACATGTAGAAAGGCAAAGCCAGGGAAACTATGTTGGGCCCTCTGATCCTTTCAGTCTTGTATCATCATCTTTGTTCACTGGCGTTCTCATTGTTCTTGCCCTGGAGCCTCCCTCAGCCTCTACATTCATTCATCACACAGGCACCGAGTGTCTCCATGCACCACACCCTAGGGCCTTACCCTGGGAATCCAGTAAACACAGTTCATCTACATTTTGCTGCTTTTTTTTATTATGCATCTTCTAGAGCTAGTGATGCCTAGTTTTACCAGTTCTTGGGAATGACTTTGCTAGATATAGCTAATTCATAGTAAGAGTCAACGGAGTTTACATGATCAAATTTTTTATAATAGTATGTGTCCTGTCACTTCAATTAAGTTCTGTTGATTTTAGGTCGTCAATTTAGCAGCATTATTTTAACTTATTGTAATATTCATTAATTTATTAACAAATATTTTAAGGTATAATATGGTTCCTGTTATCTGAAAGGTATGATTCCTGCTTTTGATGAGTGTTTATGTTTTTTTGCACAGATTTTAAGTGAGAGTTTGCAGAAGTTCTAGGGAAGTCTTACACTCAGCAATTTACCTTGCATTTAATGAGCCTTATTTCTTCCCCTCCACTGACATAGCCTCTAAGGTCACACTGCAGTTGCCGCATGAAACCTCCTCTGACAGCCGTGCAGCCGCCTTCTCCATCACCCAAACCCACTCTTCCTGTTTCCAGGGCGTTTCTCGCCCACCTTTACAGTGTGTTTTGTCTTGCAATGTATGTCCTGCTGCCCCACTCAGGAATCTCGTGCCTACATCTTTGTTTTCGCCACAGTGTTTTGCAAAGTGTCTTGCAGAGAATATAAATACTCAAAAAGTACTGACTGCATGATTAACTGAATTTTGTAAGAGAGTGATGCTGTTTGAGGATACTGAGTATTAGCAAGCATTTTAATGGTCATCTCGGTCCAGTTGAAGAAGATATTCCTTCACTAGATTGACAGAAACCTGCTCTCTCAGGGACTCTTGGGCGTTTTATAAACCAGTTTGGGTGGGCTGAGCAACCAGGAGGGTGTGTCTGTGTGGTAGAGGGGCTCCCTCAACTCAGGGCATAAGAGATATCATCAGAGAGTAAATTCAGGCCACAGCTGGTTTGGTACCAGATGAGCAGCTGTAAATTGGGAGCCAGTGGGAACTGAAGAACTTGTGCCCAGGAACAGGAGGAAGGTAGCTGAAGCAGAGCCCGCCAGCCACCACCCAGACCTGTGCATCAGCATCTGCCTCTGGCCTTTTGTTCAAAACTGGAAGACCATTGTGAGCCGGATCCTTACAAACCACTCACCTTAAATGTTTAATAGTAAAATGATGGGAATAAAAAGTATCTTACCAAAGGATGCTTGGTGGAGTGGAATAGACCTCCATTTAATAATTAGTATTTGAAAAAAATTCTGGATCAGCAGCAGGGGAATTGATTGCCATTGATTCTCGTGCCTGGATACAGCTCATGGTGCTTCAGGCCTGTCTTCCATTTCAGGAGAGGCCCGGAGCAAGAGCCCTGCGCTGAGCCCAGCTGTGCTCCAGGCCAGCTCTGTTCCTTTAGATTTGAGGTGTGTTGTGGCCCTTTGGGGGTCAGTTGTGTTTTAGAAAAAGGGATGCTGTCTTCTTACCTACTTCAAAGTAAGGGATGACTAGGTCTCTGAGATCCTTTATGACTAATTCCATAATTAATTCATTATAATTTATTAATGAGTGACTATAATTTAATTCATTAGTTCAACAAATATTTATCAAGCATAACCTACTAAGTGCCAGGAATGCAGCAGGGAACAGCAGACAGAACCCCACCCTTGGGAAGCTTACCTCTGCGGAATTGGGGGAGATAGACCGTAAACAAAATAAATGATAATGTATAGTAGGTGAAAAATAAGTTCTGTACAGAATGACTTAGAAATAAAGCTGAACAGGAGGATGGAGAGAGATTTGCTGTTTTCCATAAGGTCAGGGAAGGCTTCACCAGAAAGGTGGCTTTGAACAAAAACTTGATAGAGGTGAGGAAGCAAACCATATTGATCTCAGGAAAAAGCATTCCCGACAGAGGAAGGAGCAAGTACAAATGCCCGAGGCAAGAGCTTGTCACATTTGAGAAATAGCAAGCAGTGGACAGAAAGATCTGGCCTCTGAGCTGTATTGTATGGTGTGTTGAAGGCCTTTGTAAGGTCTCTGGGTTTCATTCTGAGTGAGATAGAGAGACACAGGAGTGTTATAAGCAGAGGAAAGCCATTAGCTGATATCTCTTTAAAAAGAACCACTGCCTGCTGTGCTGAGAAGAGACTGTAGAGGGGCAAAGTGTGGAAGCTGGGAGACCAGGAGGGAGGGTATTACAGTAGTCTAGTTAAGAGGTGATGGGGCAGTGGAGTGGTGAGAAGAGGTTGGAATATAGATATGCTTTAACTATCTGGAATGGGTAAAGTATATGTCTGAGACCAAGAGTGGAGTCAAGGATACTCCAAGCATTTTGACCTGAAAGACAGGAGAGGTGTTAATTGATTAACAGAGGTCAGGTACCCTGAGAGCACAGCAGACGCTTGGAGACAGCTCAGTAGTTCTGTGTTGGACCTTTTAAGTTTTCTATGTGCATTAGAACTTCATGAAGAAATGTTGAGTAGATAGTTGGATCAGATGTGTGTAGCTCAATGGAAAGAGCTGGGCTGAAAACACATAGATGGTATTTAAAACCATCAAACTGGAAGAGCATCAAAGGATGAATGAGGATCAGGAAAGAGCAGAGGCCTAGGGACTGACCTTTGGGACTCTGAATACCATGAGCATGGGCATGAGGAGGAACGGCAAAGGAAAGGCAAAAATACCAACCATCGGAAAAGAAAGAAAAGCAAACGAGAGGTGTTCCCGCCTCCAAGTAAAGAAAAGCTTATGAAGATGATGTGATGAGTTATGTCAGATGCTGGGAGTAGATCAAGATGACGGCTTAGAATTGACCATTGCATTCAGCAGCCTGGAGGTCAGAGGTGGCCTCCATGGGAATTGTTCTGGTGGAGTGATGGAGAAAATGCTTGTTTGGAGGGAGTTTAAAACAAAATGGAACTGCGGACAAGTATAAATGACTCTTGAAGAATTTTTGGTGCAAAATGAAGATAAATAAGGGGACTGGAGTCAAGAGGACTCTTGGGTTGTTTTGTTGTTGTTTCTAATTTTAGATGGGTTAAATAGCACTATCTTTTCTGCTGGTACTGATCTGGTAGAGAGCAACAATGAATGATATTGAGAGGAGAATTGCTTGCATGTTATGCAGGTGGGAAAAGAGGACCTACAGGAGAGGTTGCCCTGTTTTATGCACATGGACATTCCATCCCTGTAGCAGAAGGAAGGCCAAGTGGACACAGATTCTGGCAGGTGGGTAGAGATGGTAGTGAGAGCATGTGGAAGTTGTTTTTTGATTTATGCTAATTTCTCAGAAAACTGAGAGAAAAGGTCTCCCACAGACAGGGACACTAGTGTAGAGAAGGGCAGATGCTTGAGGAAGTAGAACATTGAAGAGAAAAAAGATATAACATTGTCATCCAGGAGAATAGGAGCATGAATGGACTGATGTCTAATGTTGTGGATGAATTTCTAATCCTGGTGGTGGGTGTTATTATCAGTATTAATGTATATTTGTCAGTACTGTTCTACCAAGTCATATGCTGATTATCCCAACAACACAATGCGGGGTGGCCATGTTGGGTGTTCTAAAATCACACAATTTGGCCTGGCCGGTATTGCTCAGTTGGTTGGAGTGTCTTCCCATACACCGGAAGGTGGTGGGTTTGATCCCGGTCAGGGCATATACCTAGGTTGCAAGTTCGATCCTTGGTTGGGGTGCATGTGGAAGGCAAGCGAATGTTTTTTCTTACATGAATGTTTCTCTTTCTCTCTCTGGGTCTCTCTTTCTCTGTTTCTTTGTCTCTCTCTCTAAAAATCAATAAAAAAATTAAATCACAGTTTGAAGTCAAAGTGTGGGATTCAAAGGTAGGTCTTCTGAATGGCAGTCTAGAATTCTTTTCTTCTATTAAGCTTCTCTTTTTAAATGAGTGGTAATTAGTGATGATTTTCAGGTATGATGGTACTTCACCAAATCTCTATTTATTCTTTGATGTTTTATTGCTCCGAATAGTACTGGAGAGAAAAGATCAGATTAAGTATCATTTGTCCATAACTAGTTTCATCATCTTCAGTCCTAGTCCAATGTACAGCAAGTTTAATGGTGAGAAAATTCTTGCAGAACTTAAAAATTAAATTGACTTAATAGGAAAAACATAGTTTTGTTAATGGAAATTCTGGCTGCTTTCCAGATCATAAATACATCTTAAAAATACTTTTGTTAACATGGCGAAGTTACAATTCCCTTAAGTGCAAAGTATTATTATAAATAGGAAAGAGGTATGAAATTATTCACTTTACTCTGTAGTTGCATCTCATAAGATACTAATTGTGCCATGTGCATATGTAATATTGGGATAAAATATCTCTTATTTTCTTTCAGGTATCATTAGAATTTCTAAGATAGAATTGCTTATTTTCCTATTGTTACTTGTTATATTATTTCTTATTGTTATACACAATTCCTGGAATTATGTTCCTATTCTACTTATTAAGTTGGTTTAATAAATTTCAACTGTTACATAACCTCCTCAAAATGCTGACTCTTAAAACTAACTCTTCAAAATGCGCTACCTTCTAGATATTTGCTTACTTCTTTTTACCCACTTTTACCAGTAGACCCGATTCTGCGACCCTAAATCACTGTTATGACACTCACATTGACATCAGTCAGCATCTCATTTTGGTGTTATTGACTATATCATGAATCACTGGAGTTTCTAAATCTTCCATCAGTTTGATTCTGATCTTGTATAAGATTTAGTTAGTGTCAGAACAACTTAACTATGTACAAAATTTGGTCAGACATAAAAACTTAAAAATTGAAATAATTTATGAATGTCTATGGAAGAGGAGTAAGTACTCAAATTGATAACATGTTTTAATAATGTTACTTCATTAATTTAAGAAAAAGTTATAAAAATATTGTGGACTAATCTCCCTCTGGAATTCTTTAAGATAGATGAGGTTTTCTTATATTGTTAAAACTTTACACATGTTTTTCCTGGTATATATGGCAATAACTAGAGAATTGTTGGCGATCTTTTAAAATATTCTCTAAGGAAAATGGTGAGAATAAATAACTGAATATTAATATGTGTCTTATAAAGACAATGTTACAATGGGTGCTCTTATGTTTTATTGTGGTAAAACATACTTAACGTAAAATTGACCATTTTAAACTATACAACTCAATGGCATTCATTATTTCCACAGTGTTGTCAAACCATCACTACTATTCTATTTCTGAAATTTTCTCATTATTCCAAGCCCAATGAGTGCTTTTTAAATTAATGTAAATATTAAAAGTTTTCTGTATCAGATGACTCATCTTGAATAATGCCTCAGGGCTTAGGAGGTCAGTAAATGTGTTTAGGGTAAAAGACTATCCAATATGGGTGTTTATCTGATAACACACTCATTTGTTACTAGGCTGAAGTCAGCCACATCTTTGGCCTCATTAATTATTGCTATAATTCAGTTTTTCAGGTAAGGTGATTGCTTTTATGAGCCTTCCCTTAACCCTTTTATAAATGTACCACAAAATGAAACTTGACATCTGTTAGCTTAACATCAGAGAGACTTGAGATTATGTATGTTGCCAAAGATTAAAGTAAATTCAGTCTAAAGAGACCCCAAAGACAGATGACTAGAGGAAGAAGTTATGGAAACTTGAATGAGAGAGAAGCATTTGTCTTGCTCAGTTAGTATGGGTCATGGCCTTCGAACTGTGTCAATACCATAGAAAGAAACCTGTTTGGTAAAAATACAATGAACTGAATATAAATGGAGCGAATTTACAACTTTTCATTTTAAAGCATTGATGCATTTGTTGTTAGATGACAGTGGTGATGATTTCCTAGTGGATGACATAGGCCAGTAAGTAATACAACTGAGTTTCTCCACAAAGGTGTGCTTACTATGACCTACACTTCTTTCTCCAACTATAAAACATGTATTCATTTTTAAGGATCGAAATTAAGTGTCATTTCTTTTCCAAAGCCTTCCCCAACTTCCATAGACAGTCGTTGAATTTTCCTTCATGGTCCAATAGTACTCTTCAAAAAATCCATACTGTAGTAAGCATCACATTAAATTCTCATTTTCTCCACACTGCAAGTTTCTCAGGGGTGGGGGCTGTCTCTATTCCTACTTGTGTTACCACCACTATTCCTAGCACACAGTAGAAACCCATTAAATATTTGTTGACTGACTGAGTTCAGGAGCTACTCAATCTAAGCATTCATAGTGAGATTCTCATTTTCTGACACCATCTCAATTATACGATATTCATATTTTATTTACTAAGGGAATAGGCAAAATATATAGGGTCCGATTTTATGTGTTAAGGTAGAGAGACATTTCCTTTTGTGACATAAATGGAAGACAAAGTATTCTGATCACAAAGTCCTAGACATTTGCCTGTGACTTAAAAGACTCAGCATGGCATCCATTTAGAAATTCTTGAATGACCGTGTTGGTTTGTCATGAGAATTGAGAAGGCAGTGCTAAGGGATGTGTTTCCTTCACGTCTTCTCTGGCAGAGTATGGAATCACCATTATCTGCTTTGTTCCTAGGGAAAGGCCCAGCACTGGTCCCTGTCGCGGGCACTGGTCAGGGCAACATTCCACTTGACGTGGAGCTTCCCACAGTTGGGTGCTGGTGTTGGTATTGCAGCTGGCACCACAGAAGAAATAGCCCAAAGGAAATAGCCTGTCTCGAGGTGTCACCATGGTTGTCTGTGACTAGACCATGAGATGTCTCTCACTCCCCCCGAGGCTCTGTCCAGATGCAAATACAGCATCCCTCTACCTTCAAGTGGCGTCAGTGCACCTATTCATTCATTTTCTCTCCCTTCCCCTTGCTTCACTTTGGGTCCCTCCTTCTCCATGAAGGGGGAGCTCATGAAGTTCTAGGAGGCAGAGTGTGAATAAGTGAGGTTGGCTATTCATAGGTGCCTCATGTTATTCACTGTGCATAAACTCAGCTGACCAACCTCGGGCCCTCTCTGCTTGCAACTTTCAGAGCAGACACATCTGAAAGGTACACTTCTTCCGCTAAGCCCCAAGAGAACAAACCCAGGAAGGACATACTGAATTTATCGGAGTTTAACAGTATTAACCAGAAATAAGCCTTAGTTTGTAAAAGAAACTGGCAATTTGGATAACCAGCAACAGAGTCCTAATATCAGTCATGTCTGCCTAGGGCTACCTTGGTGAGCTGCCTGTTAAGAATTCAAGGACTTAAACTGGTCTTTTCAGCCAGGCAATTGGGGTGATTTATTTTCTTATACTGAAATGACCAGTGAATGAATTCAGTGAAAGCAATTGCACTGCTTCTGTATAGATACGGAATTTCCCGCCCGCCCATGAGTATTAAAGATAGAACTCAAGCCTTCATTGTTTGTGCTCTTTACAAAACAGAAGAACTACAGGAAAGTGGGAGGGAGAGGGGGTTGATTTTCCTTTGGCACTCAAAAGAAATTGTACATTTGTCTCTATGTATACAGAGTGAGAGCAAGAGCAAGAGAGAAAACATGAGAACTACCTGCTTTGAAGACTGGGGTGGGGTGGGGTGGGAACTTCCTTTGGGCAGTTAAGGCAGCACTTGGTTCTAGAACATCGGCCACTGTTCCCCAAGTCTCTATTCCCCAGGCGCAACTAAATAAATACATTTTGGCAACACAGCAAGAATTTCCCCCCAAACATGTAATTAACTATTATAATTGCCTTATGTTTTCCAAAATGAAAATGTCCTTAAAACCTAAGCCATATATTTTAACCTTTTGAATCTTCTGTAAAAAGATAAATAGCATGTGGGGGAAATTATCCCTGCTTGAAGAATGAAGACTAACCTGAACTTAGTTATAATTACAAGGAAAGGACCATCTTCAGAGCAGTAATGGCAGGGTAATCGGTTTTGTTTCCGATTGCACTTAGATTTAGAGCATTTTTGTTTCCATTACAGATGCCTAGGAATTTGCCCCTCTTTGTAAGATGGTTTCCAGATTTCTCATCTGCTGTGAGCTTTAAATTTTAATAATATTTATTGACATGGAAGGTCCTGATTGTCTGCTTCTTATTGATAACCTCCTCTTGCCTTCAGTTGCGAGAAACTGTTCTCCCCGAAAGGAGCCTGATTGCAGAGTGCAGCCTTGAGGGTGGAAACAGGTCCTTTATTATCAGCCTCAGAGTGGGGATTTGAATACCTGCTTCGCAGAGGGAAATTGTGGCCCTTGCTTATGGACATATTCCACCTGCTGAAAACAAGAAGGCGGGTAGCACAAGTTGATACTGGCAGGATGAAGAACCATGCCTTCTCATTTAGCAAAGAGCAATGACTCAGAAAATAGGCATTTTAGAACAAATCTGGAGGCTAATGGAATTTCTGAAAAGGGAGAGAATGGATGTAAGGCACACGGTAGTCAGCACTGGATGGGAGGCTCTGGTAGAACAAAACCAACATCCCTCTCTGGGTGGCAGCTGGCCGCCAGGCAGTAGATGGCCGCCTGTGATCCTCATGCACATTGGCTACCTGTTGAGTATAAACAATGAAATACATTGAGAACATGGGGAGATACATTTGTTGAGACTCGGAGTCTCCTCCAATCACAAAAAAGGGAAGGCTGGTCCGCCAGCATTCTGCTCCCCGTTATGAAAATATAGTCCTCTGCCCACTCCCATCAGAACTGCAGGACCATTGTATTGTCTGGGAAAGGTGAGGGGCTGCGCTGGCAATTGGCAAGACCGAATGGTAGAACTATCGGTGCACCTGGCATGATAGTGACACTGTCCCCCCAGAAACACTGAGGTGCTCTTCCGGAAAGCCAGCCCCTTCCTTAGTTTGAGATTCTCTATATTTGTATTAATCTCAGTCCCCATATGAACATCTGAACAGAATGTGTCTTTGAAATGAGTAAAATCAAGGACAGCTTTTGTGATTGAGTGTGGATAGTAGGAAAGGGAAGAAAATGTTTTCATACTTTTAGTCCTGTGAATTGAGTCCTCTTCATGGCTCTCTCAGGCCAATGCATTCTGAGTCATGGACATCCTTGGTTGGGTTGCAGGTGGAAGGAAGCAAACTGGCATCTACCTCCATTGCCTTTCTCACCTTGCCTTTTATTCATGTAGCACTGACTAATATAGGTTAATTTCACTGATTCATTCTTTTGTTTGTTTAGTAAATATTCACAGAAGATTTACTACCTGGGAGGCACTATGCTAGATGCCAATAATACAAATAGGATGGGTCCAATTGGGTGAATAGGATGAATAGGGTGGGTCCAATTGGGTGTGGAGACAGCCGGCCAACACCGGGAGTGGCACTAGGGATGCAGGAGAAGTGAGCACCTCAGTGAGAAAAGACTGCTTGAGCAGAGATGGAGGGACATTCACTGTGCAGGTAATAAGGATGAGACACTCCCAGCAAGGAGAACAAGAAACGGTGGATAATAGTGAGACAATGTAGAGAGAGACTATGAACAATGAAGTAAATTGAGAAAATAGGAAGACACCTTTTTTTCAAGACTTGGAGCATCTTCCCAATTGTCTTTGCATGTAGTGCACCAAACCAGTGCTCATCCATTAGTCATCCTTGATCCATGGAAGGTGGAGCCTAGATTGCAGGTGACTTTGGTGTTCCACTAAAGATTTTGGTTTCTTGCTAAATCTGTGGTTGGGCAAAAGGAGGTTTACAGTTGTGAGTACGAGAAGCACAGAGTTAATTCCTGTATTATTATTTATTATTGTATCATTTTCCATATGAACAACTGTAAACCTCCTTTTGTCCTACCCTGTATTTGATAGAGGCATTGAAGGATTTGAAGCTGAGAATCACATGTTCCTATTTTTATTTTGGAAGGTGTTAAGTTACAAATGGCTGAACCTAACTTAAATTACTTGATGCCAAGAGGACTTTCTCCCTCTCACACAAGTGGGAGCTCTGAGGGGTTTGGGCTTCAGGTACAGTGGAATCAGGGGTTAAAGTGGCATCATCAGGACTCGGTTCTCTCCTACTCTTCGTGTCTTACACTCTCCCTTTATAAATGTCTCTCTGTGCCTTTCTCTCTACAAGTCTGTGCTATTCCTCCGCTAGGTTTTCTCTCAGAACCTCTTTTATATGAATTGGCTTGATTCGCAGGAGGCCTTCTTCACATGTTAAGGGACTTCCTCCGAGTTATGTGTAGATAGTAACAATATAGGGGAAAGACCCTTGAGGCAAAAGTGCTGGGTGTTTGCTGGTTGGCTTTGGTTGGTTTGAAAGGTTTGACATGCCCTTTCCTGAACCAACATTTGAAGCTGAGGCGAGACATATCCCATGTAGGTCTAGGTCAGGTGCCACCCTCTTCACAGGTGCTGGGGGAGTTAACCTCCCTAAACTACTTGAGATAGACTTCCTGGTTGGCCCAGGAAAAAGGCAATGGGAATGTAGCAAAAATTCCAGCTTCTACCTCCTCTACAGTATCCAGGGGAAAACAGGGGAAAGAGTAAAATTGAAATTCTCTCTTCCTTCTTTATGTTTTTATTCAATGATTTCAGATTTATTTAAATAATTAAACATGTTGAACTACCTTTCTCTCACTTATTTTTTTCTAAAGCTGATCTACAAAAACAAAGGAGATTAAAGGTTTGGGTGAATCTCTATGGAAATAGAGGATGGTGTAAATTGATGCTCATAGTGTACCCACAATACACAAAGGATTAACCTTGTACAGCTTCCTGAAGTATTCATTCCACATGAATTCAGAAAACATCGTTTCATCTGACAACAGATGAATATATTATGGAGTAGAATACAATTGATATTTAAAAAAATAAAACATGAAACAGCAAGGAAATTTCTGTTTTCTACCTTGGGCTGATTCCCAAGCTGTCTTGAATAGGTATTTGCTCTACTTTGAAATTGGTGGGTGGTTGAAGGTTGAGAAGTACTGGGCTCCATCTTCCTGAATTAAGGAAAGCCACACATAAGGAAGTCCTCTCACAGAATTGATGTGTCAGAAGAACATATCTGGGGATTGTTTAATGCTCATGGTATTTTCACAGCTCAACAGCAGGGATGAGGGGGTAGGGGAGGAGTGGAGGAGGCAGAGATGTGATGGGAAGGAGAAGTGAAGAAGAGTCAGGTAATTCTTGCTGAATGCTTGGGTTTCTTTTTATAAGATGATTATTAGCTAGATTTGAAATCTCTTCTTTCCATATTCTTAGCTTCACTGAGTCAAATAACTTTTCTCCTTCTTTATGTTGTTATTTTATGAGCTGCTCAACTAAACCTATTTTCAATAGCATACAAGTTAATGGTACCATGACTTACATTAAAAGGAAGATTAAAAATTCTCAACAACATGATAAACTTAATCCTTGCGAATGCTAGGATTATCTCTCATCTCTCCTGGAAGGACTGCAAAAGTTCCAGCAAGTTCCTTGTCCAACAGAATGGGCTGATACTGTATTGCACACTTTGTTAAGGTTTATAGTGGGTATTGCCAGATCAAGTTACAGCAAAGGACTTAAAGGTCAGCTATGCATTATTTTAGGGGGAGGGGAGAGTGGCTAGGAGGTAAAAAATATCCTAAGCCTCAGCTTTTAAAGACTTATGAAATCGTAGTTGCTTTGTGACATTCCATCCATCACTGTTCTTAACTTCCACTCTGATCACAATCTCCCTAACCTTTTCCTAGGAAGATCTTTCAGGGCAGAAACAATGTCCTGGGTATAATAGAGAGACCAGGCTGGTTCTACAGGGTGGGGAACAGAAGTAGGGGTGGGAGGGCAGAGGAGGGTCTCCTGTCTCTGTGAATTGATTTGCTAATGTTTTCCTGGGTTTATTCATATTAAAACATCTGAAGAAGTTAAAATCTTAAGATATAAAAAATGTTATAGTCACCAACAGGCATGAAGCTGGCTTCAGGGAGAGTGACCGAGTTAGGCAGTTAGAGGATGAGAACCAAATCAGAGAAATATGAAAATTAGAAGCAGAGAAGCCAAAATGGCCCCACGCAGTAATGAATGGCCTCAGGGAACATCTGTGCTAGTCGCCCTTGGCTTACAAACTGAATCCAGGCATATTCTCATCACAATGGCTGCATTTGAATAGCAGGGAAGGTCACCTGGATTAAGGGTTTTGACCTGTCACTGCAATGGGGTTTTGGCTTGCTATCTTTATTTGTGGTCAGTAAAGTCTTTTGTTCAATGAAAAGTTGATCTCCCTGAACCAGGCCTTGAGTGGAGGTAGACCAGTTTCAGGTTTCTAATTAGTCCCTCCCCCTGCTCCCAACTGCCTGTGTCCTGTTAGGACAGGAGCCCTAAGCCCTCTCTGAGACTGCGGTGCAGGGGATGCACTCCAGTGCTGACTGGTGCATTTGTGTGGCCTGCATAGTGGCTTTCTCTCTGGGGATCACATTAGCAGAGCCCTGTCTATCCCTGGCTCTTGACTATGTAGCATTTAACCTCCTAGTATTTTTCTAATTAGAATTATATATATCTAAACACTTTAGAAAGCATTATGTGCTGCTGGTTAATTAGATGCAGTTGATTATAATTATTTTGTTTTGAATTCCTTTTCAGGAGATAATCTATCCAGGTAATTCACTCATATTTTTGGATCTTGAGTAACTTTCAAAATGCTCTATATTGAAGACCCAAAAGAAGCTATGGCCAATTTTGAAAATCTTTAGCTTTGTAGCTCTACTGTTTAGTCTGGCTTTCTGACCTCTGACTCTCGGCACCTAATTACTTCATCTCTACTTTGAATACTATCTTGTCTATTCTTTCAAAAGGTAGGTAGGATACCCTTGTCCTTGGGGAGGGGAGTGGGGAGACCCACGCAATGTTGTGAAGCTGTTAGCCACGATGTGGGCTCTTGGTTCTTAAGTTTGGCAAAGAAGGAATTCAGAGCCAAGAACTGTAGTGCAAGAGGAAGTTTGTTTAGCATGTGAAATGAAAGGACGCTTGAAGAGAAGATTTGAGCATGCTGCTCAGAGAGCTGCCTTGACCTCTTACAGAGAAAGACACAAAGGCAGCTGGCCAGGCTTGGTCAATGGTTGAGCCTGGAGGTCACGGATCGGTTCCCAGTCAGGGCACGTACTGAGGTTGCGGGTTTGATCCCCAGTGGGGGATGTGCAGAGGGCAGTCGATCAATGATTCTCTCTCACCATTGATATTTCTAGCTCTCTCTCCCTTTCTAAAATCAATAAAAAAAAATATTTTTAAAAAATATTTTTTAAAAA
This sequence comes from Myotis nattereri, assembly GCF_964212035.1. Lineage (NCBI taxonomy): Eukaryota > Metazoa > Chordata > Mammalia > Chiroptera > Vespertilionidae > Myotis > Myotis nattereri. Next base: position 63,726,744 of record NC_138082.1, on the reverse strand, counting down.
AAGAAAGACACAGAGGCAGAAGGAGTGAGCTAGCAGGGTTGCATGGACTCAGGAAACAAGTTATAGAGGCAAAAGAAGGGCTCTTAGAGCTTAGAAAGCAAGCAAAGACACATTCCTGAAGAAAGAAGTGGGCGTACTCTAGAGAGAGAGTGCATATTGAGTCCTTTGTCTTAAGGATTTTTACCTGTTTTCTAAAAGGAGGGAATTTTAGAGGAGGTCTCAGGGGCAGATCTCAATGGAATACTCATCAGCTTTCCAGGTGTGTCCTTTCTGGGTCATAGTCTCTACTGATTGGTCGGTGCTAGAGTACGGGATCATTGGTAATTGCATCTGGTCCTGATGTCAGCCATGGGTTATATTGTCTGCTTTTGCTGTTTTTCTGGGCCCAGAGCTGAAACACAATTGAGGCCTAGATGTTATCTCTAGTTTGGCCAAAACTCTGTCTCGGTGGTCAATAGACCTGAGGCTTTGTTCCTAAGATTATTCGATGCTGACCAGAACCTCATTGTTCTGCATAAGGGAGAGGTCGTGTAAGGGAGAAGGAGGCGGGTAAGTCAGGGTGCTGGATAAGGCCAGTTTGAATCAGCTGTCTCAGTTTCCCATTCCACTTGCCCAGGAATTTTCCTAGCTACTTACTATCCTGCCTCAAAACTACATGCTGCTTCTCACTGGTATAGGAAATATAGGGAGGCCTAGCTTGTCCTCTGTTTCTATCTTTAACTCATCCAGCACTTCCGGTGGTTCCATTTCATTGCATAGTTCCATGCTGGCTTATTCTGACCTTGCTTAGTGGCCTTCTGACCTATTTAGAAACAGGCTACTTTTTTTTTTACTTTCTGGAAAATTCCATGGGACATTTCTACTTGGAATTATCGCAGAGGTGCCAAATCCATCAGCCACAAAATACCACAGACTGGGTGTCTTAAACAACAGAGATGTGTTTCTCAAAGTTCTTGAGGCTGGGAAGTCCAAGATCAAGATACCAGCTGATTTGATTTCTGGTGAGGGCTCTCTTCCAGGCTTGTAGGTGGCCACCTTCTCATTGAGTCTTCACATGGGAGAGAGAAAAGAACAAGCTCTGTGGTGATTCTCTTTAAAAGGACACGAATTCTATCAGAGAGCCCCACCTTATGGCCTCATCTAAACCCAATCACCTCCCAAAGGCCCCATCTCCAAGTGCCATCATATTGAGGTTGGGGCTTCAAAATATGAATGTGTGAGGGACACAGTACAGTCCACAGCAGAGGGTGTTATGGCAGAGAGGTTAGAACTCACAGAGGAAGCACTCGCTCCAGGGCAGTCAGAGCAGTGTGTGGGGGCGTAAGTGGGGTGCAAAGGCACCATCTACAGGGTTGTAGGAAATAATATCTAGAAGGTCACCAGGACTGAGGAGGGTGGAATCTGTGAGTGCTCAGCATGTCTCAGCGTTTCTCCCAACTCCTGAGAAATCGATGTGGTGATTTTAAATTCCCAGGAGGCAAACGGAGGGCTGTGATCACACAGGAGTGAGTGTTATTCCCATTGACACAAGCAGGGTGCTGCCATACAGAAATGTTTTGTCATTTCTTTTGAGGTTATACAAAACTACTGAATATTCTTTTGAAATCCTTGGGTCCAACTTTGATCCCCAGGGAAAGTTCCCTGTCAATTGAAAGGAGATTGCTTTATGTAGGGCCCCACTAGAAAGAATAATCCGTGCACATTGGCTCAGGCGCACAATGAAAAGTATACAGTCTGTGTTCTTTCGCTATACCCACCTGGTTCAGGTGCAGCCTCGCATAAATCTTTTCTTACTTCCAAAGTTAGGATGATGCCGTGATAAATCTAAAAGCCCCTTTCTATGGTAATTATAATCAGAGTTCTGAATCCATCTATGCGTCTATAGCCTTTCAGTGTTACACTTAAATAGATGCCATCAGATGTATTTTGAGGCCTGATTTAGCTTCAAGAGTTTCCACTTAAAACCCTTTCTTGTGTTTCCAGCATTTGTCAGCAGCAAGGCTAGTGAAGTCAGCCTGGTCATAAATGACTGTGAAGCAGATGAATTCAAAGCTCTTCACTGTGTGAAGATAAGAGTATTTCCTCCTCACAACTACAGAAGCATACATTTGGAAAATTAATAGCCTCACCCTGGCTCTGTCAGGACTTTAGCAGGTGCTAAATAACCAGGTGATGAAGAATTAAGGCTCACAGAGCTAGTGGGCCTAGAGGACCGAGGGTAGACAGAGCAGCCCACCAGGCAGGGAGCGAGCCAAGTGTGGTCCTGCTCTCACTGTGTGGGCAGCTGGGGGCTGCAGACCCAGGGGTGCATTAGGGAGCTGCTTTTTTGGACACGGCATTACTTGAACATCAGAGGGTATTATGCACAAATCTGAGGAAGATTAAGGGATCTGGGTTGCACTGTACCGTAAGAGAAGATGAGATTAGCTTTCCCCAGCTAGAAAGCCTGGATGCATTTTAAAAAGTATTTTAGCCACAGGGATTTCTAAATTCTCCTGGAATCTATTACCATCTATTAGCTCCTGGAGCTCTGAAGCGTGGACTGCTAAAGATTGGGCAGTAACGGGGCGATTTGCTTTCCTTTGTGGTAGGGTTTGAATACCAAGGTCCCAGTGAGATTGAGGGCTGCTCCATGCCTGATGCCTGATTTGGGTGGCTCGACGCCTGGAATAAAAAGTGTGGAATCAGCTTACACTGTCACGTCTCTAGCAGGGTGACAACAGTACCTGAGACCCACTGTTTGGAAAGTCAGAAGCAAATGTTTTCGCTTCAGCTCTTAATTCGCAATGATGTCATCTCTTCTCACAGTGCAGTTGTACTGAGGAAATCAGCTGATATTCTTTCCTCTGCATGAAAGTGGTTTTAGAGCCGTCAGAGATTCTGTGGTTTCCCTTTGCCCTGGATCCCTGGGTTGTACTTTTAGACAGAGTTGTCAACAGTGACCTCTAAACTTCTGGAGTCAGGACAATAGTAGCGATCTTTAGTCTTTGTCAAGCATGTGCGAGGGGCTTTCCTTCCCCACCTTATTTAAACCTCACAAAGAAGGTTTTGAAGACCCTCTGACTTGGCATTCATTTACAATCTATTTTAAAATTAAGTTATTATCTCTATGTTTGTACTTTATAATTTTTTGATAATGAAACTTGTTTTTTCCTTGGTTATATAAAGTAAAAATCATTTGAAATTCATGCCCCTGTGATAATCATGAATAACATTTACGTGGCCACACTTTCATTTCTCTCTCTCTCTCTCTCTCTCTCTCTCTCTCTCTCTCTCTCACACACACACACACACACACACACGCGCGCACGCATTAGATAAACTGTACATTCTGTATTTATTGTTGGGGCCTTTTAAAAAATACATTGTTTGTTCTTCCCTCCCTTCTCATTCAGGACTGCCCCCCTCCAACATCAACTAGTACTAAAAGAGTATATAACTCGGTTTTTCTCACCGTGTTTCTATAACTATCACACATGTGTATATTTATGTTTTGTTTTGTACAAAAAGGCATCCTGCAAAGCAGTGCTAGTCGTGTCCTCAGGATCAGTGCTAGCATGTTAAGTCGTGTTATCCCTGTGGCTAACTAGCAGTGCTAGTTCTGAATTGTGGACAAGACATTCCAAAATTGTAACATATTCTCCGAATCTTACTTTTCTTGCTCAGCAGTACGCCATGGACTTCCCCACTTGAGACAGCATAAAGCTAACTCATTCTCTTTAATGACTTCATATAGAATGGGGGGTAGGAGCCCCACCTATTGCTTTTTCCCCATCTGCATAGTCAGTTGTGCATGTGTCATTTATCAATAAGCCGTTCTCTTCACAACACATCACAGTGCTCGCTTGGTCATGTAGAGACTTCTATTTGTGAATATTGCCATGACCAGGTGGGGTTTACTCCAGAGAAGATTCTGGGATTCATTTCTAGGCTCCTCAGTCTGTTCTGCTATTTATTCCCATGCCATGTTTTAATTATGATGGATTTAAGTCTGGTATGATCCACCACTCATTATTCTTTTTCAAAAATTTCTTGCCAATTTTTGTACATTTAATCTTGCCTAAAATCCTGTATAATAAAAGCCTAATATGCAAATTGACTGAACGGCAGATCGACCGGTTGGCGGGGGGCTGGGCCGGCAAGTGGGCGGTGCAGCGACCTGCGATGGTGGAGGGGCAATCAGGATGGGGGCGGGCTGCTCATCAGTCAGCACCATCCTCCAATCACCTCGACAGTCACCCGCAGAAGGAGGCCTGACTGTGGCTTAGGCCTGCTTCCGTGTGGGGAGGGGAATGGGCCTAAACCATCAGTTGGACATCCCTCGAGGGCTCCTGGTCTGCAAGAGGGCACAAGCTTGGCTGAGGGATCCCTCCTCCCCACCCCCGAGTGCACAAATTTTCATGCACTGGGCTTCTAGTTTTATTATATCCACTTTAATTGGCATTGTATTAAATGTATGTATAAAATTTGAATTTAAGTATTTTTTTTCTTTTCATTTTCATGCTATTATGTTTTTTAAATTTTTACTGCAAATGTGAGGAAAAGCTAAAATTTTTCAGCCACCTGATGGAACTCCTTCATTGATTCTAATAGTTTTTACTTTAAAACTGGTATAAAATGTCTAGGTATATAAACATAACATTAGTATTTAAAAGGGAAATTTATATCTTTTTATTCACTCTACTTATATCAACTATTTTCTTAATGTCACTGTTCAGTTGTAATGATAATAGCAGGCATACCATCTTATTCCTGGCATTTGGTTGTTTGAAATGATATTTGCAATTGGTTTTAAAAAATAGATATTTTCACATTCAAGAGGTTTATTTCTACTTATATTTTACTTGGAGTTTTATTAAAAATGGCTGTAGCATTTTACCAGATGCTTTTATGGAGCCTATTGATGTAAGCAACCACTTTTCCTCCATGTATTTGTTGCTATCATGAATGATGTTAATGGATTTGCTGGTGTGAAAACTGCCTCTCTGGTGTTAACTCCACTCCATCATTGGCAATATTCACTTTGTCTACTTTTGGATTGTACTTGCTAATATATTATTTAGATTTTTGAAAATATTTATAAATGGGATTGCTCTGTAGTTTCTTTTATTGGACTTTTAAGGCTAAACCAGTTTCATAAAGTGGATTTAGGGACCCTCTCTATGTTTCTATAGTCTTATATAACTTAAATAACATATTACTATTCTTGATAAGTTATATGGGTCTCACTACAAAATCATCTGTTTCTGCTGCATTTTTCAATGGTAGAAATTTAAACACTTTCCCAATCTCCTCTATGGTAATTGGTCTATTCAATTTTCTAGGTGTCAAGTCAGTTTTCTTAATTTATATCTTGCACAAATTTATGCCAAGAACTTTAGAATGTTTTTACTCCTTTTCCCCACTTCTGCCTCCAGCCTTGCTCCTTTTCAGCTCCTGGCTTTTATTTCATTCTGCACTATTATGATAGCCTTGCTGTTTGTCTCTTATTTTAGTAGCTTTAAGGTTTAATTTGTATGTTCTCAATAATGGTAATACTAGCTACTTAGATTTCACAATATATTTACAAGATACACTTCTCACCACTGTTTTATTTCTCTTTTTTCCCTTTTCCTCTATCTTGAAGTCAGCTCTGATTCATTTTTGTTGCATTAAAGTCTTTCTCAATATTTTTATTGAGAAAATTATGAAGCGTGAGGTTTATTTAGTTTTGAATCTTTGCATTTCTCAAGGATTTTCTTTCTAGCTGTATAACCTTGGGAAAGTTATTTAACTTCTCTGGATCTCAGTCTCCTTATCCATGAAATGGGGTTACTAACAATAGCTACCTTACATGAATATTGTGATGATCGAATGAGTTGGTGTAAGCACTCTGGTGATCGACCACAAAATAACAATGTAAACAATTTATTACTATCTCCCATGGTTCTGTGGGTTGGTTGGGCTTAGCTGAGCAGTTCTTGTTTGGAGTTTCTCATGTGGTTGGCGTCAACATAGCAGCAGGGGCTGGTTCCTCTGAAGATTCAGCTGGGCTGTATGTCCCAGGTGGCTTTTTCACTCACATGACTCAGTTATCCTTCATGTAGCCTCTCTCTCCATCAAAGGTGCCTGGATTTCTTACTTGGGGACTTTGGGCTCCAAGAGGCAGAAGATGGACACTCTTCATAGTGTTTTGGCTTGGAACTGGCACAGTGATACTCCCAGATTCTATGAGATGGGAGACTAGACTCCACCTTGAGTTGGAGGAATGGTATGAATGGAAAGGGAAGGAAGGAATTAATTGCAGCTGCTTTTATAGGCAAATGATCACAATAAGGGTAATACTTAGGACAGACCCCAGCACTGAATAAGAGTGCTATAAGGGTACCATTGTTGTTATTAAATTACCTTCAATATTTCCTTTTACTCTGAAAGTCGAATGATACCTCATATGGGTACAGAATTCTAGGAATGCCATTCTTTTCTCTCAGTAGAGTGCAGATAAAGTCTGATGCCAGACTAATTCTCTTTTCTTTATAGGTAACATTATTCTTGTCTAGAAGCTTTCAAGACTTTTCATTAAAATCAGAAGTGACAACTACTAACAGACTTTTGGAGGTTCTAGAAAATATAAGACAAAAGGGTGGAGTAAATATTGAAAAAGCAAAGATAATTCCTTTTTGTGCTGATGATAACTTTGAAAAAAACCTGTAGAGTCTATTAAGAAAAAACTAACTAACTAAACTGAGGAGGAAATACTAGTATAGTAAGATGAGTGATTACAAGATGTACGCATAAAATCAGCAGCTTTTCTCTATTTGACAAGTACCAGAGTTTGCACTGATAGGTGTCTTCTACAATCATTCTTAACTTGGAACCAAACAAGCTCTTCCACCTTCTGATGGAAGTCTTTCTGCAAGATGGGGAAAGTCTCCTCTAGTATTTCTTTAGTTTTTTCCTCTCCTCCATTGGCTCCTTTTTCTCTGCATGTTATTATTGAATGTATGATTATGGTCTACTAGCTGCTTTTTGGGGGCGTAGGGGAGAGATTTGCCCCTTTATTGTGAGGTTTTAATTGTCTTATTTTAGAAGATTATCCTTTATTTTATGATATGATGAGATGACGGGAGGTCTCTCTCTCTCTCTCTCTCTCTCTCTCTCTCTCTCTCTCTCTCTCTCTCCTTTTGTTTTTGTCTTATGGCTGCCCTGAAAGTGCTCCCAATGGGTTTCAGAGAGTGGCTGCTTTCTTCTCATCAGAACATTCTTTTCTGCTGCTGAGGAGGCTGGGTTGGTGCCGAGAGGTCTTCCTGGGGACCCCAGCAGAGGACAGCCAGCCAGCCAGCTGGACCCGTCCCAGGCTCATGGAGTGGTTGCTGTTCAAAGTGTCCCAATAGTGTGACCTGAACTCAGAGGCTGAATAGCATACAAAGTAAGCCATGGAAACCAAGATAAGGGGACCCAGCTACCCAAGATGATCAGCAGAATATAAGTGGTGCTGATCAAATAAGATGGAGGAGAACGATAATGATTTAAAAAAGGGTATGAAGTAATTTCATTGCAGAAGAAAGGTTTATAAAATTTAAACAAAATTCTTTTTTAAATGAAACATTCAATAGATGGCAAAGATACCCAAGATATTGGTAACAGTAATTTACTCTGGGCAAGGGGCAGTGGGGTGGTTGGGGGGCTAGGGTGAGAAGATGACTTTCTTTTCACTGACATGTGCCCCTATGTCAAAATGACACATCACCTCTGTATGCAGTTATGCAGTACAATTGGGAATGAAATGAGCAATAAAAAAAATCAAGTGGTGGTGTTAGGATGGGGAGATAGGATTTTCTGTTTCTGAATTATAGGAGAATATAACATTTAATTTGGAAGGAAAATGCATTTTTATTTTTATTATCTTCTAATGAAACCACAAGAGTATTAGTAATACCTGTGACTTTATCATCAACAGAAATAAAAAATATTTTCATTTAACAGAGTTGTTGCAGATATCTTGAAATATCATTTATGCTCATCAGTGCTTGAAATTATAATCATTAGTATCACCACTAGAGCTTGATATTTAATGTTGTAATAGGAAAGCATATCTATTGCTATATCATGAATTTGTGTATTTTATTATTTTGATATTGGTACTTAAATATAATTGCTTTTCTTTGTAATGCCATGTATTCCTTTTTATTTGTTTAAAAGTGTTATTTGGGGAAAGGCTGCATAGGTTTTAGTAGACTGCTGAAGGGACCCATGTCCCAAAGAAAGTCAAGAATCTACAGGATATATGGACTGTTTGGGTGAACTACTGGCCCAGACAATCCAGTGTAAAAACAGTGTTTCCAATACAGAGGAAAATATATAAATAAATAAAGGATCAAGTCATTGGAGGGACATTGAGAGACTTTAAGGACAGTCCCCCACTTCCAAAATAGGCAGAATAAAAGCAAATCTTTCATCATAAAAAAACCCCACACAGATCTTCTCAATAAAGGCTGGCTGGAAGCATTATGTCTGTGTTGGCTTTTGTTATTGCTTTATTTGTATGTCTATTAAAGAAGAATGCAATATTGGCAAAGCTGTGTTGGACTTCAGATTTTTTATTTTCAAGTAGAATTTTATTGGTCTACCAGATCCCCCAGGCCCAGAATCACTGATGCAGGTCAGCCCCTTACGGCCCAGGTGGAGAAGCCAGTGTGATTGTCCGAGGGGAACAACCAGTTAGGGCAGGAGCCAGGACTGGAGTGTCCTGCCCCAGACCTCTGGGACGTTTGAAGAGGGTCCTGGTGGAGTTGGTAGTGAAGTCCCAGGACACTGGCCTGATGCCTTTATATCTGTAAGAACATTCAGTGACCTGTCGCTGCAGCGGGCAGTGGCAGCAGCATCCTCTGCCTGAGTGCCCTTTGCTGTTTGCTCCACAGCAAGGGGTAACTTGGCGGTTAACATTATTTCTGGGGTAACAGAGAAACAAATTGGAAAACTCTCTCTTAATGTCCTTCCCATTGTGTTTTTCAGTCCCTGTTTATGTAGCAAATGGAGAGCAGCATCAGTGCTTGAGGCTACCGACAGGTGTACAAGGCAACAACAAAAGGCCATGCATGTGCATGTGTGTGTGCGTGTACCTGTGTGTGTGTGTGTTACTTCAATACTTTATAGTTCTCTTTCTGGAGGAGGAGAGAGGAGGAACAAATTTTGTTTAAACCTGGGTTATATATTCATGTGAATTTTTTTATTACTGGTCATTGTAGTCTTGTTTTATTAGCTCTCAGTTAAATATATTTCAGGTAGCACGGTTGTTAATAGTGTTTGCATTTATAAAAAGTACCAGGACAGTCTTAATTGCAGGTTTTGATAAAAGTGAAGGATTCAGCACATAGTGAAAAGATGGTAGCATTTGCTCTAAGATTTGGGGCCTTCCCAAATATGCAAACAAACAAAAGTAATAAATACTAATTCATAAATAGTGCTGTTTATGGGTATGAGGCTCCAGGGCCTGAATTAAACAGGGATTTACTTTTCTCAGCAAGAAGAAGACTGGACATAGGCAGTCCAGGGTGATGGGACACCTCCAAGGGACCAGTCTTGTTCCATCTTATCATTCCTCATGCTCCGCAAAATGACAGCCAAGCTCCTGGGCTTCTCAACAAGAAGGGGGAGGGGCAAAGAAGGGAAAACAAAAACCAAACGTGAGCCCACAGCTTTCCTAGAAGCCCTACTGTGGCTTCCACTGCATCCTTAGTCAGGAACGTGTCACATGATTGCCAGAGCTTTCAGGAGTTCTGAGAAGTATATTTTGAGTCAGGCCAGATGCCACCTGAATAAAATAGGACTTCTGTTTGTAACAGACAAAGGAGTGGTAGGATTTGGGATATGCAACCAACAGCCTAGCACAAATCCTTCACCATACTCCTCTGTCTTTATTCTAGCTGATTCCTGATCATGTGAGGTCTCTATCTGTGTCTTCTCCTCCAGGAAGGCCCCTGGGGCCTGAGAGAAGTAAAGTGGACATTCTTTGAGCATTGATGCCAGGCTTTAGCCATATAGTTAATCCCTAATGTATCCATATAATCTGAAACTATCTGTTTTATATACATTACACTTGTAAGTGCCATCATAGTAGAGTTGGCGTCCAATTTTTACTCCCAGCTCCTAAAATAGCACTTGGCACATAGTAGGTGCTTCTTTAAAGTTTGTTGAACTGGACTGTTGAAAACTAGTTCAACTTAATGAAATTTAGGCATCTCAGAGCACTTTTAGGTGTGGTTTTTTTTTTCATCCTTTTTTCTTTTTCCCCTTTTGGAGGTATAATGTGTCTATTTATAAGTGCATCTGTTGGATACATTTTTAGATGTTTTCTATCTTGTAAAGCATAACTGGTGCCAGTATTGTGTGTGTGTGTGTGTGTGTGTGTGTGTGTGTGTGATCAGTATCTGGATGCAGTCAAACTCGTTATTTCTCATGGCACTAAGGGCTTTGACAACTGTGAACCATGTAGGGGTTAGAGACAGTGGTCTCAGACATAGGATTCCAGTGTGGTGACAGGTGCAGTTTACCACCCAGGGGTCTTGGAAGACAAATGAGTTGGTTGATCTGAAAAGTATTTGGAACTCTTATCTCTCCCGCAGAAAGGCCCTATGTTAATCCCTGGTACAGTTAGTTAATCCTCTATTCCCCAAGTCAGTGAGTTTGGGGGGTAGAGGGTTCAGATTGTCTGAAGGTCATCTGAGTCTTGATATTGGGATTGAATTAAAATGCATTTTGGATGTTGGCAGGAGACCAGCCTCCTGTGTGGGTAAAATGAGGCCATTGTTATTATAGTCAGTATTGCATAAGTTAGCATTATCAGGGCTGTCTCAGCCCTATCGGGGGCAGGCGACTTGGAAGGCATCTGTATTAAGAGGGGCCAAGGCATGTGCAACACATTTATATCTGGCTGTCCTCAAATTCCATCTTTATTATCTGTTTTGATCATAAGGAAGAGCTGTATTTGGGCTTCATGAGCTTTATCAGCGCTTTCACTGGGTTACCTTTCAGTGTTTTACTGAAATGCTCATATGAAGAGAATCTCCAGATCTTTGGGCAGAACTGCTTGCGAAGTCATTGACCATTAAGGGTAAATAAATGAATGGTTGATCTAAGACCTGAATGTCCCATAGTGTGGTCCCAAACCAGCAGCATCGGCATCGCCTAGGAACCTGTTAGAAATGCGCATTCTCAGGCGACCCCAGACCTACTCAACCAGAAAGTCTGAGAGTGGGCCCAGCACTCTGAGTTTTAACAACTCTGAGAGATGCTGATGCAGGGTCAAATCAAGATGTTTCCAAAGGGTCTTGAATCATGCCCCTTAGAATTCAGCAACAGGTATAAAAAAAAGTCTTCTTTGGTAAACAGGCAAGAAATCTTTTCCCAGACAATGAGAATGACATCAACCATCCTGTTTCCATTTCTGCCTTTTCCTTCAGAAAACTTAGAGCTGTGCTGACTGTTCAATCATAGGCAATATGTTAGTCTGGGGTTTTTAATTTCCCTTTTCTTTCCATGAATTTTATTTGCTGCTTTTATTTAAGAACCTTAGTATGAGTCTTTTGTTATAGGACTTCTCAAACCCATTTTACAGTAGGTGGGTTGGCAGTGTGGGTAGGACATAATTTGAAATAAATTGTCTCAAAATGATTGACAATAGAAGTATTTGACTAAGAACTGTACTAGACAATGGCATATTCCTTTTTTCTTTTAATAAATTATATGTATCTTTCTTTTTGAATGCTACACAATATTCTTTTGTGTGGTTATACTTTAATTTATAAACCTACCTCCTATTACCAGATATTTAGGTCTTCATGAACATTCTTGCCTATGTTATCTTAGTACACTTTTGAAATACATCTTCTAGGTAAATTGTTGGAAATGGAATTGTTGAATTAAAGAGCACACACATTTTTAAAAAATTGATCTTCTAGGTAACTGCTTAATTACCTTTTAAAAATGATAAACTAATTTACTTTTTAAAATGAGATTGTCTCTTTACCCAAATACTCATTACCACAGGGCATTATCAGATCAACACAATTTTCCCAATTTTATAAATGAACAAGCTATATTGTTTTGAATCGTTGTTTTTACCTGCCTTTCTTTAACTCTGATGAAATTGAACATTTAAAAAAATATTTATTAGCTAATCTTTATTTCCTTTCTTTTCTTTCTTTTGTGTGTGTGTGTGTGAATTGCTGTTTAAAGATGATGTCTATCCATGTTTTTAATGACCTAATTCTAAGGTTTTCATACCGGGAAATCTTTTGAATCACCAGAGAAGCTTATTGAGTCTGTTTTTCTAGTCGTCTACTTTCTAAGATCATGTTGATGATTGGTCAGGTTGGGACTGTGGTCCATGAACATCGTAAACACAGTGTCAAAAGAGGTCTCTCAAACCAGCAGTGCTTATCTGTTTTTATGGAGTTAACAGGAAATAAATATTCAATATTGCATTGTGGGGACGATTGTAATTGGGAGTCAAATAGTCTCTACTTTCCCCCTCTTTTACATTAAAAATGATATGTAAAATGTTATCTCGTATTAGGATCCAAACTGCCTTTTGTGCTGGAAATGAAAATGGAAGATAGAGAATTAACATTTCTAAGAAAATTTCTATTGTGAATTATATACCAATTAAATTTATTTCTTTCATAATCATTAACTCATCATGCTGAATTTTAACTCACTGAGCTGAATTTTAGAACCCATCATAGTAACAATATATTAGGTTTCTGGTATTTTTAATTTCCCCTGCATTTCTATTGTTTTTCACAAGGTTGCATTCATCTAAAAAATTCTCTACTATGGCTTGCATTTTTCCATCTCCCTGACTTTACAAAGGATTAACATATCTTTACGTATCACCCACCAGTTGGTTTTATCCTCAATATTTCTCATTACTCAGTAATCCTGAGCCTAACATCCCTGCCAGGCAGCCTTTTCCTGCCCAGTGAGACTGGGGTAGGGGAAGAGAAGATCAAGTCTGTGAGTCACTGGATGCATTTCTACCTTATCATTCACCACAACATTATACGGGAAAATAGATGAAGAGGCTAAACCAGCCCCAGTTGTTTGCCATATTAAGAAAAATTGACTAGAAACTTGATTAGAAAAATTAGAATTAGATAAAGAAGGCTTTGGTCTCTCTGCTATGTTACAGACTTACAAACCATAGTTTCTATGCCCCAATTATTTCAGTTGTTCATCTCCCGCTTATTTTATTCTTCTTTCCCCACCTCATTTCTCTGAGATTTGCACTATCCATTTGTTCTTGAAAGCAGTTAACAGTTAATCTATAACCTGGTATTAGGGCCTCCCCTGGGGATTTACCAATTGATTGGCCTTTTAATTCAGTAGTTAAAATTCTCCCAGTACTCACTGACACAGAGCAGCTCCAATTTGTGTGTTTTAAAGTGTTGGCCAGAATCATTAGGAAAGTGAAGTTCACACATCTGCCTGAACCATACCAGGCAGTTGATTTACAGTTTGATTGTAGCTTGATGGTGGAGTAGGGAGGTGGGGCGAAGGGAAGAGGCATTTGGATCAGAACAATGGCCAAGTGCTCTCATTCTGGCCTCCATCCCAGTGCCACATCTTACAGCTGGGTAACAGCACACTCAGACCAGCTTAGTGCAGATGTGCCTGCGTTGGGGACAAGAGCCAAAGGGTGGCCAAGTATATCTTCACAATGTATAGGTGGGTCTTCAGCAAAGCCAGGAGGATGTACAGTCAAGTTTCCCTAGAATCACTGCTGTTACAAACTTACATCATTAGAAATTGGACAATAATCAGTGGAATTTCGATAGGGTAGATGTTCCGTTAAGAAAATTGTGCTATACTTTTTGTTTTCTTCCCCCAAATCAGTTTGTGTTTTATGTCACTGTTCAGAAGAGGAAATCACTGAATATGCTACAGTTTTGAAGTGATTTTATTAAAATATTTACTTAGACATTTACTAAATGTTTATTAACATATATATTTTAAATGTTACCTACTCATATTTCCTAATCCTCATCTACTTTGTACAATTTTATAATGAAAATATTTATCATTCATTAAAACCTTTCAGATAGACAGATTATGGTTTAAGGTGTTTCTTAAAATTGTTTTGTTTTGTTGTTCAAAAGATGTTAATATTCTTTAAGAAATCAAGATGCTTGCTTTTGGTAGGGAATAAATGTAATAATACAACCTACTTCTCAAATAATACAATATTGTAATTTTAGATCTCTGTCTTTCTAATAAATATGATTTTCTTGAGGCTAAGGGCTGGCTCTTATTCAAATCTGACTCTCCCTGCTTAGCACAGGGGGTGGCCCATGTCAGGTCCTCAGTAAACATTTGTTGAACAAGATAATGAATTAGTTGCCTCTTTGGTGACGTTAGTAAGGTCTGCAGTAGCATAGGGTTATGAAATACCCTATGGACAGAGAGGACAAAATTCAAAATAAAATGATTCAGTCTCTTAAAAGAGCGAGCAGCACAGCCTCTTCGAGGCATCACCGTGTACAGAGCCTCCAGCATTCAGCCCTCCAGGGTGCATTCCATGGGGGTCATGGTCAAGGACTTGGAGTATGTTAGAATGGTGGGCACAAGCTGGCAGGTCTGAGCCACAGCACCATTGGGTAGGCTTTGTGCACTCTCCTGTTGGATTGTGTTTCAATTTTGAATTAGTTTATAACATTTAAAATGCAACAATTTCACAATAAAAATTTGGATTTCTTAAAAACTCAACAGATCTCTCCTCATCAGCCTCCTGGCAGCATTTCTCTGGAGCCAGGTAGTGACTGCTCCTTATAGATGGACACACTCTAGACTCTGTCTCTGTCTAGTGGGAGAGTTGCTTTGTGGGACACATGCCTGTGGGATAAACATATGAACCCCACAGCTGGTTATAGGACATGGAACAATCTATGCTCCATAGTCAGGCAGGTCCCCCTGAACTGGCCATGCAGAAACAGAAATGGTGATATTTCCCCAGGCCAGTGCTTATACTGGGCCCAGACCTAGAGAGAAAGTAGAGGGGGAAGAGCATTCAAGACAGGGAGTAGGGTAGCTTTTCCTAGACTTGATGCAGAAAGAAGCTCTTCAGTGGTGGCTGAGGAGCACACAGCAGGCAGGAGGTAGCTGGGAGGAAGGAGGGGATGAACCTAGAGCAGTGGTGGGCAAACTGCGGCTCTCGAGCCACATGCGGCTCTTTGGCCCCTTGAGTGTGTCTCTTCCACAAAATACTGACTTTTGCGCATGGGCCACGAAGTTTCAATCACATGTGGTATTTTGTGGAAGAGCCACACTCAAGGGGCCAAAGAGCCGCACGTGGCTCGCGAGCCCCAGTTTGCCGACCACTGGCCTAGAGAGATGGTAGAGGAAGGTTATGAAGGACTGTGAAGCAGATGCTGAGACAGGATTAGATGTGCAGGACACTTGTTGCACGTCTATGAGGGAAATGGAGATGGAGCTGGGGAGGCTGGGAGACTGTAGACTACAATGCAGAAGGAGGGCGGGAGAGAAGGAGGGGGAAAGATAGGTTGGAGAGAAGGGTCTTAGGCTGCAGTGCAATTCCAATAAGGCTTAGCAAGGAAGAAGAGGAATCCTTGACACAAAGCCGCCTATCACAGGAGTACCTTGCCTATCACAGGAGTACCTTGTCTTCCCAGAAGGAGCCAGCTTTGGTACCATGCCGTGCTCAGGCACTGGCTTGGGTCTGCCTTTTGGAAGTGTAGCCTCAGTGTGAATGTGGTGATGGATTTTGGAGCACAGTAGCTGGGGTCATAGGTTAATTGGGCTCCCCACAGTCAGAAATCCCGAGGCTTATTCTCACAGCTACTACAGTCTGCCCTTTGTGCCACATAGACTTTCTCCATGCAAGTTCAAGGCGTAGCATCTCCACGGTTCCTGGGGGCCAGTCTTCCCGATAGGGAACTCAGAAGACGAAGGTCAGTGGGACAAACTATATTCCATCCTCACTGCAGTTGATTTGGGGGCTGCAACTGCGACTCATCCTCTCCTTCCTGTAATAGCCATTCTGAGTTGCTCACATCCTTGATGATCACCTTGGTAGGTCTTCATGTTTTACCCAAGGGCATGATCCCAATCTTCTTTCCTGAGGTCAGCGGTGTCTGGAACCTTGGTAATCATACCCTTCACAGGCCGGGATGGCTTCGCGTGTCTGTTCATAGTCACAGTGGGGTAAGGGAGTTCCAGGAGGCACCCACGAGGGTCACCCAGGTTTCATATGGATCTCCCTGCCTTCACTGTGTCAAAGCAGCACTGCCTATTCCCCTTATTTAGGGCCAGTTACCCCTGCAAGTATGGTGTTCTGTTGGTCTTTAGACACAGAGTCCAAGCTACCTTAGTGGCAGCTGAAACCCACAGTTCAGTAGGAGCTTTGCTGTAATCTTTGGCAAGAGTGAGTTTTCTTGGAGACCAGGACCTCCAACCTTACAGAGCTCAGAGTTGCATGGGTGGGAAGCACAGGCTCCCCAGGTGGGTCATTGGGGAGTGATGATAAGTGAGGCCACTTTTGCTTTTAGCCCTTGGCTTTTGGACACGTGTATTCCTTCTAATTGGGACACCGCCATATGGAGGGTTGTGATCTCCTGCATATGCTGCATCCTGAAGGATGGCACCCAAGCCTTCAGAGCATTGCCTCTGAGCTGGTCCCCGCTGACCCTTAGAAGGCCATTCCAGAATCTGGTGAGGCCAGCTGCTTCTGGGTGGTGCAGTATGTGATACAGCAGTGGGTCCCATGTTGTTGGGCCCAATGCTGTACCTGCTTTCTGAAGTGGGTCCTGGTCAGATATTGTGCTTGTGCAGGATCCCATGCCTGTGGATGAGATATTCCATAAGCCTCTAGATAACTGTGCTGGCTATGGCTCTGTTAGGTCTGAATGGCTTATGGCTGAGCTGGTCCAACAGAACCCATAATGGGCAGTTCTGGATACACGATCACTCGTTATCACATAGCAAACATTCTGTCTTAGTAGGACTCTGTACAATACCAAGGGCCATTTTTCAAAAAGGGTAAACTTCCCTATTTGCTCCAGAATCCCAGGAGCCTATTTTTAGAGTCTCCCACTGGGGCTTCCTATATTTCCATACTGCCTTGTATGTACCAATAAAGATTTTAAGCTGTGTCGTATGATCAGTGGGAACCATTCACAGTTTCTAACTGTAAAGTTATAAGAGTAGATATCTGTTTTTCAAACCTGTAAGACAGAAAGATTGAGGGGAGGGGGGAAACGGGAGGCAGGCAGACCAGTTTGGAAGCCAGTGTAATAGTCCAGGCAAAAATTAAGGACCTGAATAGTTCTTATCATAGGCATGACGAAGATGGAGCTGATTGGAAAGATATTGACAAAGCAGGATCAGTAAAACTGGAAAAATTTTATGTCAGGGGGGAAAAAACTGCTGGGACTGTTTTGGGGTTTGGGCATCTGCTGAGTAACCAAAACATATTTTTATGTGTTGACATATTTGCTGTTTCATTTTAGAGCAGCGGTGGGCAAAGTTTTTGACTCGAGGGCCACAATGGGTTCTTAAACTGGACGGAGGGCCGTAACAAAAGCATGGATGGAGTGTTTGTGTGAACTAATATAAATTCAAAGTAAACATCATTACATAAAAGGGTACGGTCTTTTTTTTTTTTTAGTTTTATTCATTTCAAAAGGGCCGGATCCGCCCAGCGGGCTGTAGTTTGCCCACGGCTGTTTTAGAGGAAAGAGACCCTAGGGACTATACCACTAAAAGAAACTTGAACTGTGCTGAGCCAAACATGTTAATGAGCTGCCCTTAATCAGCTGGATCTCGAACCGAACCCCAATATTAATTTTTGTTGAATCAATTTTTTCTTCCAGGAGTACTGAGCTGGGATTAACTAGAAATATATTGAGCCAGAGTATAAAATATTCTTTTCATCTCTTTTGTTAACTCTGTAAATCCAGAACCTAGAACAGTACCCAATATATATTAGGCACAGTAAATATTTATTAAATGAATGAATTCTCTCAATGAAACCAATACTTCATTTGGAGTTTATGGCCTCTTTGCCATATTTACAGAAGCAATTATTACTGGGAACTGTTGCGCTTGCAGTGTAAATGAAGGTTGGAAAAGATAAGCCTTGTTCACAAGTCTCATGATAAGTGGAGATGGGTTGTATTGAGTCCTGGGAAACTCAGATGTTTCCTGCTTTTTACTGGGACGTGATAATTTTGGCTTCATTAAATACTACAGGAGAAGAGGACCAAGAGGGATACTTTTCCTTCCCTCTTGATTCCAAACAGAGAAAAACAAAGAATCCTGGGAAATTCTTACCTTATCTCTTTGTGACGCAATTATAAGGAAGGGAGACTCTCAGCATTCTTCCTGGTCCACCCAGTGCATGCCAGGGTCCTTTCATTTCCCTTTCCCCCACATCTAGGAGTTTATTCTAAGAAAATAATAGGGAATAGACCATGTGATGAAGTACCAAAGATGCTACTCACAGCATAAGTTAGAATATAAAAATGTGGAACCATCTGAAATGGGTAATAATAGGGGATTGAAATAGGGAGACATAGCCCCTTAGAATTACCTACATTTTAAGATTTGATTGGTAAAGTGAACTGAGTTAGAGACCAGCTCCGAGCATGTAATGGAAATACTTCTTTCCTCTAGTAATTCTTGTAAGACTTGCACTGTCACAATTTTGCCACTGACCTTAATGACTTGAAAAGGTACCAGTAGATTCAGAGAAGGCTTGGGGAATGGGTGGTTGGCAGAGTCTTTCAGAGCACCTGGTATCCAGTGCTCATGTGCTCCCTTTATACTTCGTAAAGCTTAAATGTCCACTTTCCCCTAACGTGACACAGTCTTAATATGTCAGGATACACTGAGCAAGCCAGCCCCGTCTCAAAGGCAGCTTGTTTACTCACCGTAACGTCTAAGTTACAGATGGCTCTTTGAAACTTAGGGTCTGATGTCAGGCCTCCTAAACTCAAATGTCAATTCTCACACTTTCTACCCAGGTGACCTTGGAGCAATTGACCCACCCCGTTTCTTCCTTAGCTTAGTCATCTATGAAATTGGGATTTAAAAAAAAAAAAAATTCTTTCCTCATAAGATAATTGACAGAATCAAATGTAAAGCATATGGAACAATCCCTGTCACATAATAAACGAATATTTTTAGCCATCAGATAAAAACAAAATAATGGTGGGGGGAGAGTGGTTCTTTGTGGTGCTCCTAAAATTGACACCTACATCAATTTAATTTCTTTTTTTTTATCTCTGGTTGTCCCTGTCCCAGTAATCAGGCCAAGAGTGCCTTCCATCTAAGTAGTTGTGTGGTATTTTCTGATTTGATTTCCTTGACAGTGATATGTTGGTATTTAGCTGCATAATAATCATTCTGTTTCACCCTAGCCTTAATTGGTTTTAAAGTCAACTTTCAGGGACTATTTTTCGTTCATTTATTATTGATTTGGAACAGCACTATTCAACACTGCAGCCACTGTCCACATGTAGCTACTTAGTCTCAATTATAATGAAATACAATTAAATTCAGTTCCTCAGCCACACATTTCAGTTGCTCAATAGCTACATGTGGACAGTGCCAGAATTGAACATTTCCATCCCCGCCGAAGACCTGTTGGCCAGTGCTGACTTAGGCCCCTGATTTGGCCGTTTTGTGTACATGGATCATTGTAGCATTTATTATCACTACTTACTAAGCTCCTGTGCACACACAGGCTGGCTGGAAACTTCGGATTCCTGCAAGCATGGGGACAGGAACTGGAGCAGCCAGTCATCGCGTCAAATCCCAGTCCTCTCAATATCTCTGATCCAGCTCTGCTGCCTCCTATTGCATAATTCTCGACACTCTATGCTCAGTTTTGTATCCCCATTCATACAAAAAAGACCTGGCAGGATACAGTCCAACTACATAAAGTGTATGGTTCTGACGTTGAAACTATGCTACCCTAACTTTACAGAGTGAAATCAGGATGAATGCATTACCACCTTGTTTGTTTTTCCCCCTGACTGCATTATTTACATTTCCTCCCTTTAGACTCACTCTCAGCCCTGCTTTGCTTCTATGAATAACTTCAGAACACATAAGTAGAAAGTCAGAGAAGATGGAAAATTGGCCAGTTCTAAAGAGATGGGGGTCACTTGATAATCAAGGCTTAGCCTCATAATCATCGTCACTCACAATGGGAACATCGGTGTGGGGTCCCCAGGAATTGAAGGCAGCTCTGTGTGTAGGTACAGCAGAGGAGACTGAACCACAAGGTAGTTTTGTTGCTCAAGTTCACAGGGCTCTGTGGAGCAGAGCAAGAGCTTAAGCTCCAGTCTGCAAAAGTCATTCACTTCTTCGCACTCCATCCTGCCTCTGGAAATGTTGGCATATTTGTTTCCTTTCTCAAAAACTCACTCATCTCTCCACCTATCTTCTGAGAAATAGTTGTGAGTGCGTGTTTGTCCCTGGAGAGGCCTCAAGAAAATTTTTTCTTCTGTTGTAAAAATTAAGAGTGCTAGGTCAAAAAGCCCGAGTGCATTTCACCCTGGAGCATTTCAAGGGCAACATGGGACAATCACTTCATTAAGAGGATGAAAACCATGTTGGGGAAGTTATTACCAAAGAAAGCAGGAGAATCTCGCCAGGTTTAGAGCCAGAGCTTTGTAAAAACTAAGTGGGAAGCTGTGGTCTTTGTATGGGTCATGGCCAGCCTACTTTCTTTCTCTAAATAACCCAAGGAACCCAGGAAGGACAGAGGGATCAGTGACTCTGATCGTGCTGGACTATAATAGTCCCTTCATTGAGTGCTACAGGGAGCTTTCCGTGGGGTGTGCCAGCACCTATGGATGAACAGAATGCATTTGGGGGCTGTTTCCTTCCGTCAGCAACTTGCAGAGCATGGTAAAGTTTCCCAAACTTTGCTGCAAATTAGAATCAGCCCCAGGGTTTCAAAAGCCCCAGTACCAAAGACACACGCCATCATGGGTGAGAGCAGCATGAGTAATTGGTAGGAGTCCAGGTGGTACAATGTGCAGCAAATTTGAAACCTGGGCCCTTTTTTTGGGCAACCTTCTTCTCTCTCTTACCCTTACTTATCCTCTCTCCTTGTAGCACCCTCTCTCCTTTTAGCATCCTTTTTCCCTGCTCTTCCTTTTTCAGGTTTCTGTGCAAACTGTTGTTCCCTACAGCTGCCTAGCACATGACTTCCTGGGAAGTACCAGGAAGCCCTCTCCCTGTCTGCCTAGAACAGAAACAAGATGACACCCATCAAGGTGGTCCTCGCTGGCCTCTTCCCTCCAGTGGAAGGCGCTGTTCAGGTCTCTGTGTCCTTTGAGTTGTCACTGAGGACCCTGAAAGCTTTGTTGGCTGGCTCTTCCTCCATCACCCCATCCACGGGATGCTCTATGCCCCCCAGGTCAGAGCTTCCCTGGGCATCTGCAGGTGTGTCCTCGGCAACTGCCAGTTCTGTAGATTTAAAAATGTGTGTCTCATTTCTTGGTGCCCCGGTTTTGTCCCCTGTAAAATGGGGTAATACTAATATTTACTTCACAGGAGTGTTGAGATTGAAGCACTGAGAGAGTGCTAGCACATGCTGGGTTGATCCATATGAACCACCATTGCTGTAGATCAAATCGTGGCAATATCACACTCTAGGTAGTGACCAATAAATGTTAGTCATTACTGTTATTTTTCCATTTTATTTAATTAATGTGTTTAGTTTTATTTATATGTGGTAATTTTTGTTTAGCTTTAAAGATATTGCATGCGCTGTAGGTATAGGAGCTTAATCCTAATTTTCCATCTGTGTATATGTATTATCCTAGCTAATAAAGATAGAATATGCAAATTGACCATCACTTTGTGACAAAAGATGGTGGCACCCACAGCCAATAAGGAGGGTATATGCAAATTAACATGACAAAGATGGCGGCGGCCGGCCTGGAGCGAACGTGGGAGGCAGCGTCCAGAGTGAAGGCCCAGGTCCTGGGTGCCGGAGGAAAAAAAGACCTTCATTGAGTCGCAGCAGCCAGGGGAAGGAAGGCCTATTCTTGCACAAATCTTCGGGCATCGGGCCTCTAGTAATTATCATAATTAGAATTAATTGACAATGGGGGTAAGAGAGGTTCTGTCTGTGACACTGTTTTCTCTTTAAAGGAGGGAGCATTTTTCAAATTTGAGAAATTCTGCCCAGTCTGCTTCATTTAATTTACCTGCCCTGTGTTTTTATCCTCACCACAGGATCTTAGCTTGGGATCAGCTAGAAAATCTGACAAACAAGCTGGGCTTTTGATTTCTCCTAACAGAACATGCACTCCACGGGTGCCTTTTGAAGACCAGTCTCACCTCCTGGAGGGCAGACAGTGCTGAACAAGTGCCTTCGCCTAAATGAGTGACGAACGCCTTCCCAGGCCACTCATGCGGATTTGGAGAATTCTGTTAGCTAGCAGGCACGTTCTAAGTCTGGTTCAAAATGCTTTGTGTGTGTGCACCCTTTAGTCCTCACAAGAGCCCTATCACGCACACATTATGATTTCCCCCATTTTGCAGATGAGGAAACTGAGGCACAGAGAGGTGAAGAGACCTGCCCAAGGTTAGTCAGCTAGCAGCGGCTGAGTCAGAACTGTAGCCCGGCTGGCTCCAGAGCCTGTGCCCTTGGGGACTGCAGCACACTGCTCTCCAGGCATATCTACCTGCTTGTCCTCACAGCCATCCCCGGAGGCAGGGAAGGGCCTGGGTCCTGCCTGGCTCTGGAGCCAGCGTGTAAGGTCCTCGGTGCTCTGTTACCAGGGCCTGGTTAGCTCTGCTTCTGCCTGGCATGGCTCCATTGCTTCTGCCTAGAGTGGCTCCATTGCTTCTGCCTAGCGTGGCTCCATTGCTGGGCTTGGTGTGGCCTCCTTTCCAGTCCCAGAGCCTCTGCCCCTTCTTTGGGTTTAAGATGAAATGGTTTCTCTGGCTCTTCTTAAAATAATTTTTAAAACCACATGTTATTTAAAGCTAGTTACTTTCTCTTGACTTTAAGGGCCCTGGGGGCACCCTAGTACTCCCTGAGTGGTTTGGCCCCAGGCAGTGCTGGGGGAGGGCCCAGGGGAATGCGGTTGGTTGATTCTTTCTCCAGCTCTAATGCCACTTCCCCAGCTTGAGAAAACCTGTCCTCTGTTTAAGGGCTGGATCCCCCCCCCCCCGCCCCCCCCCCCCTTCCATGAAAGTAGAATGACAATATGTACTTTTATTTATTGATCGAACCCCTCTCAGGGGAAAAACAAGAATATTATTGCCAATAGTAAAACTTGTTTTTGCATTACCCTGGCCAGGATGGTTGATCGGGGTTATTAGGGAGAAGCCCTCCTTAAGGAAAAGAACACATACGTTACAATCCTAAAATAGGAACGGGGCCTTGGCACTGGCCCACAAAATCAGGGACCCTGGAGTTTATCCTTCACTAACTTCTGAATAAGTCCACTCTGGCTATAACACTTGGGATTTTTGTTGTGGTTGTTGTTGTTAATCCTCACCAGAGGATATTTTGTCTATTGATTTTTAGAGCGAGTGGGAGGTAGGGAAAGAAAGAAACATCAATGTGAGAGAGACACGTCGATTGGTTGCCTCCTACACATGCCCCGACCAGGGCTGGGGATTGAACCTATAATCCAGGTACCTGTCCTTAACTGGGAATCTAACCTGAGACCGTTGGATCCTGGGGCCGACACTCTAACCACTGAACACACCAGCCAGGGTACACTGGGATTTTAACATCTTTTGTTTACTATAATCCCTCTCATTTCTGGGTCCTATTATAGTATACCTATTTTTTTTATTTGTATGAACCTGGACATTTATCTTGATCTTTATAATTTGTAGTAATGGGTCAAACCTCTCCATTTCTTCCATTCTTTCTTCTTCCAGATGAGCTGCCCTGGTTGATAGGAAAGAATATGTACCTCTTGTGGAGTTTCATTGGTAACACCTTGTTACCTCCTGCACAGAGGGCCTTTGCAGGGTTAGTATAGTTGTTTTGTCACCTGGCTCCTCTACCTGGCATCTTACAAATATGTGTCCTTGGTTGAAAGACAGCAGGTCAACTTCAAACCATGGTCACGCTTGACTAAATGGCTCAAAGATGTATCATCTCTCCTGGCATACTAGGCAAGTCAACCCTTCCCCCCATGTACTTAGCAGCCTTTGTGAAGATTTATAAGATTTACCTTTATGATTTCACTAATGGAATTCAATAATTTGGTTATTAAGCCAAAACTGTTAACAGCAATATGTATAATATAACATTATTTATACCTACCTCCTAGAGCAGTGGTTCTCAACCGTGGCTGAACATTAGAATTACCTGGGAATCTTTTTAAAATCCTGATTTCTGGGCCTCATCCTCCAGAAATTCTGTTTCTTTGTTATGGGGTGAGGCCACAACATTAGTAAGAAAGAAACAGAATTTCCGGAGGAGGAGGCCCAGAAATCAGGATTTTAAAAAGATTCCCAGGTGATTCTAATGTGCAGCCAAGGTTGAGAACCACTGTCCTAGAGGGTGGTGAATGAATGAGTGAACAAGTGACGTAGAAACAAGGACATTGAGGATCAGAAATAGGAAAACTCAGTAATAAGGAGGAAGAGAGAGGACTCTCACGTGGTTCTTTCAGTATCAGTGGTCAGGAGTCAGTTTGCATACCTTTGTTTCCTTATCCACAAGAGACTAACACAGCATTTTTTTTCTCTTAAGAAGGCAATTAATTTAGGTGCAATAACAAAAAGTTTCTATTATCAAGAATAATCTGCTTTTATTAATAACTCCTATATCTTTTTCTGCCTGAATAAATACTACGTTAGATCTTATTATATTTTGTTTTGCTACAATAGACTTTAACCATTATTTATAGAGACTTGTAAGTGAAGATGGTACATTACAAAGGAAGAACTACTTTAATGAAACAGAAGTAGGAGAGCATCCCACACATTCTTTTGGCTTCAGATCCAGGGTGAGGAAATTTTTCCTTCCTTGAAATAATTTTGCTAATTTGAAAAGTCAAGGTATAGTTTAAGCTATGAGTTTAGCAGGTCCCGATACCCTTTCACAAGTGAAGCTATGATGGTCTTGGAGCTGTTAGGAGATGTATTGTGTGTAGCACAAGGTATTGGTTGATCAGAAATATGGAGAATGAGTGCATGGAAAGATTTGTTTTTAAAAGCACATTCTTTATTAAATGAGAAACATTGGTTAAGATTTAGTGGTTACCTGCTAAGGAACCCAGTGATATGAAAAAAAATATAACCATAGCATTTTTACATAAGCCATTCTTTTGATGTTGGTTATTTTTATAATTTTTCTCACAATAAGAGAGAGCACATGTTGGCTCTCCTACCCTATAAGAAATTCTGAAAGGGTTCTCCACACCTATAAAATGAGCAAGTACATTTACATGTGGAATCTAATGAACAAAATAAATAAACAAAATAGAATCAGACTCATAGATATAGAGAGCAGACCAGCAGCTGTTAGAGGGGTGGGGGCTGGGGGCTCAGTAAAAAGGTGAAGGGATTAAGCCAAAAACAAAACAAAAAAACCTCAGAGACAAAGACAACAGTACGGTGATTACTAGAGAGTAGGAGGTAGAAAAGGGTAAAGGGGGAATGGTGATAAAGGAGGCTTGACTTGGGGTGGTGAACACACAATACAATGTACAGATACTGTATTATAGAATTGTACACTTGAAACCTGTGTAATATTATTAACCAATGTCTCCCCAAAAAGTTCAATAAGAATTTTACAAACTTGGTTAAAATCGTACAGAATATCTCCACGGATTCACAGCAGGTAGTGTCTGCGTTATGATTGATTATTGCTGGCACTTTTTTGTTTCTGGAATTTTAGAAACACCCTAAATTAGCAGAGGAAGGATAAAGGCACCACCCTAAATACAGAGTGGACCACCTCTGTACAGTGCCAAAGTAACTCTTCTTAAGACATGTTCCTAGTGCTCTGAATGTTACATTTGGAACAAGATTATTTTGAACATGAGTTTACATCTGAGATTTAATTCATTTATAACTATTGTATTGTTTCTGAGTACATTTTGTACTTTCACATATTTGGAAGGTCTGTAGGATGAAAATTCCTAGAAAAAAAATAAATGAAGACATGACATTCTTAAAAATATAGAAGTGTTTAATTAAAGGCACAAAAGCAAAAGTTTCTCCAAACTGCCACTCCCTTCCAAGTAAATAAAAAATTGCAGGCTACGGCCAAAATGTACCCAGAGTTTCATTCCTGCCTAGAGAGTTCTTTGACTTCGTCCCCTTATGGCTGTTTGCCCTTCACAATGCCTTCTTGTCAGTTCTAGAGAACCTTCAAATTGATAGAGGAAGCAACAAGCATATAGCCTGCAAGCAGAAGAGAGTTAACACAACATCTTTTAGAAATGCGAATACACCGCTAGGCATACTCAGCCAAACATCCTTCAGGAATTGAAGCATTTTTGATGCAATTGACCTTTAAATAAGATGGGGACAAGGTAGAAAGGCAGCTCTTTTCTGTAACTCTAGCCTCGCCAAGGGGTTCCAGAAAAAGAAATACATTTTTTAAGCATGGATTTTAAAGCAGGTAGATCCTCAATTCAGGTTGGGAATGTGTGAACATCTATCTCCCTGTAGGTTATGAAAATAAAATACCAATGTCCATGAAGTCTGAAAGAGGTAATCTCTGACTAGTGCTCTATTATTGACATTTTGAAACCAATACTAACCTTTTAGTAGATAAACATTTAAGAAGTATTAAAGCAAAGCTTATTTATTACAAAGGAAAAATAGGCTAGTGGGTGGACTCTTTTGGAAGACTCTTGAATTGGTCAGAGCTTGTAGTTGCAAGGGACAAAAAAACCACCTCAAATTAGCTTGGGCAAAAGGGGTATATATTATATGGAGACGGAGGCTTCTAAGGGAAGAGTGAAAAGATGGTCAAAAAGGCAAGGGGTACACATAGCTGGGGCTCATCATCTCTGATCTCTGTGTAGCTTGGCCAACAAGCTTCATTCTCTTCTTTCTCCTCCGCATGGGGAGGAGCATGTCATATATAGCTACCTGAGTTTCACTTCTTGGGGATTTCTATATCAGAAAAGGCTGATTGTTTTTTTCCAATTCTGGCTTGAAAAATACCCAGGAAGAACTCTGATTGGCCTGGCTCAGATCAGATGTCCAATCACAGTGACCATGTAAGCACGTGGTGCTCTCTAATTGTAAGAAGTGATGGGTGTCAGTATAAGAGCCATGCCATAAGAAGGGGGGAGTATAGGGCAGAATGGATTCCAAATGCCCACCCAAACTATTGTTTCAAATATATATATATATATATATATATATATATATATATATATATATATATTAGAGGCCTGGTGCACAAAAATTTGTGCACTGGATGGGGGGGGTCCCTTAGCCCAGCTTGCCCCCTATCACATACTGGGAGCCATCAGGGGATGTCCTACTCCCTGCTCCCTGCTCCCCTTGGGAAGTGGACCTAAGCCATAGTCTGGCCTCCCTTTGTGGAAGGTGACCGGGCTGATCAGGGGAAGGCACCAGCCCCATCACCCCACTGTGGCAGCCACTGCCAGTCACCACAGCCACCAAGGTGTTTTCATCAACATGTACTCCAGTCCCATCACCATGAAAAAATGACAACTTTCTTTAGGCATTTCAAGATGTGTCTTTCATAGGATATGACATTTCTTTCTTTCTTTCTTTTTTTATCCTCACCTGAGGATATGTTTCCATTGATTTTTAGAGAATGTGGAAGAGAAAAGGAAAGACAGAGAGAAACATCAAAGTGAGAGGAACACTTTGATTGGTTGCCTCCTGCATGAGCCCTGACCTGGGCCCTGGCCAGGGAGGAGCCTGCAACCTAGGTACATGCGTACATGCCCTTAGTCAGAATTGAACCCAGACCCTGTGGTGGGCAGGCCGAAACATTATCCACTGAGCAAAACCAGCTAGAACAGGATATGACATTTCTTAATCCTACAGCAGTGGACCTTCCATTTTTTCTCCAGGAGTGTGGTAAAAAACCCTAGATCATCTATTTGGATTCTTATTACCCAAGTTACTAAGAATATTACCAGTGGCATACAGGGAGCTAAGCCAATGAGCAGTCAGAAAAGGTGTTTCCTCTGTAGTTCACACCAATTGCCGGCTTGGCCCCTGCCCAGGCCTAACGCCTCTGGCAGAGTCATTAGCCCTAGGCAGGGGACCTCCAGCTCCCTCAATTGTCGGCTCAGCCGCTGCTCCCCATAATCGCTGGCTCTGCCCCTGTTCCCCGCCATCGCCAGCTCCCTCCCTGCTCCCCACAATCGCTGACTCTACCCCTGCACAGGCCTAACACCTCTGGCCAAGGTGGTAGGCCTGGGCAGGGGACCCCCAGCTCCCCGCCATTGCCGGCTCCACCCTTGCCCAGGCCTAATGCCTGTGGCCAAGGCATTAGGCCTGGGCAGGGGACCCCCAGCTCCCCGCAATTGCTGGCTCTGCCCC
Organism: Myotis nattereri; assembly: GCF_964212035.1. NCBI lineage: Eukaryota > Metazoa > Chordata > Mammalia > Chiroptera > Vespertilionidae > Myotis > Myotis nattereri. The sequence continues at coordinate 63,698,214 of NC_138082.1, read as the reverse complement.
TGCCTAGGCCTAATGCCTCTGACTGAGACATTAGGCCTGGGCAGGGGACCCCCAGCTCCCCACGATTGCCAACTCGGCCCCTGCTCCCTGCAATTGTCGGCTCCACCCCTGCCCAGGCCTAACGCCTGTGGCCAAGGCATTAGGCCTGGGCAGGGGACCCCCAGCTCCCCACGATTGCCAACTCGGCCCCTGCGCCCTGCAATTGTCGGCTCCGCCCCTGCCCAGGCCTAATGCCTGTGGCCAAGGCGTTAGGTCTGTGCAGGGGACCCCCTGCCCCCTGGCAATCGCAGGCTCCTCTCCTGCTCCCTACCATTGCTGCCCTCCCCCTGCTCCCCACCATCCAGGCTCCGCCCATGCCCAGGCCTAACGCTTCTGACCAAAGCATCAGGCCTGGGCAAGGGACCTCTCAGCTCTGATTGTAGGCTTTAATAGCCGCTGAGCACCTGTGTATGCAAATTAACCGCCATCTTTGTTGGCAATTAATTTGCATATCGTGCTGATTAGCCAATGGGAGGCGTAGCGAAGGTATGGTCAATTACCCTGTTTATCTATTATTAGATAGGATATATATATATATATATATATTTCTTTTTTAAAAAAATTATACTTTTATTGATTTCAGAGAGAAAGGGAGAGATAGAAACATCAACGATGAGAGAGAATCACTGATTGGCTGCCTCCTGCACGCCTCCTATTGGGGATCAAGCCCACAACTCGGGCATGTGCCCTTGACTGGAATCGAATCTGGGACCCTTCAGTCTGCAGGCTGATACAGGCCAATGCTCTATCCACTGAGCCAAACCAGGTAGGGCTCAACTGTATATTTTTATTTGTAAAGTTGTAATGGAGTGGTATTCTATTTTAAGAAAAGAAAATCATGTCAATCATGCTAATTTCACTACTTTCTGGAATTTGCAAAGATATTTATCTGAGCTACCATTAGCTTCATTGTGCATTTGCAGGCTAATGAGGTTATTTCAAACTCTGTATTATTTATTGTAGTGGGCATCTGAGTAATGTTGCTAGCCCAGCATTTAGTCCTTCTTTTTCAGGTGACAAAACCTACATTTTATTTTCTCAAAGCACGTGATTTCCATAGTTGTATGATGAACTTGTCCCAGTGACATGCTCACGACCCAGCTCTGGCCAACGGACTTCCACATTCCCCTGGCAAGTTATGATCCAAGGACAGACTGCCCTACTTTTTTAGGGCTTTTTCTGGAACAGTTGAAAAACAGTCTGGGAATGCTTCTGAAGCAGCTGGTCACATATTGGGAAGACCTAGATGAGAGTAATGGAAAAAGAGAGGACAAAGCAGAGTTGAGAGATGAAAATTCCTAACAACAGGGTTAAAAGTCCCGCTGTGTCTAAACTGGGCAGTTAGGTGAGATAGTACAATTTTTCTCCCTCCCTTCTGACCCTCAGTTTTGGTTACAGCCTGTTTGATTTGGATTTCTGTACCTTGCATCCAATGTGAAAACTGGAATTGTCTTCATGAGCTGAACTATAATTCCTCATTAGCTCTCCTGCTCCAGTTCCTCATGATCCAGATACATATTGCTGCATCACAAATCACCACAAAGCTTAGTGGTGTGAGGCCATAGCAATCATCTATCTCTCGTGGTTTCTGTGGGTCAGGAATGTGAGAAGCGTTTAGTGTGGTGGTTCTCGCTTGGAGTCTCAATGCAGCTACATTCAGATAGTGGCTGGAACTGGCATAGAGGGGAAGAGACAGGGCTGGAGCAACTGGAGCTAGGAAGGTAGCTCTCTTTCTGGAGGAGTCTCAGCAGCTGTGTGTGCACTGCTCGGGCTTCCTCACAGCCTGGCACTCAGAGCACCCGGACTGCTTGCATGGCCCAGAGTGGGTGTTCCGGAGCAATGGGTAGAAGTTAATCGCCTTCTATGTCCAGCTTTGAAAGACACACAGCGTCATTTCCACTACACTCTGGTCAATTGGTCAAGAAGGTTGGCCCAGAATCAAGGGGAAGGGATGTAAACTCCACCTCTCATTGGAGACTTATCAACGAATTTGCAGACATTGTTTAATACTACCACATGTTATAAGCAATACCTGAACTGTGAGAAGGTACTAGGATCAGAATGATGTATTTAAGTAGACTTAGTTTCAGGAAGGCATACCTTATTTGATACTTTTGGAAGATGAATTGACATTTTCAGGTTATTAAGTCAAGTTGCTATCAAGTCTAGTCTGTACATATTAAAAATCAAATCAAGACTTGTTATGATGTTTTGGGCTTCAGAATTCCATTTTTCTCTTGTTAAGCATTTCAAATTTTAATATGAATATCATTGAAAAGTATTTAGATTTGCATTAGTTCTCTACTTCACAATTACTTATATATTGATTTAGTACTGAGATGTTTTATTTAATACTTGGTACCTCAATCAATGTAGCTTCCAGAAGTGCTTAATTGTCTTCTAGTGTCCAGTTTAAGGAATTAAGAGTATTTATTTATGGACTCTATATGAGTGTGGATTTGTAAAACTCAACCTGGGTTGTGGTCCTATCACTTTGCCTCTCTGATGAGTATAGAAATCCTCTTTTATACTACCTCGTACCAGGGAGTCAAACACAGAATGCAACTCTTTTCAACTTTCTCTCAAGTGGAGGAACTCTAATAGATCTTGAACTTTTTTTTTCTGTTTCACAATGTAACAAGTAATCCATTGGAATAAAACCAGCAGTTGAGTAACTCATGCAAAGGTAATTTAGAGCACAAATTAAATCTGTCAGAGTGGTATTAGATTTGCAAAAGCTCATAAATAACAAATGAAAGGTCACAGAGCTGTGAAAATGAGAATGTGCTTGTTCATAAAGAGAGCTGTAGTCAGGAGCGGGATCCTCAGTGCATATTCAAATAGCAGCACATAAAATGGAAATCAATGCGACAGCCTTTCTAAATGTCTAGAACAGTCCAAAGGCACAGTGGATTCCAGGGATAAGCATCAAAGTTCTAGAAAAGACCCCTCATATTATCAGAGCGTGTCCAGCATCGTATTGATGAGGTTTAGAGAGTAAAGTTCCACCAACTATTGAGAATATATACAGAAAAGGTACAGCCCCCTCAGCAGGGCCCGTATTCAGTAACAGGCTCATTGTGAATGCATGTCACTCATTTTTCATTTTTCAGTTCCTAGAAAATACTAATAGAGTGGGTAGTGATTCATGATTTACTGCAGAGTCGTATGCCGTTGGTGATATTAATAATCAGTCCTGTCTGTCCAGTTTTTCTCATGGAAAAGAGCAGCGGGAAACCTAGCCCTGGCTACTGCACAATACACAACGTGCTTTCACTCTGAATTGTACGCAGATCCTTCTTTTTAGTGCTTGACGTTTATAAGGGAGCAAAAGCTTTATAAAAAGTAATGTATGGGCTTCGTCAAAATTAAAAATTTTTGTGTGCCAATGGACACCATGAAGAAAGTGAAAGGTCAACCAGAAGAGTGAGAGAGAAGATTTGCAAATCATGTATCTGAAAAGGGTACAGAGGCCAGCATACAGAAAGAATTCTTACAACTCAACAATAAAAGGATAATACCTCATTTAAAAAAATTGGGCAAAGAATCTGAATAGACATTACTCCAAAGCAAATATACAAATGGCCAGTAAGCACATGAAGAGATGACCAGCACCATTAGTCACTTGGGAAATGCATATTAAAACCACAATGAGATACCATGTCATACTCACTAAGATGGATATAAATTTTTTTAGTTAAAATAAGTGTTGGTAAAGATGGAGAAATTGGAGCACTGAGATGGGAATGTAAAATGGTGCAGCTACTGTGAAAGACTGGCAGTTCTTCAAAAAAATTAAACATAGAGTCACCAGAAGACTCAACAATTCCACCCTTAAGTATATAGCCCAGAAAATTGAAAATATATGCCTCCACAAAAACCTGTACATAAATGTTAATAAGTTTTATTCACAATAACCCCAGAGTGTAAACCACCCAAATATCTATCAACCAATCAATAGATAAGTACATGTATATCAATACAATGAAATATAATTCAGCCATAAATATAATTCACTGTATAACATGGATGAACCTTAAAAACATTATGCTAAGTGAAAGAAGCCAGACACAGACGGCTATGTGTTTTATGACTCCATTTACATGAAATGTTCCCAACAGACAAATCCATAGAGACAGAAAGTAGATTAGTGGTTGCCAGAGAGTAGGGAGAAGATGGAATTGGGAGTGACTGCTAATGGGTGCCACATTTTATTTTGGAGGCGATGGGAATGTTCTGGACTAGGTGATGGTTGTACAATATTATGAATATACCCCAAACACTGAACTGTATTATTTTAAAATGGTGAACTTTACACCAGTAAAATTGTATACAATAAAAATAACAAACCCTAAAAAAGAGCAAGGGTATTTACAAGGATTAATAACACATTCAAGTAGAAGGGAGTGAGTTCTTTGGGGAGTGAACCTTGATCAATGGGGAACAAGAGACAGGAAGCAACTGGGCAGATAAATCCTTTCTCCTTTCTCCTTTCTCCTTCCACGGACTCTACTGAGGTGCAGGTCTTCCTTGCAGTCCTGTCTCTATGTGGCCTGTGAACTGAGCAGCACAGTAACCTAGGATTAGGATCACATTGTTGTATGTTGTCCAGTTTCATTGTCTCCCCAGCCCATCTCTCTCTCCCTTCCACATTCTCTCCTTCCCTTTATCCTTAATTTCCTGGGCTTGCTCCTCCCAGATAAAGTGTGAGCACCTGTACTCCTGTCCCTAGATTCTGCTGCCAGGGGTTCCCCGGGCTAAGACGCTAAGGGAAGGGCCTGGTAGAAGAGGGAAGGAGAGGACAGTCTGTGAAGTGCGGGTTCTATTACTGGAGAAGAGACAGGGACATTTTTGAGGTTATGTTCATGGCTGTAGGTAAAAGCTGACTTTCCTTTGTAGATTAAAGAGTGAAATTATTCTGTCAAACTCATTCTTTGAGAAGGACTGTATTTTAAACAACTGTTTTCGTCTTTATAAAAACAAGACATACTCATTGAAGTGTTCTAAGCATGCAAATTGAACACAAAGAATGACATTAAACATATGCAAACTGAGCAAAAGGAACATTATCCAAAATCCTACGCCATTTTGGTGTCTGTCTTTTCAGTCTCTTTTCTATTCATACATAAACCTAGAAATACTTTTTTTTTCTAAAGAAAGAATAATTTCCTCAATAAAATGTGTTTTGATAATAGTGACTCAATTACTTTAAGACTTTGGAAATTCTCCATTAAACAAATAAAATTCATGGTTAAAAAAAGTAGTTGAGCCCTGGCCAGTTTGGCTCAGTGGTTAGAGGGTGGGCCCGCAGACTGAAGGGTTGTGGGTTGGATTCCCAGTCAAGGGCATGTACCTCGGTTGCAGGTTCGATCCCCAGCCCTGGTCAGGGCACATGTGCAGGAGGCAACCAGTCGATGTGTCTCTTTCACATTGATGTTTCTCTTTCTCTCTCTCTCCCCATCCTCTCTCTCTCTTTCTGTTTCTCTCTTTCTCTCTCCCTTTCACGCCCTGTAAAAATCAATGGAAAAAATATCTTTAGGTGAAGACTTAAAAAAAAAATAGTTGAATCTCCCAAATTTGAAAACTTGTTGCTAAGCAATTCAGGCCTGAAGAATTAAGCTTGCCCTTTTCTATAAGTAGAGCTGATCTCTTTTAATGAATGAAATGACTGCTTTAGCTTAACCCATGATCCTTCCCCATGAGTACCATGTGTGAGCATGTGCACACAGCACACAGGGAGACTGGAGCCTTGGAAGGGTTGCAAGGTAATGTGCTCCTCACCTGTGCTCTCTCAACATCTTTTATTCAAGTAAATCCAACCAAAGCAGATATGTAAGGATCATGGGCTGGAACAAAGGCCTGGGAGGGTAGCCGGGGCGAGGTATGGGGGAGAGTGTAGAAGGGCAGCACCCACCTGTTTGCTTCATTGATGAGGGATGGCGGGAAGTCAGTTGGGTCTACTTGAGCCTCAGCATATTAAAGTCCTGGTGGTAAGAGGAAGCCTCCCTTTCTCTTCCACTGGCCTTGTCCCTTCTTAGCTGGCATTGGGGCAGATGTCAGGACGGATTGTTATTTGTCATACCTAGTAGTTTTGGGAATTATGTGTGTTTTTTTCTGATTTAAGGAAAGAGAGCTTTATATTGAACCACAGTTAATGGTTCAATTCACATAGAAAAGTATATTGACTGAATTTGAAGAAAACAATAATAGTCAAAATATTGGAAAATACTACATGGAATTTGCTGTGTGACAGGTGCTATTTTTAGTGCTTTACGTGTGGTAACTCATTTTTTCTTTGTTGATTAAGGTATTACATATGTGTCCTTATCCCGCCCATTGCCCCCCACCCCCCACTCATGCCCTCACCCCCCCTGGTGCCTGTGTCCTGTGGAAACTCATTTAATTCTCATTTTGAAGATGAGAAAGGAGGCATGGAGTGGTTAAGTAACTGGCTCAAGGTTGCATAGCCAGAAAATGTTGGCATAAGGTTTCAATCCCGGGCATTTAGGTTTTCACGTCTGTACGTTACTCATGTATAGCCAAACATGCTGCAAAAGGAAGGCTCGTGGCTGGGTAGCCAGGCAGCAGAGGTTGCAATAAGGTAAATTTCAGATGCCATTAAGTAATGCATAACTCTTAGTGAAAGTACCATGCAGAGGGAGATTTTTAAATCAATAATCAGAAGGAATACTGTGGTTAAAAAATGCTCTAATAAAAATGTGCCACTTGCATTGCTTGATATATTGAAGCACTGGTGTGGACTTTCAGTTTCACATTAAAAAGAACTTAGGTTGGCAACTAGTTGATATTTAATGTTAAATGATATCAAACTAAAACCAGGTAGCTCTCCTCACCCTGGGCCTGCTGCAGACAGTGAGGAGGGGTGTTGATGTGCAGGGGTCTCGCCATGGGACGCTGTGCGGATGTGTTCCTCAGGTGCAGCCTCGCCTGACCAGGTGGATGGACAATGAACCACCACTGCATTCATTCAGGAGGAGACAATGTTTCTCTCTGTCACTCGCAAGGGGAGGATATCATTGATATTTGTTTCCTCATCATATTGTTCAACTAAGTGGCTAGCACGGGGCCTGACACTAACATTTATGAAGGGAGCGGGCAGCCCCTTCTCTTCCTGGACACAAATTTGCATGGGGAGCCAAACTGTAAACATGCCGTGAGCATGAAATTGGCCCGGCTGGCATCATCAAACTGCTGCAGGGTGGTAAGAGCTCTACTCTTATTTTTCTAACCAATTGTCTGTTTCTTAAAACAAAAGAACACACCAATCCATCTGGAGTTAATTTTAGTGTATTGTGCGTTATTTGATTTCAGTTCATCTTTTTCACAGTATTTAATCAAGTTATCATAATTCTTGCCATTTAATATTTTTCTCTTCTGTAATTTTGAAAAATTGCTTATATTATGGAAATAGTTGGATCTATTTCTGAGCTCCTTGGAGTGTTCCATTCTCTGTATTCATTTTTATACTTTTTATTCTTCTTCTTTGATTAATATTACTCTGTAGTATGTTCTAATATCTGATTAGTTCATGTTGATTTTCTCTATTAAATTTGTTTTGTAATACATTTACTCTTGTTCTAATTTTAGAATTGTTTTTGTTATGCTATTTTGTTTCTTTTTTTAGTTTATGATATTTATTGGGATGACATTGGTTAATAAGGTCATATAGGTTTCTTGTTATCTATTTTAAAAAGCTCATTGAACACTGGTATTAACATTTGTAAACAAAATGTTCGAATCATGTGTTTTTTAGCATGTTAAAAGTAAAGTGACTTTCTAACTTGACCACTTGCATGGGCAATAGAATGCTGGTATTTGGAAAATAGAAGGTGACTATAGGAAAACAATAAGTTGGAAAGCGAATAGCACATATAAATTGAGATATACAGTGGGGCCTTGACTTATGAGTGATACCAGCTGTCTCTCGGCTGATTTTTTGCATTGAGTTGACAGAGTAATTTGAGTTAACAAGCTCCTTAATGATCTCAGTCTCAGAACCAATTAAACTCCTAAATCAGAGTCCCACTGTACACTGGGTGGCCAGATTATTATGACCACCTGACGTTTGTAGACAAATTAGCTATAATTTCGCGCTGAAGTTGTGAGGGCCAGACCATTATAAATAGGGAAGCAGGTTGTTTACCACAACAGTAGAAGTGATTTTTTTCTGAAGATATAGGTAAACAACGTGATTTAATAGCCTTTGAATGTGGGATTTATATATATTATGAGTGGCCAGATTATTATGACCACCCCATCAGTACTTCATTGGGCCACCTTTTGCCTTCAATACTGCGGCGATTCTTCTTGGCATTGACTCCACGAGATGTTGAAAGGTGATGCGAGGAATCTGACACCATGCCTGATGAATAGCACTGTCCAGTTCTGTGAGATTTGATGGTTGTGGAACCAGCTGCCTGATGGCTCTTTTAACTTCTCCCACAAATGCTCAATTGGATTGAGATCTGGTGATTGTGGGGGCCACCTAAGCAAGGTAAAGTCTCCCTCATGTTCTTGAAACCACTCCTGCACAATACGAGCACCGTGGCATGGCGCATTGTCTTGTTGGAAGAAGCCATTTCCATTGGGATATGCCATCAACATGAGAGGATGAACCTGATCAGCAACGATACTTAGGTATGTTGTGCTATTTAGATGTTGGTCCACAAGAATTAAAGGGCCCAAATCATGCCAGGAAAACATGCCCCAAACCATAACACTGCCCTCACCATCTTGAAGGGTTGTACTCATGCATGTGGGGTGCATGCTTTCATGCTGTTTCCGCCGAATTCTCACTCTGCCATCTGCATGATGCAACTGGAAACGTGATTCATCGGACCACATGACTTTTTTCCAATGATCAACTGTCCAATCCTTGTGTTCCTGTGCGAATTGGAGACGTTTTATCTTGGTAACTGCAGACAGCAAAGGTTTTTTCCAACAGGCCTTTGGCTGTTTTGCTGATACTCGCTCCATGGCTCTGAGCGCCAACAATCATCCCACGTTCAAAGGCTGTTAAATTGCATTGTTTACCCATATCTTCAGAAAAAAATCACTTCTACTGTCATGGTAAACAACCTCCTTCCCTATTTATAATGGTCTGACCCTCTAGCAACTTCAGCACAAAATTATAGCTAATTTGCCTACAAACGTCAGGTGGTCATAATAATCTGGCCACTCAGTATATATCTACATCTTAGTAGCTGGACAATTCAACCCAGTAGAAGGTTTTCCTGTCCCCAGTTTTAATTGAAAAGGACAGAATGAGAATACTGTAGAGGACAGAATGATGACTGCTTACAGCTACACTGATACCTTGATCTCATTTCAGCAGTTTTTGTGTACACACAACAAAATAATCTTTGGAAGAACACAGTATCACCTAGTGTTTAAAAATGTGGACTCAATGATCAGACTGCCTGGATCTGAATCACCTCCTCTATTTGCTGGACTTTGGTTTACTGCAAATGGATTATAATAGTAGTTAGTATATATGTATATGTATATATTACTTCATATATCTATATAGATATAGATATGGATGTATAGATATAGATATATAGATATATATTATCCAAAAAATGTATGCACACTTTGAATAATTATAAAGGCAGTATTTATTAAAATACATTTCATTTTCAAAATTGAACTATCAGCTGTTAAAATGTGTCTACATTTTTTGGGACGCCCTGTACCAGTATATGACTTCAACAGCGCCTAGCCAATGATGCTACTTATGTTAAAGGGATTTTGAGCTAGAAAGGCACTTTTTGGTTTGGAAGAGGCCCATTTGCGTACATTTCTTTATTCCCCAGATCTGAAAGTCTGCCCTGTGCAGGTTTGCCCGGGCACCGTGACCCAGTAAGGCTGTACTCCCGTCCTTGGCCTGCACCATTATCAGGGAAACGCTTCTGAGCTTTTGTACCTGACTTATTTATTGTTGCATTCTGGCAGCCATCCCCTGGCCTCCTGGCAAAAAAATAGCTGGATTTCATTAAAATTCAATCTCTCTTGATAGCATCTCTGCTGGATATTAGAGGGGACTGCTACCAGTGGAGCTTGAGCGACCTGATTCAGAAGAGATTTGGGCCGGAATTTTCTAAGTGCTCTAAAATTACCGTTTATAAAGTTTCTTTCTGCGTCTGCCCACTTCCTTGTGCCCTGGGCTCCCTGCCCTCCTGATGCTCTGCTCCCAACACAAAACCTCGGCCAAGTCCTGTGGCTTTTTCGAGTTGGACACTGAGATGACTCTTGCTTCATATTTCAGGTGCCAGTGCTCTCCCGTGGTCCCGAGTCCCCGCTCCCGGGCGCCCTGTATGAGTGACGCCTGGGCCTGCCATGGAGCCTGGCCCTGCCCTGGCCTGGCTCCTGCTGCTGAGCCTGCTGGCTGATTGTCTGAAAGCTGCACAGTCCCGAGACTTCACAGTGAAAGACATTATCTACCTCCACCCTTCAAGTAAGACTCTGTTCTCTTTGCTGCAGAAATGTCACTCGACTGCAAATAAGACTTGAATTAAAAAATGGTGGGCAGCCCTAGCCAGTTTAGCTCAGTGGATAAGGCTTCAGCTAGCAGGCTGGAGGGTCCCGGTTTTGATTCCAGTCAAGGGCATGAGCCTTGGTTATAGGCTTGATCCCAGGTCCTGGTTGGGGTGCGTGCGGGAGGCAGCCGATTGATATGTCTCTCTCACATCGATGTTTCTTTCTCTCTGACTCTCCCCTTCCTTTCGACTCTCTCTAAAAATCAATGGAAAAATATCCTCAGGTGAGGATTAACAAATAATAATAATAATAATAAAAATGGCTGGGAGAAGGCAGCCTGCAGTACAGGGAAAACCTCTGATGATTTAATTGGGGGGTGCAGTGCTACCAAAGATGCCATGGGTTTTATCCTCACATTTTCTAGCATGTTTATTTTTATTTTAAGGCAAATTGTCAGGCTCGTTTTCTCTGTCCCCTGCACCTTCGCTCTGATTCCGAACACCCTTCCCTTTGACTCATGCCAGCCAGTTATCAAAGGGAAATCCATGTCCCAGGAGGAATGTGTTTGTAAAAGATCAGTCCTTTGTAGGGAAGATAATAGCCGGTCCTGTCTGTGCATCTCATTCTCAGTTTCAATGTAATTATCTTCCACGGCTTCCTGTTCCCTCTCCCTTTCGGTTTCCTGTGTGTAAGACTTATCTAGAGAGTGCATCATAATGCAGATGCACGGTCCCTTCCCTGGAGTGTCTGATCGCGTATCTGGCTGGGGCTGCACTGTGGTTTCTGGCTTTTAGCAAGAATATCAGGTGCCTCTGCTGCTGATATTCTAAGGATCACACGGCACTTGCACCACCTCTCTTAGTTGGGTCTTCTCTGTATTATCTCTGTGGTGGTGAGAGCTGCGTATATTGTGCATGTTTTGACCTTCAGCATTTGCCCTGAGGTACATTCCCCTTATGAAATAGTCTGTTCCACCTATATCTTTTTGTGTATCCTGTGTGTCAGAACTGTGATAGGCATGAAAGACCTAAAGGCAAATAAAGCGTAGTCCTTGCTTTTGAGGATCTTAGAATCTACACAGTGGAGGCGGCTCCTCGGACTCCTTTAATATCATCAGCCAGCTGCTCTACTAAACTGCATGGTCTGGTCTGGATGAGAGGTAGGCCGTCCAGTCACCCACCCATGGGTCAGCAACTAGCTCAGCGGCTTCGTAGCCTTCTGACTTGTGAGCCTTCTGACTTGTGACGATTAAATCTAAGAATGCATACAAAGCCTTTAGCACTGAATGCAGTAAGTGCTTAATAAATGTTAGGGAAATCTTTTAAAATGTTAATTTTCACATTTCTAAAGTGGATAAAATAATCCATATCCTGTCACATTGTTTTGTGGACTTAATATCGTAAATAATATCTGTAAAATGCCGGGCACATATATACTAGGCAATGGGAGACCTGTAAATTATGATGTTGCTATAATTGGCTTAGAGGGTAAACTGAGGATGCTGAAAATATGTTGCTCTAATTTTTAAATTCCAAATATGCCTTTGGCAAGCAGCAAAGAGTTTCTTTAGATTTATTGCTACTGTCTCTCACCATTAGAGTCCATTGCCTACTGTAAATTGTATGGGAAGCTTATCTGGATGCTTGTTTTGCAGGGCTGTTTATTTTAGTAAAACCTGTGAAAAGAAGGTGTTTTGAAAACGGCTCTGTTTTCTAGGATTGCATTTTGTTCTTTTCTCCAGTCATACTTTTTTATTAGACTTGGTGAACAAAAACCTAGATTTCAGTCCCTTAGGTTTGAGTGCCAGAATTCTCAGCCTCTGGGTGGTTCTTGTCCACTTCAGTGACAGACTCAGAAGTCACTGGGCCACAAAGCAGGTCCACACCTGGCTTTCTCTGAGGTTGATTGTACTCAGGGTGGGGAGGAAAATCGAGGGGGTTGGATGTAGGTGAACACAAACAAAACAAACACACATCCTGCTTCTGCCTCAGTGGTATAGTGGGTCCTCTCTGATTGTGTGGGCCCCTATTTCAAAGTCAATTTCAAAATGGGATCTTTGCAGGATGACCTATGTTAATTAAATAGAGCCATAGCTTAATTAAAAAGAACTCACCATATAGAAATAATTGGTAGGTTTTTTCTGATACATTTTTTAAAGATAAGAGGATAGAAGAAGCTAGTTTGTATGTAGACAGGTCACCAGCAGGTCTGGGCTCAGCTCTGTTGTGGAGTCTCTGCAACTGGTCCTGGAGGGTAAAGGTTCTTGCTGGATTGACGTTCCCGTCCATGGGTCCTACTTGGCTAGAATTCTGTTTACCCTGCCCATGTTAAAGCACAGTTAACTTCCCATTTCAGTGCACTAGGTCAGAGTTTTGTGGTGTTTGTTTGCTTGTTTTTATACTTTTTTAAAATGGCCGTCGTCCTCTGCCCTGCATAGCACCCACTAGACCAGCAGTTCTCAACCTGTGGGTCGCAACCCCTTTGGGGGTCAAACAACCCTTTCCCAGGGATCGCCTAAGACCATCGGAAAACACATATTTAATTACATACTGTTTTTGTGATTAATCACTATGCTTTAATTATGTTCAATTTGTAACAATGCAATTGGGGGTCACCACAACATGAGGAACTGTATTAAAGGGTCGCGGCATTAGGAAGGTTGAGAACCACTGCACTAGACCATGCTTCGATGGAGCGATCTCTCTATGAATAAGCAGGTTTCTATAGAATACAGACTACAACATATACATGAGGGCAGTGTGGGATTATTTCGATCAGGAAGTATTAATATAATCGATTCACTATCTAGATGGAGGCACACACAGTTTTCGTGAGGTCAGTAAGTGAGCCAGAGTCCATTTCTGTTAGATACAGCTGGGAACCCACAAGGCAGAAATGCACTGAAGCTGAAGACATACGTTTTCCACACCAGGCAAACATGAACTCATTTCTGCTGGACCCAAACAGCCCTCAGAGATAATAAGTGGGTGGGCCGGGAATCCTCAGCCTCTGTGACTAATCTCCTTTGCTCTCTGATTCCCTAATCTTTGAAGCTTCTAAGCCTTAAGAGAAATAAACTTTATGGCTTTCAAACTTGAGGCGCTGTCCTCAGTAACATTCTTTTCCATAATCTGTATTTTATTTTATTTTTCATGTGAGAAATGATGACTTCCTTCCCAACTGATGATTAAAGTACCAAAACCTAATAAATCCTTTAAAACTAAAGTTAGTGATAAGATAAATGAATAGGAGATGGCAGAATTTAACATCCAAATTGACTTCAACCTGTTCTTGGCCTCCCTCCCTTTCCTTGTAATAGCAATCTTTCCTGAGATTCTCACTTTTCCACTGGTTGGAAAATTCTGAGTCGTTCCTGTGGACCAAAGCATTGAATCCCTGCAGGGGGTTTCTTATGCCAATATAGAGAACCAACTAATTTTTTTTCATAATTCTGTACCACATAAGCCTTAGGGAGTAAGGACACTTTTTAGAAAGGCAGCACAAAATATATTTCTTTTAGAAATTTGTTTACGGTATTAAGATACTGACAACAATTTGTAGGCAAGTGGTCTGAGAGGTAGATCAATTTATTAGATTTCTAAAAATTTTGTGTTTGCTTCTAGTTTCCAAAAACAATGGGAATTAATTTGAAAAGAATTAAAAAAAAAAAAAAAAAAAAGGTTGGCTGCATTCCACAGAAGCATGCATTTTAAAACAAGATTCTCTTCTCACCACCGTTTTTGGTAACTGAAGGCCTTTGTCCAGGCAAAAGTTCCAAGAGGTGGAAACAAAGAGGAAATCTTTCCCGATGCCTTACAGATGAATTATGGTCAGTTGAACTATAGCTGACCATGGGAGTTAATGGACAGATTATGTGACAGGAAGTAACTGGGCACTTTGGCGTTTCTTTTTTTTTCTTTACAATCACCTTCTCTTGAGGGACCAAGGACTTATGCCCTGAACTACAGAGTACTAAGCTTATTAGCTCTGTGATCAAGAGCCAAATTAGATTCATTCACAGCTGGGGCCACAACAGTTTGAAACTCTACTTGCTCTGCAATGCTTTGAAGTAACAAAGAAAAAATAGAACATCTCTTAGGAATCTCTTTCCAGTCCTTTTATAAAAAAACTTATCAGATGCAGTATCAATTAGCAAGTTACTGGAGATAGTTGTTCAATTGTAGACCTATTTTTGGCTGAATATTTCCAGAGGGAAGAATTTAACCATTGCTTGGTATTGTGCTATAATTATCAACTTAAAGCTGAGTCTGTCTGCAGAGATGTCACTGAAAAGGGTTTGGTTATTCACTGATCAGTACCGTCTGCTGAGATGTAAGTTCAAGTTCCCGTAAGCAAATATTAGCATGTGGTTGTTGACAATGCACACAGATATGAAGTTGTAGATTTAAAAAGAAAACTTACTGAAAATGAGATTGTTTGGTTAATTGTCAGTGATACATGCTGATAAACACATTTGGAGATAAAGTGATTTGAAACAAAGCTTCATTATGCCACCTGAGTGTTTTAGTTCGTGTTCCTGTTTAAACTTTGATCTACTTTAAGTTAATTTCAGAGTTCAGTACTACTTGCATAAGAATTGACAGTATTTAATTAAACATGTCACTAGTCTTGCAAAAGATAGTTTTGAAGAGTCTATTAAATAATCCCAAATTTGGCAACACTACAGCTTATGAGTGCTAGGTTCTCAAAAAGTTTATGAATGGAATGGTTGGAGTGTCAATCTTCACTCAGAGTTCTTATCTCTTTGATGGGAAAGTTCCCAGAAAAATTAACCCAACATTCCAGCTCAAAGTTCTACTGGCTGTAGCAACATTCAGATAAAATTGGATACTCTAGTGCAGTGGTTCTCAACCTTGGCTGCACATTAGAATCACCTGGGAATCTTTTTAAAATCCTGATTTCTGGGCCTCATCCTCTGGAAATTCTGTTTCTTTGTTACTAATGTTGTGGCCCCACCCCATAACCACTGCTCTAGCGAGTTAAACATGCCAGCTACAGTGCTATGGCTCTTTTCAGTCATGAACCTTAACCAATCTGATCATTTTTTGAGAAATGCTGTTCTTTGACAAACAGTTTGCACCTGTTTTTCAAAACTCCTACTCTGCTAATCCTACTTCAAAATTTAAAAACTGCTTTAAACTTTTACTTTTTTAAAATATGTTTTCATTTATTTCAGAGAGGGAGAGAACCATCAATGATAACAGAGAATCACTGATTGCCTGCCTCCACCACACCCCCTGCTGGGGATTGAGCCTACAATCAGGACATGTAATTGAACTGTAACCTCCTGGTTCATAGATGAATGTTCAACCACTGAACTATACCAGCCAGCCTAAACTTCTTTCTTTTAAACATATTTATATATTAAATATTTTGAAGATGCTAGTGACTGTTTTTTAATGGAATCAGGATGATTTACTAAACTATTTTGCATGTTTTTTCTCATAACTTATAAAAATAAGCCAATTAAAATGTCTATGAGAATATTTGAATGGCTTTGGAATATGAGAACCTGTTTGTTTTAAATTCTTCAGGCATGTACTTCGCTAAACTAGACTCTTTCAGCTTAAATGTAACCCCCCTGTCTAGGTAGTGGGATGTGCAGATATAAAACTTACTTGTGTGTAGTTTTACAAAATAGTTTACTTCTTTTTTATTATAATTATACCTAGGGAGAGGATGTCTCCTCCCAGTGAAATTTCCTCCTTGGGAATGAAGTGGTTGGATAGCTATGTCTAAGCGGCTCTCCATCCTCGTTTTCTAAGACGATCCATATGCAAACTATCGTTCTGTTGATGAATTTGAGTCATCAACTACTTGGAGGAACATAGAACTCACATGGGCCCATAAACAGGTGCAGGTACCTGCCTTTTTAAAAAGACAGTTTATTACTTTTGATCTTGCTATTTTCGGAGGCAGCTCTGTGAACTGTAGTAAGCAAGTGCAAGGATGGGCAGCTGTTCTAGGCAAGGTGAAAATCAAAGTTATATCTGGCCCATAATTCTGGCCTTAAGCGGCTGCCTCCTCCTTCATTTATTTTTGATAACATACGTAATTGGTTCCATGTGGGTAAAGCAATTTACCCTGAGATGATTATTTCCGCCAGTGGGATATGCATCTGCAAGAGAGAACAGTTGGCTTCTGCAGATGAAGTGTTTGAGTGTTTGCAGCTTTCAAAGAGGCCAGGTAATTCTACAAATTAAACACACACACACACACATTCACAAGTTCTGTTTATGAAAGGCAAAGCTCTAAGCAGAAAGGCAAAGTAAGCAAATGATTAGAACTGAGCAGCAAATAAAAGCACATCAGCAGATCGGACTGAGATAACCTGGCCTGATATTCCTTGTGCATCCTCATCCTTAAATGCTAACGAGGCCTGACTCTCATGGGACGCCTCCCCCCCACCCCAGCATAAATACAAGGTAGAGAATACAAGCAACTGGAGGACAGAACAAGCCACTCAGGGGTGAGGAGAGGAGGGAATGGAGAAGAGGGGCTTCAGGATGGAGCTAGGAGCCTAGAGTGCATCTGCATCCCCAGGGGCCTCCCGTGCTGCCCCACGGACGTTGGACCTGGGCCTGAGAGCCCCCCCCCCCCCCCGCCAGGAGGGTCACCTCTGCATAGGCAGCAACTATTTTAGCATTGGAGACACCTTTCTTACCATCCCCAGGGATTCTTAACCATGTTGGGTCTGAGCAGATAGAAATATTACAAGGAACTAAAGAAATTGCCACCTTTTCAGGAACAAAATGGTCAAACATCAGGAAAGTTTTTATGATTGAACCTAATATTTATATGTACTTGTTGACCTGTCTACATAAGTTGGCACATAAAAGTAAGTCGTTGGAAATTCAGAGTGCCTTTTGTAATTGAGAAATTTATTGAGATAATTGTAGATTAAGCAGTTGTAAGAAATAATATAGAAAGATTCCAGGTATACTTTACCCAGTTCCCCCCAATGGGAACATTTTGAAAAACTATAGACTAATATCACAGCCAGGTTATTGATATTGATACACCTATCCACTGGTCTTATTCAGACTCCCCAGTTTTATTTGTGTACATTGTGTGTGTGTGTGTGTGTGTGTGTGTGTGTGTGTGTGTTGAATTCTGCATATTTTTAACACATGTGTAGGTTTGTGTATTTACAACTAAGTCAAGACACTAAATAGTCTCAATAGCACATGATTCCTCTTGGCCTCACACCAAGCTCCCTCTAAACCTGTCCCTACCCTCGTAACCACTAATCTTTCCTCCATTTCTAAAATTTCCTCATTTTAAAATATTACGTATAGTAAATGTTACATATAATATATAATGTTTATGGGGATTGACTTTTTTCACTCAGCATAATTCCTTGGAAATTCATCCAAGTTGGTGAATGTATTAATAGTTTATTTTTATAGCTGACTGGTGTTTTATAGCATGGAGGTACCACAGTTTAACCTTCATCCATTGAAGGACATCTGGATTGAATCCAGGTTTTGTCTATTACAAATAAAGTTGCTGTGAATATTTGTGTACAGACTTTTGTGAGGACGTGTCTCCATTTCTTAGAGAAATAGGACCAAGAGTGCTGAGTCATATGTTACTTACATGTTGACTTTTTAAAGAAACTGTCAAGATGTTTTGAGATGGAAAATATAAAATAAAATAAAATAAATTTAAAAAATAAAATTTAAATTAAAAAAGTGAAAATGTCTAACTTCACAATGCAGGATTCTGTGCTTAGTCTAAAGCATTACTCTTCTCTCTTGATCCTTTTTGTAGCCACACCATATCCTGGTGGATTTAAGTGTTTCACCTGTGAAAAGGCAGCGGACAATTATGAGTGCAACCGGTGGGCTCCAGACATCTACTGTCCTCGAGGTAAGCTCTCAGTAGACATATTGGGGTCCCAAGAGCTGACCAGGAGTGAACAGGCCTGTTTATCTTGATACATCTATAGAAGGAAGCATGCTCATAATCTCATTCGCTTCTCTTGTGTAAGGCTATTTCAACTGCTTATGCTACACCCATAACTTATCATCAAAAACTCTCAGAATCATAAACTGATCCATGGGGTTGCCTCTTTTCTCACGAAGCATCGTTGAAGCTCCAGGGAAGGTGAGTGATGCTCACCCCAGGCCCAGTCACATGCAGGACATGAAGAGAACAACCAGCCTCTAATCCACTCTTTGAAGCATTAGTCATTGCATAGTAAGTTCCTTTATGCAAAGTATGAATCGATGTTCATATAAAGATTCCATTTATTGCATATCTTGCCGGAGGCTTTTATCCTGAGACTGCATGAAAGCAAGAATTCTAAATGTCATCGTTGCATAAATGAAAACCCTGAGCTTTTTAAACTGTTCAGTTCTCTTTGAAGGATGAGATGGATCCCCAATGGAAGCATGAAATTTTGACTCAAAGGCTCATTTCAAAATGAAGTAGATGCTTCATAATCATATTTCTTTTATCCTATTGAATTAAAAAGATCGTTATATTTGGCTACAGAGTCATGTTAATTGACTAGTTTATTTTTGGAAGAAAGTATTCATTTGAAGGGGAGATGACAAGGAGAGGGCAATTTATTGATAGATGTTTGAGCAATTAGTTCAGTGGGCTTTGCTGCTGATCAAATTTAGTTGTTAAAATGACTGAACACACCAACACGACATCTGCTATTCTTAACATAGGACAAGAGTTCTCGTGCTCACCCAGTGAAAGGCACTCTGTTTCTCACGGAGCATTGGGCATTGGCATAGCTTGGAAGCACCATTTAAGAGACAAGTGTCAGCTACTTAATCCAGTACTATTTAACCTATGGGTTCCCGCCTAGACTGCCCAATAGGAACTCCTGTGAGTCTTTTCAAAATCACTGGAACCTGTGCCCTGCGGTCCTAACACTTCAGCATGACCATCATTCCCTGGAAGGCTTATTAAAACACTGGCCGGTAGCTCAGTTGGTTAGAGTGTCGCTTGATATACCAAGGTTGCAGGTTTGATCCTGTCAGGGGACATACAAGAATAAACCAATGAAGGCATTAAAAAAAAATCATTGTTTTTCTCTCTGTCTCTATCTCCCTTCTTTTCTCTCTCTTTAAAATCAAACAATAAAAAAAAAAATTTAAGGCATTAAGAATTAAAATAAAACAAATTTCTGGCCCTACCCCTGTTCTCCCTCCTTCCAAGTTTCTGACTCAGGAAGTCTTGGATGAGGCCTGAGAATTTGCATTTCTAAAGAGTGAGTACCAGGTGATGCAGAAGCTGCTGGGCTCCAGACCACACATTAAGAACCACAGTCTGCACACACTGAGCCGGCATCCCTGCACAGAGTGTTTAAATATCCCCGGGAATTCTAGTGGACAGTCAGGAGCAAGAACCACTGGGAGCTCCTCTCCCCACTAGTAAAAAGTGTAATGTCGTGTTGCCATCTCTAGATGCCTCTTGTTTACTTTGCACTAGAGATGCTGATAGGAAAGACCACAGGGAAGAGGAAAACATGGCGACACTAAAGACTGGCTTAATCACAAGCCAGCTGTCCAGCCATCCGGGCGATCACAGATGAGTCCTGCCTCACTGCCTTCTGCAGTCTCTCGCTCATTGCAGACGGAATCAGTGTTCTCTAACATCCCACCGCAGAAGGAGCACTTGGGTAGTCTGCCGAGGGTCCTGGCGAAGCCACTGCTTCTCAAACTGGGCAACACATTCCAATCACGGGGTAAATTTTTAAAAATACTGATGCCCAGGTCATTCCCAGAGATGCACGTTTAAATGGTATAGAGTGTGCCTGAGCATCAGGAGTTTTAGAAGCTCCTCTGTGATTCTTGGATGTAGTAACATTTGAGAACCACCAGTGACTCTGGACTCAAACAGGATGGTGTGTTTGCGTAGCCAGTAATTTTTGGGTTGGTTCCCGTTGGGAAAAAGCTGGCAGATTAGCTTTGGCCACAGTTGCCGGTGCTCAGTACTGCTGTACAGGACATGGGACAGTGCTTCTCTCATTATCGCCTTAGCAGAGATGAGGAGAAGAAAAGGAGGGACTGTGGACTGCAGCTTGCTCAGGCTTTGGGTCATATTTCAGAGAGACCCAGCCCAAGGCTGATGGTGTACAAATATATCTCTGTCACGAAGAGAAAAACAGGTGACTGACTAGTGGCAATCTGCTCGAATTCCCCACAGGAAAAGACAAAGATCCCTCTTTATATTTTCTTTTGAGGACAAAATCTATCCTTCCAAAATACAGATACCCAAAATATCATTGACACAATTTCTTCTCCCTCCCCTTTTTCCCCCCACTTTTATCTTTTTGTCTATTAATTTATAGGGGTAAATGGAAAGTGCCACCTTGAGGTTCATGACACAGGACACAGGCGCTTGGGGGATTATGCAGCGAAAGATAGGAATGGGGTTTCTTCTTTCAAGGAGCATGCAGTTTAGCTGGGGAGATAAGATCTGAACATCTCAAATGTCACAAATAGCAGGACAAAGGCGAGTGCCAAATGAAACATGGCATTAAATGCTGGGGAGTTAAAGGGAAGATTTGCTCTTTTGGGGCTGAGGTGGCGGGTGAGAATGTCATGGGCTCGGAAGATGGGCAGTGGAGGGAGAAGGTGGAAGAGGACATGTCTTCTGGGAAGTCGCTCAGAGCAAAGGCATGGAGACCTGATGCCCCAAGTGAGCATGGTGGACAGGGAGAGAACTCAGCTTGGTATAGCAACTAGTTTATATCAGACAATAGTAGGAACAGGTAGGAGAGCCAGGTTATTTTTCTGGGACCTTAAACATTAGGTAAGGAATGGGTGCTAAAGCCACACCCAGCTTACTTTTTTATTTTTTTAATCCTCATCCGATGATATTTTTCCATTAATTTTTAGAGAGAGTGGAAGAGAGAGAGAAAGACAGAGAGAAACATCGATGTGAGAGAAACACATCGATTGATTGCCTCCCACATGCACCAAAGTCCAGGCCGGGGAGGAGCCTGCAACCAAGGTATGTCCCCTTGACTAGATTCAAACCCAGGACCCTTCGGTCCACAGGCTGATGCTCTATTCACTGAGCTAAACTGACCAGAGCACCAGCTTACTTCTTAACCAGCCCCACTGCCATAAGCCATTTATCCTTTCCTCTGGGTTTATTCCAAATTTTTCTACCAATGAAAATGCCATTGCTATTATTAGATTAAAATATAAAATGTGTCTAATTACTAGAAATTATGGATTAACCCTAGATTTGTGTTGGTTTTTTTTCCTGTTAATTATGAGTTTGTTTGAAGCAGCTACAGGACTACCAACAGGCTTAGAAAGGGCAGCTCAGTAGCTGGCATGGAAAAAGCATACCAGCTTTTTGCAGCATTCCTGTTGTTTATTTTATGGCATGTCTAACTAGGTTTTAATTATTACATGATGTGAAAATAACTTGTTGAAAGTGGAAAAAAAAATATGTTAGCATTTAATCTTATCTCTATGGGATAAGCCCACATCCCAAATTGCTTAGGGGGAACACCTGAGTTTCAAGAACACTGGAAAGCTCAACTCAGCCATGTGAATGTGTGTAGGACAGATTGTGTTTTAGCAGCTGAGGTAAAGCTTGCTTACTGATTCAGCAGACGGGTTGTGAAGCATCATTTGGTCAAATAAATATCAAGAAAGCCTTGCCCTGACTAGAATCACTGTGACAGGCAGTGGTGGCATCAGCCAGCCCCCTCCAGCCAACTCAGGCTCCCTGTCACTCCTAACTCTCCAAATTTGTGTTATATAAGTACTTCTTCCTCCGACACTTCGTTATTGCCTCTGGCACTTACAGATTCCTGGTACCACACTCCCTCCCTAGACATGAGAACTTGAGACGCCCTTCATAACCAATCACATTCCCTCACTTCGCTAGCCTTCTGTTGAGTCTTCGGCCCCTGAGCACTTCCTTTGCAATAACCTCAATTTCATCAACTGCTCATTATAAATCTGTGCAGTTTCCTTGACTTTGTGAACTGGCATGGGAAAGGATCTTGAAATCATATCCTAGGAGGGACCAGTTGAAAAAACTGGTAAAGGAAAAACAGGCGTTGAATGTCATGCTCTCAGGTCCACGTGTTCTCTTGCCTTGACTTTCTTCTGTGCCGTACCAGGTAAGATGAAAAGCTCCTTGAGAGAAAGGGACCATATAAGTGTTTAAGAGTCTCTGGAATTAAATGCCAAGTAAAAACCATCACAATTTTTCAAAAGGCTAGTTCTGTGTAGGCTACCTAAGGCACTAGGACTTCAAGTTCCTTTTTAATTATGAAGTGCAGATGTCTCCCTCCAAGGCAAGTTCTTCATTTGGAGTTATTGCTGATATAAAATCAGACCAAGAGAAATCTTGAGATGGAGGGACACGTGTCCTTTTGCTTCCAGCTTCTATGCTGCTCACTGTTGTGTGTTTTTTGTTGTTGTTTTTTTTTGAAAGTGAAGAAAAACATGGGCATGTTCCTTAATGAGTCTTTCAATATCCATTATCTGGAATAAGCAGGAATATAAATATGATCCCAGCTCCACTGAAGACAGGCCCATGGTTACATGTTTTTAGGAAAGTGTCTTTGTTGTTGACTTTTTCAGACAGAGCCCGGGCTGAGACAAACAGCCTTTTTGTTTAACTTTACCCAGGGGTAGAATTTGTCTCTGGTACACTCAGAATGTAGCCCTTCAAGGTTTCTACCATTCCTCAGGGTCTCTATTTCAGCTCCAAACCCCAGGAGGACCCGGGGCCTTGCATCTTTTATAGTTTATATAGTAACACCCCCATCTCATCCCAGGTAGAGAAATCAGCATTGGTCCCTGGGATTTCTCTTACTTTCTGGAGCGTTCATTTGTACATTTACAGAAGCTATTGGTTATACGTTATTCAGCACACTTGCTGCTATGTAATGAATGCTGTTCAGATTATCTCTCTTGTCATATCAGTAAATGGAAGTCTCAGACTTCCTCCTTTTTATAAAGTTAAAATTTTGATTAAAGTTTAACATACATACCAGAAAGTGAATAGATCACAAGTGCAGAGCAAAATGAACATGCTGTGTTTGCCACCCACATTAAGCAGTTGAACCCCAGAAGGCCATTGGAGTCCCTGGGTCATTAAACCACACCTCCCAAAGGTAACACAATTGTGACTACTATCCTTGAGCTTTGTGTGAATGGAATCATACAGAATATACTCCGTTCTTTCCCACATTATATATGTCAAATGCATTCCTGTCTCATGAGCAGCAAAGTCATTCTTTCTCACAGATGTAGATCACTCTATGTATGTACCAAACTTCATCCATCCTACTGTTGATGGACATTTGGAGTGTTTCCAGTTTTGAATATGATGAGCATTCTTGCCCATGCCTTTTGGTATGCACCTGCGTCATTTCTGCTGGGCCTATCCCAGGAAGTGGGGTTCCTGGATATGTAGCATGTGTGCTGTGGCTATACTCGTTCCTGCCTAACAGTTTGCCAGGGCGGCTGTACCAATTTATGCTCTCCCAGCAGTGCCTGCAGGTGCCAGTTGCTGCACAGCCTTGCCAACATTCAGTATTGACAGAAACAGTAGAAGCTAGAAGTTAATGGAATGACATTTTAAAAGTGCTGAAAGTAAATAGCTGCCAACCTGGAATTCTAAACTGAGACTGTCAGCCTCGCTTCTCTGCATTTTCTTTTTCTTCTGGCTGCCCTGCTAGCTCTGGATTCCTGCATGTGCCTCCCAATTCCCTTGAGACTGACAAAAGCTCTGCTCAGCTTTTCTGCCCCTTTGCAGAATTTTCTGCTTGGCTACTCAGCCTCTGTTCCCGTGCAGGTGCCTCAAGGGGAGAACAGGTATAGAATGTCAGGCCCAACTCAGTGTGTTCTTCATTTTGCTGGTGCCTTACTCTTCAAATCCTATCTGCCTTGGTCCGCTCCTATGCTTTCATGCAGATTTTGGGTGTTGTTTTAATTTTATTCAGCTATTTTAATTTTACTCTGTTTTTGTTGTTAAGGGACAAATTAATCCATCTAAGCTGGCACTGTAATTTTCAGATTTATTCTTTAATTAGAATTTTTGAAGAAATTTTTAAACCAAATGTTCTACTATCAACCTTAAGATTTTTTTTTTCTTGTAATCTGAGAGCATCAAACTTACTCCAATTCATAGCATTTACATCAGGTATTTTCTGCTAACACAGTTGTCTCAGATAGGAAGCATCTATTTGGTGCCTTTGTCTTATAATTTTTATTTTAATTACTGACCACTGTAAAGTCCAGTTTCTCCAACTGTTGTTGAAAGTTCTACCCAATGCAATAAGACAAGAAAATGACATAAAAAGCATACAGATTGAAAATGAAGAAATACAACTATTTCTTATCACACATTGCCTGACTTTTGAGGAGTTGTTGATATTTCTCTTTAGAAAATCAAGTCACTCTCAAGAACAGTATGGCATTTTCTTAAATGGCTACACATGCAACTGCCATATAACCAGTAATTCCATTTCTCCAATTTATCCCAGAGAATTAAAAACTTATGTTCACATTAAAACCTCTACAGAAATGTTGATAGCAGCTTTATTAATAACTAGAGGCCTGGTGCATGAAATTCATACGGGGGGGGGGGGGGGAGGTGTCCCTCAGCCCAGCCTACACTCTCCAATCTGGGACCCCTCGAGGGGTGTCCGACTGCCCGTTTAGGCCTGATCGATATTGGAATCAGGCCTAAATGGGCAGTTGAACATCCCTCTCACAATCCAGGACTGCTGGCTCCCAACCGCTCACCTGCCTGATTGCCCCTAACTGCTTCTGCCTGCCAATCTGATTACCCCCTAACCACTCCCCTGCCAGCCTGATCAATGCCTAAATGCTCCCCTGACAGCCCGATTGCCTCCAACTGCCCTCCCCTGCAGGCCTGGTCCCTCCCAACTGCCCTTCCCTGCAGACCTGGTCCCTCCCAAGTTCCCTCCCCTGCTGGCCTGATTTCCCACAACTGCCCTCCCCTGCTGGCCATCTTGTGGTGGCCATCTTGTGTCTACATGGAGGCGGCCATCTTGTGTGTTGGAGTGATGGTCAATTTGCATATTACCTCTTTATTAGATAGGATATCCACAACCTAGATAGCCTTTCAGTTGGTGAATGTTTAAACCAATTTTGGTATATCCATAGCATGGAATACTACTCAGCAATAAAAATTAACAAACTGTTAATTAACAGCATGGATAATTTTCAAGTGAATTAGGCTGAGTGAAAATCCCTAGTCCCAAAAGTTCACACACTGTTTGATTCCATTTATATAACATCCTTGAAATGATGACATTATAGAAGAAGCACAGACTAGTTGCTGCCAAGGGTTCAGGAGGGGGTGAGGACAGAAGGTAGAGGATGTGAACATAAAAATTCAACATGAGGGATCCTTGTGGAGATAGAACATTCTGTATCTTTCCTGCATCAATTTCAATGTTCTGAGCAGGACATTATACTGTAGTGTTGCAATGTGTTACCATGCAGAGGAAACTGAATAACAGGCACGTGGGATCACTCTGTATTATTTCTTACAAATACATGCGAATTTACAATTATCTCAAAACCTAAAGTTTAAACAACAAACAAAATTAACCAGCAATATATATATATATATATATATATATATATATATATATATACACACACACACACACCAGTGTGCCAATGTTGAGAAACCTTGATCTAGAACAGTGATGGCGAACTTTTTGAGCTCAGCGTGTCAGCATTTTAAAAAACTCTAACTTAACTCTGGTGCCGTGTCACATATAGAATTTTTTTTGATATTTGCAGCCATAGTAAAACAAAGACTTATATTTTTGATATTTATTTTATATATTTAAATGCCATTTAACAAAGAAAAATCAACCAAAAAATGAGTTCGCGTGTCACCTCTGACACGCGTGTCATAGGTTCACCATCACTGATCTAGAAGGAAAGCCAGACATACCAAATAAGGAAGCTAAGGAAGGGCTATGAACCTGTGGTTGGTGGGCGGGGGGAGGGGGTAGGAATCAAGGCTGGTTTCACAGAATACATGTCATTTGGTTTGAGCCTCAAAGAATATCAGGTTTCTAGGAGCAGAAGAAAGGAAAACATTTTTTGTTGTGAAGAATAATCAAAAGTTGTGTCATGGTGTCTCAAAGTATCTAGCGAGCAATGATGAGGTGGTCTGGGGCCTAGATCAAAGAGTTACTGCAGTTCTTGAGTTACAGTAAGTGCTGAGTTTCAGCTCTGAGTTATACACGTAATGGATGCCTCCAGCAGGGAAGCACAGTTACTCCTATACTCCTGAGACAGAGCTTCAAGGACAGAGAGTATGCAAGGGAGTAGGCCAAATAAACCCAGCGGTGAGCAGTGGGCTCCTTGACACTTAGAGTCCCTTGTAATTTTAAGTGTTGCTCATGCTTTCCCAGGCAGTGAGTGGCATGATCTGACCTTCGTTTCAGTAGTCTATCTGGAGGTTGGCTCTCTGGCACCTGCATTAGCAAAGAAAGAGATTGGAGCCAAAGAAGACAGGAAATGAAAGAGGCCCTGTACTGGGGAAATGGAACACACGAGATTAGATGGATAATGGAGACATTTCAGAGAACTTGGAGACACCCAGTTTGGCAAGAGAGGTCTGAGCTGATTCTGAAGTTTCTAGTCCAAGAGAGAGGTGCCGTTTCTCAGGATGTCCCTTCCTGAAGTAGAAATGCAGGAAGATAAACAGAGCCAAGAGGGAGGGCGGTGATGTGATTGGTTTGGGCGGTGTGAGGTGCACGTTGCTGCTGGCGATTTCCAGGAACTAGTTAGAAACTTGGTTCTACAGCCCAGGAGAGAGAATCAGACTGAAGATAGGTCTTGAGAGGTTGGATGAGGTTACTTGAGTGACAGAAACACCCAGAACTGAACTTGGGAGAATATCAACACTCAGGTTAGAGAAGATAGAAATGAAGAGAACGGAGATGCAGGAGAAAATCTAGAAGAAAAAGCTCTGAAGTCCAGGGTGGGGAACCACAGAGGAAGTTACACACAGCAGAATCTGGGACCGCACAGAAATTCTGCAGAATCAGACAGGGGTGAAGAGCGTTAAATTGACACTTGGGTGAACCAACTTGCGCAGAGGGGCCTGGATGGCGCACTGAGGGTTGTGAAGGGCTGCGTGCACAAGAAGAATCCAGCAGGAGGGAGTGTGCTGCAGGGGCTGTCAGCCTTTCTTTTTCAATATAATTGGTAATATTATGATTCAAGTTATTTTCCTCCCATGAACTTTCTTGGACCTGGTGAATTGTTCTCTAGCATCACTTTCATAATTATATATGTTTGTAAAGAAACCATAACTAACGGAGCAATAGCGGTGAAAAGGCCTTTTATCACAGAGTTGGTCATTTTTAATATCTCCTTTTAATTTAAATCATTTTATGTATTTTTTTTAGATACAGTTTCTGTTATTGGAAACTGCATGTTGATGAGTAAGTGGACATTTACATTTTCACTTTGAACCTTTTTTAAGTTTCTGAGCTACGTTAGGGAATGCGTGCATGTCTATATGTGTGAATTTCATGGAAATTATGTTTTGTGCCTTCCAGTAGTTGATTAAGCTTCTTACTCTGTTCTGATTTTGCTTGAATCTCACAGTAAAAGACTTTTGTTTCACAACCTCTGGGAATACCATGCAGTGTAGAATATGAGATTTTTTAGAGGCCCAAACTAACTTGGTAGAAATTCAAATCCATCTTTTATCTTTTAGATAAAAGCCTTTGAAATCCTTTTAGTGTGAAGTTATCAGCAGGCTCGATTCTCATATAACCTCATTACTAGCCCAAGGATTATTCAAAATGCATGGAGAGCAATGCTCTGTGGCTGAAACTCGGTTTTCATCAGCTCTACAGTCTAGAGACGAGCCCCATGTGGTCCTCCTGGTTCTGGCTGGGAAATTCTGCCTGTCCTGCCCCCATCCTCCTAGAAGATCAAGTACAAATTCAAGGCTCTCATAAGTTGTGCATGAAAGAAACCTGTTCGGCTCTATTTGAGCATTTCCCAAATTTATTTAACCATGGAACCTTTTCCACGTTAACATGTTATAGCTCACCTAGGGCGTTTGTGAGATAAGAAGTGGAATGGATATTTTTAAGGGATTGATGCCTCAGATCTGAAGTCTGTACTGCTGGAAGTAATGAGGTGTCCTCAACATATCTTTGTGTCATGGATCGGACTTGGTGAAGTGTAAGAAAAATTTCTTATCCACCTTACTCACTGCTCATCCCAGAATGTCAGGAATTGGCTTATTAGGTACTGGGCATCTGCATATTTTCCTGGAAAAAAAAGAAGAAGAAGAAGAAGGAGGAGGAGGAGGAGGAGAAGAAAGCTTCATCAGTTGTTTCTAATTTCATTCAGTGGAATAAGATTCCAATTAAGAAATTAAAATTGAATTTGTTGTGGATGTAATCGTATGAACAAAAGGTAGTTATATCAGGTTCACCAGTTGTTATTCTCATGTTTAGTTAAAACAAGATAATTCACTGTTTGGGGGACAAATGTAGTTTCCAGAACTGAGACCATTTGATGATTTACTTATTCCATAAGGGGATGATCTTATCTGCTCAGATTTACATTTGGAGCAATAAAACCTCCGGCAGCTGCTGCTGGCTGTCTGCGTGAAGAGGAGGCTTTCTTGAACATTCCTTTTTTTATGGATTTCTTGAACATCTGAAGTTGGGGTGAGGGTGGGAAAGGTTTACCTATGGAGGCCATAAATGACCAAGTCTGATACCAGGGAGGTAAACCAGTCCTTTTTGGAAGAGCTGGTAAATCTCTCAGGTCACAGGCCTCCATATGTTAAAACCTGTCAGAGGCTTAAAAAAAAAAAATCAGGGGACAGCTGCCACCTCCTCTTCATCAGGAAAACAGTCACTTCAATTGAAAAATATGGGCTTTCACTTTTTCTTATGAGGTCATAAGGTGACCTTACTCACCCCACCCTCTGGGAGCCTGAGCAGGGTAGGGTCTGCCTGGTGACCTGATTCCAGCTGACAACGTCCTGGTCAGGGTGCGGTGTGGGTACAGCACTTGGGGGAGGGCCTGGACACAGTCTCAGCCCATGGACACTGAGACGGACCAAGAGTGTAGCCTTTGCAGAAATCGCTGCCCTTAGCAAGATTCATCAGAGGCCACTCACATTCCTGGCAGGTGCAGGCATCAAGGACGATTATTCAACCCCCTGAATTCATGACTCCCAGGCTGTGACAGGGTGGTCTGTGTGAGCTCATTCTCAGAGTCTAAAATTATTCAGCTTTCTTCTGTGGACACGAGTACTTTGGTTAAAGGCTGCCAAGTTTATGACAGAATCTGGTGGGCGGGGATTTTTATTGCCTAATAAATAACATCATAGAAGGTCATAATTCCATATTAGCCACTAAATATCTAAAATGGTTAAAGTATGCAAAGTTAGGTCCAAGATATGGATGAAAAACAGCTCAGTGACATTTCTTGAGAATTATTCATTTTCTTTTTCAATCTGAAAATGGAACGGGAACATTCAGCTAAATCCCAGGCTTAGAAAGCTGAGCATCGCCTGGAGGACTTAAAGAATTACACTGGCAAAGCCATTTTTCTTTGGACTTTAAATTAAAAACTAAAAAAAAAAAGTTCTCCCTGGAATTTTGGGAGAAATCTCAAGTTCTCGGGTGTTTAGGAACTAAACAGACCTGTAGAAACTCACACCGCGGTCTTTCTTGCCTGCCATCCTGGACAGACACGAGATCTGCTGGGAAGAGACAATTTTGGAGCACCTTCATTGGTGGGTCAGTTGTCTTCTGTGATGAATTCTAAGACCCAGCAGTGCTCTTAGGCAAGACCTTCTTTCTTTTGGATAAAGTCATTGCTCTAGATACAATGAATCTATTTTTCATCTTTCTGCCCTTACTAGGGAAGAGCTGTCTCACACACACACACACACACACACACACACACACACACACACCAGCCTCTGCTATAGTCTTTTCTCTCCTTGAAGACTTTTTACCTAACTTCTTGCCCTCTAACCCCATGTTCTTTGAACGTTTTTACCCCTTCATCTCCCTGAAAATTGCTATGACTCTCACATCCTCAATCATCCCTCCAAACCTCTCCTTCCCTAAAACTAAACATCAAACCAGGGTACAATTTGTTGAAAGGCATGGAGTGATGCCACTAGTGTAAGTCTTGGCTCATGGGGATTGCGATGGGCAGAGACCTCCCCCTCCGAGCAGGGCTCAGTGGATCTCCAAGGACATCTCTGGGATTGGACATGCACCCAACACAGTGCACATCCCATGTGCTGTTAGATCCTTTTAGCACTTACAGGGCTGACACTCCTGCTGTTTCCCTCTCGGGCAGGTTGGGCTAACATTTTCTATGTCAATTAAAACATCGTTTTTGTTGTCAACAGAGACCAGATACTGCTACACTCAGCACACGATGGAAGTCACGGGAAACAGCGTCTCTGTCACCAAACGCTGCGTCCCGCTGGAAGAGTGCTTGTCCACTGGCTGCAGAGACTCCGAGCATGAAGGCCACAAGGTCTGGCAACAAAGCATGTGCCGGTACAGCATAGTCAGCCTTTCTCCTCTCCGATGTCCGCCAGTGCTCACGAGCAAAGTCTCCCTTCCCATGGAGCCTGGCCTTTGACTGTCCTTATAGCATTAGAAGATGCTTCCTTTCCTGTTTTTTCTAAAAGAATAAAGATTTATGCCAGGGTGTAGGATAAATGATGTAAACACAACACCAAGAGGGTATTGAAAATTATCGCAAGCCCTTTCTCCACTCAGAAGAAAGTAATAAAACTGCCAGAGGAAAAGGAACAAGGGACCAATTATGTCCTCATGGCAAAGCACTGCAGGTGCAGCAACCACTCATCAGCTGTGGGTGGCCAAGGCAGCTGAGCTCTGGTAGCTCTCTGTAAAGTGGGGCCATGCCGCTTGTAGGATGCTGATTTGGGGAAGGTATGCGTTGGCTCCTGAGTCATTTCAGTAGGGAGTGAGAGCACCTTTTCCTTGTGGGGTTGCTCCCCTGAAACTCCATCTGGTGCCTGTGCCGAAGCACGCAGTTTCAAACCAACTTTGAGGGCAGTCTTGAAAGAGAATATAAGGAATCAGAGGAAGGCCACCTGGCTCGAGGTTGGGATGGAGAATGCCCCTGACGCCCTGGCTGGTGGTTCAGAGCTGGCTGCCCATATGAGCTTGTATGTCAGGCCGTGGCCTTTATTTTTTTCACCTCAGGCTGCCTTCCTGGGGGTTGGGAGCAGTGCCCGCTCTGATAGCCGGCAATGGTACTGTTCATGGGGACTTCTTTCTCTTAAGACTTGTTACACACTAAGAATTAAATTTTAAAGTATAATCTGCCTACTAGCTCCTGGTTTGCAATGTGAAGGTAAATCCCAGGGTTTCACTTGACCCTCTAGCAGGCTGGACCTGGTTCTCAGGCATCATTGTGGGTACTTCACCGAGGAGGAAGTTATAGATCAGAGAAGTGACATCATGTGCTCAGGCCACACAGCTAGTGATCAATAGAGACAGAATCCCAACTCACTTCTGACCCGTTTCTCTCCTCGACTTTAAAATGTCTTCCCAGCCCCTATCAGGGGTGAGCAGACTGAAGTCTCTGCAGGAAGTGACAGACTATTACCCATCACAGAGTCTTCAGGCATTACTGTGGAGGCGGACTACTTGCAAATCTTGTTAAAATGCAGATTGTCATTTGCTAAGTCCAGGGCTAGCTTGAGGTTCTGCATCTCTAATGAGCTCCCAGTTGATGCTGAAGCTTCTGGTGTGTACTTAGCATAGCTATGGCCTGTCAATAATTCTTTGGGTTTACTTCTGTCTCATGAGACACAAGGAAAGCTGTATGAAGCATTAATGGCATAAATGAAAACCCTTCAAACCTTAACTCACCAACCAGAATGGAGAGAATGATACAGACAATTCCAATGAAAGTAAATATTTAAGTCAAAATTATCTGGGTTGTTGCCCCTTCACTTTCCCTGTGAAAACTTGGCAAGCGGAAGTTGCCCTCGTCAGTTTCCGCAAGCGGTCAGAGGAGCCTCTTTGGGAAAGGCAGGATAAGTACCATTTATAATCCCCACTTCAGAGAGGGAATAGCCAGGATCTAGGAAACGTGTAAACCTGGAATAACCACAGGGTGCGATGTCAAAAGCAGAACCCACGTCCCTTGAAGCGTTGCTGGGGCCTTTCATTTTGACCACACCTTCCAGATGACATCTCATCGCAGCCCCTGCGATGCAGGCTGGTGTCTCCTTTGTAGAGCAGGTCATTCCCATCTGAGTCTCATCGTGAAGGAAACAGTCCCTTCAAGAATCCCTGCCTCCTTCCAAGACCTGCCAGCTTCTCATCACCCTTCTTCTTCTTCTTCTTTCCAGGTCTGCACTTCCTGTTGTGAAGGAAATATCTGTAACTTGCCGCTCCCCCGAAATGAAACTGATGCCACATTTGCCACAACGTCACCCATAAACCAGACAAATGGGCAGCCACACTGCATGTCAGTGATAGTGTCCTGCTTGTGGGTGTGGCTGGGACTCACCTTATAGCAGCTCAAAGGCGCGATGTGTGGTGGCAATCCGAGGGGATCTCGACGGCCCGCAGTCATGCATGAGTCATTGGCCCGGCAACAGTACACACGTGAAACCACAGCACTCAAGGGTGTCTTCCTAGTCAAGCATCTCCACTTCCCGTGAGGAACAAGCATTGCTTCAGTCCAAGACCTTATCAAAGCCAGCCTGCCCCTAAAATAGACCGAGTTCTATACCACAGACCTTTACTTTCACCCCAAGAAATAGTTCTGCATTTATAGAGTTCTGGCTCTTAATTTGGAAGACGTGCATGAGCCACAGGAGATCCTGGGCCCCTCTGAGATGTTAGACAACATGAGTAGGTGTGCATTTTTCAGGAGAAAGTTAAAGGACTATTGGTTTAAGTATAACCATGAGTTCACTTACAGCTCTAGAATTTTAAAATTTTAATTGCAAAATGAATGGACTGTTTCCACAGAGATTCCTACTGAGTCCCTAGAAAAGAAGTGAGCAATTTGTCCAACTTGTGTTTCCAACATTCTTCTCCCAATGGCGGGGATCATATTCCCTCTGCTCTGTGTAGGAGATAAAAAGGCAATCATAAAAGTTTGCTCTATGGGGAGGAAGGCTAGAAAAGGATTTTTCCTAATTTAATGGAATTTGCATCCGTAAAGTGGGCATTTATCCCTTCGTATCATTGGGGAGATTGGCTTGACTTAGCACCTTGTTATGCTCCACGCAATCCTGGTTCTTCCTGGAACGATGGGTGTCCCACAGCAGGATGGGGTGTTCTCTCCAGGCAGGGGGTTCTATTCAGACACAGCTAATTTAGGCAGAGAGAGGACTTTAAAATGAAAGGAGGGAGAATGTCTGGGGGTTGGTCCTCGTTCACTGTGAGGATCCAGTGGCTCAGCCAGATCTTCCTCCATCAGCAAGTCATGCTTCCCAAGAGCTCTCCCCGTTCTTCCTCCTTTCAAATCCCCAGTGACTTTAGGGGGAAGGCTCTACATTGAATTGTCTGGAGATTCATAGGGAAAGAAGACATCATATCCTAGGATGAGAAGTAGGTGAACCAGTGGGATGGTAGTGAGACTAGTAAGGAGACCTAGTGGGAAGTTTTTATTTCTTTTAGCTGATTGCTTTTGAGGTAGACAGTAAAAACTTCACCATCCTTCCTATATTTTTGGCACCCCAAGTTACAATTTTTTCTTCTTCCTTGTAAATCATTTATACAATATTTATTTTTGTATGGCATAACTAGAAACTAAAGTATATTGTAAAAGATTCTTTATTCTGAACAGAATGATCAAATCAGAATACCTATTTTTCAACAGTGGTAGAGCTTGTAATATATGTGTTGAACATTATCTATAATACTTGCACCAGTGTTGAAAAAAGCTACTTATGTTGTGACCAATAGTAACGTGTTGGCTTTGAGGTTTTGTGTTTGTTCCTGGTTTCCTCAGTGTTGTGGTTCCAGAAGTATTCGGGTGGTGACCATCGCTGGTATGCATTTCTCTGCAGGGTTGTGGGGCATATTTGCATGAAATTCGGTGGAGCTATTGCAGATAAAGTTGTCAGGGTCCATCTGCTCTGCACAGGAAAATGTCTCTGGCTCATAAAATGAGACCTCCTCAGGGACCAATATGAACTGACAGTGGTTAACTCTGGTACACAATAATCTAAATTGCATCAAATGGCCTTAAATCAGAGTTTGGCAGGTTTATCAATAAGTTGCTTATAATTGGGGTGGGGGATTAGAGGGAGAGGGAGCAAGACATTTATTAAGCACCTCTTATGTGCCAGGCACTATGCTAAGCACTTTACATAAATTAGATCATATAATTCCTACAAGAACCATGTAAGGAAAATTACTAGTACTTACACTTTAGAGATGAAGGTACTATGATTCTAAGAAGCTCAATAACATGAAGCCTTTTCCTTCTGATTTAGGACAGACGGGATGAGGAGGGATTGAAGAGGAAGGGAGGGTGGAATTACCACCCTTAGGAAAACTTGCAGGCCTGACTCCATGGGAATTGGCCATCTTACCATGCATAGTTTGTCCAGTCCTGCCTCTGCAGGGTTCCATTTGCATGTGTTCCCAGATGTTTTTTCTTTGTGGGGGTGAAGGGATGGTTTCCTCATTCATTCCTCTTGCTAAAAGAGGAGACAGGTTAATCCTACATATAAAGATGCTCCGAGACAATGAAAATTGGGTGTTGTACATATCTACATAGACATTTTGTGCATGGTCACTCTCCACTGACACCTTCCAAGTACTGCATGAGATTTCAATAGGAGACAAAGTCCAAAAGTTGGTTCTTAATGAGAAAACGAGCACTCCAAAGCCCCCTGGCTGGTGCGCAGGCCCAGGTCCACAATGCCATCATCTGCCTGCACGGGGTCACTGCAAACTCCAAGCAGATGTGGCTGTGTGTGCTCTGTATGCCTGTCAGAAGGGCTGGTGTTTTAGTCTCTCAAAATAAAGTGATTTGCTTGCCATCCTCAGCCTCAAGGAGCCACAGAAGGGCCGTTTATGCGGAAGGCCCAGGACTGATCATCCATCTGACTTTTCTACCCCATTAAACCTTCCGTTAAATCCCAACACTGATGATGGCTTGAAGTGCAAAGAGCCATGATATGTATATAAACATATGTGCCACTTATTTATTTTTAGACTCCCCACAGCATTCATGTCAATATGGGATAAATGCCTAAATTTTGTAAATATTGTACATTTTGTAAATCAAGGAATAAAGGTTTTAAGTGTATCTCTCCAGGCTCTTCTGTGCAAATGCACACGCCAATCAATGATTTGCGCACCCAGATTATGTACCAGGCATTGCATTTAGCGCCATAGGGAACTTTCTGCCAGAAGCTCACGTTCTAATTGAAGGACAAGAAATGCGTGCATGAAAAGATACAAGACCATTTCCTCGTGCCACATGATTATTATAGACCAGTGATGGTGAACCTATTACACGCGTGTCAGAGGTGACACGCAAACTCATTTTTTTGGTTGATTTTTCTTTGTTAAATGGCATTTAAATATATAAAATAAATATCAAAAATATAAATCTTTGTTTTGCTATGGTTTCAAATATCAAAAAAATTTCTATATGTGACACGGCACCAGAGTTAAGTTAGAGTTTTTCAAAATGCTGACACGCCAAGCTCAAAAGGTTCGCCATCACTGTTATAGATAGTAAGTGCTACAGAAGATCCAAGAAAGAAAGATTACCAGACTTTTCATTCAGGTCTGCAGTTTTCCCAGAGCATTTCTTTGTTAAATCAGGAAATATAAAAAGATTGTGTGTGTGTTGTGTGTGTATCACCCCACTAACAATTTCTAAATCTTATTCTCTTCTTAGAGTGAATTATGTTGATGATGACACAATAGAAAGCATTTTCCCTTGATGGTTTCTTCTGCAACAGGAAACAAATGTTTAAATAGCATAGATGTCATTTTCATCTATACAATGAATTTATTGTAATTTTCACAGTAAAATGGTAGACATTGAAAGGGACCTTGAAAAACTCTAGCTTGTTTGTGATTTCTGATTATTCTTCACACCCTGTATTTTGAGATTTCCAGGAAAATGTAAATATTTCCCAAAGTTAAAGGTTTTTCTCTTAGGTTCTGGATCAGTGACACAATTCATGCTCTAAAGTGACATATGTACTTCAATGAGGATAGTTGTTATCACTAACCTTTCTGAATAACTCTGTGTTCAATGGGCACAGCACCTCAGGTAGACTGTGCTTTTAGAAAATCTGATTTTGAAAACAGACTTACACAGTAGCCCAATTGGGGGGTTTAAAAGGAGCCTTCACTTCATAAAAGCACTTTATATCTCTTTCCCAACACACGTAAGATCTTATCTACAAATGAGACCCAAGGCACACCAGGTATCAAAAACCATATGTGGTGCCTTGGCTACATTATGGTAGATTTGATCTGAAATACCTAAAGTGCTTTCACAAGTGTTTTTAATAAGTGACTTTAACTTGCCTATTAGGGGTGGAATAGTGAAAGCTCTTTGAGCATCTGTTATTAATCCACATGATAACTGGGAGATTTAACCTTAGCTATTCAGCCATTTTTCTAACCTCACATAGCAACTTGAAACAGGACCATGCATGAATATGAAGCATCGTGACTTTAGCCTGGAGTATTCTCCACTGAGACTACAGGAAAACAGGTGCTGATACTTCTTTAAATATAAAAATGTCTAACTTAAATTTGGTGTTGCACAATCAGTGCAGATTTCCAAAATGACTTTCTAATTGAGACGTCATTCTCTGCCGTTACTCTCTTCAGCTAATTTTAGTTTTATGCTTTTTCCCATTAGAAAATTACTATTGTCTTGCTATTTTTAATTCCATTGCAATTTCTGGAATTGGATGGGGGGAAGGGGATATCTATTTTAAGCTGACTAGAGACCTAAAATCCAGAGGCTGAGAAATGGTTTCTGTAGCAGCCTTTGCTACACTCCTCATAGCAACCCCTGATTCTTGTATGATTTCAGTTTGAAAGCACTTTGATGTTCATTGAAGTTGATCAACATGATCCATTTACAGCTTTCTCAGCTAACCAGAGCTCTGACATGGTTAAGGGAGGTCCCACTGGTCATTTACACGATGACTTTGATTTCTGATCTGCAACTTTGTTCCATGCACACTTGTCACCAGCATGACAGTATTTTTTTTTTTTTAACTAAAAAGCCATTTCTCAGGTCCCCAAATCAGAGGTAAATGGGACCTTAGAAAATATCTAGTACACTCCCTTTATTTTTTGTATATTTTTATTGATTTCAGAGCAGAAAGGAGAGGGAGAGAGAAAGATAGAAACATCAAGGATGAGAGAGAATCATTGATTGGCTGCCTCCTGCACGCCCCACACTGGGGCTTGAGGCTGCAACCCCACATGTGGCCTAACCAGGAATCAGACTATGACCTTCTGGTTCACAGGTTGATGCTCAACCACTGAGACATGCTGGCTAGGCGCACTCCCTTTATGTTATACAGAAGGAAGAAGAACCCCAGAAAACTCAGACCATTTGTCTCTGAAAAAGCCGCATTGCTTGCGCTAAAGAAAAGAGAAAACTCATCCAAGTGTCCCTTCGTTGATGCTTGAAGCAATTAAGACACAGGTTATGGAAAATAGTTTAGAGGTCTCCTTTTCCTTCACACTCCCTGTGGGGTTGGCAGTACCATGAGGACTCTCCGCACAGGGCAGGGCAGAGAATAGGTTTGAAGAGGGCAAACAAGAAAGTGAGCTAGCCTGATGGAAATATAGATTGTTCATACTAACTTGAGAAGAAAAGTAGTCGGTGGAAATAGTTATTTTCAGAATCATGTCCTTAGAAAGCAGAATGATGTATCTAAATTAGGGATGATTACTTACTCAGAAATAGCTTTCTCAGGTTTTATGGCAAGTCTGGTGTCAAAAACCAGCTTCAAAAGTCATATTGAGGCCAGGAATTGAGGGTATATTGGAGAAAGTGTGTATAAAAAGCAACTCGAGTTTAGGCAAAGTGAACAAAACATCACCAGAATATAACCATGCTGCAAAAGAAAGGCATACCCTCAATTATCCAATCAACTTTGAGAATTCAAAATCAACTTACTGTGTGACCCCTATTCTCTCTACAGAGAAGTGTGACTGTTGGTGTCATGAGGAGTCTGCACCCAGAGTCTGAGCATATCCCACACCCCATGTGGGATATGCTCTCTGGTGTTCACTGGGCCATGGCTACTGGTCCTGTTTCAAGGCTGCCCATTGGCTTGACTTTGCCTCTCCCAGCAATAAAATAGGACTGAGTGAGCAACTAGGAGCCACATCCCACAGAGGCATGTGAAGACGGGTTGTCTGAGGAAAAGGATTGTGCTTGAGGGCTTTTGCATTGAGGTGCTTGTGTGGAAAAGAGCTGAATAGATCTCAGTGGTCTGGAAGAACATATTTGGGTGCCCTTATGACTCACTCAGCCTTACTTGGCCCTGAACATGTCAGAACTTGGCTTATCCCCACCTTGAAGTCTTTCTAAACACTCAAAGGGTTGGGCCCGTCCCTGACTTTAATATCATATTTAATTAATTAATGACCCTGTGTATGTTTTGCCACTGACCTAAATACCAAGTGTGCTGTGCAAAGACGCACCCTCCTTGATGCAAGAGACCAACACGAAATGTGAGACCCAGACCTCCCAGAAACTCACTTTCTTCAAAGTCAAATAATCTACAGAACTGAAAGTTCTATTTGCAGTATTAAATGTCTAGAAAAGCTTAGGTCAGGCTAGGGTAGAACGTGTTAAGAAGAGACAACATGAGTATCTAGTCCAACTAGCTGGCCCATTGCCATCTTCATTTTAAATGAAGGGGACAGTGAGGGCCTCCCTGTTTACCCACCTCAGGTGCTCCAAGCTACTCAGGCAGCCTACTAGGAATCTGATTTACACAGTGTCCCCAGGTAGACAGATAACTGCCTTAAATTTGCAGA
This sequence comes from Myotis nattereri, assembly GCF_964212035.1. Classification (NCBI taxonomy): domain Eukaryota; kingdom Metazoa; phylum Chordata; class Mammalia; order Chiroptera; family Vespertilionidae; genus Myotis; species Myotis nattereri. The sequence continues at coordinate 63,658,619 of NC_138082.1, read as the reverse complement.
AGCCAGGAACTCACTCTTTGGTACACAGAAGTGAACATTTGACTCAGTCTGGAAATGCTGCTTTGAAGAAGACTGGATATTTCTGCTTTGATAGTTTCAGCCTTGTGTCTGGGCAGTTTATTCCTGATACTTGACACAAAGAGAATGATTTAGTTGAAAGAATAGAGCAAAGAGAGCAGGTTGCATGAAAGATTGTAGATCACTGCGGATAACACACTCTTCTAACATTGGGAACCACGGAGAAAGTGATCAGTAAGAGAGAAGCTGAGGATGCACCACCCACTGCCCCACAGCTGGAGAACAACAAAGGCCTCTGCAGGGAGGCAAGGGTAGATAGGTGGTTCGGGTTCCTGTAAATGAACTAGGCAAGAACTTAAGACCCAAATTACTGAGATTAGCAAACATTTCACAAAAAGAAGTGCAAGAACCTGTTCAAACTTAGACAAATGCAAAAATTCAATTCCTCAGACTTGCTGGAGCAGGAATGCTTGGCAGTACTTTCCTTAAGAGCATGGAGTTGAGGGAAGTAAGTGCTTGCGCCCTAATTTGACACCGTCACCCTGAGACCTCAGATCTGCTATCCTGAGACCAACGCCAGTGCATCATCGTCTCCCAGGGTTCCTTAGCAGTGCCTCTTATTGCTAGATACACATTAGAATCACTTGGGGGCTGGAGACTTTTCTAAAAATAATAATGACAAGATACCATGTGCAATAATTCTAATCTAGTTGGTCTTGGGTGCTTTAAAACACCAGATAATTAGTAAACTCCTGCTGCCCCAGGTGATTCTACTGGGCAGTCATTAGCCAACAGACATAAAAAGCTAATCACCCATCAGGGATGATCAAAAATAATCACAGAAGCAAACTTAGTGAAGACCATTCTAGAAAAATAAATCATAGACTTGTCCACTGGCACCCAACTTTCAAGTCATAGCCATCTACAGCTAAGTAAGATTGACCTCACAGCTTTCCTTAAATTGAATGTCCATGACCCTTCATTGCCCATCCCCTCCCTACCAGCTAACTCTTTTTACTTGTCAAACACCTGCTCATTTTTCACATCTTGGATTAAACACAACTTCCCTGGAGAGTCTTCCCTCAACCTCTCAAATAAAAGGAGCCCTCCTTCTATTAAGTGCTATAGAACTTTAAACTTCTCCCTCAGGACACTTTATTCACTTATAATTATTTAATCAGTTATTACTATGACTCCCCACTACATTGTAAGCTCCACAAAGATGAGTAATATCTCTTTTTTTATCCTGTTAAGGACTGTGGGCAGTCCGAAGACAATCTGAGGCAGAATTGCTTCCTTCACATCAAACCTCAGTCTTTTTTCTTCAACTGATTGGATGAGGTTCGCCCATATTATGGAGGGTGATCTATTTTACTCAAAGTCAACTGTTTCAAATATTCATCACATCTAAAAATGCCTTCACAGCCACACCCAGACTGAAGTTTGACCAAGAAGCTGGGCACCACAGCCTAGGCAAGTTCACAGAAAATTACCATCGCAATTGGTAACTTGTCAGTGCTCTTCACAGATTTATAGATTCACTGTAATCCAGATTAAAATCCAAGAAGGCTTTTTTTTCCATGAAAAAAAAAAATGCACTTGACAGGTTGATTCCAAAATTCATATGGAAGTGCAAAGGAACTAGAATAGTCAAAACAACTTTGAAAAAGAAGATCAAAGTTGAAGGATTTCAAGTTACTAGGAAGCCCCGGTGATCAAGACACGGTGGTGTTAGTGAAAGGATAGACACATAAATCAATGGAATAGGATGTAGTCTAAAAATCAATTCACACAAATTGGTCAATTGATTTTCAAAAAAAGAAGGTGCAATGGCAATTCAGTGGAGAAAAAGTAGTCTTTTCAACAAATGGTGCTGAAACAACTGGATATCTATATGTAAAATTCTAAACTTGTTCCATATTTTGCAACATATTTTTATTTTTTAAAATATATTTTTTATTGATTTCAGAGAGAAAGTGAGAGGGAGAGAGAGAGATAGAAACATCAATGATGAGACTCACTGATAGGATGGCTGCCTTTTGCATGCCCCCTACTGGGGATCAAGCCTGCAACCTGGGCATGTGCCTTTGACTGGAATTGAACCTAGGACCCTTCAGTCTGCAGGGCAACGCTCTATCCACTGAGCAAAACCAGCTAGGGCTGCAACATATTTTTAAAAACAGCATAAAATAGATCATAGATCTAAATGTAAAACCTAAAACTATTACACTTTTAGAAGAAAACAGGAAGAAATATTTGTGACCTTGGGTTAGGAAAAGAGATCTTAGGTATGATACCAGAAGCATAATTCATTAAAAAAAACCACACTGAAACATTGGTTTTGATAAAAAATTAAGAACATTTGCTCTTTGAAAGACACTCAAGTGAATGAAAAAACAAGCCACTGACTGGAAGAAAATATTTACAAATGATATAACTAAAAGAGCCTCCCAACATACATAAAAAAACTCTCAAAACTCAATTTTTAAAAAAAACTGTAAAAATGGACAAAAGCTTTCAATAGGCATGTCATCAAAGACACACCAAAGATGTGGATAACAAATAGGAACATGGAAACATTAATCACTAGGAAGATACAAAATAAAACTATAATTTACCATGACTATAAGAATGACTAAAATTTAAAAGACTGAAGTTAAACAGACACCTTTGCTGGGACCCAGCCATCCCGCTCCTAGGTATTTACCCCAGAGAAATGAGAGCATATGCCCACACATTTAATTGTATACAAATGTTTATAGCAGCTGATTGGGAATAGCCAAAACTTGGAAACAACCTAGATATCTCTCAACAGGTGAACTGATAACAACTTGTGGAACGGCAAGTCCTCACTTAATGTCATTAAAAAGTTCTGTGACTTTAAGCAAAATGACATCACAAAACCAGTTTTACCATAGACCAATTGATCTAAAGTAAGAATTAGGTTCCTATGGCGTCTCATCGAAGTTATAAGGAAACAACGTTGAGCAAAATGGCATTAGTCGAGGACCTGCTGTATAACCACACAATGGAATACTACTCAGGATAAAAAGGAATGAACTATGGATACAAGCTACAACATGAATAAATCTCAAAATAATGCTGCTGAATGAAAGAAGCCAGATAAAAAAAGACACTTATGGGTATAATTCCATTTATATTAAAATCTAGGCGATGCCAACTCACGTGTAGTGACTGCAGATCAGTGGTTGCCCGGGAAGGGGTAGTGGAAGGGACTGTGAAGGGACAAAAGGGAAATTTGGGAGTGAGGAATCTGTTTGTTATTTGGATTGTATCCAATTAGAGGTCAATAAAGCTGTTGTAGAGGTAAAGCACAAAAAATTATAATGTCAAATGCTGCAAAACTAGCATCTCTTGCTGGTCGCAGCATAAATTGTTAAAGCTCTTTTGCAAAGTAATTTGGCAGTATGTCTTGAGGGCTATGAGAATGTACATATCTTGACCCAATAATCTTCTGTAAAGGGCTTGAAATATGGGAACACTGCTATGAACAAATTTGTCCCTTGCAGCACACTTGTAATTCAAAAAATAAAATAAAAATAAAAATTCAAGACAATATAAATGTGCAGGAGTAGGGGAATAGTTAAGTCAATAACAGCACATCCACCTGTTACATATCATCAAAAATGACTGCCCAGAAGACATTTTCAATGCCAAATGAAAATAGCAGCACTAAAGTATCATACTATCTCTGTATCATACTATCTCTGTATCATACTATCTCTGTATCATACTATCTCTGTATCATACTATCTAGGAAGTAAAGACATACATTAAAAAATACATGGCAGCTTGGCTGGTGTGGTTCAGGGGTTGAGCGTTGACCTATGAACCAGGAAGTCACGGTTCGATTCCCATCAGGGCACATGCCAAGGTTGTGGGCTCCATCCCCAGTGTAGGGCATGCAGGCGGCAGCCAATCAATGATTCTCTTTCATCATTGATGTTTCTATCTCTCTCCCTCTCCCTTCCTCTCTAAAATCAATAAAACATTTTTAAAAAATACATGGCAGAAAAAATAAAAATACTCTCATTGCATATGTTATAATAACTTATTCTTTTCTTTTTAAAAATTTTCTATTATATGTGTCATGAAAACCATAAATATAATACGAACAATTAAGATGTCAATATATGGTTTAAGTAATGGCTGTTATTAATTTGGAGGCTCCGCCTCAGTTGTTAACTGGGGCAGGCCTTGGAGTCTTAGAGCCTGATTCTCAACTCTGGATGCCCGCTGCAGGCCCGGGATGCTATAAAATCTCCCAATGCCAGGGTTTCACCCCTAGAGATTTGAATTATACTAATCTTGGGTGAAAAGATTTGAAGAGCGCGATCTTTTAAATTCTTTTTTTAAGCTGTTTATTTCAAAATAATTGCAAACTTACAGAGAAGTTTCAAGAAGATTCATTAAGCTTTGAATGTTGTTACATTTGATTTATCATTTTCATTCTCTCTAATAACATAATAATTATTTTTTATTTTCAAACCATTTTAAGGAATGTTGCATACCCTTAATATTTCAGCATTTCCTGAGATAAAGGTATTCTCTAAGATAACCACAGTGCTGTTATCAAAGGCAAGAAATTTAAATGGATGCAGTACTTTAATTTATAATCCATGTTCTAATTCTAAAATGAGCACTTGATAAAGAAAGCAGTTATTATGGAGAAATTGGCTGCCTTCTAATTGTAACAATGGCAACAACAAAAGCCAAGAGCTATAAAGCAGCAGGAACCAGCTTTATACCTGGAGCCATCCCTGTACTTTCTCATGTTTTTCTCACCCTGCCTTCAATTCTGTACCTCCTGTAGCCTTCTAGCCAACCCCCTTTAATCCTAATAACATCCTTAAATTAGCTGAGACAGTTTCTGTTGCTTGCCACCTAAGAACCCTGCTGGTTCAGAGGACCTGAGCTGGGACTGTCAGCGGTTCTCAACCTGTGGGTCACAACCCCTTCGGCGGTCGAACGACCCGTTCACAGGGGTTGCCTAAGACCATCCTGCATATCAGATATTTACATTACGATTCATAACAGTAGCAACATTACAGTTATGAAGTAGCAATGAAAATAATTTTATGGTTGGGTCACAACATAAGGAACTGTATTTAAAGGGCCAGAAGGTTGAGAACCACTGGTTTATGGAATACATGGGACCTTTATGAGTTTGAAGTGTCCTGTTCTAGGACACCGACCCCCCCCCCTCCCCACACACACACACACTCTTTTTTAGGTCACAAAACACTCCATGATAAAGAAACTAGTGGAAGATGAGTGTTACAGGAGAGCAGGACAGACCAGAGCTCCCAGGGTCAAATCCTGACTTAATCCTGACTTTTTAGGACTCTGGGTGAGCAGAAAGCACGGCTGTAAGCCTCCCTCTCCCAATTCCGGAGGAAACCTCCTCCAGGCACAGGAACTTTAAAGTGTCATGTCTCCATGCTCTGTGCCTGAATATCTTGCCAAATGGAAGCCCAGCAGAGACTTGTCAAGTGTGGGCCTGTTACTGACATCTTCTCAGGTCTGAGTTGGACAGAAAGCATATCTGTGGGCCCAGGGGACCCACTCTGGCCTCCAGGCAGGATTTCAGAACCTGCCTTTGTCTGGCATTACAGTATTTAGGCATTCAGGTGCAGGACACCTGCCTGGTCTTTGACAAGGCAACTTTAGACCAGGGAACTACTGTCTCAGCATGTCTGCTCAACTCCTGGACTAGGGAGTTACATATTTCCCTGGAGAAAGAAAGTCGCTAAAACATATGCATTTCCTGCCTTTCTGCTTCTCACTCTCCAACCCATATTAGTTGAATATGTGGGAATGTTGTGCTGAAAATAAAAGGAGGTGTTAATGGTCCCGTTGAATTTAAAGCATTTGGTTTCTCCCTTCTCTCTCTTCCTCCTGACCTCGTCCTTCCCTCAAAAGTTTGGGACCGCTGGTCAAGAATAATTCAGAAGACTCATGAAACAGAAGCAAGGCTTAGATTGAAGTTGGGAATAAAATGTACTTGAAGGGTAAATGTATGCTACTTACTAATGTTATTGAACAAACTGTACATCTTACAGTCATTGCTACAAATCCAGAAAATATGGTATATACTGCAGTGAAAGAAAGAATTGTGAAATGGAATGCGCATCAGCTTTGATCAACAAGCTTGGACTCAAGTCACAGCTTAGGCACCAAAAAGCTAAGTGACCTCAGAGAAAGCAATTCACCCTGTTCTGAGAATTAAAAGAGACTGTGGAAATCTTGTAACACTGAATCTAGCACACAGAGAGCTCGCTATAAAAGGGACTAGATCTGTGCATGTGCTGATCTCCTCAAGATACTTCCCACTCTTAAGGATCGAAAACATCACCTTTAAACCCTCTGCCTCTAACATGCATTTGGCACATAGTAACTGCTTATTTAACTTGTGTTGACTTGAATAAACCTATGGCAGTGTCATCTAATTTAGGTTTTAAGTTGATAAACTATTTGACTTATTTTGAATAGTAGGGAAGTGAATTAGAATAGAAGGGAACCTCACCTGGCTCTTCAAGTGTTGATTGATTCTCCCTAACCTTTATGTTATTGCAAAAGAAGTGATCTAATACTAGTCAATGCTGGTGGACTGCACTGGGAATAGAGCTGTAATGTGACACAACAATCATCATGATCCCCAAAAGGAAATACATTTTCAGACCAGACACTGAGCAGAAATCTAAAATGCCTTTCATGGGAACAGAGAGCAGAAAGCTTTGATCCCATGGAAGTATCAAAAATGGCAGAGAACAATCAGATACAAATTCAGAGACTCAGTAGATCAGAGCTACCTCATAATCCATACACACCAGCCCTGCAGATCCACATGCCACAAGTCTTCTCTAAAAAATCAAAGGGTCAAGGCTTTCAGGTTGTTCTTTGAGTAAGTGTCTAAGCAAAAATTAAAATAGCTTTTAAAATGGACATTTTAGCTCAAGCTAATCCTAGTGGGACCAGAATAAGGTAAGATAAGGAGAGACACATCTAAACCAAAGCAGTTACAATGAACAAATGGGTAACTTATATGAAGGAGGTTGTATTGCATTTTTCACATTATTATTTCTCTATGCCCCTCCAAGGATTTTACACTGCCGATGCCCAGACCACACATGTCTTGGCCGATAAGGGTAAAAAAGCAGACGATGGAAACCCAACAATCAAGCGATATCTGGTTAGCATCTTAGTTTTGTTAAGGTTTGGGATGAAGGCACATTGTCTTCAGATATACAAAATCCAGCCACACTATTTTGACTGTGGCTCTTATCAGGAGTCCCACTAGCTGAGCCCTCACTGGGTCTATCTTCTCAAATCAAAAGGACTCAAGCACAAGTGATCCGGGTAAGGTCCAGGGAGAAGTGAAATGCCTGCACCTTAAGCTGGAGAAGAGAAGGGCATTCTTTATCTTCCCGAGAAGAGAAAAATGTTTGTCATTCTTAATGAAGTGGTGCATTGGTAGACTGAAGAGAAACAACAGTTTCCATTCAGCACAAAACTGAGTAGAGTAATGCATTGGGAAAAGCATTCACTTGGTTTACAATGACCACTTGGTTATGAAGTTAATACACCTGTTGAGGTAAAATAGATACAATTAGAGCAAGAATTGTAATTGGAAAGGGAATTGCTTTTAGGTGTTTGGAGGACAGTGATGCTGGACGCTTTTCTACTATTCGCATTATTACACAGCTGACGCTATGCCAAATGTTCTCTCCCTATCTGTGGGTTGTTTATGACTTAGAAACATTCTGGTTGGGCCATCAGCATGCATGGACATAGAATTATCACTTGCCATGCAGGAAACCTGCTTTGTTCATCTGACATCAAGGTAGTGACTTTGTGTCCAGCTAGAGTCCATCAGTTCATCCTGTAATGATAACATGGTAAGTCGTAAGGGAGGTACTTCTACATACAGGTGTTCCTTGACTTCCAGTGGGGATACATCCTGATAAACCCATTGTAAGTTGAAAATATCGTAAGTCCAAATACCTCTAATACCCCTAACATACCAAACATCATAGGTTAGCCTAGCCTACCTTAAATGTGCTCAGAAAATGTACATTAGCCTAAGTTGGGCAAATCAACTAACACAATAAATACACTGTACAGCAGTGATTTTCAACCATTTGTGTCTCATGGCACGCATACTAAAATTCTGTACACACCAATGAATATATATTTTGACAATCTGATGAAAAAAATAGGTGTAACAATAGTAACCACCTACTCTTTTTGCTCCAAAGTGACTTTTTAAAAAATCAGGTGCCTATACTTGTATACAAGGATTTCTGGTACCAAAAATTAATGCAATCTTATTATTCAACGTGATCAGTAAAATGCAATCTATTTTATGACCTATATATTTATGGTGCAAGACAGGGCATTCACACCAGACAGCTCTTGTTGTGTTGGCTGTTGTCATTTTTTAATTTGACAGTCTAAGAGAAAAGAAGCAGTAGCCCTGACTAAACAGCCAGGTATTGCATGTTTTAAAAATTCCTGCAGCACACTGGTTGAAAATCACTGCTATAGAGTATTGGTTGTTTACCCTTGTGACTGTGTGGCTGATTGGGAGCTGTGGCTCATTGCCACGGCCCAGCATCATGAGAGAGAGTACCATACTGCATGTTGCCAGTCCGGGAGAAGATCAGAATTCAAAGTACGGTTTCTACCGAATACATATCATTTTTGCACCATCTTAAAGTAGAAAAATCATTAAGTAGAGCCATCATGAGTCAGGACCATCTGTATGTACATACATTATCTTCTCAAAGCTCTTTAAGGTGATTTCATTCCCCTAATGGCCCCGTCAGAAAGGTGAGCTCAACCACATGAGCCCCATTTGAAAGACGGGAATGTTAAAACACAAAGAAGGTAAGTGGGGACATGATGGGGTCAGGTTCTGCAGACAAAGACATCATGGTCTTAAAGAAACCATCTGCTCCCTGCAGACCTTCGGGTCATCATTGAGGAAGGAGTTGACATTGAATCAGTGGTTTCAAAACTTTCTGGCTGCCATCTATACTAACATTTTAAGGGCAGATCAATGCACACATCCCTAGGTATCTAAAAATATAACTGAAATATATTTTAGAAAAATATTTGAACCTTCACAACATGCATCGTGTCTAATATTTTCTCTACAGGGTGGGGCAAAGTAGGTTTACAGTTGTGAGTACACAAAACACAGTTTATCCTTATATTATTATTTATTAACTGTTGTATTATTTTTCAATGAATAACTGTAAACCTATTTTTTTTTTGCTGCACCTTGTATTCCATTTTATTACAGTTCACTATTTTAAAATAATCCTAATTGTGACCAGTACATTGATTGTAGGGCCCATTACTGGGTCATAAACTTACAGCTTGAAAGACAGTGAACTATGTGATGACTAATGATCCTTCAGTGTTTATTTCCTATTATACACCTGGTCCAGAGCCACTCCACTCACTGCTCAGGTGCCATGATAGGGTAAAGATTTCTCCCTGAATTATGAGTTCCATATTCACTGTTGTACAATGAATGTGTCTGTGATTCATTGTGTTTTTTTTTCAAATGTATTTTTATTGATTTCAGAGAGGAAGGACAAGTGAGAGAGGATAGAAACATAAATATGAGAGAGAATCATTGATAGGCTGCCTCCTGCACACCCCACACTGGGGATCAAGCCTGAAACCCGGGCATGGGCCCTGATTGGGAAACAAACCATGGCCTCCTGGTTTATAGGTCCATGCTCAACCACTGAGCCACACCCACTGGACTCATTCTGTTTTGAGTTATTGATTTACTCCACAACCTTTCTGATTCTGAAAGACATCTGGGTTCAAATTCAAGGTTCATTAGTTAGTTCATAAGGTTGTTGTGAGGATCAGCCATAACCAATGCAAGCACAGAGCATGGTGCAGGCGTGCAGTGAGCATCACATAGATGGTACCGTGGTGACAGGCGTGCTGAGCACCTTGCGGGCACCAGTGTTACAAAGAACTCAACCTGGAGTGTGTCCTTGAGACTTCAGTGCTTCTCTGGGTTACCCTTTTCCTTTTTGTTTTCAAACTGCTTCTTAAACTTAGCAATACATCATGAATGCTGTTCTGTCGGCAAGTAGAGGTATAGGAGATAATTTTAATGGTTGGTTAGTATTACATTTTATGGTTGTATCATAATTCACTTCATTTCCCGTTTTAAAATGTTTCTAGCTTTTTACTTTGAAAAAATTATATAAAGGTAAGGCATAAGCATTGAAATATAAAGTAGTTAGTAAAGAAGTTTTTCACTAGAAAAGTAAAATCTTCCTCCCTTTGTACTCCCACCTCTTCCCATTCTGCACAATGACCTCTGTTAATTTCTTGAGCATGCTTTTTTATATTTTCCAATGCACACACAAGCAGTTTAAAATATATATCATATATACAATGTAGAGCACAAGTTGTGCAATATATTTTAAAATGAGTATTGTCAGTACATGGAGATCTACTTCATATTTTTAAGTGGTTGTATGCATTCCATTACATGGCTGGACCATAATTTATTTAACCCATCCCCTGTTGATGCACATTCATCATCTCCTTAAATTTGTTTCTAGATTTTGTCCTCACAAACAATCATGCAATGAACACCTGTGCACCCTCTTGAGATAACTCCAGGATAATTAGAAGTGAAATGTTTTTATTCATTTAAAATTTTGACCTGTGCTGCCAAATTACCTTCCATAAATTATGCCAATTTAGGCTTATACTGATAGTGTAAGAGTGTCTATCTCTGCATAGTCTCTCTAACCTTAGTATTATCAATATATCAATATTTTTTTCTTTGTGAACTCTTTTTTTTCTCATTAGGAAATATTTGCAAGACTGTTCAAATTAATCCAGTGGAGGACAGCAGGAGATGTGTGGATAAAAAGGATTAATGACCTGCCAGTATTGGAAAACTGGGGGCAGAGCTGCTCATGGGCAAGTCACTTTACCTTCCAGGAGAGATGTGAATGGCCTTTGGCGACCTGTAGGACACACTGTTTTCTGAAGGCCGGAGGCACCCACCTTATTTCAGATGACGACTCAAATGGCATAAAATAAACCCGATACCATTTCTCAGTTCTGTCAAACATGGGCTATGTTAACTCTGATGTGACTGATTTTTCTTCCTCCCTTTTATTCCACCAGCTGAGAGCTAAATATAACACCTCCACCTTTTGTGTCTAGGGCTTGGATTATAAATAAACGTTGGGAGCACAGATGGAAATCAACACTCTTGCCTTTTGCAGAACAGATGCTAAAATTTTGTTAAGAGTAGCTTTTGGTCCTCTGGCAACTTGGATTAACATAACCTGCCATTTCTGGGCAGAAGAAAATCTGCCCCTATGCCTACTCCCTCTTCCCCCAAAGTTTGCAACCCTATATTCTGGACCTTTTCTTCTTTTTAAATTTATCTTTATTGTTGAAAGTTTTACAGATGTCCTCCCCCCCACCCCCTATTTAACCTCACTCCTTTTCCCTCCCCACGCCTTCATCCCACTATTGTCTGTATCCATGGTGGACTTTTTTCCTACTCTACAAAGTAGGAATATCACCATAGGAACCATCGATTTTATATTTAAGTACTTAAATATAAAAAAGCAACTGTTGAAGCCCAAATGTCAATAATAATAATAAAAATAAGTAGAAATGGCTTAAGAAAACTAGAGCAGATTCAAATGACCAATTGATATGTACAGAAGCAGAAAAATCCATATTTTTGAAATGTTGCGATAGACACTAGAAATAATTAAACCAAACATCCTCAGTTCATTTTATGGATGAGGCTATGGCTACACAGACAAGTTATGTCAGTTCTCCCATCACAAAGTTTGTTGGTAGCAGCACACAGACTCAACATTAACCCCCAAGGACTCTAGCTCAGAGCCCCTTCTGCTGCACCACAGTCCCTCTCAGGGGTGAAGAGGTCAGGTAGATGGTGGAGGTAGGAAGTGGACACCAAGCGATAAGATTGCAGCTGTCCGTGGCAAAGGGTAGGACAAGGAGAGAGGAAAGGAAAGAAGAAAGGGGGTGAAGAAAACAAAGGACTCAGGAGGGGAGAGCCCAAAATTCAGAGTTGATACCAACGGCAAAGTATCTACTGCAACAGAGCACATCCTGCCTTAATTTCTAAAGAAGCTGAAATGCTATTTGTTACTAATTTTAGAATAATTTTAACCAACATTCTAAAAATTAAAGCAACCATTATGGTCATGTGTTTCTGTTTTTTTTGTTTTGTTTTGTTTTGTTTAAAATATGTAACTACAATAATAGCACATAGCCATGGCATGGGGAATTCTCAGCAGCATATACAGGTTTAACACTGGGAAAGCTATTGTGAAATACAGAATGTTCCTGTGTGTGCTGAACTAAATGACACGCTGATTCACATAAAATTAAATGGCTACAAGACCAGCCCATTCCATGTTTCCAGTGTTTATAGAGCATTTTTATCAGCTTCCCTAGTTGGTTTCTGTTTCTTCCAGAACAGCACCTGCCAAGGACCATGTCTCCAAGAAACTCTCCTTGTTTCTCTCTCTCGCTCTCTCTTTCTCTCCCTCTCCCTATGAAATTCTTGTTTTGTTCTTGTACAATAGGATGGCCACAGGCAGGCTCTGGGCTACACCCACACCCATATTTAATGAAAGGTTTTCTCTCTTCCACTGAGGGCCACTATGGCAAATCAATAGGAAAAAAAAAAATTACTCTAATTTGGGAAATTCTAGTTTTTCTTACCGGTGATACAGAAAAGATAGGAAACAATCTGCTCTGCTCACACAGCCATGGTCACTTTCAACAGGGTGAGAAATTTGTGCAAGATCTTCCTTTGAATTTGTTAAAGTTAGCTGGAACACTGGAGCTGGTTCTGGACTCAGAAAATTCTGGAACATTGAGATGAATTAAAAATAAACAAACAAACATGACCCAAAGAGGCTTCTTGCCAGCTTGTGTGCCAGAAAGAGAATATGTGCTACATACAACTTGCCTTGCAGAAGAAAAGAGGCCAACCTCGGGCGAAGATCTCTCTCACTTTCTGCTGACCACCTGGTGCTGGTGGCCAAGAAGAGGCTGACTCAGCAGCCCGGCTCCTCTAGTGTGTAGCCATATTTTTAATTTATTCTTATTTTTAAATTCACTGTCGGTCATCTTTCAGTAGATTATGACATGGTAACCAACAACCCTAAAATCTTAGTGGCTCCAAAAACAAAGCATTTTTGTTTTCTTTTCCTCTTGCTCACATTACAGATCAGCTGCAAGTTGGCACCATGGATTGTTTTGAAGGAATTCTGGCTAAAAGAGCAGCCCCTTTTTGGAACCTGTTGTCTTTTGATAGAGGGGAAGGAGAGCAAGGTGGCTGGAGGGAGGCCGGAAAGCCTCTCAGAGCTTTCTGCAAGATACACAGACTTTCACTTCTGCTCACATTTCATTGGCCAAAGGAAGTCACGTGGCCAAGCCACTTCCCATAGGGGAGGGCAGTACACTCCTCTAACCTGCAGGCTGAGTGTGAGAAGGGGCAGTGAATACTCAGGAATGAGCAGCAACCAACCACAGGGTCTCAGCTGCATGTATGAATCCCAGAAACATTGTGTTCTTCACAAATCAAAGTGGAGTTCACACCTTTAGACATATTCTGACCAGTGGCTCTCAAGCTAAGGGCATGAATATTCAGTTATAATTTTAGAATAAGCAATGGGTCATCTGGCTGGTATGGCTCAGTGGTTGAGCATCAACATATGAACCAGAAGGTCAGAGTTTGATTCCCGGTCAGGGCACATGCCCAGGTTACAGGCTCAATCCCCAGTAGGGGGTGTGCAGGGGGCATTCAATCAATGATTCTCACCATTGATGTTTCTATTTCTCTCTCTCTCTCCCTTCCTCTCTGAAATCAATTTAAAAATATATTTAAAAAAGAAATCTAGTAATGGGTTAAGGCCAAGATTGACAGGAGTATGGTTTGTGACCATCTATCTTTTCCCATTATTTTCAGTCTGATGTGGTTTCTAAATTTTCCAAAATTGGACAAGATGACATAAACAGGAAAATATCTATAGGTGGTTTTCCATAGGGCTGGGGCTTGGCATTTTTTATGTGGAAAACTTACATGGGGGATTTTCAGGGGAGTCTATAAGAGAAAATTCCAATTTTGAACAATTTCTGAGCCAACTTTCCCTAGTTGTGTGTTTAGACAAAACTGAGAGGAAAGGCAAGCCTAAAGATTAGCTGCTTTTTAAAAACTGAGTTTCCTTTTTTTCATGAAAATCAGCTTTAGACATTAATGATTCTGGAATGTAAGTCTAGCTCCGGGCAAAAGGTTTTCAGTAGATGGTTTGTCTTGAATATTTCCTACTGGCACCTTCAGGCAGTCAGTACCTTCATTCGGCCCTCTGCCAGCAGAGATTGCCCACTGCCTAGCTGGACCCAAATCTATAAAATTCAGCAAAAAAGTAGGAAGCGTGGACTCAGGGCTGGGATCCGTGCCAGCTGGAGCTCTAACGCTGATTCCACGCAGCCCATCCCCAAGGACCAGCAATCTCAGAGGGGAGACAATCAAGTAACCAAGAAGTTGTACGAGAGTGATAAATGCTGCAAGGTTGAAGTACACACAGAGAACCTTCAAGTGCAAAGGAGGGAGCATAACTCACTTGTACAAAATGGGAAAGACTTCATGGAGAGAATGGTGTGTAAACTGAAAAATGAAAGATGAAGTAGTGACGGGAAGGAGTGAAAATTCGTTGTGGGGCTCGATAGCCGAGCGGGAGTGAAATGGTGAAGGGCCTTGTAGTTCACTCACTGCCCACAGCATGGCTTCGCTGAGATCATAACAACGGCAGACGCCACCAGGTTAACAGTCTTATCAGACCTACTTCAGTTCCAGCTTTAGTGCTTCAAATATATTTATGAGCTTTTGTAATTAATTTTTATTTTGGAATAAAAAATACACCAGAGAGTTTAAGAAAAAGGATAATAAGGTAAGATAAATACCCATGCAGCTACCACCCAACAACCATTAATATTAGGTCATATTTTATTTAATTGTTTTAGAAATAAACTATTACTAATAAGTTGAAGTCCCCTATACACCTTCCCTGGTCACATTTCTTTTTATCCTCTCTTCAGAGTTAACTGCTATCATAAATTGTGTGATTCTAGTCCTTTTTCTTCTGTGTTCTAAATATATATGATAAATAATATAGATTGTTTTATGTGTACATAAATTTTATGTAAATGATTTAATGTACTATAGACAATCTGCACCTTTAATGTTTATCAACATTATTTTTTCAAATAAGTTTTAAAGATTAGTTTTATACTAATGAAGTCCACCATATGAATAAACTAAAATTAATTTGGCTGTACCACTGCTATGGGACATATAGGTTGGCTTCCATTTTTTGCTCTTCTGAAAGGATTGCAGTAAAAGGAGGACTTTGTATGAAGTTTATTTATCTGTTTATTTATGTTTACATATTTCACTTGGATAATAATAGGTAATTGGGTAATAGCAGGTAATATTACCTGAAAATGCAGGTACTGGGTCATTGGGAATATATGTTTTAAATTTTGCTAGACATTCATATCTCATACTCAATTATGAGTTTCCAGTTATGTTCTTCTTAAAGTCTTGCTAAGGATACTTCTTTTCTCTTGATATCCAGCGATTGTTTGAAAGCCCCATATCAATTCCATTTAATTTGCAAGTTCTCAAATCTCAAATGAGTGAAGATCTATGCAGATTTTCTCTTTGTCAAATGATTGGATATGTCCCCTTCACACCCCTCCATTCTCTTTGGTTTTATTGAATTCATTTCTCATAGCTGCAGATCCAACTCCCTTTCCCCTCCACTCTCTCAATGGATGAATTCACTTCTATTTTTATAGAGAAAATAGAAATAACCAGAAGAGCACCATACAATAAGCTGCCTCCTGATTTCCTAATGCACTACTGTGTGTTTACTCTCCCTGCCTTTCCTCTGGTTACAACAGGATAATATCCCTGCTCCTTTTTAAGGCCAGTGCCTCCATTTATAACCTGGGTCCCATTTCTGGTCATTTCTTCAAGGCCATTTTCCTTCCGTTTTCCCCTATCTACATTGTGAAGGACTAGCACACTTTTTCTGTGAAAGGCCAGATAGTATTTTAGGTTTCATGGACCTTACAAATGTGTCACTCTGTTCCAGTGAAACTTTATTTTAAAAAGTAGGCAGAAGTCCAACTTGACTGGCAGCAATAGTTTGTCCATACCTGTCCTAATCACCAATAATTTCTCCAGCTCTACTAGAGTTTTTCCCTCACTATCACGTATGCTGCAATACCACCCATTTTAGCAAATGCTTTCTGGACTGTGGAGCTTGTCATAATTTCTCAGCCCTTCCTTATTTGGTATGTCTGGCTTTCCTTCTACATCAGTGATGGCGAACCTATGGCACGCGTGTCAGAGGTGACATGCAAACTCATTTTTTTGGTTGAATTTTCTTTGTTAAATGGCATTTAAATATATAAAATAAATATCAAAAATAGAAATCTTAGTTTTACTATGATTGCAAGTATCAAAAAATTTCTATATGTGACACGGCACCGGAGTTAAGTTAGTGTTTTTCAAAATGCTGACACGCCGAGCTCAGAAGGTTCGCCATCACTGCTCTACATGGTAAAATGGAAAGTGCATTATAAAAGCAATGAGGAGAACTGATCTTCTCTTATATTTCTAATTAAAAGAGAAAAGAAAAATAAGTAATATAAAGAATATCCATCTAGACTCTTGTTCCTCTCTCGCTGCTTCCTCACGTCTCTGCTCCCCTCTACAACAACACTTCCTAAGAGGTGGTCTGCAGTTGCTGTCCCCACTTCCACTCTTCCCTTTCTCTCTTGAACCCACTCCTACCACTGTTTTTGGTCCAATCTTACACGAAACCATTCTTCTTTCCAAGTCAGCAGACTCTGTCTTGCAAACTCTAATGCCAAGTCCCAGCCCTCACCTTAATCTCTTGGCAACATTTGGAACCCTTTCTTCACTTGTTTTCTAAAATACTGTCCTTCTCTGGATTTCCTCCCTTGCCTCATTGCCTATTCCACCTTCTCTCCCTGACTAAATGTTAGAGTGACCTAGGCTCAAGCCTTGATCATCTTCTCTAGATCTACCCTTATTCCCTAGTGATCTCATCAGTTACGTGGCTTTAAATCCTAACTCTATGCTGTTGACCACCAAATTCATATCTCCTGCCCAAATCTCTCCTTGAGACACACACACAACTTGGATTGGATGAGTACAGGAGAGCTCACATTAGATATGTCTAACCAGAATCTACATATTTCTAAGTTCTAATTTTTCTGCTCCTTCAGTTTTTCCCATCTCAATAAACAGCACCAGACTCCTTCCGTTGCTCTAGTCTAGAACCAAGGGGTCATCTTTAATGCTTATCTTTTTCACATGTCTCATCCACTTCATCAGCAAATCTTATCACCTCTGCTTTAAAATATGTCCCGAATATGATTATTTCTAACCATCTGTGTAACTGCTCCTTTAATCCATGGCAAGCCCATCTCCTGCCTGAACTGCTGCAGTAGCCTCCTAACTGCTTTCCATCTTCTACTTCTGTTCTCTTTTCATAAATTCTGAATACAGTAGTCAGACAGATCCTTAAACAATATAAAGGTGATCATGTCATTCCCTGTTTCAAAATCCTCCAAAACCCATATCACACTTAAAATAAAACCCAGACCCTCCATTACCTGCTCCCAGGCCATTTGCTTCACCTACACTGGCCTCTGAGCACACTTCTGCATGAACATTTTTTATTTTTGGTCTCTATCATGCTCTCCCCTGACCTTCACATTGACCTTTAGCTCCCTTCTTTCAAGTCTTTCTCGGGTGTCACCTCCTCAGGCCTCTCTAAACTCCATCCCACTTTCTTATTCAGATTTAGTTTTCTTCATAACATTTAACATTAAATAGTAACATTTTAGTTTTTGATTTATTGTATTTCCCTCTTGCAGGTACGATCCTTGAGGCCAGATTGTTTACCTAGTGCCAAGAATAGTGTCTGGCATATAGTAGCCACTCAATAAAAATTCACTGAATGAATAAATGATTTTATCCTGGAAGGATGGGAAGATTTTATACAAAGCCCCAAGACCAGTTGTTCATTTCCCACATATTTCCATCCAGTGTGGCTCTGTTGGACTGTGGCAAGGTGCTTTGATGCTCTGAACCTCTGAGATACATGAACACCTGCTACTCCCAGCATGCAAGGCTTTTATTGCCCTCATTACCATAAATTAATGGTAGCCCCTTCTTGCTCCCACCAACTTTGTGCTAAGAGACAGTTTTCCATATCTCTGGCTGGTTCAGCCCTTGCCTGCTGGGCCAGGAACAACCAGTGAAATTGGTAGAAGGGCTGCCAGATTTGCTTTTTGTCTAGAGGTGAAGAATTTGAAGGTCACAAAAGGTGTTTCTTAATCTGTCGACAAAAGAAAGGTACAAACCTGTAGAGAATTTTTATGAGTTTATTCGAGCCAACCTGATGACAATTTCCAAGGAGCAAAATCTCAACAGATTAAAGGAATGCTCCACAGAATGGCAGTTTTACAGCTTATTTTATACATTACAATCAAAGGAGGAGAGGTAAGGGGGTAGTGTTACATGAAACTCATGGGTGGTAGATTAGGGAGGCAGGAGAAAGCAAAGTGGGGAAATCTCTGAGATTAGATAGAGAGTAAAACAGAGAGACAAATGCTTATTTTACATTGGTGGGTATATGATAGTTAACAATGAACATTTACAGCACATAGAGATGGTATGTGGGAAAACGAGATAACAATGAAAGGGTTGTGGTCTCATGCTCTGGAGTGGTGGGTATAGGGGTGGGGTACGGTGAGGGGTCAGGAAAACGGGGATTAATCTGACATTCCAAGGGTGTGTTATCTTAGATGCCAAAAGACTTTGCTTGAGGTAAAGATTGACCTTTTTAAGACAACTGTAAGTCTAGGACATGAGTGCCCACCATGACCTGTTTTTAGTTAGGAATATTTATGTTTGGTTTCAATTTTTTTAAATTGGTTTTTAGAGAGGGAGAGGCAGAGAGAGAGAGAGAGAGAGAGAAACATCGATGTGAGAGTGAAATATTGGTCAGCTATCTCCTGTATGCCCCCATGAGGGACTGAGCCTAAAACCCAGGCATAGGCCCTGACCTGGAATTGAACCAGGAACCTTTCAGTGCATGGGACAATAACCACCCAACTGAGCCACACTGGCCAGGGCAGTTAGGAATTTTCATGTTGAGACCACCCTATGTGACTGTTTTTGATCTCTGGGTTTGCAAGGCCCACCATGCAGGCCTCTCCTGAGCTTGTCAGGTTTAGTACATGGCCCCTTTTTTGTCTAGAAATCCAACTCTACATGCTTGTAATTCATGAAATCCCTCCCAGACCCTGGCAATACCTTACTACCAGTACCAGCTCTGGCCAGTGGCAAAACTTTGCATCTCTTTCTAGGTTTTCTGGGATTTTAGTGGGAAGTTGGGAGAGAATGTATTGGGGTCTTCAAACTACATTCTGTTGTCAAATTGAACTTTCTCTCCCCCTTTATTTTAAAACTAGAGGCCCAGTGCATGAAATACATGTACTGGTGGTGGGGGGATCCCTCAGCCCAACCTGCACCATCTCACAGTCCAGGAGCTCTCGGGGGGATGTCTGACTGATGTGGAGGCAGGAGAGGCTCCCACCACTGCCTCTGTGCTCGCCAGTGGTGAGCCCGGCTTCTGGCTGAGCGGTGCTCCCCCTGTGGGAATGCACTGACCACCAAGGGGCAGCTCCTGTGTTGAGCGTCTGCTCCCTGGTGGTCAGAGCGTGTCATAGTGACCAGTCATTAGACTGTTTGCTCAATTTGCATATTACCCTTTTATTATATAGTATGTGTAGCCAGTCAATGGATATTTTTTGCCTTCCTTCTTTGCCCCTTCATATCTGGAAATTAAAATTCAAAGATAATGAGTAAGTAGGCAGAACTTATACATTTTATTAAATTGTTTGTTTAGCCATTTCTTGAAAGTTACTTTCAGAAATGTGAGGGTTTTTTTACACTAAAAGGAAGTTTAATTCTGAAGCTCACATTTTTATGACTCTAGGTTTGAAATGAACACAAATGGTGAGAATGTGAAATGACAGGCGGCACCTTCTGGGGAGACAGGGCATGTTCCTGCCTGTTGGTCCCTCCGCACCCCTACCCCAGCATGAATGTAGCAGCTCCATCCTGTGAATACGTAAGACAAGCAGAGATGCAGCCTCTTTCCAGGGCTCGACTCTGAGGAATTCGCCAGCCGTGGATGCATTTCTGCAGCTGGGGGACTCAGCAGAGAGAGAAGCAGCTCGCTCAAGGGGAACAGGTTCTCCTGCTGTACTGGGGCTGGAGTGCAGACGTGGGCTCTGTCAAAGGCGCTTCTCTGGTCTCCATACTGACAGCTTGTGCTCGCTCCTGACATGAGTGCTGCGGAAACATGACCTGGAACTGATGTGTTCTGGCAGAAACAGGCTGGGAGATTTCAGGCTCTTGCTCCCTCTCCCCCTTTCCCCCCTCTTTGCTGATGGTGCTGAACTGTTGAAGGGATGGGAGCATGCAGTTGTCAGAAGAGAATTTTCAGCCCCACCATCAAAACCAGCCCCATGGCCCACTGAATCCACATGGAGGCCGTTCCTGAGATTCCTAAGAGATGACATTGTTATCTGCACGTGAAATTGTATTATACATCGAATGACACTCTGGGCTGGGATATCTGCAAAATAGGGACTGAAAGAATGGAGAAAACAAAACCAACTTTGTAGACACAAGTAAATGTAGTAACCAAGGTAACAAGACAGTAATACAGAGAAATATACAATGACCTGGCTGTTTAGTTCTGTACACACAATCAATTTTGGTGTTGGAAGATGAAGGGTCTATTGTGATCAGGCTTGATTGCCTATATTCAGAAAATTGAACTCTCTGGTTTCTCTTTGAATATTTTTTGGGGGGATTGAAGACAAGTGAAATTTCTTTTTGGGGGCCAGGAGAAATGAAATTTAGCTTTGAAAAACTCTACCCAGGTCATTAAGTATTATGTTAATCAATTCAATGGACAAATATGTATTTTTCTTTTTTCTTTTTTTTCAGTGAGAAGGCAGCCATCTGCAAACCAAGGAGAGATGCCTTAGCAGAAACCAACTCTGGCATCTTAATAAACTTCCAGTCTCCAGAACAGTAAGAAAACACATTTCTGTTGCTTAAGCTCCCCAGGCTGTGGTACTCTGTTATGCAGCCAAGGAGACTAATACGATGCATGAGCAGATAGTGATCATGTGATGTGTTAAGCTCCTTGCTAAGGATTCAGCTCCTCACAAGCTGCTGGCAGGAGGCCTCCCTCAGTTCCTTGCCATGTAGTTCCCTCCACAGTGCTGCTCACCACATACATGGCAGCTGACTTCTGTCAAAGTGAAAGAGAAAGAGCACCCGAATGGGAGCCACAATCTTTCTGTCACCTAATCTCATAAGCTCTCTGCTATCATGTTTGCCATATTAATTAGAAGTGTATCCTTAGGCCCTGGCTAGTGTGGCTCGGTTGGTTGGAGCACCCTCCCGTGCACCACAGGGTGGCAGGTTTCCTTCCTTGTCAGGCACATACCCAGGTTTCGGGTTTGAGACCCAGTCAGGGCGTGTGGGGAAGGAAGCTGATGGATGTTTCTCACATTGATGTTTCTCTCGCTCTCCCTTCTTTAAAAAAAATAAAAAAGGGGAAAGAAAAAAGTGGATTCTTATTAGAGATAAACTCAATTGGAGGGGATTACACAAGGGCATAAATATCAAGAGGTAGAGATAATGGGGGCCATCTTAGAGGCTGTCTACCACATGACCCATACCACCGCAAACATTTCACAGCAACGGCATTCTCCTACTGACCACCATGTAATCGCCAAAATTAAACTAATACATTACTATGATCTAATCCTCAGACCCTATTCAGGTTTTCCCACTTGTCACAATAACGTCTTTTGTAAGAAAAGGATGCAGTCCAGAATCATGGTTTGCTTTTTTGTCATGTCTCCTCAGTTTCCCTCCACCAACTAAAGTTCCTTCATCTTTCCTCGATGGTCATGATCTTGACACTCTTGGTAGTCTCTCGGGTTGAGGTTTTCTAATGTTACCTTATGGTTGGATTCAGCTTTTGCATCTTTGGTAGGAAGATCATAATAAAAGTGATGCATTGCACCTACCAGGTGGCACATAATCTTATAGCTTTCCCCCTCCTTTGTGACTAATACATGTTTCGTAGAGAGGTACTTTAAAATTATGTAAATTTCCCATTCCTTATAAAACATCCAATCTATTCATTTATTGATTGATGTCAGTGTGAACTAATAGATTTTCATTTTATTCAATGGATAACTATTATTATCACTATTAATTTTGATGCTAACAAGTTTCAGATTTGACCAGTGGGAGCCCCTTCAAGCTGGCTTCTGTGACCTTCTGACACATCCCCATCATTTTTTGAGCACTTCTAAATGTTCACTGGCTTTGTCAAATATAAGATTGATTGACAATCTTAAATTCAGGGGAATGTCTGAAGAAGAAAAAAAAACAGATTGTATTGGACTAAATAGTTATAAAGAGATTCAAGAAAATGGAAATGTGGTGTGAGACCAGGCTTCTGAGAGGTTTGCGCTGGATGATAGGTGAGATGGTAGCACAGCTGCAGGAGCATTAGGGGCCAAGAATGAGCCATGTTCAGATGGGTGATAGTGGAATCTGCTTTTATGCTGAGGGCAGCAATCTCAGAGGAAGAGACTGATAAGACAGAGTCAATGGCACCAACCCAAACAGAAATACTTGAGGGTGATGAGGGCTGTTGTCACAGGACAAGTGGAGGATTGGCCTTTGCTATGACTGTTCTCGGGAGTAAAGGGGGAGGGGGGGAAAGATTCATGAATTAACAGATATATTTGTAGTTTAGTAAATTGAATATTTGAAAAACACATTTTTATATATTTTTTTCTTCCATCTAAGTTTTTCTTCCCTTGCTGGTCTCCTATTCTAAGGCTAAATCACAAATCTTACTGCCCCAGGGAAGAACAGAAGGATAAATCACAAAGAATAGAAGAGAAGAAAATTATGTGAGGGAAGTTCCTGCCAGGCAGACAAAGGAAGTATAAAAGGAGGAGAGAGCAGAGAGGAGAGGAAGGAAGCATCAATCATAGGAATCCCCTTGAGGTCTAACCAGAGAATATTTTGTGTTGAAAAGCTGTAGACAGATTTGCAGGAAACAGAATCTGTATGGCTGACATTTTCTTTCATATGGGATAGCCTGTGATGGCTGAAATCTTCTCAAATAAGTCTTATATTGTGTGTGTTTTTAAATATTTTTACTGATTTCTTAGAGAGGGGGAGGGGGAGAGAGAGAAAGCAAGACATGGATATGAGAGCAGAACATCAATTGGCTGCCTCCTGCATGCCCCCTAGTTAGGATCAAGCCTGAAACCTGGGCATAGGCTCTGATCAGGTGTGGAACCAGCAACCTTTTGGTGCACAAGATGACGCCCAACCAACTGAAACACATGAGTCAGGGCATAAGCCCTACATTTGACATGGCATCATGTCCAGCAAGGAACATGAGGGGGAGCGAAAACAGGCTGTAACAGTCACTGAGAGCTGTCTCATGAAGCCTCTCCAGCAACCTAAGCCCAATCCTGTGGGCTGAGAAAGCAGCTGTTTCCAGTTCCCTGGAGGAATGGAGGTACTGAGAGGAATGGAGGCTCAGACTAAGCCTAAGGTTGGGATGAGGAGCCTGTGATATGGCAAGAGACCAGGGCATCACCCGTGGATGCCACAGGACAGCCAGGAGCAGGCTAGCGGGAATGGGTGAAGGCTCAAAGAACAGTAAGTGGGCCCAGTGCTTCTCCCACACTGCAGTAAAGGCGTCCGTGCTTCCGCCATGTCCAGAGGCTACCCATGGAGGAGGGAAGAGAACAGGAAATGCAAACACCTGGAAAGAATGAGCACTGACTCCAAAAAGATTATTTAACCGAAGACTTTATAATGGAAAGTAATTAAGTTACTTTCAATAAACCAGAGATGAGGTCAATTAGAGGAAACAGAACGTCAACATTTCCCTAAGGTAGCTGTAGTATGAATTGTGACAGCAATACTGCAGGCTTATTGGTGTGAAGATGAGGTTGCGTTGAATGGCTTCTATTTTATCCATGAAATACGAAGTGTGAGTGCCAGCTGAGAGTGAAGGTGAACAAAGAGGTGTGGGTGTTTGAGAAAAAAAAAGGAGAAAGTATAAAATCATTGCAGAGGGGTTCAAAGCACGCATTCGAATCTTAAAGTCTCTAAGAAGCACTCTTTGTTTGTTTTTCTCGTTGCCTTTGATCATATTTTTATGCAAAATTAGCTGTCCAAAGTGACTTGATCTTTATGGAGTAAACAAATGTAAGTTTATGCCACAGGCTTCTTTTCTTCTGTGGTGGGTTTCTTTTCTGCGGGCTTCTTCTCGGCTGCTGGTTTCTTGGTAGCTGCAGCCTTTTCCCCACCAAAGGCTTCTTCTGCTTCTTAAGGCCAACAGCCTTCTTTCCTTTCTTCCTGACCACAGGCTTCTTGCTTGGAACCACCTTCTCATCTGATTTGGCTTCTAGGGCTGCTGCTGCTTTACCCACCCGAAGCTTGTGGTTCTTGGCCTAGAGAAGAATGGCGCATATGGGTTTAGCTTCAACATGATCCTCAGGCTTTTCAGTGGATTCCTCTTCAGGACTCTGCGGTGAATCTTCTTGCGTGGGGCTCAGAGAGGTCTTTGGATCTCTGGGCTTTTCAAGATTCTGCTAAGGTCTGTGCTGAGCATCTTGTGCATGGGAAGGTTGTAGTTACTCTTGAGGGGGCAGCTCCACACCAGGTGCCATACAGCTCATCTAACTTGTGGAAAGCACTTTCAGCCCAAATGCAGAAACGGCCCACATGCCCTCCAGGTGCAAGTTTCAAAATGGTCACTTTGCTTACATTAAGCAGAGTAATTCCAGGGATGTTTCTGAAGACTTTGATGATACCGTTGCCCACACAAGGTCCCTGAGCTGGATACGATGACAGTTGCTCATTTTGCCCTCGCCAGCCCTCATTCGCTGAGAGGCATAGACCTTTTTTGTATCATTCCAGGCCTTACGTTTCTCAAGAAGCAAAACAGCCTCCTTGGTTTTCTTGTAGCCCTCAACTGTATCTTCAGCCACCAAAGGAGGTTCAGGAACGTCCTCAATGCGGTGACCTTTAGACATGACCCGGCCTGGGAAGGCTGAGGCAGCGAGGGCAGAGCAGGTGGCATATTGTTTCTGTGTTGTATTTACTCTGTGGTGCCAACAGTGCCAGGTTTTGGTTGGTGCAAACATGTGGCCCCCACGACACATACTTCCAAAAGCACCCTGGCCAGAGCGATGAGTTCCACCACCTCAGACCCTGGGAATTTGAGCCACAGCTCTGCCAATACCCCACGACTCGGCACTGGTTTGATGACCTGCCAATTCACCCACAGCATAGGGCTGTCTATTGTTTTTGCACAAGTTGGTGTGAACAAAGTTCACAATATCTGGTCAAATGGGAGCCTTGAATACAGCAGGCAAAGTGACATTTTTGCCAGATGTTTCCCCCTTTTCTGAGTACACAGATATCAGTGGACAAGCACACGCCATGGCGGGGAGAGGAGAAGGCCACATTCCTCTCTACCCGGCGGCTCCCCAGAAGCCGTTTTATAAAGAAGACACCCATTCAGGTTTATATACAAGCTAGGGATGATCCAGTTTTAGTGGCTCCTGAGGCTTATAAATTTAAAGGCCCTCTATAGGAAAAAGAACACAAAATTATGAATACAAAATTCAGAATTGAGCCTTAGAAGGGACTCATGGAAACAAGGGTCCTGAAGCTCTAATTTTATTAACTGTACAGTAACCGCCCCCCCCCCTCTATTTGCATGTTAAATGACTATATTTGCTCATGAGAAGACATTTTCCTCCCACACCTGCCAAGACCCCCAGAACAGGCTGGCTTCACCTCAAGTTGGGATGTGCTGGCATAGACTTCCATGGCTTCTCCAACTCACTTCCCTTCCTTCCCTCTCTCCCCTCTCTCCCCTCAAGCATAATGCATCATTTCACAGCTGCTCATTAGTTTCCTAGAATGCCAGCCTTGTACCCACACTACACGTCTCTCTTCAACTTAGGTTTCCACCTCTTTATCTAAATGGGTGACTTTCCAACTTCTTAGATCACAGCCCATAATAAGAAACACATTTTACATGGTAACCCAATACCCACCTGTATTACTGAAAAAAGTTTCACAAAATGCACCGGAATTTTTATTTTTAAAAAATATTTGTATTGATTTCAGAGAGGAAGAGAGAGATAGAAACATCAGGGATAAGAGGGAATCATTGATTGGCTACCTCCTGGACAGCCCTACTGGGGATGAAGCCCACAACCCAGGCATGTGCCGTTGACCACAATCAAACCCGGACCCTTCAGACTGCAGGCTGACGTTCTGTCCACTGAGCCAAAACAGGTAGGGCCATCTGGATTTTTCTATGTGCAATGTCCTCTAGTATTCTCTGGCCCACACCTTGCATATGTAAACATGATTCTGGTTGGGCCCCACTGGAGTGATTCTTACAGCCAGCAGGTTGGGAGGTGCGCTCTGGCTAGTGCTGTCCTCCTAATGCTTTTTCATGCTGCCGCTCTTTGCTCGTGTGTCTCCCTCACTCAGGATTGCCCTTCACCTCTGCGATGCCTTTAGAGGCTATGTTCATCCCTCCACTTTAAAATGAAATCCTCCCTTTTATTTAAAGCCCTCCATTAAGTCATCTGTCCTCTCGTGCATCTCACATTCATGTTGCTGTGGCAGGTGTTTTATTCTGCCTTGATTACAGTTAATTATTTAAAATGCAGTCTTCCTTACTTGATTGTGAAATCCCTGTGGGTAAGATCATGTCTGACTCTAACATGGCCATTTCTATGAGTCCTACAGTATCCAGTACCTAGAACCCCGTAAATTTGTAAAGTAGGAGAAATCAACAGTTGTTCAGAGGGTTGTCATGAGGTTTATATAAGATTAGAGGCCCAGTGTATGAAATTCGTGCACTCAGGGGAAGGGGGTCCCTCAGCCCGGCCTGCACCTTCTTGCAGTCCGGGAGCCCTTGGGGGACATCCTTAGCACTGCCTTGGAGATGGGAGAGGCTCCCGCCACCTCCACTGCACTCGCCAGCAGGGAGCCTGGCTTCTGGCTGAGCAGTGCTCCCGCTGTGGGAGCACACTGACCACCAGGGGGCAGCTCCTGTGTTGAGTGTCTGCCCCCCGGTGGTCATGCACATCATAGCGAGCAGTTGAGCAGCCTTTGCCTATCATTAGCATATTATGCTTTGATTGGTTGAATGGCCAACTGGATGACTAGACAGTTAGCATATTAGGCTTTTATTATACAGGATGATACCCTTAAATAATAATGGTATAACAAACTTTTTTAATATCTTGTGTTATAGTTAAAGTAATTGGCTCATAAGGTCACATAAATCGTAAGTGGTATGACAAGGACACAAGCTCAGCCCCGCACTCCTAGCCACCATCTTAATCTGGCTTAGTTCAGTGCTAACCCATAGGAAGTACTCCGTAATTGGTGACTATTTTTATCACTTCACAAAAGAGTGTTGGATCAAAACTGAATAAATGCTTTGACAGGAACTATAGATTATCTGTAATAGCCTTTAGGTCTAGGGATAAGTCCATTCATCATTCTGCTATTAGTTTGCTATTTAATCTGCTGTTTTATTTTTCTGTGTGAGTGGCTGTGAGTACATGATTAAAATTCACCACCTTGGGAAAATGAATTTTCTGTCTTCAGTGGTCTTAATGACCATATCAGATTAATTGCAAGACTGATTCAACTATGCACAAATTAAATATTAAGATAGAAGAAAAAATCCAATTTGACCAAAAAATGATTTTGAGACTGCATAGATCAAACTAATTTTCTTCCTTTGTGCAATTTAGTTCAATTCAAACCTTCAAATATACAATGCAAGACACTTCAGGGGATAGCGAGAAAAATAAGCAACATCCCTTGTTGCCAAGGAGCTCATAATCAAGTGTGAGTATCTGGGGGGGGTGGGGGCAGAGGGAATAAGATGTCTATACAAATATCCCTAATATAAGGCAGGGTAAGATCTGTTTTATAAGGTTTCAATGAATCCTGAGGTTCTAAGAAGGAATGGATTGTTTCTCCAATGAGGGAATTGCGGAGAGGACGAGAGTGGTTGAAAGACTAGAGATAGGCAGATACGATTCTGCTTCTCCAAATAAAGAAGGTGCGGCATTTCCCTTACTGAAGATCTGTGGACACCTCAGAGATTCTAAGGTTCTAGGAGAACTTATTTATGAAAGGAATCTGGGGGTTGCTAAATGTTATTGAAGAAGTAATATCAAACTCATCTTTTATGGGGATGTCATGATTATTAGATTGGTACAAATGAGAAATAAGATGTCTACAGAACAGCTGAATTTCAGGATAGCCTTGGGGACAAAACAGAAGAAAAATGAGAGACATTAAAATTGATGAATTGAACAATTGTATCCAAAGGATGCTGATTAATAGATAGATGTTAACCTGAAGGACATGCTTTAGTGTCTTTTCATAGGCCTCTAACTTTAACACTGTCTGATTTATATTTAATCAGAAACTTGAATAAAGAGACAGAAGACATGGTCATTAATCTGCAGATGAACTGGAGCTGAGAAGAATGGCAAACAAACTGTGACAAAATCAGGAGCTAAAATGATCTTCATTAGCTTGAAATGATGGTTCAAATCTACCAAGATTTAGCTCAGTAGTCTTGATCTTGGTCCAAAAGCCAACAGTACATGAAAAAAGATGGTAGAGATATGACTTCATGGCAGTAAAACAAGCTTTAATTTTTAATTAGCTGACTGTGATGAGTCAATAGTATTACATAATTACAGAAACCATCACCACCACCACTTCAACCACCGTCACCACCACCATCACCACCACCATCCCAACAACAACTTAATGAGCTCTTCGGCTGTGTTCATGGAAAAACTGTCTGTGGAAGGGAGGGGAGAGTTCCACTAATCGTGTCATACTTAGAGCAATGTGTATAGTTCTGTGCTCACATGTACAACCTGGAGAATGTTCACAGGGAGAGCAATTACCTGGGGGGGGGGGGGGAAACAAAACCCCCAAATGTGCTATGTTCAGAAAATGTAAAGGCCCTGGAGTTAGTTAGCCTGGAGTAGGGAAGTCTTAGTAGGAATATGATAAAAGTTTGCAAATGATCCAAGGGCTGTCATATGGGAAAAACAATTTAACTTCTTTGATAGAGCTTCAAAAGGCAGAACTAGAGCTAGGAACATTAATTATAGAAATACATATTTCAGCTTATTAAAACATTTTCACATAACTACAATTATTTAAAAATGGAAAGTATGGCTTCTACAATAGTGTTTCTTATTGCCCAGGAGTTGAGTATGGCTAATCACCAACTGGGGGCTAGACCTAGGAGTTCAAGTGTCTGGTAATTAGTTTAAGTTTAACATTTTTAATTCCTAGACTGACATCACCGAGCATGCTGGGAACCTGGGGGCTCAGAGGGGCTGATGGGAGGGTCCCATGGTGGGACCACCAAAGGAGACAGTGGAGGAGGGAAGGCCATGGATTGACAAGATGGAGATGGCTGTAAGAAATTTTCTGACCCCTACTCATGATTTGGGATATAGGTTGGGAGAGATGGAGAGAGTGGTACCACTGGCGAGATTCCCACTATTATAAAGGATAATAAAAGGAAAAGGCAAATTATAGTAAAAGATATAAATGGAGAAAAGTTTGATTAACCAGGAGACTATTTGCAATAAAATAAAGAAACAGGAAGTAGGGAGGGGGATGGTGGAGGGATCTGCATTGGGTAGAGGATGTTGTCTGAGTTGGAAAGCCTGGAGTCCTGGAGCAGGCGGCAGAAGTGTTCAGGACCGGGACAGGAATCATAGACACAGAATTAAGAGGCAGCGATTCCAAGACCAGTTTGAATGTCATGCAGGCAAGAAGAAAAGGAGTGTTGAGAGGCAGGGTTTAGTTAATAGAGAAGCCCTAAGACCCACCTCCCCATGGCTCCCCACTCTCACCCTGTTCCCACTCAGCAGGACGGGAGCCCCACCTGGCCGCAGTTTGCGGAGTGCTCTGAACTCTGGGCCTGGGCAAATACCGGAAGAGAAACCTGACTTCAGGGGCCTCCCCTTCTCCTACAGAATCCACACTTCCTCAGCATGAACTTGCCACTCCAAATATGTTGACTCCCTAAGCAGATGGCCTTCTGGGCATCTCCACCATCCCTTTCCCATTTTACTTCAACCAGACATAGATGCTGCCATTGAAAATGCTGGACCTAAGGCAAATTTCTGTGCCTGAAGCACGGATTCTGAAATAAGAAGAATTCACAAATAAACAGCATTTTTTTTCTTTTCAATCATGAGAAATTCTGTCCTGGTAATAGTTGGATTTAGCAGCAACTAGAGGATATGAGTATACCATCCCTCTTAGACGGGTCTCTAAACACTTTAACAGATAGTATGTGGTCTTCAAAGAAGCCCGTGTGCAGTATGGCTCTGTAAAACAGCTGCAAGCACGCTAGAACCATTTAGATGGCATTTAAAAAAAATTGAATTTTCTTTTCACATTCAATTCGGACTTGAATTCTTCTTAGCCATAGGGCAGAATTTGCCTTCTCTGCTAAATAGCTATATTTTGCTTGTCATGGTATCTGAAATAATATTACTCTGTGTACGACTGTGTAATGAAATTGTTGTAGACTTTAATACATTTTCTTTAAAATACAATTTTTATAGATTGTTCCCATCATTCTTATGGCCCCAAATAGTCAAGTTTAAAAGCACAGAAAAATTGCATTGGGACCTTTTGTCATTTTAATTTGTCTTCAAAAGTTGTTTACATGAACGCTTCAAAAGGGTACTCTGCTCTGTGCACTGAGCAGACAGGGATCTCCATACCTGCCTGGCTGTTACGAAAACATCTTTCCTAATATCACTTGGCCTCTGGGACAAATAAGCAAGGATGACACAAAAGATTACTTTCTGACTCCCACTACCTGTGCACTTTTTAATGAAATAAAATCATTATCTTCTCTGTAGTCCAGACTATGAACACTACTGGGTACAGACTGTATGTTCTCTACCAATCAGCTTATGTCCACTGCCTGGCCTGGTGCCTGGCACATGGTAGGGCTCAAGTAATATTTCTTTACTAGGGGCCGAGTGCATGAATTCATGCACCTTGAAAGGAACTGTGGGCTGCGAGGCTGCGAGTCTGCGGTGGGCACAGGGATAGTCTTGGCCCATCCTCCACACCCTTGCCCGGCCCCTCCTGCGTGGACCCGGTTTTCTGTCTGCTGACAGCCCCACTCCCACTGCCGTCGCCACTCCCATGTGCTGACGGCGCCAGCCCTGCTCACAAACTCTGATGGCGTGGAGCGATTGGGGCCAGTGCCAGCAGCGGGTGCAAGCGGAGACGGTGCCGTCGCCATCAGCAGGTGTAAGCGATGGCTGCTGCCCCAATCGCCCCTCAGGAGCAAGGGGAGGTGGAGAAGCCCTCAGGGACGATTGGGGCTGGCAGCCACTACTTGCACCCCCTGATGGTGCCGAGCAATCAGGACTGACGCCGGGCACCAGCAGTGCGTGCAAGAGGTGACTGCTGCCCCAATTGCCCCTCAGGAACAGGAGGAGGTGGAGAAGCCCTCAGGGGCGATTGGGACCAGTGCTGGGCACCAGCAGCGGGTGCGAGTGGGGCCGGTGCTGGCAGCAGGTGCGAGTGCTGGGCGGAACTGCAGCATGCGGGGGCAAAGAATTTTCAGTAACCACCAGAGGCTGGCTCCAGTGACAGCAACCGGCGCCCCACCTTGGTCTGGCATCCCTGCTCACCTGCTCCACCATTCCGCTGCCGCCGACACCCGCCATGTTCCTCACTCTGCTGCCTGCTGACAACGCCTGCCATGTTTCATGAGCGCCCCCTGGTGGTCAGCGCACATCATAGCTACCAGTTGTTTGGTTGTTCGGTTGTTCCGTCATTCGGTCTATTTGCATATTAGGGTTTTATATACATAGATGTTGAGGGAGGTCTATTAGATCAGGTTCTACGCAGAGGAGCTTTTGTGATTAATCAGAAACTATTTTCATTATTAGATTTCTATGAAAATTAGAATTCTCATGAAGCTTAGATGTGTGAGATACAAAATAAAATAAAAAACCCCAAACCTATCTTCTTACTTATTCAGAGTCAGAGAGGCCTGATTTGGAATAAGCCTAATAAATACTATCCCACAGAAAGTGGCTTTGTTGGTCATTACTTTGAATCATCTTGTGACTACTAGGAGCCCTAAGAGCCTAATAAGATGGATAACAGGGGAGCAGAAAATCTGATTAGACAGACAACCCAGCCTAATCAGAAAATAACCACACAGGCTGAGCACGAACCTGCTGTTCTCAGCTGATTGCTGCTGGACGTCCTGCCCATGAGCTTTTCTCTCTCTCTCTCTCCCCGCCTCCCCATACACACACATTCACACACTTAATCTTCATCCATTTTCTTTTTCTCCCTTCCTCTCTCTCTCAATATCCTGGTCTTAGGCCCCTAACAAAGTTGGCCTGTTCTAATTGTGATTTTGTTACAAGATGCAAATGCAATCTTGGCTGAGTGTAGGGCTAAAAAAGACATCTGTGTAAATATGTTTGGATTTGTAATCTCATCCCACCCCCAGCCGATAACCTTTGATAGGATTAGCTGAAAGCCTAGCACTCAGGTAGATGTGCACTGCCTGAAGCCCATGTGAGCCCCTGTGGGCTAATCAGCCCATTATAATCAGGAGAGGTGTGTTCTTTGGAGACCACTGTGGGGTGAGTGCCCTCTTTGTGTGGAGGGAGTAGCAAGAACCATAGGCAAACTTCATGCCTTTCATCACTGGATTATTTCCTGAAATGAACCAAGTGCAAAGTCATCCAGAAAAGCTGGGAACCAGCTGAGCTGTGGGTTAGACCAGGGCCAGCGATGGGGAAGCGGGTAGCGTTCCAGTAAGTGCAGTAAGCCCCTAGCTGAGGCAAAGCTGCTGACCAGCCAGAGGTGGTAGAGACAGGCTTGCCGGCCCTTTCGGCTCACACCCTTCCTCCTTGCTTGGTGCAGCTTCCACTGCCACAGACAAACAGGAGGGCATGGATGTCCTGGCAATTGAGAAAACTTGGGTCACAAATAATATCGTATTTGTGGGCCCAGCCAGCGTGACTCAGTGTTTGAGCATAGACCTATGAACCTGGAGGTCATGGTTCAATTCCTGGTCAGGGCACATGTCAGGGTTGCAGGCTAGATTCCCAGTGTGGGACGTGCAGAGGCAGCCAATCAATGATTCTCTCTCATCACTGATGTTCCTATCTCTCTCTCCCTCTCCCTTTCACTCTAAAATCAATAAACATATATTTTTAAAAATTATAACAATACCGTAAGGACTTGTTGGGCCTTTGTCAACATCCCTCAAGTGGGATCCAAATATATCAAAGCCCCGAAGATCTATTAATTGCAATATCCAATTAACTGAGAGTGAGCCAAAAGAGATCAAGGTCTGAGTTACCTGGGCTACTGCCCCTTCTCTCCGATGTGCTGACTGCAGGCACAGTACTAAGCTGCCTGCTCAGGTCTGGCTGGCAGTGCTTATTAGAGAGCGTGCTGTAGCTGCCAGCAGGATGCTGTGCTCCAGGGAAGCAAGACTGAGGCCCCTGACAATCACCCTGTGTATTCTGTCTTCACTCATGGAAGAGGATTGTTTGTGATGTTGGTTTCTTGATTGAAATCTTTGCAGGACAGATTCAGCCTTATGAGACCAGAAGCTTATATAATTTCAAGGATTCTCTTTAAGAAAAAGAATACAAAATTGGGTGTAGGAATTTCTAATACAGTTAAACATATACCTACTCTGTAACCTAGCAATTTCATTCCTAGGTTTATACCCAAGAGAAGGTTAGCATATGGCCATAAAAAGATTAGTGGAAGAAAATTCATAGCAGCTATACTCATTGTAGCCGCCCCAAACTGGAAGACAACCCTAATGTCCATCAACAGGCCAATGCATAAACAAAAAAAGGTATATCATACAGTGGAATGCTACTCAGCAGTGAAAAAGAATAAACTGCTGGTATATATAATAACATAGATGAGTTTTGTATACATTATGCTAAGCAAAAGAAGCCAGGCAAATTATTTCATTTTTACATTGTTCTAGAGCTGGCAAAATGAAACTATGGCACTGTCTATTAGAATGGTTAATTTGAAAAAAAAAACAAAACATCTAAAATTTTGGTGAGGACACAAAATGGAAAAATCACTTTGGAAAACAGTTTGACACGTTCTAGTTTCTAATAGAGTTAAACACCCACTTCCCATGCAACCCAGCAATCCCACTCCGTGTTGTTTAGCCAAATGAAATGAAGTCTCCAGTCACACAAAATCATGCATAGGAATGTTTACAGTGGTTTTCTTCGTAACGGCCTCAAACAGAGAACAACCAGTGTCCCTCAGCTGGAGAATGGATAAGGAAATTGTGATATACCTACTGATATAACAGAATACAATCCAAGAATAAAAAAGAACAGGTCACGGATCCACGCCAAAACAGAGGTATTTACATGCTCCATGTTGATGAAAGACCCTGCACCCACAAGGCCACATACATACTCTATCGATTCCATTTATATGACGCCCTAGAGAAAACAGATCAGGTGCTGCAGGAGGCTGGGGTGCAGGGAGCGGCTGGCTGCAAAGGCCAAGGGAGAAATTTGGGGGAGATGGAAACGTTCTATACCTTTTAAAAATATATTTTTATTGATTTCAGAGAGGAAGGGAGAGAGAGAGAGATAGAAACATCAATGATGAGAGAGAATCATCCATCAGCTGTCTCCTGCATGCCCCCTACTGGGGATTGAGGCCAGAACCAGGGCATGCGCCCTGACTAGGAATTGAGCCTTGATCTCCTGGTTCATAGGTTGATGCTCAACCACTGAGCTGTACCGACCAGGCTGGAAATATTCTATATCTTGATTGTGATGATGGTAACATGACTCTGTTTATTTATCAAAGCTCACAGAATTGTGGCCTTCACTTTTGAATATTTCTACTTCAGCAGAAGGCCTATATGTTTTAGAGACCATGAGGGCAATAGCCTGCAGAGAAAAATCAATATATTAGACACAGGAAATATCCACCAAGAGACTTAGCCATGAGCATCCACGTAAAACTCCTTTCTATCTCTTAAAGGCACAGGCACTTTGGGCGGGCAACAGTGAGCAGCATGTCCTTTCTTCTCCAGGAATTCTACCTCATGACCTGGGAATCTGGACATCTGCTTATTAGATTAGGGAAATCTTCCCTCTTGGCTGAGAGAGACCTGGCTCTCAGGAGATAATTCATCTTATTAGTCATTTTACAGTGTCCCTTCCGGTCTATGCTTTTTCACTGCTGAGTAGTGTCCCATTGTATGAAATACCTTGTTTATTTACGCATTGGCCTGTTGATGGACATTAGGGTTGTTTTCTAGTTTGTGGCTATGATGAATAAAGCTTTTTTTATTGTTGAATTGTAGTCTGTTATATCAGTAAGTATATCATTATTTCCTTATCCATTCCCCAGCTGAGGGACACTTGGCTGTTCTTGAGGCTATCATGAAGACCCAAACATTCAATGGCTCAGTACAATAGAAGTTAGTTAAAGCTCAGCCATGTGGCCACTCTGAACCAGAAGGGACACTATAAAATGAAGTCTAGGTATGTGCCAGAAAAAGGGGGGAAATGGACTTGGGGGACAGCTGGCAGTCTCTTTCACATTCTGAAAGCATCCAAAATAGGAAATGACACCTTCAACTGCTTTGCTTACCAAGGATTTGACTTAAATCTAAGCAGCTATTCACATCTCTACTATTTTTTAAAATACACACACACACACACACACACACACACACACAGTCTAGAGGCCCAGAGCACAAATTTGTGCACCAGTGGGGTCCCTTGACCTTGCCTGTGGGATCGGGCCAAAACCATCTTTCCAACATCCCCCGAGGGATTCCAGATTGCAAGAGGGCGCAGGCCAAGCTGAGGGACCCCACCGGTGCATGATCAGGGCCAGGGAGGGACACGGGAGGTTGGCCAGCTGGGGAGGAACCGCAGGAGGGCTCCAGGGTGTGTCCAGCCCATCTTGCTCAGTCCCAATCTGCTGGACCCCAGCAGCAAGCTAACCTATTGGTTGGAGCATCTGCCCCCTGGTGGTCAGTGCCTGTCATAGCGACTGGTTGACCAATTGACTGTGTGCCTCCTGGTGGTCAGTGCCTGTCATAGTGACTGGTCGACCAGTTGACTGTGTGCCCCCTGGTGGTCAGTGCACGTCATAGAGAGTGGTTGAATGGTCTTAGCATAGCATTAGCATATTATGCTTTGATTGGTTGAATGGCTGACCGGACAACCAGACACTTAGCATATTAGGCTTTTATTACATAGGACTTTTTTTTTTTTTTTTTTTTTTTTTTAGAGAGAGAGAGGAAAGGCGAGGGGGAGAGAGAGAAACATTATGTGAGAGTGAAACATCAACCGCCTGCCTCCTGCATGCCCCCTACTGGAGATCGAGCCCACAACCCGGGCATGAGTGGGGGATGACACCCACCCAACTGAGCCACACCTACCAGGGCACATCTCTACTATTTTTATCAGTAATTCTGATAGAAAGATAAAGGCCAGGGGCAAAGAAGGTGAACAACCTTAAGTAACAGAAGACTTAAGTGAAGTGAAGACTATTATAATTATGGGCTTGAATGAGGCTGATAAATTATTTGTGGGTTTAATAATGTCACCATTCTCTTTGTTCTCTATACTCATAGATAAGTGATAGGGGTTGAAAATTTATTGGCAAGGCTAAATTTTTCTTTGATACAATACTTACTAGGCAAACCAAGAACTATTATCAGGTATAGCTGCTTTTGAGTTGACCTGTTCTTAGATGGAAGAATAGGACACTAAGATGTTAATCAGGAGATCTTTCTAGGTTTTGCACATGTTTTCTTAAAAAGTCAAATGCATTTCTGTATAAGCAAGGGAAGGTAATGGCACTGGGGAAAAGTACCCCAAAGAAGGGATACAGACTTAGATATTCAGGCATCACTTTAGGACAATTCTAATAACAACTAGTGACGATATGTAGTGAACAGGTATAGTTACAACAAAGACTCACAAAATGTAGGCCATCATTAGCAGGAGCAGTGGAAACAAAACACAGTACTACCCTGTCTTTGTATTAAAATATGAAAGCCCACAGCTGGGGGCCTCTGGGAGGTGCTGGATGCCAATTATAAAGAGATAATGCTTCCTGGGATGGCACAAGTAAGGACAAGTAGATAATCAAGGGGAGAAAAATATACTCTGTGAAGATAAACTACAAAAAAATAAAGGCAGCCATTTAGTCATGAGGAGTAGGTGCTCAATAAATGTTTGTGAAATAAATACATAAATAAATCAAAGCCTATCGAGTAGAACATAGATTTATTTACCAAATACTGGAAGCAGTGATTAAAGAGATGAATTTAGTACCCTCACAAAAAAAGAAAGAAGTGTTTTATTATTTATTTTTTTAAGACTTGTTAATTGATTTTTTAGAAAGAGAGGAAGGGAGAGGAAGAAAGAATCGTCAGTGTGTGAGTGAAACATTAATTGATTGCCTCCTCCAGCCGGAAACCCAGGCATGTGCCCTGACTGGGAATCGAAACAACAACCTTCCTGTGCATGGGTGACACCCAACCAACTGAGCCACACTGGCCAGGACAGGAAGAAGTACTTTACAAAGTAGTAAACATAAGGAGCTTGTTTCTTTAAGAGGCAGAACGTAGAAATATTAGTAAGTCGGAGAGTGTATAAATAAATTCATGGGCAATATATCACTAACGGGTTATTAAGGGAAGCAAGGCAAGGTGGAGGGTTATCTTTGGAGACTGCTGCTAAAATGTAATGTAACCTGGGGAAAGTTATCCAACTTTCTTCAAATTGTTCCTCACTGTTACCATCAGAAAAAAGAGCACGGATTGAGTGATCCATGTGTCCCAGCATCTTAGTTCCTTCCTGAAAGCAAGCATTTAAGGTAAAACCAGATGCAAAAAAGGGTATTGTTTTTCTCTTCAGCATTCCTAGGTGGAGCCTGCCTGCTCGGAGATGCGGAGGAGGGCTCTGTGATTGATGACCACTGATTTAAAAAGGCATCAATGATAATGGAGGGGTGGGGCCACTCGTCTGCCCATCTGTGTCCCAAGGCAGTCCCAGGAATAATGGCGGTGGAGTTTCACCAGCCTGTGGGGGTGGGGTGGCAATTAATTAAGTCAGGAAGATGGAGAGTAAGCACACTAGTTATTTTTGGTTGCTGTGTCTCTGGAATAAAGGCCTGAGTGAGGAAGGAAGCCAGAGGTGGAGAGAAAAGGGGAGCCAAAGGCACCAGCGTACCCACCCCCCACTCCCACACACACACCACAGTACACCAAGCTTTGGTGCTGGAGAGCTAGTCCCTTGGGACCAAGGGTGGCCATTTCCTCCAGAAAAATGCACATGGTCCCCTCCCGCCCACACACACCTGTGCTGGAGGACCACAGCCGGGAAGGTCCGTGTGGCATCCTGGGAGAATGGAACTGTGAGAATATGGGAACCAGCCCAGTTTATCTGCACAGCCCTGGGGACATCCTTTGAACTCTGGTTTCCGTTCTGAGATTTCCTCTTTGATCTCACACATTCCCTGTGCTGGGCTACTGTGCCATCTGAGCAGTTCCTCTTCTAGGCACCTTGTCTCAGGACAAAGGTGTTGGCAGTGATAATTGGCAGGTTGCACCCTGAGTCTTCCTGGCACCAGCGATGCTGTATCACTTGGACGTAAGCATCGCTTGGATGCTGTACCCTATGGACAATTGTGTTTTTCCTTTCCCTGCTCTGAGGCTTATTTCTGCATGTTCTCTGTTTTTCTGTCTGCCCCGTGCCACCTCCCCCTCCCCCTTGTGCCCGCCCTCTCTCTATTGCTCACTCAGGCAGGATATTTTTTCCATCTACAAAATGTAGCAACACATTTATTACCCCTGGGTAACTCCACAGACAATCAAGAAAATGCATTTCAGCATGATGAAGTGTCATGAACAATGAATGTATAGCAGAATAAATTGCTTGATAAATGAAGAAAAACATTTCACTAATGCAAAGTCCAGGACTATCTGAAGGTAACAATTTACTTCAATTAACAGTTTGGAAAAAAAGCTCAAGAGTTTTTTTTCCTCCTGATATTTATAAAGGGTTTCAGCCTTATAGAGGTCAATTATTTAGTCAGTGGGTTTGTTAGGAAGGAGGGTTGCCATCACTGAAGGTTTGCTCATTCTTTAGGTCGGGTAACCTTCCACAAAATGAAAGCCCCTACTATGTGCCTGGTACCTAGAAGGCACTCAATAAATGTGTGCTGAATGAAGGAATCCTTCCTTGTGACACTGGCCAGGAGATAGACACTGCAGCTTCAGCCAATGTTTTCTTTGTCCATGTCCTTGGGAAATTAGAGTTCCACTGAGATATGGGGACCCTCCATACAATCACTTTTCTCCTGTTTCATATACTTGGAGTTGTATGAAATATTTCTTTTGAGAAAGGAGTCCTGCTGCTTTTAAGAAAATATGTTTGACTCAACTCCTTCCCTCCCCAGGAGGAAGTTAAGAGCTGCTATTTTATTTTATTTATTTTATTTTATTTTATTTTATTTTATTTTATTTTATTTTATTTTATTTTATTTTTTTGTCTGATTGCTTTGTGTTGAGCAGGGTGAGAGTCTAAGGCAGCCGTGGGCAAACTCCGGCCCGCGGGCCGGATCCGGCCCGTTTGAAATGAATAAAACTAAAAAAAAAAAAGACCGTACCCTTTTATGTCATGATGTTTACTTTGAATTTATATTAGTTCACACAAACACTCCATCCATGCTTTTGTTCCGGCCCTCCGGTCCAGTTTAAGAACCCATTGTGGCCCTCGAGTCAAAAAGTTTGCCCACCCCTGGGCTAAGGAGTCAACCAGCCCCACGTGCTCTCTCCATTTTCCCTCCAATGGATTAGTCTAGGTTGGACCTATTGGAGCTCCAATACTGTCAAGACAGAAGCCAATCCTCTGGGAAGCCGCCTCAGGAAAGTTAGGGTGCTGGATGCATGACCCAACACCTTCTTTCCCTATGTAAAGCCAGGAGTAATATCTACATACAGTGGAACATTATTCAGCCTTAAAAAGGAAGGAAACTCTGCAATATGTGGAAACATGGATGAAGCTTGAGGACATTATGCTACGTGAAATAAGCCAGTCACAGAAAGACAAATACCGCGTGGTACCACTTGCAGGAGGCATCTGAAATAGTCAAATTCATAGAATCAGAGTGGAAAGGTGATTACCGGGGGCTGGGATAATGGGGAAAGGAAATTGTTGCTTAATAGGCATAGAGTTTCAGATTTGAAAGATGAAAATTTTCTAGAAATTAATCGTACAGCCTTGTAGCTGCGGCAACAATAATGTGTAGCACATGTAAACATTTCTTAAGGAGAGAGATCTTGTTTCTGTTCCCATCACAGTGAAATAAAATAAAAATGGTGAACAGCATTTTCAATTGATTTGAGAGAAAGAAACATTGATTTGTTTCACTTATGTATGCATTCATTGCTTAATTCTTGTATGTGCCCTGACCAGGGATCAAACCCTCCAACCTTGGTATGTCAGGATGATGCTTTAACCAACTGAGCTCCCTGACCAGAGCTAAAATAAAAGAAACTTTTAAAACACAAAAACATGTTTGTAACCCATGGATTTATAGCAAATATATATTGTTCTGTAACTAAATATAAATACACAGGTGGAGGATCTTTATCACCTATATCCTGAACCATATGCAAAAGCAGAATAAGTTCTTATTTATTGCTCATCAGGGTCTACCACAGTTTGTCTACTCAAAATCTGTGGGTACATAAACAGCAATTGCAGATTTCATGGGAGCGAACCCAAACCAGACCTAGTGAGTCAAAAATCTGCATTTCAGCCCTAGCTGGTTTGGCTCAGTGGATAGAGCATCGGCCTGCAGACTGAAAGGTCCCAGGTTTGATTCCGGTCAAGGGCATATGCCCAGGTTGCAGACTCTATCCCTGGTAAGGGGTGTGCAGGAGGCAGCTGATCAATGATTCTATCTCATCATTGATGTTTCCATCTCTCTCTCTCCCGCTCCCTCTCTGAAATCAATAAAAATAAAAATAAAAAAATCTGCATTTCAGCAAGATCCCTAGGTGATTGTACGCCACCTCAAAGGATGGTGTCTTTGACGCTGTGGTTTCCTATCCTTCTTAGAGCACTGGGAACCCAGTGGACAGCTAGACTTCTCTTTCTTCAGGCAGAGTTAGTAGTGACAAAGCTGAGTAGACACAGCAGGGAAAGAAGGGAGAAGCAGAGCATGAGGTGATTAGATTTGAATAGCTAACTGCACACCCAGGCTGTGTATTTGGCTAAAGAACAGAGTCAGAGCACAAATAATTGAAATAGACTACATTTCCTGAACTGCATTTCAGCAATTACTCATTTTAACCTCTTCTTATAATAAATCTTCTACCATTGCTACTAACAAGAGGTAAAGTGAATGGAATTTAAGTTTCGGCTCCTTTCTCCACTCTTTTGCCATGTGAAATTACTAACAAGGGATGACAGATTTAGAAAATAGGTAACAGAAAAAAAGGAGAAGAGAAAAGGGGAAAGAGAAGCTAAAGTACTAATCAAAACCATGATAACCAAGCTATGGCCTCTGAGAAAAGAAGGGCTGATGACATATTAAATTGAAAGCGCACCCCCCCCAGCCCCCTTATAATCAAACTTTGTTAATTACAATTGGAAATAAAAGTTTAGTGATGCAGGCTAATTTTTACCCACAGTATATTTTTAAATTGCATGCACCCAAACAGACTTTAATATTTTTTGAGCAATTGCAAGAGAGCCTATAAATATCTTTCAGCTCCATTTTATCTTCCTTGTAACTTAGGGTTGTGGTTCTTGATGAATGATTTGTCATCTTTCTATATGATTTTGATCATATCATTTCGCAGCACTGTAGGAGGGCACTTATGTGGTTTAGCTGCAAAACTACCCATTAAGTGATGAATAAAAAGTCAACAACATTATCCACATCATTAGCTTATGCAATAAAAAGTGATTAAATACAGCTAGCTTTCAAAATGCATGTAAAAAGTATCCAACTAAAAGTATAAACTTGTATAGTGTTTACATTCTGTTTGAATTGAATTGCCTTAAATAACAGAAAATCACCATCCCCCCTCACTGATTACCATCAACACTTCAGTCCTCATTAGATTATGAAAACTGAAAAAAAAAATGGTTGGACCCAGCTGTGATTACATTGCCAGTATTGCTGCCCTTCTCATTGGATAAACCCTTCCAAACTGACCATTCTATCTTCAGTAAAAAAGGATTAGAACATGCGCTTTGGGTTTGCTGGGGGCAGGAGTGGGGTGTATGAGAGAGAGAAAGATTTATTATTTAAGAAATACATATTTTTTTTGTGTTTGTTACCAAAAGATTTGGTGAGTTAGATTTGGCTATTTTGCCTCTCTGATTTTAGGGACTCCCAGAAATCATGGGGAATTCCAACCTGTTTCCACATACCTGGACTTCTTGGGGTGGAGGTGGTGGAGAGGGAGCACCCAGGGACTAGGGAGACTACAGCTCTGGAACACCCTTCAGGCGGCTGAGTCATGCCTTATTACTGAAGCTACTTGGAAGGCCACCAAGTCTCAGTTCCCTACTTATCATCAGGAACTCCTTTTAACATTCACAAACCATGTACAATAACAATCAATATTGGTCACACCTCCTCATCCAAAGTTTGCATCCGGTTATGGGCGTTGTAATTTAATCTATTTTCACCATGGAATTATGTCATATTTTCACAACAAACATTTCTGACCTC
Organism: Myotis nattereri; assembly: GCF_964212035.1. NCBI lineage: Eukaryota > Metazoa > Chordata > Mammalia > Chiroptera > Vespertilionidae > Myotis > Myotis nattereri. Next base: position 63,615,436 of record NC_138082.1, on the reverse strand, counting down.
TCAGCAACATCCCTGCCAATCACCGCTTTCTCTTTGAAACATTCTCTTTCCTAGTTCCCATGACACGGGATTAGCCTGGTGCTCCTTCTCTGTCTCTGACCAATCATTCTCTCTTTCTCTCTCTTTGAGTGGCTCTTGCTCCTCAATCTGAATTTTAGACATTGATGTTCTACATGTTCACTGTGGTCATCAGTCTCAGAGTCTCAGACTGCTTCTAGTGGCTTCTTACTCTATTCTCTCACCCTATTCAATCTCATTCATTCCATGACTTCAATGATTATTACATAATAATGACTCCTTAGTTAATATCTTCAGCTCAGAGCTATTTGCCAGGTAGCAGAGTTATGTAACAGCTTTCTTCTCAATAGCTCTGCTTGGATTTTGACAAACATCATTTACCCCCTCACAATGGGTTCCTCTTATTTCCCATTCAAAGACACCTCAGCTCAATGAAAGTAAGCTATAAAATAAGGCATATATATCCCTTGACATCTGCCTCTCCCTCACCATCTATATTCAATCATCACCAAGACATCATTTTAACTTTGAAATCTCTCTCAAATCTCTCCAACTACACTATCACCCTCCTAGTACAAGTTTTATGTTCCACCAGGATTATTTTGATTGGACCTCCTCCAAATCGTTTTCTACACTATAGGTAGTAATGTTTTAAAAATGCAAATCTAATCATGACTCTCCAAGTTTAATAGCTTCATATTGCTCTTGGGCTAAGGACCAAGCATCCTTAACTGCGCCTGCAAGGATTATACAAACATACCTCCGATGACTCAGCTGGTCTCATCTTTTCCCCTGGTTTACCTCTGGGCTCTGCCACACGGGCCTTGTATTTCTGTTCCTCACATGTCCCAGGCTCCTTCTTTACTCAGGCCTTTTACCCACTAGTTTTTATTTCTGGGTTCCTGTCTCTCCTTTGCCTCTTTCCTATTATCACTTCTCAAGATTTTATCTCAGACTTCATTTCTCTTTTCACTTTCTCACTCAGAGTATCTATCCACTCCTAGGGTTCCAGGAATCATTTCTGTGCAGACAGTATCCAAATACACCCTTTTAAACCTGCAAATGAACATTTACAATAATATTAAAACTAAATGCTTTATAAATGTCTTAACTTCAATATGTCCTAAATTGAACTTCCCCCAAATCCGCTCCTTCTCATATCTTTATTTCCTGGTAATGGTACCACCAGTCTTAAAGCCACTGACTTTTATCCCCCTCCTCCCCCAAATAATCCTAAAGCCATTAATAGTCACCCCCATCCCTCCTCCTAGCCCCTGCAAATAATTCATGTACTTTCTGTCTTTATGCATTTGCTTATTCTAGACACTTCAAATAAATAGAATCATACACAGCTTTTTGTGTCTGGCTTCTTTCACTTAGCATGTTTTCAAGGTTCATCCATGTTGTAGCATGAATTAGTACTTAATTCATTTTTATAGCTGATTAATATTCCATTATTGATATACCAAATTTATTTATCCATTCATTAGTTTATGAATATTTAAGTTGTTAACACTTTGGGGCTATTTTAAACGATGCTGCTATAAACATTCTTGTTCATATTTTTGTGTGAATATATTTTATTCAGTTCTTTTGAGTATTCTTAAAAGTGAAATTCCTGGGGCTTTAAAATAATTCTCTTCCTTTCCATGTTTTTTAGCTCTACCTGTCTCAAATTAAAGCTCTAATTCTGTCACTCAAATGGTCAACAAAACCTCAATGACTTCCCAATGCCAACTGAAGAAGCCACATCCTTAAATGGACATTAAAAACCTCCTCCATAGTATGAGCCTTGGCTAATATTTTGGTCTGAACTTCTGTAGTGTAAAAGTTGACTTATTTTTTCCTGAACAATCCCAGCCATACCTCAAATTAAAAGCATATGGGCTTGACTAATCCTTTCCTGGTACTTCCATAAGCGCATCCACTTATAGTCGGGTACAAGGCCTAAAACAACGGGCAAATTCTAGAACAATGCACATAGTAGGTATTCAAATATGTATTGAATGAATGAAAAATGTATGAGTAAAAGAAGTATTTGTTTTCATATCTCTTTACCATGTGTTTATTGAATTCATTCATCACCACTTCTCAGGCAATAAACCACCTGAGGGAAAGGGCTGTATCTCAGACATCTTTCAGGTCTCAGCTGGTAACAATACTTGGAATATACTAAGTTTTCAATAAATACTTGTTGAATGACTGCATCATCCATCAATCAAAACTAAACTGTACTATTCCCTAGTCTTTAGGCATGCTTTGAACCTCCCCACTGCTTTGACTTAGAGAACACTGTTCTTTCGGGCTGGAATGCCATCCATCCATCCTAAATGACCCATGTCAAATAACACGTCCTCTCTTTCTCCTTTTTTCTCCCTTAGTTCTTTAAGAAATAGTCTCACATACACTCTTGACGCACTTTATTAGTAACTCTCACATAGACAGTCCTATTCTTCATTCCCTTATAGACATGTTTTAACTCACCTAATCCCATCCCTAACTATCCATCCCTCAATTATAAGCTACATAAGAAGATGAAATCTGTATTATTGCTAGCTAAATGCTTTACATATATGTAGATATTTAAGGACTGAATCAGAAAACAATTTACAGTGGGGCCTTGACTTACGAGTTTAATTCGTTCCGAGACCGAGCTCGTTAAGTCAAATTATTCTATCAACTCAATGCAAAAAATCGGCTGAGAGACAGTTGGTATCTCAAAAAACTTGTTAGTCGGGACACTTGTAAGTCAAGGCCCTACTGTACTTGATTTTTAATTGATTGGTTGAACGTAAGAGAATACAGTAGAACTCGTACTTTTCTTCACCTTGCGTTTTCCTATTTCAGCATATACCATTAAACCACACTCAGAAATAACCTTTGATTCCTCTCCTTTCACTGTGCATACATCCAATCTATCAGCAAGTTGTATTGATTTTAACTTCAAAGTAGATTGTGAGTTGTTCCACAACTCTTGCAACAACCTTGCAACTGGTCTCTTTACTTTTACTCTTGTATTTCTATGAGGCTAAATTTGTATATTCTTCTTATTAAATTTAGGTTAAATGTATACATTAAAAAAACATACATCAGCTTTATGGCTTTTTGATGCACTTTGATTAAATCCAAAGTTCTACATATGACTGGAACCCATCCTCTTGAAGGTTGTCTTTGCCTCCCATTCTTGATGTTCCCATCTCCTCCCATTCTCCGCGCTGCTCACTGTCTGACATTGACACTGGCCTGAAGAAGTGTGGAAGTCAGATTTTACTTCCCATTCTGCTAAAAACTGTTCAACTTTGGAGGAGTTTATTTAGCTCTGGGACTCAATCACTTAACTTTAAAATGAAGGGACTAGACTATATGGTTGTAAATGGTCTCTTTAATTATCTTCAAAGTTCCTAAGTCACTTGTCTTATAGACAAGTTCCTAAGTCACTTGTCTTACAGCTAGGATGGGTTATTAGTAGAAATCGTTTTAAAAACTGCTAGACAATAACAAAATGCATGTTGGCAATCCTATCTGTAACAATTTATTTTGTTCAAGCAAATACATCTTCTGAGACCAGTGCTTCATAAAGTATATATGTGGCTGAATTATTCTGCTTTCTTTTTAATAAATGAGGATTTCAGCTCTTCCCTAAAGAGACTGCTGCTAGTTCAGACATGTCATGTTGATTTATTTTGTTGACATATTACTTTATCAGAAAATGTTTATAGGCTTTTTTTCTTTTAGTAAATATCTGTTTTGGCTGGGAAGAAGGTTTATTATTGCTGCTGTAACAAATGACCACAAACCTGGTAGCTTAAAACAACGTGTTTATTATCTTACTAGAAATGCATGAAATTCGTGCAAGCGGCTTGGCCCCCTCAGCCCTGGCTGCCTCGGCCAGCACTCGCAGCTCTGCCCTGCCCTTGTAGTCCCGGCTTTGTCCAGAAGGACATCCAGAGGTCATTTGGCTGTTCAGTCTAATTAGCATACTAGCTCTTTATTATATAGGATAGTTCTGGAGGTCAGAAGTCCAAAATGGATTTTACTGGACTAAAATCAAGGTGTTGGCAGGGCTGGTTCCTTCTGGAGCCTATAGGAGACAATGTTTCCTTGCCTTTTCCAGTTTCTAGAGACTGGATGCATTCATTGGCTTGTGGCCTCCTTTCATGCTAAAAGCTAGCAATGGGAAGTTAAGTCTGACCCTATGTCAACTCTTCCACTTCCTTCTTCCACATTGAGGTCCCTTATAATTACTTTGGCACACCTGAATAAACATAAAATAAGGAGTTTTAGTAACCTTAATTCCATCTACAACCATAATTCCCCCTTGCCATGTAACACATTTCACAGATTCTAGGGATTAGGAAGGCAACCATTATTCTACCTACTATGGGGCAGGGAAAAGATTTCTATTAATGCCTCTGGTAGTTCTTGTGAGGTTTTTTGTTTGTTTGTTTGTTTTGTTTTTATTGCCATCTCCTCCAAAGACAAATGGCATGATTTTATTTTGTCTGGAATGGTAAAAAATGATTAAGTTCAACACTCTTCTTTCAGAAACATATAAAATGAGCCCAGAGAGATTACACTATTTTGCCAAAGACACCTGTGAGGTATCCAGGACTGAAATCTATGTTTTCTTTTAACTCAGTGTTTTTGCCAACACAGTGGCCATGATGGCAGCTACTATTCTGTTTGGCATTACTGCAATTCTATTTTTATGTTTGACACACAAATCTTGGTTCTGTGTGTGTTATATCCCATTATTTAAAGTAATGTTTAATTATTCATGGAAATACATTTAAAAACTTTGTTGTTGAATAAATGACTGAATCAACCAATGAACACAAAATTGCTTTATTCCCTGATTCTTGGACATGCTCTGGAATTTAGCATCTTTCAATTAAGTATTTGTAGAGCAAATCTTATGTATAAAACAAGGAGTTAGTTAAGGAAGAGGATGTGAATAAATATAAAATGCAATGTCTGTGATAGTTCAGGACTCATAATTTTTTGTTGGGAAGATAAGACAATAATACTTTAAAAAGTTAGATCACAAGGCAAAGTAATGTGGGATTAGTTGTTAAATGAAAGGATTGGGTCAAATGTTGTTACTGAAGTTCAGCAGAAGAGAACAGTATGGATGATTTAGAGGAGGTGGTTTATGAGCTGGATTTGTCTTATTAGAAAGAATGCAGATAGGAAATGGGGAAGTGGAGAACAGGATGCTGTAATAGAGGAAATAATAAGAATAAAGGCTTGGAAATTGAAGCTAATATGTTTGGGGATACAGTAAGAAGACTGCCCAGCCTGGAGTTAAAGTTTAATATAGGAAATGGTCGATGACAAAGTTGGATAGAGAGCATTGGACAGTTAGTGAACTCTGAGGGCTATAGTTTGAAAATATGAATACTAAAGTCAAGGAATGCTTGATTTTGTTATTTTTATAATGATTTGCATTTTTTTCTCTGGCAGAAGCAAAATATCTTACTTTCAGGGATTTCAAAAAGCTCTTGGTTTTGACAAACTATCACACATAGATACACAACTACACTATTAAAAGAACACCAAAAATAAAAGTGGGTACTATATATTTTTAAGTGCCTACAGAACTGAGAAATGAGAATTGGGGAAAGTAAATATTATATATTTTAGGAAATCTATTTTGAAATAGCTCAATCCATGTCCCCTCAATTCATGGAATCAACAACTCTGGAGTCCTCCTTTGCATTGAGTATTATTTCATAGAAAGGAGATTTTTGAGTCAGGAAAAATTCCCTGGAGGTAGTGATGATTTGTGAATATAAACATGCCTGATGAGCAAGGTAGGAGAAGCACTTAAATTAAGTGGGAGCAAATATGCCAAGGAAAAGCTTTGAGATATGAATAATTAAATTGGGAAAGCCAGTATACAAAGGTGTGTGTTGGGGGCGAGAGCTGAAGAATATTAGAAGATTTAATTGAAAAGGTACACAGGATGCAGATGATGAAAGTCCTTATACACTATGCTGATTACTTTGGATGTCGCCATTTAGGGCAGTTGTTTCTAAACAGAGTCTATGGAGCTCCAAAGTTCTCCTACTAAGGGGGCACTGTGCAGGGTTCTGAGGGAATGGAGGAGGCTTCTAACACTCTCCCATTGTCCACTAAGGCTTAATATAATAATTATATTGTATTTGTTTATGTCCTATTTAAGTATTCAAACAAATATTTGCAAAGCTAAAACGATTACGAAGTACTTGAGGCAGACAACTACTGTCTAGACCAGTGATGGCGAACCTATGACACACGTGTCAGAGGTGACACACAAACTCATTTTTTTGGTTGATTTTTCTTTGTTAAAGGGCATTTAAATATATAAAATAAATATCAAAAATATGTCTTTTTTTTACTATAGTTGAAAATATCAAAAAATTTCTATATGTGACAGGGCACCAGAGTTAAATTAGGGTTTTTCAAAATACTGACACGCCAGCTCAAAAGTTCGCCATCACTGGTCTAGACCATACCATCTTGAATGCTCTCGCTCTTGTCTGATCTCAAGAGGAAGCTACAGAAGAATTTCGAGTAACACAAAATCAGGTACATTTTAGAAAAATCACTCTGAATCCACAATAGAGTATTAATCTCCAACCAAAATTGGCTGTGTTCCAAGTCAGCTGTGTTAAATTAGTTGTTGTCAACTGGCATGAACATGTCTAGTCTTTTTTAAAGCTCACAGATTTTTTTCTTTGACTTCCGAATGCATTAATTTTCTGATGAGAAAAACTCGTGGAGGTCTAGCAGGCAGAGGTAAAGGAAAACCCATTATATTCAGAAGGCTGTAGGGAGTTACAGCAGTTTCCTGAGATCTCTGTAGGCGCTCACATTTCAGAGTCCTCTTGTGGTCAGACCTGTTGCTTCTAAGACTTCTACAAATTCAGAAAACAGATTACAGTTACAGTTTGTGTGTGTGTGTGTGTGTGTGTGTGTGTGTGTGTGTTTACCCTTGTCATCATGTGGCTGATTATGGGCTGCAGCTCCGCCCAGCATCCGGAGAGAGTATTCTACCACATAACACTAGCCTGGGAAAACATCAAAATTTGAAGTGTGGTTTCTATTGAATGCCTATTGTTTTCAAACTGCCATAAAGTTGAAAATTGTAAGTCAAACCATTGTAGTAAAGTTCTGGTTATGGCATTTACAATTTTCTTGATCTTCACTAAACTATATACACAGTTGCTTATGTTAAATAAGTATAGAAATTATAGACGAATAAAGAAATTCCACTTTATTCATTTATCATGCTGGAGATTGCAATATTAAGAATTATAATCTCATCTATATTTTATTGGTCAGTCTGAAAACAGTGCTCTTTTTCTAAAACTACAACTCACAGGCTTGTGAAACTTTTAGTTTCCAAAGGCAGCAGAACATGCTCTGAGCCACTGCCATGTAATTGACCATCAAGTCAGACTTCTGGGTGCCTGAAAGTAAACATTTCTCAAAAGCACTTCAAAAGCACTTCAAAACCCAGCAGGGCCCGCTTCCCCATAATCAACGGCCCTTCCTTCAAGTAAAATATCCAAAAGCTATTTCCAAAAGTGAGAAGCTTGGCCAGTGATTTTCACAAGTCCATATAGTATGAAAAATTGGGACTTTCATATGAAAAAGACCTGGGTTTGGGTTCCTGGTCCATTACTTAAAAACGTTGTGGCCTTCAATTATTTATTTTTTTCATTTTCAATTTTCTCCTCATGAATTTAAGATGCCATCACTTACCCAATACTGCTTGTTTTCTTTTCTTTTTATATATGTTTCCCATTCTTCTTAAAAAATATATTTTTATTGATTTCAGAGAGGAAGGGGGAGGGAGAGATAGAAACATCAATGAGAATCATTGATGGGCTGCCTCCTGCACGCCCCCCACTGGGGATCGAGCCCACAACCAGGCATGTGCCCTTGACTGGAATTGAACCCAAGACCCTTCAGTCCGCAGGCTGATGCTCTATCCATTGAGCCAAAACATCTAGGGTACCCCATATTATTTATGTGAAAATTAAATGGGATACTTCTGTAAATTTCAACAGATAATGTTTTTGCAAAAAATTGTTAATTCTAAGCCCTTACTGATTTATAAACAGAGCCATCACAATAGCTGTGAGAAAATAGCAAAATCTTACATAGGGAACTACTTTGCACCAGGGTAGGCCTTGTTAAGACTTGACTATACAAAAACATACACAGATCTGTCATATAAATATTGATACTTTTAAGATCTCTATTTTTCTCACAGTGTATGTATATATCTTTCCAAATTTTTGAGGTGGAATTCTGTTGGATCTAGTGTTTGCATGCTGGGTTTTGAGCATGCAAAACACACCTAACTAAAGGAAAATGTTTAAGTGCTAATACAAGTTTCTGACAAGTCTCTGGGCATGGAATAGCTGGTTACATCTAAACCAGTGAATCCCATGATTACTAAGTTAACACACTATCTATGTATTAACAGCTACGGGAGCATTCCTTTTGTTTGGGATGTTATTGTTTGCGATGGCATTGTTTGTTTTGGTGGGTTTACTCCAAAGTTGTGGTTAGATTAAGTACTAAAATGTTCTGCCAAACAGATTTCCTCTTGAAGAGGCTTGTACTATATTTTTAGGGAAATTCATTTTGGGGGTAATTTTTCCTGTTTCTATGTCCTCAAAATTTGTGCACAGAGATCAGATAACAGCAGCTAAAATTTACTGACCTTTTCAATAGGAAATGGTAACAAATGACTTGCATATGTCATTCCCTCCTAAAACTTACAATCTTCCCATCAAATGGGAGTTATCAGAAAACAAAGTAACTTGTCCAAGGTTGGAAAACTTGTAGATGGTGAACTAAGACCCAAGTCCATCCAGATGTTTTCCAAAGCCTCTCTCCCTCCTTTTTTTGTGGTGATGTTACATAGCTCCTTGATTTCCTAATGAATGTCTGGATAGCTGAACTCAGTGATATTTCATGGCAGGTTGTAATGAAAAAATTTCAAAAGCCTAAAACAAGTTGGAACTTTAAAACTAAGCATGAAAATATAAGCTACATGATTTCCTATAACCAAATGGAAATGAATATATTACAAACTGAAATAGCAAATTATTAGACTACTAGAGGCCCAGTGCACGAAATTCATGCAGGGGAGGGGAGGGGAGTCCCTCAGCCTGACCTGCACCCTCTCCAATCCCGGAGCCTTCAGGGGAGGTCCTACTGACGGCTTGGGCCCACTCCCTGTGGTTCTCTGCTCTCTGTGGGGCCTGCCTGCTCCACACCACGGCTATGGGCAAGCAGGCCCTGCTGGGTGCTGCCTGCGGGCTGCGCTTGCCTGCTCGTGGGTCGTCGCAGCAATGCCTGCTGGGCTCACCTTGCTGGGGTGACGCCGCCAGCATCCTGCCCAGGCCTCTATGGGCGCCACCATATTTGGCGCGGATATTACTCTTTTATTACAGTATGAGAGAACAAAAGATAAGCAGAACATAACTTCGGAGAACTCTGTCAGCATGATTTCCAATGGGGCTGAAAATCTTGTCTTAAGTGTACCTTTGCTATGCCCCCTCCCTTGCACTGTGGAAAATCAGTGGGCTAAAATCTAATCTCAATTCTGTAATTAAGCGTTTTGAATATTTGAGTTAGTTGAGGTACCCAACATTCAATCTTTTAAAAAAAGTTTCTATTGATTTTAGAGAGGGAGATAGGGAGAGGATAGAAAGAAACATTGATGAGAGAGAAACATCAATCAGCTGCCTCCTGCAGGCCCCCTTCTTGGGATGGAGGCCAGAACAGTGCAGGGAATCAAACCAGTGGCATCTTGGTTCATGGGTTGATGCTCTACTACTTAGCCACACCAGCAGGGCCACAGCATTCAATCTTCAATACTGACTAGTCTCTGAATTCTAGGTTCCCATCTCCAAGTACCTCCTAGATATTCCCAAATGGATATTCACCACCATTTTAGCTTGAACACATGTAAATTTAAGAGGGCTATAACCCACAAACTAATACCTGTTAATGAGATCATCAGGACAGGCGTCAGACCCTAGGTCCCAATTGCTGCTGTTCCCCCATGGCTGTCACTCATTACCTGTGTGACTGAATACATCATCTAACCTGTTTCAGGTTTCCCATCTGTGCAATGGAAACAATAATTATTTCATGAGTTTGTTATGAAAATTAAATGAATTAGTACACATAAAGCACTTACACAAGTGCTGGGAATGTAGTGAGCAACATGGGAATGTTGGCTGCTATTATACAATTATTATTATTATTCTCATCCAGGCTGAACACTGCAGTGTTTTGTTTGAATGACTAGATGTGGAGAGGATGTGGGAACAAGGCAAAGAAGTAGTCAACCAACTCCTTTCAATTCTTCTTTTGGAATACTTAACTCATTTTCTACAGCCACCACCCTAATTTAGGTTTCTATTACCTTTGAACTTCTCCATTACAATAGCACTCTTGTTGTCAGTTCCTTCTCTCCTGCAATTCATGCTCTGTACCACCAGAAGTTCTCTTTGTAAATGTTGTTTTAATAGAATTCTTCTCTAACTCAAAAACGTTCAATGTCTAATGCTACAGCATATAGTGAAAATTCCTCATTCTGGGACAGACAATCCCTTCAATCCAGCTCCAACCTGTTTTCCCAGTTCCCTCTTTCTCCCTTCCATGTGAAGGAATCTCTAGGCAAATCAGTGCGCATACTGCTGTGCTCTTCTCCATACAACACTCCTAGGACCCGGCATCCTTTTACTATTCAAACTATCACTATTAAATACTACTTGCTGCTCTAGGGGCAGCTCAAATTTCGTCTCCTCTGAAGGCTCCAGACATGCTATCAGCTCTAACTTGGAGCAGACCCAAGGGGAATCAGAATAAAGTCAAACTTTAATAAATTAGTCGGAATACGCATATATTAGGGATGATTAAGTACAAAAGATATGATGTTTGAGAAATATTCAATGAATTACAAAATTTTAAATTATTCCATTTTTTATTTTCCTATTGTTATAGTGATAGCAAGCAATAACTGAAGTAACTAGCAAAGGCCTTGCTGTAACCTGTTTTAATAAATAATCGTCAATATGTATAACAGAATGCTTGGATTCACTGCTCAAGATAAATCAGTAGCCCTCATTATCTCACTTGTCCGTTTGTCCGTACTACTGTAATACAGTTGCATACCTAAGAAATCTTGCATGCTCAAAAAAGAAAGTCAATGGCAAAAATAGGAGTTTTAGATTCATAATATTATTGAGTAAGGGATTTCAACAATAAAGGTGCATTCTTATAGCCAGACAAGTATAATTATAATACACAAATGTTACTGAGAAATCCAGTAATTTATTATATCAAAGGTATTGGCCTTTCTTTCTTCATTACTTCTAGCACCACTGTTCGACAGGACTCCTTACCATTCCTGTCATCACTGATATGATAAAAGATGCAGAGCTGCCAAACAAAGAGAGTGCTGTGAACAACTTACATTTCCTCTCTGAGAATGGGGAAGAATCTTAATAAGATTGCATTAAAACCAGATGATCAGGTAATATAAGTTGCTATTTCAAAAGCCCATAATGTACTTGAAATTTTTTAAAATAAAGAGTATTAATTTTAAAACAACTTGGCTGATTATCAGAAATCACCAATTCAACATTAGTTAAGATTCAGGAAATCTATAGATTCTAATGCGACCTGGGGCAAATCACTTATGACTAACGGTTTTGAGTTTTCTCACCCAACAAATAAAAGGTATGTTTTGAATACCCAAAACACATCAGTATTTCTATGCCTTTTTCTGTTTTTACTTACCACTCTATGAATTAAAGCCATTTGATTCACTGTAACAAATTGATACATTTACAGGAGCTCATAATTTTTTATAAATAAAAACAATGACGTGTGTGACTATTGAACAATTTGACTTACTGCACTGGAGATTCATTTTCTGTTTTAAAGATAATATGATTAGTTTCATAGACTAATTAATGGCATCTGGGTAACAGCTTTAAGGAAAAAAGTGAAGAAATTAAGTCATTAGCAATGTACAGGAACCTCTTTCTAAATAGTTTAAATTTCAAGCACATAATTGAATACATTTTTACAAAGTCAGAAGCCCCAGATTCTTTGTAAAATAAAAGACCCAAATTTGAGGTATTTCTAGGTAATTAGACGGTGACACCTATTGTCCAAATGTATTATTGCAGCTCATGTTTTTATATACCTAGGAGCAGAGGGTTGAATAATGCTGGCAAAGTCCCAAGTACAAAACTAGAGGTTTTATCCATTTGAGACATTCACATTGTGGATCTAAATAAAATAAACATCCCTCACCTATATAGCTACCTTGCTCTTAGAAGTTGTCTTGTTCACAAGGTATGTGCCTGTGTATGTATGTATGTATATTATGTGAAAGGATACTTATTAGCATTAGGTTATTCCTCACTTTGAAAAGAAGGGGCAGCACTATGAAGTGGAAAGGCCAACAGCTAAAAGCAATTCTAGACAGTTGGGGCCAAACCGTCCAGTACCCACAACAGTAGAGATCTACTATTGGAAATGATTGTAAAATAATAACATTGATTTTTACACATTACTTATGAAATTAATCTTAGTGCTTTTTAGCTACCCTTCAAAATAATCACAATGTTGGAAAAGTGGCTATTTAAGCTTTTAGTCTTTAAGTCACTAGTGAAAAAGAACTTAATTTAAAATAGAAAGCAGGATTAATTTGAAAAGCAGGCTAGGAATTCTGATAGACCTAAATGGAATATATAACATTTTTGTTTTTATTGCCACACTTCAAATTTGCTTGGAGAAACTTGTTAACTGCTATATACAAAAGTTCCATGACAAAATCCATAAAACATTCAATAGTCTCAGTGTTAATATTAGTTTTATCTCCACTGTAGATTTCTTGACCAACTTTGTTTTTTCCAATTAAGTAAAATGATTTTTTTGCCACCTGGAGACGTTATTGTCTTGAATCAATGTAGGTCTTTGGGCTTATCTACATACAACCACGCTGTGTTGATCTACACAGGTTCTAAAGGAACCATAAATGGAGAGCAATCTAACAGCCAAATGCTCATCCATTTGAGATTAATTGCCTCTTTCAGGTCACTAATTCATACCCCTGTCCCAGGAAAGTTAATTTATCTCCCATGAGTGACCACTTGACTCTGCAAAGGTATTTTAACTCACCCAGGCTTAATATAGAACAAATCTTATTACCATAACTTAGTTACAATGCAGTAAACAATTTGCCTTGCTCTTTCCTAGCCAGTTTACTCAGTGCCAGAAGAAGTCTTCTTTGACCCTGCTGGTGATTTAATTCAGTTCAAGGTGCTCCAAATCTGGTATTTTACAATTAAGATGGAATGACATTGGAGATAAAATTTGTATTATTTAAAATAACTTTTTATTTAAGGGTATATAGAGTCACATGCTCGTAAGCAAATGACAAATGAATCTCATGTTCCTCTGTAATTAAGTTCTAAAAAATACTGCTTATTCCAATGCTAAGGATCTAACTTACCATTTTAAAACAAACTGAAGAAATAAAAATATAGCAATCAATGAACAGTAACCATAAAAAAGCAAAAGCAAAAGCCTGAAATAAAAATGATGAGTCATCTAAGCATTCGTTTAATTCTGAAAGTGCTGACTTTTCAGGGTGCTCACAGATTGTACCCGTTCTTTCATTAAAAAAAAAAAAAAATTTTAATTGATTTCAGAGAGGAAGGGAGAGGGAGAGAGTAATATCAATGATGAGAATCACTGATCAGCTGCCTCCACACCCGCTACTGCGGATCAAGCCCACAACCCAGGCATGCGCCCTGACCTGGTTCATAGGTCGACGCCCAACCACTGAGCCACGTGGTCCAGGCTATTGTACCCTTTTCAAGCTCAGTAGCTGTTTGTATGCTTAAAAAATTTAAGTTTGGTTTCTTTCAAGTTCCTCTATAATCTCACCATTAAAAAAAGTTATTGTTTGATAATGCTGCTGTTCAGTTATCAGATTTAAAAAATGAAAATTGAGGACCATAAGATAAACCTAAACTTCAGATAAAAAGCAAGTAACTTTTTAGTATTAGTAGGTACCATGCAACATTTGGGAGCTAGGCAGTATATGTCACTAAATACAGTTTGAATTGTGCTGCAATTGTAAAACAGACTGAACTAATTTGAAACTAATTGGGGATCTCTCTACACAAGGTTTTTGGATTAAAGTGGACACAAAGTTCCAGTTTGACCCCATCAAATCTGGATTCCTGTTCTGAACCATCATTAAATTAGTCAAAATCTGTTATTGGACATCCATGTGATGGACAGTGAGCTGGAGCATCTTCCAGTAACAAAACTGGACCTTTGGCAGATACTTCATGAAGTTTGTGACAAGAATGGCTTTTTACTCTAACAACTACTAAAAATTCAATTTACAGCAAAACAACTAGGCTACGAATACAACCTAGTATTTCAAAAGTTTAATGCCTTTTTAAAAATAGGACAGAACATTAACCATACAAGGGGAAATTTTTGATTAATTGTACTATAATTTATAAAAAAAAAATGCCTTTTTTGTATCATTAAATTGCCACTCCTTTAAAATATAGGAATATTGCTCTTTATGCCAGAATATGTAAGAAGTCATAAGTTAAATATAATCTTATATAAAATAAAAGCAATTAGAGCATCTATTTTTTTTAAAGGAGCCTGTATTCATTTGAATGGGTTGAGGTTAAGATGCCACTGAAATATTTATTTTATTAATTTTAGAAAATATATTTTTATTGATTGCAGAGAGGAAGGGAGGAGGGAGGGAGAAAGAGAAAGAGATACAAACATCAATGATGAGAGAGAATCATTGATTAGCTGCCTCCTGCATGCCCTCTACCAGGGATCACACCCACAACCTAGGCATGTGCCCTTGATGAGAATCGAATCCGGGACCCTTCAGTCCGCAGGCTGACACTCTATCCACTGAGCTAAACCAGCTAGGAGAGTGCTGGGGTCCAACCCCGGATTCCCCTAGGTAAGTCCCCCCCCACCCCAATTGAGAACCCCACTCGGGACGGATAGGACTCCACCATACAAGAAGTATGTCCATGCTTTTCTGAGGAAGGAAAGGTAAATGTAAAGGCATGGGAGGAGGTAGGCCCAAGGAGCCTTATCCTTAACCCCACTGCAGCCTTTCCACCCCGGGAAAGTGCAGGATTGGCAAGCTCTCCCTGGGGTGATAGATCAGGACTCAGGTAATAGCGGAAAGCGCCAATCCTACTCTTAAAATGGATACAAGAGAGCATTTGGGGTTTTTCTTTTTAATGCCTGCTTTTAAAAAATAAAAAAGGGGGAATTTGCCGGGAGCCGGTCCATCCTTGCTGTTTCAAGGGACCTGGCATATATGACATACTGTTCTTAATATGTTTGCTCACCTTCTTGGCACTATGTTTTTTAACCAAGGTCACCTCTCTGAGAAAGGTTGTTTCCCCAGGTAGGGATTTTCCCCCGAAGTTAGGGAGGGAATAAAACCTCTTAACTAAGTGCCAGGAGGGTAATTAATCACTTTAACTACGAACAATCATGCTTGAATAAAACCCCTTAACTAAGTGCCAGGAGGGTAATTAATCACTTTAACTACGAACAATCATGCTTAAGCTACATAATCTTTACTCCCTGGAATGGAGATAAGAAACGCCGTAACCTTTGGAATAGAGATTGATAGGATTGGAATCAACTGGTATAAATACAGATGTAACAAGACAACAGGAGACAGAACCTACACAGAACCTAGAGACAGAAGAACTTCGCTGGAGAGAACATGGCAAAAGATCCTGGACAGAAACTGGCCACAGAACCTAGAGACAGAACCTAGCGAGAGAACCTGGTAGGAGAACCTGGACAGAACCTGGCGACAGAACCTGGCTGGAAAACCTAGCGAGAGAACATGGCAACAGAACCTGGACAGAACCTGGCAACAGAACTTGGCAGGAGAACCTGGAGAGAACCTGGCTGGAGAACCTAGCGAGGGAACATGGCTACAGAACCTGGCTGGAGAACCTGGAGAACCTGGCTGGAGAACCTAGCAAGAGAACATGGACACAGAACTTGGCTGGAAATCCTAACCAGAACTTGGCTAGAGATCCTGGCTAGGCTGCTGATCAACTGAACGCTGTCTCCGTGTCATTCCTTCTTTGCCGACTCCGTCCACACCTTTGGGGACCCCTGGACCTGCTGGGGTTGGACCCCAGAAGGAGAGCATCTGTTTTTATATACGACAAGATCAAAGCAGATTATAACATCGCAACCTCATCTTTCTAGCCTGTTTTCATTTTAAGGAAGCGTATTTAATGAGTATGGCATTTCATGTAAGTACACTGAAGTAAAATTGCAAATGTGACAAAAATGAAATAATTCATTTGGTAGAAGTTACTTGTTCTCCTGAGATTTGTCTCTATTCCTACTTGGCAAAGCCTCACCAATGAAAAGGTGTGATTTTTTTAAAAAGTTCACAATGCTGTAAAAACTAGCTCTGTCACAAATGAGGTATTGCTGTAATGTCTCACAGTTTGCATCTTTTGTTAAAACTGGAGAGATATGATTTAACAGCTTGAGGCATAGTTTTGTCTCAAAATAATCCACATTTATTTATTACAACCAAGAAGTTAAAGAATTATTCCTTTAGTATATATAAGGATGAGATTCATATGCCTTTATACATGTAGTATTATTCTTATTCTTTTCCTATATGTACATTATTTCAAAGTAATACTCAAGACTGGTATAAGAAAAAAAATTAGGAAAAGTTAAATCTAGAATTTTTAATCACATCCATTAAAAAACTACTTTATAAAGATTAATACAATTTCTTAGGAGTCTTAAGCACCACGTTTAAAAAATATTGCAATGGAAAAAAAATACCGTAAGCAAATGTATAATTTATTTTTGGAGAAAATAATTAAAATTAAGGTTTTTCCAATAAAGGGGAGCAGTAACAATATATCATACCATAGTTACATGTTATTTACCACATTCTGTACAATGTGGATGTGCTTAACATGTATTCACAGACAATATGAACTTTTGAGATTTAAAAATCACAAATCCTTGTCAATGCTGTAAATTTACAAATGTTGAAATAAATACCTAGAAATAAGTAAATTTTAAAATCTGAAGCCTTTGACAGTGTTTATAGATCAACCCAAATGCTAAGTAGAAATAGTACAGTAAATAAATTGACATTACTACTAGTTTCCACTTAATTTCTTCATAATATGGCTATCTGGTGTTGCATTCGTGAAGATACTTCCTACAACCACGTGGGTACCCCAAAGATTATGACGAATCACTTTACAGCAGCCAAGGTCATCAATAGAGAATCCTAAATGACGATAGCGTTCATCTGTTTCAAAAAGAGTGGTGTTTGTATATGGTCCAAAAAACTGGAGGAAATTTAAAAAATGAAGTATTTCATTAGCAAGAAAGGCAATGTAGCAATAATTTTTATGCAAACATAAACATGTATCTATTTTAATACTCCAAACATTTTTAAAAAACAAATAATAAAAAGGTCGCATGAAACAAATAAACTGCCCTAACACCTCCTCTCCCCCCAATACCTGTGCATTCTGGAAATGTGAAATGAATGATATAGCAAATTTCATGTTATCTAGGACCAAACACATAACATTGCACCACCTTTAAAGATGGAATAAATTTTAGATAATCATCTGTGGTTCATCTTTATCATTTACAAGAAAAGGAAGCTAAAGTCCAGAGTAAGTTCTGCATTTTTAGTCTATACTCTATCTAACTTGACTTAGAGAAGAAACAGTATATATTCCTGAGATTTAAAAAAATAATTACTATTTTAACCAAAAAAAAACCCCAGAATTTAAAATGTTACAATGTAATTCAGTTATTTTCAAAATATAACTTTGTGTTAATTTTTAAAATTGTTACTTTTCCAAATATTTCTTTTATCATCCATATTTCCTTAATTCTAAAAATATTTTTTCTTCCTTAAAGAAACTACAGGTAAGTAATTTTCAACTAACAAACAATAAACACATCAATTCAATATAAATTAAATAATGAGGATGGGAATAACTTTTTATTATTTTTAATTTTAAAATCCTTAAAGTGATGGAGAAACCTAAGTATGAGTGATAGGGGTCCCTTCAAGTTGTGAATGCAACTGACTCATAGTTGTACTTTTTTGGGTAAAATTGTGAGGTTTGAAAAAAGTCTTAAATAATCTATTTTTACCAAGGTTATAGTTATAAAGAATTTCGCAGTAATAAAATCCATTTCTACTTCAAGTTACATAACCTGGCTTTCAAACTTTTAATTACTCACCGCCAAACCAGATGATGGGTCAATAAAGTCAGCCCAATAACCTTCAGCTCGTAGAGCATAGCATATTTCCTTAGCACCATTGATAAACTGCATAGAAAAAGACAAATAATATGCTCAAGATAGAAGGGCTACTGATTTTTATTTATAATAAATTTTTAAAATAAATGTTTTGCTTCAGAGAATTCAGTAAGATTAGTAACAACTTGAAACTAATAAAGTCATAAGATTATTTTCACCAGTCTAGAAGATTAATGGTTCATATAACATTTTGATTTTTTTCAAGAAGTCTAAATTGTGTATTTTTCTCTAAACTGTTTATTTTAGAAACTAATTCTAATCAGTTTTGTGCTATTGATTCCTCAATTTATCATGAACTATAAGCTATAGTTGCTATTTTGTAACACTATGAAAATATTAGAAATAAGAAAGGAAAAACAAAATGTTCAAAATAAAAAGATCTGAACCATTAATTTGAACAAACATTAAAATCATATACTTGTTTATGTGCCCTTCAAAAACACATCTATCTCCTCTCAGTCATGAAATACTTCTGAAAAGGTACATAGAAATAACAGGATAAATGGATACATGGGATAGGATGCTTACTTTTCATTATAAAACCATTTCTTTTGTATAGTGTATCATTATTATATACCATGTGCATGTATCACCTAGTCAAAATCTTGGCCTCGCCATCCTAATTCTTATGATTACTTTATTAGTTTTATCAGAAGTCTAACCAGTGGAGAAGTAACAAATATTAGGACCCAGATTAGAATGTTAAAAAAAAAAAAAAAAGCACAAAAAATAAGAGACCATAAATGTTTAAAAACAAGGGGATACGCCAGGCCAGTGTGGCCCGGTGGTTGAATGTAGACTCATGAACCAGGAGGTCATGGTTCAATTCCCAGTCAGGGCACATGCTCAGGGTTGCATTCTCTCTCATCATTGATGTTTCTATCTCTCTCCCTCTCCCTTCCTATCCTTGAAATCAATAAAAAAGATTAATTTATACCTATTTTTAAAAAATGGGGTATAGTTCCACTTTCAGCAATAACAGTAATAGGTACCAAACTTGTCATTTGCTGAAAACTATAAAAGTGACAAAAATATATGAGGCAACTATTTTTAGGTCCTGAATAACAGTCAGACAAAACTGTTTTCTTTTGACAGATGGAGAAAAGATGAGGTGATTCCCATATTTTTCAGTTTTGTCTGGGTATACCCTCTAGTCATCAGGCAAAGTGGATTCCAAGCAAATAATGGTGTCACTGCACTGAGGAGGTAGTAGAAAACAAGAATTATGGGCTGCTGAAGCATATGGAATTTGTGCAATAGGTACTGAAGAGGGAGATAAGCAAACAAGGCTCCAGGTAGTTTGCAGCGCAATTGACTGGTTCTATAGTGAAGAGCTGAGCTGTGCACGCACATGGTGAGATTCTGGGAGGCCAAGCAGAAAGAACCAACTGAGAGCTGAATGGTGATATCAGGGTGTGTGCAGTGCTACGTAATATGGATTCCTGGCCCACTCAGAGCAAACAGACTTCACTGACTTCAGTTGATATCCTCAAAAGTAAAAACATTAGGAATATGGGCTATATCCTAAATAAGGGGTTAGCAAGCTATAACCTGAGGGCCCAACCCGAATGGCTGCCTGTTTGTATATAGTTTTACTGGAACATGGCCAGGCCCATTTATTTATATACTGTCTATGGTTGCTTTCGCAATACAAGAGCCAAGTTGAATAGTTGGAGCCTTTGGCTCACAAAGCCTAACATATTTACTATCTGGCTCTTTACGGAAAAAGCTTGCTGACCCCTGCTATAGATGTACTAGTATACAACTTAAGCTAACTTATTTTCTCCCAATACTTTCTTGTAAACTAATGAGAAGCATTAATACAGTGGGGCCTTGACTTACGAGTGTCCCTCCCGACTAACGAGTTTTTTGAGATACCAGCTGTCTCTCTGCCGATTTTTTGCATTGAGTTGATAGAGTAATTTGAGTTAACGAGCTCCTTAACGAGCTCAGTCTCGGAACGAATTAAACTCATAAGTCAAGGCCCCACTGTACTGTTCTTTAGATTACCTTCACACTTAATATTTCTATTTATTGCTGTATTTAATTAATCCTCGTAATTCTTAAAAATAGAAAAACTACTGAATGATGTAGAAAAGTCACTAGAATATATATCACTATCATGCAGAGAGGTGTTATACACAAACTGTAAGGAAAGAAAAAACAATACAATCAAATGTTTGTAATGTTTAACTAAAAGAATCCCATTATTATCACAAAAAGATCCAGTTTAAGTATTTCTCTTAAGGTTTCTATTCGTCAATATTGAATACTGACATCTGCTGGAAAAATACATTTAAACCATAAAACATAAAATACCTATTTGGACAAGAAAATACATGTGGTTCTAAAATAATCACTAACGTATCTAAAAATAGAAAAATCTGGGTTTTCCCCCCATAAACTAAAAATCACAAGGGGAAGCATATACCATTTCAAAGTCCTGAAATTTATATATACTAGTAAAGGGCTAATATGCTGTGTCCCTCTGACCGTCCAACCAGTTGCTATGACACGCACTGACCACCAGAGGGCAGACGCTCAATGCAGGAGCTGCCATGATGTGCAAGGCAGCGCGGACCTGGCACCAACAAAGCAGCACCTGGCTTCCCCCAAGTGGGACACAGGCCCTGCCACCACCCCGGAGTGACAGCCCACCAAATCGCAGCCAATGCTGCCAAGACCCCATGGTGCAAAATGCGGCCCACAGCCCAGCCCGGCCTGGAAATAATTGCTGTGGGTGCTGGGTAATGGCATCACGTAGCAACGCCCGGCTTCCTCTCCCTAGTGACTAGCCTCCTTGGAGTTCCTTCAGCCAGGAACACGAATTGCTTTATAGCCAGGTGCAAACATTTCACACTTTAACCAAATGTGAAGTGTTTTTCCCGTGCTTCATCTTATTTGATCCTCACAGAAGTCCTGGGGTAGGTAGACAGGAGACTCAGTAGAAACCTATTTTATTTTCATTAGCTGGAAAACAGGGATTTAGAAAGTTTAGAAACTTGACCCAACTGAAAAGAAATGGTGGACCTTGAAAATGACTTCAGGTTTTCTCAGTGCACAGAATAGAGTCAAACACTGCTGCAGTTAAATATTTTACCCTTTGTTCCCCCTGGATGATCTACAATAATAATCTGATTCATGTTGATATTTACTGCTGTGTTGTTGACAATTACCTGAAAGAGAAGTTGGGGTGCTTCACTGGGCTAGAAAAAGTTTAGCTAAATCAGAAAGCAGGACTAATTAAGCAAGTTTATTGTATATATACAAAAGGCTAAGTTGACTTGCACATAT
Source organism: Myotis nattereri (assembly GCF_964212035.1). Taxonomy (NCBI): domain Eukaryota; kingdom Metazoa; phylum Chordata; class Mammalia; order Chiroptera; family Vespertilionidae; genus Myotis; species Myotis nattereri. The sequence goes on along the minus strand of NC_138082.1, from coordinate 63,593,686 downwards.
GTGATACAGATAAAGCTCTCGCTGGTGCCAATTGTACACGTGTGATCTGTCATTGTTGATCGTGAATTTGGTTGGCACTTCTATTATAGAGAGGGCAAAGAGCAATATTAAAATATTTCTTCTAATTAATTTCCTTTCAATGTGCATGAATCCGTGCACCGGGCCACTAGTTGGTTATAAAAAACTGACTTACAACTATAATGGCATTAGTATCAAAAGAGGTTCAGAATCTTTAATTGGTCAAAAAATGCTATACTCATAAGAGCTCTCTAGTGAGAGTAATAAGTATAAATTTAGTAAACATTATCTTGAAATGTAAATAAAAATGTTTATTGAGTTAATGCCTATTTAAATTTCAACTCTCTAAATTCAGATTTCTACAAGTCAGAAACAATGTCTTAATGCCTCTCTGTAATTTCCTTGTTAACTAGCATATAACTTGCTCAGACTGTTACCCACTGCATGAAATTTATTAACAAAGCTCAACGAGGGACTTTTAAGTACTATGAAGTCATCATTATAAAACACTATTAATTGTGTAAATTATATTTTTACAAATGAAGAGAATCACACATCCAATATATAAAGAAAATGTACAGTAATTCCTAACATTATCCTGCAAGGAAATTAGTAAAGCTAATTTTTTAAACTATAGTTAGCTAAGATTACCCAAGTGAGTTATTCCTAACCATTCATACAGGCACAGGAATATTTCTTTCTATCTTTCAGACAAATAAATTGATACAACTCAACAAAAAACCCTCAGAGAAGTAATTACATAATTTTAAAATTGAAGACTTTAAGTCACTTATCATTTCTTGGGTTGGTAAAAATGAAAAGAAATGCTTATATCCAAGGTAAGACAGGGTGAGAGCTTATACACTAAGACAATCTTTTTCATGGGCAAATTGGCAGCACCTATCAAAATTTAAAATGAACATACCCCTTAATTTAGCACTTCCCTATTTAGAAATCTAGAGATACAAGTGTGTACATAAAGAATATATGTACAAATATATTCACCGCCTGTAAAAGAAAAAGTTTGGTTTTCAACTTGTAAGTTACTAAAGGAAAATTTTAAGTAACTTAAAAAAAAAGTATGGTTTGCCCATAGGATGTAAATGTAGATTTTACAAAAAATGAAATCTATCTTTGGGTAATGTTATGGAAAGTTAAAACATATCTTCAGAATAAAAGCAAAAGACAGAAAAAAATGGGACTATATCGTTTTTTATGATTATTGCACTGGCCACAGTTACCGTTTACTCCTTGAAGAAGGCTGGGGTAATTTTCATTGTTTATTTTACATGCTTTAGAGCAGTGGTTCTCAACCTTCCTAATGCCGCGACCCTTTAATACAGTTCCTCATGTTGTGGTGACCCCCAACCATAAAATTATTTTTGTTGCTACTTCATAACTAATTTTGCTACTGTTATGAATCATAATGTAAGTATCTGATATGCAGGATGTATTTTCATTGTTCGCGACCCACAGGTTGAGAACTGCTGCTTGAGAGAGAGAGAGAGAGAGAGAGAGAGAGAGAGAGAGAGAGAGAGAGAGAGAGAGAGAGAGAGAGAGATGGAAGGAGAAAGGAAGGTCAGACAGAGGGAGAGATGGGTATGAAGAGTGTATTTTATTTTTTTACCCTATTTTCCAAATGTCCTAAAACAAAACTAAATTCAAAAGAATTAAGGAAAGTATTAGAATCTTAGTTGTTCAAAATTGTGGCATTGATATTCTTAGAAAAAATGTAAGCTCTTTAGTAATGAAATAAGTTAGCAGAGAATTAATAAAGGTTAGAAAAGACACCCAGCATTTTAAAACATTGGTTCATTCCTACTTAAATAAAATCATAAAATTAAATTGTCACCAACTGAAAGAAATTACCTTTTCTAAGAGCATTTCTCTTTCATTTTCTACCTCCTCACTCCACACAGTCATATCATTTTTAGTTTTCTGTGTTACAGTCAGAATCATTAGTTTGTTGGTGGCCATTTCTGGAAACAGTGATTGAAAATCTATAAATAAAATAAGAAAAAAATTCCAAGAAGAAAATAATTTGGTTTTAAAAAAGAGAATCAGTAAATAAAAACAATTCTTTAGAAAGATGATTAAGTTAAAATTATTGTGGTACCAAGTCAGGTTTATAAATGCATATTATCTTTTAAAAGGATGACAAACTTGATTTTGTTTCACTTCTGCTCTGGTTGGATGAACTGAAATATTAATGACAACAATTCTGAAGGGTTACATATTATGGTCTTATAATTTTTTTAAAAGTTATTAAGATTTTTCTTATGATTATGTATCAGCTCATGTAACTCTAGCTGTAATAATCACAGAGGAGTGAAATGACTTTAGGGAAAAGCTACAGGGGAAAAGTTATTAAAAATTCTACTATGCCTATCCAATGGCATGAGGTCAGATGGCAGGGTACATCTGAAAGCCTCTATCTTGGACATGTAATCATTTTCTTCCAGACATGGTAAAATATTAAGTAAAACAAAATATTACAATTCCTACGGAGCACATTATTCAATACATTAAAAAAGTAGTACCATTATCAAATATACATTAGTGAAAAATGCATAGAAGCACAACATACCTCTTCGTAGCAATTCTGGGCATGTTTGGATTGCACACTCCACTTTGGCACTTTCAAAGTATGTTTCTGCATTGTTAACTTCTTGTTCAACAGGTGCATCATTACCCTAGGGGGAAAAGAAATATAAATAAACAAAATCTAGAATTCAAATAAAATATCTTGCCTGTTATGAACTTGTCTTCCCTAGAAAGTTTTTTTTTTATAATCCTAATCTAACTATTGGTGGGGTAGTAGTTTTTTTCTGATACAATCAAACTTTTCTCTATGATGAATACAGGATCTGAAAAATCTAAAACAAACAAAAAACCGAAATAAAAAACCAAGAATGTATAAATATACTGATATAATGAGACTTGATATGAATAGAAGTTGGCTAAAAAGTTAACTAAAATACCGTAATTGTGCTCATTATATTTTGGTGATATCTAATTATCTTTTCTTTCATTCTGTAATCTTTAAAATGGGGATAACAACACTAACTTACAAAATAAGATGACTAAATACGCAGCCTCTCCTATAGAAAGAGCTTAGAGACTTTTATTCAACTGAAATTTACTGGGCATCTACTATACATAAGACACTGACAAGCACAGGCACTACAAAGGTAAAAAGTCCAATCTTTACTATTAGGTATATCAGAACTAGAAGAAAAATGGCATGAACAAATAAATGCAATCCAATAAGCAAAATGCTACAGAGTTATGAAGAAAGTTTTCTAGCATTATAGATAGGGAAGAAATTTGCTTTGCTGAGAGAAATCAGAAAAAAATTGAAATCATCATATTTGAGCTAAATTTTAATTGATGTGCATGTTTGATAGCTAAAAAAATAGGTGCCAATATAGGTTAGAAATTCAGGAGGAAAAGAGTCCAGCAAGAGGAAATAATAGTGTTAAAGGCATTCAATGGTCAAAAAGAATGGTGTATTTAAAAAAATTAAAAGCATGCTGTAACTGAGGTATAGAGAAAGTAGGAAGCAGAGGGAGGTAAGGTGGGAATGATAAGGGTCAAAATTGTGGAAGGCCATATTTATACCACATTATGAAATTCTGACTTTGTAAGAAATGAGGAATAACCAGATAAGATAAAAAGCTAATGGTAGTATTACTTTGGAAGATGTATGGTATTGAGAAGCAGGTATAGCCTAGTAAAAGCCAACGTATTAATCACTTACTGCTTTACATACACTTTCACATATAATCCTCATAACTTTCTGGGCCTGAGATGATGATGATTATTATTATTATTATTATCATTACCTTAAAAATCTTTATTGTTGAAAATATAACATAAGTCCCTTTCCCCCCCGCCCTGGCCTGGGATTATTATCCCCATTTTAATAGAGACAGAGGCTATGAAAGGTAAGTCATTTTCTCATTAAGTAAATGACAGAGCTAACCTTTGAACCTAGATTTATCCTTTCTCCATTGTCCATCATATTATATGCCTCTAAGAATCTAGGTAAGATAAGGTAGCCTGGAACTCTGGCAATATTAGTGAAAAGTCAAAGGGCACAAATAATATAAAAGCTACTTGAAGAGATAAAAGCAATGAGATTTCATTACTATTTATGGAGGTATGATGGAGAGAGGAGTCAAGGTTGGCAGTATAATTTTTATCTTGGGACAGTATGAGGATAGCTAAGTCATTTATACTCCAGAAATATGAAAGAACAGGTTTTGAGAGAAAACAGAACTAATTCAGTACTAGACATGCAAACTCTGGGACTTGTGAGATATCCAAAGATGTTTGATGGGCAGATAGAAATATAGACTCAGAAATGGTAGAAATACTAAGTTAGAATTCATAAAAACACTGCCTGAGAAAGAAAGCCAAGGGAATAAGTGACCAGGAATTAATTTAAAAGAAAAGATGAAGAACAGAAATGTCTGGGAAATATCATGTGATTGGTAGATAGAGGAGAAGCCAAGAGGACTGAGAAGGAATTATTTGAGATAAAAAATCAGGGGAGTTCAACTGTATCCCAATATTAGGTTATCTACACTAATAAAAGAGAAAAATGGTAATTGGCGTACGGTGATACCGTTTTCATTGGCTAATCAGGGCTATATGCAAATTAACTGCCAACTAAGATTGGCAGTTAACTGCCAACAAGAAGGCGGCTAATTTGCATATGTAGGCACAATGCAGGGAGGTGAAAGGGAAAGCAGGAAGAAGCCCCCTGCCACTGACAGTGATCGGAAACCCTGGGGCCGCCTTTGCCCTGCCCCCCAGCCATGATCGGAGAATCAGGCGCCTTTGCCGCCCTGGCCAGTGATAGCAGGAAGTAGGGGTGGAGCCAGCGATGGGAGCTGGGCATGGTCGAAGCTGGCAGTCCCAGGAGCTAGGGGTCCCTTGCCTGGGCCTAAAGCGAAGCCCACGATCGCGGCGCCCCCCCGCTGCCACTGCAGGTCCCCGCTGCCCGGGCCGGATGCCTAGGCCAGAGGCGTTAGGCCTGGGCAGGGGCAGAGCCTGCAACCGCGGGGAGCTGGGGGTCCCCTGCCCAGGCCTGACACCTCTGCCGGAGGCCTCAGGCCTGGTCAAGGGGCCGATCCGGTGACTGGTGATCGGAGGGTGATGAGGGTCAACTACTCTGGCTGAGGCATCAGGCCTGGGTGGGGGGTGGAGCCGGGGATTGGGGGGATATGATGGTCCCCTTGCCCAGGCCTGAAGCCTGGGTCAGAGGTGTCAGGCTTGGGCGGGGGGTGGAGCAAGCGATCAGAGGGAGATGGGGGTCCCCTGCCCAGGCATGATTCCTGGGCGAGAGGCCTCAGGCCTGGGCGGGGGCCAGAGCCAGTGATCGGGGGGAGATGGGGGTCCCCTGTCCAAGCCTGACACCTCTGGCGGAGGCGTCAGGCCTGGGCAAGGGGCCGATCAGGCGATCGGAGGGTGATGGGGGTCAACGCCTGAGGGCTCCCAGTATGTGAGAGGGGGCAGGCTGGGCTGAGGGACACTCTCCCACACACACACACACACACACACACACACACACACACACACCCAGTGCACGAATTTCGTGCACCGGGCCCCTAGTCCTATATAATAAAGAGGTAATATGCAAATTGACCATCATGCTCTCACACAAGACGGCTACCCCCATGTGGTCACAAGATGGCCAACAGGGGAGGGCAGTTGTGGGCGACCAGGTCTGCAGGGGAAGGCACTTGGGGGCGACCAGGCCTGCAGGAGAGGGCAGTTGTGGGCGACCGGGATGGCAGGGGAGCAGTTAGGTGTTGATCAGGCTGGCAGGGGAGTGGTTAGGGGTGATCAGGCCGGCAGGCAGAAGCTGTTAGGGGAAATCAGGCAGGCAGGCAGGCCGGTGAGCGGTTGGGAGCCAGCAGTCCCGGATTGTGAGAGGGATGTCCCACAGGGATCGGGCCTAAACAGGCAGTCGGACATCCCGAGGGGTCCCAGATTGGAGAGGGTGCAGTCTGGACTGAGGGACGAACCCCTCCCCCACAATAACCCATAATAACTGTAAGGGGTTGTTGCTTTTTATAACATGGTATTAATAAGAACCTAGCCTGAAACTGTAGAAATGTGAAAAATGACAAGAATCAGGGGTTTGACAGAAACTCTGAATAGCACATAGCTTTCCACTTGATTGGCAAGGAAGCAATATTAGTTTAAAAACTCACTTAAAGCCCTAACTGGTTTGGCTCAGTGGATAGAGCCTGTGGACTGAAGGGTCCCAGGTTTGATTCTGGTCAAAGGCATGTACCTTGGTTGTGGGCACATCCCCAGTGGGGAGTGTGCAGGAGGCAGCTGATTGATGTTTCTCTCTCATTGATGTTTCTAGCTCTCTATCCCTCTCCCTCCTCTCTGTAAAAAATCAATAAAATATATTTTAAAAAAAAACAACTCACTTAAAAACATTCATTTATGCAATAGCAGTTTAAACATTCATTAAAAAGAACCCTCAGAATTTGTATTTAAAATAACACAAGCCCATTATAAGTTTTCCTTTTTAGATTACTGCATCTGAAGAATTTCAGAGATCTCAAAATTTTCTTAAGTTTTTAAATAGCTAAAGGATTATAGCAGGAATTTAGTCCATATACAAATAATTACAATTTATAAAAGTGAAAAACAGAAATCTAAATTTTCAGTAATATAGAAATAATCAAATTATCTTTATTTGATGAAATAAGCAGTTATCAAAAGACAGTTCTGAAGATTTAATTACCTAAAAAGACTATAATCTAAAGTAAAATACATAGGACAATGCCAACTTTCAAAAATCTATATATGTTGTTTTTGTATATATTGGAATTAAGTACTTTTCTTTTACTTTTTCAAATAAAAGTACTGTTTATGGAAATTAATAGAGCATTATAAAAACAGAATATATGATATTAACAATTTACCTGAAATTCATTCACATATTGTGCCATCACAAACTCATGTCTTTCACTTGATAAAGGTTCTGCTAAAACATCAGGCAAAGTTTTATGAACCTGGCTTTTCTTCTGTAACACGGTCCCATTGAGATGACAATCAAAACCTATGTTCCCAGGAAGCTGAAATCTCTGGTCCTGAGGCCCAAATGGTCCCATTATTTCATCCGGCCATATTGTTCGAGAGCCTGAAAAGAAACAACATAATGATTCATTTTCTCCTTAATGATGAAGTATACTGGGAGACTGAAAGAATGAATTCTTTTTAGAATTGGGTATTTTTTACCTAAATGATAAGACTTTTGAAATTTGCTTTCCTATGTGAATATAGTTTCGTGTTATTTCCAAATTGCTAATCAAAGCAACCAGTTGTCAGCTCCCAAGCAAGTCCATTATTAGGAAATTTAATAAAAGTACTGTAATCCATATTATTTAATGCTTGATAATTATGAAAAAGAATACAGTAAATCTTTACTGATACCGAAGTCCAAGATACATTACCTTAAGAGAAAAAGCTAAGTCAAAGAATAGTATTTTAAAATCTTTTATTTATGTTTTTAAAAAGGGGGGGAAGGGTGATCTAAAATGAAACATCCTATCCTATAAAGAGGTAATATGCAAATTGACCCTCACACCCTTGCATCACAAGATGGCTGCCCCCACGTTGTCACAAGATGGCTAGCAGGGGAGGGCAGTTGGGGGGACCAGGCCTGCAGAGGAGGGCAGATGGGGGGGCGATTGGGCTGGCAGGGGAGCAGTTAGGCGTCAATCAGGCTGGCAGGGGAACAGTTAGGGGGCGATTAGGTTGGTAGGCAGAAGCGGTTAGGGGCAATCAGGCAGGCGAGTGGTTAGGAGCCAGCAGTCCCAGATTGTGAGAGGGATGTCCAACTGCTGGTTTAGGCCCATTCCCGCAGGGATCGGGCCTAAACCAGCAGTCGGACATCCCCGAGAGGTCCCAGATTGGAGAGGGTGCAGGCTGGGCTAAGAGAAAGCCTCCCCTCCCCCCTGCCCCCCAGTGCATAAATTTCGTGCACCAGGCCTCTAGTACTGAACATAACAGGGGTTACCCTAGGGGAGGGGCATGAAGCTTTGTTAATGATGAGCTGGAAAAATCTTTTATGAACCATGTGACATAATGCTGTTTACCCAGCCGAATGAGTTAACGTGGATTAAATACTTACAGAAGGAGAGAAACAGTGCTTCTTTCACTTTTAAAAAATATCCTAACTTGTGAAAATTTCAAAAAGATCCAGGAAAGAATAAAGTAGAAAACTAAACAAAGAAATTCTCAAGTAGGAGTTTTGTTTACAGAAAGGGATGATTGCCGAAGACATCAGGTGGCAATAAAAACATTTTTTAATACTCTGTCCAAACTGAGTGACTAAAAATGGCCAAAGAAATATGACTGCTGCATCATTAGATTGTGTCATCATATTCATCTTCTAGAACTATGACAAACATCCATCAATCATAAAACTCTTCCCTCTTGAATCTAGACAATGCCTCATAATTCTTAACCCCAAACACTCTAGCCTAATATTCCTTAAACTTTTAAGAAGTATTTAAGAATTATCAGAGTCTTGGCCAGGTGGCTCAGTTGGTTGGAGCATTGTCCCATACACCAAAGGGTTTCAGGATCCATTCAATAAGGCACATACCTAGGTTGTGGGTTCAGTCCCAGTTTGGGGAGCTTACAAGAGGCAGCTGATTGATGTTTCTCTCTCTAAAAATCAATAAAAATATATCCTCAGGTGAAGGAAAAAGAAGGTAAAAATGTCAAAAAAATCATCGGAGATCTTATAAAACTGTAGATTCTGATTTATTAAGTCTGGAGTGGGGCTCAAGATTCTTTATTTCTATCAAGTTTCTAGATGATATTGATGCTATTAGTCTGAAGACCATCGTGACTAATAAGGCTGACACACACTAATAATTAACTGAAGTCAGTTCAAAAGCAAAAACCTATCAGCTATTTTTTAATAAGATGGGTTTTAAAGATTATTCAGATCTAACAGTCTCTTGAAAAAAAAAAAAAAATCCCATGTTAATAGTGGATTTGAGCATAATTTCATGTTGACTGGTCATTTAGTTTTTTTTCTTCCAGGAATAGTCTGTTCATATACATTTTAAAAAATTGTTTGGTTTCTCTCTTCTTGTTCCACCAACCAAAGAACTTATTTACTTAAATGAATAGCCCATGGACACGGGCAATAGGGTAGTGAAGTCACGGGGGGGGAGGGGGGTGGGGGGGGTGGGGAGGGGGTAGGTAGGGGCTGGGAGAAGGGGGGAAAGAGGGAAAATGGGAGATATCTGTAATACTAGTAACAATAAAAAGTATATTAAAAATAATAAAGATAAATTTAAAATAAATAAATTATAATAGGATTTTCACTGAATTTGGATTATAATCTGTAAAAATAAAAACAAAATTTATATCATAACATGCGAAAAAAATTGTCTGGTTTCCTACTGTCTTTTTCCTATTAGCCTATGAAATATATTTTTTTATATATTCAGGATACAAACCCCTGAATGTCAAATCTTTCATTTATGATACATACATGTTTAGCCTTCCAAAGATATAAGTTGGAGTAATTAGAGATGGAGTATAAAACTGGGGCAAGAAAACCTGGGGCATGATCAAGTAAACTTAAATTACACAGTAAGTAATGTGTTGCAAGAAAAAAAGGATTCCATGCCCAATTCCTTTAGGATACATTACATTAAGTTCCTAAGAGCCCTCCCTTAATATTTTAGTGTGCATTATAAGTCTCCAATATAGGACTGTGGCATAGAACACTTCTGAAATTTACCTAATCACATAAATTAAAAAAGAAATTTTTTTAGAACCAGAAAAGTTTTCATAGGTTGGGGACTGGAACTGCTACTGTAAGTAGTGGGAGGTAACCAAGGTTTATTAAGGAATTGACAGAATTAAAATGTTTTAGAATGATTAATAATGTGCAAGATGGATTAGATGAAGCAGAATTTGTAGATGATAAGTTACTGATTCAATAAACACATATATAAAAAGTGCCAGCTATTTAAAAAATTCAGCAAAGAATGGTAAAAAGTGGTAAGTGTAATAGCATTAAAAGATTTGTTTCAGAGAGGACTGTATGTTTTTGAAGAGAGAAAGAAACTAATCTATATATATAAAAGCCTAAGCGACCGTCGCAACAGAAACAACTGAACGGACGACTGAACAAGCTGTGTGGGGTGACCAGGCCGGCAGGGGGGGTTAGTGAGGGATGACCAAACAACTGAGCAGCGAGCTGCGTGGGGCAACCAAGCTGGCGGGGTGACCAGTTAGGGGTGACCAGGCAGGCAGGCGAGCAGTTAGAAGACAGTGGTCCCGGATTGTGAGGGTGCAGGATGGGCTGAGGGGGGACCCGCCCCGCCCCCGCCCCCCGTGCATGAATTTCATGCACCAGGCCTCTAGTGTTTAAGAAAGTAAGTTTTAGAAACCAATATTCTTTTTTTTTAAATGTTGTAGCTTTTGGATATAAATATTTAGGCAGAACTTTGGGTCTATATTCAATGGTATAAGCTTAACTTTAGAAAATCTGTAAAACCTCAAGAAGAAATATAGGAAACACAACTAAAAATGTTTTGAAACAATTATAAGGAAAGCAATAATAATGTTTACTTACATATATCGGGAGGTGCAGTGGCCACATGAGACTCATCAGAACCTGAGGATCCTGCAGTTGAAAAGGCTTTGGGATTGACAACCCTTTTAATTAAAGAGTAAAATCCTGGGAGATAGGAAACCAGTCTGGCTCTGTTACAGAGCACCTAAAAATGACACAAAATTTTAAATTATTTTTTTCTGGATATAAATGTTGACAACCTCTGGCAAATCACACTGCAATATATCTTTTAAAACCTACATTTATTCTTTTCATATGAAAAGCATTATGTATATTTATAATTTTAAAAATAAACACGGATATTAAAACAAGTAGTAAGTTACTTTTCCAATAAAGACCAGAATTAACACATTGTGTACCGCATAGGAATCTCTAAGACATACGCCAGGGACCTCACGTTTTTGGGCAAACTGCACGTTATTTAAATCATCATAATGCACTTTAGGTGTTGTTTTTCAATAATTATAACATTTTTATTTACAAAAACAAACAAAGTTCCTAGTACTTTTTTAACGTATGGTACTGCGTAAAACATTTTCCTCTATGAACAGGGACCAAACAAAATTTACATAAGTATCTAGATTCGCTCCTTTTTCCATGGGCGTGAAAAACGAGAACACTCGTGAGCGGTCCTAACAGATGGCGCACGAAACACGAGAAAACTCCTGAGCGGTACGAAATGTGTTAAGAGTGCTACACTAGAGAGAATGGAACCTCTAAAAATTGCACTAAAAAGGTAGCCCAAGTCGTTCGAGTCTTCTATTCTCAAAACATGGAACTTTCAATAACTTTCCTTAGATCAAAACCTGTTTATTTTCTAACCCTTGTCTTCTTTTACTGCTATAAATTGTGCCAATTATCTCCCATGCCATCTTTCCTCTTGGTTTTATGGCAATGTCCACTTTCTCCCATTTTAGCACTTACTTTTGTGGTACATTTTTTGATCCTAAGTTCATTTCCTTGACTTTGAGGTGTTACAATGAATGACTGTGTAAATGCATAAACTTTTAGTAAAATACTTGAGTCAGAATAATTTAATGCAGGGGTTGGGAAACTATAGCCACATACAGTCTGCTGTTTGTTTTGATAAAGCAAGTTTTACTGTAACAGTAACGGCTACTTTCGCAATAGCAGAATTAAATACAGTTGCACAGACACTTTATGGCCCACAAAGCCTAAAATATTTACTATCTAGCCCTTTACAGTAAAAAATTAAAAAATTGCCAACTCTTAGTTTAGTGGAAAAGAATAAAAACAAATATGTCATCTGTAAAATTCTATTTAAATATTTGAATAATTAAGACATCCTTGAAGGAGAAGAAAAAGCTTCAGGGAGGGTATATTAGGTTTTGTAGAAATTTGCTAGGGAAAGTGGAATTTCAATGAGCGACTTTCAGGAACAAAGGTATGAAGCTGTAAAAGATATATTCAAAGAGTGACAAGTTCAGTGAGGGAGGATATAGGGGAGTGCAGTAAGAAACAGTCTTGAAAGTTGACTTGTGGGCAACTATAAAAGGCTCTGTATTTGGCACAGACAGTAAAGGGCCGGTTATATCAAGATAATAAGTCAGAATTTTATTCTGTAGGCAGGGAATGGAGTAAACTGATAAAAATATGGATATCTTAAGGTATGCACCATGAAGGGCAGCACAGAAAACGGACTGGAGTGGGGTTAGAGAGGTGGTATGAAATAGTCTAGCCATTTGACACTTGACTCATTCTTTTTCCCTTTCACCTAGTATTCTGAAACCCAACCCATGTGTTCTTTCTGACTTTATTTCTTACCATAAGTACAAGACATCAGAACTGATCTTATTCTGACAGCATTTATTACTAATTTTACCCTCTCTTCCCTTACTTCACTCTTTAGTCACATAAAAATATCTACCTCACATTTTCCGTATTTCTCTGCCTTCTTTTAGACTGTCAAAAGAGTTTTTATGCTAAAATGTCCTTTTTCCTCACATTCTAAGCCTTAAATATTCCAACTCTTAAAGACCTGGAATACAACCTTCTCTCTGAGTCTCCTAAGTGCAAGGCATGTCTCCAAAACATTCAGTCCACCTGAAAATTTAAGCACTCCCTTGTGCCTGTATCCAATCTGCCCAAAGAGGCAAAAGTGGTAATTATTAAGTTTTTTTTTACCTACTAGAAAAACTAGAGACTTTTGGGTGTTTCTATAATACTCTAAATTTACCTTTACAATTGAGGACATTTAACAGATTGAATATGCCTCAGAATCTAAAATGCAATTAAAAAATGTAAACATCAAAAATTTTGAGCAAAGCCTCAAAATAAGAAGCTTAATAAGAGATTAGCTGAAAGAGGCAATATTAAATAGCAATCAATAGTGTTAGTTGCCCTAATCGGTTTGGCTCAGTGGATAGAGCATCGGCCTTTGGACTCAAGGGTCCCGGGTTCGATTCTGGTCAAGGGCATGTACCTTGGTTGTGGGCACATCCCCAGTGGGGAGTGTGCAGGAGGCAGCTGATCGATGTTTCTCTCTCATTGATGTTTCTAACTCTCTATCCCTCTCCCTTCCTCTCTGTAAAAAATCAATAAAATATATTTTAAAAAAATAGTATGAGTTACTTTGGGCCAGGTCCTTGTGCTAAGTGTTTCAAACAATTTCATTTCAGGAAGCTTATTTCTGAAGTTGCCTAATATTATTAACAATTATTTTAGCCTCTTAGTACCAAGGCAACTAGACTCTATTTTGATTTTTCTTCATGGTAAAACTTTTAACAAAAGTTATATAATGAAATGTGAGTTTTGTTCCTATTCTAAGAAAATCTAATCACCAAGTTTCATTTTATTTGCAAAATAAACCAGCATTTAATTTGTCCACTGAAATAGATAGCTGATGATAGTACTAAGTTAGTTTCAAATTTTTCCCTTTAACCTATATGGCTCTCAAATCTTTTATTGTTGAAGTGAAATATTTTGTGGGAATTTGATAGATTTTATGACATTGGGTCAACTAATGAACATGATTACAAGTAGCAGCCAATAAAATAGCCCCCAAATTAGAATCGCCAGCTTATTTTAGTTTGAGGATAAGTATATATTTTATACATGACTAAATTCAAACAAACCCAGGACTCTAAACTTGGGAAGATGACAAGCTATTAAGATTCAAGTTTAAAACCCTTTTAGCATATAAATAGAAACAGTCTTTTAGGCCAGGGATCCTCAAACTTTTTAAACAGGGGGGCCGGTTCACTGTCCCTCAGACCGTTGGAGGGCCAGACTATAGTTTAAAAAAAAACTATGAACAAATTCCTATGCACACTGCACGTATCTTATTTTGAAGTAAAAAAACAAAACGGGAACAAATACAATATTTGTATTTGCATGTGGCCCGCGGGCCGTAGTTTGAGGACCCCTGTTTTAGGCACTTCTTAGGCCTAAGTTCTGTGAGGAGAAAAACGGTCTATACCAAAGACTGAAAACTGGTCATCTATGAAACATACCCATATGCATCCACAGACATTTTTGTGTGGTCCACAGTGTTACACAAGAAATTTGAATTGAGTATCAACATTGAGAAACTGTGAGATTTCATACAAAAGGTGCAGATTTTTGGCTGTTCTTGAAGATCTGGCAGCAGTGGATTCAGATTCCCAGAAGGCAATAGTTAGCAACAAATGCTGTGGCTAAGGAAGGCTGCTCTCTTTATATCTGAAGTAGACATTTCAGTTTGTCAAAATCCCCACCAATGCCTCTTAATTTACCTGTCTTCCTACTGAAGCATGGGCATTTTTGATCCTTGCTATGTATGCTAAGACATGGTTGAAGACACACATATCTGCATATTTTATTAGTAACATCCATTCAGTGTTTACAATGCACATAAACACCAAATTTAAAAAGTATATTTGAGCCGAACCGATTTGGCTCAGTGGATAGTGCGTCGGCCTGAGGACTGAAGGGTCCCAGGTTCGATTCCGATCAAGGGCATGTACCTTGGTTGCAGGCACATCCCCAGTGGGGGGCGTGCAGGAGGCAGCTGATCGACCTCTCTCATCTATGTTTCTAACTCTCTGTCCCTCTCCCTTCTTCTCTGTGGAAAATAAAAAACATATTAAAAAGTACATGAATATTAAAATTAACTTTATATGACCTTCTTTCTAACAATAAGAGGATTTACAAAGTAGCTTTCAAATTATTTACCCTACTGAACTAATTTATTTATTTATTAAATATATTTTATTGATTCTCCACAGAGAGGAAGGGAGAGAGATAGAGAGCCAGAAGCATCGATGGGAGAGAAACATCCATCAGCCGCCTCCTGCACATCTCCCACTGGGGATGTGCCCGCAGCCCAGGTACATGCCCTTGATCGGAATCGAACCCGGGACCCCTCAGTCCGCAGGCCGACGCTCCATCCACTGAGCCAAACCGGTTTCGGCCCTACTGAACTAATTTATAAAGCCAGGTCAAATACTAGCATTCTACAGTGGGGCCTTGACTTACAAGTGTCCCAACTAAGGAGTTTTTTGAGATACCAGCTGTCTCTTGGCCGATTTTTTGCATTGAGTTGACAGAGTAATTTGAGTTAAGGAGCTCGGTCTCGGAATGAATTAAACTGGTAAGTCAAGGCCCCACTGTACTCTAATGTCCACCAGGTGCTGCTTTACAATGTTCCCCTTCTGTGGTTATGGCAAGGTAAAAATTCATCTTACATGGCCAAGACTATAACCTGTCCCAACAGTCACATCATTAGACTCTCACTTAATACATCAGGTTCGATTACAGAAACACTACCCTGGGTAACTGTTGCCATCCTAATCTCCCTCACACACCACTCTAAATCAGCATGATTTAAAAAATGATGTCTAAATTACTGTTTGGCATTCAAGGCTCTCTATTATTTGATCAGAAGTCTACAATCTACTTATTTCCCAGTAACTTTATTTACCTATCTTATACTCAGGAAGGCAAAACTAACTTGTTGATTTTTGAAAGGCGGAATGCCTTTGAATGTATGTACTCCTGTTCTTCCCACTTAAACCTTAGATTCTCTGGGTCCCATTCTTCCACAAAACTCAAAGGCTTCTCAGACTAAGTGATCCCGGGTCCCCACTTTCTCTTCTCCGCAAAGCTGAATCCACATGCACCGACCTGTGTGTGTAGCTTTAAAAAAATCACTTCCCACTTTCATTGCTGCTGTTTTCCTTTCTATGTCACGTCCCCCACTGTATGAGCTCCTTACGCTAGGGCGTGTCCGATTTATAACTGGGCGGTGACAGCCAATAAATACCTCTGGTCTCTGTGAATACTATCTCTTGCTTTCATTTTGTTGGATTTGGAAGGTTACTTGCTGTAGGAAAACTGCTAACAAAACATCCCGTTTGGCTCACAAAGAATTTAAAAACAGCTTAAAAACAGATTCGAAGTATTTGACTGAAATAATATATTTAAAAAATATATAGTGAAAGGATGCTGGCCCTGCAGGTATTTCTAAACCTGAGTGTGTAGGAACAGGAACTAGTGCCCCTGCACTGAAAGGATGCGCCCCAGCTGCCGCGGCGGCGCAGAACGTGTACTTCCCGCCCCGGCTTCCCTGGGGGGCACCGTCCACACACGAATCGGCGACTTCCTACCATTTCTGTTTGGCGACACACAAAGCTAATCAAAATACTGAAGCGCGCACGCACAGTATTTTGCCGATCTGACCACAAACACAGATGTAAGTTTGACTCCCTCACACCGAATGGCTGCCGTGCTGGCTGCCGTCATGTTTGATCTGACAATCTCGCAGTCGTTCTCAACCTTCTGGCCCTTTCAAAACAGTTCCTCATGTTGTGACCCAACCATAAAATCATTTTCGTTGCTACTTCATCACTGTAATGTTGCTACTGTTATGGATCGTAATGTAAATATCTGATATGCAGGCTGGTCTTAGGCGACCCCTGTGAAAGGGTCGTTCGACCGCCAAAGGGGTCGCGACCCACAGGTTGAGAACCGCTGAAGGGAAGGTCAGTGCCCGGCTAGCCAGGGATCGCCCGCTTGAAAATCCCTGCGGCACCGGAGGGATTTACCGGCTGGAACACAGGATGTCCCCGACACCCTCCCAAACCCGGCCTCCACCTTCTAAATGGGCTGCGCACGAGCACTGGACGAAGCTGCCCCTTGCGAGGCTCCTTTACTCACATTGGCCATTTCCGGCGGAGAGAGCAGACGCAGAGGATCCTCCCTTCCGTGCAGCTACTCCTGGGAAAGGACAGAACGACAGGCGGTGACGGATTCGGCTTTAACAGAGACTCCGAAACGGCGCTCTCTCCTCCCGGTGTCCCTGGGTCACCGCAGGGCCAACGTCAGGGTTCGGTCCATCCAAGGAGGCCGAGTAACTTTATCTACCTATTGGTTCGGGGCGGCCCGCCCGGCCCAGACCCCCGCCAGCCCCACCCCCGCCCCCCGCCCCCCGCCCGGGAGGCCCGCGGCTCGGGGCCCTCGGGGTGCGCCCGCGGTAAACAACTCGGGCCAGACCCGGGCCGCTGTGGGGAGCCTGCGCCCAGGACTGGTCCCGAGGGTCGAAGCAGGCATTTAACACACGTCAGGGCGGCCACCCAACAGCTCCAAACAAAGGTTCGAGCGGAACGGGAAGAGTGAGGAGGCGAAAAAGTCTGAAGCCAGAGTGACAAGACAAAATGGGGACAGAGACGTGGCCCGGTGGGAATAGGAGCAACACCCAGAGCTGTGGCCCGAAGACGGGCGCACTTGGAGGGGCTACCGCGGGCGGAAACCACCCATACCTGTCACCACCGCCGCCTCCAGCTGTCCCAGACCCCGACTCTTCCCGCCGCGAAGATGGCGGCGGCCACGGCAGCTAGGTTGCGCCTGCGCGGACAGTGCCTAGGCGGAGGAAGTTGCTTCCGAGCGTATCGATGGAGACGCATGTCGACGCGACACTGCGCACGCGCACAGGAAGCTTACGCAGAGCCGGCCTTCCATTGGCTAGTCCGGGCCAACAATGTGGGAGGGGAAAAGGTGGGAGAGTGACGTGGAGGAATGGTCAGGAGGGCCCCGCCCTGGCCCCGCCCTGCCCCCCCTCCCCTCCCGACCAGGGTTAGGCTTTCAATTCATTTTGTTTATCGATTTACTGATCCAGTTCATAGATTGCCCTCACCCCAGGATTTTCTTACTGCCCCCGGTAAATACAGTCTTCTGTTCTTTGTATCTACTTTATTATTCACGACTCACTGTTTTTGAGCATAGGGCATTTAGGTTTTTCTTTGCCTATCAGCCTTTAATAGGCTCAAAATATATTTTAGTTAATTACAATTAAAATTAACTTTTATTTATTAATTTAATTTTTGTTTATCTATGTTATTTTTTAATTAACCGAAATCCATACTTTATTCATACTGATATTTCTGTTGGGTCATATTGGACAAGTTAGTCTCTTTATGCTTTTCGTTTCCTTACTTTTTAAAAAAATATGTATTCTTATTGATTCAGAGAGAAATGGAGAGGGAGAGAGAGATAGAATCATCAATGATGAGAGGGAATCATTGATTGGCTGCCTCCTGCACGTCCCCCCCCCCCCCCTTACTGGGGATGGAGTCCTCAACCAGGCATATGCCCTTGACCAGAATCAAATCTGGGACCCCTCAGTCTGCAGGCAGACGCTCCATCCACTGAGCCAAACCAGCCAGGGCTGCCTTACTTTTATAAAAAAAATATATATATATATATATTTTATTGATTTCAGAGAGGAAGAAAGAGGGAGATAGACACAGGAATGATGAGAGAGAATCATTGATCAGCTGCTTCGTGCATACCCCCTTCTGGGGATGGAGACCTAAACCTGGGCATGTGCTCTGACGGGGAATCAAGCCATGACCTCCTGGTTCATAGGTTGATGCTCAACCTCTGAGCCTTGCCAGCTGGGCTCATTACTTCTAAAGCAGGTAGAATAATAGTGCCCACCTCATAGACTGTTTGTGAAGATTAAATCAGTTAATGTATAGCTACTACTTGTGCATTAGTGTGTATACACACACACACACACACACACAACCTAGTGCTGGGGAGTCACACAGAGCCTCTGAGAAGAACCATTGATCTCAGTATTGAAGTTGCTTACAACTCATTATTTTCTCATGCCTTATGATTTCTCTTTCAATTTGGCTTACTGGTCCAGATTATATAACAAGATTTCTGGTTCAATGATGATTGTAAGCTTTTTGAAATCGGAAACTATGTGCATTCATATTTGCCATGATAGAAAATCATCATGGAGATGAAAGGAGTCAGCGAGCAGCAGTATGACTGGAGGCTGTTAGGAATAACTTCATGGCAGAGGTGATGCTTGGACTGTTTTGAAAGATGAGTGAGTAGGTATTTGCCTGAATGCCAGGAAAAGATGTAAAGGGGTGAGGATATTCCAGGCAAAGGAAGCAGTGTGAATAGAGATATGGACTCCAAAACACTATGGGCAGTTGAGGAGACCCACAAGTAATCAAGAGATTAAGTTGGAGTTTGACAGGGGCCAATCATAGTCAGCCTTCTGTGCAATACTAAGGTAGATGTAATCCCCAAAGCAACAGGAAGCAACTGGGCAGATTTAAGCAGAGTCATGGCATTATCAGATGTGTATCTTCAGGAGATCCTCTGGCTTCAGTGTAGAGCAGGGGTGGAGAACATCTGGCCAGCGGGTTGTATAAGGCTCTTGAAATCATTTAGTCTGGTCCTGCCAAAGCATTAGGAGTGAGTTAATTAAATGTCTGACCAAATATAGCAGACTATTTTTTAAGTTGATAATTTTGTATGGCTGGAGAATGATGTTATAAATATTCAAATGGCCCCTGGCAGAAAAAAACGTTCCCCACTCAAGGTGTAGAGGGTAGGTTGGGAGGGTGTGGGATAGGAATTAGATCAACAGGACAGGAAACTACTGCTGTGTCCATGAGAAAGAACATGAGAGCCTGAACTAAGTGCACGAGAACATTGAGGAATCAACACAGCATAGCTATCCATTGGCTGCTGATGAGGAAAAGGGGACAAATTTAAGATGACCCTATATTTTTGACCTAAGATAACTGGTGAATGGAGTTGCCTTGGCTGAAATTTGGAATCCAGTAATATTAATATTTATGAAATGCATAAATGGTGACACTTGGCTAGGGATTTTCCCATTATCTATTTTTATTCTCATCATAATTAAGAAAATGGAAGTATTATTATACTCATGTTAAATATAAGAAATTAAGTATATTATTGAAGTTTCCAGGGCCGGATTTAAATCTAGGTCTATTAGTTTTAAAAACAGTGTTCTTTTTCCCATAGGTTCTCTCTCTTAGGAGGAAAACATGTTTTAGGATAAAGATAATGAGTTTGGTTTCAGATATCTTAATTTTTAAGGTGCCTGAGGGGCATTGATGTGGAGTTGTCAATAAGTCATTCAAAAGTAGCCCTATTGCTCAGGAAAGTGCTTTATATGGCAGACATATCTGAGGGTCATTGACATATAGCTAATAGTTAAAACCAAGGAACACCTTAACCTGGAATTCAACAATGGGCTTTGTGGGAAGGGAAGAAGGCCCATGAAATTTCTTAAAATATATGCAAATTTTGGTATATTTGAAAGTAGACCCATTTTTCCCTATTAGGGAGAGGGTGCATGATTTCTTCAGATTTTTTTTTAATCCTCACCCAAGAATATGTTTTTATTGATTTGAGAGAGAAATGGCAGCGGGGGGGGGGGGGGGAGAGATAGAGAGAGAGAGACATCGATCAGTTGCCTCCCAATTACGCCCTGACCAGGGATTGAACCTGCAACCTAGGTATGGGCCCTGACCAGAAATCTATCCCATAACCTTTTGGTGCATGGACAATGCCCCAACCAACTGAGCCACCTGGCCAGGGCTTCTTCCGATTCTTAAAGGAGTTCTTGACTCTAAAATGATCAAGAAACACTACTGTAGAGTATAAAAGAGAAAGGGTAAAAGTCAGAGCACTAGGGAATATTAGTTAAAGGGATAACAGAAGTGTTACCTATACTAATAAAGAGCTAATATGCTAATGGTCAATACACTGTAACGATAACGACCAGATCATTAGCATATTAGCTGGGGTGTTGCTCCCGAGATGGGGCAAAAGTGGGGAGGCACCCAGAGGAGGCAGGACCATCCCCTGCTGGGGAGGGCAGGGGTGAGAGTGCATAGCGCCCCCATCACCAGTCCTTTGCCACCCACTGCTTGCACTCTGAGTGCCCAGCGACCCACCTGCCAGGGGAAGGAGCACAGCACAACAGGTGGGAGGCTTCCATGCTCTCCTCTGGCACCATGACCAGGCGGTGCTGCTGCGTTGCTCCAGAGACAGGCGGAAGTGGGGAGGCACCCAGAGAAGGCGGGACCAGCCCTAGGCGATTGAGGGACTGAGGGCAGGTCTTGAAGTGGCCAGAAAAGGCCAGAGGGTTTGGGGGCTGGGCCAGGCGACTGGAGCTCTGCGTTGAGAGGTTTGGGTGTCAAGGCAGGGTGGCGCCGCACAGTTTCAAATCGGGCGCTGGGCTCCTAGTAGAATAATAAGAATTTAGGAAAATTCCAGGATAAACAGAATGGGGAAACAGACAGATAATTAAACAGCAGTTTGCAGCCACTTATTAAATCTTATCTTCCCTAAACCAAAGGTGCTTAAGAAAAAATGGTTTGCACTTCTCTCCCCCAAACAGCTGGTAAATAGTTTAAATTATCCTACTTAGGGAGATAGATAACAGAAATCCAGTTAAGTGCCATTTGCCAATCCCACTCAAGTTCAGACAAATTAAGAGAATAAATCTCATTTTGGTACATCAGCATAAAGCTGATGAATACTTTATTGATCTGCCCCTAAGACCTCCCCTAAATGCCCAGCCTTAAAACCCCTGAAAATGAAGGTCCCAAGGGATTCTCCCTCCTGGGAGCATGCCCAAGACATTCCCTCCTCCCTCTCAATCCCCTTACTCCCCCCTTCCATATCCCCCAACCTTTAAGGGAGCCCATGAGACTTGCAACCAGGGGGGCAATGAGCAGCGGCAGCTCTTCCCAGGCTAAACCCCTGGGACTGTCTCCAAGGCCTCCTGTTCTGTGACTTCCCAGTGAGCCAAGGCAGCCAGCCTAGGCTCTCCTATTGCTTCTTCTATGCCCTTCCTTATTTCACCGCCCTTAGTATGTTTTTGCTGTGGTCAATACATTTTTGCTTGCTTCTACACTTTGTCTCTTGATTGAAATCTTTCCTTCAAGAAGACATGAACCGAGGTCTCATCATTGATAGAAGAAAAACTAAGAATGGAAACTGAGAAATTCCAATCCAAGGATTTTAGGGAATCTGAAAAGAGAGAAGTATTCTAGACATCAAGATGATAATTGCTCAATGTTATTAGATGCTACAAAGAGGTCTTATTGAGAACCACCAAACAGTCCAGTGTATTTTATTAATAAGGTAATGGTGTCTTTGCCACAGGAGTTTCAGTGGAGTGGAATGGGGTAGGGCAGATTTTTTTTTTTTTTTTTTTACTGTGTGTATTCAAAGGCTGAAACATAAACCTCCTAAGGACAGAGACTTTATCTGTTTGTTCACTGTATTCCTGTGACTTCACTGTATTCCATATTCCTTCCACAAAGAGGTGACCAATAAATATTTGTTGAAAGTTGAACAGATGGCTCTGGCTGGGTAGCTCAGTTGGTTAGAGTATCGTCTTGATACCCAAGGTTGTGGGTTCGATCCCCGGTCAGGGCACATCAAGAATCAACCAAAAAATGCATAAATAAATGGAACAGCAAATCAATGTTTGAACAGATGGAGAAGTGGTGATCGTTCATAATAAGCTACCATTAATAAAAACTGCTTTTTGCTGTTCTACTGCCAGGCTCCAAACTTACGTTAACATCTGTTGGTTAACATGTGTCAACCCAATAGCTTGCCTGGGAAAGTAGCAGTGTCTACATTGAGACTCACAGATGCTAAGTAAGGTGCCTGATGCTGTATAACTACATGTAGTGATGACTGAGATTCAAACTTGGATTTATCTGGCTCCAAAATATCTACTCCTTCCGCAACAATAAAACTAAGAAGAAGAGAGAGAGGTGAATATCTGTCTCAACTGTTATTCCAGTGTCTCCTTATCTATTTGCTTTCTTTCGCTCTCTCTTGGATTGTTCTTATTTTTCAGAGACAAAGCAGGGCCTTTGCTGAACTATAAAGATTGATCAAAGTACCAGATTATGAGATTATTCAGAGGCCAATATGTAATCCTTGGGGTTTTCTTTCTCATCTCACTCTCACAGCTGTCTGCATTAATGCTTTTTGATAAACATATGGCTTCCTTTTTATTCTAGAAAACACTAATTCTCAATAACAAAGGATGCATATTTAAGCAAAAGATGGAATATACAGTCATCACACAGTGCTCACAATGACTATTGTCTTGCTATTAGCTCTTTCAATAAAGACAATAGGATTGTAATACCAAAAGAGACAAGAGGGAATATTTTCTGCTCAACCAAGCATATCTGAAGCACATTAAAAGTTTGGAGAGAATATTCTGTGTTATTATAAGAAAGATAGAATAGAAGTATTACCTGGTTGCAAGAAATAGCATTTAACAAAAAGGTAATAATAGACATTTTAAAAGGGTATGGATAAAAGAAAAAGTATGTGAATACTTGTTTTTTGTTCTTTGATTAGGTCACAGAACTCAACTATTGAGAACACATCTTTTTAAGTTGCCTGTATCAGTGCTGCAATAGCTTTTTATGTTAAGATAGGCATATGTTTTGGCCATTTCTAGAAAATTCAAGAGTTTCTGGAAAGCCCTTCGAAGTTGTAGCCATGCATTGCGAGATGACAACCTGTGAAAGTTATAGAGAGTGAATGGTTATGTCTCTCTTTTCCTCTCATTGTGTGATTTTGGGACTAAAAGGAGGGCAAGGGTGAATCTCTAAATTGAAACAATTCTGAAGCCACTCAGTTGTTGGTGTTCTAAACAATTTAATGCATTTCTGACACAGCCCTCTCTTCCCAGCTGTATTTTATACAGCAACTAATGTCATTAAAAAGTATAGATTATATAGGGAACATGAAGAGGAGCCCTCAATGTAATATTTTGGTTTTCAGTTTGTGACTCATAAGTCTACCACTGGACTTTAATTGTGATATTAGATATGACACTGCTCTTCTCTGTGACCCTCTCCTTATCATTGCAATGGAGACAATGATATTATCTACTTCATTGTATACAATAATCCATGTAAAGAATTTAGCGCAATGCACAGCACTTAGCAAGTACAAAGTAAATGTTAGCCATCATCTTCATTATCATCATGAACATAATCATCACTGAAAGCCATACCATTGGGGCTGCACACCATTCTTATAGGCAGGTGATGATGCTGTAAAGGAGCTTTGGTTCCCATATGCATGCACAGTGCTTATGGGTGGGATACTGCCCTGGGCCTTCCTGTTTGGCACCAGGAAATGGTTTGGTTTAGAAAGGAACAGAAATAGGTTAAGGTGGGTCTTTCATCAGGAAGTCCACCTGCTTTGTCCCCAGCTACTTCACTTGAGATGAAGAATTCTTGTAGACAGAGCAAAGAGCAGCGGTGTGGAGAAGATTTAAACAAAATCAGTATAAACACTGAGTGAGAAACATCTATAAGTCACATTTTGCAAACTCAGGATTCAAGCTGTGATGATTTGGCTACATAAAGAAGTGAAGCCCTAGCTGGTTTGCTCAGTGGATAGAGCGTTGGCCTGGGGACTGAAGGGTCCCAGGTTCGATTCCAGTCAAGGGCACATGCCCGGGTTGCGGGCTCGGTCCCCAGTGGGGGGCGTGCAGGAGGAAGCCAATCAATGATTCTCTCTCATCATTGATGTTTCTATCTCTCTCCCCCTTCCTCTCTCAAATCAATGAAAATATATTTTTTAAAAAAGAGTGAAAATGTTTAGGTTTTAAATGGGTGTTTAAAGCTATCAAGAGCTTGGAAGAAATGCATAATCTCTGGCTCCATCACCAAACTACTGCCCCCAGAATCTGTATTTTAACAAGATCCCTATAGTTCATATGCACAATAAAGTTATCTTGAATGAGATTGACCAGGAGGTGGAAAAGAAATGGTAGCTTTGGGGCTTGCATAATGTAATAACCCAGATATATAGGATTGGAATCTATGAGGGGCTTAAGAAGCTGCATTTTAAGAAACTCTTCAGGGAATTTTTATGAATACTTGAATTTGAGGACTATAGGTAAACTGTATGTATATTGTGCTGGGGAGAAGTGCAATACACAGTATGAACGTCAGGTGTCACAACTCTACAATTTAAAAAGACCCTGATAGTTAGCAGCTAAAAGAATTACTACAAGAACATTTTCTAAAATTGAAATGTAAAGATCTAGGGGAAATGAACAGTTAAACAGCTGTGAATTATCCTGTGATTTTATTAAAGATCTCTAAGACATATAAATGGCTTACAAAGAGTAGAGGATGGAGATTTAGAAATGTTGGGTATATGTGAATGAACTCACATCAGAAGAATAATACCTCACTGTGTTTGCTTGTTTTGTTGTTTAAAATACCAAACTGGACTCTACAGTCTGAAAATATGTGCGGCAGCTCAGCGGCTCTTTCTGAGAATATTTTCTTTTTCATTTTTCCTGGCCTTATGTAACAATACTAGTTTTATACTGGGTTTGCCAGATATTTACTTTTCATTTGTAGTTCGGGATTGAAAGTCTTGTGCAATGTCTACATGGACATTTTCTTTATTTGTGAACACTGCACCATGCTGAGACAAGGATTCACGTTCTGGCTTCCCTATCCCACAACACTTTCTTAACATCTGTCAGCCTTGAAACAGGCATAAAAATACCCAGATAAGGGTTGCAATGAGGAGGATCCAGTTAATTAATACAGGGTGGGGCAAAAGTAGATTTAAAGTTGTGAGGACGAAAAACACAGAGTTTATTCTTGTATTATTATTTATTGATTATTGTATTAGTTTCCATACAAACAACTGTAAACCCAGACCTGTATAACATATGTGAAAATATTTATAAAATTTAAAGTATTAAATATATGCAAAGTAGCATTTGAATGCGTATAGTGTTGGGCTTTGCTTTGATATTGGTCTTTGCAAGCCCCGCCAAAGCACCATTTCCGTAAAAAATGACTCCCTTTCTGTTAGGAGCCTAGTTATTCTCCCCAACTAGGTCTTTCCTTCCACTCCAAGTAGAGTTGCCCTGAAAAATACAGGGCACTCAGTTAAATTCGAGTTTTGCATAAACAATGAGTAGTTTTCTAGGATGTACTAAATATTGCATGGCAATCTGGCCAACTCCAAGGCAAACTGAGAAAGCTGTCCCATGTTTCTCTCTGTAAACCCCAACCTCATCTGACTGCTCAAATTTTCTGTGTTGCCTGTTATGGAAAAAGTTTGGCTCCAAGACAGTAATGTAGGTCTAAAAATGTTTTGATAGAATTGCTCCTATCTGAAAGCTTGCATCTTCAAAAATTTCACACTTCCCGTCTAGAAGAGGCTTGCTTGGACTTATATTCTAAAGATTGCTTGGGGAAAAAGTAGGGACTCTTGGGTAACTAATCCTGGGAGTTATTTTTTATTTCTGTTATTTCCTGTAATTAGGCTCATTTTTATTATTCATTAACATCTCCTTCTCCCACTGTGTGGTTGCCGGACTAGAAGGAAGAAAAGGGTGAATCTACAAAAGGAAGCAACTCTACAGCCACTCAAATGTTAGCGTTATGAACAATGTTGATGCATCTCTGGTACAGCCCTCTCTTCCCACTTATATTTCATGCAGCAAATAATGCTATTAAAATGTATAGAGATAGTTCACACCCAATAAGCGTGCAGAGAAGCGAGAAGGGAAGGTGGGCACCAGATGTGTGCTAAATGTTGAGAAAGAGTTATCCTGGGAAACAGTTTGCAGTTTTAAAGTACTTGAGGATAATCCGCAAAATGGGAGTTTTAACTACAGTGAAATAAGTGCATAATTACACTTTCTTGGGTCTGCCCTGAAGTGGAAGGAGGAATCGCGCTAGGAATCCTGATGTAATGAACAGCTAAATCTAACAGGAAGCCCTTGAAGGGACTGCAAAAAAAAATGTCACCTTTGGGCTCAGCTAATGTTAACATACACCTGCCTGTGGACACTAGGTGGCGATATAAGGTAATAGAACAATTTCAGAGTTTGTGATGGATACTAAATTTGTGGGGGGAGAGTTGTGAGATGAGTTTTTGTTTCCTGCTGTTAACACAGAGTCCTTCAATTTATGGTAGAAGGTTCTTTCAGTTGTGATCTTGTGATATTTCCATGGGGACGTGAACCGTGTTAAATCCACCTCTGGGGACTCCTTTTTTTCTTCCATTCTAGGACTGATGACTCCACACTTCTTCAAAGTACTTAATTAGTCTCATCAGGCACCCAAACTTGATACCTAGGTCCAAATTTAGATACAGAGATGGCAAAGCTGTCTAATTGGCATTTGAGGCCATTAGAAGGAGCCAGGAGAGGAAAGCGACATTGTCCTGAGGTGATTTGAGCCGTGAATGAAGGTAAGGCTATATTCCTGGGCCGTGTTCCTGTCACTAGGAACATTTGCTAATCTGCGGACAAAATGCAGCGGGAATATCGCCTGGACACGCTGGAGGCCGGTGCTCTGTCATTCGAACAGAGCAGGCACTCCACCAGCCCCGGGAGTATCAGTGATTATTCTGCTTACCCTTTGGTTTGGGTTCCTATTTTCTCTATGGTTTGGTGATGTTCGGTTGGCATCAGTCACGCATGCTTATTAATTGCTCAAAGAAGCTTTTGTCCTTAGAAAAATCAACAGACTCTTAGCTGAAGTAAATTTTTTCTCTATTTTAATTTTTATCGATATTGCTGAGTTCTGAGGAAATTACCTGCATGTTAAATGAACATTGGAACCTTTTTCTCTATTGTTTTGGGAATTTTCTGCACTCCTTTTGTAATTATGCCCTTTCTCCTGCCCAAGTAAAACAGAATGATTTAGTTAGAATTTTGGGATGAAACATCAATTCTTTTTTCTCAATAAAAATCTAGGATTCAAGTTAATTTTCATGCTCCAATTTGTATTCCTCCTTCCCCTTATCTTCAGCTCTTTTCTAACATTACTTACCTTTAGCTAAGCTGATTATGGTTATTTCCACCTGAGCCCTTCTCATCCTGTTCTCACCAACTGGTGTGCCTCTTCTCCCTTCTTTACTTAAGTAGACATGCTACTGTTTTTTCAAAATTCAGCGGCAAGGCATGTCCTTCATAAAGGTATCTCTGGGTAATTCACACTAACCTCCTGTTTCCTGAACTCATTACATAATATTACTCAGGTTTATACACATGCACATGTGCGCACACACATAAACACACACATGCACAACTGACTAGATAAGCTTTTTGAGGATGAGTACTGCACCTCAATGTCACCTAGCTGTATGGTGTGCATTGTTTATACATACTCAATAGACATCCATTTATTGTCCATCTCTGTGATCCCAGAGTCTAAAACATAGTAGGTGTTCAATAAATGTTTGTTGAAAATGCTGAAGAATTTATTTAAACTACTCTGATGAAGTACTAGGTCTCCTATATTAAATTGTAACATTTGATGTAAAAAGCTTGGTAGTCATCAAGCATAGACCTTGCAAGAGCTAGCTCAAGCCTTATCTCTTCCATGACAAATTCCCTAGGCTAGCCACAATCCTGATTTCTCCTCCTCATTTAGTAAGACAGAGTTGCTAAACTATCTTATCATATCTGCCCTTACCATTGAGTACTAGTAAGTGCCTAAGGTTTATATCTGTAGAATGGGGTTGATTAGTGATTAAATGTCTTTAGATATATCTATAAAGTACTTAAAACTTTTATTGGCATATAATAAGTGGTTGGTTAGTGTTAATTATTATTATTACTGATGTGAATTTAAGTTGTTCATTGTTTTCTATGTATAGAGCCTGTCCTACCTACTGTTCTTTGTTTCTTTTTCCTATTCCCTTTGATTGAGATTGACTATTTTTTACAATTACATTTTATTTATATTGTTTTGTTTTTTCTTAATTTCTATTGGATTGATGATATGTACCATTAACTTATCACAGTCTGCCTTCAAATAATATTATACTTTTTTATATGCAGTATAAAAACCTTATAACAGTTTTCTTCCATCTCTTTATCCTTTGTGTTATTGTTGTCTGTATTTTACTTACACACATGGTGTAAATCCCAAACTACAGTGTTATTATTTTTGCTTTAAGGTCAGTTATATTTTTGAAAATAATTTTTAAAGGTGAGAAAATTGTCTTTAGCATTCCCCCACATGTTAATCTTTTCTGGCTTCCGTCAATCCTCTGTGAAGGTTTAACTTGCTATTTTAACTATTTCTGAGAAACTTCCTTTAACATTTTTGGGGTGCAATGGATTCATTTAGTTTTGTTCACCTGAAAATGCGTATTTATCATTTTTGAAAGATATTTTCCCTTGTTAAAAAGCTGTAGGTAGACAGTTTTTAATTCGTATTTCAATATATTTGGTTTGCATAGTTTCTTATGAAGAGTCTGCTGTCACCCTTTTCTTTGTTGCTCTGTATGTATGTCACAATGTGTTTTATGTTCCTGGATGATTTTAAGATTTTTTTTTTTTTTGTAGGGAGAGGCTCTAGGGTCAAACCTCGGGCTGACCTGTGGCAGGGCCACAAACAAGTCCCAGCCTGGAAGGCAGAGCTCTCCGAGCATAATTAAGCCTGACCTTGTAGCCCTCCCTAATTCCTTCCTAAGTAGCTAATGGGCTGTGGGAGGTGCATCAAGTGTTGCCAAAACAAGAACATTTGTGTACATGTTAACCTACCCTTGTTTTAATCAGACTATAAAATAAAGCATCGTTTTGCCGTCTGGGTCTTTTGTGTCCTCATCCAGGCATGGGAGATCCACTGAGCCCCAGCCGTATTCTCTTGTCTGTCCTTTCTTCAATCCTTCACCACCCCTCCTCAGCTTCACCCTTGGCTGTGAACTTTTTATCGTTAGTTTTCAGCAATTTGATTATGTTGTGCCTTGACATACAGTACGCTTCTGAGGATTCTATTTTGTTCTCTGAATTTTCCCTCCAGTTTGGCTGGTGGGAAGACAGACTATTCCTAGCCTTTTGTGAGTCAGAGGTGTCTTCTGACTAGTTCTTTCTGACGGTTCTTTCCACAGCCTTGGGCCACTTTCTTTCATGCTTGAACAGGTAAGTAGCTAGCCAAAGTCTCAAGCACATGCTAGTGCAGATCTCAGTAGTTTTCTCTTTGTACAGCTCCTTCCTTCGCGGTACTAGGCTCCACAAAAATTCTATCTTTCTTGGCTCACCTGAATTATGATCTCTGCTTTTTCAACTTAGGGAGACTGCGTGGCTCTGTGTGGTTGCCCCAAAACTGCCTCCACGAAGTAATCTGATGAACTTGAGGTCCCATTGTCTGTTTTTCTTCTCTCAGAGGTCTCAACCTGTTAATGCCTCTTTTCCAAGCCATTGTTTTCTATATTTTGTCTCATTTTCTAGCTGTTTATAACAGGAGTGGTAATGATGGTGGTGGTGCTAACTCCATCTCTTTTTTTTACTCCATTTGGCTTGAAGCAAAATTGTGGATATAATGGTGGAGTTTGAAGGTGGTTTTTACTTCCAAACCTACTGCTATTAAAGACCAAAGGAATATCTCAGAGTTTATGATAAAAGGAATAGCCAGTAAATTAATGGTAAGACCAGAGCACATATGAGTACCCAGTGATTCCCAAGCAATGAAAAATAAAAGGATCACAGTGATCCTCTGAATGAGAAAGCGATTTTAACTGTGCATCAGGTAGAGTGGGAAATGCCATGAAATGTAGTCCTTTCCTTCTACAATCTCTGCAGTCACAGGATTCTTTTAAATGGAGTAACTGAAATCCAAAGAGGTCATTACCTTTCTTTCTGGCAGACAGTTGGCAGGGAGCACCAAAGTGCACTAGTATGCCAAATGCTTAAAAAGTATATGTACTGGTATAGGTAAAAGAAAAGCAACTTTAATGTTCTGACTTCAAATTAGAAGATTATGTTTAACTTTCTACTGGATACTTTATTGCTTTCCCATTCATTTTGTATAAAAACAGCTCCTCTTATAATTTTGCTTTGGTATGTTGATTTAGCTTTGGCCTAACTACCCCAAAATTCAGTGAAAAATTTAGTATCTAAATCTCCATTAAAAATAGTAATGCATTTTACTGAGCATAGTTATACCATTCAGAAATGATATAAATGTGTGGAGATGAATATAGCTTCAAACTCTATAGAGGGTTATATAATTTTAATATTTTTAAAATTAGTTTCTTTTAAAGTGTTATGGATTTTCAAATAAAATTACTCTCTATTATTGTATACTTAGAGATATTTTCCATGAATAATGTGTAAATTATTTGCTTCTTCCGAGTCTGTTATGGTTTTCAATGTTACATGGAATAATATATTGGGAAAATTTTTCTATTTTGTGGCAAATTTAACTATCTTTTAAAAATGGTTCAAATCCCCAGCTTTAATATCTTACTGTTAAGTAATTTAAAAAACATTCTGCAAAAGAATCTCAGGATTAATAGAAATTATTTTATATTGGCTAATTGCAAATTTTAACCATAATTCTTAATAAGTTTCTCTTTGACATGAATTTATAAATATCAATTATAATGAATCTGCCTCTCTAAATCAAAGGAGCTATTAAAACCAAATGATCCAATTACAGGTTTGTTTTAAAAATGAATGAATAAGAATTCTTTATATATTTTGGAAATTAATCCCTTATCAGATGTATCATTGCCAAATATCTTCTCCCATACAGTGGGATCCCTTTTCATTTTGTTGATGCTTTCTTCTGCTGTGCAGAAGCTTTTTATTTTGATGTTGTGCCATTTGTTTATTTTCTCCTTTGTTTCCCTTGCCCTAGGAGATGTATCTGCAAACAATTTGCTACAAGAGATGTCTGAGATTTTGCTGCCTATGGTTTCTTCTAGGATTTTTATGGTTTCATGACTGACATTTAAGTCTTTTATCCATTTTGAATTTATTTTTGTGCACGATGTAAGTTGATGATTTAGTTTCATTTTTTGCATGTACCTGCATGCAATGCTTTCCTAACACCAGTTATTGAAGAGAACATGTTTACTCCATTGTATGCTCATAAAACCTAACAAAAGGAAGACAAACAATCCAATTAAAAAAATGGGCAAAAGACCTAAATAGACACTTCTCCAAGAGGACATACAAATGGCCAACAGATGTATGAAAAAATGCTCAAAGTCACTAATCATCAGACCTGAACTGGTCTTGGTGATTAATTGTTGGATTCTAGGCTTAAATATAGGTAAAGGAGAAGATGTTGGTGTGTTTTAACAAAAACAAATATTCATAAACTAGAGGCCCGTTGCACAAAAATTTGTGTACTCGGGGGGAAGGGGGGTCCCTCAGCCCAGCCTGTGCTCTCTCGCAGTCTGGGACCCCTCGGGAGATAACGACCTGCTAGCTTAGGCCTGCTCCCAGGTGGCAGAGGGCAGGCCCAATCCCTAGGTGCAGCCCCTGGTTGGGCTCAGAGTAGGGCTGATTGGGGAGTTGGGGCGCCGCCTCTGTCATGCACAGAGCAGGGGGGATCAGGAGGTTGCGATGCCACCCTCAGTCACATTCAGGATAGGGCCAATTGGGGGGTTGGGGCACCGCCCTCTGTGACACTCAAGGCAGGGTCGGTGGGCAGGTTGTGGCGCCACCCCTGTCACGCACAGAGCAGGGCCAATCAGGGGGTTGGGGTGCTGCCCCCTGTCACTCACAGAGCAGGGCCCATCAGGGGGGTTGGGGCTCCATACCCTGTCATGCACAGAGCAGGGTTGATCAGGGGGTTGGGGAGCTCCCCTCCGTCACGCACAGAGCAGGGCCGATCAGGGGGTTGGGAGGCTCCCCCCTGTCACACACAGAGCAGGGTGGATCAGGGGGTTGGGGCACCGCACCCTGTCACACTCAGGGCAAGGCCGATGGGGAGGTTATGGCTCTACCTCGTCACACACAGAGCAGGGCCCATGGGGGGCAGTTGGGGCATTGCCCTCTATCACCCACAGAGCAGGGCTGATCAGGGGGTTGGGGCGCCGCCACTGTCACACTCAGGGCAGGGCCAATGGGGAGGTTATGGCTCTACCCCGTCACACACAGAGCAGGGCCGATCAGGGGGTTGGGGCACCACACCCTGTCACACACAGAGCCGCAGGGCAATCAGGGGGTTGGGGAGCTCACCCCTATCAGGCACAGAGCAGGGCTGATCAGGGGATTGGGGCGCCTTCCCCTGTCAGGAACAGAGCAGGGCGGATAGGGAGGTTGTGGCCCCGCCCCCTGTCACACACAGAGCTGCAGGGCCATCAGGGGGTTTGGGCGCTGCCCCCTGTCACGCTGATCCTGGTGCCAGGAGGCCTCGCGGCTCCGCTGATCCCGGTGCTGGGAGGCATATTACCCTTTTACTATATAGGATAGAGGCCTGGTGCACCAGTGGGGGCCGGCTGGTTTGCCCTGAAGGGTGTCCTGGATCAGGGTGGGGGTCCCCACTGGGGTGCCTGGCCAGCTTGGATGAGGGGATGATGGCTGTTTGCAGCTGGTCACACACCCTTCAGGGTGAGGGTCCCCACTGGGGTGCCTGGCCAGTCTGGGTGAGGGGCTGAGGGCTGTTTTCAGGCTGGCGGGTGACTGAAGCTCCCAACTGCTCCTTTTTTTCTTTTTCTTTTTTTTTTTTTTTTATTCTGGGCCAGCTTTAGCTCTGAGGCTCCAGCTCTTAGGTCTCCACTGCTGAAAGCAGGTTTCTGACCTTTGTTTACCTTCTGTATTTGAAACAATGTTGCGATCCTGCTGGCTGAAGCCCGGGACTAAAGCAGGTTTCTGGGGTTTTGTTAGCTTCTATATTTGTAACATAGTTGCTTAGAGTTGCAGCTCAGAGGCTGGCAGCGGCAGGTGGGGAACGTTGGAGTCCTCCATCACTGAAGCAAGCAAGCCTCATGTTCGCTTTAAGCTGCCTGGCTGCCGGCCGCCATCTTGGCACACCCCATTTTCCTTCCACCATAACTTATGGCAACTACTAATCTACTTTTTATCTTTATGCATTTGCCTATCCTGGACATTTCAAACAAATTGATCATATAATATGGTCCTTTTGTTATCTGCCTCTTTCACTTAGCATAATATTTCCAAGATTCATTCATGTTGTAACATGTATTAACATTTAGCTTTTTATAGCCAAATAATATTCCATTGTATGGATACACCACATTTTGTATTTCTGTTTAACAGTTGATAGACATTTGTGCTGTTTGCACATTTTGGCTATTGTGAATAGTTCTGCTATAAATATTTACGTGAATGTTTTTGTGTGGGCATATATTTTTGTTTCTCTTGGGTGTATACCTATGAGTGGTACTGCTTGGCCATGTGGTTACTCTATGCTTAACTTTTTCAGGAGCTGCCAAACTGTTTTCCAAAGTGGCTGCACAATTTTATGTGCTCATCAGTGATGTATGAAGGTTCTAATTCCTGCACACCCTCGACAACATTTGGTATTATTTGTCTTTTTTTTATAGTTATCTTAATGGCTGTGAATGGTATCTCATTGTGGTATTGATATATTTCTCTAATGAATAATAATGCTAAGCATCATTTTATGTGCTTATTGACCATTTGTATATCTTCCTTGGAAAAATGTTTATTTAAATTTTATCCATTGGGTTATTTGTCTTTTTATTGTTGAGTTGTAAGGGTTTTTCATATGTTCTGGATATAAACCCCTTATGAGATATATATATATTTACTTCTGGGTTATCTTTTTACTTTTTTTTTTTTAATCCTCACCTGAGGATATTTTCTCCATTGCTTTCTAACAAGAGTAGTTGGGAGGGAAGAGGGGAGGTGGGAGACAGTGAAACATCAATGTGATGTGAAAGAGATACATCTACTGGTTGCCTCCTGCATGTGCTCCTACCGGGGCTGGGGAACAGAACCCAGGACCCTACAGTCCACAGGCTGATGCTCTAGCCACTGAGAAAAATGGGCCAGTCCTTTCACGTTTTTGATGGTGTCCTTTGATGTACAAAAGCTTTTATTTGATGATGTACAATTAATATCTATTTTTTGTCACTTTGCTTTTGATGTCATAGCTAAGAAACCATTTTCTAATCTAAGGTCACAAAAGATTTGCTATGTCTTCTAAGAGTTATATAGTTTTAGCTCTTACATTTATGTTTCTGATTCATTTTGAGTACATTTTTGCATATGGTGGGTATAGGGGTCCAACTTCATAATATTTCTCATGTAGATATACAGTTGTGCCAGCATCATTTATTGAAAAAACTACTCTTTCCTTATTGAATTGTCTTACTCTATCAAGTTTTAAATATACTATCACTTTTAATTTCCAAGAGCTTAGTTTTATTTTCTGAATGTTCCTATTACATGTTCTGCAATATCCTGTTCTTATTTTTTTTTGGTTTTTTTTGAGCGTATTAATATTAGTTGTTTGTTTTTAACATGTCTCTCTAGACTTTTCCCTCATTTAAAAAATCTCCTTCTGAGAGTGACATCAGTAAGATGGTAGGATAGGCAAACTCCCATCAGCAACAATAATTTGACAACAATCCATGGAAACAAATGCCTTTGTGGGAACTTTGGGATCCAGCCACAGTCCAGGAGCATCCTGCCCTCCCTGGGACCTGCCAGGAGTCACACCTGGTAGAGCTGTGGAGGTAGGCCTCCTGATCTCGATCTGTCAGCAAATCCTAAGACAGGATCAGCTCCAGGCCCTCTCAACCTCAGTCTGGGAGCAAAACTGCTTCCAGTATCTGAAGTCTGATTGAGATCAACAGGCCTGCCTCTGGAGACACAAGGAGTCTCTCTTCCGCTGGGTCCCTAGGTGGGCAGAACTGCTCTCACACTGCTGAGATGGGCCTGAGCCAAGTCACAGGGCCACTTCAGGCTCTACAATTGCCAAAAAGCAAAGCAAACAAAACCCCCTTTGATAACCTGATTAAAAATGAGCCAAAGACTCAACTAGACATTTCTCCAAAGAAGATATACAAATGGCCAGCAGGCATATGAAAGATGCTGCATGTCACTAATCACCAAGAAAATGCAACTCAAAAAACCACAATGCAATATCACCTCACACCTGTTAGGATGGAATATAAATAAATATATATATATATATATATATATATATATATATATATATATAGACAGCAAGTGTTGATGAAGATGTGGAAAAACTGAAACCCTTATACACTCTGTGTGGGAATGCAAAATGGTGCAGCTGCTATGCAAAACAGTATAGAGTAGTGATGGCAAAGCTTTTGAGCTCGGCGTGTCAGCATTTTGAAAAACCCTAACTTAACTCTGGTGCCGTGTCACATATAGAATTTTTTTGATATTTACAACCATAGTAAAACAAAGAAATATTTTTGATATTTATTTTATATATTTAAATGCCATTTAACAAAGAAAAATCAACCAAAAAATGAGTTCTCGTGTCACCTCTGACACGCGTGTCATAGGTTTGCCATCACTGGTATAGAGGTTCCTCAAAAAATTAAAAACTGAATTACCACATAATCGAGCCATCTCACTTCTGTGTATGTATCCAAATTGAAACCAGGAAATTGAGATATTAGCACACCCATCCATGTTCATTGCAGCACTATTCACGGTAGTCATGTTGTAGAAACAACCTAAAAGAACAATGATACAAGAATGGGCAAAGCAAATGTGGACTACACATCCAATGGGACATTAGGTTTTAAAAGGAAGGAAATTCTGCGATAGGCAACAACATGATGAGTGTTGGACAAGACACCAAGTAAAATAAGTCAGTCATAGAAGGACAAGGACTTATGTGATTCCATCTAATAGTCAAAATCACAGAATAGAAGAGAGGAATATTGGGCACCAGGGCTGGGTGGAAGGGAAATTGCAAACTGCTGATCGTTGGGCAAGATGAATGCATTCTAGAGACCTGCTGTACCACATTGTGCCTGTAATTGATAACTGCGTATTGTCCACTTAAAAATGTAACAAAGTAAATCTCATATAAGTGTTCTTATGACAATAAAATAGTTAAGAAGTCCATTTGCAGACATATGGAGAGTGAAGTTTGGCAAAAAGCATTGTTTGTTGATTTTGGAAAGCATTGCAAACATCTGATATGGGGGTTCTGTCTCACAACAATCACTGGAGGAAGCTTTGAGTGGGGCTGGCCTGTGATAAATCACTTTTATTTATTTATTTTTTCTCCTACTTGGAACATTTGACAGGCAGAGGAGTGGGAAAGGAAGAGAAGAGGCCAGGACCTGGCCTGCTACTTAATAGGCCTCAGGCTGTGCTTGAAATCCCAGGATGAGAAGATACTTAATCCCTATGTATCAGTCAAAGTCTAGCCAGAAAAATAAAAGTCACTCTGGGTCTCTCAGTAGATAAAGTTTAGCCTCAAAACACGGATTACACAGATGATGCGGAGGGAGCTTGAGGGACCCCAGATGGGGCTTTCCGGTGGGAACTAGAACCATGGAAGGAAGAGCCAGCTGGCAAGGGCCGCAGCTTCTGGAGACGTCATTGGAGACAGAAAGAAGGGGAAAATTACCTAGTTACTCCCTTCTTCCCACCCTTCATCTTCCAGTGGTCGATGCCAGAGGGCAACAGGCCTGAAAGGGTGGTTCCCTAAGATGGAGAGCAGAGCAGGCAGGGAATGGGCACATGTAATAAGGTTTACAGAATGGAGACTGTGTGAAATAATATCTCCCCTGACATGCTCTGTAACACACACACTCGCTCACTAGCATTTTCAGTGCATGTGTGTCCGTATGTTTGTGTATGCATATCTTGTATCTTTGTTGCTTTTCTCCCAGCCAGTAGAAAAGTACAAGGCGGATCATTTAAACAATGTATGTAAAGTGACAGCTAACACTCCTGTTTTCAATTGGCACTTAACATTTACACAATGCCCAAACATCTGTGCTTTTCCATCATTTGAGGCATGAAGTTAGTCCAGTTGATTGCTTGGCGTTATGTACAGAAAACAGCTGGCTGGTTAACTGGAGTTTTGATTATGGCTGAATTGGCTGGATACTTGTTGTCATGTACCCTGATGTTATGACTGGCTGAAGATGGAACAGAGCCAGTTACAGGGAAAAACCAGTAACAAATATATGAAATGAACTTCTGCATGGAATTTGATTGGGACAGATCATTTATTTCTAAGACCGGATTTAGTTTATCTCTGGTGGTTCTCTATTTCTATTTTAGCTCCTTGCACTCAGATGTCCCCTGCTATGTATCCAGCATCCTCAGGTTGCTGTGTTCATTTGTCACTAAGGCATCTGGCTTTTGGGACTTTTCTCCCTGTGCAGGACCTCCAGCTTTTCAAACTTTTAGCTTATGTCCCTCCCTCCCGCCCCCATCAAATCTCATTTGTCTTATCATTAAGAGATTTGCTCTCTGTTGAGGGACCAACTGGTCCCAGAATTTGGAGGATGTAAGCCAGACACAAAAAGACAAATACTGTATTATCTTACTTATATATGGAATCCATACAAAAGTCCAACTAGTAGAAGCGGATAATAGAATGGTGGTTGCCAGAGGATGGGGAGTGGGGGAAACAGGGAGATGTTGGTCCAATGCTACAAACTTTCAATTTTAAGATGAATAAATTATGGAGATCTAATGTACAGCATGGTGATTAGAGTTAATATTGTATTGTGAACTTGAAATTTGCTGAGAGTAGATCTTAAGTATTCTCATCACACACACACAAATAGTATGTGAGGTTATGGATGTGCTAATTAACTTGATTGTGGTAATGAGTTCACATTGTATATGAACTTTAAATCATCATGTCGTACACCTTGAATACATATGTTTTTTTTATTGTCAATCATACCTCAATAAAGCTGGAATAAACAAATCTAATTTTCATGAAGATGTTTGTGGATGATATTGTGTTAATATTTATCTCTTCATCTTTCCATATGTGGATGTGGTCTCAACTGAGATGAAATTCAGGCATAGCTGGCAAACTTTTATCTTGTGTTTGCCAGGAGCATGCTTGTACAAGCTCAGAGAAATGTCTTGGGAAAAGCTGGCTGAGCTCTGGACATAGAGCCTCAGCTGTCAAGGGCTGGGCTGGGGCAGTGTGCACCGTGGCTTCGGTCGCCCAGAGCTGTCTCCCACACTGCTCAACACACATCTGAGCTAAGTGGAAAGCAGAGAGACTAAAATTTTAAGGGAAGTTAGCGAGAGAGGTCAGATTGAAAGAGGACTCTTAGTCCTTGATCAAAAGTGAGTGAGATGCTCTGTGCTGTGACACAATCCCTTGCATAGATCTGATTTCTGGAGGGCTCTTCCAGGGACTTGGTACTTGTGGAAATGGTGAGTAAGCCCAGCCAAGGTCACTGCAGGAGCCAGCAGGGACAGGATTATTAGGAGCAGGTCTGAGATACCCTCTGAAGACCTTGAAACATTGGAAAAGAGTTTAGAGGGGGTGGGGTGGGGTGGAGCAGTAAGGTGGGTGTTACTGAAGGCCTGGGGGCCTAACACAAATGGATATACAAGCTGGAAACATTTAAGTTGTTCCTTTTTAAAAAGAACTTTACTTTAATCCACCTGTGTTAAGGCGTAAGAAAACTCAGGTTATGTTACCTGTAACATATTTACCTTTTACTAGAGCCATTGAATTCTTTGAGTCCAATAAGTAGACCAGTAGTGGAGATTTCAGATCACACCAATGGTAAATTGATGAAGGAAAAATACTTTTAGGCAATCTTTTTTTTTTTTTTTTAATATGTTTTTGTTGATTTTAGAAAGAAGGGAAGGGAGAGTGATAGAGAGAAACATCGATGAGAGAAAAACATCGATTGGCTGCCTCCTGCACACCTGTTACTGGGGATTGTGCCTGCAACCTGGGCATGTGCCCTGACTGGGAATGGAACCAGTGATTTCTTGGGTCATAGGTCGATGCTCAACCACTGAGCCACCCTAATCGGGCTAGGCAATCTTTTAAGTATTCTTCAAATATTAATGAATTTACTTCTTACCCCACTGGTTTTATTTGTTAGCTTAAGACATGAGGACTTAAAATACTAGTATGTTGTGTGTGTATGCGTAGTATTGCTTATATCCATATCCACCAGAGCCTTATATGGGTGAAGAAAGATTTCAGAATTGCAAACACCAAATATATAGGCTTCATCTGTAGAGAAAAACTCTAGCTTTCATTTAAACTACCTAAATTGCAGTCAGCTGCTGGGAGAAAAATACAGGCAACGATCCTGTTTACAAGGCGTCTTAGTTCAGCCATCAGATGGTTTTGGTTAAAATGCAGTTTCTCTTCATGCTGATGTTTCTATAAGACATTTTCTGTGAGTTGGAGGCTATCTAACTGCCTAGTGCAGTGATGGCAAGCCTA
Organism: Myotis nattereri; assembly: GCF_964212035.1. Taxonomy (NCBI): domain Eukaryota; kingdom Metazoa; phylum Chordata; class Mammalia; order Chiroptera; family Vespertilionidae; genus Myotis; species Myotis nattereri. The sequence goes on along the minus strand of NC_138082.1, from coordinate 63,553,549 downwards.
TGACACGCGTGTCAGAGGTGACAGGTGAACTCATTTTTTTGGTTGATTTTTCTTTGTTAAATGGCATTTAAATATATAAAATAAATATCAAAAATATAAGTCTTTGTTTTATGATGGTTGCAAATATCAAAAAATTTCTATATGTGACACAGCATCAGAGTTAACTTAGGGTTTTTCAAAATGCTGACACGCCGAGCTCAAAAGGTTCGCCATCACTGGCCTAGAGTCTTCCTCTTGCTTGTGTTTTTATAGTACCTTTATAGTGATAGTTGGAACTTTTGCCAACCTTTACGGAAAATATCCTTTGCAGCTTTCTGCCAATGTGTAGAATTGCATTCTTTAGTGCACAAAATTCCCATTTGTGTGTGGTTTTTCCCTTTGCTTCTTTGGGATTCTTTCTGCTCTCTCTTCCTTCTGCTGGCCAGGAGCTGGTATTAAATCTTTACTCCACTAAGTTATTAAGTATTTAAACTTAGAATAGACTTGCCCTCTCTACCTTGTCTATGCTTTCCTGGAGTGAGACTACATAGCATGTTTACTTCTTGTAGCTACTCTCCATGCCTACAATAACTAGATGATAAATCATCTCCAGCCAGGTTAATATTCTGCTCTCTGGGAAGTGTACTACTACTGGGAAAGGTGGGCCCCACCACACCAAGGTTGAGGGGATGGGTGTCAAGTTGTCCATTTGCAAAAGGTTCAGAGCTGTGCCATATACAGGGGTAGGCAAAAGTAGTTTACAGTTGTGAGTGTGCAAAAACAGAGTTTATTCTTGTATTTTATAACCATAACCTGCATGTCTTTTTCCATAGGAACAACTGTTAACCTACTTTTGTCCCACCCTGTATGTGGGCCAGGACCTGAAGGCTGGAAAACTGGTTCTGATGAGCTGTGCAATATTCCCAATGCCTCTTGTGCTAAAATAATCAATGACCATCTTTCTGACTGACAGCTCCCACAATGGCAGTTTCTGAATCCTCAGTGGATTTGGATTTAAATCCATTGTCCCTGAGGAACCCAGCAGTCCCATCTATGAGGGATTTTACATTACCTCTATTAAAAATATATATTTTCTACCTAGAGGTAAAGCCACTCAAAAAACTTAGATTCATTTTTTTTGTTGTTTTGTTTTAGACGTAGGGAAACATTTCTCTATTTGACTACAATTGTATGTCCAATTTTTTTTTTTTTTTTTGTAAATCCTCACCTGAGGATATTTTTCCATTGATTTTTAGAGAGAGTAAAAGGGATAGGTGGAGGGGGTGAGAGAGAGAGAGAGAAACGTCAATGTGAGAGAGATGCATTGATTGGTTGCTTCCCACATGAGCCCTAACCAGGGCAGGGGATCAAACCTGCAACCCAGGTACATGCCTTGTCTGGGAATTGAACCTGAGACCCTTTGGTTCTGGGGCTGGGGGAGGAGGAGGAAGAAATGCTCTAATTTCTGAGAACACCAACCAGGGCTTATTTGCTTTCAATTATCCTCTCTGAAGCTGAAAGTGGTCATTCTGGATCATAGCTGAAGACTTACTTGCCATTTTCTTCAGTTGGAAGAAAGTGTTTAAATTATGAGAGAATGAAAAACAAAACAAAACACTGAGCTCACAATACTTGGCTTCTTTCCTTTGGTTGAGAGGTGGGTGAGAGAAGGGGAACCCCCCCCCACTAAAACCCCCCCAAAACCCCATGGACTATTCCTCTAACTTCTTTCCCTAGACTCAATGAATATTAATTGAACTAAACCTATTTGTTTATTAAAGAAAACTTTACTCATCTATAAAAAGCCTGTTTGTACCATTTTCCCTTATTTTTCTTTAATTCTGAAGGGTACTGAATAGAAAAATGTGCATTATTTTCTTACATTGTTTGTGAACAATTCTAATTCAATTCTGTGCAAAATAGTTTTATGTTTTAGTTTGTGACCTTGTACAGAACTCTGTATTTTATGTTCTTCAGGATGCATTGTGTAAATATTTTTAACCACTATGTAGTTCTCTCTCTGGGCTCTCATCTTTGACACCAGGTAAGTTTTGTTAGAATTGAATTAGGTAACAACTAGAACAGTAACTCTTAACAGTATTTTCTAATATTTGTAATTTGATACTTATTTATAGGGTGCTTTGTAAAACTTTAATATCATCTTTGAGTCTCTGCTCCAGGGATTGTGTTAAAACAGGCACCATACTCTCCATTTCACAGATTCCAAATTGGGGGCCAAAGTTTCCATGACTTGCTTGGGATGATGTGTTAAGTTAGTGCCAGTACCAAGACTAGAATTCTTACTTTCTACAAAGGTTGGCCTCCGTGACCAAGTATGTTGGACGTGTGAGCCCTGGACTTAGGCTCAGCTTGAGCATATCTGTTGCCCCAAGTGCAGTTGTAATTATCCTCTCTTTTCTGCTTCTTCATGAAGACAGGAGTTTTGTCTATCTGGTTCACAATTTCAGCCCCAGCAATTTGCACAGTACCTGGAATGTAATAGTTATTCAATACATATTTGTGAATGAATGAATAATTGAATGAAGTAAATGAATGAAGTACAGAAAGACACTAAAGATCTACTTTGAATAACAATGTATTATGCCTTCTCTTCCCTTTCCCCATTTTCCCTTTCTTATGCCTAAAAACAATATTATATTTTTAAACAATGGAGTTTGATAATGACTTATTATTTAAGTACTTGGTATGGCTGTAAGGCAAAAGGAAGCTTTTTAAAAACTCTTGTCTCTTGACTGTTACCCTAGAAAATTAAATTAATCTCTTTGGGTCTTGATAGTCATGAAGAACTCTGATATACTCTGAGACTGTTTTGTGATCTGGTTCTTTCTCTACATTTGGGGTGTGCGGTAAAGGGCTGGGGGTGTACCGGCGTGACATTTTTTCACTTTAACACATTGTGATTCTTCACAGAGTTAAAATTCTCCCCCTGAAAAAGCCGCCTCTTGGGAAGACACTGGGCACTTTTGCATATTGCTTTTTCTTTTTCAGGGCCCCTGGGGAACCTCTTATGGACATATACCACCATCGCACTCAAATACCTATTAGCCACTATAAGTGCCTTTGTTAATGACATCCATTCACAAAAGCCACACACTATTATAAAGTTTTTGGGTATTCCAGCCCCATATCTTTGAAATATTTCAGGAAGGCAGGAGATCTTTTTTTTTTTTTTTTTGAGATTTTACATACACTAGCTACTATGTGCTTGAAAGAGGGGATGTAGTCATGGGCATGGTCTGCTGGCTCTGGAGACACTCTGAAGACAAGTAAATACTGGATTATGATTTCCATTTCTTTCTACCACTCTGAATGTGATAGATACTGTGATAAATAAGACCTCTTAAGGAAGGGAGGACAATTGTCCTCTTTTTCTCTTACCTTGCATTTTTACCCTATAAAAGTTTGCAGACTCAAGCCAAACTTGTTGGCTGGGAGCCTAAAGGGATTCCTCATCACATGGCAGGCTGTCGTAGTGTTTTTTATGATAGCTAGTGTTTCTTTTGGTCTACAACCCAGACATTTGAAATATAGGTCAGGGGTTGAAAACTAATGTCTGCTTGTCATATAAAAAGAAATAATTGGCACGAAATGTAGTAAAGAATGCCTGCTATCCTGGCAGCACTGGGTCATTTTTTTTCTATTGGTTTTGGCTGCTATTCCAAGAAAAATAATGGGTAGGTTCATGATGCTTAGAATATATCTTTATTAACTCTGTCAACTTAAGCTGTCTTGGGCCCCAAGAAACAGTAGGCCTAGAAGTCAATGCTTGTGCCATTTCTACACTGGGTACATGACTATACAAACCATGACATAGTAATACAGATGGAATAATGAGTTTCTCTTATCCTCATGCCAGACCTGCTGGGGAAAAGATCTACATCCTTAGCACAGATGGACTAATTGACAGGCCTTATAAGAGGGGGTTTCAGCTCCTGGCTTGCTCTGTCAGAGGTACAAGTGAAAGAAAAGTAAGTGCTTAGTAAGTGTTTGCTGAAGAAGTTTGCAGGGAAAGAGAGGCCAGAGGTTGCAGGTATACTTATAATTTTAGGTCCACTTCCACCTAGACCAGTGGTGGGCAAACCGCGGCCCGCGAGCCACATGCGGCTCTTTGGCCCCTTGAGTGTGGCTCTTCCACAAAATACCGGCTCTTCCACGAACTACCGACTTCTGCGCATGGGCCACGAAGTTTCAATCGCACTGTACGTGCGCGCACACACGTGGTATTTTGTGGAAGAGCCACACTCAAGGGGCCGCAGTTTGCCAACCACTGACCTAGACTCTGGGCCTCAGCACACAGGCCTGGGCTTCTCTCTGGATCTCCACTGCAGGTCAGTTTAGCACCTAATGAATTCTGTGCAGCAGACCTGGAAAATGCAGAAAATTCCATGCTGGTGAGCTACGTTTCAGACACCAAAGGACTTCTAGAGTCTAGAGATGTCTGAATTTCCTGCAAAGAGGAAAGATTTGGCCTGAGAAGGAGTTCCAAAATGGATTCCCCTTTCGAAAGCTCTGAAAAGTATGTCTGGGTGAAGTTTGAGAGGTAGCATGTGCTCTATGCAATAGCCATGCAGATAGAAAAGGTACACCCAGGTGTGATGTAGCTGGAGTAGAACTTACAGCACAATGAGTTTCTTGCTAGGATACACCCAAATGAAATTGTTTGGGCTAAGATGTGTACCATGTTCACAAAGCCAAAATTTCCAGCTATCTTTTGGGGCTGTGCTCTGCAAACTGCGGCTCGTGAGCCACATGTGGCTCTTTGGCCCCTTGAGTGTGGCTCTTCCACAAAATACCACGTGCGGGCGCGCACGTACAGTGCGATTGAAACTTCGTGGCCCATGCACAGAAGTCGGTGTTTTGTGGAAGAGCCGGTATTTTGTGGAAGAGCCACACTCAAGGGGCCAAAGAGCCGCATGTGGCTCGTGAACCGCAGTTTGCCGAGCCGCAGTTTGCCGACCACTGTTTTGGGGCATCAGCATTTCCATCCCACAAAAAGTTTTAGCCTTTTGCTTCCTCTTTTCAGATTCTGTCAGTGTAATATGTTTACTCCTGGGATTTAACTTGTCACAAGGTATGACTTGTTTTTAGCTCCTGTTTTGGTTTGATATGGTGGTTGGTGCCCTGAAGCACACACCATCAGTGCTCCTTTCCTGCTATCCTTGTGATCACTCAGTGATCCTCACTTCCACCTCCCAGTATTTGCATCTCAGTATCTGATTCTTCATCCCCAGCACCACAGAACACTGCCTGGGATCCATTAGCAATAGACCAGAAATGCCAGGGAATTAACAAACCCTGGGACCAGCCCTCCACTAGTGATTTCCACTAGATACCCCAACTCTTTTGCCCCTTGGGTGCCATAATTTCAAAGTGTATGTTTAGCACTGGTTCCTAGAGTTTCCTCAGTGAAATTAAGCTCAAATCACCTGCAGTGGTAGTTAGATTGATAATGCGACCTTCTTTATATTCCTCCCTTGTTTTCATACCATTATTCTCAGAATTTCTCCCAAAAAGCTATTTGCACTCAAATCCGTGTCTCAGAGTATCCACCCCAGAGAACACAAATTTAGGCATACCTCTAACATTGGAATCTCTATCTCTATTCTCATATCATTTATGTCCTTTTAAAATCTCTTTCCAAACCATAGACTTTCTATTTCTACAGAAAGATGGGCGATGATCCAGAGATTTTTAAAGATAAAGTTGTATAAATATGAAAATAACTCATACTTGTGCTAGATATTCCATGATTTGAATCATTCCGCCAAGCTAAAAGAAAGAATTTGGGAAAACTAGGATAGTGTAAAAGAGAGTAGAATGGTTGCAGTTTAAGGGGTACCAAAGGGGAGCAACACTTTTAAGGAATGATAATAGCTAATCATTTGTTAAACACTTATGTGCTGGTAATGTTAAACCATGTATATCCTGATATACTTTTAACCAAAAAAAAAAAAAGAAAGAAAGAAAAAAAAAAGAAAGAGAAAACAAATTGAATCATTCTATCAGGCTTTGTCAGGGTTTAGGAATCTTAATTTAATGTGAACCTGAAGGTGAGTTAAGATAGAAATAAAAAGAGAAGATGGAAAAGAGAAGGGGCTGACCAGGAACAATGAACAAGCTGCTTCCGTGGTCTTCTGTCAGAATGCAAATGTCTCTTGCTTCCATATATGTATATACCTTATGCACACACACATATTAAATGTATTCATATACTAAATCTATGAGGTAGGTATAGTAGGTATAATTATTATATTTTTGCTGATGATGAATTTATGGTAAGTGGGGTTAAGTAATTCAGTCAGTCCCTAAGGGACAAAATCCAAATTCAAACCCAAGCCTTACTTTTGCTAAAGTTCACTTTGTTAGCTACATTACTATCATCCTTAGAAGCTTTCCTTGAGGTAGTTCAGAGATATATGATTGATCCTGTTGATGGATTCAGAAATTCAGTTGATAAAATCAAATAGTTTTTCTTAAGAAGTATTGAGTTAAATATAAATTATGAGAGAAATCCAGATTTACCCAGTTGTATTTTTGAAATTCCTGTAAGAGACTACTTCTATTCATTATTTTATAGCATTCTTAGTAATATGCATTAAATCAATCTAGAAAAATAGGTTGAAGTTTAAGAAATCTTTCTGATGGGGCATTTTGCTATTAGTCTAAAAGATTATAGCAGATCAGTATCTGTAAATAACATTGCAACTTGAGGCTCAAGTTGATGGTCCTGGGAAAGCTGAAATTCAGGGATCCTTTCGGAGATTAAGCTATGGTTGCAAGACATTTTTAGAAAACTGACATCCTGATAGACTTGGGGAGGGGGAGGAGAAAAGGAAGAGAAAACAAATTGAATCATTCTATCAGATTTCTCCAGGGTTTAGGAATCTTAATTTAATATGAACTTGGAGATGAGGTAAGATAGGAATAGAAAGAGAAGACATAAAAGAGAAGGGATTGACCAGAAACAATGAATAAGTTGCTTCAGTGTTCTTCTATCAGAATTCAAGGGTCTCTCACTTTCATTTACGAAGTTAGCTTTTTGGATATACTCTACCTAATAGTTTTAAATTGTTTATAATATTACATATATTCTAGTTTGTTGATATTTAGAAAGTGAGAGTATATCTAATGTGGCTAGCTGTACCGGTTTATTAAAATATTTTCTCTCGGTTAACATATGAGGTGTTATCAAGTGGCATAAGTAATTGACCGTTCAATGTGACCATATGGTATATGTGTTAAGTAGGGTGTCTTCAGATGCAAGAGTCAGAAGACCTGAGTTAAAATCCCTCAGGATTGATGGAAGTTACTTTTCTTAAGTAACATGAAGTCTAAAGGTAGGTGGCTGCTATTGTTCAGTGGTTCAGGAATGTGAGGGCCATTGTCTGTGATTCCTAGTTGCAAGTGGAAATTGAAGCTTTACCAAGTTTATACTTAAGGCAGAAATAAGGGGGAATGGATGAAAATAGCTCTTCCAGAACCCTCATGTAAACTTTCACATGTCTCATTAGCCATAACTGGATTCTGTTGGCAACCCATAGCTGCAATAGAGACCCGAAAATGATAGTATTTAGTCTTTCTGCCTGTCTGGCAGAAGGTGAAAGGGAGAAGGGGTTGGGGATGGATGTCGAATTAGCCAGCCAAGAGTGTCTGTGTAATGCCAGAGTGTTAAATGGGATCAATAATACCAAGTATAAGAGAAGATTTCAGCAGGAGATACCAAGAAGGACAGTAATCACCACGGCTGCCCAGAGGTTAAACGAGCTACCCCAGGAGGTAACACAGTCCCCATCACTGCATGTATTTAAGCACTGAGTAAATGAACATTTTGACCACTTTCCCGTAGAGAAGGTTTAAGCATTAGATGGATAAGTGATTGAACTAGATCTCCTTCAAAGTTGCCTTCAGATCTTCAAGACTTGATGATACTCTGTAAGCACTCCAACTTTTTGCAGCCTGAAAATTGTTTTCTGTTTGTAGCTCACTTTCCTGTCATGTCCACTGGCACAAATCTGCTTTACTGAATCTTAACATTAATATCCAAGAGTGAGCTACCTAGATAGTGTCTACAAAGAGAATATCTTTATCCCCAGCTGTGTACATAGCTTTTTTTTTTTTTTTTAAAAAAAAAAAAAAACTCTTCCCTGCAGAAATGTTGACAGAATCGATGCCAGAGCAGTTTCTTTTAATGGACATGGTTTTTAATTTGATGCATTTTAAACCTTCAGATGCTTCACTGAAGCTCTCACATGGTGTCCTTAGAATGCACATCAGGAATGTCAATTTCCATGGCGATCTTGAAGCACTTCCCTTGGTTTTTGTTGGTTTCCTTTTGAAGTAGACATTTATGATAAGAATTTCTCTTTGGGTTTGAGTCAATGTTTATGAAAGACAGAGATTATTTGAAGAGAAATTTTAAATTGCATAATATTGAAACTTTTGAATTTTTCATGAATACAGGCCAAATTAAAATGTTCTTTGTTCCCAGGGAACATTATGTAGAATAAGATTGATTTCTGCTTTGTTGGATGAAAAGATAAACCAAAAATTTTAGAAAAAAATGCTGGAATTCATAGTATATTCAGCACTGAATTTTATTGCCAATCCCTGGAATCAGATGTTTTCAAATATACCCTGTAAGTCTCAAGATGGAGAGCTTTAGTATTATGATTCTCCTTTTCACAGATAGAATTAGAAAAGACTAGTTAAACAAGAGGGTGGAGAATAAAAGGTAAACTCGAGAATAAAACGTAACCTCAAGAAAAAATAATTCTCAATTTTGATTAAGCAAAAAATCCAAATGGTGTAAAAATTGAGACAAGTTCTTTCTTTCCTGTCAGGGATGATTAAAGTGTTTAGCCCTGGCTGGGGTGGCTCAGTTGGTGGAGCATCATCTCATGCACCAAAAGGCTACTGATTAGATTCCTGGTCAGGACACCTGCCCAGGTTGCAAGCTTGATCCCCAGTAGGGGGTGTTTAGGAGGCAACCAATCAATGTTTCTTTCTCGCATCCAAGTTTCTCCTCTCTCTCTAAAATAAGTAAAAACATATCAGAAAAAAAAACAACATTTAAGAACATCCATTGTTGGTGAGAGTATGGGAAAATAGGCCCTCATATTTATTATTATTTTTATTATTTATTAATATTCTGGTGGGAATATTGATTGGCACACAGGATTTGGAGAGTAATTTTGTATTATCTTCTTAAAACCCCCCAATTATAATTATCATTGACTCAGAAATTTCACCTCTAGAAATTTTTTCTTCTGAAATTCTTATATAATTTGCAGAAGATAAACCAAAGAATAGTACTGTAGTATTGTTTGTAATAGTAAAAAATTGTATATAATCTAAATAAGTAGCCATCGATGCAGTGGCAGTTAAGAAAACTATGGGACATTCATAGAGAAATAAATTATATAGGTTAAAAAAATAAGTACTGAAAAGGAAATGTTTATGATATACTAAAAAATGAAAACTTTAGGATATTATTGTACCATCCCATTTTGATTTTTAAAAAGTATATGATTTTATGCATTTTATAAAATGTTTTAAAGGGTGTACCATTAAATTTTTAATAGTGGGTTCAGTTTGGGGCAACAGGTTCACATGGTTTTGTGGAACAATGTCTTAAAAGCTGAACTTGATTTAAGGACCATCTATATAGTAAACCATTAAGATTATTTCCCTTCATGTTAGATATTTTAAAAGCCATCCATGTTGTCCTGTGAATAGTGACTTTATACTTAGGATGTGGGGAGAAAGAACTGTGCAAAAATTAATTAAAAAAATCAGTTGGAAATTAATTTACATCTAGATTTGTTTCTTGCATAGGCTTTTAAAAAATTTTAGCAAATAAATTCAATGGTTTGGTTTATCTGTCTGGAAAATGGGAAGCATGAAACTAAACTAAAAGAGAATAATGCTAAGTGCTTCTGTACGTAAATGATGAGCAGTCTTTAGTTATCTCTTCATTTCCTTCTTTGTGAGGTTTTGTTTTTTTTTTAACATGGGTATCTATAAGATGAAATTATTTTAAGTACACTATCTTTGCATTATTAAATCTATTGAATAGTTTCTTGTTATTAGAAGCTTGTGTTGGAGAAAAATAATTTTCTTCCTTTCTGAATATCTTGTCATAGCTACAGAGTGCACTTCCTTAGTGAAGGGTAGGAAAATTATACAGAACAATTTTCCTAATGCAGCTATTCTTTTCTGAGTCTTTATCAGCTCTCGCTCTCGCATGTCCACTGTCATTTTGCAGGCTTCTATTTCCTTTGCACAAATGACTCATCTTGGGCCTATACTTCCTTTGGACCTAGTGACATTTAATAAAGCCATTGCTGTATATTCCAGATTAGAAGGACATTGCTATTTTTTCATGGTTGAGGTATTTTTTATTTATTTTTTATTTTTTTTAACTATTCTTGCTTTTCAAGTCAGTGGATGAAACCAGTGGCACAGAGGGGTGGTTGGTGAACCTTTTTTAGTTTCCTTAAGAAAATTTTCCTTTCTTTTTTTAGGCCACAAATATATACAGTAGTCATCAGTTTTTCAAAAATACCCCTGATAGTTGACTAGGTGGTTATACATCATGAATACATTACACAACATACATATTAAAAGCTGTGTTTAAGAATAAATTACAAGTATTAAGAACAGCGCTCCTTTCCTGATTTTGTATTTTCTATTGTAAATTCTGTTTTGGAAAAATGCTATGATTTTTGCCCAATACATACATCAGTGTGAGGGCAGTTATGTGTCCCTCACTGTGTATTACACTCAGTGGAGCTTCAGGCTAAGGAAATCACCTCTAAGCAAGAATAGTGTAGAGTATTTTTGGTTCAGCACTTGGTATCACTTGGCATGACACAAAGCCATTAACGCAAATGTTTAAAGATTGTCCCAAGCTCTTGGAAGTTCAAGGTCAGTGCCATTTCAACATGATTAATGATCATTAATTAGTTTAAATTTATCTTTTATATTCTTGTCAACTCTAGAGGTAAGATAATAAGCAAATTTTTAAAAAGCCTGTAAAAAAGTCAAGTACAGTTAATTAATTTAGTGAAACTATCCAGGATCATTAAGAGTGAAAATCTCTAGAACGATTCTTTGTGCATTAATGCTATCCAGTAAACCACATGAGTAATTTTAAATATTTTAGTCACCACATTAAAAAAATAGACATTTCATATTAATTTTAAGAATATATTTAATTTTATTCAGGATAATTAAAATATTATCATTTCAAATATTTGATATATGGGATTTAACATTTTTTCTTTTGTACTAAATCTTTTAAATCTGGTGTGTATTTTAGACTTACAACACATCTCAAATTTAGACTAGTAATATTTCAAGGGCTCAATTGCCATCTGTGTCTAGAGGCTACCATAATGGACAGTGTAGGTATAGATTTTTAAAGTTGAAGCTAGAGCACTAGTATATTTTTATTTTATCTTGATGAGAGACATAGAATAGCTAGTATGTTATTCTAATTAGATTAATTAACAAATGTTTAGAATGACAGCCCAGTCTAAGGACATGTAGTAAACCACCACTTAATCTTAATAAAGAAAATGTAATGGATACATTGCTGATTCAGTGCCAAGGGGCAAAGAAAAATACAAGCTGCTAGTGCCTTCTATTATGCAACAAATAAAACTCTAACCCACAAATCTAAAGGGAAAAGTAAAACTAATGAGCTTTGGTTGGAATGAGACCAATGTTGGAACCAGTTTGACCACACAAGCATTTCACAGAGTCTCTTGGGGAGACGGGGAGATGGATTTAAGGGCCATACTTTGGGCCTAAGGGCAGGAAGCCAAAGGGCAAAGACCAAGTTCTTCCGAATGTATGTTTGTTATGTTGTTCTTCTGTTAGTGTCTTAATAAAGCTTGGTGAATTAAAGACAGACTGCCTGGTGGGGTGTTATAGTGTCATATTCCAGCTATTAGTAGGAATATCTTGCATTTAAGTAGAATTCAATTTTTCAAAGGGCATTTTCATTGATTCTTAGACAAATTTTTAAAGCATGCTTTGCTAATTATGGCATACCAAACAAAGACCAAAAAAGTTCATTTCAACAAATGATTGTTGAGCAATTATTGAGGAAGGAATTATGTTGGCCTTTAAGAGATAATAGTAATTGGTACTTGAGAATTTATATATAAGACCTCAGATATCTAAATCTTGAAATTTGGAATAATTTGATTTCAGGCAATATATTCATATCTGGTCCAGGCAAATGGCCAAATTTCGAGGCTTAACCATGTCTATCAGCTTTTTTTATCCTGGTGAACTGGATTGGATCAGGTAGGAGACACTCCTTTATTCTTCTTATGGGTTCCTTTCAGTTTTCCCACTCAACTTTCCAAAGGGGAGAGAAAAGATTGTAGAAAAAGAATTACTTTTACTGTCTTCTACCAAAGATTTACTTGATCCTCAACACTCTTGGACTCATAGTTTTACTTACTGGAAGTGAAATTGTCTATGAATGTGTTGGTGATGGTGACAAAGGTGGCAGACGGGATGGGGGAAAGATCTTGAATGCTCCCTAGATGTCAGCATGAGATAGGGCAGAGTATGTCACTAAAATATTCCCAATCTTGTATCTTTCTTCTCTTATGCCAGTTGATTTAATATTCAAGTCTAGTGAACCAGAGATACTACTACCTGAAATGAATGAGATAGTGGACTCTTTTTTATTATTATTATTATTATTATTATTATTATTAGTTAAGGTATTACAAATGTGGATAGTGGACTTTTTTTATGAGAGTCTTTCTCAAGTCCTTGGCATTGCTCATATTAACTTGAACCAATGTAATAGGCATTTATAAGTGTGTCATTTTTATTGCTCCCAGAAATGACTGAAGTGTGTCATGTAATTACTTTACTTACCAGTACATTCATTATAGAATGAACTTACCTTTTTTATATCAATACTTTGTACTTATGTGATACATGAAAATTTATCCTTATGTACAAAAATGCTGGACTCCCCCCCCCCCCCCGACTCTGCTTGGTACAAATTTGAGAGCTCTTCTGGGGCCTGACTATAATTTCTGGAACAAAAAATTTCTCTTCATATTTTCCCCACTTTTCAACTTTATTAGAAGTAATCGGGAATAATTCTGTTCCTAAGGAGATATTATTATCAAAGAAATTTTACTTTGAAGGGTAGGAAACCAATGGAGAGACATCTCAAGAGTTAAAGTTTTTGAAAGGATGTTTTGTTTGTATTTTGTTTTTTATTTTAAAATGAGAAAGACTCTACATGGTTGTGATCAGAGAGAAAAAGTCCACTAGAGATGGGAAAATGGTTTTGTTATCTTTATCTTCAGTAACCCAAATGAGGATGGTGGTGAGATTAAGATGATAGACATTTCTTGATCAAAACTCAGTGATATAAGAGAGGAAGAAGAGGAGAAAAGATGATGGAGCCTATATCAAACTCCCATAGCTAAGTTAGGTAAAAAGCATGGAAATAGTTAAGAGTGGGTTTGGGAAGAGTAGCTTGAAAAAAGTGGAGAAAATATAGAACCTCTTTGCCTCTGGTTTCATAGTAGGAACACCTGCATGCTTTTATTTTTTTATTAAAATATATTTTTAATTGATTTCAGAGAAGAAGGGAGAGGGAGAGAGCGATAGAAACATCAATGATGTGAGAGAATCATTGATCAGCTGCCTTCTGCATGCCCCACACTGGGGATTGAGCTCACAACCGGGGAAACCCAGGCATGTGACCTGACTGAGAATCAAACTGTGACCTCCTGGTTCAAAGGTTAATGTTCAACCACTGAGTCATACTGGCCTGGCAACACCTGAGTGCTTTTAAAAATACAGGGCCTAACCCCAGTTTAATTATAGTAATCAGAATCTCTGAGAAATTGAACCTAGGCATGGCATTTTTTAAAAGCTCCAGAAGTTCTAATGTGTAGCGGTAAATGAGAATCTATTAGGGTGGTATTGTGCTAGAATGTCATTTTCCCACTCTAGCCCAATTAAATAGAAGTTTTAGGTGTGGGGACAGGATCAGTATTTTTACAAAGCTCTCCAGTTGGTTCTAATGGGTAGCCAACTCTGAGAATCATTGCATCAGGGCACCAATGTTTGAGATTTAATAAAACATGAACGGTGAAAGATAAAGGGATTTGCTCCCAAAGTTCAGGTTGTTCCTTTATATTCTTTGAGCTTTTCTCTTGGTCTCTGCTCTTTTATTGTTGATGCTTGACCTGTTCCCTGGATTCCCGTCATGACTATACATGCCTGGATCCAGACACAAATATTCTGTGTAATCACCTAAAGATCTAGGCCAGCCTCCGTGTAATCCCACATCCAAGTCTGTCTTGAAACCCCAGATTGACCAGCCTTTGTTCTTCCTGGGCTCTCACTAACCTGGGAAGGGAGATTAGACTATTGTTATTTGTGATCTCTGATTAGAATCTGTGATCTTGTGATCTCCACAGAGTTTATTCTGTGAGCTCACATTGGACAAGGAAGCCCCAGTTTACTTTGACTAGGACTTGACCCATATTGCGATTGAGTCTCAGTTAGAAGGAAATCAGACATCATTAGAAGAGCAACCGGGAATTTAATATTGACCTGCCCTCAACTATACAAGTTTCATTGCTCATATGCCTAAGTTTAAACCTGCCAGTTTTGTTCTTACATCACAAAATTTGTTTGATATGGGACATCAAACTTAAATGAACTCACAATCCTGTGAATTCACTAAAACATAAAATGAATTTACAATCCTGTAATTTTAAACTCTTTGGAGGTTCTCTTGATGGTTAGAAAAACATCACATTTAATCAGTACCCAAATTCTATTAATTCTACCTCTTAATTGTTTCATACTCTTTTCTCCATCCTGACCATCACAGACACAATTCACGGTACCATCTCCACTAATGCATTAATTCCTGTACTTGTCTACCAATCTCTAGTCTCATCCCACATGTTCCTTCCTCTTCTCTTCCTTCAGACTTGGCCTATCACAAATGAAAATGTGATCATCTTAACTTCCCTACTCAAATTATTTTAGTGATTCTCTATGTCAAACATGTCAAACTCACAGCCCGCAGGCCACATGCAGTCCACAATGAATATTTTTGCAGCCCAGCCAATATAACAGTGTGTAAGAAACGTTTTAATAAAAATTTAGTAGTTTAATTTTTACAATATCCTGTTATACATAATTATTAATAACAAACTGTTGTGTTCGCTAATGACTGATTACTATAATCGTGTTGCATTCATTTCCCTTATTCGCCTTATGTGCAGCCGCACCATTTCTCTCCACTAATACTAGCAGCAAATATTTTTAGCAGCCAATTGCCACGTTATTAATCTTGTGCTGACTTGTTTGGTGTGCGCAATAGGAAATATTTCACTTTCAGAGAACAAGAAAAATAGGCTTATTTGTGTTATACTTATTAATTTGTGCAGTTATTCAGTGTCTGGTAAGTTAATGTTCAAGAATAACATTAATTTTTATTAAAATGTTCTATTATTTTATGTTAATGATTACTCATTTATCTCATCCCTTTGTATTCAGCAGGTGTCTATCGAAATAAACCTACGTTTCTATGAAAATTGAAGCTTTTGTTTTTTTGCGGCCCACATAAACTTAAACCTTGTTTACTTGGCCTGTGTTAGTCTTTGAGTTTGACATGCTTGCTCTATGACCTTAAAAGTAAAATTCTTGTGTGGCATGCAAAGCTATCATATTATGTCCATAGCTACCTCTCCTGCTTTATTCCTGCCACTGACCCTTTTCATACTCCATCCAGAGAGCTAGTTGGTAGCTCAGTGAACAGGTTGTATTGTCTTTTCTCCCATGTTTTTGCTCATGTGCTAGTAGTTACTCTACCGCTGTTAGCTCACCTGCCTTACTGTCCAATCTCTCCTCTCTGAGGCCTGCCCTACCTTTCCCAGCAGCCTGAGGCAGCTCCTTTGTTACTGCCACCATGGTTGTTTAGAACATCCTTCCGACAAGATATTATCTTCATTCTAATTGTTAATTGCCTATGTTCCTAACCCTACTGGACTACAGCTGCTTGAGGGTGTGGAAAAATGAGTCTTTGAAGTAATGATGTTTCGGTTTGAATCTTTAGATGATTTCATTATATAATTTGAGTCTGCCAAGAGAAAACTAGTATAACTAATAGAATATCTACAGTAAATTTAGTACTGAATGAAATGAACACAAAGCTAGTGAGGTAATAAGTGATAAATCTAATGTCCTATGAAAAAGGCATTTTGTAACATAACTTACACCATTATATTATCATTTTTATTTATTTCCACAGTGAAAAAGATCTTGTAACTAAATGACTGTGCACATTTTAATCTGAAAAGTGCTCCTCCATTTCAGCTTTCTTTGCCTACAGACCTAAACCATGATCACATGGTTATCCATTTCAAAATGTACTTGATCCTAAAACCTCTTGACTCATTTATTAATTCATTGATTTAACATATATTTATTGAATAAATAAATAGTGCTATATTTATAGCACTATGCTCAGGGCAAAGGGTATAAATGTTTTAAAAACACATTTTTCTCTTGAGGGTTTAGACAGGGGTCCTCAAACTTTTTAAACAGGGGGCCAGTTCGCTGTCCCTCAGACCGTTGGAAGGCCGGACTATAGTTTAAAAAAAACTATGAACAAATTCCTATGCACACTGCACATATCTTATTTTGAAGTAAAAAAACAAAACGGGAACAAATACAATATTTGTATTTGCATGTGGCCCGCGGGCCATAGTTTGAGGACCCCTGGTTTAGAAAGTAGAAGTTTTATACATGTTTATATCAATTAACCCTTATAATTGTCCTGAAGGGCAGGTATTATCATCTCCATCTTATAGATGAGGACATTCTAGAACAGTATCATCTCAGAGTGTCTTAATACCCTGAGGTTTTTCTAAATATGACTTGCATGCGTGCATATAAGCCTAACCAATGGACACAGACACCAGGGGGGTGAGGGCATGAGTGGGTGTGTGTGGGGGGGCAATGGGGGGATAAGAACACATATGTAATACCTTAATCAATAAAGAAAAAATTTAAAAAAGAAATATGTAAGCTTCATTGTTTTGGAGATTTTCTTAAGGTTTACAATTGTGTTTCTGAAACTTTATTGTGGACACAAATCACACTGGATCTTGTTCAAATATAGATTCCCATTCAGTAGGTGTGGGGTGGGGTTTGAGATTCTGCATAACTACCAAACTCTGAGATGCCACACAATTGATCTATGAACCACACTCTGAATAGCAAAAGTTTAGACTACATCACATGTAGAATCCCACTGTGTCAAGCATCTGATTCACTGAGGTTTTTGTTTGGAAGATGGGAGTCACCTCTACCTCTCAAAATTTCTTTAAAAATGAAAGCAGAGCTTTCAATTCTCACATCCTTGATCTTCCTCAACCTCCTGGGTCCAGCCAACAATATGTGTCCACCATGAATCCCCTTCAACTCTTCCACCTCACAACAATCTAGTCCTTCTTCCAAATACTGCTATACTTATTGATAGTTTTCTTATATCTTCTAGTTTTGTTTCCTAATCTAGATTGTAAACTCTTTGAGGGCAAAAAAGTGCTTATTCATTTATTCACCCTCCATGCTGTTGCACATTTAATACCAGTGAATAATCTGAACTTCTATTTACAGGGGAATCTAGCTTGTCCCTAGGACTATGTGCCATCTCTTAACTACATTTTTTCATTTAGTCTTTCACAAGACCTGTGACCTCTTTACCATTTTGCTGATATATAAGCTGAAACCCAGAGAGTGTGTTACTTTAGTTTACCCATAATGATGTCAGGATTTGAACTCAAATTTAATTCCACAATTATCGGGGGGAGAGAGGGGAACAAGGAAAATTGTAGGAAAGGGTTCTGTTCTAATTATAGTTTATGTTCCAGTTATTTTCCAGTCAGACCAGTTTCCTGAGCCCAGCAAGCGTTCAGGCTTGGAATGCCATGAGCTTTCTGAAGCTTCTTGAAGGGCTGGCGGCTTTGACAAGGCTGTTGTCTAATTCTCACCATCACTTCTTTACTTCATTTCACTTCTGGGTTTCTGTCATCTCAAATTACAGAAGACTGATGTGGTGGTTGTATATTTATTCTACTGAGGTATCAGTTAACATGGAGGTAGTAGTTTTATAATTCAACATTTTTTTGAGACTTACAGCCTGTCTTATGTCAATTTAACCTGTAAGAGGAAATGTAGTTATTTCTAAATAGTCTGCATTGCAGTCTATTTTTACTGATGCTTATTTGTCCGTTATTTTATGAGTAAAATATAGAAATGGATAACAATAAAATTTTAGCAGAAAAAAATACCTGCTTTCTTCTTCTCAGTCTGCTTTTCTGGAAGTTCATAAGTAATGGGGTATGAGGAGTGGCTCGGGCTTCCTATAGCTCTTTTTCTAGCATCTTCCACTCCTGTAGGCCTCCTTTTATGTGCCTTTTTCAGTGAAGACAAATAACTAAAGTTTTGCATACCCAATAGGGAATTTAATCATGTGAATATACTCAGACTTTATTAGATCTTTTCTGATAAATCTTATAATCCTCAAATCAGAATGTTTCTTAAAATAGCTGGTAGTTACAAAATAGTCATGGAGATGGAAAGAACAGCATAGGGGAGATAATGAAAAAAGAAAAAAAAAGCTGTTGAAGCTGCTCCAAGAGTAGTAGTCAAGGATAGTGACTCTGAGGGTGGCTCTGGAGAAGATAGACAGGGCCCACAGCTTACTGAGCGGACTTGGACAGTTCACTTAAATATCCCAAGCCTTTTTGTTGTTAACAGCAACATGGATATGATCATATGTATTATAACCATGAAATTAGTTAACTAGGCTTTTATAAAAAACTCAGTAAATGTCAGCTTTTATTATTTCACTTTTTTCTTGACCTCTACTACCAGAAGTGAAATTCTGCGAGGGTATGTGGTTCTGAGATGCTAATTGGTTGTCTTAATTGTTAGAGTTCATTAAAAGAGATTATTTTGGGGGGAAATGGTTAATATTTTAGAGCTAGGATTGATTTATGAATACAGTGGGGCCTTGACTTACAAGTGTCCCGACTAACGAGTTTTTTGAGATACCAGCTGCCTGTGGGCCGATTTTTTGCATTGAGTAATTTGAGTTAACGAGCTCCTTAACGAGCTCCTTAACGAGCTCGGTCTCAGAACGAATTAAACTCGTAAGTCAAGGCCCCACTGTATATCTGTATTTTCTTTTTCAATTTTGGTGTCTGTTTTTGATATGACTATTGTGGTTTGGCTATGCTTTTTTTTCATGAACAGTATTTAATTATGGCCATAGAATCAACTTCATTGTATTGTGACTTTTGGAATTTTTTAGGATTTGATGTTCTTGCTGGGGAGAGGGTTTTGAATTATTTAATCACTTTCTT
This sequence comes from Myotis nattereri, assembly GCF_964212035.1. Classification (NCBI taxonomy): domain Eukaryota; kingdom Metazoa; phylum Chordata; class Mammalia; order Chiroptera; family Vespertilionidae; genus Myotis; species Myotis nattereri. The sequence goes on along the minus strand of NC_138082.1, from coordinate 63,534,110 downwards.
TTTGAGCTTCCCAGGCACAGATGGGTACAGTTAAAATAAACTAGGTATATACAAGCATGAAAGGGGCTAGAATAATGACACTATGTAGAAGAAACTGGCAATTATACTTGGCAGTTTTTTTTAATACTTTTCTTCCAAATAGATTTGGACTGTCTTATACTACACTATATTTTCTTGGATGCTTAATAAATAACCACCTCATGAAATTTATATATTTTCAGCTTATATACTTTTTCTTGGACCCAAGATTACATATATAGCACTTAAGTTAAACTCTATTCTCTTTATGTGCATACTTAGACATTGAAGCATAGACCATTTATTCTTATGGGTCAAGACCCTGTAAAAATTAATGAGATGTGTCAGAATAGTGCCTGTGGGGATGACAAAACCAGTGTTGCTATTCCAGATGGAAGACAAGCGAGTTCTGCCAGTGGGGGGCATTACCAGACTAGCCCAGTAGGAAAAGCTTCTTAACTCGAGAGCTCTTGTTATGGTCTAGCGCCATAAGACAAGCTCAGCACATTTTTAACTGTAGCTGGGACAGCTAAATATACAGTGAGATTATGTTAACATACTGTTAGACTCTTTCTACATTGTTCCAAGCTCCTTTCTAAGGGGGGTTCTGCTTTTAGGAATGTCAACTACAAAATTTAGATATAGAGAATATACGCTTTGCTCTTCCAAAGGAGATTTTTTTGTGCACTGAAATGTTTTATATAGGATTCTTTTAAATTAAGACTCACAAACCCAAGTGCTTACAGGGGTCAGACGGCACATGTAAAAAAGTAAAGTGGGTTGGATGGAGAACTAGGGAGCTCAATTCACTAGCTAGAACTAATCTCTTAAATGTATTCACCTGTCTTTCGCTCACGTGGTACAAAAGCAATGAAGTCGGAGTCTATAAATTTGATTTTGAGTCTCGGCTCTTCCATTTATTGGTTCTATAACCTTGGACGTCAGTATCTTCATCAACAAAACAGGGGGTTGAAATAACCTCTCAGGTGAGTTCCTGCTTTGCATGACTGAAGTTTGTGGCTGCCAGTCACTTTAGCCCTCCATCCTATAGAGGTCTGAGTCAGAGAGTAGGGTCACAAGGAGCCAAAGGGAAACAAAACATGACTTTATTTAGAACTCTCTGACAATGGCTAAATTGGAGAGCACCGAAGGGCTTTTACCTCTCATTCCTAACAAGGACCGCAAGGACCATTCTCTTAGACTTACTCCTTACCCCCCCCCCCCCGTCCCCAAAAAAAGCTAAAAGTGATAAGGTGAGGAGTCCCTACATGGAGAATGTAAATATAAGGTCTGTAAAACTTGAGTAGAGGCAGCTAGAAGAAAGAGCCAAAGAAAAGGAAGTATGCTGTGCTTAAAGAGTGATCTCTTATTCTTAACCTTACCCAGAAGTAGGCACAGTCACACAATGCATGATGTTCTCACACTAGACATTATGGGGGTAATATTTTCAATAGTAAATTGGAGCATTTGGTGCTACGCTCCCCGCTCCATTCACACATACACTAGTCAGTATTCTTTTTAAAAATTGTTTAAAAAGAGAAGAAGGGAGGGGGAGAGAGAGAGATACAAACATCAATAATGAGAGAATCATTGATCGGCTGCCTCCTATATGCTCCCCACTGGGGATCAAGGCTGCAACCTGGGTATGAACCCTGACTGGGAATCGAACCCTGAACTCCTGGATCATAGGTTGGTGCTGGGCACTAGTTAGAATTTTTAGTTGCAGAGAATAGAATTCAGTCTACCAATACTAGGCATAAATGATTTAAGTGTGATGATAGCATGGAGAATTGTTGGGAAGGGTGAATCAGTTTCTAAGAATGATTTCAAACGCCCCTGGCCTCTTCAGGGAGGTGCTGCCCCTGCTTGATTAGGAAGGTGCCACTAGCCTGGCTGCCAGAGACCAGAACCTTATCCTTCTGGTAATTTACCATCAAGACATTGCCTAATGGCCCTGTCAGGTATGGCTCAGTAGTTAGAGCATCGGCCTGGGGACTGAAAGGTTGTGGGTTTGATTCTCAATCAAGGGCATGTACCTCCATTGCAGGCTCGATCCCCAGCCCCTGTTGGGGTACGTGCAGGAGGCAACCACTCAATGTCTCTCCTCACATTGATGTTTCTCTCCCTCCCCCTCCTGCCTTCCTTCCACTTTCTAAAAAAATAGTAAATAAATAAATACATAGAAAAAATCCTCAAGTGAGGATTTAATTAAAAAAAAACAAAGAAGTTGCCCAATCAAAGAACTATTTTGACAATTGCCAGCTCCAGAACACACTTTCTTTGCCATGGTTCCTGTCAGTCTTGCACTTGACCTCTCTCTCCTTGTAGCTCAGGGTGAAACAAAGTTGTGTGCCAGTGAGTGCATTAGAGGGGTAGAACCTTGATCTCACCCAGACCCTAGCTACAAGAGAGTCTAGGAAATGTAGATTTTAGTTTTCCAAAACCTAACATTGTTAGAAGGTCGCTGGAATGAGGGTTACATGAATTGATCCATCATCCAGTAAATAGTGTCTCCCTTACAGCCCTTTGCCTCAGAGGGATGGAGGCAGCTTAACACCACAGACAGGGCAAGAGGAGCTGGCACTTAATGTGGTTAGCAGAGCAATAGGCTTGAAGACAGCCTTACAACTTTTTAAAATTTTTTTAGCATATTAAGAACCAAGGCACGAAGACAGATGACAGTTTCTCTCAGTCTGGAGAAGATTAAAGCCTATTAAAGTTTGGCCAAAATGCTTTCTACCCAATATAGAAGGCATATTTAATGGAAAGAAAAGGAGAGAGAAGGAGTGAGATGCAGAGAGGTAGAGGAAGGCAGATGTCAGAATTCTTGTTTTGTTTTGTTTCCTCCACCAGAACCTTCCAGATAATAGGAGGAAGCCTAAGGACAGAAGGGGTCTTTGCCCTCTTCTTGATTAGGAATCTGGGATTCAGTTCCCTGGCAGGACCTCCTGTCTCCCAGTCAACTCAGTGGGGCATTGCAGACAAACAAAGGCACTGCTGGAGTTAAGTGTTTCTAAGACACTGAGTTTCTGTTTATTTTCTGTAAGAACCAGAAATTCCTGTGTGGCCCTGAGTGGAGAGGACAGCGGAGGTGAATTGAATATTAGCAGGCGGCCATGTTGACCAGGTATCAGTGACTTTTCTTCAGAGCTGAGGGCTGACAACCCAGGACATGGGAAGGATGGAAAATGCGAGCTATCACAGGAGTCCAGGCCAGACAGGCCCTCCTCCACAAATTCTCTAACATCTCCTCCTCCCCCATGGTCACCTGGCACTTCAAGTAGAATTAGTTTCTCTCTGTAAAGTTCCACTTTGCATACTTCTGTTATGCTACCTGATATGATATTATTTGTATTTTGTGTGCATATCTCTTTATTTCACTAGATTGTGACCTCCTCAGGAGGTGGGGCTTTTCATATCAATTTCCCTAGTTCTCTGCGTATTTTCCTTCCATTTAGTAGGGGTTCGATTAACATTCATTTAATACATTAAGACATATTCTTTATCCTATGTGCTCTTATATTGGCCTAATTGTGCCATAATTAAAATTAGGTAATATTTTCAGGGGAAGATAGGAAATATGATCAGGAACCTTATAATATAAGTATGGGATGTTGTAATGTAGGTTTAGAACCAGAGAATACGAGTATAGAATAGAAAAGAATGGGAATTTGGAGGGGCAAGAAAAATAAAAAAAAGAAGAACTAAATATCTGGAGGAGGTGTGATTTTTTTTTTCCTTCTAACTACTTCAAACATTTTAAAAAGTGAGAAATGAATTACTTTTCTTGTTTTTATTTTAAATTTTGTAAATTGTATACTATGTAAATCCATTCCAAGTGTGCAACTTAAACCCTATACAAAAAAGGCTAAAATCCTTCTTGTCCTCTGTGGTAGGCTAAATGACGGCCTCCCCAGGGACATCCATGTTCTGATCCCTGGTCCTTTGATTAAAGATTTTGGAATCAGGAGATAAACTAGGATTATCCAGGTGGGCCAATGTAATGACAAGGTTCTTATGGGAGGAAAGCAGGACGATCAAAGTTAGTAGTAGATGTGATGATAGAAGCAAGAGGTTGGAGTAAATCAAGGAAGGGGCTACAAGCCAAGGAGTATTGGTGGCCTCTGGAAGCTGGAAAAAGCAAGGAAATAGATTCTCCCCTCAAAGCCCCCAGAAGAACCAGCCCTGCCAACACTTGACTTCATTCCAGTGAGACTAATTTTGGACTTCTGACCTCTAGAACTGTAAAATAATAAATTCATGATTTTTGAAGCCATTAAATTTGTGGTAATTTCTTATATTGGCAGTAGAAACTAAAACAGACTCCTAATCTCACTTCCTCTACAAAGGTAACCAATGTTTTAATATGGTATGCATTCTTCTAGACCTTCTTTTACATATGTATGACTGTGCATATATAAATGGTATGGTTTTAAGTGTTTTTAAACATTTCACATATATTATTTTGCAATTTGCTTTTTTCACTTATTGTGTCTTGGAACTATTTTTTACTTGTACATATAAATGTGCTCACTTCCTTTCAACCCCTCTCTGCTTTTTCCATTCAGTGGATCTTTTATAATTTGCATTACTATTCCATTAAATTATTTTATACATGAGAATGTTGAAATTTACTTCTCTGGCACATGGAAGGAAACATAGCTGGTTGAAAAGCATAGTCAAGTTTCTGCTTCTGGATATTAAAAAAAAACCCCTCAAATTTAACTATATATGATCATCATAGGAAATACTTTATTTCTCTCAAGTGAATGATTATAGCTGAATGTGCCTTAGACAAAGTAATATTAATAAATCCTGTCTGATCCAATATTCTTATTTGTCTTTTTTTTTTCTTTTTACGTCTTACAGTGATGTAAACAACTGTTTCATTCTCAAATAGAGTGTAGCTTTAACAGATTAAAAGTGATAGAGAAAAAAATCCCACCTTACAAAGTAGTCTCTTCTGATATAGACTTGTCAGAAAGCAGGTTACAACACATAATGAAATGTCACAGCCCGGTGAGACATGCAAAGCAGGTTTTAAAAACTGCCAACACTGCATAGTGACTTTAATACTGAGAATGGCAAATATGTGGAAGAAGAAATCCATTTACTGCCATTCTGTTTAAATGACTGGAAATATGTAGTTATCAGAGTGCCAATAAATGTCCCCTGTAGGTCAAGTTCTTTAGAAAAAAAACAAAAACACATTACAGTTTTATAGAATCTCTTTGGAAATGAAACGCTCTCTGCTACCTAAGACCTTGCTCAAAACACTGCTGTCAATCAGTAGGAAAGATTTGGCTACCACCTTAGTGTTAAATATAAATGCAGTCTAAAGGTTTAATGGATTAAAACGGTGCTATTTAATTTGAAATGGAATTTCCCACCCTCCTAGCTTAGGTCGTTAGGATTCTGTGGGTTTACTTTTCATTCCAGTCTGGTTTATAGGCATAATAAAGAAAAGGCAGCTTTGGGTTCAGAATACAAGTGTGTCAAATTGAGTAGACAGGCCTCTTTCTGGTGGAAGGAGAAGGGGGGAAAGCACCCCATTAACTCCAACTTGTTAAAATTTACCAAGTCTCTGTAGTTCATTAGCTTTTCTCCCCACCCCCCCCCCCTTTCACACCAAAAGAGTAGATAAAAGGTGAGTAACAACAATGAGAGACATTATATGCAGAGGTGAACACGATATGACAAGGTCGTCTTTTAATAACAAACAGTGCTAGCTCTCTAGGAGGCAGACAGTATGAAGAGCAACAAAAACTGTAATTATGCTCTCAGCGGGAAACCTGTATTTAGAGTGACAGTAAGAGTGTCTCTAAAAACATGTTAGGTTAAGGCTGCTAGTCTTAATTATATGTATTAGGAGTTTGTGTCTTCACTTTTTTTCCTTTCAAAATTCAAAGAAGAAGCCTAATTATAACTTGGACCCTAGTAAACTGGGCCATATTTAAACAATGAACATTTGGCAATCTCATCATGCACCATGATGTATCTGACTGGTGCAGCTGCTTGTGGAAGCCAAACTGGCTCCCCAAATAATTTGTTTTTGCTGCCTCCACAACAGAGGAAAAACAAACAAAAGCTAAACATGGGGAGTAATGAAATTATGTGGGGGTTTTTTCAGTCAGTGACACTTAAGCCTTCTAAGGGGGAGATCCATCATTCCTGGAGTCGATTCTTACATATAGAATTACAGGTTGTCGTATGTTGTTAACATGTATTTTAGCCAGACCATGGTTGGATAAATGTTCTTGGTTTGATTTTGCCTTTATTTTGGCCCTAGGGGTAATAATAATTTATAACTGCTTCTAGTTGACTTCAGTTAAATTTTAGGAGACCAAGAATGTTAGATTATGCTTGGTGGGCAGCAGAATGTGTTAAAGCTGAACAGCAAACTTCAGAATTGTAGGCCTGGTCCTGCCATAAACATGGGTCTGACTACATTTGACTTTTCCATATACGATTTACACTTCACTTGGTATATTTCAGACTAGTTTCCCAGTTTCTTGTACCTCTGCATACTATTTGCTGCACTTCAAGAAAGAAGAGCTTAATCATTCTGTTAGGATTAGGTTATAATCATATGAATAAGTGTATGAATATAGGGATTGTGACCTACTCTTTGTGAGGCCACTTGTTAAGATGACACTTAATAATTTTGCTAACATTACAAAATTATGGGGTGAGCTGAACAAAATTAATTTGCTGAGCTTAGTGGGCAGAAGTCATGTTACTATGACTGAACTAATAAATTAATCCATATAAAAATGAACTTAATTTATTTTGATACTCATCTTCTCTATGGCTCTATTCCTTAAAGTTCTCATGGGTTTTCTGACCAAGCATGGTCTACACAAAAATAATGATGCCTGAATGATTTGATCCTGCTTTTATTTATTTCTCTCTACAGTCCCAAGTAGAAATGAACTCAAAGCTAATAAATTTTCTTCTCTTTGAAATTATATCTAACTAAATTGAATTTCTATCATCTGTCTTTAAATAACCACCCAAATAATATGAGTGGTTCTGAAAGGATTTAAATAAATGCTGAAAAATTTGGAAACCATTTGCATATTTATTGGTACCCACATTGAAGTTTGTATCTTGGGCAACTGAACTTTCAATTTTATTGAAATACTAATTTAGTCTTCATTATTGTTGGCTTGAGAAAAGCAATCATTGGGTGTAAAGTTAATAGTTTTTTAATAGAGTCTCATGGATTTTTACAGTGATAGGGATTTTTCTAATTAAGCAGCAATTGAATAAACACAATAAAAATAAAGGATGAACTATTCATTAATTTTGATGTGTTTAGTTCAATTTAGATTATATTTTATGGAGTTTTTATTATTTCTCTGCTGAATAATTTATAAAAATAATGAGTAAAATGAATCATTGAGACAGTTTTCTACATTTTACCAAAATAAATTATTTGATGAAAAATGGAACAAGGTTTACAGAGGATGCATGAAACATTATTGAATGTTATTAAGAGCAAACATCAGGTGTGAGCAATAATTTTTCATTTGCTTCATTCCTAACATCTGACCAGTTCATTCGAAAACCAGTTCAAGTGAGTATCTTAGATGACCAGTTGCCATAACAATAGAAATGGTGGCAAAAATACAAGAGAACAGAGTCCCATTGCATTAAACATGACTTTTAAAAATATTCTAAAAGGGGTTAGAATATTCCAACATATTTATGCTACACCAAGCAGTAAATTATCTTAAATGTTCCAAAACTGGGCCATGTAATGTGGGAAGTAAATCCTCAGATCTGGATGCCAGGTTTTTTCCTTTTTAAGCAAATGGATTGGTAGAAAAGATTGTATCTAGAAAACACAAGTGAAAGATTTGCTTAATAGTATCAAGGAGAACTTGAACCCAATGCAATGCATTTATTTCCCACTTCCTATGTATACTAGTATATGTTCTTGAAAGAGCTTGATTAACTAGCCATTTTGTGCATCTTAAAATAATATGTTATTATATACTTTAAGAGTTAGAAGGAAACCTGAATGACTCTCTCATCAATTTCCCATCCTTCAAGCAGAGTCACATATAAATTAGTTCATACTGGTGAGATATTATCCAATTTTGAATTTTTATTCCTTCTCTTACCCTACTTCCAGTGAGTTCAGCAAACTTCAAAGTCAAGTAAGCCTTCATAAAATAACTCTGATTTCAATCAGGCCCATTGTTTGGTTCTGTCCTCTATAGTAATGATTGATAGCTGATCCAATTATGTCTGAGAGTCTAGGCTTTCTCAGGACCATTTTAACATCTATAGTTACTTAGGAAATTTTGTTTTATTCTCTTTTCTTCCCTTTTCTTATCAAGTGTTATCTGGCTTTCTATTTTTCTTTAAGTAAATGCATTAATCTTGGATTTGAGAATATTAGGACAGTGTTTGAGGTAAATTGAGACCTAGGATGTTTTATATTTGAGCTTGGGAACCATTGTTTTATATGTAGTAATATTTTGAGCTCTTGAAAGTTGCTAGTGATATGTATATCTTACACCTTTCTTAGTCAAATAACTTGATCTTTCTTAATATTTTCTATAGTTATGTAATATGTATATAGTTATGAAAGTATTATATATGCTGTCAATGTAAGTAGAATATGTATTACTAATATGAGTAAAAATATACTGACATTTATTCCTAAAAAAACTGTCTGAACTAAATGCATTTGTTTATTCATAGCTTCAAGTGATTAAATGTAAGAATATTGCTCTTTAATATATAGATTATACTTTATAGAAATAAATAATCAGCACATTTTTAATTCATTTATTTTTATTCAGTTTCAGAATGGAAATGATGCTAAGGCATTCAATCTTAGAATATTTTAATTTATCTAGTTGAGTTAAAATATATTTTATGTCACATAGGGGATAAAACTTTAAAAAAATGTTGTACTGTTTCCCACATCTACTAGGATTTTATTTATTTATTTATTTATTTATTTATTTATTTATTTTTTCGTATAAGAGAAGTTTGGATAACATTTTTTCATAGAATGGAATTGTTTAGACTGGTACTTTGGTTTAGAACAATGGTTCCCAACCTTTTTTTGGCCATGCTTCACTTAAACATTTCTAAAATCCTGATGTTCCCCCCCCCCCATGACATATAATTCTTATTCAAAAAGTGAATTCCTATTCATGTGGAGGAAGCCTAAATGGCCATTAACTTGGTCTAAACAAGCTTCCAAAGAACATGGCATCCATGTAAGAGAAAAATAAAAGAATGAAAGGACAGTTGAAGTACTGAGGAAGAAATCACTAAGAAATTGTTAAAAAAAATAATAATTTGAAGTAATATGAAAAATAGCAAATAAAGTTTCAAAAAATATAATAGAGAAGTGAAATACATAAATATGTCACTATACATTTATATACTGTATATGAGCCTCCTAAAACCATAAGAAATGCAGAAAAATCACTGTTAATAACTCATTCTTGAATTTCCCCCCTTAAAAATCAAATTGCCCCTCTGTAGAGCATGTGTCCCACATTGGGAACCACTGGTTCAGAATGATAGGTAATACAGGGCATTTCTGTCTTTACTATAAGGAGGTCTATATCTGATGTTTTATCTTGCTATAGAAAGAGTCAATCTATCTAATTTGTTAATATTTTGAAGACTGGGTTATGGTAGTCTATTTGTTTGAGTCTTACCCTATAGCTTAAGCAGTCAATTCAGTTTGCATGGAAAGGGCATAAGGGTAGAGAAGCACTGTTGTGAAAATTCTCATTCAAGAAATACTAGTAAAGCTGGAGTTATCTTTTGTTCTTCAGTTTATTCTCCTTCAATATGGGAATATTAATGCTTTTTTTTCTCTTTCACTTCAAAATTATGTTTTAAGCATAAATCCAAATCTAGATTTAGGCCGATTCTTTAGTTTTAAAGCAGGTATTCATTTTCCATCTCAGACATCATGTTTATAAGAAATCTGGGCAGTGCCACTTGAGTAGAGGAATTTCTTAACTCCAAAATTTATGAGGTTTCTGTCTACTAGAAGAGAAATATGGAATTTTCTTTCCTTAAGATATGTTTTTATTGGGACAGCCTGTTTGCCATTGCTGCTTAAAAATGATCCCCAAAGAGTAAAACCTAAATGAATCATTGGATTGCTTGCCTTGGAGCAAGGCCAGGAGCATACGTTTTCAAGATAAACAGTGCTCGGGCTGAAAGAATGGCATGGAAGATTTCTCAGGTGAAATTGTTCTAACTTCCCTTCTGGCATGTACTGCGTTACACAGTGTCTTACAGATAAGTCTTGAAGGAAAGCCAGTGTGGAATAAATCTGTTTCATGATATTTATTTCCTGGCTGTTTTATCAAAATATTTCTTGAGTAGCCCAAAGAACATTGTTTGAATTCATTGGCACTCATTGGTTGAAGCATTTTTTCATGCTCATCTGCACATTTTAAGCAAGAGCCTTGATACCTATTTTGTTCACTACTGTGTCCTGACTCCTACCATGGAGCCTTGCCCAGACCACATGCTCAGTAAATATTGATTGAATACATGTTGAATGAATGAACTCAGGTTCAAATCAATTGAAATTTGATTATAAACATGAGCCCAGCCGGGATGCTGTAAATATAGCCAAATTATATCAGATGACAGTTTTGGTCTTTATAATTGCCCATGTTTATATCTTCTGAATAACCATACTATGCTCATTCTTGTTCATTGGCTCATACTTTTATCCAAAAGATCTTTGTTGACCACTTTGTCCACGATTGGCATTATGTTAGGAGCTAAGATACAACAGTGAGGTATACCAGGCCTCTGAGACATATCTGGATGCATTGAGAGATACTAGCCCTGCCTTCTACAGTCTTGCTGTTCTGTATTTTGTTTGAGGCAAGTACAAAAATATTTACTAAGTCAGGTCAACAATGTAGAGACTAAAGTGGTCAGGGTAGGAAGATATAATTTGTTGCTAAGGAATAAAAGAGGCTTTACAGAGGCAGCTAGGTCTGAATGACAGGTAAGATTTCAGAAGGTAAAACTGGTGACAGTGAGGTTCCCGATGCTACATGATTAGCGTGTGTATGTGCGGTGTGTGTGTGTGTGTGTGTGTGTGTGTGCACTTCTGCTCTCATAAACTTAACTAGAGAGTAGAAGAGAAATGGGATAGAGGTGGGAGGGGGTGAGGGTGGGGTCAGAAGAGAAATGTGACCCAAGAGAAATTTAAAATTTATTTCTACCTATGTCTGTACTCTCGATTCCTCTATCTGCTGAGATTAGAGACCCCGGGAGTGAGTGATTTCATCTTTGCATTGCCCTTTGTTAGTATGGGCTCATGGTCAGGTTTCTGGAACTTATAATGGCAAGCTTGTTCTGGTTGAGAGTGCAGCTAACTGGTATAATAACGCATTGTTTGGGGGACCAAGGTGAAAGGCACTCAGTTGTTTCTGCTTTCTCATGTCACCAAAATCAACTATTAATCAGAACCTGCTTCAGTTACTCTAAGAAAGAATGCCACACCTGGGGATTACTTGTGGACATGGCTTTCTTAGAGCACAAAAGTATCTTTTAAAACACAGAGCAGAGATGAGCAGAAGGTAATGTTTGTGTTTTTTAAAAGTTAATACAGTAACAAGCAAACCTCACATATGCCATGAACTTTCATATAAAAGTAAACTTTAATGTATGTATCCTTTTAATTATTTTTCAAATTATTTTTACTAATAGGTATTCCTGAGTTACTTGTTTTAGGAATCTTGTTGACATTTTCTTTTATTTTAAACTATAGTTTATTTCCATGCTCATGTGCTCTCCCAATATTCAGGAACCTGTGTGTAAAATGCATGGATCCAGATCAGTCACTGAAAAAGGAATGATAGGTGGACATGGTGCAGTCCATATGTCGTGGGGAATTCTATGAAACCTTGCTTACATGCAGCTAATTTTCATTACTCATCAATTCTGCATGTGTGGATTCGCCTACGCAGTAACATTTTTTTGTAACCTCCAAATCAATACTCTCAGCTCTTTCACAATCATTGGCAGACATGCACAGAACAGCAACACATTTGATGCTGCCCAGCACACAATCCCAGGTGAGGTCCAACAAGGCAATACTCTGCCTTCTTTTTTTAGCTCTTATCCTGTAAACAAGTGTCCTTCTCACATTCTATTTGGTGCCATGTTTTTCACATTTTTATGCTTTGTACTGGTGATTTCACTGTTTGAAATGGCCGCCAAGCATACTGCTAAAGTTTTGTCTAATGTTTCAAGGTGCAAGAAGGCAGTGCTATGCCTTATGGAGAAAATATATTTGTCAGATAAACTTCTTTCTGGCAAGAGTTATAGTGCTGCTGGCTGGGTGTTCAATGTTTAATGAATCAACAATAGATATTAAATAAGATGCCATTAAAGAAAAACACATACAACAAGGTTATGTATTGGTTGGTTGATGAAAATGTTGTATCCAGAGGCTCACAGGAAACTCGCTCTGTATTTTCCTTAGAAACATGGTTTGGTATTCACTAATTCAATGTTAATCGACTTTATAGAACATAACTACGGTGAATAACAAAAACTGATGTACAGTTTTTCTGGGGCAAGGGACCATAAAACTCATCAGAATCTCAATGGGACCTTTGATCAACTCAAAGGGTGAGAACCCTTGTTTCTCTTAGGAGTCTTTCCCAATTTAATGTTCTCTGACTCCTAAGCCTGGCACATAGAAACTGGAGCTAGTGTGCTGGCATTGCAGTGTTGCAGGAAGAGACCCCAAAACTAGAGGCTCACATCTCCACCTTGCCATGTCTGGGTAGTCTCACCATTACTGGTTTTTGTCGTCAGATCTATATAAAGCCTAAACGACCGAACAACTAAACGACCAGAACGAGTGGTCTACCAGTCGCTATGACGTGCACTGACCACCAGGGGGCAGACACTCAATGCAGGAGTGATCAGTGTGCTACCACAGCCAACCTCCTGCAGCTGGCCAACCTCCCACGGTCCCTCCCCGAAGCTGGCTGGCCACCCCCTATCCCACGATTGGCCAATTGGCCCAATGGGGGAGCCACCTGGTCAACCTTCCATGGCCTCTCCTCCCCCCCCCCCCCCCCCCCCCCGCCCTGGCTGACCAAACTCCTGCAGTCCTGATGGGGACTGGGCAAGATGGCCCCAATTGGCCCTGATTGTTGGCCAAGCAAAGGAACCCCACCTGTGCATGAATTCGTGGACTGGGCCTCTAGTAGAACTATAATAGTTTGAACCCTTAATTTCCAGTTTACTAGCTATGTGATCTTGGGCAAAAATTCTTAACCTCTCTAAGTTTCAGTTTTTTAATAAGTCAAGTGGATATAATAATACCTACCTTGGAGGATTATTTTAAAAATTAGATAATGAGTTTAAAGAATCATGTAAAGTAACTAGGAACAGTCAAAACCATTATTACGAATGTTATTGTAGTACATATACACTTGATATATCATTGTTAATTCCTTCTTTTTTCTCCTTCCCACTTGGGAATAGAGGGAGATCCATTTTCTAATTCCTGGCTGAATCAGTAAATTCACAATGGAATTGCCCCTTTCCTGCAATAACTAGTGGAGAAAGCAGGACATGTTCCCAGGGCCCCTGGTTTCCTTCTGACTGGTTTCTCCGGTCTAGAGCTCTACTGCAGTGATGATGGATGGCTGGGGCTCCGGGTGGCACTGCAGGGGAGCCATCAGCTGTGTTTTGGTTATGAGGGGGCTCACCTGTCCCCAGCTCCTGACCACAGATGGAGGCCTCATGCATCAGCACTATCCCAGGTGCCTGTGACACCCATCAGTTCAGAGACTGTGAATGACACCCAAGTGCCCTCTTCATATCCACCTCAAGGGGACCCTTAGGATTTTACTTTCCTAATTTGAAACCCTGAAACCCCATTTCTCCTCAAGAATTTCTTAGATGAATCATTTCCCCTAGCCTCTCAGAATTCCCCTGTCTTATCTTAAATATGTAAAATAAGGTACAATGACACATCATTGAAGAATGAGGTGTTCTACATTAATGGATTTTCCAGGTGAAATTGGCCTCTTGCTGTGTTTTGCTTTAATAATTTTATAGAAATGGCCATAAATTTTATTAGACTTTTTTATTTCTTAGATGTTTTATATAAAGTGGATAATTTAAACTATTCTTGATTACTTATAAATCAACTGATGTACTATTATAGAACATAGTAAATCCCTTGTTAGCAAATTACTTGTTAATGCAAGTAAATGAATTGTTCACATATAATAACAATCCCAGTTTGCTTTCTTTGTTACTTTCTTTATGCTGTTGAATTTTAGTTATAGGTGGCATAAGTTAGGTGAGAAATGCCACTGTATTTTACATTCTAGAATGAGTTAAGCTATAAGTAATAATTAATTTATTTTATTATTATTTTTAAATCCTCATCCAAGGATATGTTTATTGATTTTTATTTTATTTTATTTTTTTAGAGAGAGAAGAAGGGCGGGAGAGAGAGTGAGAAAGAGAGAGAGAGAAACATTAATAATGTTAAAAACATCAATCAGTTACCTCCCATACTTGCCCTGCCCAAGGATTGAGCCTGCAACCTAGGTATGTGCCCTTATCAGGAATCAAACCTGCAACCTTTTAGTGTATGGGACAATGCTCCAACCAACTGAGCCACCCACCTAGGGTGTTAATTGATTTCTGACTTTTTGCATATTAACACAATCCTGACCATTTGTGTGCATACTTGTTTATTAAAAATATTGACAACATTATATATTTATGAATATAAAGCACTATGGCATTATAGTAGTACTTTTGATTTTATATTTAATATATCCTTTAACATATATTTGAATCTACTAATTTTTATGTATGTATTTTCCCATCTCTTCTATGAATTTTTGCTTTAGATGAGCCAGTGAAATAGGCCTTTTGTGTGTGTGTGGCTCAAGATAAGGCTCATTACAGAGAAGTTTGAAACCCCAAGATAGCTCCACATTACTATGAATTAGATGTTTTAGTCACAATTATATTTCCTCGGAGTGCAGTGTTTATATACCAATTCCTGTGTAGTTCTAGACCTCTGATGTTGATTGACCCTTAGGCACCACCACCTCCTGTCTAGAATTTGTTAGGAATAAGCCTCAGTGGTCCATTTTCAACATATCTCACCCTAAATGGAAAAATACTAAGACCTCCCCTTCTCCCCCCCTTTTTTTTAACTAGTTAATGCAACTGGAAAGTTCCTGTATCAAACAGGATATGGAGGAGGGCAGATAGGCCTAGGAAGACCTTCCCGCCACAAAGAGACAAAGGGGGGTGGAGACAACTAAAAAGCCCACATATCATGTTTTAAATCATCCAATAGAAAACTTAGGCAACGTCAGGGGAGAATGTACACCTCAGAGTACTCAGCCAATGAGGAACCGGGGGAGGGACTCCTGCACTAGGGATAAATTGCTTGCTGTCACAGCCCACAAGCTGACACACCCAAGGACTCATAGAACGATCTCACTTCTTTTAGCTTTGTCAAAATTAACCTGCTGTCTGCAACATGATCTCCATTAAAAAAAATTATAAAAACAACAGCAGGCTTTTATTTTCTGTTATCTCTGTTTTGCCCTGAATGGAAATGATCCAACTCAAAGCCCCTGTGATTACTTACTTACTTTGATGCTAGGTGAGGGGCCAGTGAAGTTGGCCTCTGCAGTCAAGTCCGTCTCTCACTTACTCTCTGTCCACAACACCAAAAGGGGCGGTCTCTGCATAATTTAAAAACCACACATTCAGTAAAACGGAGACAAAGAATTGTAGTTGCTATGAAATAAGATTACTGTCACAAAGGGAGAGCTCAAATGTGAGAGAAGGTGCATTTAATGTAAAAAACACAACTGGGGTGCCATTCTTTTTCAAAGCAACCTAAGTGGAAAGTGCCAATGTAATGCATGATAATGAGGGTGCCCAATTTTGGAAAGTGGTTTTTAAAATGCTGCAGCAGAATGCTATCTAGAGTCTCTTAGGGAAAAAAAAGCTAAATCTCATCAGGGACCTTTTCAAGCATCATTTTCTCCTGACTTAAATGATCTCACGTGGACTTGCTGTTAGTCGGCTTGGCATAGCATTCTATTTATTATTCATTATTTTTGACCGCTTGCAAAAGGGACAAAAGGCCTGTTATTAGTGATTTGCCAATTGTTGCAAGACTTAATCTAGGTACTTACAGAGCACTTTGCCTTGTGTTTATTTTGTTGTATGAAATTATATGATCTAAGGGATTTCATAGCCCCCTGATGCTCAATTTAGACAATCTCTTCTCAAGTGATTAGTCTGGAAGAAGCCATTGACACTGGGTTCCAGGCATCTGAGCATATTGAAATTTCCTGGAGAAACCTTTTCTCCTCACAGAGGAGATCTGGCTTTGGGGCAAAGAAAGGTTTTCTCTTTGAGTACTTGTGTGTAGATTCCTTTCTTTTATAAGTGAAAAGACAACCTTCTTTCTATCTTTACTATTGTTTTTAGTGTTTCATTGGGCTTTAAAAAATATTTTTAAAATTTTATTAAAAATTTTAAAACTTTTCATTTAAAGGGAGCATTCAATATTATATTAGCTTCAGGTGCATAGCATAGAGGTTACAGTCTAACCGTTAGACAATTGCTTAACTTATGAAGTGTTCCCCCCTAAGTGTAGTACCAACCTAACACAATACATAGTTATTATGATATTATTGACTATATTCCTTATTCTGTACTCTACATCCCCATGACTATTTTGTAACTGCCACTTTGTATGTTTTAGTCCCTTCATCTTTCTTACCCAGCCACTCAACCCCCTCCCCTCTGGCAACCATCACTTGATCTCTGTGTCTGTGAGCTTGCTTCTGTCATGTCTGTTCATTTATTTTGTTTTTTAGATTCCACGTGGTATTTGTTTCTCTTTCTGACTATTTAACTTAGCATAATACTTACTAGGTCCATTCATGATGTCCCAATTGGTAAGATGTCATTCTTTTTTTGTAGCTGAGTAGTATTTTCCTTATCTGCAAAATGGAGATAAAATGCCTATTTGATGGGTTGTTGTGACAAGTGTAATAATGTACCTAAAACTTGTAGCTCTGTGTCTAGTACATATTACCCACTCAATAGGCATTTATCATATACACTTTATTTTTATTTATTTATTATTTATTATTATTTCCAGGGGATTGAGCCTGTAACCATGGGCTTATGCCCTGACCAGAAATCAAACTGATCTCCTGGTTCATAGGTTGATACTCAACCACTGAGCAACACCAGCCAGGCTATTTATTTATTTTTAATATATTTTTATTGATTTTAGGGAAAGAGGAAGGGAAAGGAAAAGGGAGAGAAAGAAACATCGATCTGTTGCCTCCTGTACATACCTTGACTGGGACTGGGATCCAACCTGCAGCCTGGACATGTGCTCTGACAGGGAACCCCACTGTTGACCTTTTGGTGCATGGGATGATGCTCAACCAATAGAGCTTCACTGGCCAGGGCTATTGCATGCCCTTTATGAGCAAGGCAAATTGACTTATGCATCTTACTTAATCCTCACAAACAATCCTGTGAATATTATTATGACTCTCAACTTACAGGTAAAAATTTTGAAACTTAAGGGAGAAAAGTGGTTTTTATAAGTTTAAACAAACCCAAGGGTAGCAACCAGGAGTCATCTTAGACCTGCAAAGCACTATTGCATTAAATTCAATCACCGCCCCTCCCTTCTTCATCCCTCTTGCCTTCTCCCTGCAGCTATACCTTCTCCAAAGTAGAGTCTTTGTTTAAAAAGTTTGTGAGGATCATGTGCAAATCAGATAGCTTGAGACACTTCCAGTAAATTGAAGTACTTATAATGACATTATTATATCTGCAAACACCATTAATTCCCTTCAAAACATATCCCTTTTTATTTTTTAAAAGTACATACTTAAGTAATACATATTAATTATAGAAACATTAGGACATATAAATAAATGTGAATTGCCTGACAACTCAATATTCAAAGACAGTTACAGGTAACATTTTGGTATATATCTTCATTTCATACCTATCCATATACTATGTTTTTTCTCTTATAGAAGTATCATTATAATTTACTCTAAAATGCGCTGTCATAAATTAATAATCACTTAAAAATATCTTTCCAAACTTGTAAATGTACATCTACATAATCATTTCTATCAGCAAGATAGCATTCCATTGTATAAAAATATCTGATTAAAATAACACTTTTTATTGGATACTTATGTTGTTTTTTATTATTTTTTTTATAAACTTAGACTCTTGTGTATACATCTTTGTGCCTTGACCAATGATATCATTAGGATAGTTCCCTAGAAGTGGAAAGTATGCGTTGGTGTTTATACACTTCTCTGGCTCTTCATATATATTGCCAAATTACCTCCCTTAAAGAAAGGACCAATTTACACTCCCTCCAGCTATGTATGAGAATGGCCATTTCCACACTCCCACATTAATAGTTATCATGCTTTTTAATCTTTTAGAACTCCATTAGACCAAAAAAAAAATGACTTTATTGTTTTTCTTTGCATTCCTGTGTTTATCTATTCCATAAAATAATCACATTTCTAAGACTACTATCAAAACAAAATGTAAACTTCCTTAGGTCAAATACTAAATCTCATGGCACTTAAATATTTATATCTGCCATCCTTCTAAAACAGAATAAATCCCCAAGGAAGCCTCTGAGACGCGATTTGGCAGAAAACCGTGGATTAACAGTATAAGAACATCCTTGAATTTTATTTTAACGCTCAAGCTCATTGTTCTCAGAACTCATCTGCTAAAGGTAACCTTGTCCTGGGAGTGACCAACACTTCTCTAGAACTAGAAACCAGAGGCCAGGAGAAGGTTATGACAGCTAAGCTCGGGTGTCACTTGACTTTTGTATCCAGCTTGGACTTCAGTCTCATTCAGTCTTTGTTTGTCTGTGGTTGGTGCCTGAGTAGCCAGGATATAATGTTGATGTCTCCTCAGGCCTCAGTGAGATAACAGGGAAAATTCTGCAAAATATGCTCCATAGGTTTGTTTTAGGGGATATTGAACAGAATTGATAGTCTGACCTTTTATTAATATATTTTCATGTATATATTACATTAAAAAACCTTCTTAAACAAAAGACAGCTACTGCTTTGTTTTGAACAAAATTCTTTTCATAATTTCCCACAAAATAGCAAAAGCTCTGGGGTAGTGTTGTCTTTCCATACACTCTAAACCAGTTTACCAAATGATTATGCTGTGCAGTCGGGTTACACACACACACACACACACACACACACACACACACACACACACACAGACACACATCAGTAGATGCTGAAAAATAGTGACAACCAGGAACCAGTCAGAAGATAATGTATTTAGGGTCTGCCACTTTCTTAAACAGTTGCCCTCAATTTGGAAACTGAGCAACTCTATGTTTGACTTCACATGACTTTCCACTTAATTTTACCCTTCCTCTGTATTATTCAAATCATCATATACTTTTAAATTTCATGCCAACAATTAATTTATATTTGAATCAGTAACACTTTATTTATTAAGAGGCACATATATTAAAGCGACTCTCTATAAAATAGGAAGTTTTATTTACCTAAATGTAAGGAAAGAAAGATAGTCAAGTCAAACCTGTGATTATAGCCTGGGATCTCATATTTTCTAAGAGCATCCTTAACTAAACCAGATACATTTTAATGATTGGTCAAACCAGGTCCAAGAGAAAGGTACTGTTCTGTTATTAAAAGGAAACTTAAGGATTGAGTTTCCATTGTGAACATTACAGAATCCATAATAAGGTTTACTTTGTGCACTGATCACAGAGTACTTGATCTTGGCATTCCGTGGTGCTTGGTGTAATTTAGAGGTTAAAAGCAAAGTGATATTCATTCAGCAACCTTTGGCACCATGTCCTGGGAATGAGAGAGCTTAATTCTTTGTGAATCACCCAAAAGGATCGGGATATGAGTATGCCAATAGATATCGATCACTTGTTTTATTATATGTATACTAGAGGCCCGGTGCACAAAAATTCATGTAAGAGTAGGCCTTCCTTCCCCTGGCTGCTGGCATTGGCTTCCCTCTGGCACCTAAGACCTGGGTTTTCCTTCTCCGGTCACCTGCAGGCACCCAGGACCCAGGCTGGCTTCCCTCCAGCCCCAGCTTCATCAGGAAGGATGTCTGGGATGACTTCTAGAAGATATCTGGTCTAATAAGCATATTACACTTTTATTATTGTAGACTAGGGGCCTGGTGCACGAAATTTGTGCACTGGGGGGGGGGGTCCCTCAGCCCAGCATGCCCCCTCTCACATACTGGGAGCCCTCAGGGGATGTCCTACTGATGGCTTAGGCCCTCCCCTGCTCCCCTTGGAGAGCAGGCCTAAGCTGTAGTCTGGCCTCCCTTTGTGGGAGGAGACTGGGCTGATCAGGGGAAGGCACCAGCCCCATCACCCCGCTGCTGCAGCCACTGCCAGTCACTGCAGCCACCAAGGTTTTTTCATCAACACAGACTCCAGTCCCTTCACCATGAAAAAATGACAACTTTCTTTAGGCATTTTCAAGATGTGTCTTTCATAGGATATGACATTTCTTTATTATTTTTTTAATCCTCACCTGAGGATATGTTTCCATTGATTTTTAGAGAATGTGGAAGAGAAAGGGAAAGACAGAGAAATATCAAAGTGAGAGGAACACTTTGATTGGTTGCCTCCTGCATGAGCTCTGACCTGGGCCCTGGCCAGGGAGGAGCCTGCAACCTAGGTACATGCTCTTGGTCAGAATTAAACCTAGACCCTGGGTCGGCAGGCCGAGGCATTATCCACTGAGCCAAACTGGCTAGGGCAGGATATGACATTTCTTAGTCCTCTAGTAAGTGGACCTTCATTTTTTTTTCACCAGGAGTGTGGTGAAAAACCTAGATCACCTTTTTGGATTCTTAATACCCAAGTTACTAAGATTACCAGTGGCATACAGGGAGCTTAGCCAATGAGTGGTCAGGAAAGATGTTTCCTCTGTAGTTCACACCAATCCCGGCTCAGCCCCCCACTCAGGCCTGACACGTCTGGCCCAGGCGTCAGGCCTGGGCAGGGCCCCCCCTTCAGCTCTGATCACAGGCTCCACCCCTGCCCAGGAGCCCCCTGGCTCAGACCCTTCCTACACTGCTCAGGGCCCACATGGGGCCTAACTCGGAGTGACCTGGGTGCCGATGATGTTCCTGGGACTCAGGCTGCTGGGCACCTATGTATGCAAATTAACTGCCATCTTTGTTGGGTTAATTTGCATACTCATCCGATTGCCTGGTGAGCATAGTGGAGTGACACCAATTTACATGTTTCTCTTTTATTAGTATAGATAAAGGCACATCTTCAAAATGCCCCTTAAGTGAATGTTCAAAATAAACTGAAGGAATTCTACAATGTGTTCCCTGTCAGGGAGCTGAGAATTATAAAACAGTATTTATGAAGGAACCAAATGTTATAAAGCTTCAGAGTGATGCCCTAGATTTGCTGAAGACTCTGAGACAGGAGGGGAAGGAATAATGAGCTAACACTTATATGGTGCTTATTATGTGCCAGGTACTGTCGTAAGTGCTTGGCATGTGTTGATTCTTCAGGCCTCCATACATTCCCATGAGGTAGTTATTTATTTTATTGAAGAGAACATGAAGGCAAAGAGAGATTGACTATCTCACCAAGGGCCGCACAGCTCATAAGTGGAAGAGCTGTAATTTGAATTTTTTTCTGAAGAAGACTATATATAATGATTTCAGAGAGGAGGGGGCGGAGAGAGAGATAGAAACATCAAGGATGAGAGAGAATTATTGATCCACTGTCTCCTAAATGCCCCACACTGGGGATCAAGCCCACTACCCAGGCATATGCCCTGGCCATGAATCAAACCGTGACCTCCTGGTTCATAGGTCGACCCTCAACCACTGAATGACATCGACCAGGCAAGATGGTATATTTGATGCCAGGTGAAAACTGAGCACTGCCAAGCCAGCCCCAAGGAAATATACAACCTCCACCAGGAGTTTTATTATGACTTCTGCGGAAATGGTAAGTGTGCAAATGTCATTACAGAATTAAATGCATTTTAAAGAACTAATGTAGCAGCTTGGCCTGTGGGGAAGAAATTGCACTGGTTTCTAAAGTCTGAATATATCACTAGGAATCTGCAGAACGTGGATCAAAACATGTTATTTTCTGGGGCTTAGTTTCCTCTCTTGTAAAACAGAAGGGATGACTTACATGTTAAAAAAGATATGCTACAATTCTTCTATTGGACAAACAGCGACATTGTGGTCTGGTGGCGAAATCTTTCTGCCTATGAAGACTTCACAGGGACATGGTTGTGGTGTTCTCTGCCATTCTCATCCAAAGTGGATTCAGTGAAAGAAATGACCATATTTGAGACACTTTAGCATCTTCACCTCTCTAAATTCCTCACCTGTTAAGTAGGCTAGAGCAGAAAGGGAAGTGGCAGTTGGAGGTTGAGGAGAGAGTGGAGTAGACCCTTCTTGTTTCTCTTGGGGATAGACTTCACCAATTCGGAAGAGGGTATTGATACCCACAACAGAAAATACAGGATCCCTATCTGAAATTTAGATCAAATGACTGCAACCTTCAGAGCATTCCCCAACATGGACCTTTCCAGAAGCATAAATGTGCAAATTGAGCCCAGCAGTTAATTTCAATCAGCTGGCTTTGCCACTATTACTGCTCTGATCTTAGAGTTACAAGGCCATTTTCCTGGAAGACAATAAAGCCTCCTTTCCTCCCTGTGTTGTGCTAATGCTCTGACACTATCAAAGGGCACAGACAGAGGGTTGTTCTTAACCCTGTATGGGGCAGCCTCACAAATCATGCTTTAATATCACACCATGGAAACACCAAGGTTAAAAGGTAAATCTGTGGTGTAACCGTATTGATTAATTGATGTAAGAAAGGTCAGGCTAATCTTTATCTTGTTTCAAACAAAGACTCTAGTTCTACATGACAGTTTTGTTGAAATAGTTCCTGTGTAAAATCATTTTCTTTAAAGTGAAGCAGAAATGAAAAGAAAGTGGGGGAGAGCTCATCAAATGATCACTCAGAAGAAGGTTAGTGAAAGGAGCCCTAATGCAAAGAAAATGGGAAAGTCTCCTCAATTACTCAGAAAGTTAAAGCACTGAAATGGGGACTGGAGGGCGGGTGTTATTTGGATCTCTATGTGTTTTTAATAGGCTTTATTAGAAACACTTTCACCAATGAAACAACCACAGGGGAAGCCCAGGCAGTGACTAAATAATCACCTTAGCTCCATATTCTTTCTCCCAACAAGGCTGATAGAAGCAGGTCCTGCCCAAGTGAAAAACAGACACAACACTTCTCGCAAGATGGTATCTTCAGGGCAGAGGTGTGTGTTTGTGGTTGGGGGGAAGGAATTCTTCTTTCCACGAAGGGAGATGCACAGACTCGCAAGATGGTATCTTCAGGGCAGAGGTGTGTGTTTGTGGTTGGGGGGAAGGAATTCTTCTTTCCACGAAGGGAGATGCACAGACATCTACTAGTAAGAACAGCTCATCCAAATCCACTTATTCTGGTCCAAGAGAGGTAATGGGTTTGAGAGCTAAAATTTGGGGTTCCTGAGAAAACAGAAAGATTACAGTACAATTCAGTAAGGACTAGAGACTAAATCTGTGCAAGTGTGGAGGGAAGGAAAGCCACCTAGGGACTAGGAGGACCGGATGCTGATGCTCAAGTACAGTGGTGCTGAGTGAAAAGAAGAGCCTGGCAGTGGGGTTGGAGTGGGGTGATGGGAATGAATATTGGAAGTTTTTTTTCACTGTGCTCATACCTGAAATGAACCTGAACAGGCTAGGCTATGATGTGGTCATAAGCAAACCCAGGGACTCACTATAATAAAAGTTTATTTTTGGCTCATGCAAAGTCCATCAAGCTGGGTGACTCTCCAGCATCTTGCAGCTATGGCACGTAGAACTTGGAACCATAGCAATGAGGAAGTGCCTGGAGGATCACATGAGATGCTTTGAAGGACAGATCTGGAAGTAAATTACATCATCTTTTTACACTCTACTGTCTTGGGTGCAGACACAAAACTCTAAATTGACTGCAAAAGTGCCGGAAGCCGGTCCATCCTTGCTGCTTGACACAGTCGCTGCAGGAAAGAAACATCTGCACAGCATATGTTTCAAGGGACCTGGCGTATATAGCATCCTGTTCTTAATATGTTTGCTCCCCTTAGTGCTGTGTGTTTTAACCAAGGTCACCTCTCTGAGAAAGGTTGTTTCCCCAGGTAGGAATTTTTCCCTGAAGTCAGGGAGGGGATGCCTCTCCTAGAAAGGTTTTTTCCCCAGGTAGGTATTTTTCCCTGAAGTCAGGGAGGGGATGAAACTCCTTAACTAAGTGCCAGGCGGGTAGTTAATCACTACAAACAATCATGCTTAAGCTACATAATCTTTACTCCCTGGAATGGAGATAAGAAACGCCCTAACCTTTGTAATAGAAATTGACAGGATTAAAATCAACTGGGATAAATACGGATGTAACAAGACAATAAACAGCAGAACCTCTCTGGAGATCGAGACCAGAACTTGGCTGGAGATCCTGGCTAGGCTGCTGATCAACTGAACGCTGTCTCCGTGTCATTCCTTCTTCGCCGACTCCATCTATGCCTTTGGGAACCCCTGGACCTGCTGGGGTTGGACCCCGGCACAAGAGAATCTAGGAAATATGCCATAGAAGGTTACAGGGTGACCTTGTAACACTAGGGATTTAGTTATTTTCATAAAGAAAAATATCCAAAGAATGCATTTTTAAATATTAGAAGGAGACTCTCATAGCCAGTTAGCCTGGAGGTCAAATCACCCCTGGTATTGCCGACAATCAAGGCTTAACTACAACAAGACTGCGCACAAAGACCACTAGGGGGTGCACCAAGAAAAGATAAAAAAATGCGGAGACAAAGAAACAGGACGCAAATGTCAGAAATGGAAGATATAGAGCTCAAAACCACACTTTTAAGGTCTCTCAAGAACTGTCTAGAAGCTGCCGATAAACTTAGTAAGGCCCTCGAAAAGACTGGTGAGACTGCCGATAAATGTAGTGAGATCCTCAAGAAATCTAATGAGACCCTCGATGTTGTGATAACGAACCAACTAGAAATTAAGCATACACTGACTAAAATAAAGAATATTATACAGACACCCAACAGCAGACCAGAGGAGCGCAAGAATCAAGTCAAAGATTCGAAACGCGAAGAAGCAAAAAACACCCAACCGGAAAAGCAAAATGAAAAAAGAATCCGAAAATACGAAGATAGTGTAAGGAGCCTCTGGGACAGCTTCAAGCGTACCAACATCAGAATTATAGGGGTGCCAGAAGATGAGAGAGAGCAAGATATTGAAAACCTATTTGAAGAAATAATGACAGAAAACTTCCCCCACCTGGTGAAAGAAATAGACTTACAGGTCCAAGAAGTGGGGAGAACCCCAAACAAAAGGAATCCAAAGAGGACCACACCAAGGCACATCATAATTAAAATGCCAAGAGCAAAAGACAAAGAGAGAATCCTAAAAGCAGCAAGAGAAAGAAACCCAGTTACCTACAATGGAATACCCATACGACTGTCAGCTGATTTCTCAACAGAAACTTTGCAGGCAAGAAATATTCAAAGTGATGAATACCAAGAACCTACAACCAAGATTACTTTATCCAGCAAAGCTATCATTCAGAACTGAAGGTCAGATAAAGAGCTTCAGAGATAAGGAAAAGCTAAAGGATCAGGGACATAGAAAGGGAATGGACTGACTATTCTTGGGGGGGAAAGGGGTGTGGGAGATGCGGGAAGAGACTGGACAAAAATCGTGCATCTATGGATGAGGACAGTGGGTGGGGAGTGAGGGCGGAGAATGGGGCGGGAACTGGGAGGAGGGGAGTTATGGGGGAAAAAAAGAGGAACAAATGTAATAATCTGAACAATAAAGATTTAATTAAAAAATAATAATAATAATAATTCAAGTAGGGGAATGAACTAGAATATCCAGCTCAGGAGATCTGAGAAACTGTACCACTGAGTCCCACAAAACCCCTAATAAATAAGATCACAACTAAAAAATTTGGGGTGGCATAGCAGTTAGATGTAAAAAAAATAAAATAAAAAAAATAAAAAATAAATAAATAAATAAATAAATATTAGAAGGAGTTAGCATGTGTTGATTGGAGAACCTCATTGCTGTTATTCTCTCTGACTCTCAGGGTAGAAGACTGGACTCATTTCTACTCTGCATATGATTTTATGCTTTTATTTCTTGTACTCTTTTTACTGGCAGAGAAAATATGAAAAGTAAAATACATATTTGAAATTATTTTCTATTTTCCTATCAAATTGATTTAATTGTACTTTTACTCATTGACCATGTCTACTTCCTACAAGTAGGTAGGGAAACTTTTTTGTTAAGGATATTCCCCCCTTCACCCCTCACCCCCAAAATAACGGAATCAGAAATTAAATGTATTTTATTCACAAAGTTATACATTTTGTGTCCCAAGGCCAACATGATTAATAATAAGTTTTTAAAGACATAAATCATAATTTGGTACTAATCCATTGAAAATATTAGATTTAACCTTAACATCATAGTCACTGGAATTCTGACAGATTATATGTGACACATTTTGCATTTTTGTGTTATTTACTTCAACATATGTTAATAGATGGTAATTATGTGCTTTTCATTTGGACAACCCTTATCCAAAACGATTTAATATTTGCACATCTAATGCGTCACTCATAGATATTGATCATTTGGATCAGAGTTCAATTTGAACTGCTGCTGGTTAGATTAGAAATTGTAATCATGGTAAAAGATAAATTACAAGAACTCTGCAGATCAGTTCAGGTTTTAAATCAGATGCTTTTAGACAAGAACCACCAAATCAGGGAGGTTAGAGATCTGTTGTGGTGTCTTTAGCATGGGTTTCCTAAGAAGTACATCTAGATATCCTCTGCACCTCTTCTAGGATTATATCAGGAATATGAAATTTATAGGAAATGACTTTTTTTTGCAATAAGGATGGCGACAGACATCCATAAATTATCCATGAATGAAGGATAAGGGCAAAAAAAGGATGTTTATTCTGTACATATAAATTTTGATATAGTAAATGAAATGCTCTACTATTAAAGTTATGTAATTTTTAATATATAGAGATTTGATTTGGATTAGAGGATGTCTAAATGAAGATTAATTTAGATGAAGTAGACCTTTGGTGACTTCAGTATTAAAAAGAATTTTATCTTTGCTTTAAAAATATTTTGTCTAGTTATGAAAGAAATATATTCTTATTGTAGAAAATATGGAAAATTCAGAGAATGCTACTCAAGAAAACAAAGAACACTCCCTATCCTGTAACCCAAATGTATTTACTATTAACATCTTTTGTGTGTTTTTAAAATTTTTTATTTGTTGATTGATTTCTTTTAGAAAGAGAGAGAAAGGGAGAGAGAAATATTAATTTGTTGTTCCACTCATTTACGCATTCATTGGTTGCTTCTTGTATATGCCCTTGCGCGGGATCAAATCTACAGCCTTGCATATCTGGACGATGCTCTAACCAACTGAGCTTCCTGGGTAAAGCATACTATTAACATCTTAAAATATCTTGTTATAGTTCTTTCCTTTGAATTACATGTAGAAAATTACCTTAGTACAATTTTAAATTAATACAATTATTAAAGTTTTATAGTCCATGTATTTCTGTAACAATGTTTAGTCATGATATATTACTTTTTATGAAATTATTTGTATTGTTTTCTAATATTCTGTTCAAGATCTTTACACTTATATTCAAAAATGAGATTTTTCTATAATTTTCTTTTATTGAATTGCTTTATACATTGTTGATATCAAGGTTTTTAGTTTTATGAAACAAGTTAGGCACTTTTTTTTTCCATTTCTTTATAACACTTTGCGTAATAGTAAAATTAGCTGTTCCTTGAAGTTGTAGTAAAACTTCATTGTAAAATGAAAGGTTTAAGGGAGATAATAGTGAAGATTTTTAATTACTGATTCTATTTGGCAAATAGTTATAGTGCTATTAATTTTTTCTATTTATTATTGTTAGCAATTGTAAGTTATAATTTTCTAGTTAATTTTCTATTTTGTCTGAGTTTTCAAATTTACTGGCAGAAAATATTTTTAGCATTCCCTTTGTGATTTAAAAAATCTCCACACTGTCATTATTCTCCTTTTTTATTCCTAACATCGATGTGTCTTTTACCTTTTATTCTTAATCTTGCCAAAGGATTTTCTATTTTATTATTCTTAGAAATGGCAACCCACTAAGATTCTATTTGTATGATTAAAAACTCCTTAGATATGGTGATCTGAGGCTTGACTTTCATCTCTAAAAAAGTCATAGCCTCTTTGTCCATTCATATTCCTGAGGAATTTCATAAAACGAAAGCCCCTAGAATGAAGGAGAGGCTTGATACTACAAATGTCATGGGGTGGCCGATCTCTCAACTCACGTGACCCTTAGCAATGTGACCTCCCTCATCCAGAGACTTCTCCTCCACTAACAGAACACTCCCCTGCTTGTAAAAAGTCATCTTTATTGTTGGAAGCATTACAGATGTCCCCTTACCACCTTCCTCCATTGACTGCCTCCGCCTAGCTCCCTTTCCCTCCCCAGGCCTTCCCTGCAGTGTTGTCTGTCCATGGGCTATGCATATGTAAGTTCATTGGTTAATCTTTTCCCACTCCCATCCCCCCTTTCCCTCTTAAATACATCAGTTTCTTACATGCTTCAATGTCTCTGGATCTTTTTTGTTAATCAGTTTATTGTGTTCATTAGATTCCACATGTGAGTGAGATCATGTAATATGTGTCTTTCTTTAACTGGCTTATTTCCCTTAGCATGATATTCTCCAGATCCCTCCATGCTGTCTCAAGAACACCTCCCTATTAAGAAATGGAGTTTATTTCTTGGCTCCCTTGAATTTGGTGGGTTCTGTGACTGCTTTGATTAATAGAATATGGTAAACGTTTCCCTGTGTCATTTCTAGGTACAGTTCTTAACTGGTCTAGCAGCTTCAGTTCTTGCCTCTTGGAAGCCAGCCATTGTATAAGAATGTGACTACGCTAAGACCACTATGCTATGAAACCCACACAACACACAAAGGAAAAGATTACGGAGCACCAAAGTGTCAGGCCTATGAATGAAAAAGCCATCGTGGATGTTCACTTAGTCATCTTTTAGATGACTCTGCCCTAACCCTATCTGACTACAATGCATGAGAGAGTCTAAGCAAAAACTACCCACTAGCACCCATTTAAAGTAGAGAAAGGGAGTGATGATACTTGTTTTTTTAAGCTTCTAAATTTTGGGATTATTTGTTACACAGCCATGGATACCTAGAATAGTAGCTATTGTGAAAATTCTACAGGATAAATATGCCCAGGTACTCAGATCATTAAGAGATTATTAGATGCCAGCTCTGAGGTAATACTATGCCCTGAAGGACCCAGAATGCCAGTATGGTACTTTGCTCAAAGTGAGACCATATGCACATTGAGTGGTAGAATGTTGACTGAAGTCTACTAACAGTGGCCCGGTGTGTCTGAAATCATCCCATAGATATTTTCCAAGTTTCTTTTGTATCAGATGTAATTGTGTATTATTTAAAGCTGGTAACTGAAGTGATAAATGTAAATATATTACATAGCACTATAAAAGTATATTATTTAAAGGTATAAGGAATAAAACAACATAATTAAGATCAAAGAGAGAAGAAGGCAGTTACAAGGAAATGGAATGATAGGAATTTATTTACAGCAAGAAGTAAATATTTATTAAAGAAAGAGAAGATTAAGGTAGTTCTATGTTGTCAGATTTTTTCTTTTTAATTTTTAAAATATATTTTTATTGATTTCAGAGAGGAAGGGAGAGGGAGAGAGAGATAGAAACATCAGTGATGAGAGAGAATCATTGATCAGCTGCCTCCTGCCTGCCCCACACTGGGGATCGAGCCTGCAACCCGGCCATGTGCCCTGACTGAAAATAGAACTATGATCTCCTGGTTCATGGGTCACGCTCAACCACTGAGACACATTGGCCAGGCTGTGTTGTCAGAATTTTAAAAAGAGCTAATACGTACTGCTTACCTGCCTCTGTTATTATAAGTGATTTACAAATATTAATGCAGATATTATTACTTATCCTCTTATTCTTTAAAAATAAGTTTTTATTGATTTCAGAGAGAGGAAAGAAGAGGGAGAGAGAGATAGAAACATCAATGCCTGATTGGCTGCCTCCTGCACACCTCCTACTAGGAATTGAACCAGTGACTTCCTGTGTTCATGGGTCAATGCTCAAGCACTGGGTCTCACTGGCTGGGCACTTATCCTCTTTTTATAGATGAGGAAACTGAGTCAGAGAGAGGTTAAATATAATTAGCCTAACGTCACACAGCAAGGATACAAATTGTTATAGTGGAAACCATCACAAGTCAAAACAAATTACAAATCTCTCAACCTGACTTCTTGGTTTCAGAGAGGAAGGGAGAGGTCCTACACCATAACGTTGGCAGTCCGACAGCTTCTGCTGGAGACTCTTGAGGCTGCATAGTCTCCAGCATTACTCTTACTTTCCTGATAATTTGGAGCCATCACTCCAGACGTACCTGCATAGAATCACTGTCGATTTCTTATGGGAGGGCATGTTTCTTTCTGTGCATTTTCAGACTCATCTAATATTGTGGAGTGGAAAATTACTCAGGGTTGAGAAATGGGAGCCCTGATGTCCATTTGGGGAGAGGAGACTGAAGAAATAACTCCTTAGGTGGGTGGGTCAGAGAAACAAAGCAATGGTGATATCAGACAATGTTGAGTGTAGGGCCATACTTTCATCACTGCCCTGCCCAAAGAAGAGACTTTATCTACTTTTCTCTCAGAGTCTTAAAAAGCTGTATAGTTATAGTGAAATAGACTTTTTGCTCTTCACCCCTGACATTAAAATAGTAAAGAATAATATGTTCAGATGTTATTCTTTGGGTTGGTGTTTTAAATGTCTCTCTAATTGAAGTAAGAAGGATGTTAATCCTGGGAAAATGTCATGGACAACAAAAAAATTCTTGGCTTTGCAACTCACAGGATGAGTTGGGACCAAGTATAGCTTTATTTTTTAATAGTATGAAATGTGATGGAAGCCAAAGGAACCTACCAACTCAATGTGTTTTATCAACCATTAATTCAGTCAGTAGAATTTCAAGTTTCTTGCTGCATGGGTCATTTACAGTGTTAATTTGTGTGTTTGGATGATGACTGCTTTTTTTTCATCATAGTTATTGGTCACAAAGTGAGTTAATTAATGTTGACACTTAATTGTCACTACACTTTTCTTTCTTTTTTCTAAGACAGTGGCTGTTTTTTGTTATACTTGCTGGACTAGATCAGGTTCTTCTCTATGATTTTTTAGACCTCTGTATATACAGCTGCTTTGGCAAGTCAGGAATCAAACTGACAGCCCCTTGGAAAGGCATACCTGTCACACGTCTAAAGAGACACGGAGTGACAGTTCCCAGGCTCAAGTGCAAGGCCTGCCTCTCAATCTTCAGCTGGCTAGCATCTTAGCTGATGTAGGGCACTGATGCCAGACAGCAGAGGGCCTGAAGGAACAAAAACAAGGCCCAGTGAGGTAATTGGAACTGACAGCATGTGTGCCTACGCCACAGACTGCTCTGCAACTGGCAGGCTATGCTAGGAGAGTCTAAGCATACACATTTTTATTTCTCCCAGTTGAAATTTTGAAACTTTCATCATTATTATCATCATTGTCGTTATTTTATTTTTAGAGCTAGTTTTCTCAATCCACTCTTTATCTGGATTTGTGACCTGAAGAGTGACATGGAAATCATAATTTTGTGTGTGTGTGTGTGTGTGTGTGTGTGTGTGTGTAATATCTGATCATAAACCATCAAGGCAGGAACACATGCAGAAATCCAAACTCAATTAGAACTGAAGAGGTGAAAGTATTGTTGGCTATCTTTGAGGAATCATTCACAATTTATGTTTTTAGTTGCTGTTATTGCTGTATTTATTAATGAGAAGGACAGACTTTAGTTCAGGTTCTTTGAACTTTGGAGTTAGCCAGGGTCATATAATCTATTCAAAGATGAGGATATCAGATCTCAAAAATAAAGGGTAAGAATGATTTTTCAGAGGGAATAGTCTCAGTAATGAATAATGCTATTCATACCAGTAGTAGGGAACAGGTCATACTCTGTGGAGGTAAATTGGAATTCGGTAAATTTTCAGAAAGATGGGTGTATTAGTCCATTTGTGGTGCTATAATAAAAATACCACAGACTAGGTAGCTTATCAGCAACAGAAATTTATTTCTCACAGTTCTGGAAGCTGGAAGTCCAAGATCAAGGTGTGGTAGATCCAGTGTCTGGTGAGAGCCCACGTCTTAGACAACTGTCTTTTCTATGTGACTTCACAGGTGGAAGGGGAAGGATCTTCCTAGGGTCACTTTCATAAGAGCACTGATTTCACTCATGAGGTAGCTGCCTGATACCTAATATGATCACTTTAGGGGTTAAGATTTCAACATATGAATCTTGAAGTGACATAAACATTCAATCCATTGCAACAGGTTTCATTGGTCACACAGGTTTTTTATTTGTTTGATTGTTTGTACGTTAAGGCCTATTTTTACTCATCAAAACATTTGATGGGTCAAAATATATGACTGGATCTTAAATGGTCAGGAATATGGAGCCTAGGAAGGATTAGAATCTGATTTTTAAAAAAGCAGAGGAGCCAATAATAATGAAATCATAGTTTTATTATTCTGTTGATGGCAAAATTTATGCCAGAAAAAGAAGACATGGGTGCTGACTTTCAGGATGGTGAGGGAGGGTTTGGGGAATCCACCTGGCAATTAAGATGAGCATTATGCTAAGTGAAATAAACCAGTCAGTGAAAGATAAATACCACATGATCTCACTTATTTGTGGAATATAAAGAACATTATAAACAGTTGAACAAAAATAGAGGCAAAGAAGCATCAAAAAGACTGTCAAACTACAGCGGGAAGGCAGGGGAGGGTTGGGGTGGGGGGTAAGAAATCAACTGAAGGACTTGTATGTATGCATATAAGCATAACCAATAGGCACAAGACACTGGTGGGGGGGGGTGGTGAGGCAAGTGCTGGGGGTAGGGGAGGCCGGGAGGAGGTCAATGGGGGGTGGGGGGATGGAGAGAAATATGAACTACTATTTGTAATACCTTAAACAACAAAATAAATAAATAAATAAATAAATAAATAAATAAATAAATAAATAAAAAATTTTTATGTGAAGTCCAGAAAAAGAAAAGATGTCTAAACAGAAAGATGGCCATATCGACTTGTCCTAGCTTTAATCTGGAACTCTTTTTTAAAAAAATATATTTTTAGCCCTAACTGTTTTGGCTCAGTGGATAGAGCATTGGCCTGCAGACTGAAGAGTCCCAGGTTCGATTCCAGTCAAGGGCATGTTCCTTGGTTGTGGGCACATCCCCAGTGAGGAGTGTGCAGGAAGCAGCTGAATCGATGTTTCTCTCTCATCGATGTTTCTAACTCTCTATCCCTTTCCTTTCCTCTCTGTAAAAAAATCAATAAAATATATATTTAAAAAAAATTCTACACTAATAAAAGACAAACATGCAAATTGATCATACTTTGCTATGCCATATGCCATGCCCACCAGTCCATCAGAGCAACTATATGCAAATTAACCCAACCAAGATGGCGGCCAGCAGCCACAGAGCTGGAGCAAGCAGGAGGCTTGGTTGCTCCAGTGATGGAGGAAGCCAAGTTTCCCGCCTGCTGTGGCCAGCTCTGAGCTCCACTCAAGGCAACAAAGTTTCAATTATAGAAGATAAATAAACCCCAGATACCTGCTTTCAGCTGGCCGTGGACACGGAGCTGGAGCAAGCAGGAGGCTTGGGTTTCCCCTGGCAATGGAGGAAACCAAGCTTTCCGCCTGCTCTGGCCGGCTCTGAGCTCCACTCAAGGCTACAAAGTTTCAATTATAGAAGGTAAATAAATCCCAGAATAAATAAAAAAAGAAAGAAAAAAAGGAGAGGCAGGGAGCTTATGTTGCTGGGGGGCTTGGCCAGCCTGAAAATGGCCCTCAGCCCCTCACCCAAACTGGCCAGGCACCCCAGTGGGGACCCCCCGCCCTAAAGGGGGTGTGGCCAGCTTGAAAACAGCCCTCAGTCCCTCACTCAGGCTGGCCAAATCTCCATGGGGTGAGGGTCCCCACTGGAGGGGGCTTGACCAGCCTGAAAACAGCCATCAGCCACTCACCCAGGCTGTCTAGGCACCCCAGTGTGGACCCCCTCCCTGAAGGGGGTGTGACCAGCCTGCAAACAGCCATCATCCCCTCACCCAGGCTGGCCAGGCACCCAAGCCGGACCCCCACCCTGATCTGGACAACCTTCAGGGAAAACCAGTCAGCCCCCACCCGTGCACCAGGCCTCTATCCTACATAATAAAAGGGTAATATGCAAATTGACCCTACCAGCAGAACGACTGGAAATGACTGGTCACTATGACACACACTGACCACCAGAGGGCAGATGCTCAATGCAGGAGCTGTCCCCTGGTGGTCAGTGAGCTCCCACAGGGGGAGCTCTGCTCAGCCACAAGCCAGGCTGATGGCTGACAGCACAGCAGTAGTGGCGGGAGCCTCTCCCGCCTCCTCAGCAGCACTAAGGATGTCTGACTGCAGCTTAGGTCTGCTCCCTGCTGGTAAGTGGAAATCCTCCAAGGGCTGCTGGGCTGCCAGAGGGATGTCTGACTGCCAGCTTGGGCCCAATTCCCCAGGGAGCGGGCCTAAGCCAGCAGGTGGACATCCTCCGAGGGGTTCCACACTGCAAGAGGGCACAGGCCAGGCTGAGGGACCTCCCTGAGTGCACAAATTTTTGTGCACCAGGCCTCTAGTGTATATATATATATATATATATATATATATATATATATATATTGATTTCAGAGAGGAAAGGAGAGGGAGAGAGAGATAGAAACATCAATGATGAGAGTGAATCATTAATTGGATGCCTCCTGCATGCCCCATACTTGGGATTGAGCCCACAACCTGGGCATGTGCTCTTGGCCAGAATGAAACCTGGAACCCTTCAGTCTGCAGGTGGATGCTCTGTCCACTGAGCCAAACCAGCTGGGGCAATCTGGAACTCTTTATGCCATTTATTCAACAGCCATTTTGTTTATTTCTTCCTTGCCAAAGTAAGTTAATCCGGTTCAACAGTGTGATGACCATGGCCACCAGGAGAGGTTAAGCCATTTCTAATACCCAGGGAGTGACTCTTGATAAATTTAATCTTCTCATGTTAAGTCCATCCACCTTGCAAGTGGTTAGTTTAGGAAGGAGACAGGTGATGTAATAGAAATTCTGGCCAAAGAGGATACTTCTGTTGAAGGAGCTTGGGAGAAATATTTTTTGGATTTTTAAATAGATATAGTGCAGTGAAGGTCTGGGAAGGGACAGGAGTGAGGAGGAGGGGGTCAATGGGAATAAAAAGGGGACATTTGTAATACTTTCAACAATAAAAATAAATTTAAAAAAAAGAAAAAGGGAAAAACACACACAGAAAAACCCCACAAAAAATAAATAAAATCGATATAGGACAAAGTTCAGTTGTGTTTGGCTAAAGAGGTAATGCTGGATCTTCTGAATCTATCCTGCAGTTTGAGAGGGGCCAGCCAAAGGACCAGAAAGCATGTTGAAGATAGCAGAGTGGACAAACAGAAAGAAGCTGATACCTTGAAGATGTCACTGAAGAGCCAACATATCCAGCCCCATAACCACTCTACCTCCCAACCTCTTATGAGATCAGATAATAAATTTCCTGATTTTTAACACTATTACTTGGGTTTTCTTCATCTTTTAGTCAAAACTGGTACAGTAACATTGTAGAGAAATCATATGTTCCATTGTTAGAATCAAACTGTAAATCTACATATGTCATCACTGGTTTGCTTGATTGCTAATTAATCCACTGGACACTGGTGTAGAGATATTCACTCATTTATGGGTTCATTCATGAGACGAGCACTAAGGATGGACCCATGAACCAAATTGGCATCGTTCCTACTTTCATGGAATTTATAATCTAGCAGAAAATTGAGAATGTTGAACCTGAGCAGTTAAATATCGTGTGGATTTAATGATAAATTTACCTGCAGTGAAAGCACCTACCTTTTCAGGATGTGCTCAAGCCTGGTGCTCACAGCCACAGCCATGGAGGCCATGCAATCTGGTCTTCCTGTGATCAGGATGCAGTGGTGGCTGGGCTTTGCAGATAGAGCTTCCGGGTGATAAGAGGAGATTGGCCAGCAGGCACTGAGGGACACGCATTTTATCCTTGACATTTTCCTGTTATAATACTTCATATTATGGTCCCCCATTTTCCTTTGGTTCAGTGCATTGTTAGTAAAAAATAAAAATTAGAACATGCTAATATAAATACATAAATGCAATTCCCAGGAAAACAGTATATCAAGTATGGGCATATATTTACCTCTAATTATTTCTAATTAGTATTTGGGAGAGACTGTGAGCCAGATTTTTAGAAAGTGGTGTCCTTCATTAGTTAAACTTTTCTTTCTGAAAATTTTCCACTCTTGTTCTCTTTTTTTTTTACTCTGCAAATATTTGTTAAGTCTTTGCTATGCCCGGGGATGCAATGAATTAACCAGGGAACAAACAGAGAAGTCTCCATTTCATCCTTGAAGAGCTTTATTGTAAGTGCAGAGTTCATACTGGCAAGACAGACAGCAGGTCTTGAATTCTGATTCTGCCACTTATTGTGAGGCCATGAATAAGTTGTGAGATCTATGTGACTTCAGCCTCTTTGTATACAAAATTGTGAATAATTATAGTAGCTATCACATAGGTGTTCATGGAGATTAAATGAGATAATGTGGGTAAAGCATTTAGCTAAGTGTCTGGCACATGGTTTTGTGCAGTAGATAGTAACCACACTCAGAGATTAGGCATGTGCCTAAGCAATTATAAACAAACACCAAGCAGTAAGGCCATGAGAGCTAGAGCAAAAATGCTATATGAATTCAGAAGGAGTCTCTGGGAAGATTATGGGAAGCCATTTGACCTGGGTTATCTCATGCTTGCCTTAAAATTTGCTTTTTTCCTGTTTTGGTTAACCTCAGAGTCTGCCAGTTAGTTTTTTAGGAGGCAGATTCCATCTTGATGAGGACTGTATAACTTCCTTATTCTCTGATAACACCACTGACTTCAAGCAGTTACTCCTTGAGAGCAGCCCTTGGTCACTGAGCAGAGATGGGCATCAGACTGGATAATCCATCCCCACTAATAGAAAAATATTACTGTTCTTCTCATAGATTGCTTCACTGACAGTGTCAGATCAAAATCCTGTGATTTCAAAGAGCCATGTGATATTTTTGTATTCATGACCTTAAGTCACTGATATTTAAAGTTTACACAGGAGATACTAAGATGAGGGCTAAATGGGATATGGCACATAACGTACACAGCACAGCACTTTGAACAGAGGGGGCACTCAGCCATCGTTTACATCTTTATACGCATAGATCCTACAATTCTTATTATAGTGGTTTGCTGTTGCTGCCATAACAAATTACCATAAATTGTCCTCAAATAACTCAAGCTTGTGTTCTATTTCTGTAGATCAGACCTCTAATATAGGTCTCACCAGGCTAAAATCACAGTGTTGACAGAGCTGCTGTGTTTCTTTTCTGGAGACTTTGGCGGAAGATCCGTTTGCTGCTCATTTGAGTTACTGGAACAATGGGAGTTATAAGAGTGGAATCCATTTTTCTTTGTGGGCTGTCAGATGAGGGTGTCTTAGGCTTCTAGAGGCCACCCACAAGCCTCAAGTCCTTGGCTTCCTTTCTGCATCTTCAAAGCCAGCAATGGTGAGTCAAGTCCTTCTCTTGCTTGGAATTTCTTTCCCTCTCATCTCTTTAACTCAGGCTAGTAAAGTTTCTGCTTTCGAGAACTGATCAGATTATATTGGGCCCACCCAGATAATCCAGAACGGATGTGAGTGCTCAGAGAGTGGATATCTTGGCAGGGTGGGGGTGGAGAAGTAGGGGCTGGAGGGAGAGATTTATTCTGCCTCCCACACTTATCTTTTCACATTCAGTAAAGCACATTATGATCAGGCCTTTTAATTTTTTTAAATCAGACTTCTCATTCTGTTTCATCTTCTATCCCAGCATATCCAACATTTCAACAGATCTTTGTTTCCATGTAACAATCTTTATCGCACACTCCTGTGTTCATGTGTGAATACCTTTTATTTCAATTTTTTCTCTCCTCTTTCTTCAAGCAAATGACTGTCACTCTTAACCCATCTGTTATTATAGCTATCATTCTCATATCTGTTATATTTAGATTTTGTCCCTACATTTCTATCAATTGGTTGTGTTATTATCCATCTCTATTTTCATCAGTGTAAGTCTGCTCCATCCTGTGTTCTTAGAGAGAATCATGATTTTAAGGCTGTATAGAAATGGATTAAAAGAGGAGAAATGCAATAATTTGAGAAACTTTTTGCTTTCCAGCAATATATTTTGTTATTTATTTTAGGTTTTAATTTTAATTTTTATTACATTTTTAATTACAGAATTAATACCACTCATTCCAATAGTTGATGCAATATTAAGTGTATAATAAAGTAGTAACTACCCCTTAACCCCAGCTAATCCCACACCTGGCTAGTGAAAGTTAACTGTTTGTGTATACTGTATATCTTTGCACCCCTTTCTCTATACTCATATAACCAAAAACAAATACATAGAGCTTTCCATTTTCATTTGCTGTAATGAGTTAAATTGTATCCCTACAAAATTTACATGTTGAAGTCCCAACCCCCAGTACCCCAGAATGGAATCTCATTTGGAAATAGAGTCACTGTAGATGTAAGTAGTTAAGATGAGGTCATTATATTGGGCACTAATCCAATAAGACTGGAGTCCTTATAAAAAGGGAACATTTGAAGCCAGAGCCATGCACACAGGAGAATGCTAAGTGAAGATGAAGACAGATCATGGCAATGCTTCTACAAATCAAGGCATGCCAAAGATTGCCAGGAAACAATGAAAAGCTAGGGAAGAGGCATGGGACAGATTCTCTCTCTCCATCAGTTCTCAGATGGAACATACCCTTCTAACACCTTGGTCTTGGACTTCCAGCATCCAGAGCTATGAGACAATAAATTTCTATTGTTTTAGCCACTCAGTCTGGGATACTTTGTTACTGCAAACTAATACACCTGTTTTATGAGTATGGGATTATATTGTACAAATTCTTTTATCACTTAAGGTCATGAACATCTTGGTAGGTAGTGTATTTTAAACGAGGGCATCTTCTCACTGTGGTGGGCAATGTGGAATGTTGGCTGGAGCTGCTCAAGGACCCTTTCCACAGGTCAGGATTAGATTTGGGAAGCAGTAGATGTCATGGAGTAGTTCCAGTATGGGAAATGGACAAACGGGGTGCTGGCATGGCAGGTGGGGACTCGGTAGCCCCTTACACTTTTACTCATGCAGTCCTTCATGTATCACACAGAATTTACTCAATGAGAAAAATGATTCCCTCACACTTGATAACACATCATAAGCACTAGCGGGACAGGTAGGACCCTGTTAAGTTTTATTTTAGGGGGAAAAACAAACAAGCCAAACACATGTACAGACTTCAGTAGCTTTTATGCTCCAGGAATTCCTCTAATTTTCTGCTGCTTTAAGTAAAAGCAGCCAAGGACGGAATGCAATATTCCAATGTTGAAGATGCTGTAGTCTCTTGACCTGGGGAAACGGAAACCTGATCTAAGTGAATGTTTTCAAAATGGGTGTGGGTGTGCAGGGAGTGGAGTTGGTATGGCTTATTCTCCCAAGGAAAATGGTAATATCTATGCTAGTTTCTTCTAACCATATTTTCATGGTGTCTAAATAATGATCAAATTTTGCGTGTATTCTAGGCCACATCAAATAAAACGCTGCTCTCGGGGCATTTTCTATGCCTGCTAGGTCCAGCCTTCCAAAAGGTTTAAAAGTTTATACAGAAAGTTACATGCCAGGAATTCTCCACATATTCATGCCATTCTTGGAGTGACTTACCCATGAAATGAAGCAGCAATGGAAGTCTAGGCAAATATTGCTTCCTTTTAAGGT
Organism: Myotis nattereri; assembly: GCF_964212035.1. NCBI lineage: Eukaryota > Metazoa > Chordata > Mammalia > Chiroptera > Vespertilionidae > Myotis > Myotis nattereri. The sequence continues at coordinate 63,493,810 of NC_138082.1, read as the reverse complement.
CACTGGTGCAAAGCAGAGCACACTGTGTATGGAGATTGAAATAGGAAAGTTATTTAGAGAGAAACATTATAGTTATTTTGCTTGTCTATCAGGTAATATTTTATTTTGCCCCTAAATGGTAGGAATTTGGTCCTATTGAATTATCAGCAAAATATGAGCGTATCTAAGAATATTCCCAACTCAAGTTATATTTCTTAAGTTACTGTTTTAATTATTTTGACATTTATGCCAACTCTACTTACTTTTAAGCTTTAAATTTATTTTATCTTTTAATTTTTTCTAAATCCAAGTATAACTTTAGGCCATAATAATTGCGTTATTAGTAGAATATGTCCATTACTGGTCAATCTTTCATTTAAGATATTTAAAAATATTTTCTAAATTGTCAGATACAATTTCTGTGATAGTATATACTTGGCCACTTGACCAGAATTAAATTAAATTAGATAATTATACTTAATTAAACTATAGCCTCCTTTTAAAAGTGATAACATTATTTCTTTTTAAAAAATGTGTCAGGTATTGTGAGTGGGAAATTATTTTATGGACCTTCAGACTGACGCTTTTGGTTTCTGGACTATAGATCTGGTTCTCCATAGGGAAAAGGAGAAAGTTGATTTCCTAACAAGGAGAATAGTGCCAAGAGGCTAAGTAAATAGAACCAAACTAAATCTTTTTCAGCCTAAAAGTTTTCAAAACCTGGGTTTATGTTCAGGGGCTCAGGCTCATTCCATTGTTGATTTCAGCGTCTTCTAGGACCTTGTTCTTCTCTTTATTCAATTGCACATATGGGGAAAGGGAAAAATGTGAAGAAGGCATACACATTAATAACTGCATTGCCCCAGATCTGATGCATCCCATTGTTACATTCATTTCATTGGCTGGAACTTAGTCCAATGATTCCATACAACTGCAAGGAAGGTTGGGAAATGTAGTGTGGTGGCTGGGCCAGAAAACAGAGAACTCTGCCTCAATATGCAATCAGTTTTCAAGTAGATATAAAGAAATAAAATGGGCTTGATGTTAAAAACAACATAAAACGTTTAATATTTGATTCTTATTGTTATGAATACCAAGTCTCTTTGTACCACAAATTCATTCGTTTATTCAAAAAGTATTTATTGAGTTCCCACTATGTGCCACTTTGCTGGACAAAGGTAGTAAGTACAGTGGTGAGCCATAGTCTCTGCAGTCATTAAGTTAACAGTTTAGCGGCAGAGACACACTAATTAATGTGAAATGTAAAATATCTAGATGTACTTTTGTAATAGTTCTGGGCATACAGTGGCATATAAAAAATGTTTTCTCAATTTCCTTTCAAGTCTGTCTTTGTGGTATCATAATAATTTCTTAGCTGTTTAATTTTATATATTTTTTATCCTCCAGATATAATAATTTCAGAGTATCTTGGATGATTGTCATTCCCTAGAGAGAGTGGAAATGGAGGGTTGTCTTTATTCAGCATTGGATTTGAGCCAATTCTATAATTTTATAATTTTATACCCTTTGATAAAAGTTTTTAAATGAAGATCCTTATATCTCCTTTTTATACTCTTACCATGAAGATATAAAAAATGTTCCTACTTGCAATTTGGGCCTTTCCTCTCCCAAAACTACCTTGGGAAGTAGGTGGTGAATAACTCTAATTACTTGGGACAGTCTAATAGAGGGTTTGGTAGAGAAGTGGCAAGAAATAAACCTGTCTGGGAATGGGCCGATGGGCCTTTCATCCCAGGACAGGCTATCAGAAGCCTAATGTGGCAGAGTCTGTCCCAGACACAATCAGCTACAGCCTCTTTAGGAGAGGTCGTCTTAAGGAATGTTCCAGCATGAGAAGGGATTCAAGGGCGGTTTTTTTTCCACAGCCTGTGACTATACTACATGATTTCACTGTCAGAACAAGGAAGACTATATTAGGCAAGTTTAGAAATGTCCTAATGATTCAAGTATCTCATGCCTTTTATTTTTTGGAGGCACATAGATATGAGAAGGCAACCTTATGTAACTATGTCATAAGGGAAAGGTTGCCTTTTCTCACAGACCCTTCCTGATGTGCCTGTTTCCCCAAGGGCGGAGGTGGTTGAGTGTGAGAGTGGAGGCAGCTGTAATCTAGACTTCAAAATTCACTGAAGAGCCAAAACCAGTTTGGCTCAGTGGATAGAGCGTCGGTCTGAGGACTGAAAGGTCCCAGGTTCGATTCTGGTCGAGGGCATGTACCTGGGTTGCAGGCACATCCCCAGTGGGAGATGTGCAGGAGGCAGCTGATCGATGTTTCTCTCTCATCGATGTTTCTAACTCTCTCTCTCCCCTCCTCTCTGTAAAAAATCAATAAAATATATTATAAAAAAAAATTCACTGAAGAGCTACAGGTCTCATTTGACTCTACTTGATCTCTTTGGATGCCCCAGCAGCCGGAAGGCAAAATTGAAATCTATGGAGATTGCTCGAGATTCTTCTCTCCAGGACTAAATGAGAATTTAAATTTACAGCAACCCTTCAAGAAGGAAAATAAACCCAAGGGCCTTTGATATCTGTGTGTACAATTGTAACCATTATGAAATTAGAAAAAAACTTGAAAATTTCTTGAATATTCAGAATTCAGTAACCCTAAGTGCTGCTGATGCTCACAGCTGACAGAGTACAAACAAAATAGCCCAACCTTAGAAATAGAACTGTGCACAAACGACCTCAGATGGTGCTCCCCCCACCTCCTCTTTTTTTCAGAAAAGAAGCCAGAAATGATTGAAACTCTAGTCTATTAACATTTCATCAGAAGCTTTCCTCTCTGCCATATGGGAAATGTTTATAAAAAGACGCCAGTCCATAAGGAATGTGATAGACTGTCTGTGGAATATTAAAGATGATAAGACCATGTCTGATATTAATTGAAACATTTTAGAGATATACCTCATCTCTAAAGAAATAATTTATTTCTGTAGCTTCTTGAGTTGAAGCTTTGTTACAATTATGGGTGTACACACACACATACACACACACTATATTTATTTAAGTGATGAAAATGGAAAATTAAGTACCTGGGTTGTTTGAAAGATGTTTCCAATAAAAATTTTAAATTTCTTAAGTATTTGGGGAAAACCAATCACATAATCACATAATACTGGAACAATATAATGGTTGTCAATTTGCAACTACTTCTGTTAGAAAAATGATAAATCTTTCCTATTGGAATTTTTCTGTTGACAGAAGGGATTCCCTATTTTCTATTTGTGAAGAGAAGATGCTTTTGAAATTTAAAGTAAAATTTAGATAAAGCCCTTATGAGACTGAAGATACTAAATGTTATTTGGAATAAATATAGTTACTGTGCTTGTTCAAACATAGAATATGATAACATACTAGAGGCCTGATGCCCGTAATTCATGCAAGGGGCTCGGCCCTCGCAGCCCTGGCTTCATCTAGAAGGTCATTAGGCAGTCTGATCTAATGAGCATATTACACTTTTATTAATATAGATTTTTCCAATATTTCTGGGCCCTTAAAGTTGAATTTTCTCATACTATAGATCATTATCATCATCACCAATTGGCACATAAAGGGAAAAATAGTGGAGGACGAATAGATACCTTGTTATTTTTTCTTTTCTTAACATTTTCTGTAGCAGAATTAACTCCTCTTTGGCTTCTTGAATGGTTTCTTTTTTTTGGAGGCACCCATTACACGGTTTTAATCTTACTTACAGATTTTGTTATTCAGGTGGTTTTAGGAATTTGTTTGCTATAGCTATTCTTAGTAGATGAGAGTTGTTCATGACTCTGTAGTAGATCATAGAAAATTAATTCTGACAGGCTCTATGGTTTGTGTATGTATATACAGTGTGTACCAAAAAGTGTATACACACTTTGAATGATTATAAAGTCAGTGTTTATTAGCATACTTAATTTTCAAAATTTAAAAGAATCTACAGAAATGAATAAATCTTTTTGCCAATGCCTGTTTTCAAACTGATGACCATTCTGGTTCAGGAATTGCTGATAACGTGAAGCAATGGAATCCCAAACATCAAGAATCATTTCATCTGGTATTTGTGCATATTCTCATTCAATAGCTGCCCTCAATTCATTGACTGCTGTTGGTTTTGTACTGTAAACTTTATCTTTTATGTATCTATAAAAAAAAGTCTAGTGGATAAATTTTCTTTGTTCAAAGCTTAGTCTGACTTCACCCATTATTTCAAATTAGTTAAACCTTAAAAGGAGTAAAAATTAAGTGAATTAAAAGCTGTTAGAGTGTGAGTGCATTTTTTGGGACACCCTGTATGCATGTAACATGTGTGTGTGTATGTGTATATATTGCATGTATGTGCAATTTCTATGGGCTAAACCCCAGAAGTAGAAGATACAATTTTTATTCAGTGATGTTTAGTGTCTGCCATTAAATCTTCTGATTTATAATTCTTTTGTATGTAAGTCTAAAATATTTATTCAAGATTATAAAGCTTTTTATCAAATGCTCCAGTATGTAGGCTTTCTACTTACCTGGTTAGTCATCTGAAAATCTTATCAGGAAGATCATCTATCATAAACTCTGCTCATGACCCAGAATATGAAATGTGTCCCTCCATCTGGCACCCCCCTTCCCTCAGGCTCAGGTAGCATTGTCCATTTTCAAATAGCTTCTTAAAGGGGGGGGGTGGGGAGCTGTGGAGTCTGGATTGAGAGCTGAAGCCTTGGTTTTGAGAATTGCATCAATGTTTTTAGTACTTTTATATTTTAGAAAACTCACTTATTATCTATTTTTGTCACTTAATTTCTTCATCTTTCCATAAATGGACAATGACAATCTCCTGTACATAATTTCATCAGAAATTAATGAAAAATAAAGGTAGTAAAATTACTTTCTTATAAAGTTCTCAAGAGATGCTAGATTTGTTTTGAAATTTAAAATCACATAATCCACCTGCCCCATTTTTCAGTTCTTATTCATTCAGCAGAGATATATTGACTCTCTACTCAGTGTCAGATCCTTAATAAAAACTGGGGTATAACGCTCACTTTACACCTAGAGCTAATAGTCTAGTGGAAAATCTGACTTAAAAATACATTAATAAGTATGTACTCATGCCTGGTGATAAAAGCTGAAGTGGAAGAGTACTTGTTTCTAAGAGAAGGTGTAATGGAGATTGAATTTGTATTATCAATCAGAGAAGCCCTGTTTGAAGAATTGATACCTCATTTGATGTTGGATTATAAAGAAAAGCTAGGCAGGTGGAGAAGGGGTCAAAATGTCTTCCCAGTAGAGGAAATGCCATGAGCTGTGACTTGGGGGTGGGAAACAAGGCTAGAGGCTGAAGGGAATGAGTGATAGTCAGTGTGAACTAATATAAATTCAAAGTAAACATCATTACATAAAAGGGTACAGTCTTTTTTTTTTTTTATAGTTTTATTCATTTCAAAGGGGCCAGATCCGGCCCGTGGGCCGTAGTTTGCCCACGGCTGGGCTAGACCATATTAAAGATTTGCATCTTGTTGCAGACTTGGTTGGGGGCCATTAAAATGTCTGGAACTGGTGAGAGGCAGGAGGTGATTTATGTTTTAGAGTGTAAACCCAAAATATAAGTCATATCATCAGCCATACATCTAATACCCTTTTCAGGAGCTTGAAGATTTGTAAAAATGTAGATACTTATCATAAACTAGTGGCCTGGTGCACGAAATCTGTGCACATTAAAAGGGGATTAATTAGAGGAAATGTTTTAATATTGCTATTCACCCTTTCTCTATAATAGAAGTGTCAGAGATGAAAGAAAATTAGTAAAATGTATATGAAAATCTCCCTCCTTTCAGAGTCTGGGGCACGCTGCAGGACCCAGAGTCAAGTCCCCGCCCACCTGCGGCACCTCAAAATTGCACGAGACCCATACCCAGCAAGCCCCATCCCATTGGGTGAGATCCAGACCCGGCAGGCCCCACCCTTATCAAGCTCTGCCAAGTGGGGGGTGCAACCTCAGGGCCCCTGTCAATCCCCCCCAGGCGGGGGGCTCAGCCTCAGGTCCCCTGGCCTGGAGCTGGGCGGCGAGGCGCAGCCTCAGGTCCCCCGTCAAGCCCCGCCAGTTGGTAGGTGCAGTCTCAGGTCCCCCGTGAAGCCCTGCCAGGTGGGGGGGCATGATCGGAGATCCCCCATCAAGCCTTGCTGGGTGGGGGGGTGCAGCCTCAGGTCCTCCATCAAACCCCGCTGGGCAGGGGGCGTGGCCTGAGGTCCCCAGCCCAGCACCAGGGTGGGGGCGCACCTTGAGGTCCCTCGTCAAGCCCACCAGTTGGGGGGCGCAGCCTGAGGTCCCCAGTCAAGTCCCTCCAGGCGGAGGGTGCAGCCTCAGGTCCCTGTTGATTGCTTGTTAAGGCTCTTTACGGGAACCCAGCCTCTGCTGTGGGTGCAGCCATCTTGTGTTACGGAAACCCCGCCTCCGTTGTGGGTGCTGCCATCTTTGTGACAATTTGCATATTCCCTCTTTATTAGATAGGCTATTTAAAAATTTACAAAAGTATGCAAAGGAAGGCAAAATTCATTGTGAATCCCTTAACATTTAGGTGAACTTTCACATGGTATACAATTTTATATTTACAAGATCAAACTATATTGCTTTGTCTTCCAATGACCTTAATAAATGCTCAACAACATAGTGGGGTCATCATGTCAGCAGCGATGTACGCTTGATGGATGCTTAGTTGTCCATTGTAGTCAATTACACTAATTGCCTTAATCCTCTATTGATGACTTTTAGCTGCTTCTGCTTTTTACTAACACAATGATGTGCTGGGACATCCTTTTCCATAGGCATCCTTCATTATCTCATTAAGGCAAATGTTGAAAAGGAAAAATGTTGGATTAAAGAATTTGTACATTTTACAATTTCATGTATATTGTCAATCATCTGGAATTTACTTTAAATAAACATGTGAAGCAGAATCAGAATTATTTTTCTTAAATGAATAGCCAGTTGTCTTATTCACTGAAAGCATAGGATGGGATTTTAAAGCAACAGAAACACCAATTTTACTCTTTGAAAACTTAAGGCTGGTTCCTCTCACTTCTTTGTTTTCTCTGTGTGCAAGTTATTTTCTCTTAAAGGACTGGAAACTCCTTTTAGTGATAGAAACATTTGCCTTGGGCCACACTAAGCTCCCATTCCAGCTGGGCTCCTCACTTAGCTATAGGACCAAAGATAATGGGCTGTTTCAGTGGCTATACTTTATCTTTAAAATATTTTAGTGTGGATGATAACGTGTGAGTGAGTGGGCATAACTTATTTTAATCCATGCCTAGTTAATATTTGAAGTATAGCAATCCAGCGTATCCACCAGAAAGGTGCTTAGTTAGCATGTGGAAGGGTATAGTCAGTATGGCACTTTCTGAGGGCCTGAGGTATAAACCTTCAACTACTGCTATCTCCATCTACATTAGACAGTTTGCAATTAGCATAGGAACTGCCGGAGATTAGATTTCCTTGGTGAAATGTGTAGCGCACCAGATATGTGTTGGTTAGAAATATTGCATAGGCCACTGGCTTTTCCACCCTCCATGTAAAATTAAAGGAATGCTGCCTCCTGTCCTCTGTGCCTGCTATTTTTCAACCCCGGTGTATCCGATTTCAACAGAAGCTCAACTTCTATGGGACTGACTTGCCACCTGCCCCAAGTGGCTCTTTCATGCAAAGTCCACTTTGGTCTAAGGGGCATGGGGCTGGGACAGGACTGAGCTTCCAAGGACAGATTTTTATAATGGCTTTTGTACCTGCTTGATAATAACTGTTTGGAGGTATTGCTGAATCTGGACCAGCTTTCTCTGTGGTATACAGTGACCTGGAATAAGATTGTGGGAGAGTAGAAGGCCTGCCGTCTTCCAGATACTCCCCAGAAAGAATTTTCTAGTTGTGCAGGCCAGTTCACAATACTAGGCAAGTCTTAGAAGCCACGTTTCCCCTCGTTTTATAAAAATGTTCAGCCAGGGGACTTTCAGTGACTCAGAACTGCTGGGCCCCCTTGGGCAGCTTCTGGGCTAAATCCTTGGTAAAAAAATGGACCCAATGCCCCTACCTTTTTAAAAATTAAAAGCCCATACCAAAAACAAGGCAGGTAGTACAATACTGCTACAGTTTTTCTTGGGTAGATGAGGAGGTTGTCAAAGTACAAATGCTTAAGAAAACTCTTCTTTAAGCTTCTTTGTCCTCTCTCTTCAGTCTCATTTCCCCTCCCCCACCCGCAGGTTTTCCATTTACGGTTTTTTTTTTCTTTCCATTTCCCCACTTTTATAAGGCTTCTCAAATCCCACTTATCTGTGGTCCACACCCTTGCAGCAAAACAAAATTGTTGCCTCCATACACCCCTTGGCAGAGCTTTTCTTGTTATAAAGGAGGAAGCTGGATCCATTCCATTTATAAGCCCATGGGCAAAGTTTCAGAAGGGCGGTACCTTCCTTCCCCAAGGCCTCTTCTCCTCCGAATCCTGGTCGGGGCTGCTTGATCCACCGAAGTTCACTGGTCTTGCCTCCGCACATCTTCGGGCAACTTGTGGCCGTGCTGAAACAGAATAGGACAAATGTGTAAGCAGGGTGTATCCCAGGGAGAGGAGGTGTTTCCAGAGCACGTGCGAGTCTGCATTCCGTTTTCTTCAGGTCAGAGTGGTGTCAATATCAAGTGTGAAAAGACATTTTGGATCATGTTTACAGGGCCCTTGGACATATTGTTTTAGAGGTCTGAGCTGAGCTATTGTTCAGGTCTCTTGATTAGCACACAGAGGCCACGCCAGTGCAGGGCTGCCTGAGTGCAGGTCTGCAGAGAGCTGGCAGAGGGCTCACAAACCCCTTCTAGTTGCTTCATCTGGAAGGTGAGTTTAATAACAATACTTACCTTGCAGGATGGTTGTGAAATACAAATGAGATAATATACATACAATATCTGGTAAGAATGAATAAATATTGGTTATCATCCTCCTCATCATTCAATATTATAGAATTTCAAAGTGAGCCCCTGGGATTCAAACCCAGACTTAACTTCCAAGCTTATGAATGGTCATATTTTATAACAAAGATAACAGGTACTCAAAGCTTATATTTTCCACTGAGTTCTAAAAATATTCGCTGGGTACTGTTTTAAGCACATACACTTACTAACCTCTTCTATAGTCCTGTCAACCTTGTGATGTAGGCTAACATTACTACCATTATCCACATTTGAAGATGGAGAAACTGAGGCCCAGAGAGGGTAAGTAACTTGCTCAAACTTTCTGGTGACAGTAGTGAGCTTACCACCTGCAGACACTGTGTAGTCAGACTACGCAGAGCTCTCAGTTGCTTTGTGTATTTTACTCTGTGAACTGACACTACTTTTCAGAAAACTTAAGTATTTATGGCTTCAATCCAGTGTGGTCTGCACTGAGGATCACATTTTGTTTCTCTGTATGGGCGAGAAGGCGACGCCATCAGTAAATGGAGCACTTTATCGAAGGCATGGTTAGTAATTTCTTCTAGTTTGAGTGAGGACAATTTTCTGAGAGTAGAAAAATCATAACAGATGTTCTGCTATCCTTTGTAAGTGGGACATGGTGCTAATTCCGTGATGTGGCTGGAGGAGGATCATGGTATTTTTTTCTCTGGGACTTCCTTCCTAACTATTAAGATAATGCCAGATCAGCAGTCACCTAGCCCCAGTGTGGTTATTAATAATTCTATCAGAAAAACTCTGAATCATTTGTTCCTTGTGATTTCACATGAAATAAACCTTTACCCACCAGGTGTTTTAAATAATAAAGTTCAGCTCCAAGACTTACAATGTGTGTTTTTTTTATGCCAAATTAGTTTATTTAAGAAAGGTCTCCAAGATAGGTAAAGTGAAAAGCATTGCTCCCAAGAATCAAACCAACACAACTATTGAAAACTTAATAAAAGTGTATTTGGCTAAAAGAGCGAATAGGATCACATTATTCTAGTGAAAGTTTAGTTTGTGTTTTATTTCACTTAGCTTCATCTTTCTATGAGTCATAAATAAGAAATTCCAAGCAATAAATATACTGTACCAAATACATTTTAATAATCCTAAAGGGTTTCATTACTGTGGCTATAATCTGGAAATGTAAATTATGGCTGGTACTCTAGTCTTCATTTATCAACTTGAGAGGTTCTGGCTTTGCTGCTATAAATGCTATATGATTATGCTCACTATTTACAGAATAAATTAACATGGTGTGGTTAAATGGAACTTTCTTGCTTTTGAATGTCTAAAAGATATTATCAGAATCTTCAAGGAATATATCATGATGTACAATGTTGAATGGTTTTCAATTTTTTGAAAATGAAAACAATCCCTACTTCAAGGTAATAAATTGGAGAGTTACCCAAGAGAAACCAAACAGCTGTTTTCAATAACACAGGTAAATTCCAGCCATGGGAAAATCACTGCTGCTGGAGCTGTTGGAAAGTCTTGTGCATGAAACAGGCCTTAGGCCCTAGTAGAAAATCTCGTGTACAATCTGTGCCCAACCCACGGTTCTTTTTTATTTTGTTTTCTGTTCTCCATAATTACCTTCCTTTCCAATGAGTCTAGAATTTTGGATTGTTAGTGCTCCAGGAATAAACTATGTACTCCTGTGTATTTAAAAAATGCCTTGCTGTTTTGTCTGCAATGCTCTTTGTAAAACTTCATGTGGCTACACTCTCTGTCAAGGACTAGACCAAAGACCACCCCTTCCATGAAGCACTTTAGATTAATGATTGCCCCCCTACCCTAAAGGCCTTTCCAAGTGATTTACTTACATTCACATGTAACAAAAATTATGTAAATCTTTTATTTGCTTTGCCTCCAAAAATCCTGATCTTTCAAACTGTAATTTTTGTGAGGACAAGGAGCTTGTCTTAAGCTTGTATACATTTCCCAAATTGCTTAGCACAGTGCCGTATGTGCATTTGGGATTCAAGGAATATTTGAATAAATGAACATTGAATTTATAAGTGAGTGGGATTATACCAAACTGGTCTAGTCCAGCGGATCATTGGTTCACACCTGAGTAGTATATGTAAATGTCTTAGGATTATGCCAATTATTAGTGGAATAACGTAACATGGGAAATTGGTTGCTGTGCTTTTGAAAGGATATCATATAGTGTCTTGGAATTACTTAGCAATGTTTGTGCCTTATCAAGTTTCACTCCTATCCTATAAAGATTATATATGTGTGAGTACCATTTCCCCGACCCCTGGGGGGAAGATTAGTCACTTTTATTATTCCTTAGCCTCATCCCCTCTACTCTGCTTCAACCCAAGAGGAGTAGAGCCTAGTTTTCCCTCTCCGTGGGAAAGAGTGGGGATTGTTATAAATTCAGAGCCACGTTCTTGAATTATGGTTTTTTCCAACAATACTGTTCTCTCTTAGAATGCTGTTTGTGATCCATGTTCACCATTTTAATTATGAACCAGTTTTACCTGTGGAAATGCCTTATCTGACCAATTCCACTCTAGCCTGTTCACCTGTGTACACAAAGCCTCCGTATTTATGAATGTCATGTATAGCCTATTATTTCAACATTCATAAATTTACTTTTTCATTTAGCAAATAATTACTACAGTCAAGCTCTGTCTTAGGCAATGTGAAATGTCAAAGATGTTTCAGACACATCATGTCCTCAAGAAATGCACAGTTTAGAAGGAGAGATTACAAACACCCGGAAGTACTAACGATACCCACAAAAGAGGTGCAGATGAAAAAATACAGGGGCTCAGAGGAAAGAGAACCTACTTTAAGCTGAGACTTCCTGGAATAGATTGTCATTTGAATGGGGTCTTAATGGGCAGATAAAATGTGAACACTTATCGCGCTTATTGCCTTGTGATATTTCCAATGTTGATTAGATATCAGATCTACACGAGTAGCAACAGCTTTTCTCTTGCTCAGGTCTTTAGTGAGGAATCAGCGAGTCTTTTCAATTCCCCCACAGAAAGCCCACTCCACAGAGCATTTCTGAGAAATGAAGAGTATGTCAATACTGCGGAATACAATGGTGCTTTCATGAGAAGGTAGGACAGGGGAGAGCAGCAGGGAAAAGCACCCAGCAGATGTAGGGTGGGAGGCCAGAGCCAGTAAGGCTCTCACATCAAAAGGGAGCACATCAGAGAAGGGACCTCCCACCCTTCTTCAGAATCACTGAAAGATTACAAATAGCAACATGTTTGGCCAGCCTATAATTATTTTATGCATACACATTCCATCTCTCAATTGCATTCTGAGTCCCTCATTAGTGCTTTGTCTTGCATCTTTCCTATCTTGCTTCTTTTCCTGCTCTCTGCACAGAGGGCTGAGGTGAAGGAGAGGGGAAGTGTCTTCCCTCACTGGCGGGGTCATGGCACTCAGGCACCACTCTGTAAGGTGAAGCAGCAGCTGCAATTAAGTGGTGTTTCTGCCACTAACATAACAGTTGGGGCCTTAGTCCCCAGGAATAGGATTTGCTTCTGTTGACTTAGGAGACCCTTAGAAGCAGACACTTCTGGTGTCTTGGAGTGTGGAGCAAGGCTTGATTGAGATGTGACACTCTGCACCTCCTGGGCATTATGATGGAACTGGAGACTAAGGAAGGGGTCCTAAGATGTCATCCCATTTAGCCATGGCTAATATTTATTATGGCAATTTGACCTTTCCAGATTCAAGAAGAAAGCATTGTGACAAATCCTTTTCATTAATTCCAGTGGTGCATGCTGACATGTGACATGCAAATAGTTCCGCCATCACTGTCAGAATTTATTTCCATATGTTATATTTTATGGACATAATAAATGTACATATGGTTTGTCTCTCTCTTTATGGTCTAATTGCTATAAATAGCCTACAGCTCTTTTAACTGTATTCAACCATCATGTCTTACAAGACAGTTTATTCCTCTCTTCTGAAGAAACACATGGAATTAAAAAAATTCTGGAAATGAGAGCCTAGCATTCAATGAAAAGAATATTGAAAATCTATCTTATGTACAACATTAGCAACATATAAAAACATATTTCTTGGTCTCTAGCCACATAGGGAAAGGCGAATATTCTCCAGTTGATATTTATTCTTGGTTTAAAGCATATTCAAAATGTTAAGGTAAAAATGAAAATCACTAAACTCAGTCTACCACCCATAGAAACTATAGGAAACACTATTTAAAACTGTTTATTTTTACATTTGTTTAAAATACAGACATGGGAGGTCCAGGGGCAACTTGAGGTCTTTAGCTCTCAGAAACAAAGAAGCAAGCAAAGAATTTTTTTAAAAAAATTTAAACAAAGAGAAAACGAGAAAGTGGGCAGTGGTTTGAGGAAGTAGAATTATGTAGGAAGCAAATTAAAAAAAAATAAACATAGAAACATGGCTGAGTTATTTGAAAGTCTCTGACTGACCTGGTGTCAGACACATAATAGATGCTCAATAAGACAATACAGAACCGAAGGATTCTTGGTGGTCATTAAGGATAAATACCACCAAACACAGAGGTATAATATGATTCATGGAGCTACTTATTGGCAAGCCTGAGTCTAATATATATGCCTTCCTACTATTAACCGAGTGTTCTGTTGTCCTTGCTTTCCAAGACCCATTTTAGCATTTCTGGTGGCAGGAAGCCATTTTTGGAATGGTCATTTTTGGAATAAATTGTGACTTTTGGAAAGTTTTGCTTCATTGTTAGTAAATTTTACCTGCCTATATGAACTCAAATATTCCATTTCTTCCTGTTAAAGCACTGAAATCTGTTTTATCCTTCTTTTACACAACTGCCATTCAAATATTTATGTTGCAAATAGTGGCAAGATTGGGGTATCATTATACGCACTTTGGCTTGGGAATTCAGGAATACCCAAACCCAGCCTTGAACCAGTCAGCTCTCCTCCCTGTGGAGTCTCTAAGGAGATAAACACACAGAGAAAGAGGACGGAGAACTACTTTATTATTAGCATGGCTTCTTGCCAAAACACTAGGGAAAAGCCCTAATAATTTGGTCCAAAGGCATAGGGGAATCTTTCTGTTTCCCAAGCCCTAAATCCAAATCTTACAACTAGTGAACAATTGATAGAGGAGATTCCTGTGCCAGAACTCGAGCAAGGAGGAGGAATTGTGGTGGGGAGCAGGATGGTGCTGGTTGTTTTGCCACTCAGATTGCCTGAAGACTGTCGGTATACAGAGCAAGGAGCCCATGCTGGTTTACTTGCATCCACTCCTGCAGAACTTGCATCCTTGAGAGCATGGAGGCATGAGGAACAAAGAGCCACATATAAGTAGTAACCTTTAAAACCACAGGATTACTGCCTTCTAGAAAATACGCCTCAATTAGGGTTGTATCATCTTACTAATCAGTTTAGTATGACCTCCCATGAGTGAAGAGGACAGAGAAATGTAGAGGAATAGAAAATAATGCTGCCTGCATTTTGAAGGTGGTTGTTATTGTCTTCCTTATGTTTTGCTTCCCTGTTTAAATGCCACCCCCTGGGCGTGGGGCTGAGGGGAAGAGATGAATAGGCAGAGGATAGAGCAGCGGTTCTCAACCTGTGGGTCCGCGACCCCTTTGGGGGTAGAATGACCCTTTCACAGGGGTCACCTAAGACCATCGGAAAACACATATATAATTACATATTGTTTTTGTGATTAATCACTATGCTCTATGTTCAATTTGTAACAATGAAAATACATCCTGCATATCAGATATTTACATTACGATTCATAACAGTAGCAAAATTACAGTTATGAAGTAGCAACGAAAATAATTTTATGGTTGGGGGTCACCACAGCATGAGGAACTGTATTAAAGGGTCGCAGCATTAGGAAGGTTGAGAACTACTGGCATAGAGGATTTCTAGGGCAGTGAAAATATTCTACATGATATTATGACGATGGGTATAGGTCATTACACACTTGTCCAAACCCATAGACCAGCACCAAGAGTGAACCCTAAGGTAAACTGTGCATCTCAGGTGATTATGATGTGTCAATGTAGGTTCATCCTTGGTTAAAAAAAAGGAAAAGTAGCATTCTGATGAGTGATGTAGATAATGGTGGAATTTGTGCATGTGTGGAGGCAGAGGATATATGGGGAATTTCTGGACCTCTCAATTTTGTTGTAAATCTAAACCTGCTCTAAAAAAAATAAAGTCTTAAAGAAAAGCGCATTTGAAAGGTCTGCATGTATATACAGAGAGTAATGTTTTTCACTGGCATTGTGTGTGTGGCAATCCACATTTGCCTACGGAAATAGTGAACAGCTGGATGGCGATGAGCCTGGAACCCTTGGCCAGGCTGCTTGTGTTCAAGTCCCAGTTCTCTCACTTACTAGGCATGACCTTGAACAAGTTATTTTACCTCTCAGTGTCTCAGTGTTGTTGTTTTTAAATCTATGAAATGGGCTTAATAGTAACAACAACAACAAAAACAACACAACAGATTTCTGTTTATTAAATTAATTATATGCAAAAGTGGTTGGAATAGAGCATGGGGATGCATAAGTGCTAGCTTCTATTATTATCATTATCATCATCATTACTGTTAGTATTGTTATTGTTATATGAGTATGTAATAGGAAATAGACTGGTCTTTGAAAGCAAGGTTTTCAGTGACTTGGGGAATAATATGCAAAGTAGAATTTTAAGGGATGATGATTCAGTTTAGGAAAAACAAGAAAGTCAAGAAACAATGTCAAAGGGTGCTAAAGAGGAAATTTGGGGAATAAAAATGAAACTTACTGTTTCTTTAAATAATTTAGTAGCTGATTTTGTTTTTCACTGCTAAAAAATAAACTGTCCAATTTTCCAACTGGCTGCTTGCCCTAATCCAGGATTTGGAAAAGTGGGCAAAGGACAGGTGGTTGGTAAATAAGACTATTTACAAATGCTTTATTTTTCTCTTATAGACATGCATATGTGCTTATTACCCAACAGAAGTACTGAGGTGATCCCCCTTTTAATGATTTATTGTAGAAATCATATAAAAATATTAGTAGAATGAAGGGGGGGGGGGGTCAGTTTCCCAAATGGTACAAAAATGGAAGGAGTAATAAGGCTATAGAATTCAAAGAATCTGAAACATTCAGCCAATTAGGGAGGACCTGGTGAGAGGCTAAGTTGGGGTTTTCCTACAGAGGGACCTTGTATAACAGTAGTTTTTTTCATTGGCCAGATCTGTTCATAGGGCAGCTGGAGACATGGGCAGCCAAGGATAGAGGTGATTCCACAGCATGGAAGGGACTCACAGATTGCTCTTTCTGTTCTTGGAAAGGTTTGTGACTCCAGGCTCTTGGCTGAGTCAGACAACTTGTCCACAGGCCCACAGACAGGACAGACCACACTCCATTCTCTTCTGAAACCCCCAAATTCTCTGAGTTTTGTCACACTCACTTGGAAGTAGAGCCTGAGCTGAACAGATATGAAGTTCTTTATCATCTTAGTGGGTTTATCAGTTTGCTAGGGTGGCCCTAACAAAGCACCACAGGCTTGGGTGGCTTTAAGAACAAAAAATGTTTTTTTTTTCCTCACAATTCTAGAGGCTGGAGGTCTGAGATCAAGGTGCTGAAAGGGTTAGTTTCTCCTGAAGCCTCTCTTCTTGGCTTGCAGATGGCCATCTCTCCTTGTCCTCACATGGTCTTTCTCTGTGTCTGTGTCCCAATTTTCTCTTCTTGTAAGGATGCCAGTTGTATTGGATTAGGACCCACCCCATAACTTAATTACCTCTAAAAAGACTCCAAATAATCACATTCCCAGGTACTGTGGTTAGGATGTCAACGTAAGAATGGGAGGGGACACAATTCAGCCTGTAACAGTGTGAAATTGATGTTTCTTGCAGAATTATTACTGCCTTCAATTATGGGGTGTGTCCCAAGCCCCACTGGGGGTGTGATGTCTTATATGTACTCCATCACCTTTCTAACATGCCCTGAATTCTGAAATTTGAAATACATGCTGCAACAAAAGTTTCAAAAAGGAGTTGTGAACCAATAATAGAGATAAAGTTCCTGCCAAGCTCAAGACCCTCCTATCCAGTTTCAGACTATCAAACTTGAAGTGAGTGCTCTCCAAAGTCCTCTCAACCTTTAAAATTTCATTAAATGACAATGGGAAGAGATTGTTTTAAGTAAATTTTGTCTCATAAAAATTTTGTCTCGTAAAAATACTTCAAGACTGATTCTTCTAATTGTACCTGTCTCATTGTGTGATCCTCAGACAGGGCTCCATGATACAGCCGTTGAAACAGGCTTTGGACATTTGGGCAGGAAATTCTGGAGACCTAACTGCCTGGAGCATTTTCTAGAAATGTGGGGGTAGGATGAGGAGACTCTGATCTCTCTTTTGCTCTGTGAAGGGGTGTGTGGCTGGAGGCGGGCCAGAATGAGACTTCCTCAAGCATAGGCCAAAGGTAGCAATGCCTGACAGCTAGGCAGGGCTTCATTTAAGCAGTTCAATCAAGAAGACAGCACCTAAGAAAACCCACTGGACAAAAAAATTGGTTTATTTGTAAAGCTTATGGGACATGGGGTACTGCCCCCCATTTTGTTCCTGCTGATAGAGAATACCTTGTCCTTGAGAAGCAATCCTGAGAAGGAGACATGAGAGGGGGAAAAAATTCTCTGTTCTTTCCAAGTCAACAGAGAGTTCAAAATAACATAAAAATCGCATAGGATTTATTTTAGGAAACATTGAGGAGCTAGTTAATTCCATGTGAGGTTTGAAGTTTAAGTTTTTGAGGGAAAAGCTTTGCTTTCTTAAATAGTAATTGCTAATATGGGGAATCAGACTTTTAAAGTATGTTTTGATACCAAATGTTCCAGTAGAAATAAAATCCAAGAAGGAATACCTAAGAGAATTGGGCTTGCTTGTGTTTGCTATCTTTAAGCAAACTGAGATAAAAGAAATGTTTCCCCCAGTTTTAAAATGTTTCTGTTTTACAAGAGTTATTGTGATTTCATTATGTCAGGAATTTTTAGATACTCTCCAAACACATGGTCAGATAACTGACAGGAGGTCCGCACATGAAGGCTTTGACTCTTAGAATAAAATTTGGTGCTACCCAGACTGATGTCTTATCTTCTCTGGGCTTGAAAGTTTCCCTGGTCCTGGGCTGCACCTAGTGATTGAAAGCAAATCACCGCATCTTCCGGATCAAGGCTGAAGGCCACGGAGCATCGGGGCGAGTGTACTGACCTGGTCTCGAGAGTGGGCACATCCCACTGAACTGCCTGAGAATCATGAATCCAGTTTCAAAGATTGTTGTGGACAATGACCAGGATGGGGTTAAGGTTATTTTTGCTTCTATTTACTATGGAACCAGCAAAGAAACAGTGTAAAGGATGCATGCATGAATGAGGACATAGGTGAGTGGACAATCTCCTTAGCTGCTCATGAAGACACAGTCAGGATTCAGAAGTCAGTGCAAAGGAATCTGCCATGTGAGAAAAGCCCAGAGCCAAGCGTTAGCTGCAGTTTATACCAAATCAGCCCTCAGGAATCTACCCTATTTTTAGTAAGAAAACTCTTGCTGGACCACCCTTCTATATTCTGTTTCTCACAGAGTTGTCAGGCCAGTAACCGGCCTGGTCACCACACCTCCATGGCCAAGCCAGTTCTCTGTGCTTCTTTTTTGTCATGAGAGCTCCATGATAGTGAGGTGGAGACAGAGCAAACTCTTTGCAAGTGTGATTCTTGTTCAAAGATGACCTCAGGTATTCTCAGGCCTCTGACGCTGATCACATGGACATCTCCAGTAAACACCTGCTTCCAAGTCCTGCTATGTTCAGAGCTAAGTTTGATTGGTTCCTCTAGGGCAGTGGTCGGAAAGCTGTGGCTCACAAGCCACATGCGGCTCTTTGGCCCCTTCTGCGCGTGGGCCACGAAGTTTCAATTGCACTGTACATGCGAGCCCGCACGTGGTATTTTGTGGAAGAGCCACACTCAAGGGGCCAAAGAGCCGCATGTGGTTCACGAGCCATGGTTTGCCGACCACTACTCTAGGGCAAACAAACATTTACTGAAGGGCATTGACTTATGCAGCTTCTCTTCTGCTCTTCTGTCTGTTTTACACCACACTGAATCTGAGGTTGGATTGATTTATCCCTCTATCAAGGAGGCACTTATTGGGGGAGATAGAGGAAGATAAAGGGGGGATAAATGGGTGATGGAAGGAGACTTGACTTTGGGTAGTGAACACACAATATAATGTACAGATGATGTATTATAGCATTGTACATCTGAAACCTATATAGTTCTATTAACCAATGTCACCCCAATAAATTCAATAATAAATAAAAAAACCTCTGAAAAATCCAGGCATTAAAAAAGGAGGACACTTATTATATTGTGGACATTTACATAAGTTAATGCCTCTTAACCCAATTCTCTACTCAGTGACTTCAAAGGGTAGCATTCAGCATCTCCGTGGGTGGAGCCAATGTCTGTGATCCTAAATAATCCCAGTGTAATTAGTCAGCCAAGATATGCATATAAAAACTAACATTACAGTGCCTGTGGGATAAGTGTGGGATGCATGAGTGGCAGACAATAGGTGATATGAAGGTTTCAGAGGGGAAGAGTAGGCTGAGAGCTAGAGTTGTCCAGGGAGGCACTTTGGGCGTGTTAAGTGAATATTGAAAGTGAGAGGGAGGAAAGCCCTTCCCCCCTTTTAAAAGTTCTCACCTGAGGATATGTTTTTATAAATTTATTTTAGAGAGAAAGAAAGAGAGAGAGAAACATCGATGTGAGAAACATTGATTAGTTGCTTCCTGCACGTGCCCTGATGGGGAATGAATCTGCAACCTAAGGATGTGATCTGACTGGGAATTGAAACTGCAGTCAACTGGTCACCCTGAAGAGCAGGGAAATGGGCCCCACTTACTCTTGTGTTGTTTATACATTGTCTGCTCCAGCCCCTGATTCATGTCCTGCAGGACCTGGGGCTGCCTCTGGAAGGCAGCCATGATCTTGCCCCTGAAAGGGTCCTGCTAACATCCAGCTCCATATGATAGGGAGGGGGAGATAGGGAAGGAGGGAGAGGAGAGGAAAGACTTGTTCTAATTTCATTCTTTCATACAGCATACTTTACACACAATAACTTTTTTCTATGAAGTGGGTTATTTACCCTGAAAATCACATGTCTTTGGTTATCTAAGTGGGTAATTAGATTTATCATAAGGTTTTATAGCTTAGAGTGATAAGTACAGCAACACTTTTATCTGATCTCCAGTGTCTGATTGTGTGGGGGCAGCCATGGCTGCTTGTGAAGAATGACTTTGTAGTTTCCCTTGGGAAGCAGTGCATTCCTAAATGGGTTAATTCAACTCAGCTATATTATCTTTTTAATGTTAGAGTAAATACATTTGGCTTGTATCCTAAAAAGCTTTTTTCAAGTGCACCCTACACCTAAATAGTTTCCTGGATTTATTGTTTATTCAGCTGAAAATCAAGACCTGATTGGCAACCAAATATACTCAAAACTAATGAAACAAGATATTTCTTCATTGGTGGAAGCTTTGTCTAATGGAGTAAATACCATGGCCCTCAGACTTCCAGAGATGATAGAAAATGCCACAAGTCACATGTACAGAGAGAGCATGGGAAGTTTACTGTTCTCCCAGTGACTATGGAGCTTTGCCTCTTCAGTAAGCACACAATTAGTGTCTGTGCCTGAGCTGCCTTGGTGAGGTTAATACCAGTGTTTCGTGTGAAAGCTTCTGCCAGGACCACTCAGAAGCCACCTGGGTATAGCTTCCTGAGCTGTGGTAGAGGGTGGGGCAGAGCGCCTCTGATTAGTTTGGATATCAAGGGGAGGGAAGTCTGGGGGCTACCTCAGAAAGAATGAGAGTTTTCCCCATGCCTTTACCCCTACCTCCAGGAAGGATGAAGTACACAGACTTGACCAAATGTGCACTTACCTCTCCCATTACAATGTGTTGGGAGCAGTGTCTCGTCCCAGCTCCTGTGTTTCGGCCTCAGTGACCACCCTTTCCAGAGTAGACCCCCATGCTATGAATTTCAGCAACACTCTTCCTATCACTCTTGATCTTCCTGACTGACAGACCGGCTATTCCCACCAGCTACACAGGACACTGGGAAGCAGCAGCACACACAGCTAAGAGCTTTGCCTTGTTACTTCAGTTTTTCTTCCTTTCTTGTTCACAAGCTGCTGACAACCCACAGCATAAGTCACAAAAATGAATCCCAGAAATTTAAATGAAATGTATTTAGCTCATCTGCAATGAGTCCTCCTGGACTGCATAGCAGAACTTTTGCCCTCCGTAGTTCCCTCTCACATTCCACTGAGCCCTGATTCTAAACTGTGTCACTTTCTGTGTGCTCTCTGAGCCTGGCCATCCTCCTCCGGACTGTAGAGCAAGCATGTTAAACTCTCAGCCCATGGGTTGCATGCCTTGTTTATTTGGCCCATTTTAGCCTTTGAGTTTGACATGGTTGCTCTAGAGACGTGATGGCGAACCTATGACATGCGTGTCAGAGGTGACACGCGAACTCATTTTTTGGTTGATTTTTCTTTGTTAAATGGCATTTAAATATATAAAATAAATATCAAAAATATAAGTCTTTGTTTTACTATAGTTGCAAATATCAAAAAATTTCTATATGTGACACAGCACCAGAGTTAAGTTAGGGTTTTTCAAAATGCTGACACGCCGAGCTCAAAAGGTTCGCCATCACTGCTATAGAGCCTATTTTATGTTGTGAGTGAAGAAACCTTCTTTTTTTGAGTATTTCTCAGCATTTTCACCCATTTTCCACTCTTGTCTTCCAATTCCAGAGAAAGAGGCATCCTTCTGCTTTGTCACCGGTCTCCAGGTCTCCTCAATTTTATTGCCTTCTTCTTCCCTTGTGATCTTACTCTGCTGGTTTTTCCCTTTAAATTATACTTCAGTATATTCTCTGAAGCTACCGGACATTTTCCTCCAACTGACAAACATGCTCAAGTTGTCATGAAGTGAAAGCAAACAAACACACAAACTGGAAAAGCAAGTAGTCAAAATAAAAAACAACCCCCGCCCTGAACCCCTTGATCCTGACACCATCTCTTCACTTTTCTTTTGCTGACAAACATCTTAGTCTGAACTTGCCTTCCAATCTCAATATTCTCCTCAGACTATTCTCTTCTTAGTCACAGACATCTTATCTATCTATATCTATCTATCTATCTATCTATCTATCTATCTATCTATCTATCTATCTATAAAAGCCTAAGAGACCAAACAACCAGTTGGCCGGCTGCTATGATGCACACTGACCACCAGGGGGCAGATGCTCAACAGAGGAGCTGCCCTCTAGTGATGAGTGTGCTCACACAGCCAACCTCCCATGGCTGGCCAACGTCTTGTGGCCAGCTGCGCCCTCCCCCCCCCCCCCCCCTGCAGCCCCCACAATCAGTTCCGACGGGAGGCTGGCCGGGCAACCTCTCACAGTCCCTCCCCCTGGCCGGCCACCCCCACCCTCACCCCCCAATTAGCCCTGATCACTGGCCAGGTCGAGGGACTCCACCCATGCATGAATTCGTACGGGCCTCTAGTAGTCTAGAACTGACTGACTTCATCTTAGTTTTTAACTTCTTTACTCTGAAAGATGAGCACCTTGGTCATCCACACTGCTATGGACTGAATGTTTATGTCCTCCCCTTGTCCCCCAAGTAAAATGCTGAAGTCCTAATCCCCAGTGCGATGGTGTTTGGAGGAGGGGCCTCTGGAGATAATTAGGTCTTGAGGGAGGAGCCCTTATGAATGGAATTGGTGCCCTTACAGGAAGAGATATTGGAGAGATGATCTCTCCTCTGCCATGTGAGGACACAGCCATATGCAAGCCAGAAAGAGAGCCTTCACCGATAACCTAACCATGCTGGCACCCTGATCTTAGAATTCTGGTCTCTAGAGCTGTGAGAAATAAATGTTTATTGTTTAAGTCTCCTCTAGCACTCTGTTCAGCAGCTCTAACAGACTAAAGCACATGCCTTATTTTCCAGGTGGACTTTATGATGCTGCATACTCCCTCATTACCACTGTTAAGACTTGCTCATTGGTCCTCTTCTTTCTTCCTAAATGGGGATGCTCCCTCTTCTTTGTCTTTCCCATTTCTCTCTGTGGTAGTAGTCTTTCTTTAAGTGATCCCATCTACTCACATAAATTAAAACACCACTTCTTGGAAAATGCCTCCGAAAACTACACAGACATATCTTGGAGATAATGCAGGTTCAGTTCCAGACACCCTGCAATAAAGCAAATGTAACAATAAAGTGAACCACACAATTTTTCTGGGTTACTAGTGGACATAAAAGTTATGTTTTCGCTATACCATAATCTATTAAGTATACAATAGCATTTTGTCTACAGCAGTGGTTCTCAACCTTCTGGCCCTTTAAATACAGTTCCTCATGTTGTGACCCAACCATAAAATCATCTCGTTGCTACTTCATAACTGTAATGTCGCTACTGTTATGGATCGTAATGTAAATATCTGATATGCAGGCGACCCCTGTGACAGGGTCGTTTAACCGCCAATGGGCTCGCAACCCACAGGTTGAGAGCTGCTGGTCTACAGAAAACAATGTATACACCTGAATTTTAAAATATTGCTAAAATATGCTAACTAACTATCACCTGAGCCTGTGAGAAAATGGCTGATAGGCTTACTTGATGCAGGGTTGCAACAAACCTTCAATTTATAAAAAACACAAGATCTGTGAAGTACAGTAAACAAAGCATAAGCATAATAAAACAAGGTATGCTAATGACCGTATTACAGCATTGACTTGTCTTAGATCTGCACACGTTTCCCCTCCCTAGTAGTTCTTCGTAGCTCACTCTTTCCTCACTGGTCATGAAGAATCCCATACCTTCCGAGCAGATTTCCTCCTCATAATTCATACATGTGTAGATAAATTTATTACTGACAGGTTATTTTTCAAGTTTTGGCCCTGTTTAAAGACTCTCAGTAGCAACTATGCCTATTAACACTAGATTGCCCAAGGAAGTCATTTTGACTGCTTTTAATTTCAATTAGAAAAACAATTATGTATGTAAGGACACAATGTCTTAGAAATTTTTGACTTTTTGTACAACATATAAATGCGTTTATTAATAATTGTAGTTACCTCCCCCCTCCTTCATTTCCGGTATATATATATGTGTTATACCTATATTGCCCAAAAGCAGTAATTTTGACTGCTTTGGGAAATTTTAAATAATCAAATGACTCTTATTATTGAATTGAGTAAATTTGTTATATGACCAGTTCGGCTCTGTATTGAAATAACAGTTTTCATTTTTTTTCGATTACCGTCACATGATAACATACAAGTACATGATAAATTGTCGATACTTGATAAGTTGCAGTTGCTCAATAAGCTAAACTAGTACGTGTTATTCGAATCTTTATGCAGTGATACTTGTTCTAATAAGTTGTTATTTTATTTCTTTTGCGCCCTAAATTCATGAAAGAAATGTCGAATAGAAGTGAGTTATTGGAAAAGCTAAGGAACCTAAGTGAAGAGTGCTCCGATAGTATTCTTTCACGATGCAGTCATTTTGACTGCTTTTGGGCAATGTTTCAGTCTGTTAAAGTAAACCTAGCCAGAGCTTTGCTTTTAAGATACTCTACAATGTGGATAGGCCATATCTTTTTAGGGTTATTCTTCTAAAACACTCTACAAAGTTCGTATGCTACAGATAAAACTGACAGCTCATGGGTCCATGAATATGCTTTGTACATTCTTGTCTCCATTTCAATAAGCTGACATGCAAACATGGTAAAGAGTAGATTGTTTTAAAAATGGATACCAGTGGGTTTACACATATGAGTTGAATTCATATCTCTGCCTAACCTGTCTTTTAATATAGGCAAAAAAAAAGTTGAGTGGGGAGATATAGATCTTTAAGTACAAGTTGTTTGTCTTTGACTATAATCTGATTATTTTCTATATATATCTTTTCTCCCAAAGAAGACTATAAACTCTTTGGGGACATCACATGACTTATTCTTTATATTTTTCAAAATATGAAGAGCACATAAAAATATTCACCATGGATATCCAGTGCCAGCAGCGAACAGAGCCAGGTGGCGGAGCTCTCAGGTAAGTAGCCCAGCAGGTGCTGCTAGCACACGGGGTCCCCCTCCAGGCTCAAGCCCCCCACTTCTTTCCCACCCACCCAACCCTGCCCTCTGTCCTCAGGTCCCCGGCTGCCACCCAGGACCCTTCTCAGCACCCTCAGTGATGCCTCTTCACCATGTCTCGGCTTCATGTGGCCCCCTCATATCCAGTCCAAGGGGGCTTGTCTGAGTCCCCTCCCCTTGCTTGAGCCCCCATGGCGGGCACTGCGGCAGCGGGCTGGAGGCACCCACAGCGGGTGAGCATGCAGGAGCACATGGCCATCGATGTGAACCCGGGACCCATCCAGCCCATCCCCCTCATTTCTGACTACCTCCCGCATTTCTACCCCTTTGCTGAGCCTGCCCCGGGTGTCCCAGACCCACACCCTGCAGTGTCTCCTGCCAGCTCTGCACCCCAGCCGCAGCCAGACCCCCAGTCAGAGGGAGACTCAGATGACAGCGGTGAGTGGGGGCAGGGGATGAGGACACCCTGGGCCTGGCCCAGCCCAGCCAGGATGGGGTCTCAGGCATCCCAGGCATCTGACCTGTGAGGGCCAGGGCAGGAGGCATGGTGCCACGGTGGCAGGGTGCCAGAGGAACTGACCTGCGTGCCACCTGCCCTTAGCTACCCTGGGCACCCTCGAGTTCACACTTCTTTTTGATGCGACAACAGCACCTTGCACTGCACGGCTCACCGTGCCAAGGTAAGGATGGGCGGGGGTCCCTGAGCCGTGGGCCTGGGCCACAGGCCTCTCCCATATCTATTGTTTCTTCCTAGGGCCTCAACCACCAGCTTCAGGCTCCCTAGACACCTATGTTAAAGCCAATCTGCTGCCAGGGGCCAGCAAGGTGAGGGCAAGACCCAGGTTCCTGCTGCTGCCCCTCAGCCACACACTCACCCGTCCTGGCCGGATCCTCCCCACAAGGCCTGGGCATCAGGCTGCACAACTGGGGGTTCTATCGGGGAGGTGGCCAGTGTGGAGCCCTGGGACCGAGGAGGCCCTGACCCTCCCTGCCTGGCCCTCAGACCAGCCAGCTGAGGACACTCACAGTTCGGGGCACAAGGGGGCCTGTCTGGGAAGAGATGCTCACTTATCACGGCTTCACCCACCAGGACGCTGGGCGCAAGACCCTGCGGTGAGGCTTGAGGCTGGGCCCCGAGGGAACAGGGTGGAGTGGGGCTTGCCTGCCCAGGTCTGACTTGGGTGGCCACCAGGTTGTGTGCGTGTGAGGAGCCATGGCTGCGGCCAAAGCGGCGGCGAGTGCCTCCCCTGGGGGGAGCTGCGGGTGCCCATGAGGAAGTTGGTGCCCAACCGAGCCAGGAGCTTCAGTGTGTGTCTGGAGAAGCGGAGGCTGGTGAGTCGGGTGGCGCACGAGGTGGGGCTTTGGGGTCCAGCAATCTTGTGATGGGGGAGCTGGAGCGGGGGGCAGGGAGGGAAACTTGGGTAGTGTCCGGCTAAGGTGACCAGGCTCTCTGCTCTTTCAGATCAATAGGTCAGAGTGCCTGGACACATCCCGGGGCATGTCCCTGTATGAAGTGCGTGGGACAGTAGAACTGAGCAGGATGTGAAGGGGACAGGCCTGGGGTACACGGGCATCAGGCAGATGGGGAGGTGGGCTTGGAGACACTGAGGCCAACCCCCATATGTTCTACGAGTGCTCGGAGCCCTGGGGGGCAGCTAGGCCAGAGGATGTGTGGGGCACTGGGATACGCAAAGCCCGCAGGGGCAGGGACCCAGGCCACCTGGAGGCAGGTGCTGGAACTGATAGGGTTTGTCTCCAGCCAGAGCAGCTGGGAGGGCAGGAGAGAATGGACAGGTGCGGCTCACTGTCTGCTCCCAGGGGTCAACGTGGGTGCCACTCCTGGGGCCGGTAGCTTGCCGGAAGCCGGTCCGCCCTTGCTGCTTGACACAGTCGCTGCAGGAAAGAAACTTCTGCACAGCTTATGTTTCAAGGGACCTGGCGTATATGGCATATGTTTGCTCCCCCTCTTAACGCTGTGTTTTAAACAGGAACACCTCCCCGAGAAAGGTTGTTTCTCCAGGTGAGGATTTTTCCCTGGAGTTAGGGAGGGAATAAAACCGCTTAACTAAGTGCCAGGTGGGTAATTAATCACTTTAACTATGAACAATCACGCTTAAGCTACATAATCTTTATTCCCTGGAATGGAGATAAGAAACGCCCTAACCTTTGAAATAGAGATTGATAGGATTAAAATCAACTGGTATAAATACAGATGTAACAAGACAGTAAAACACAGAACCTGGCTGGAGATCCTGGATAGACAACCTCGCTATGCTGATCAACTGAACGCTGCTGACTCCGCGTCATTCCTTCTTCGACGACTCTGTCCACACCTTTGGGAACCCCTGGGCCTGCTGGGGCAGGACCCCAACAGTAGCCCTAGACAAGGCCTTGTCAGGAGGCAGTGACAGTAACTGAAGGGGCCCCAGGCGAGACCAAAGACTAGGCCAGAACCCCTTTGGCCTGGGAGGGGCAGGGATGCTGCAAGGCTGAGGCAGGACTGGCCCAGGCCCCTCTCAGATGGAAGGTCCAGTGCTGCTGCCTTGCCCCCTAATGGAGCCACTAGTTACTGCAGCTGATGCCTAAACAAGGCCAGGCAAGCCCCACCTCCTGGGGCTGGTAACAGGTGCCACCCACTTCCTGTCCCAATCACTGCAGTGCGGGGTGCACGGCAGGTGTCCACGGGACACTCCCATAGGAAGAACTAAATATTGGCACGGTGGTTGGACTTCCTGCAAATCGACTCCTATTTTAAGAATAGGAGGAACAGCATTTCGCACGACTCAGCGGTTCGGAACACAGACATTTTCGGAGCTGGAGCCGCCTGCCCCGGTGCCCTTTTGTGCCTGCGGAGAAAGAGGCTCCTGAGGCGGCTGGAAGTGGACAGAGATCACCCGTGAGAGGGCGGTGTTGCGTACCCGGGGTTCCCCCCCTCCCCCGCGCCGTACCCCAACCCCCCTCGCGGTCAGCATTTGGTGAGGCCGAGCTGAGCCGGGGAGAGGAAGCACAGTCGGGAGCGAGGCGGGGTGTCGAGAGTGTCCACAGCGGCTACAGCAATGTCGGAGCCGACGCCGGCCGAGGCCGGTCCCGCTGGGGCCCGGGAGGACGTCTGTCGGGAGTATCAGTCATCCCTCGAAGACCTGACCTTCAATAGCAAACCGTACATCAATATGCTGACCATTCTAGCCGAGGAGAACCTGCCCTTCGCCAAGGAGATCGTCTCTCTCATCGAGGCCCAAGCCGCCAAGGCTCCATCCTCAGAGAAGCTTCCCGTTATGTACCTTATGGATTCTATCGTGAAAAACGTTGGGCGAGAGTATCTCACTGCCTTCACTAAAAATCTAGTTGCAACATTTATTTGTGTGTTTGAAAAGGTGGATGTAAATACTAGAAAAAGTTTATTTAAATTACGTTCCACGTGGGATGAGATATTCCCATTGAAGAAACTTTATGCCCTGGATGTCAGAGTCAATTCAGTAGATCCTGCTTGGCCTATTCAACCTCTCCCTCCCAATGTGAATACATCTAGCATCCATGTGAATCCTAAATTTTTAAATAAATCGCCTGAAGAGCCTTCAGCTGAAAAGATTCGCCAATCTGGATGCAAGCAGTCACATATGGAAGACTTTATGCCACCTTCCAGGGAAGGAAGAAATGCTAAGAGAAGTACTGAACAGGATGTTCGAGATCCAAAGCGGATAAAACATACTGAAGAGGAACGACCGCAGGAAACTACAGGTCAGCATTCTACAAAGTCAGGC
The DNA here is from genome assembly GCF_964212035.1 of Myotis nattereri. Classification (NCBI taxonomy): domain Eukaryota; kingdom Metazoa; phylum Chordata; class Mammalia; order Chiroptera; family Vespertilionidae; genus Myotis; species Myotis nattereri. The sequence continues at coordinate 63,464,939 of NC_138082.1, read as the reverse complement.
ACTGAACCAAAGGAGAATGTGGAAAATTGGTCAAATCCCAAGTCTAACAAAAGATGGAAATCTGGTTGGGAAGAAAATAAAAGCTTACAACAAGGTGACGGCCATAGGGAAAGCTGGTCAAGCACTAAAGGAATTTTGTCACCTCGAGCCCCAAAGCAACAGCATCGATTAAGTGTAGATGCCAATCTTCAGATTCCTGAAGAGTTAACTCTTGCAAGCAAAAGAGAATTACTTCAAAAGACGAGTGAACGTTTAGCTTCTGGTGAAATTACACAGGATGAGTTCCTTGTTGTTGTGCATCAAATTCGACAGCTATTTCAGTATCAAGAAGGTGTACGAGAAGAGCAGAGGTCACCATTCAATGATCGTTTTCCACTCAAGCGACCTAGATGTGAAGATGCAGATAAACCATTTGTAGATAGCCCAGCATCACGATTCGCCAGCCTTGATACAAATCAGCGACTTACAGTGTTAGCTGACGACAGACCATTATTTGATGGACCTAGTAGGCCATCAGTAACAAGAGATGGCCCAACCAAGATGATTTTTGAAGGACCTAATGAATTAAGCCCTAGAATTGATGGACCTCCTGCACCAGGTTCTCTTCGATTTGATGGGTCACCTGGACAAATGGGGGGAGGTGGTCCTTTGAGATTTGAAGGACCACAAGGTCAGCTAGGAGGCGGGTGTCCTTTGAGATTTGAAGGTCCTCCAGGACCAGTAGGGACACCTCTGCGGTTTGAAGGGCCAATTGGTCAAGCAGGCAGAAGTAGTTTTCTGTTTGAAGGTTCCCCTGGTCTGAGGTTTGAGGGACCTGCAGGTGGTCTACAATTTGAAGGACCAGGGGGCCAGCCTGTGGGTGGGCTCAGGTTTGAGGGACATCGGGGTCAACCTGTGGGAGGTCTGAGGTTTGAGGGACCTCATGGTCGGCCTGTGGGTGGACTTAGATTTGATAATCCCAGAGGTCAGCCTGTAAGTGGACATAGATTTGAGGGGGGTCATGGTCCATCAGGAGCTGAAATTAGGTTTGATGGACCTCATGGTCAGCCAGCAGGTGGGATCAGATTTGAGGGCCCTTTGCTACAGCAGGGAGTTGGAATGAGGTTTGAGGGCCCCCATGGTCAGTCAGTAGCTGGTCTGAGGTTTGAAGGAAAACATAATCAACTTGGTGGAAACCCTAGGTTTGAGGGTCCACATGGTCAACCAGGTGTTGGGACCAGGTTTGAGGGACCTTTATTCCAACAAGGAGGTGGAATGAGGTTTGAGGGTCCTGTACCAGGAGGTGGACTGAGAATTGAAGAGCCTCTGGGTCAAGGTGGTCCAAGATTTAAAGGTTGTCATGCTTTCAGGTTTGATGGGCAGCCAGGTCAGCCATCAATCTTACCAAGATTTGATGGATTACATGGTCAACCAGGTCCTAGATTTGAAAGAACTGGTCAACCAGGCCCACAGAGATTTGATGGACCACCTGGACAGCAGGTTCAACCAAGATTTGATGGTGTTCCTCAAAGATTTGATGGTCCACAACACCAGCAAGCATCAAGGTTTGATATTCCCTTTGATCTTCAAGGCACACGATTTGACAATCATCCTTCACAAAGGCTTGAATCCGTTTCTTTCAGTCAGACTGGCCCATATCATGAGCCACCTGGCAATGCTTTTAATGCCCCATCCCAAGGACTGCAATTCCAAAGACACGAACAAATATTTGACTCACCTCAAGGACCCAATTTTAATGGACCACATGGCCCTGGGACCAAGAGTTTCTCAAATCCCCTTAGCAGAGCTTCTGGACACTATTTTGATGAAAAGAATCTTCAAAGTCCTCAATTTGGAAACTTTGGCAATTTACCTGCTCCGATAACAGTAGGAAACATTCAGGCATCTCAACAGGTTCTGACTGGTGTTGCTCAGCCAGTACCATTTGGCCAGGGACAACAATTTTTACCAGTTCATCCACAAAATCCTGGAGCATTTCTTCAGAATCCTTCAGGAGCCCTTCCTAAGGCATGTCCTGATAATCACCTCAGTCAGGTGGATGTCAATGAATTATTTTCAAAACTGCAAAAAACAGGAATTCTCAAATTGTCCCAGCCTGATTCAGCTACAACACAAGTAAATGAAGTTGTTGCTCAGTCTCCCACTGAAGAGGAGGAAGATCAAAATGAAGATCGAGATATTCCAGATCTTACCAATTTTACAACTAAAGAGTTGAAACAACGTTATGATAGTGTTATAAATCGACTGTACACTGGTATTCAGTGTTACTCTTGTGGAATGAGGTTTACAACATCACAGGCAGATGTATATGCAGATCACTTGGACTGGCATTATCGGCAAAATAGAACTGAAAAAGACGTTAGCAGAAAAGTTACTCATAGACGTTGGTACTACAGTTTAACAGACTGGATAGAATTTGAGGAAATAGCTGGTTTGGAAGAACATGCAAAGAGACAGTTTTTTGAAAAGGTGCATGAAGAAGTTGTGCTCAAAACTCAGGAAGCTGCTAAAGAAAAGGAGTTCCAAAGTGTACCGGCAGGGCCAGCTGGAGCAGAGGAGAGTTGTGAAATCTGTCAAGAACAATTTGAACAATACTGGGATGAAGAAGAGGAGGAGTGGCATTTAAAGAATGCCATGAGAGTGGATGGAAAGATTTATCATCCATCATGTTATGAAGATGATCAAAATACATCTTCCTTTGATTGTACACCATCTCCCAGCAAGACACCAGTTGAAAACCCTTTGAACATTATGTTGAACGTTGTCAAAAATGAATTGCAGGAACCCTGTGAAAGTCCCAAAGTTAAGGAAGAACAAATTGACACCCCACCAGCTTGTACAGAGGAGAGCATAGCAACACCCATTGAGTGGAGAAGAGCCTCTCAGAGCTGCTCCTGAGACATGGGCTTTACCCGTAGGAGGGTGGCGTGGGCACCTAGTGGGAGGCCATCAGCAAGTGCCCGGCCTGTCTGTGGCTCTCAACATCAGTTCTCTTCCGCTCCACGGCAAAGGTGCGACCTGCCCAGTCACGTGGCCTGAGCAAGCCCCTCTCCTTCTTAGGTTCTGGAGGGTACAGGTGACCATGCAAGTCCCTTCCAGGGCACCAGGTCCATTAAATTAAAACAGAAAATGATACAGTTGAGTCAGTTTAAATAAAATGAGAAAAGTATGTTTTTCTTTTTTAAAAAAAGCTGCTGTTTGGATCTAGGTGAAGAATTTTTTTTATGTATATATAGAACTATCTGTATAAATTGTCTAGCTGAGGCAGGGCCTTCAGCTATCATTTGGTTAATAAATACATTTTAGTATTTGCATATCCTACTGCCTGCGCAGTTTCCGGTGCTTGTTGTGTGAAAGATCTGTAGATGTGTGCAAATTTAACAGAACGAAATTGTTATGTGTAAAAATGTACGATTTTCACTTGTGAAACTGTAAATTATAAATAAAAAATATTTTTGCTTCCCGCCCCCCCCCCCAAAATTCACCATGTATTTGTTGAAAGAGTACATGGATGGTTAAAAAATGGACATCGTGCATTGTATCCTTTGAGACAACATACCTGTTATTTACCATGTGAGCCGGGTTTCCCCTTCCCAAATGAAAGCTCTATAGTAAACATCGGGAAGCCTAGACAAATAGAAATTAAGCTTCTCCCAAATATATCTGGAGATTACAAGACACTTTGTGATGCTCTCCCCATTTTATCTTCCAGCTCAATTTTCATCTGGAAAGCAATATCCCACAAATGGCTATAGCAAGTAGTAGATGCCAGGTGGGGGAACCCTGCCATGTAAAGCATGAGCCACTAAGCTTTTTCACAAAATTTCCAGGGTTTTTTTTTTTTTTGAGGCTGGTGATAACTGCAAAGATAATGTGCATTCTCTGTGCCGAAATGTGTGAATTAATGTGTTAAAGGAAACGTTTCTCTCTTGGAAATGACCAGAGAAGTTTTGCCAAATCTCTTTAAGTTGTCTCTTTTCTCTTGGTGATTTCTTGGAAAGAGGACATCCTGGTAATGAAAATCACATGTGATTAAAGAGACTTTTATGAACTGATGCAGGTCTTACATGGCCACAGTTAGAGGTTTGGGGGATATTGGATGTTGACATAGTTTTGAGAAACATCCAGAATATACTTTAAAAGGTGAGCAATGAAAAATGTGCATCCCCTAAACTAGGTCTACAGATCCAACGCAAAGTCATATAGGGGTGTGTATCCAGTCACCTAGAAATTATAACCCTATATATGATATCATAGTCCTCTGCTTCTCATTCACTAGACAACTTCATGATGTGAGTGTGCGTGTGTGTGTGTGTGTGTGTGTGTGTGTCTGCACATGCACATGTGTGCATGTTTGTCTCACTGAAGGGGCAATTTAAAATGCTGAAAATTAGGAAACCATTTAGAGAAAAGCCTATCCTGATAAAAACTGACCAAGGCTAATATTTTTTAAGTTAAATTCCTGGATGACTGAAGCTGCTAAGAATAACTAACTCTAGGTGCCTGTTATTCTTAGAAAGAAGAGCATTTTAGGGGTTTGTGCTCTCTACTCTGGCTGGTTTATACCAGCACAACTCGATAATAGACTTTCTACTTGGGCTCCACATAAAGATTTCTTTATCCTCCACTGTCTTCAGCTTTGAATACATTCATGACAAAGTGGAAATACTTTTGCTCTTATTTTCTAGCCTAAATTGTCCCCTATTCAGTTTAACACTGACCTCTGGCCTAAAGCACATGGGAAAGTGAAGCTGTTTGGGTAGTTTTGTTTTGTGGACTGTTGGATGCCACCACACCCAGGTAGCTAGCACACTTTCCATGCTCTTGGGGACTTGATTTTGCTTTTATCTGCCTTTCTTTTTTCTCTGAGTCAGATCTTCCCTTACCCCACATTTTACATTTTCTGCTTCCTTTGTTTTCAGCCATACAATTCTAGATGCCTGGAAGTTAATGTGGCTTGTTAAATATTCTGTGCACAGAGCCTGGAGAAAAGTGCTATATATGTCATGCAAATAATGATAAGGAATCAGATTCCACTCTGTGCTTAGTACCCACTTTCTGGTACTAAGTTATGTAATAAAGTACTAAATGATCAATTGGCAGCCTGGTGGGTGAACGCGCTTCTCTAAGTGCCTTGTGAACACCCTGGGAGTGACTTAGGTATGGGGAAGAATAAAAGCCAATAATATATGTCAGCTCTGAGCCACTTGAGAATTCATGTCCTGAGAAATTTCAGTGAAAAAAAAATCGAATGCCTCACCTACAATGGCATTTGATTTGCATTTAAAAAGATATACATTTCTGGTCTGGCTGCTCTGGAAGGCAGTTCAAAGCTCACAAAACCTTTTGTATCCTTAATTTTTGTTCATTTCCCATTTACAGTGGATACTCACTAAGTTCATGACCCTGCCTGGAACGAGAGGTAAATTAAGAGCAAAACAGGTCTGGTTTATACCTCTGAGAGCTTTGTCGATGTAAGAAACATCCAAACCTGAAATTTTATGAATTTATTTGAGCCAAACAGATGCCTTATGCTGGGAGCCAGGTCTCAAATGCTCCAGAGAATGGCAGTTTTGTAGCTTATTTAGTACATTATAATCAAAGGGGAAGATGTAAGGAAGGTGCTTGAAATCCATTGACAGTAGATTAAGGAGAGCAAAGCAGGGAAATCTCTAGGATTGGATAAACGGCAAAACTGAGAAACACATACATTTTTTTTACATTAATAGGTACAGGATAGTTAATAATTAACATTTGCAGCACATAGAGATGGCATTTGGGGAACAAGGTAACAATGACGCATTTTGTGGTCTTGTGCTCTGTTGATCTTACACTCTGGTGCCTGCGATTGTGTCTTCAAGGGGTAGGAAAAGAAAAGCACTCTGACATTTCAAAGGCATCTTATCCTAGATGCATAAGAACAATGGACAGGACTCACTTACTGTAAAGACTGACCTTTGCTGAGGAAGCCATAGGCCTGGCATGTAACTACACACTATGACCTGCCCAAGTAGAAATTTTGATCACACCATCACCCTGAAGTTCCTTTTGGTCACGGAGCTTGTCAGGCCTGCCAGGCGGTCTCCCTGTGCTTGTCAGGGTTATAACATAGCCCCTTTCTTTGTTTACAGCTTCTGTAGCCCAGCATCACCAAAAGCAACCCTTTCCTGGAACCTAGCAAAGGAGTTCCCTCAGATAGCTAGCATCCTGGTCTAACCTGCAATAAAGGGAAGCCTGCTACCTGCCATGCATTGATAATCCCAAAGAGATGGAAAGTACAATTCCTGTGAGTTATTTACACTTTTGTTGAAAAATATGTATGTACATCTAGAAACAATGGCAGGGTCTGTAACAAATTTATGGGAATACACACAGAAAGACTAGGGAAAGTAAGATCAGTACAGGCTGCAACTATCAGAGGGAAACCTCCTGGGGATGGTAAGATTTGAGCTTGGCCTTGACATGAAGAAGGGCTCTGGCTACAATGGGTGAGTGTGGCTTGGAAGAAAGAGAAGGGACTTTGGAAACATATTGTCCTGATTTGAATGCTGCTTGGATACTCATTGACTGTGTGACCTCAGACTAGTTGCGCAACTCCTCTGCATCTCAGTTCTCTCCAGAGAACACTGGGCTGAGATGCATAATAGGTGCTGAGTAAGGCACAGGCATAGTTGGGTGGAAGAGCTTGGAACATGCATTAGGCCAGCAGTTCTCAACCTGTGGGTCCGCGACCCCTTTGGGGGTAGAATGACCCTTTCACAGGGGTTACCTAAGACCATCGGAAAACACATATATAATTACATATTGTTTTTGTGATTAATCACTATGCTTTAATTATGTTCAATTTGTAACAATGAAAATACACCCTGTATATCAGATATTTACATTGCGATTCATAACAGTAGCAAAATTACAGTTATGAAGTAGCAACAAAAATAATTTTATGGTTGGGGGTCACCACAACGTGAGGAACTGTATTAAAGGGTCGCGGCATTAGGAAGGTTGAGAACCACTGCATTAGGCAATTGAAAGAGTTGACTGAGCAAAGGTTTGGAGCACGGGGAACAGGATCTGTGGAGTGGGCGTGAGGCTACTGATTGGCTAGAGCAAAAGGTCATCTGGAGAGAATTACAATATAAAATTAGATTATGGGGGGAATAGAAAATTTGTAGGTCAAAGCATTTCAGAGTTATTTTAGTTAACTGGAGTTCAGTTAACCAGAGCACTCAATTCCATGGCATGAGGGAATTTATTACAGACATTGGCATACGCCGTTCTGATGTCACCTCCTTCCCAGATCTGACAGGTATGAAGTGTGTGTGTGCTCCAATTACACTGCATTGAAGTGCCTTTCCCACGACCGTCTTCCACTCACGGTGAGTGGAATGATAGTTTCGCAATGATAGCTCTGACGGTGCCTACTTTATGCACTGTTGTATTGGAGCACTTAACAGAGGCCCTGGCTACTTATGAAGCACAGAGTAGGTGCTTAATGATTATTGATGGGTGGGACGGAGAAAGGAAAGAAAAAAAGGAGAAGGGAACCAGGGAAGGAGGGAAGGAAGAGAACTAATCAAGAAGCTGAGAGTGAGGGGATTCTGGCATGAGGAAAAGCGTTTTGAGGCTGATTGGTAAGCAGGGAGTGAGTGGTAACCTTTTGCAAATTCCTAACTTTGGGTTTTTGTTTAAAATAGGCGAGGAATTCAACTTTCAAACATGTGATTGATTGAGAGGCACTCTACAACTGCTGGACATTTTTCTTAAAAGCCTGCTTCTTTTTTTTTTTTTTGCAGAAAGCACAACTGCTAAAAGAAGGGAAGTCAACAATTTAAACAGTCATTTCTTGAAAAAAAGCGAGCAACCAGGGAGGACCACTTTCAGAAACATCAGTTTTGCTAAACCTCCAATCCTCAATTATACATTTAACCCTGATTCTAGAATGTGGTTGATCTATTTTTTTTTTTTCATATTTTAACATCTCTGCAATCAGGATGAATTTTATAATCAGTGGCATATTATAGTTATAATGGCCATGGCTCTTCTTTCTTCATCATAAATAAAATAGTTGTGCATCTTTTAATCAATAATATCATAGATAAGATGAAGAAGCTGAGGCCTCAGCCAATTTAGCAGTTTTCTGAAGGTTACCCTGTAATCTGGTAATGGAGCTAGGATGAGATCTTACTCACAATGAGTGACTCCATTCTCTTGATTGTGTTCCCCTCTTTCTGTAAATAATCACACATCATAACTGCGTATACTTCATGGTAAAATTGCTTTTTTCTCTCAGAGATAATAAGCAACTCCATTCTAGGACTGGGAAAAGATCACATAGGAAACCTGGATAGCAAGAGTTTTTAATGATTTATGTGGGATGCAGGAGCACTCATTGTTGGTCTGACTTCTGTGAAAGGTAATCAGAAGACGTTTGCCACCAAATTGGTTTAAAGAGACTCAGTCCCACTCCTGTGAAATCAGGGGATGCAGCAGGGACACCATGGCAACGCACATTTCCATCATTGTTCTCCTGCCTCTTCTCAGCCCTGAGGGCTTGTATAATGAGACCTTGACTCCCCAGACTGGATCGAATTGTAACACATTTTATTGTTCAGCGACTATTTGGATTTTAATGCCAGCGTGCCCTGGATGGCCTCGCCTGACAATCTGGAAGCCTAAGGGAAGCAAGTCTCTTTATATTATGCATGATTTGAGGGTCCCACAGTCAGTCAGACCTGCTCCAAATAATGAATGGACAGATACATGTCTCTGTAGGAAAGGGAGATTTGGAACCCTGAGGTTTGGTCATGCTATTTACAGGGAATATCTTGGTTCAGAACACTCACTCAGTTACACTGAGCTGTTTCCCACATGTGTATATTGTCCTGGCCTCACAAAGACTAGTTTATTTCTCATTCTAAGCTTTTGCACACTGAAAGAACAATGGCTCTTGTGCGCTTGTCATTTCCTCTCTGAGCCACTTTGTGGAATTTATTATGTTAAATATGTGGGACAAAGTCAAAGAAAAAATCCTTAGAATTTGCCTGGAATTGGTAAATAGTTTTGGGATAATTTCATGGGGCTTTTATAAAACTATTGCTCATGGGGCCTTGAAATTTTACAGTGAATGTTTCTCTGTGTTACACCATGATAGCAATCTACATATCTTGCTCTGTGGTTGTATCTATACCACTGAAATTTCCCAGTTCTCTGGAGAATTTAGTAATTCTTCCAAGATTAGACTTATGGTTCTACAAGATAATTAAGTTAGCCCTTAAGCAACCAACTACTTTCAAAGGAAAAAAAGTCACAATGCAGGATTATATTTAAATAAATAAATAAATAAATAAATAATAAAATATTTAGACATGAAATAAATGTATAAAATATTGAGACACATCAAATATAAAAATCTGATCATCCACTATGGCTGTCATAATTTGCACTCACTAATTAGTTACTTCTCCTACATAAATTTATAATAGTAGTTAACATTTGAGCCCTTCTATATACAAGAGGTAAGCTGTTGGGACTTTATTTTGTGAGTCATAATTTAGAGAACCTGAGTTATGGGCATTGAAATTATAATAGATTCCCATTGATCTTCTTTCTGTCAAAGTCTGTTGTGTGTGTGTGTGTGTGTGTGTGTGTGTGTTTTAATTTTTCTGAGAAATCTCTCTTATCAACTTCTCTTCTCCTTAGAGTGGAAATGAGGAGGACTTCACATGATCGTGCTTCTCTGATCATAGTCCAGAGGTTGACAGAAGACTCAAGTTGGGTCTATTAGCGATCCTTCCTTAGGAAGTGTGAAATTGGAAATAAAAAAATTCAGTTGATTTTTGGATGGCTGCACCTGCAACGTGTAAACTAGGGACCTGTTGACCACCTTGTGTTTCCTCATATGGTTATCTGATGGAGAGATAGACATAGAGAGCTGGAGATGAATAAAGGGTATGTATAAGGGGAGCAGGGATGAAAGGTGGGAAGTCTTTACTGATCATGTCAGAGGCCCTGTCCTGAAGCACAGCTTAATTCCTGTCCTTTTAACCTCATAATAATTTTTACCTTGTTTTTTTCTTATTTAATCATAAATGGGTTTCTGTTACCCATAACCAAAAGTCCAAAGTTACATAAAAATAGGTTTTTAAGGGGCATTGATATCATAAGACTATCAACTATAGAGTAACCCAAGTCCAAAAAGCATACTGACCATTTATCCTACTTCTAAACATACCAACCATTTATCCTATTTTTTATATTTTGAATTATCTACTTGACAACTTTTACCGAGCACTCCACTATCTATAATAATAAAAGCATAATATGCTAATTAGCCCAGACGTCCTTCTGTCCTTCTGGATGACCTTCCGGATGAAGCTAGGGCTGCAAGGGAAGCCTGGGTCCTGGGTGCCTGCCAGTGGCCAGAGGGAAGCCCCAGTCCCAGGTGCCAAAGGGAAGCCTGGGTGCCAGAGGGAAGCCGGTGCTGGCAGCTGGGGGAAAGAAGGCCTAATCTTGCACACATTTCATGCATCAGTCCTCTAGTATTAAAATAATTAGAAAGAACAGTCAAAACAAAGATACTTAATACTTATACACCCCCTGTCCTAGGGGATCTTGTAATTTAGTTGAGAGAAAAAATGCATGGAGGAAAAATTCTTAAGTATACTCTGAAGCAACAACTGGATAAATCCAAATTAAACAGAGCAAACTAATTACAGAAATGCTGAGGGGTGACAGGGTAATGAGCAGGTTCTAGGAAATGATCTCTAAGGTCTCTTTCAGCTACAAAATGCCACAAGGTTGCATACAAGTGATAATTGGATAAGGCAGCCTTAGCCATAACCCCCAGCCTTAGGGAGCTTGAAGAAATCAGGCCAAAGACAAGTCGAGATTTGATTAAAACTTGAATGTTGAAAATGCTTGCTGTTCTGGGCTACAGCAGATGCTTTCTTATAGGACAGCAGCAAGGGGACTCCTGATAGGTTTGAAATTTGCCTGAAAGAGAGGAAGGCAAGAGAGAAAATATGCCAAGTTCTCTTCCAGGCAGCTTTGGCGAGGAGAGGAAGGGGAAGGCCACTCTTGCCACATCGTGTCTATGACTTTATGATGTTTCCTTAGGTTTGCTGAGGCAGGGTAAATCAGCTGGACTTCTACAGTATCTCAATATGAGTCTCAAGTGTCAGTGTATGTATATATATATATATATATATATATATATATATATATATATATTTAATTATCTTATTTCCTATCATTCACTTAGAATATTCCCCCTGAAGATCTTTAAGTAAATACTATAGAGGGAGGGCCTTGGCATTACATATTAATGAGAAGGCTAAAAAGTCTAATTCCAATGTAACCCTGATATTTGGGGAGCTAGCAATCTGCATCTGTGCCAGCAAGCCCAGTGTACATTCTTGATAACCTATAATTAAGTCACTGCCTCTTTCCCAGAAACTGGTCTTGCTGAACCTGTTACCTAAATGCTCAAATTTCACAGAGGCCATAAACTATGAACAGTGCACAGCCTTGGAGGGGGAGGGGTTATTAACACTGGTGCCAGGCCAGACCATTAGGTATGGTCTGGAGACCCCCAACACCTGGGGCCTTTTTGCAAAGCCCGCGAAAAGGACCGGAAGCATAATCCATATTTGAGGGACAAAGACACCAGAAAAATATAAAAGAGAAGCTCCCTGCATGTTACTTTGCTCAGACTTGGGAAGTTATTCCGCTGAGTCCGCCAGCGTAATAAACAGTGTATCTCCTTTTCTCTAAAGCGTTGCTTGGTTTTTCTCTGGTCTTCTGCAACATCAAGAGATTTTGATATGAGCTCTACAGCAGCATAAGCAACTAACTACAGTTCTGTGATTATCAGACTTAATTATAATGAAATGCTTGTGTATCATTTTCTCTCCCTAAACTGTAAGTTCTCGACCACAAGGAATATAGCCACAGGGAAAACATTTTTTTTCTCTCTTGTTCTTAGCACAATTGCTGACACCTAGTAAGCCCTCAATTGAGGCCCAATAGCTGAGGAGTTAAGAGGGTGGGCTCTGAAGTCAGAGATTTGGTTTCAAGTATTGACTCTGTAAACTTGGATGTGGATCCTTGGTTAGTCTGAATGTCCCTTTCAGTCTCATTTGTAAATGAGGTAATAATAGTGTGTACCTTATGCGGTTGTCATGAGGCATAGAGGGTGATAAAGTAAAGAAATCAGCACAGTGCTGATACAGAATTTTTGGACGGGAACCCAGATTCTTTGTCTGTCGGAGTCGAAGAATGAATCCACGGACAGAGGGTAGTATAGCAAAGATGGAGATTTATTGAAGAACAAGTACAAACTCCCATGTGGCTAGGGGGAAAGGGTCCCACAGAACAGACTCCCACATGGGGAGGGGGAAACACTGACCTCCTATTTCCACAGTTTATAAAGGCTGCAGTTCCTATGCCCCATATCCCCTCTGATTGGTCAATATTCCCTTTCGAATTGGTTACTCTAGTAACTCTTGAGGCCCTCCTCCCTCATTGTCCTCCTATTCCCTCTGAGCTTTCTTTCTCCTTCTTTATTTTGTAAATATAGATCTTTTTTGGCTACTTCCAGTCCCCTTGTATTATGGAATTGTATCTGCTACTGCTCTCTTGTCTTAAGGAAATGGAACTGCACCTGGCTTCCTTGTGTTATGGAAACATACCTTCTCCCAGTCTGTATCCCTGTGTTTTTTCATGGACCCCAATTCTAAAAATTCCCTAAGCCTGCCTATGTTCCCCTAAAATTCCTGTTTCGGTGCCTGGTACATAGTAATAAATGGTTGCTTTTTATTTTATGTATTCATATCTGCTTATTGAATAAACAAATGAATAGATGTATGGTTTGATAAGCATCCTAAGAGAGGTCTTACAATAAATATACATTTAAAAATAATTTTATTGATTTTAGAAAGGAAAGAAGAGGGAGAGATAGAAACATTAATGATAAGAGAGAATCACTGATCAGCTGCCTCCTGCACTCTCCCTACTGGGGATCAAGCCCACAACCCGGGCGTGTGCCCTTGACCAGAATTGAACCTGAGACCATTCAGTTCACAGCCTGATGCTCTATCCACTGAGCCAAACCAGACAGAGCTACAATAAATATTTTTACCTAGAGAAATATATTGAAATAATCAGTTTTTAAAAACCTCACTATAACGAAAGGTTGTAAGATTGCTTTCATCCTCTATCCCACAGAGAATTACATTTTCACCAGTATTATTAGAAAGGATGGAAACAGGGCCCCGCATCTTTAATTCACTTAGATTTATGTGTAGCTGGGAACACTGACATGCCTATGGGCATATGGCTTAAAACGTGGAGATGGATGTTATTGCTGCTGAAAGCATCCCTGAAGCCTAGAGATAGCCCTAGCTCTCCTCTGGATGTTGTGACAAGCAGATCTGCAGATGAAAGATGCTATTGACAGAGGCTGAGTTGTCAAGCACATAATGATAAGCCTCTTGTCATTCAAACTCTCATTCATTTGGAGGGTGGGGGAGGGAGAATTGCCTTTTGTATAGAAAGCTATAATACCAAGGCATTCTATGAGTCAGAGTCTGGATCTTATCACTAAACTTCCTTACGTCCTGCAACATAAAATGAGGACATCCTTTAATAGTGAAACTCTTTTTCATATCTTCATTTGCAGCAGCAATGGGACTAAATATTAAATTCCATCTCTGGAGCTAAGAATAAATAAATTACTAAAAGAGAAAATCAGAACAGCCATGTAGCTGCAGCTAGTCAAACTCACAAAATAATAATGGGAGGAAAAAGGAAACCCAGGAAAGATTTGGTTAATGTATTAGTTTGCTAGGGCTGCCATAACAAAATAATACAACAATATTATTGCTTAAAACAATAGAAACTGGTCTCACAGTTCTGTCATCGTCATGAACAGCTAGTTTATTAACATTAACAGGAAGAAAGCAAAGGGAAGGCAGACATTGCAAAGTTATCTGGGCATCTTCATTAGGAAGATGCAACTTTACACTCTCCCTGGAAACTTCATTCCCTGAAAATCACTGGGGGAAGGGAAATGGATGGATGCATAGTGAGGGGAATTGTGAGGGGCAAAAGTAGAATATTGGGGACTAGCTATAATTATAAAAAATATTAATCATGCTCTGTTAGCCATGGTTGTTTTGTTTTGATTAAAGGAAGCACATTCCCACCTGGCTAGGAGTTGCATGCAGGACCTGGGGGCTCACCTGGAAATTTGGTCCATCCTCTACATTTGGGATTTGCTATTATCATGGAAAGATTAACAACCTTGTTGTGGAAACCAGAGGTGCTAGCCCTTTGCAAACCCTTGGTCCTTTATGATACGGGAGTTTTGGACTAGAACACATGGTGTTCCCCTGTGCAGGATGGCTTGTCCTGGGCTCTTTGTCTATCAGAGTTGAAGACTGAAACCATGGAGGGAAGATGGTATAGTAAAGGTGAGAAGGCTAAAAGGTTAATTTCAATGTAACCCTGATATTTATTTATTTTTTTTGGGGGGGGGGGGCGGCGGCTAGCAATCTGAATCAGTGCCAGCAAGCCCAGTGTACATTCTTGATAACCTATAATTAAGTCATTACCCCTTTCTCCACAAACTGGTCTTGCAAGACCTGTTTCCTAAATGCTCAGAGGCCATAAACCATGACACTGCCCCCAGAGGGGGGTTATCAGCGCTGGCACCAGGCCAGGCCCTTAGGCATGGCCTCAAGACCCCCAACACCTGCGGCTTTTTGCAAAGCCCACAAAAGGTTCAGAAGTATAACCCATATTTGGGGGACAAAGACACCAAAAGGGGATAAAAGAGGGGCTTCTACCATATTGGTTTGCTCAGAATTTGAGAGGCAACTACTCTGAGTCTGCTGGCATAATAAAGCTGTGTAACCCCATTTCTCTAAGCATTGCTTGGTTTTTCTCCAGTCTTCTATAACAAAGGCAGAAATTTATTGAAGAACAAGCACAGACTTCCATGTGGGGAGGGGGAAAGAATCTCACAGCATAGACACCCACATGCAGAGGGGGAAGGAGGGGGAAAGAGGGGGAAAGAGGGGAAAGAAAGAGTCCCATTGAGTTCCCTTTTCCCCGGTTTATAAAGGCTGCAGTTTTTGTGCCTTGATATTCACCTTTGGTTTGGTCACTATAGCAACTCCTGGGCTCAGAAGGTCAAACCTCACATGGGACATGCTAGGCCGTCCTCCCTTATTGTTCTCCTATTCCTTCTGGACGTTCTTCTTCCTTCTTTATTTTGTAAATATATACATTTTGGTACTCCCAGCTCCCTTGTCTTATGGAAATGTAACTTCTACTGACCCCCTGCTCCCTTGTCTTATAGAATGTACCCTTTTGCAACTCTGTAGCTCTGTGTTTTTTTTCCCATGGACCCCCTTCATTTTAAAAATTCCTCAATCCCTAACCGGTTTGGCTCAGTGGATAGAGTGTCAGCCTGCGGACTCAAGGGTCCCAGGTTCGATTCCGGTCAAGGGCATGTACCTTGGTTGTGGGCACATCCCCAGTAGGGAGTGTGCAGGAGGCAGCTGATCGATGTTTCTCTCTCATTGATGTTTCTAACTCTCTATCTCTCTCCCTTCCTCTCTGTAAAAAATCAATAAAATATATTTAAAAAAATAAAATAAAATTCCTCAAACCTGCCTATTTCACCCCTAAAAATTCCTATTTCATTTGCACACCCCCAAGGCCTTTGCAAACCCCCAGCCCACATTGCCAGTAAACTGCCCATTTTGCATACCCATTTTTATCCCTTTTGCCTACTTCCCCATTTAATCTTTGTCCTTCTACCCAATATAAGCTGCTGGTTTATGGGGGGAGGGGGAAGAGAGCAGATTTTTGTGAACGATTTGCTGCTTTCCCATACTGCAGGCATTATTGGAATAAACGCTCATATATGATTCAACCCTGTCTCTGCTTAATTGGCTCAAGTAGTGACAGACAGCCTGGACCCATTGATTGTCCAGTTTCAGAATGACGTAGGAAAGGTGCTTGTCTGTCAGTCTAACCTGGGAACAAAGATCATTAGCTGGGAAGGTGGACCCAAAGAAAATGTTTGAAAATCTGGGAATACCTCATCTCTAGACAAATGAATTCTCTCTCACTTGTTCCTCTTGCTTCACTCCTGCTTCTTTACACTCTCCTGCTCCATGACCCATGTTAGCCCACCATGTGGCCCTGGAAGCCACATAGCCCATAGCCATGCAGACTCCACACACCATAGGCTATAGCTGAGAACATAAGCTAAGCTGGCCAGATGTTCGACTGCACTGTACAAATATGGACTGGGCAGGGGCATTGATTCTAACTCTGCTGAAGACAAAATGGGACTTTTTCCATGGTGGGATGCAGGGAGATAGGACCTTTGAAACTCAGGAGGTTAATTCCACAAAACTAAAACTTTCCACAATACCTCATCCTCCCATGGGGTCCTCAGGAAATTCTTATTCCTGGGGCACCCCAAGAAGTCCACTTCCACCAGAGAGCTCCCCACCAATAACAGAAGCTAGAATTCTGAAATGAAGGTGTCTGAGGGCCACGCTCCTTCCTGTCGCTCCGTAGTTTCTGGTGGTTAGCTAGCAGTCTTCAGCATTCCTTGACTTTAGATGTGCCACTCCCACCCTCCATCTTCATAGGGCTTCTCCATGTGCATCCTCAATCATCTTTCCTCTGTGTTTGTCTGTGTCCAAATTTCCCCTTTCTATAGGACACCAGTCATGTTGGGTCGGGATCCACCCACCCCCACGACCTCATATTAAACTTGGTTACTTCTATAAATACCCTCTTTTTTAAACAAAGTCAAATTCTGAAGCAATGGGGCTTAGGTCTTTACATATTTTGAAGGGCTCATGCTTACTGCATTAAGCACACTTTATTTAGGCTCAGGAATTTTTCTCTCTAATTAAGTGTTGTGAAATGACCAACTGTAAAAGAAGTCAGCTTGAACTCTGGGATATTATAGGATGTGAAGGAAAGGCCCACAGCAAAGGAACACAAGTGTTTGTCTTAACAGCGGGGAGGACAAGTGAGTTAATCTTTCTTCGGGGCCTTGGTGACCTGGCAGGGGGACCACCTGGGTACTGTCACAGCTGCTCTAACTGCATAACACCTTCTAGAACCAGGCTGGGAGGCGCCGCTGGACATCTCTGTGGAGCCTCCTTGATTCTGTAGGACTCCTTACCACTTCACATTTCAGTCTTTTCATAGGAATGTGTGGGATGGTGGGTGGGAGGATCTTCTGGGGTGGTTCTGAGTTTCACCCTATGTGCAAATATACCACCAATCTCAGAGGTGGTTGTGAGAATTTTGTGAGCTGTTATGTCTAATGCTATTGATACAGCATCTACCTAATAAAAATGGTCAATCACCATTTGAGGTGAATTTTTTAATATAATCAACTATGAATATAATCAAACTAGACCAGTGATGGTGAACCTATGACACGAGTGTCAGAGGTGACATGCGAACTCATTTTTTTTGGTTGATTTTTCTTTTGTTAAATGGCATTTAAATATATAAAATAAATATCAAAAATATAAATCTTTGTTTTACTATGGTTGCAAATATCAAAACATTTCTATATGTGACACGGCACCAAAGTTAAGTTAGGGTTTTTCAAAATGCTGACACGCTGAGCTCAAAAGGTTCACCATCACTGAACTAGACTGAATTTAAAAATCAATGAACTTTTTCAGTCAATACTTAGAAAAAATTATCAGAACGATGGTGTTTAAAAATGGCTGTTTAGGACAGGCTAAGGGGCCTTATATTCTAAGTAGATTCTAATCTTTTAAACACAAATCACTGCATAATTATTACTTATTACCCATGTTATCAATATGAAAACTTGCAAAATGAATGTAGGAAGGTGATTTAAGGGATCGTGTGTTGATCCATATACATTGAAATTTAAAAACAAAAGTGAACCTTTTAAATTTCATTAAGTATAGTAAATTTAATGAAGAGAAAAGTAGGGCTTCCCATTTTATAAAATCAGCTGTGGAGAGTGGAAGTTTCTCAGGAGCAACGTAAAAATCAGGATGATTTATTCGTAGCCACAACCTTAAAATTTTTGTCTTACCACCATGTTCTCTGTATTTTGGTTATTTAAGGCTTTATGGATTAAGGGGTTTTTGTTTTCTTCAGATGAAAAGTGTATCACTATTTAGAAACACAATAACTTTTCAATATTTAAACTAATATATATTATTATTATTATATATTATATATATAAAATGCTGACTCATTTCTATATAGATTGATTATAAAAAATGTCAGTAAGATAGGAAATGAGATATGATGACAGAAAAAGGAGAACAAGAAAGATAAATATAAGGAGTGGGCTCAGGGAAATGTTCTCCTTTTAAACTTCCTGGATAAATGCTCTACAATTTCCTGGCCCCAGGGAGTACGCTTTTATCTCTGCAGTTGTGTGTTTTCTGCAATTTGACTATCATTTGTTCAGTAGATTATAAAGCACTGACCCCTTTGGTCTGCGGTGCTGAGGCCATTGCCTCCCCCCACCCTAGGAATTCTGCCCATAAATCACTGTGAACAGTTCCTCTCTGAATGGAGGCTAACATCACGTCTATAGTTGCCTGACCTCTTATCTGAGCATGGAAACTTTTCAGTACCATTTTCTCCTGCTCTTCAAAGACCCATGTGAGATAAAATTGTAGCTTCTCAGGCCATAACTAAAGAAAGGGTTTCTTTTCTGTCTCCAGCTAATTTCACTGCTGCTTATCAACAAATGCGTGCTTGGCAGTGGCAGGGCAGAGGCTTGGATTGTGTGCCGAGGGGTGTTGGAAGGAAGGCAGGAGGAATGCGGGGCCTCTTGGTAGTAGAAGTCTTTCATGCCAATTGTAACATCCCTTGTCTTTGCTCCTTCTCCTGGAATTCCTGTCCTAACCCCACTTCCCATAATTCTTCCTCCGGCTACACTTTAAATTCCAGTCAACATAGCAGTTCTTCTTTCATGCCTTGGCTTACAGTGTTGACTAAGATGAAAACCCAGCAACCTGGGCCTGGAGCCCCCACAGAATGCACCTTCCCTGCGTCCCTCATAGTGGGCCTCTTAAGCCTAAAGATAGTTCATGTCAGCATCGAACTTAAAAAGTGCACCTACAGCTTGTGGGACAGCCCAGGGCCAGCGTCTCAGTGAGAAGAGGGGCGCCTGTGTGACCTGGGGCGCCAGTGGATGGCTGCGCTGGGAAGTAACTGAGGTTCCTGAACCAGTTACACATTTTATTTCTGCCTCCCAGGGACTCTAATTTTTTCTTCCTGAGGCAGCCCTTTCCTGGGTGAAAACTTAGGCAGCTGCTTGACTTTTCTGGTCACTCTCAGTGACTTAATGAAAGGACAGAACAGGACTGATAGCTGTGGCCCTAACCCTTCTTCCAAGAAAAAGCTGCAGAATGTATCAGTTACTCAGCCTGCCCTTATCTTGGCCAATGGGAAAGTGGGGGAAACTAGCCCAAGGCCAAGAGTATGCTAGCCACCCCGCTGTCTTTGTGTAACTGGACCCTAGCTGCACCCTGCCCTTGCATCACTAGCCCCGGCCCTCACTCAACCAACCGGAATCGGCCAAATCAGTGGTCAGAGTGTGCTCCCACTCCCGACCCCAAGCCCTATAAATTCTATGTTCTCTTGGGACTCTGAGCTCTCTCGCACCTTATCGTTGCGTCGGTAGGGGAGGCAGAGGGACCAAGCCCCAGGCTTGAATAAAGACTCTATGCTTTTGCATCTGATTCGGCGCTCCCTGGTGACGTTCTTTGGGGGATCTTGAAATCTGGGCATAACAAACATAAAACACAACATACTCAGATAAGTATAATGCAAAGTCCCCTGTAATTGTCAAAACTACCAACTTGATTTTTAAGTTGAGTTGTCTTTTCTTTCTTCAGTTTGATATCGTTGCGGGTTGCAGGTGCAAAGTCTGTGATTGAAGACTGGTGGTGAGTCTAGCTGTTTTTCTAAGGTAGTGGCTCAAATCCGCCCCCCCCCCCCCCACCACCACCACCCCAGCCCGCATCCCTATGGAGTCTGGAATGTGGGCAAAGTGAGAAGGAAGAAGGAAGAGGGAGCATTGTTTTTCTCAGTGCACACTTCTGTGAGGGTGTCATGTGCCATGGTTTGGCAGGTATTATAAGTGGACTCTGATTTGTATGGGTCCCCCTAAGGCTCTTTAGAACCACCCCACATTCCCCCACACCCGTTGCCTGCCAGCTACCAAACATCTCCCTCCTGTAGCTCTGAAGGAGGGTAAAGGTATCTCTCCTCAGTCTGGACTCTTGCTCCTTCCTCAGGCATTTGGGAGGAGTGCCAACATTTACATTTACATACTTTCACACTTCTCTTCCTTTTATTTACATCTATACTAATAATAGAGGAATTTGCAAATTGTCTGGGACACCATCATAGTAACAGTAACCACTGAACAGCAGACTGTGTGGAGCGACAAGGCTGGCAGGGGAGTTAGTGAGGGACAACTAAACGACTGAAAAGCAGGCTGTGTGGGGTGACCTGGCCAGCAGGAAAGGCAGTTGGGGGTGACCAGGCCGGTGGGGGGAACAGTTAGGAGCATTCAGGTAGGCAGGCAGGTGAGCAGTTAGGAGCCAGTGGTCCCAGATTGTGAGAGGGAGTCGGATATCCCCTGAGGGGTCCCGGAGTGGAGAGGGTGCAGGCTGGGCTGAGGCCCCCTCCCCCCACATGCCCAAATTTCATGCACTGAGCCTCTAGCATTATATAAATGGAATTAGAAAAAAATACTCAACTTAAACTATGGGAAAATAAGTCAGATCTTGGGCACAGTCCAGAAAGTTTCCCAATACATTTGTTTTTCATTTTTTTGGTTTTGTTTTTGAGTTCCTTTAAAAACAGATGAAGACTTGCCCTGAAGACTCTAAACTCAAGTTACATGGAGAGTAAATGCTACATCAAAAGTGACTTTTAAAGCACTTTTCATTCTATTGCAAGTTAATGTGAATTAAAGCATGGTCAGCTCACTGAGTTGTCATTTAAGGCAGTTGAGAACTTCAGGTATAATAAAAAACAAACAAAAACCACATGAACATAGTCTTTAATAACTTAGTGATAATCAGTCTGAGTGAGGTATCATCATTTCCATTTGATAGACAATAAAATCAGGTTTAGAAAGGCAATATTGTGGGTCAGAACCAGAATTCATATTCAGATCTTTCTGACTTCAAATTCCATAGTTTGAGTCAGGGGTAAAAAGGAGAGAAAATGATAGAAATATGGCAATATGGAGAAGTTGAAAATTTAAAATGTTTTCTGTATAATTAAGGTGACCATAAAATTTTTCATCTAAACCAGATAACTTTGACAGTGAAAACGGCCCCTTCTAGAACAGATGTTGGGATAATAAAAGTAAGTTAAGTCTAAAGGTGATGTATGTTCACCCTCTGATGATTTCTATCCTCTTACTTAAATTAAGGCCTCTCCCTTTCTTTTCTTCCCCCAAATATCCCTTGAAGTATACCTCATTTCAATGTGGTATTTATTCTTCTACTTATTAATTTTAAAATATTTTTCAAGAACTCTTAATTTTTTAAAATATATTTTTATTTATATCAGAGAGGAAGGGAGAGAGAGAGAGAGAGAGATAGAAACATCAATGATAAGAGAGAATCATTGATTGGCTGCCTCCTGCACACTCCCTACTGGTGACTGAGCCTGCAACCCATGCATGTGCCCTGCCTGGGAATGGAACTGTGACCTCCTGGTTCATAGGTGGATGCTCAACCACTGAACCACACAGGCCAGGCAACAATTTTTTATTTATCACAGAATATTCACTACACTCTGATATATAGTGTAGAAGCCAGAAAAAAATGTTTTTATAAAATACTTTATTTGACTTTTTGTACCTGAATCTTCATAAATAAAAATAAACTTATTTGTTTATAAGTTACATGCATGTAACACCAAACTAATATATTATTTCCATTTTACTTTAAAAGAATAAAGTTTAAAGGTGAGATAAAGATGTAACATTTAATATTTTTAAATTGTATATTCATTATTGACAAAATTATTTTGTTCCACATGAAGCACTAAACTTATTAGTTCTGAACCTGTTACAAATAGCTCATTATTTTTGAAATCATTTATTTAACATTTGAAATAGTATTTACATATTGGCTTTTATGTAGATATACTTGGGTTTAATAATATCCATAACTGAATAAAAACACTCCCCAAAGCACAGTATATGCAAATAAGTAACATTCACTGATGCAATATTTACAATGTTGGATATCAAGCCATACGTCAAGTAAGCTTGAGTTTTCATTGTTGTTGTTATTAGTTTTTTTTGCCTGACTTTGAGTCAGAATCCATTGCGTTATCCTTGAGTCTGTCTGGTTTGATGGCTAACAAAGAGCTCATGCTGTGCCATTCACAAGAGCTTACATTATTAGCATTGTCATCAATTTCCCACTTCTTTGGAGAGATATTTTGAACTTATTAGTCTAATCTTTGAGTTATATTAGTTAAAAACAGGTAATATAAGTGACTTACCTGGGCCCCATACACTACAGCACATCATAATACACTAAAAACTAGCAAATGAGTGAGGAGGCCACTGTCATCCCCTTGGTCAATCCTTCCTTCAGAATACCTTGTGGACTGTTGTGCGGTGTGTGCCTACTTGGTCTGCACTAAAATGGCCCTACTGGCAAGCATAGTTCAAAAAGAAATAGAGATACGAATTCTAATGTCCTCCTGTGCCCCTGCAGGTCAACTTGCTCATACTTGGGGGGAAGGGCAGGCCTGGGCTTTGAGGTCATGTAGACTGTGCTTGAACACTTAGCAGCTGTGTGATCTTGGACAAGTTACTTCATCTCTCTGAAACTCAGCTAGCTATTTGCTGTAAAATGGCAATAATAATATTTGACTCTTTTTTTTTAAGCATTGATTAAAACAATGGCCATGAAAGAAATCAACCAAGAGCCTAATACATGGTAGGTGCTCATTGACCCATAGGCTGCCTCTCTCTCTGCTTCTCTTCTCTCCAATCTACTTCTCTTGCCTAGCTTGATCATCCCACATCATACGTTGCTTTGATGCTTGAAAAATGAATGAAAAAGAGAAACGTGGTATATTTGACCAGCTGCTTTGAGTCCCCAAATTTTTTCCTAGGATGAAAGTTTGACAGGGGACCTCCCCCCATATTCATATATGCCACACATTTCTCCCTGGACTCATTGGCTAGAAGAACACATAAGGTCACATTAAGAGTAATAGCTCAAATTCCTTCAGTTTTGCTGGCCCTGCCCACCTGTCGGCAAAGGACTTTCAGCCTCCCTGCCAGTCCATCCATCAATATTTCTGGGACTCTTTATGGGATGCCTTAAATGTGCTCACAAGTGCTTTTACCCTTGACATATATAGCAGTACTGGGCATTTTGGTCCTCCCATTGCTCTTCTGTGCATGGTGTCTCCCTGACATTGCTCTGCATACCTTCTCCTGGTCTTGGGGTGCCCCTTCTCCATGTGCCTTCAGTGGCCATTTCAGTCCCTCTTGTGGCTCTACTCAGCACAGTAAGCAGATGGACTGATTCACCAAGGAAGACCTGGGCCTCCATCTTACCACACCTCCTGGGGTATGTGTCAGGGGAATGAGGAGGGATGAGAGCTGAGGGAGGAGATAGGTTCTCTTCTCTTTGCCTAAAGTTCTGGTTGGGTAGGATCACAAGAGATGTATTACACAATTTAGTAGAAATAATTATTTTAATAATTACAGCTCCCTCTCCCTTTCTTGACATACATGTATCCAGGAGTCTGGAACAGGGGGTGTTCTGAAAGTGTTTACCATGATATATCCGAAACCCCTACTCCACCATGATAATTAAGCCTTTGCTATGGGATCAGCTCATTATCTTCATTCTTCCATCAGCATAAATTCCCTACAAACAGACTTCTCAGCCTCCATCCAAAAACCTTTTGGGCAATCAAATTATCTAGCTATGCCCAGGTCTTCCATATCTAGCTATGCTTAGGCCTCCAGCTAGG
Source organism: Myotis nattereri (assembly GCF_964212035.1). Lineage (NCBI taxonomy): Eukaryota > Metazoa > Chordata > Mammalia > Chiroptera > Vespertilionidae > Myotis > Myotis nattereri. Next base: position 63,440,870 of record NC_138082.1, on the reverse strand, counting down.
CCTAAGCTCCAGGAGGAAGTGTGGCACGAGTTCTGCTTTCAAGGGACTTCTTGGCATCAAGCTAGAAGCTTTGATGAGTACTGTCCCTCTAAGTCACCAGAAAGCAATAGTATCAACTTTATCTTCATTCTGATCTTCATCCTTTTCAAAATCTTCATCATCTGAACAGCTAACATTTGAGTACTTCTGACCAGCTGGATCCTGTACACAGCCCTATTTAAATAGTGCATGATACAGTTTATTAACATTAGACTTGCAGCAGATGAACATAGCCCAAGTCCAAGATGAGTTCCTGCTATGTCAGATTCTCTTTGTTGCCTCAGACATTAGTAAAACCTGCCATACTACGGCAAGGAGGTATACAGTGAGTAGCTAGAGGCCTGGGCCATGGAGAAGCCATAACATAACTTGTATAGATTTGAGACACACACACACACACACACACACACACACACACACACACAAAACATTTCAGAAAGCAGACCAAAAATGTACTTTTATTTACAAATAATGAAGCCTTCAGTTCCATTATAATTCTCACAAGTTTGTTCTACATAATTCATTTAAAGGGCAAAAGTAACTTTTTTTGCTGCATTGAGCATTTTAATTAAATGCCCTAGGAGCATCACCATCTCCTTATCTTTTTCTCCCTTGGAAAGAGCAATACATAATGCACATACTGACTTTGATATGAGTAATTAGTATGCAGCTTGTTTAGTCAGTATGAATCAGCATTTTGATGATGTCTGTGAGGATAGGATTATAATTGGCAGGATTTCTGCCCTAGGTTGAAATTCTAGATTCTGGAAGGAACAAATGTATTAAATAGTACTGTTAATTTATCTTATAAAGCATACAGCCTTACAAGGGACAAGTAAAACTTTCTAAAAGAGAGAAATTGATAAAACCTCTGCAAGTATGTACCAGCTTTGAAATATTTAAATCATTATAAATTTGTGGCAATGCTTGAATTATTCAGAACAATAATTTTATAAAACCAATTTAGGAATTCTCCTCTGTGATATGTCATCTATACTATTAGTAGATTCTTGCCTGGCTGGCGTGGGTCAGTGGTTGAGCATCAACCTATGGACCAGGAGGTTACGGTTCAATTACCCATAAAGGCATGTGCCTGGTTTGTGGGCTTGATCCCAAGTGTGGGACATGCAGGAGGCAGCCAATGGATGGTTCTCTTTCATCACTGATGTTTCTCTCTCTCTCTCTCTCTCTCTCTCTCTCTCTCTCTCTCTCTCTCTCCCTTCCTCTCTGAAATCAATAAAAATATATTTTAATAAATGATTCGTAGCTTTTTCAAGATTCACCCACTATCTTCTCATTGACTTCTTAATAATTACAATTCAAAGTGCTGGCTGACTTTTCCAGTAATCTGATTTGCTTCCCACTGTATTCTTAGAGAAAGTTCACTCAATCAAGCCTCATTTGGAATCTGTGCCTCTTTCATAAGCGTAGATTGTTCTCAAACTTGGCAAACAAGTTCACCTCTGAGCCTTTGTATGGTCCTTCAGTGTTACATGCCTTCCTCTCACTTCTTCATCCACTTATTTATTTCTCTCTTTAGAAACTCTACTCCAACTTCTACAAAGTTCTTTCTTGATTAATCTTATGTGAATGAATCCTAATCTCTACTATGAAGGATTTAGCAAGTGTGTTCTTTGGAACACAGCTCTTCTGCGATGCTCTACATAAAAAAGTTTCATAAATAAAGAACTGAGGGAAATGTTCCTTCTATTTCACTCCTCTGAGAGGCTCACAGCAACTCTTAAATGTTTGGCTGTAAGAAGCTTATCTTGATTAACTTATTTGATGACACCTTTACATCCTAGGAACTAGTGTTCTGTGGAATGTGCTCTAAGAACCAACTACTACAGCTGTGATAATTTGGTATTTGGATTAAGTTTGCTGATACCATTTTCAGAACATTTAGTCATTCATTTCTCCACATTTGATATAAGATGCTTCAGATATGTTGTCCTTTCTCCCCAAGCACTCACATGTAATTTGCTCAAAGTGGTCTTATTCACATCTACCAGATTAAAAACTGAAGGCTGTGGTGAAAGCCTTGAAAGTTGCAATTTCTATCTGCATTTGAAGAGTTCCCTCAACTTTTTGTAAATAGGAACTAGCAACTCTGTCTTATACCGACCCTGTCTGTCCCTTCTTTTAATTCCCCCATCGCCACCTCAGTGACAAATGCTGCTAAACACATTCAACTTCAAAGCCTTGTCACGGGCCTTTTATTTTAGTTCCTATTGCTGAAGTCTGGCCTTTCCCGGTTGTGCAAGTCACAGCTGGTAATGATGGGGACCAGATGATGCCCCAGCAGCACATTAAAGGTTTTTACCAGGATGTGGTTTGATGGTTTTACTTGGGTATTTTGTTGTTGTTATTTTTTCCTTTGGAATGTGAGTTGTGGCCAAGAATTATTTCCCTGATTGCATTTTTGTTATCCCTCTTCATTTGGGGAGCTGGAAAACATACAGAGACATAAGGAATATGATTGTAAACTACCGCTCAAGCTAACTGGTAGGCTCTCATAGGGTGGCTTTTAGCTGTGACCTTTTATTTATTCAATAAATTATGTGACTATTATGTCCAAAATGCCATACTGACAGCTTCATCTTATCACTTTACCAAGGCATCCATTATTCTAGTTTTCTTAAAACTTAAAAATTTATAGGCATAATTTTTTGAATATTATAGAAGAAATGCCTGCCCTTACACTGTGTTTAATTCACAATGCAGTGGGATGTGCATAGGTTTACAATCACTTCTGCAATGAGCTGTGTATAATAAGTGGGCTATTACTATTTATTTATTTATTTATTTAATTAAATCTTTATTGTTCAGATTATTACATTTGTTCCTCTTTTTTTCCCCCCCATAACTTCCCTCCTCCCAGTTCCCACCCCACCCTCCGCCCTCACTCCCCACCCACTGTCCTCATCCATAGGGGCTATTACTATTTAAAATATTTATTGTTTTTCTCATTATAGAATCGTTATATGCTTATTTTAAAGGATTTGAACAACATAGAAAAGGATAAGGGAGAAGTTAAAAATCACCTACAATCTTAACAACATGCATGTCTCACTCTTTGTTTCATGATTGGTTAACAACAATAGGATAAGTAAAATTGACACTCCAGCTATTAATTTCAGCATCATAACTAGACACTCTGCCTATTACAACTAGTCACCAGACTAAAAACCTGTTAATTATTGCATATTTAGTTGGAGCTACCTCATCCTGGAGTACCTTTTGTTTCTATATTCATACTCTAAGTTACTCTTTCTAATTCTCTGGACTTAAAACTGTACATATCTCCTAAATGTGTACTTCCAATCCTGGCCTCTCTTGGAATCTTTTTAAAAAAATATTTTTTATTGACTTCTGAAAGGAAGTGAGAGGGAGAGAGAGATAGAAACATCACGATGAGAAAGCATCATTGATTGGCTGCCTCCTGCATGACCCCACTGGGGATCAAGCCGGCAACCTGGGCACATGCCCTGAACGGGAACTGAGCCATGATTTCTTGGTTCATAGGTCGATTCTCAACCACTGAGCCACACCAGCTAGGCCACTCCTAGAATCTTAACTCATATACTCAACTGTCATCTGAACATCTTCATATAGATATCCAGGAGGCCTCTCAAACTTAAGGCCAAAGCTTAACCCCAGGTGTTCCTTTCTCCAGACTTTTTTTCCAGGTGGTTTTTTGCATCTTAATAAGGAGCATCACATTAACCCGGGTGCTCAAGTCAAATTCTGAGAAGTCATTCCCGATTGCTCTTTTTCCTTCCTCTCTCCCCCTCATCTAGCATATGTGAGTCTGGAGAGAGAAAGATTTGGGATAATGCCAGAGATCTCTCAGCCAAGCCATTATTAAAGAATGTAATTTATAGGGGTCAGTTCTCCCCCTGCTAGAAGCAAATGGAATCCTGTCAACTTCTATGCTGGGGGTAGGCATGGTTTTGGCAGAACAAATGTTTTCCATATTGGAAAAAAGGAGGAACCCTTATGGATGACCTAGCAATGTGTAGCAGACTTCAACAACTGCTGTTTTTGGCAGAAAAATCAACCCCAAGGGCTGAAATTTTCAAGCAGTGGCCTTCTGAGTAGTTGCCAATAAAGAGTATTCAGCAGGTTGAGCAAAAAACAGAGTTCCCAATAAGCCAAGAAACTAGGAGAACATAGGTCCAAAGAGGTCAGAACCCAGAATGGTAGGTTATCTTTTTAAAGTGATAAGTTAACCCATTTCCTGTCTTCTTCCATAGGCATTTGCTGAAATGAGCTGTTGGGTGGGGGTTGGGACTAGGGCATTGAGAAAGGAATGGAAAGAAAGAAAGGCGGGTAGGGAAACTCTAGTGCAGTGGTCCTTCATGGGGACTGTTGATCTCTGGGAGAGACAATTTGTTTTGTGTAAGCATTGGGGGACATTTAGCAACTCTGATCCTGAATGCCATAAGTAAATGTTAGTAAATGCCAGCTGTGCCCATCAGTTATTGTGATAATCAAATTTTCTCCACATATTTAGGTAGATATGGAGCAGTTCCAGCCTCCTTGGAGTCTTTTGAGAGAATCTATAAGAAAAGAAAGAACTCTAAAGAGAGATTTGAAGGAATGATGTGAGAGAGAGAGAGAGAGAGAGAGAGAGAGAGAGAGAGAGAGAGAGGGAGAGAGAGAAATAGGTATTGGTGAGAGAGCTCTCTTTTACTGCCTGGGGCAGTCAGACTTAGCAGGATGTGGAGACTCATTGGATCAAGAGACTCTTCAAGGGTTCCTAAAACAGGGCGTAGATTCTATCACCAGAGTTCTTTGGGAGAATTCCTCCATTCTCAACTGATAGGGAGTTTTAGGGTGCAGCCAAGATTAGATTTGTTTTGCCATTTGCATGCCAAATCCTGTTGGTGTAGGATTCTGTTTTACAGACCCTTAAATAACCAGTGTGTGACACACATGAGCATCTGAGATGTCATTTTCTCTGTTATACATTCCACCAGCCAGAGTAACAGAGCCTAAAAAACATGCTCAAGCTCCTTGCAGCCTTTCTTGGCCCCAGGAATCACACAGTTGATCTCGCTCACATAGAAACATGGTCCAAGGAACCATCTTAGCCAGCTGAGGCTCACGCCCGCCATGAGAACATTAATATACTAATAGGCACATCCCCTTGGCTGGGTTATGTCACTTCTCTACACCTCCATTTTCCTATCTGTGAAACTGGCTCTTGAAACTTACTTTACACATTACCCATGCAGCAAAGAATGGGTAAAATAAATAATTATGCAAAGCATTTGATAAACATTTTATATATTTTTTTCTTTTTAAAAAATATATTTTTATTGATTTCATAGAGGAAGGGAGAGGGAGAGAGAGTCAGAAACATCAATAATGAGAATTATTGATCAGCTGCCTCCTGCATGCCCCCCCACTGGAGATCGAGCCCACAACCTGGGCATGTGCCCTTGACAGGAATCAAACTCGGGACCCTTCAATCCACAGGCCAACGCTCTATCTATTGAGCCAAAATCTAGGGCGATGTTTTATATCTTTTTAAAATATATATGTTTATTGACTTCAGAGAGAAAGGGAGAGGGAGAGAGAGACCTAGAAACATCAGTGATGAGAGAGAATCATCCATTGGCTGCCTCCTGCATGCCCAACACTGGGGACTGAGCCTGCAACCTGGGCATGTGCCTGACTGGAAATTGATGCTCAACCACTGAGCCATGTTGGCCGGGCTACGTTTTGTATCTTAATAAACATTAATATCCTAACTAGCCATATGGTCCAGATAATTATCTGAAGTAAGGAAACTACTTTATACTAAATGACCTTATGTAGTTTAATAAAAGCCTGTCTTCTTTGGGTACTCTCCATCCTTCCTCTTGACCTTCTCAGGGTTTAGCACAGCCAGCACTAGAACAATGACCCTTACCCTCGTCCAGGTAAATTGACTGCACATTACACTACAACGTAAGCTGGAGTATCTCACATATGGGGAAGTGAGTAGGAAAAGTGGTTCTTTAATTTTTATAGAGCAAAATAAAGGGCACGGTATACATTCCAATCTGGGCATCAAAGGCCAATTTTGTTCTAACAAATTGGTGGAAACAAAGAGGGAAGGAAAAAAAAATTGGACTCCGAACTGATTTGTGATTCAAGCAGCACCAACATTTGTACTCTTCATTGCATGACTAAGCATTTGTTTGCTCTCATGTACCATAACCTTGGCTGCCAAATACTTTTAAATATCTGTAAAAATAACACCCTAATAATTGGAGAGATTCCTCAAGAGTCATGCAGCAGTTACAGAAGTCAGGCATGTCAGTCACAATGTAAACACTGAGAAGATAAAAATGAGGTTAGAATGCATGTGATCAGACATCAGAATGGAACAGGCTGTTAATGGTGCTTCCTTTTTGCTGCTGTTTTCTCTCTCACACATTCTTTCGAATTTAGACAGCTTTCTTCTCTTTCCATTTAAGCCCCATACGTTTGGTTTTATTCTCATCTTCCGGCAACATTGCCACCACAGTCTCTCATCCCAGCCACCCGAAGATGCCCCTTGAACCCTACTAATATCCTGTGTCACAGAACATATATTAAAAAGTATCTTTCTAAGTTTATATAGAACATGAACCTAAAAAAGATAATTATAAGAATTGCTGAAGCAAAAAATGTAGTTAAGTCTCAATGTTCTCATTTACTAATTAACCCAGACAGAGCATACTTTCCAAAACTGCTTTCATTCCATGTAAGAGTGACAAAATTAATGAACTATTCAGCTAATTTACCTCAGCTGGAGTCTCAAAACTGTGGTACCTACATCTTATGAGAAGTGCTTTCATCTTTTTAATAGAAGCAGAGGAACTGGGAAATGAGCCAGTGGCTTCTGCCTCTCTTCCAATATCTTCTCTCCTGGCCCCGGGGTTAGATATACTTATCACAGACACGGGCACAGACATAGATGATCTCATAGGGGCTGAAAAAGAAATTAGAAACAGCAAGAGAGGCAAAAAATAAACACTGGATCATTGCTGAGATTTGTGTCATATTTGAGCAAAGTAATAATAGCTGAGCATTAATTAGGCACTATAAATGTGCGAGCCCTTGAACTGAGTGCTGGCGTTATTTATCTAGGCCTCACACAGCTCTAAGAGGCAGATAATGATGATAATAGAAAACATCCAGGCATCATTTATTATATGTTAGATTGAGTTCTAAGCACTCTGTAAATGCCAACTCATTTAATCTTTGTAATAATCATGTGAGATGAGTACTCCTGTTTTACAAATAAGGAAATTGAGGCACAGAGAATTTCAGCAGCTTGTCCAAGATCACAGTGACTACCTAGTGGACTTAGAATTTGAACCCAGGGGGAGTTGATACCAAATAGTGCAGTAACCACTAAACAGAGCATTATTAGCCTAATTTCTCCTGCTTTCACAGGTTGATTGGCATTTTACTCCCACATTTTCTTTGCAGACTTTGTGCCTAAAGTGTCTGTCTTCTGGATTAACAAGGTTAATATTGCTGAGGAGAGAAGAGAGACCAAAGTGACCCAACTAGGGAGGGAGGGAAAATTGTTATGTGGAGAAGATGGATGAGGATGTGCCATATGAAGGGAAAAAAACATGGAAGGTGAGTGAAACATGCATGTATCGTGATCTAGGATGTACGCTGGTGGACTTTAGGTGGGAAACATATTTCATGCTTTTACAATGTCTTCAGCCTAGTTTCTGAGGGGTTTATTCCCAGTTGATTGGTAGCAACGATTATGTCCAAATAGCCGTACTCTTCTATGGAGACTGGATTCCTGACTGCCACTCTTGTCTTTAGCTCCTTCCCCCACCTAGCAGCCAATAGAGAGCTTTTAAAGGTGTAAATCAGATTATGAGGCTGCCCTTGGGAACCATCCAAAGCCTTCCATCCCGTTTGGAATCAGACGCAGACTCCTCACCCTGAGGTCCAGGGCCCTGTGTGGCCTGCCCTTTGCCTAGCGAGGTGGAACATTTTAGTGTTGAAAGACATTACCCAATGAGTGTACATTACTTAGCTGAAAATGTCTTCCTTAATATAATGTTGTCCACTATCAAACACAATGTAAAAATTTACCTTCATAAGCTCAATCGTTTTCCAAGGTTTAACTGAGAAATCACTCATTTTTTCCTCTCAAATAATTTTTTTACTTTTAATGCTTGCCTCTATGTACCACCCCCCAACCAACTGGTAAAGCTCATAGCTGTGGAATCATAACTTAACATATTGGTCTCAATATATTACTAAAGGAAAAATACATATTAAATCCTTCCTTGAAAATCAGTGGTGCACATACTATATTTGAAATATATTTTAGAGAAGCCCTTGGAAAAAAATTACACATTGATTGTGAAGGGGATCAGAATATACCACTGCAAAATATGCCACTTTGGCAAAGGGGTTATTTTGAGCAGAAGGCAGTTAAGAATTAATAGATGCAGGAAGTGTTCTCTGCCCTGCTCTTACCTGCCTAAAAGCAAGGCATAAATTTCTCTTTGAGGAAGGAACTCCCCACTCCTTCCACATCCCTGTATCAAGGAGAAAAGAGTAATTCATCATTGAAGATGGGGAGTAGACACCAAATTGAGTTGCATAAAATAGACATTATCTTCCATTTTCCTCCATGTATTTGCTACTAACTTCCCGACAGTTTATCATGCCTTGAAACCCCAACCCTCTTTTCTTTGGTAAAAGGATATACAAGCCCCTGAACCTAACTGCTTCTTTGAGCTTTAATTCATTTATGTGAACTCCTATGCATACAAACATATTGTACCTTTTCTCCTATTAATTTATCTTTTATTAGTTTAATTTGCAGGCTCCCAATCACAATTAAGAGGGTAAAGAAAAAGTTTCTCTTCCCCAGAAAATGCATTTATAATTGTATTAGGATTTTTAAATGAAACTGAGACCTTAAATATCATACTCTGAAGGAGTGCTAGACCAGTGATGGCGAACCTTTTGAGCTCAGCGTGGCAGCATTTTGAAAAACCCTAACTTAACTCTGGTGCCGTATCACATATAGAAATGTTTTGATATTTGCAACCATAGCAAAACAAAGACTTATATTTTTGATATTTATTTTATATATTTAAATGCCATTTAACAAAGAAAAATCAACCAAAAAAATGAGTTCGCGTGTCACCTCTGACACGCGTGCTATAGGTTCGCCATCACTGTGCTAGACCATAGTCAGAGTTAACCACACTGTGTCAGAAAAGCTTCACCTTTCACCCATCTTGAGGGCATAGCTGGAGGGTTTTTCAGAGAAGCAGTGAGAAAGCACTGTTGGTGAACTTTTAGGTCCTTCTCCTTCCTCTAAAAGGAGGAAAAGAGTATGGATACAGGAGTACTTCCTTCTTTATTTAAGAGAGCTTTATGGGTGTCAAATAGAAACAAATCCAGACTTAAATAAGGGGAGACTTTATTTAGGAACTATTGCAATAGGTAGGACAGCTTGACCTTGGGATCTGCAAGGGCTCAATATTCAGTTTTTAAAAAAGGTGTTCTTTTAGAGGGAAAAGTAGGATGGACTAACCAAAACTCTGTGGGGAGCTGGGGCAGTGGCAGGTGAGCCGACAGCATGATCAGTTTAAGGGCAAATGTTTCTCCGCGCGATGATCAGCCAGTGCTCAGAATAAGCTGTTAACAGGGTTGCACTGCACCTTAGTGCTTTTAGTGTTTGCTAAGACTTGGGGTCCAGGCATATTTTAGGGGTCCATTGGGAGGAGAGAAATCTGACCATAGTTTGGCCCAGCCAAAGTTCAGTGGGTGAGTAATGGGCAATTATAAGCCTTTGGTCAAAGGGAATCATTAGAAGAGCTTAATGCCTTTGGGAGGAGACTCAGTGGATTTGGGTCTGCTTTCTGCATGAGAAATATGTAAAGTGAGAGGCTGGCTTAAGTGGCCTGTGGCTGCAGAGATGGCTACTGTTTAGAAAATAATTGCACTCAAAGAATTACTTGGGTCAGAGAATGTGGGAGTTTTCCCTGACCTTCTTTTAAAACAGGTCTTAACTAAGAGGACCATCTGGAAGAATGAATGAATGGACTGTGGCAGAGAGAAGCTGATGGTACTGTTGGATTCCTAGAGGCTAAGACAGAAGAGTAGAGATGTGATCCTCTATAACAAAATAATAACAGGTGGGAGATCCTCAGACATTGAGTCTACAAAGAACTCATAAGTGAACTTCAGAAGAGACGAATTAGAATTCAACACTTAACCAAGCTCAAAAAGCACTGATGCTAGATCACCCCACAGTACCAAACATGAATATCCCTTTGTCCCTTTGCTTTCCTTCTATTCCCCTTCTTTTCTAGATGTTATAAATCAGTTAGAAAAATGTCATAAATCAGTAGCAATATTGACTCTAAAGAACCAAACAGGGAAGGCAATGGCTTGGAGTAAGGTAGGCATATATGCCCACATTTGGGAATATTTAACCTAACAAGTAGAATTACCTGTGTAAAAGTTATTTATCTAAAAGTGCCATCAGCTGAAACCGGTTTGGCTCAGTGGATAGAGCGTCGGCCTGCGGACTGAAAGGTCCCAGGTTGGATTCCGGTCAAGGGCATGTGCCTGGGTTGCGGGCACATCCCCAGTAGGGGATGTGCAGGAGGCAGCTGATCGATGTTTCTCTCTCATCGATGTTTCTAACTCTCTATCTCTCTCCCTTTCTCTCTGTAGAAAATCAATAAAATATATTAAAAAAAAATAAAAATAAATAAAAGTGCCATCAAAATAAAGAGTAAAGTTTAAACATGCACACAGCATTTTTATTTATTAAAACTCACGGTCTGGCATATTTCACAGAACTGGAAAAAGTAATCCAAAAATTTATATGGAACCACAAAAGACCCCGAAATAACCGTAGCAATATTGAGATAGAAGAACAAAGTTGGAGGTATAATGCTACCTTATATCAAACTATACAACAAGGCCATAATAATCCAAACAGCACGGTACTGGAATGAAAACAGACATATAAATCAATGGAACAGAATAGAGGGCCCAGAAATAAACCCACACCTATATAGTTACTTAATATTTGCCAAAGGAGGGAAAACCATACAATGGGGTAAAGACAGTCTACTCAATAAATGGTGTTGGGAAAATTGGACAAATACATGCAAAAAAAAAATGAAACTAAATCACCTTCTTACACCATATACAAGAATAAACTCAAAATGGATTAAAGACTTCGAAGTAAGACCTGAAACCATAAAAGTCATAGACAAAAATATAGGCAGTAAAATCTTGGACATACCTCATGCAGTATTTTTTCTGACATATTTCCTCGGGCAAGGGAAACAAAAGAAAAAAAATAAACAAATGGGACTACATCAAACTAAAAAGTTTCTGCACAGCAATGGAAACTATCAACAAAATGAAAAGACAATCTACTGAATGGAATAAGATATTTGCCAATGATACATCTGATAAGGGATTAATATGCAAAATTTATAAAAAACTTAGACAGCTTAGCAAAAAAGAAAAGAAAAAAGAAAAAGCATAACCCAATTAAAAAAGTTGGCAGAAGGCCTGAATAAACATTTCTCTGAGGAAGACATACAGAGGGCCAATCAACATATGAAAAGTTGCTCAACATTATTAATCATCAGATAAATGCAAACCAAAACCACAATGACATACTACCTCACATCTGGCAGAATGACTATTATCAATAAATCAACGAAAAACAAGGGTTGACAAGGATGTGGAGGAAAGGGAACCCTTGTGCGCTGTTGGTGGGAATGCAGATTGGTGCAACCACTGTGGGAAATAGTATAGAGGTTCCTCAAAAAGATTAAAAATGGAACTGCCTTATGACCCAGTGGTTCCACTTCTGGGATTATATCTGAAGAAACCCAAAACACTGATTTGAAAGAATATATACACTTTATTGTTCATGCAGCATTATTTAAAATAGCTAAGATTTGGAAGCAGTCCAAGTGCCCATTGGTAGATGGGTGGATAAAAAAGCTGTGGTACATTCACACAATGGAATACTACCCTGCCATAAAAAAGAAGAAAGTCTTATGTTTAGCAATAGTGTGGATGGACCTAGAGGTTATTGTGCCAAGTGAAATAAGCCAGAGAAAGACAGATATTATATAATTTCACTTATATGTGGACGCCAACAAACAAAATAAGCAAAATAGAAACAGACTTACAGATATAGGGAACAGACTGACAGCTGTCAGAGAGGAGGGTGGCTGGGAGACTTGGTGAAAAAGTTGAAGGGATTAAGCAGTACAAATTGGTAGTTACAGAATAACCACAGAGATGTAGATTAGAGCACAAGGAATATAATCAGTAATTTGAGATAAATAGGTATGGGACCAGGTGGGTGCTTGAAGCAACAGGGGGACCACTTTGTAAATTACATGATTTTCTAACCACTTTACTGTACATCTGAAACTAATACAGAATAATATTGAATGTGAACTGTGATTGATAAATAAGTTTTAGAAAACACTGAAGAAAAAAAGTATTTGTCAGACATATTAATTGTCCTTTAATCATTGCTAAGGCCTTGCTACCACAATGGAAAAACTTACTTTCCTTTTTTTTTTGAGAATATTTTTGTTAACACTTGGTTAACAAATAACTCAGAGTTTTAGAAAACTATTGAGAAGCATGGAAACCCAAGCAATAAAACAGCTGAGTCATCCATTAGGATCCTGAAACCCTTTTGCATTTTTTTTGGCTGGAGTTCCAATTAACAAAGTATGATGACTAATCACAATAATTCTGTTTTCGTTAAATCTAGTACTCCTAGGATAGCATCTTTTAGAAGCTTCCTGTAGTGCTTTTCTATAATATTTGGAAGTCTCAATATTGTTTTTTTTTCCTGAGAAGAAGCTTCCTTGAAATACCATGTTAACCTCATTCAGTGCCAACACCCAGCTCACCTTAAGGACAATCCATAACTTATTCTGGCCACGATCAAGTTGCTTGGTGTTTCCGTGAATATGCAGCCTCCTGGCCTGGGAGCAATCAAGCAGAGAATTATCAGGACATTGAAAGATTAACATCATCAGTTACCTGCTGTGACCATCAGCTTTCTGTATATTAATAAGGAAAAAATGGCCTGCTGATTGTCATTTAAATTGCATAAAGATGTATTTGTCTTTTGGAACTCCCAGGCATTTAAATGTGATATAAGATCAAAAATCATTAAAGGAGAAGAGTTGTTCCAGCAAACATCTCCCAAGAGGCTAAAGTATGACACTTGCGCAGTGGAGAAGATGAGGACATTTTGTGCCTAATCATTTTCAATATGCAACCCAATTTAATTCAACAAATGTTCATTGTGAGCTTACTATGGCCAAAATACTAGGTTAGTCCCTGCGGGGGTGGGGGAGGAGGGACATGGGGACTGTGAATCTCAAGAGTCAGTCATTAAAATCAACGTGTGAGGAAACATAACCCAAGGCAGACTATAATGTATGATGCAAAAAAGAACCTGAAAAGACCATATTATGTCAGAGCAAGTAGGAAAGCCTCTGTGGAAAGGTAGAAAATCTGAGTAGGCTTTTTATTTTTTTAATATATTTGTATTGATTTTAGAGAGGAAGAGGAAGGATGAGGGATAGAGAGATAGAAACATCGATGAGAGAGACACATGGATTAGTTGCTTCCTGCATGCTCCCCACTGGGGATTGAGCCTGCAACCTGGGCATGTGCCCTGATCTCTTGGTTGATGCTCAACCACTGAGCAACACCAGCTGGGCCTGAGTAGGCTTTTTAAAAAGTGAAAATGGCACCCTAACCGGTTTGGCTCAGTGGATTGAGCATCGGCCTGTGGACTTAAGGGTCCCAGGTTCGATTCCAGTCAAGTGCATGTACTTTGGTTGCGGGCAGATTCCCAACATGGGGTGTGCAGGAGGCAGCTGATAAATGTTTTTCTCTCATCGATGTTTCTAACTCTCTATCCCTCTCCCTTCCTCTCTGTAAAAAATCAATAAAATATATATGTTTTTTAAAAAGTGAAAATGGGAAGAAGAAAATTATAAGTTGAAATAAGTATAATATCAAAAGTATGAGAATAAGTGTGGCAAATGCTAAAGGTGTTCCCACCAAATCCTATGGGCACATACCTTTCCAGCACACACTGGCATCTTCCTACTGCCAGGTCTGCAATTCTCCTGAGCTTTCTTTGGCCCTGGGGCATGACCAGTGAACATGCAGGACAGACTGGAGGGATCAGGGAGTTGAGCCCCTGAGAGCAGCTCCAATCAGTGACAAATAGGGACTTCCTCACTCCTCTCGTGGGACAACTCCAAGAGGCATTCTTAGTCCCCCTGAGTGGTGGAAGCTCATTAAGTTAACCTACTTTGAGTTTCTTCTATTTCCTGCCTCCTCCACTCTCCTGACTGGTCACTTCCCAAATAAACTACAGTGATGTACCAGGATACATTCTGAAAAACGCCTCATTAGGTGGTTTGGATGTTATAGAGTGCATTTACACAAACCGGGTGGTACAGCCTACTGCACACCTAGTCTATATGGCACAGTCTATTGCTCCTAGACTGCAGACCTATATAGCATGTTACAGCACCGGACACTGTAGGGAATTGTAACACAATGGTGAATATCTGTGTATCTGAACATAGGAAAACACAGTAAAAATATGACTGTACTTGCACTCAAATCCTTATAACAAATTCTGCTTCTTAGGAACCCAACCTAAGACAGAGGACAAGCACAAGGAAAGTTAAATAACCAGCAAACCGTCCAGCTTGCTTAAAGCAGACAGGGTGTAGAGGACAAATAAGAATGGAAACAGTCAAGTTTTGTGTTTTTTACTCTGTGCCAGCAATTGTGTAAAGCACTTAACATATTCTCTTCTATTTAATAATCAGAAAACTCCTACAAGTTAGGGATTACTCTAAATCAGAGGCACAGAGAGGTTAAGTTGCTGAAGGTCACACATATGTCAGGCGGGGAAAGGAGGATTCAACTTCAGTTCTCTCAGACACAGAAACTAGACTTTGAACCCGATGCCCCTTGGCCTCCCTAACATCACCAAAGGTATTGGATACCACTGGAGAGTTTCTACTCACCTGGGGAGCACTGAGCAGCCACGGAGGTTTGAGAGACAACAGAGGAACAAGAGAGGGGATGCCCTGGGTTGGTTGGTGACTCTAACAAGAGAGAGAGGAGTGTTAATACTTGAGCAAAGTCATGGTTTGGAAACATCAAGAGGCATTCCAGTAATCCAAGGCTCTACCCAAACACCCCCGTGTATCTGTCATCCATGTGTGGCCAATGTTTGGGGAGTTTTAAAATTGGAATTAAGGTTCCAATTCAGTAGTCAGACAAACCTCGTTCAGAGTCCTGGCCCCACTGTTTCTGTCCCTGAGATTCTGAGTGAGGTACATCCAATCTCTAAGCCTCAAATTGTTATTTGTAACGTATTTCACAGCGTTGTGAGGATTAGCAGAACTAACACATTTAGAGGACTTTGCCTTTCGCCTGGCATGTCCAGTGTATGTTAGCAGTGCTACTGAAGCCAGGAGCTGTCTTATGCACATAGGGTGACACTTTTTCAGGTCTCACAAAATGTTGCCTCTTCACCAGCTTCCACAAAATTCAAGTATATCAAGTGTGTTGTTGCTTTATGGAAGATTTGTGGGGCTAACATACAGAATGAATATAGACAGGAATTCTTGGCAACTTGGGGCCTAATAAGACCCTTTCTCATTCAGCTGTCAGTGTCTTGTAAAACTGCCCGACGGGAGCACAGTGGCAGTAGGTTAACGCTGGGAATGCTCCCTGACATGTGGGTGTTGAGGCCCACTTTCCTCCTGCTCCGGAAGAAGCTTTAATGGAAGCCCCACTGAGGGCCGAGTTCACGGGTGCTGCTGCTGCACTGTGGCATGGACAGCACTGTACAGAAGTCAGAAAGGACATGTTTAGTTATTAAAAGATAAGCTTCCAGAATAATCCACAGGTTAAGGATGCCAGCTCCAGGTGGCTTGGATTTTTACCTATTAACACTTATTCTTCTGTAAAAACCTTTATCTTCATATAATGCCATTTTTTTGTGTGTAAGGTAAAATTTGGAACACAGTGTTTCTCCAAATTATTATCTATATACTTGTGGGTATTTCTCATTGCAGTGCAATTCGAGTAGGCACAAAGGTTGTTTTGCACTTAATCTCATCCTTGTGCTTGGTTTTACAGAGGAATCCAGTGAAATGCAAGCCACATTTCCTGCTTCAGAAGCTTATGGTTTCACCAGAGAGAGGCAAAGAAAGAACTAGCATGTGTTTAATGCCGAGTAAAAGGATATGGCTGTGGGTGGGGACGTTCTCAAGAAGAGGGAGTTGCAACTTGAGCTTGAGGGTGTAAGGTGGTTGTGATTTAGGTGAGAGCTGACGATGACGTTCCTGGAGCAAGGAGCAACATGGACAAAGATGGAAGAAAGAACTAGAAAGATCTGTGTAGCTGACAGTGAGCCTATTGGCCTGGCAGGGGTGGGAATCATTAAAGGTGGATTTGGGAAAGGAAAGTGGAGTCAGACTGGGTAGGGCTTTGGCTGCCCAGGGGAGGCAACGTCCTCCAAACATTGTTCCAAGTTACCATCTTCTCACACTGATGCAGCAGGATCTTAACGGGTTCCCGGAACCCAGTCTGTAGTGTTTACAACAAGTGACGTGATATTAAAAACAAACAAACACTGAGCTAACTCTGGCACCTCCCTGCTAAAATCCTTTCCTAGTTTCTCTTTGCTGTTGGGAGAAAGACAAAGGCTTTAACACGGCCCAAGAGGCTCTTCTGATCCAGTTTCTACTGATCTCCACAGCTTCATCCCACCTTCTTTACGCTTTCTTCAGCTCTCCCCTTTGCACACCCTCCCCTCCTGCTGTTTGTGCAGCCACCCTGGCCCTGATTCGGTTCCCCAGTGATCCCTCCCACCCACAGAAGCCTTTGCTTGTGCTAGTTCCTCTGCCCAGAAGGCGCTTTCCCTCCACCTCTGTCTTTGACCTAATTAACCGCTCTTTATCTTACACACTGCAGCTCACATAGGACTTTCTAGGGGAAGCTTTCCCCAACTCCCTAGACTATTATAGGCTCATAAAACACCCTGTGCCTCTTCCTCAAAAGATAGAGTCTCAGCTTGTGCCTACCTATTTATTTGTGTGACTATTTTAATGCCACTTGCTCCTACTGGACTGTAGGCACAGAGAGGAAAGGAAACACAACACATCTGTTTACTCACCATTGCATTTCCTGCAAGGTGCCTGGCAAAGAGTTCACAAAGATCCTTTGAATTAATGGATGGTTGAACGAATAGATCGGTGAACAAAAAATAAGAAATTTACTCACAAGAATTTGGGTCATATTTGATATCTACTTTCTCATTATTATCTAGTTTATTTGAGGAATATTAGTTGCTTGTTTTATTTAAAAGCTTCTTATGTCTCTCTTCATACAGATAGCTTATTTTTGGAACTACTATTCATGAGTTAGGAAACCAATTCTTCACCCACCCTTATCTATTATTCCTCTGAGTCTGGTTTGTTTTAAAAATGAAGAGAGAAAAATAGACACTGCAATTTTGTGATTTGGTTTACATTTCAGTTTTTTTTTTTCTCTTAGTCTGAACATTGTAAATGGTTTGAAAAAACACACAAACTTTTGCATTTATAATGATATTTTTATCAACAAGATTTCTAAGAGCTGTAAAAAATACTTACAGTAGCATTTGAAACGACAAAAATACATATATGCACATGAAAGTGCCTTTAATATATAGAGGCTTTGAACAGGTTCACAATACAGCAGCAACAATTTAAAATGCAAATTGAAGGTTTTAATTAAACCCTCTAAATTGACTAATCCTGAATTCCTTCAAGAGACACCCTTCATTCTAAACCCAAATAATATTAATATCTCTTCAAAGAATACAAGAACTTAGGTCTGGTTTGAAAACTTAAGGATTTGAAACATTTGCAAATAAAAAAGGGCAGCATAACATTTACTCTGCTTTTCCCAAATTCTTGAAAAATGTAATTGGATCTTTAGCCCTACATTTTTTCTAATCCTATATAATAAAAGGCTAATATGCAAATTGTCCCCTCGACCAGGAGTTTGACCAGGGGGCGGAACCAGCTGACCAACTACCTGCAGCCACTCCCCCCAGCTGGCCCTGTCCCTGATAGGCATCCCCCACCTCTATTGGGGGCAGGGCCAACCTGCCAACTTCCTGGGTCCCCTTCTCCCAACCGGTCTGGCCCTATCGGCCCAATTGGGACAGGCCAGCTGGACTCCACTGTGCACGAATTTGTGCACTGGGCCTCTGGTATATACATATAAAGCTATACATTTTTTTCAAGCACAAGTTTTAGCTGCACCCTGTGAATTTTGATATGCCATATTTTAGTTATTTTCACTTCAAAACATTTTCTAATTTCCATTGGAATTTCTTTCTTTGACCCCTGGGCTCTTTTAAAATGCATTGCTCAGTTTTCAAACATTTAGCCATTTTCAAGTTACCTTTTTAAAAAGTTTTTATTGATTTCAGCTTTAATTCCACTGTGGTAAGAGGACATTCTCTGTATGATTTCAGTCCTATGCAATTTGTTAAGACTAGTTGCATGGTCTATAAGCAAAATTTTACAACCTTTGTAAATGTTCTGTGGCAATTGAAATGCATATTTTTAAGTGTGTAGAGTATTATACATATGCCAATTATATCAAGTTTGTTAGTAGTGTTACTCAAATCTTTTATATACTTTCTGATTTAATTTAGTCTGTTTTATCAATTACTGAGGAATGGTTACTAAAATTTCCAACTATGCTTGTGTATTTGTCAAATTCTCTTATTAATTCTATCAGTTTTTAGTTAATGTATTTGATGTTATGCTATTAGTGCACACATATTAATTATTTTTGCATCTTCTGGTAATGTTGGCACTTCCATCATTAAATGTATCACCGTTCTTTAATCTTTCTTTTAGTGATTTTAACATAGTTATATTATGATTTATTATTTTGTGGAAGGGTCATTTAAAATGGTCTTTCTATTTTCATTCTTTTTACTTTCAACTTGTCTTATCCTATATAATAAAAGCCTAATATGCTAAGTGTCCGGGTGTCCAGTCAGCCATTCAACCAATCAAAGTGTAATATGCTAATGATATGCTAAGATCACTCAACTGCTAGCTATGACGTGCACTGACCACCAGGGGACAGACAGTCAACTTGTCGACCAGTCACTATGATGTTCACTGACCACCGGGGGGCAGATGCTCCAACCGGTAGATTAGCTTACTGTTGGGATCCAGCCGATCAGGACTGAGCAAGATGGGCTGGACACACCCTGGAGCCCTCCCATGGTCCCTCCCCAGCTGGCCAACCTCCTGCATCCTTCCCAAGCCCCGATTGTGCACTGGTGGGGTCCCTCGGCCTGGCCTGTGCCCTCTCGCAATCTGGGACCCCTCAGGGGATGTTGGAGAGAGGGTTTTGGCCTGATGGCGGAACGACTGGCCACTATGACGTGCACTGACCACCAGGGGGCAGACACTCAATGCAGGAGCTGCCCCCTGGTGGTCAGTGTGCTCCCACAGGGAGAGCGCCGCTTAGCCAGAAGCCAGGCTCATGGCTGGCAAGCACAGTGGCAGTGCTAAGCCATCAGTTGGACATCCCCCGAGGGCTTCAGGACTGCAACAGGGTGCAGGCCAGGCTGACGCCCACCCCCCAGTGCACAAATTTTGTGCACCAGGCCTCTAGTAGTAAATGTGTCTCTTCTAAGTAGTGTATAGGTGTGTGTTTTTAATTTGTTTTTACAGTGTTTTTTAATTAGATTATTTGGTCTGTTTACATTTAATGTGTTTGTTGGTATATTTGAGTTTTCTCTTTGTACTACCTGATATTCATTCTCCTTTGTAGTCATCTTTGGGTCAATGTAGTATTTTTTATATTTTTCTATGTCTTTCACTGTATTTTTTTTAACACATATATATTTTTATCATTCATTTAGTGGTTACACTAGAGATTATAATATGCATTTCTAGCTTTTGTTTTGTTAGCATTACCTCTAAATTAGTATTTAAAATTTCCTAACAATGCAAGGATGTTAAAACACTTGAACTCCATTTATGTCCTTTTTTCTTTTTATGTAATTCTTTTTAAAAAAATATATATTTTATTGATTTTTTACAGAGAGGAAGGGAGAGGGATAGAGAGTTAGAAACATCGATGAGAGAGAAACATCCATCAGCTGCCTCTTGCACACCCCCTACTGAGGATGTGCCCACAACCAAGGTACATGCCCTTGACTAGAATCGAACCCGGGACCCTTCAGTCCACAGGCCGACACTCTATCCACTGAGCCAAACTGGTTAGGGCCTTTTTATGTAATTCTTGATGTGCATTTCAATCATATATATATATGTGTGTGTGTGTGTGTGTGTGTGTGTGTTTGAATCAGACAAAACTTGTTTTAATTCTGAACTCTGCCATTTATTAGGTACTTGACTTATTTAGCCTTTCAAAACCCATATCTTTATCTAGAATGGTCAATAGATGTTGTAATAATTATTTAATAATATAGTGTAATAATTAAATGAGTATGAAAGTATTGCGCTTAGCACATTTTACCTTTTTTTATGATTATGAGGAATGAAAGAGAAACAACCATCTCTTTAAATGTATTTTCCTTTGGAACCTCGCCCTTTCAGAGTAGTGTCTGGGCATTTTTATTGACATTGAGCCCTTTGTTCCAGGAGACTCTTATATGCTTGTGGACACTATGCACTTTGAGTCAGGATAGCACATGATTCTGCAGAAACAAAACAAAATAATAGGCAAATGGCAGAAATGTCGACACCCTTGAATGGCAGGTCAAGGCTGGTCCATTTTACAAATGACAATGCAGTACAGTGTGGTGGTTAAAAATGTGGAAACTGGAGACGGCCTGCCTAAGTTGAATCACCTCTACCAATAGCCAACCGTAAAACTTCAGGTAAGTTATTTTACTCCACCTCTTATATTCCAGTTTCTACATGTGAAACAGTGATAGTATTAGAATTGTGCATATTAAAAAATCTAGTGGCTATAAAGTCACAGAACATTGTCTGGTATATAGTAAGCATTCAATTAAGATTAGTTACTATGTAACTTTGATTTTACATAAAATAGCACAGTACAGCAAGGTCTAGTCTAAGTTTAAATAGGGAGCAGATGAAAGAATGAGATTTTCTAGTCTTTATATTTTTGTAGTATGTGAAGACAATTTTTGCATGCTTGCTCTTTGTAGTATCTTCATTAGAGACCAGAAGAAACTTACCTCCCAGTATCCCAATTAAACAAGAAAAATTTCTAGTTAGAGTTCATTATTGTCAATTATTTTGTTTTTGTTAATAACAAAAAAAATCAATAACCTCATGGGGAGAGTGGGGATAATTGTCCACATCACTATGAATACTCCTCCTGTTTTGGTTCATCCCTTTAAGGCTGGAAATGGGGCTAGTGTTTATTGTTACTCAATATTTTCTTTTTTTAAGATGTTTTTATTGATTTCAGAGAGGGGAAGGAGAGGGAAATAGAAACATCAATGAAGAGAGATAATCATGAATCAGCTGTAAATTGAGCCTGCACCCCGGGCATGTGCCCTGACTGGGAATTGAATAGTGACCTCCTGGTTCATAAGTTAATTCTCAACCACCAAGCCACACCAGCCAGGATACATATATATTTTTGAAATGGGAAGTTTAATGAGTTTTGACAAATGTATACATTTTTATAACCGCCACCACAATCAATATATATTACATCTCTGTGAGGCCTCTTCCCAAATTCTCTCATGTCACTTTATAGTTAACTAGAGGCCCGGTGCACGAAATTTGTGCAAGAGTAGGCCTTTCTTCTCCCGGCTGCCGGCACCGGCTTCCCTCTGGCACCTGGGATCCAGGCTTCCCTCTGGCCATTGGCAGGCACTGACTTTGTATGGAAGGTCATCTGGAAGGAAGTCCAGTCTAATTAGCATATTATGCTTTTATTATTATAGATAGGAACTCCATCTCCCCAATCCCTAGACCCTGGCAGCCACTGATTTTACCCTCTCATTTCAGATATTTTTTCCTTAAAATTGTGTGTAAATACCAGTAATATCTCATTTATACTCTTTTGTATCTGGCTTGTTTCATTCATATCAATTTTAAAATTAATTCATGCTATTGCATATATCAATAGTTATCTCTCTCTCTCTCATTCTCTCTCTCTCTCTCTCTCTCTCTCTCTCTCTCTCTCTCTCTCTCTCTCTCTGTAGTATTTCATACTATGAATGTACTATAACCTTTTCATCCATTTATCTGTTTAAGGGCATATGGGTTGTTTTCAGTTTGAGAATATTATGAATAAAGTTGCTATGAACGTTTGTTTATAAGTTCTTTTGCTATTGTGTTTTTCCCCACTGACTTTTACATAAATTTATATATGCTTGAAATTCCTCATAGATGTATAAGAGGAGATAAACATGATAGAGTTACAACTCCCTTGCTCTGGTTGTTTTAGCACTTTTTCTGTTTCTAAAGATGGCATGATGTTATCCCTTAGGTATTGGGAATGTGGCAGTGTGCAATTTGTTTGGTAGTTACTGTGTTAGTTACCCAGGACACATGGGAGCGGCTAAGTATTTTTGGTGGTTGTTTTACTTCTTTTTTACTCATCTCCCTCCTCTGTGACATAGTTGGTAATGTCATGCCTGAGTGGAGGGAGGAGGGTGGACTGTACTCAGTGCTTCCTTGAAGATCACATTTTAATATTTCTCACCAGGAGATTTTTCTGCTCTTCCTCTCTTCTGTACTCAGCTTTAGCTTCTATTACAAGCTTTTCCTTATTGATCCCTTGGTGTTTCTTTAGCCATTAGCCTCCGCAGTAAAGCTCTACTGGGAAAAGAGGCCAGAAGAATCAGCTGTCACAGTGTAGAATCACACATTTCAAACCTTTGTTTTTACCTTGACACACAGAATATGTGAGATCAGACTATAGTCCACATAAGAAATGGGAATCAATGGATCAATGACTTACTTGCTCTCCATATTCTGGTGAAATTCCAACCTTTTCTCAAACTCGGGTTCCGTTCATTTAGTTCCTTTGTGCCTTTATCATCACTGGGGTTCTGAGCTTCTGGCGGTCATGTCACCCTGAAATGCCTCCCCTCAGTATTTGAAATCGCAGACACAGTGATGTTCTTGGAAAGCATTCAGACCTTCTGGAAAATAAACCCTGAGAAAGACCGGCAGACAGAGCCGCGTTCAGACTTTCAGTTGTTGGTTAGGAGAGAGTCTGAGCATTCAGACAAGTGTATCACAGCAAGGTAGTAATTACTGAGCTCAACAGCCCATTGTTGGAATATTAAATTAAGGCCAAATACGATACCTAACCAAACTGCCTCTAAAGTACAGTGACTCACAGGCCTAATTGGTGTGAGAATCAAATAAATATTATGGAACTTCTTTAAGGGGAAGAGATTCCTTTGAATTTAAGTTTAATTTAATGGAATTTATTGAACCTCTTCAGAATTTTCCATAAATTGTCCAATAAAAAACATGAAGTCTTGAACAAGTTTAAATCATCTTTTAAAAACAGATGGTGAAACTCTTTCCCTTCCTGCCTACCACATGAGACAGGGAATGTAGTGCTGTAAATTCCTCTATAATTTTAGCTCTGAGACCTGGGTCTGGGGGAAAATGTCTAGGTAAAGAGTCCAAGCTGGCACCGAGCTGCCCAAAGCATACAAGGAGGTGGGCTTTTAGAGTTCTTACAGGGGTGCAGTTGAATGATGGGACTTTATTATAACTTATTAAACACATCGGTCCCAGAATAAATCTTCATTCAGTCAGCCTGTGATTTTGTTTTCCTTATGACAGAGTGTTGGTTTGGTGCTTCCTTTTTTTTTATTTTACTTACAGGTTGCTCTCTGGTATGCAAGGTCAGTGTAGAAGCGTTTTTAAACCTATTAGACAATCCTGATGACTTCTGCCACTACAACTAGATCC
The DNA here is from genome assembly GCF_964212035.1 of Myotis nattereri. NCBI lineage: Eukaryota > Metazoa > Chordata > Mammalia > Chiroptera > Vespertilionidae > Myotis > Myotis nattereri. The sequence goes on along the minus strand of NC_138082.1, from coordinate 63,416,793 downwards.
CTTGAGAGGATTAGTAGAGGTCCTAGCATGACAAGAAGCAGACCATACGGAGTATTTGGCATCACAGAAAAGAATTTGAATTTCTTCTCTGCTACATCTAGAGGTATATGTTTTTGATTAAATTGTTAGCATGTCTCACTTTAAATGAGAGGATAAAAATATTTTACTTAAAGAAATGTTGTGTGATTAAAAGAAATAATGTATGCAAAGAGTTAGTGAGATGGTAACTGCTCAAAATAGCTTACTTCTGCCACTCTATTTTTTCGAAGGCCACTTTCTAGCCTTTTCCTCTATGAAAATTATTTCTTTAGATTGAATGTGCCTCTAAGTACATTCCAGAGGCAAATCTTTTTGCAAAAAGGTAATATCATTATAGGTCTTGTAATTTTACAACTTCTATGTGCAAGGCACAACCCTCAAAACTACAAATCATGCCCTAGCCAGTTTGGCTCAGTGGATAGAGTGTTGGCCCTCAGATTGAAAGGTCCATCAATGTGTCTCTCTCACATCGATGTTTCTCTCTCTGTGTCTTTCCCCCTCTCTTCCACTCTCTCTAAAAAATCAATGGAAAAATATCCTTGGTGGGGATTAACAACAACAATAGAAACTATAAGTCAGTCCTAAGCAGATTGGCTCAGTGGATAGACCGTTGGCCTGTGGACTGAAGGGTACCAGGTTCAATTCATGGTCAAAGGCATGTACCATGGTTGTGGGCACATCCCCAATAAGGGGTGTGCAGAAGGCAGCTGATCAATGTTTCTCTCTCATCGATGTTTCTAACTCTCTATCCCTCTCCCTTCCTCTCTGTAAAAAATCAATAAAATATTTTAAAAAATAAAAACAATAAAAACTATAAGTCATATGCTCTGACTGGTGTGCCTAAATGGTTAGAGCACTGGCCCTCACACTGATGAGTCTCAGGTTCAATTCTGGATCAAGGACATGTACCTGGATTGCAGGTTTGATCCCAGGTCATTTCAGGGCATGTGTCGGAGGCAACTGATCAGTGTGTCTCTCTCACATCCATGTTTCTCTGTTTGTCTCTCTCCCTCCCTTTCTCCCTTCCACTTTCTCTAAAAATTAATGGGAAAAATATCCTAAGGTGAGGATTAACAACAACAACAAAAGAACCCAACTAAACAAATATCAACAAAAACTACAAGTCATATGAAATGGCAAGACAATATGAAAGAAAATAGAAAAAAATCAGGCAACAGAAAGATATATACTGTCTTTAAATAGTGAAATAATCAGATGTAACACTTAAAATAACTATTTTTAATGAATTCTAGTAGATAAAAGACAAGGTTAAGGATTTTATGGAGCCTGATTTATTATTACAATTCCAAAACAGGTTGTAAAATTGTAAAAATAAAATATCTGAAATCGTGAACTCATGTGGGAATAAAAACAAATTAGATACAGCAGTAGAAGAAAATAGTAGCTGAAAGATAGACCAGAATAAGATGATCTAGAATGAAACCCAGAGAAGAAAAAGAATATAGAAGATAGAAGAGAGAAACAAAAACATAGAGTATACAATAAGAAGGTCTCACATGCATCCAACAGGAATCATAGAAAAAGAGAGAAAATAGTGCACATGCAATGAAGTAAGGCCTAAGAATTTTCCAAAACAAATTAAATACATCAATCCTTAATTTTAACTCTATACATTATATCCCTTGGCATTATCTGGTTTCCTGGGTCGCCATCGAGGGGCCATCCTATATAATAAAAGGTTAATATGCAAATCGACCGAACGGCAGAATGACCAGTCGCTATGACATGCACTGACCACTAGGGGACAGATGCTCAATGCAAGGGGTGCCCCCTGGTGGTCAGTGTGCCTTTACAGGGGGAGTGCCGCTTAACCAGAAGCAGAGCTCATGGCTGGTGAGCACAGCGGCACTGGCGGAAGCCCCTCCTGCTTCTGCAGCAGTGCTCAGTATGACTGCTGACGGGCCTAAACCATCGGTCAGACATCCCCCAAGGGCTCCTGGACTGCGGGAGGGCGCAGCCTGTTGAGGGACCACCCCACTCCTGAGTGCACGAATTTTGTGCACCGGGCCTCTAGTATAATATAATTTATTAGTGCTGGAGAATTAGCTGCTCATGAGTGGGACTTAGAACAATAAGAAATGGGAAGTATATGGTAAGATAAATCTCCCCTCTGTTCTTTCCTCGACGGAACACTCCTAGGTGTGGTTCATTTTTGCAACCCTTGTAAAGAAGTTACATACCAGAAAGTAAACTCAGCTACCGAGCACTCTATTATGTCTCTTGCAGCTTGCTGTAATAGCCAGTATGGTAACGTAATTCATTACATTCCTTATGTATTTTCTTTCATGATTTCCCTTTTCTTTTATATCCATACCACCCTGGTTTTGTACATCTCAATGTAATGGCATTTTAATCCATGTCACGTTGTCTGCTTTCTCGAGGACCTAAGCTGAGGAACTCTATGAACCATAGGGAGTATAGATATAGATATAGATATAGATATAGATATAGATATAGATAAATAGATATATAGATATATAGATATATAGATATACCTAAGTACATCATAGTATAAGTTCTGGAAACCAGGAAAATATATTAAAAAAATAAAGACAGATTACCTTCAAAAGACCCACATTGTTACTTAAAACAGACTATGCAACAGAAACAATGGAAGCCAAAATACAATTAAATATCTTTTACCTTGCTGAAAGGAAATACGTAACAACCTAGGCTTTTATGAACAGCAGCAAAATAGAATTCTTTATGGACAAAAGTGAAATAAACATATTTTAGAAAACAACAGTAAGAAAATTAATCAATGACAGACCAACATTAAAGAAAATATAAAAGTTTATTTTCAGGTAGAAGAAACATGATCCTACATAGAAGTTTGGAAGTGGAAGAAAAAATAAAGAGCAAAAAATTTGGTATCTATGTGGGCAAATTGCCTTAGCTGGTTTGGCTCAGTGGATAGAATGTCAGCCTTTGGACCTAGGGTCCAGGGTTGAATTCTGGTCAAGGGTATCGGGTGAGGATTTAAAAAAAAATATCTAGACAAATCTATATAACTTGTCTGTATAAAACACTATGTAATTACTATTTATAAAGTAATGATAATAATATTTTGGTGATTTAAAATAGATATAAAATTTAAAATAGATTCTGGATAAATGGCAATAAAGTTTTCTATTGACTTTACATTGTCCAGGAATAGGGCAAAAGTACTTATTTTACTCTATAAAATAATGGATGTATATTATAATCCTTTGAATCACTACTAAAATAATAGTAAACTAAGAAATATGGAGTATGATGGAAGAAACAATAAGAAGATTTCAATATAAACAAAGGAAAGCTAGGAGAGGAAAATGTTACAGAACCTGTTTGGAAACAAAGAAAGTTTTATAAATGATAGTAGATTTTATCTGTTTAATAGTGGTCTTATGTAGGTAAATGAGTTCAATGCTCCAATTAAAATACAAAGATTGTTAAATAGATAAAACAAAAGCACTCCAACCATAAGCTATTTGTAAGAAATGCCTCTCAAATATAAGAGTGCAGATAAATGAAAACTATTGAAAAAGAAATACTGAAAATCATTAACCAAATACCATATTTTAGTTTTATAGACTAAAAACATTTCCAGAGAGAAAGCATATCATGATTAGTAGTAATAAATGTTTGACCTCACCCAGAAGGTGTAATAATTATAATTTATATTTTAAAGTATAGCCTCAAATGTATAAAATAAACGCTGACAGAAATAAAAGGAGACATAGCCACGTATGCATCATAGTGGAATATTTTAAGATCCTGCTCTTGATAATTAACAAATTAAATGGATAAAATTAAGTTGTTTAAATAAGTCATGAATCAAGAAAATATTAAAAATGGAAATTATGAATCTTTTTAATTAAGTGATAATAAAAGAACATCTAAATATTATGAGATGTAGGTAAAACATAATTAAAGAGAAATTATAGTCTTAAATGGACTTCTTGAAAAAGAGAATAAAACCTGCAAAGTAATAAGTTAAGTATCTATTGCTAAAAGTTAGGAAATGTATAGCAAATTAAGTCTCAGAAAATGTGAAGGAAGAAAATAATAAAAAGCAGAAGTTGTACACCGAATCAAACATACATTAGAGAGAATTTACAAAGAATAGACTGATGCTTTGAGAAGATTAATAAAATTGACAACACTGATCAAAATCATATGTATAGGAAAAGTCTGGAAAAAAAAGAGAGGGAAGGTACAAAAATCCCAGAAAAAATAATAGGCACAAATAAACAATATCAGAAATAAAAATGGACATTATTAAATATTCTGTCTACATTAAAAATAAAATAGCTATATACATAAAACCCTAATATGAAATTGACCAAATGGCAGATCAACAAGAATGACCAGAATGACCAGTCACTATGATGTGCACTGACCACCCCAAACACCATCGGGACTTGCCGGCCAACCTTGTGGTTCCTCTCCCTGGCCAGCAGGCCCGGATTACCTGATGGGGAATGGCGGAAGGCAGGGTGGCAGCGAACTAGGGCAGCATCAGGCCAAGGTTGGTGAGGGTGGGGCCAGCTGCTGGCAGTCGGGGGAAGTCCGGGTACTGGCAGCTGGAGGGAAGCCCAGGTCCTGGGTGCTGGTAGCCAGAGGGAATCCCAGGTCCCAGGTGCCGGCAGCTGGAAGGAAGCTGGTGCCGGCAGCTGGGGGAAGGAAGGCCTACCCTTGCATGAATTTCATGCACTGGGCCTCTAATAAAATATAAAACTATTGTTAAGAACAATTAGATGCCAATATACTTAAAATAAAATGAAATGAACATATTCCTAGAAAATTATAACTTACTGAAATTGACACAAAAGATAAAATGTGTGTAAATGCTATAAATATTAAATATATTGACTCTTTAAAGCCTTCCTTACATAAGAAAGGGTATGCTTTTATTGACTTTAGAGAGAGAAGAAGGGAGAGGGAGAGAAAAAAAATCAATGTGAAAGAGAAACATTGATCTGTTGCCTCCCACACAGGCCCAATGGAGGGATCAGACCCAAAACCTGTGATTGTTTCATGACCAGGAATCAAACCCACAACCTTTTGGGGTACAGGACGACACCCCAACCAACTGAGTCGCATGGGCCAGGGCTCTACCAAATATTTTTAACAAGAAATAAAAAAGCGTATATTGAATAGGAATATAAATTGTACAGCCACTTGGAAAACTACTGTTTGTTATTTTCCACTTATGACCCATCAATTCTATTCTTAGATCAATAAACAGCTTGTGACATCAAGTGACATGTAGCAAAGTGTTAATAGTAGCACGACTCTTAAAATCCCCAACCGAAAATAACTCAGATATCAATCAACAGTAGATTAGATCAAGAAACTGTGGAATATTAGTACAAAGAAATGTTAGGCAGGATTGAAAATAAATGAATTATAGCTATTTATAGCAAACAACATGCATACATTTTATGAACACAATGCTGAGAGAAAAATGTCCATTATAAAGTAATACTAGTATAGACTGTATGATTTTATTTACGTAACACTCAAAACAGGCAGAATTAAATTAAACAATGTTAGAATTCAGGATAGTGAACACTTTTGAGGAGCCAGAAAGGGGAACCTTTTGTGGTGCCTACAATTTCCTGTTTCTTTGACCAGGATAGTGCTTATATTAGAATTTACTTTATGAAAATTTATTGAATGGTACCTTCATTTTTTTGCACTTTTATGCATATGTATTATAAGTCACAATAAAAAATTTAAAATACCACATTAGAAATAGTCTTAGGTGTCTTTCAAAATATACAATGGACGCTTTTTGTTTCCTTGTGGTTTCCACATTTTATTTTCTCTTTGCTTGTAATTATAATTATACAGCCAATGTGGCAACAAACAGAAATCTTTGTTAGAACTACTGACTCATGACTTACACAGATTATTTCTAATTCTCACCAGGTTTCTTCAGTTTGGAGTTATCACCGTTTCATAAGTGAGGAAAGTTAGACTCAGAAAAAGCTGAGTGATTTCCTCAGAGCATTCTATAATACAAGGTGGGGTCTGAGCGGGCTATGGAAAAGCAAAACTACGAATACACACTGAGATGAGTCAGGAAGTAATAATGCATTCCTCCGGTTCGCTATGTATGCCATGTTGCCTAAATGTACAACATGTTAAAAATAAATTGTGTATTTTTTATCTTTAGAAGTTCAGTTTGGGTCTATTTTTGAAAAAATCTTCCAGATTTCCCTAATATCAAGCTTTCCTCTGCCTTCTTGAACATATAAAGTACAATTAAAATAAATGTTTCAGTACCCTTAACTACTAATTTTATCATTGGAGTCATTGCTTGGTCAGTTTCAATTGATTGTTCTTTCTCCTCATTAAGGGTGGTATCTTCCTGCTTCTTTGAATGCCTGGTAATATTTTATTGGACTTTAGTTTCCTTTTTGGGAACTAGATATTTTTTATTCCTACTAATATTTTTGGACTTTATTCCAGAATGCAGATAAGTTGCTGGGAGGCACGATCCCTTCAAAGCTTGTGTATAAGCTCTGTTAGTCATGACCAGAGTAGCCTTTCTTCTAAGTCAGATTTTGTCCAACTACTGAGGCAAAACCCTTCTGAGGATTCTACCAGGGATGATGAGGTTTTCCTATGCTGACTGTGGGAATACAAATAAATCCCATTCCTGTGGGAGCTTCAAAGATTTCCGCCTTCTTCTTGTGGGCGGTTCTTTCCCTGGTCAGAGCCGCTTTCCTTACAGGCCTGCACTGACCACTTAGTTCAAGACTCAGGAAGGACCCTCTCCGAGAGCTGGAGCTCTCTCCCTGTGGAGCCTTTCCTCCCCCGGGCTCTTCTAGCACTAGAGATTGTAGGGTCTCTGTCTCTCTGGACTCACAACTCTGCCCTCTCAACTCGGGAAGACCTTTTGGGTCTCTGTTTTGGAAAATTTTTCCGGGCAGTAAACTAAGCTAATCAGAGGACTCACTTCTTCCATCTCCCTCTCTCAGGCATAATCATTGCGTCAGTGTCTGAAAACCATCATTTCATGTATTTTGTTGTTTCTTTTGTTGTTTGCTTTTCTGTTTGTTTGTTTCAGGCAGTCACGTAAAGCCAGTGCTTGTTATTCTATTTGGGCTGGAGGCAGACATACAATGTGTTTACTTTGGTCTAATCTCCTTCTGTTTTCTACAAGTGAAATGAATCTAACACATGTGTCTGTGTCACACTTATTGGAATGGTATCAGAACTACCTTGCGGAGAATCTGAGGTGACAAGTCATAAGGTAAAAATTGAGTGCGCATTCATGCTCAACTATTTGGATCCTGTTTACACTATTCCCTGCTACTGTGGAGTTGGGAAGCTGGTTTCAGGAAGGAGTTAATCCTTCCTCTAAGACATAGTTGATTGTCTCAACATTTTGTTTTTCTCTTCACTGCAGAAACAGGCCCATTAATCATCCTTTTGGATCGAGGTTATGCAAGGCCAAGCAGTTCCAACTTGCAAACGGATGAAGTTTGGCAAACCCAGTCCCATTTCCAGAAGAGCATCTGAGCACTGTGCACCTGCCTGTACCTTCACCTGAACTCATACTTTGCCAAGTCCACTTTGTCAATCTTCACTGGGCTGAGGGCCAGGACGAGGATGCCTTCAAACCCGAAACAAGCCTCCTTGTTTGTGGAATCCCCTACATGCACTTACTAGTACAGGTGTCACAGCGTAGACCCACGTGGCCCTTAACTGAATCTGATGGGTGAGCCCACATTTCCTTTGTTGTTTCTCTTCTCCCAGCTTCACATGCTTTCCACCCCTCCTTCAATGTCTAGTGCTTTGCCGGCTGCTTGTCTGACATTGTTCTTAGTTAAGTTGGGGTATAGCAAGTGGGGCTGGATTTATTAAGAAGAAAACTCTAGTTCCTGTTTGTATGTTACCTACTTAAAAAAAATCTTTATTGTTGAAAGTATTACATATGTTCCCTCTCCCCTCTATTTGTCTTTTTCTAGTCTGCCCCTGCTCCCACCCCCTACCCCAGGTCTTCACCACCCTACAGTCTATGTCAGTGATGGTGAACCTTTTGAGCTCGGCATGTCAGCATTTTGAAAACCCTAACTTAACTCTGGTGCCGTGTCACATATAGAAATTTTTTGATATTTGCAACCATAGTAAAACAAAGACATATTTTTGATATTTATTTTATATATTTGAATGCCATTTAACAAAGAAAAATCAACCAAAAACATGAGTTCGCATGTCACCTCTGACACGCGTGTCATAGGTTCGCCATCACTGGTCTATGTCCATGGGTTATATATATGCATATAAGTTCTTTGGTTGATCTCTTCCCTCCAACCCACCCTCTCCCACCTTCCCTCTGCAGTCTATACCTCTTAATAGGTCACCTTTACCAGGGAACACATCGCCTGAAACAAACTAAAGGGAGCATTTCTTAAACAGGCCAAGAGGCAAATACAAATCCTTCTCACATCCCATTTTATCAGAGTATCCGCCAACTCCACTCCTTCTACATCGAAGGCCAGTGTTATTCTTATCTGCAGTCTCTAAAGTCTGATCTGATATCCCACATACATTTCCTTTCTGGATCATATTTTAATTATCCACTTCTTGTGGGCTTGCTCTGTGCTTGGCTTTGAGTAAGAGGTTTCACAAGTTCTTCAGAGATCATTAAGCTTCAAAGACAACTTGGCAAAGTGTCTATATTAATCCTTGCTTTGTGGATAAGAACACTGACACTCCAAAGGTTTAGGGACTGTTGAAGTCCTCACAGTAAGCGATAGAGTCAAGAGTCTAACCTCCATCAGGTTTTTCCCACCACACACAGTTTGGGGGCAAAACTAATTAATATGAAGATTCATAGGCTGTGTGCATTAAGCAGCCCACTTCTGCTCAGCAGGCCAGTTATGAGATCATGATAGTTACAAAGCACAGGATTATATACACAGTTTGCCATTAGATACATACACAGATCAAACCACGTTGTTCATGATGCTTTGATCTTCGCAGGGAGAGGTCTTTTCTGAATCCAGAGTAAATTGTGAGGCATGCTCCCTGGAGGTGAGAAGGGAGAGAGAGAGGTGATATTAGTAAATGTTTTAAAACTAGATGTGGAAAGAATATTTGATGATGTAACACAAAGCTTTATTACATTAAAAGTGTAGTTTGACTTAGGTAAAAATATGTCAACAAGATGACTGTGTTGTTCATTAATGCATTCAGCTTCCTTATTGAGCATATTCTATTTTTCCTGCATGAAGAAATCGAAGTGCTATATTAACCTTCTCAAGTTCCACTTGCCTTTTCATATTCATTATTTTGGAAGGTGATGTTTGCTAGTGATAAAGGAAGGGGGAGGAGTAGTGTATATTTGCATGGGTTTTAGTTTAACCTCTATAGCAGTGTTCAGCTCAAGGAAATTCCTGTGGGGATATCTGTAAGAAAATGTAGGAAAATGTAGATTTATGGACAAGGCCATGTTATATTTTTCTTAAGTTGAGGTGGGAAGGTAGAAAGCCCTATAAGTATTTTCCTCTTCTACATATTACCCAGAAATTTACACAAGTAATATGTTATGAAAGTAATTCAAATGAATCAGACATATCTCAGAATGATGACACCCCACCTTCCTATCCCTAATCTGCCTGTCAACTTTGCTTTCTTCCCTAGAGGTCACCTTGCTAACAGTGTGGACTATAACATTCCAGGCATTATTTTTCCTAGCAACTCACAAACCACACACACACACACACACACACACACACACACACACACACACACCTGTTGCAACACATATCACTCGATCTGACTTCATTATTCATTAACAAGGCATCAACACAGTGTTGATTCATTCATACCTTTTACTGTAGAATCTAATTATGTATCTCTCAAAGAAAACTCTGGAGTTCTGATGATAAAAGCTCTTGGGAGATTGCCAGACAGTTCAGGCCTAGATTATTCAACCCATTTGCTTTTATAACTCAGTAGGTGATTTAACTGGTCACAGTATCTTATATAAGTTATGACATTTGTCTTGTCCTTATATCTTAGTGATTTTCTAGCCTCCATGTAACTGCTGCTGATGTTGTTGATTCGGAGTAATTGAAAATATAGTTGTAGATATCATGGCTTACTGTGTTTATTGTTGTATTTTTCAACAGTGTGGACCATTTCTAGAAAGTGGCTGTGATGAAATGTACCAGCCCAGCTCAAACAGGGTCCTCAGCCCCTCCACCCTCCAGCTGTGTGACCCAATTCTTTCCTGTGCTTATGCTCCAATCCTTAGACTCATCCTTGATTTTTCTTATCTTCTCACACTCCTCACTCAGTGCATTTGAAAATCCTGTCTCTACTTTCCATATATAAACCATTTTTACCACCCCATGACCACTTCTTACCACCTTCATTTTTTGCTACTTTAATTCAGCTACATTGGTTATTTTTTATAGCCTTCTATTTTTTGTTATTGTTTAGCTTTTTTATTTGTTTTATAGGAATTTCTAAATGCTTTTTGAAATATTTTTAAAAATATATTTTATTGATTTTTGAGAGAGACAAAAGGAGAGAGAGAGAGAGAGAGAGAGAGAGACCCCATCCATCATCTGCTTCCTGCAGGCCCCCTATTTGAAATGGAGCCTGCAATCCAGGCATGTGCCTCTACCAGGAACCAAACTGGTGACCTCTCTGCACATGGGATGGGATGATGCTCAACCAACCACCTCACCAGCCAGGGCTGAAGTATTTTTATGATGCGAACACTAAATTCCTTGTCAGACAATTCTAACATCTGATTCATCTCTTCTTGAAATCTGTTGATAGTATTTCCTCGTTTTAGTGGAGATTGTTTTCTGATTCTTGGTATGATGAGTGACATTTGGGTGTCTTGGGCATTTTGTATGTCATTTTATAAAACTCTGGATCCTCTTTACTCTTTTCTATAGCGGGCATTCCCACTGTTAGGGAGCAGCACAGGAGCCGGGTGGGTGTGTATATTCACCTTCCCACTGTGCAAATGCGGGACCTGATTCACACTGCCTTGCCGCATGTGGGGAGGGGAGGAGTTCACTTCCTCCACTGGCCCCTGTGACGCTTGCTGATGCAAGTGTGGCATTGGCTCAGACTGAGTTTTTCTCTCAGAGAATCCAGCTGCCATAGGGGAGCAGAGAGGTAAGTGCCAACTAATGCCACCCTTTTCTATCACCTCCTTCCACCATTGATGTCAGCTCTCTGTTGGGCCCTAGTGACACTGGAGTGGGGGTGGGAAGCAGAGGGATGGTAAGCCCCACTTCTCATTGCCTCATTGCGTCTCTTTGCTGCCAGGTTGGAGTGAGCCTCAGTGTATTTCTGGACTCCACTGATATCACTTGAGCAGGGCAATCAAAATACCCTCTTTCTGGGCAGGGGGTGAAGAATTACTTACTGCTTGGCCCTGCTGGCACCACTGGATGGGGAGACCGGAGCATCATTGTGTGATGTCCCTGTGCAGGGATGAGAGAGGTAAAGTGGTGGTGGTTGCAGGGGTGAGAGAAGCTCCCTTCCTGGCCCAACTAAAACTGTGGGAATGTGTATGATGGGTGGCTTTTCTGTTGGTGTTTTGTGTGAATAAGGTAAACACTTTGGGAAATATTTACTTGGTGTGAATAAGGTAAACATTGCCAAAAATGTTTTCTGTACTTTAGGCCACACTTCTCCTGGCATTTCGACTAGGACTAATAGGCTTTTCTGCAGATTTTTAAAGGGATTCTGTACCTGTCAGCAGTTCCTGGTTGGAGGCTTCTGCAGGACCTTTATATCCTTTATGCCTGGGATATAAAGGAGGAAGTAAGGAAACAGGGAACTCACCGCAAGCCCCAGGATGCCTAAATAGTCTGCCTTCTTTTCACCTTTCAGAATCCATCGAAGATTATTGTTTGCCTTAGGTGGATGGTAAAAGGCATGATCTCAGAGGAAAGGGACTAATTTATGTTGGTCAGAATTGGAAGTCACCAACAGTATCTTTTGAAGATACTAAGTTTTTAAATCATATGAGATCTAAGCCATAGGCCTGGGATGTGACTGCCTGCGATGGCCCACCCAAGTAGGAATTTGTGATCAGACCATCTGGGGTTACTTTTGGTCACTGGGAATGTCAGGTTAATTCCATAGCCCCTTTTCTGTTCACAATAATATTCCCATTAAATAAAAAGTTAGCTGTTGATTTTTCATAAATACTCTACATCATGTTTAGGAAATTTCTATTTTTAGTTTGTTGGGAGCTTTTTATTAGTCGTGTATGTTGAATGCTGTCAACTATTTTTCTACATCTGTTGAGATAATCATTTTTTGTTGTTGTTGTTAATCTGCTGAAGTACATTGATTCATATTCGAATGTTTAACTTTTCATTTCTGGCACAAACCCCAGGTAGTCATAACATATTATACTTTATAGATTTGTTGGGTTTAATTTGCTGAAAATGTAAGAATTTTTGCATGCATTTTTATTAGAAATATTGGTCTGTATGTTCTTATTATTTATTTGCCTGGTTTTTGTATCAGGGTTTTCTTTAGATATTACTTGGTTATACATTTGCTAACTTTTCTAGACCCCAGAGCCCATAAGCCTTATTTATATTTCTTGTTTCAGCAGGTCTTCTTTTTATATATTCCCACCTTGCCAATAATAATTAAAGCCTCTGACGGTTAGTAATTAACTTCAAGGTCAAAAATAAATTATATACATTTAAATTATAATCTTTTGATTTATAGTGGCCCAAAAATGAAGGTAATTAAATGTTACAGTATTAAATTGTGATCAAATCTTTAATGATGAATATTCAAGTAGTTCATTTAAGTAAAAAACTAAAATAAAAAAACTAAAATTTTATAGGAATTTTTAAAATTATCATTTCCACATCAATTTTTTTCTTTTTAGATTTTTCTTTCCTAGGGAAACACTTTAGTGACCATGAAGAATGCAGTCATGGAATAGACCTAAACTCGTTCCTATTTTTTCCTCCCCCTACTAGTTTAACTTAACTAAACTATTGAGAACCAATTATGCAAATGGTGATAATTAATTTGATCCTCAGACAAGTACAAGTGTTTCGTATCTCTAAAGAGGATGGAAGAAGGGGGAATAAGCCCTTATTATTTGAAGAAATATGATTTGCAAAACAAAAGAATGCAAATATTGATTCCTTGACCCTGACTCTGGTACCACAGGAGATTTTGCTGTCTCTTCTGCTTGGACTAGTTCTACATGGTGCAATTCCCTAGATCTTTAAATGCAATAATGCCTTAAATTTGATATGTAAATCAGAAACCTTAGATGATTAGAAAAATCATTAGAAAAATAAAAACTAGGTATATGATTATGTGATAAAATAGAGCATCAATCTTGCATATTTTTTAAATGAAAAAAATTGTTTTTGCTCATAAAAAGAGTAATGTGACTTTTAAAAATTTCAGGTAGTTTTTCAATAGCATTCATGTTTTCAAGATTACTCTTTTCTTGAAACAGCTTGATCTGAAGTTTCCCTCTCTGGGTAACTGTTTTCCATCTCCGTTCTACGCCTTAAAGTGTATTAGATATTTAAGGGGATCTAAAATGCTCTTGTGCAAGGTGATATTATCAATGGGGTGCTCTCCATGTCCCCACCAGTTGCTGGGGACATGGAGACGATGAAGTGTCGTGGAAAACTTTATTTCTGTGGAATTAAAACCCTGTTTCCAAGGTCCCATCTCCCTCTGTCCCGCCAAGGAAAATGTCCCCTTGTGTCTTCACCAGAGCTTGGATTAAGCCGCTGCCCAGAGCTTCTGCTCCATGTTTGCCCAGTCCAGTCCAGTCCAGCGTCTGGCTAGGTCAGCTTGTGTTCCCAGCTGCAGTCCATGGTACGTGGGGTCCTCATGGCGAGGCCATGTGGCTATGGAGGCGCACAGCAAGTGTTGGTCACTGAGCAAGCAAGAAACAGGAGTGCAAGCAGCCAGAGAGAGAATTCCCTTGTCTGGGGGATTTAACCTTCCAAAATTTTCCATGCTTGGAGTGGCTACCCCCCTAGCCATTTATCTTAACTCCCCTGGCTACATTAAGAGGCAAGCACCTTCCCTACATCATCCTGACTTTACTGCACATGCACCCATTTCCCCCTTTGTTTGATTCCTTCCCCCAGTGATTTTAAGGGAATGGACAGGTGGTTCATGGGGAGTATAAAATTGCAGCTTCCTGGTGAAGCTGCCCAGATGATCACGCTTATAATGTCTGGCCTTCTTCCCTTTGCTCCTTCCGATTATTAAGAATGATAACTAGCTAGTTACGAAGGTAACAAAGTGACAGCACAGTATAACTTGAATGAGAGCACTATTACATTATCACAAAATGAGCTGCTATTGGAAGTTTGCACTCGCCGACCTTTCTCAAGTACTTCAGTGGTAAGACAGAGAGAAGAAACTTTTCCTGCAGACGTTCTCCTCTGCTTCCGTCCGCTAACTGAATGAGGGACCTATAGGGGTTCCCTCAGACTGAATTTTCCAGATAACTGAGCCCTAATAGTTTTCTGTTTTTCAAAAGTTGTTCAAAATTTTGGGCTTATCAGTTAAACTTTGTTTTCAAGTTATTTTTGGATCTTTAGAAAATGTATTTTCTGTCTTTTCATGGTATTTGAGCAGAAAATTAGGTGTGACATGTACCATCTTTATCAAATATACACTTCAATCATCACAATAGCTCTAGATAGTAATGTTATCTAGACCATTTTTTTTTGGGGGGGGGCGTTAAGTAGATGATGAAGCTGCACTTTGGAGAGATTAAGTGGCATATCCAAGATCACACTGTTAATCGTTAGCAGAGCACATACTAAATCCTAGGTGTACTTGAAGTCATAACCCATGATCTTGTATTGAGCTAAAGTCAGGATAGCCAAGTGCCAATTTTGAAGAATGTTCAGTAGAGATGGAGACCATGCTGTGAACAGTGGTAGATTCATTTAAGATACTGTGACGGCTTATTCAAAAAATTTTTGCAGCATTATCTAAAATGATAAATGTTCAAATATGGCAGATACACGAATGACTAAGAAAAGAATGAGTGTTCTTTTTCTATTTCTATGAGTTAGTGGAACCTGTTGATCAGAATTTCAGAAATGTAAGTGAAATTTCAGGTGTTTTTTTTTTTTTTCTACCCAATTAAAATCCCATAGCCGAGGCCGGTTTGGCTCAGTGGATAGAGCGTCGGCCTGCGGACTGAGGGGTCCCGGGTTCGATTCTGGTCGGGGGCATGTACCTGGGTTGCAGGCACATCCCCAGTGGGAGATGTGCAGGGGGCGGCTGATCGGTGTTTCTCTCTCATCGATGTTTCTGACTCTCTGTCCCTCTCATTTCCTCTCTGTAAAAAAATCAATAAAATATATTTTAAAAAAAATCCCATAAACCTTAAAATTGCATAAAAAAACAATCTTCTGATTTTTTGCAGGAAAAGGTAGCAATATTAGAATGGAATTAGAATATTCTGAAATCATTGGGAAAGAGTAAGAGCTACCCCAAATATCATCTACAACTTAAAAAATCCCTTTCTTGCCCAAACAATAGCTATTGATAGAATTTTGTATTTTTTATACTTAAAGAAGATTTTAATAAAGAATCTTCTTTAAAAGAAAACTCTACTGTTATTTTTTAATCATTAGGAAGGTTGATTTTGTTACCCACTGTCTTGTAGAAAAATGGAATTGTAGATAGGATGGGTGGAAAAAATGAAGAAAATTACAATTTATCTTTTCTCTCTGTGCATGTCTCTATTGCCTAAAGCATCTTACCAGCCTTTAAGAATACCTGGCAGTCACAAGCTCTATTTGCTGTGAGACTGAACACTGGTTCTCAATATAGTACATGCCCTAAGAGCATCACACTGTATAGAAGGCTCTGGGTGTCTCTCCCACTACCTGGGGGAGCCCTTTGAAGGCTGCTATAGTTGCTACTGATGATGATGATTCACACTTGAAACCCCTTGGGCAGATGGAACCACCTCATCCAGAGAGGCCTGCGGGTGCCCGAGTCACTGCTATCTTGACTCCAGAAAGGAAAAGCAGCCTGATTCAATCCTGCCGAACCAGACTGATGCTCGCTACACCAGAACTCGATGCCTTGCTTAGCTCTCTGCTTTTTCATCTTGCTTCCTTCATTGCTACTGGTCTCTCCTGAGAGCACTCCCTTCAAAAATAACTTGCAGAAGAATCCTAGTCTCAGGATGTGCTGTGTGGAAACCAGACCCAAGATATGTGGCCATTTAACCCACAGAAATGATCTCCCTTGTCTAAGTTTCAAGAGCATGCCTGGGTTCAATTTTGAAATATACAGGTGCCTGCATTGCCAATAAGATTGTTGGTTGTGCTCTATTTTTTCTTTTCTCTATGCTCTCCTTCTGTTGATAGAAGAATACTGGTATTATGTATTATAAGTATTATAATAAATTTTGTAAGCTCCTGAATGTGGAAAGAAAATGCTCATATTATGGGTGTTTTGAGGAAATTACTCAAAGAGTATATCACATGGTAATCACCTTCTTTCTTCTTACATGTTTTAGAAATAATTTTATTATCACTCTCTGTCTGTCCCAGATTTTATTGTCTCCCACCCATTTCTCCTGGGGCAGCTTCTCACTGTGTTTTATGTGTTCGTTGGTTTCACCAGACTGGAAATATAACAGATATAAAACAGAAGCTGACTCTCCTCATCCCCTCCTGATGTGGACAATGTTAATTTATAACAGAGCTGTTTTGCCATTAGTGGGAAAAAAAAAAAAGCAAACAGCTGGTTTGATGGAAAATCTGCCCTAATCCCTGGAGAACAGGGAGTTCAGATGTGATATAAGCTGACAGGGGGTGAAAAATAATCTTCAGGCAGCTAAGTTAGTGCAGCCAGCCAGGATGGGCAGGACAGGATGCCATTTGCCAAAGAAGAGGACACAGGGCATCTTGTGGCCACACGGTGCTCTTAGAAAAGGTGACGTTGGGAAAAGGTAATAATCAGCTTACATTGTTTATAGTCATGAAAGAGTGCTAAAAATATAGAAATGAAGGTTTGGATATATCACATGTGAAGGAGGTTCATCTGCTTAGAATCCTTCTCAGATTATTGTTCTATCTTAGTTGATATTTTCCTAAACACCAGTAGAGGCCTCCAGACACTTCCTTAAGTAAACAAACATGCTGTTCACACACAGGGGAGAGCGTGACACCCCATGTGCGCACCGACACCGAGGGGAATCAGATGGAATCTCTTGTGAAATTGATTTCAGTGAGTCGGCTATAATTAGAAGAGTGCTAACTTTTGTTGTATAACCTGCCCACATGCCCATGAAAACAAACAAACAAAAAATGAAACTTGATTTAGAATAGAAGGAGGTAATAATATGTGAAACTATTATAATTTTAGTTCACATTTAACTAATTATCACAATGTGGGCATTTCGCTAATAACAATTATTATGTTGCCAGTAAGACAGTTCTCTCAGTTTTCTTGGAATCAAGATACTATAGATGGAGTGATGGAAACAAGGTCAAGGCCATTGGCGGACCCCTATCCTGGGTTATTTGGCAAGTACCACTTTTTATGTCTCAAGTTTTGAACTAAGCATAGTCCTAAAGGAAAAGTTTGCTAAATAGTTAATAAACGCTTTACAGAAAATATAACTAACTCATAAAGAGCCTACTCATGAGCAATCTATAGCACTTCTTCTATTTGTAAATATTTGTGCTATTATATGTGTAGTTGCAAATAAGCACCAAGACCTACGTGGCTCACCTACATGTTTCCCCCCTAAATTTTAATGAATAATCACAATGAGAATCACCCAAGTCCTCTAGTGCCCCAGGAAGTCTGCTGCGTCTGAAGTAAATCTCATCAGATTCTGCACATCACTGATGAAATCCGCTCAGCCCGACCTCTACTCACTGCTTTAAGAAATTCTGGCAGCTTCTCTATGCTGGACACTTCTCTGACTGTACCTTTAGAAGCATAAGCACCTTCATTTTGCTGCCATACTAATTGATTTTAGCTAATTAGGAACATTTTGGGGCCCTAATTTGATAAGAAAGTGTGAATGCATCTTTCCCCCACAGCAGGGTTATCATTTGCTGGGGTTTTAGGAGTGTGTTAATTAGGTGGATTTCTTTTGTCAGGTTGGTGGTTTTTAAACCGAAGTCACCACACAGACAAAACAGGCAGAGTGGAAGCTGGGTTTTGGCCATTGGTGTGATTTGTCAGCTGAGGTTAGTGACCCCTGGAACAGAAACCTGGCGGAGGTGAGTATGTATATGCTAATGAAGCACCAAATCTGTTCTTTCTTTTCACAAATGTTCTTCAGAGTTGCGGTCTCCCTGTCCCCCATTTCAGAAGCTCTCTGGAGGCTGCAGAAATGCACATCTCCTTTCCACCGTTGTCACTCTCCCCCCGCCCTTCCAGCATCCAGTCTGGTGTTCATCTTGGCCTTTTTAAATTTTAAAGCAGAAGTCACAGGTTTTGAAATTCGCTGGCCCTCAAGTATTTGCTGAAGCTCTTTTGAACAGTTTGGGCCCTGGGATTTCTTTGTTCAATCTCTTCAGCTAAAGGAAACTCTGGGCCGGACTGTCTGTTGTCTGCTGTCTGCCGGGAGCAGTGAAGCAAAGGGAAACAAACAACAGAGATATTGAGATTTCTGTTAGAAGCCTGTTTGTAGATGGAGCCCATACAGTGTCTTCTGTTTATTTGTGAGGCTTTCCTTAGGGAATGCATAAAGAGGAACTTGAAACAAGCAACCCTTTAGGAAAGGAAGAAAAAGGGATGCTTGACAACATTTTGGGTTGTGAGGCTGAGGAAAATGCTCATTTACATAATGTGAATTCTCTATTAAGATACAGTTGCTCTCTAAGGCATGTGCTTTGTTGTGTCCTTTGTGTTATAGCTTTACACTAATCATTTACACACTTGTCTCCCATCCTGCTTGTGACCAATCTATAAATAAAAGAACCAAATAAAATAATCCCTGAATGCCCTCCAGTTATTCTGTTCTACCCTTTTGATTCTGCAAATCAAATCTCAAATATTGGTCTCACCACCAATATTGGTCTCAAGACCAATTGAATTGTGAAAACTTCCCTTGGAAATGTCTGCAGATGTTAATAACTACTTCTGAGTCATGGAATATAATAGGGCGGAGGGAGAAACCCCTTAGTAGAATGCCTGGCTCTCTGAAAGATTCATCTTTGTAATGTGGTGGAGGGGGAAATTGCCGCTATTTCCTCACTTAGTTCCTTTGGCTGGTCTAGTAATCAAATCTACGTGAGACAGATTAACAGGAGAAAATAACCAAATTTAATTATATATATACATACAGGGGTTCTATAGTAATATAGTCTAGGACAAATAGGGTAGTTAAGGCCTACATGCCATCTTGAGCTAAGCAGAAAGTGGAGGTTGAGGCTTGTTGCTTCAGAGGGGAAGAAGGCAATTCACGTGGAGATAGAAAAGCACATGTCTGGTAAGGCAAGGAAATGTCTTCTGGGCCACCTTTAAGGATGGGACACAGGGAGGACTTTGATGAAGTGGGCCTTGCTAGGTTCCCCTCTGTTAACCACACACTAGTTCATATTAAACGTCAGTTGTCATGGTGATAGCTCCCTTCCTGGCAGGTCCTCTATCTGAACCTTTTAGGCAGTTAGGGCGGAGATCAAAAGTTATTTTCTGGAGTCTTTTGTTTCTTTAAAATAACCAGCTTAAAATAATTAATATAAAAAAGGTCATATTTTGGTGTGGCAAACTGCTTCCCGCACTGGAAAAAATACAATATTTGGAGACTCCATCTGTTGGTTATAAGCTGATTTAATTGGTCTTTGTGAATCTCAGCTGTCTTGTTTGTAAAATGCAGATAAGAATGCCTATCTTCCAGCATCGTTGTTGATATTAAGTATGTTTTTCTCTTCTTTTGTCATCCTAGTGTTCATAATGATCCTTCTTAATTTTAAAACAAAAGTCACAACCATTTAACAATGGTTGGCAAATAAACTATTCCATTCTCTCTTTCTAGAGCCTGGAGAAGACATACAGAAATGATACCTTGCAAGGGGAAGGAAAAGAAGGAAGAACAGGTCATCCGATGGCTGGAGGAGAAAATACATTTGGTGTCTGCCACATCTTTGCATCCTTCAATGACACCTTTGTCCATGCCACTGATGTTTCTGACAAGGACACCATCTGCCGTGTTGCTGGTTGTTATTAATGGTGAACGGCACCTCAGTCCTTAAGTTTGGCTAAGAATTCAGAGTCAAGAGCTCAAATATAAGTGAAAGTTGATTGAGAAAATCACAGAGGTAGAAGTGAGCCAGCTGGGCTGTGTGGATGCAGGAAACAAGCTACAGAGGCAAAAGAAGGGCCCTTGGAGTTTACAAAAAAGAAAGCAGAGGTATGTGCCTTGGGGGAAGAAACGGGGAAAGAAACGCACTGGCATGTAAAAGAGAGTTTGAGGATGTCAACTCCATCCCCTCCACAAACATGTCTTTACCTTCTGTGGACAGGAATCCTCAAATCATTGTTTTCTGCTAATAAATGGTCTTTGTGTGAGCTAAAAAAAAAAAAAACAGTGGTTGGGAAATAATAGATGCTCAATAAACATTTGGATATCTGGCATCATCTCATGTATTTGTTTATATGATTACTACCTATGGACCCCCATCTACACTAATAAAAGAGAAAAATAGTAATTGGCGTACGACGCTACCCTTTTCATTGGCTAATCAGGGCTATGTGCAAATTAACTGCCAACTAAGATTGGCAGTTAACTGCCAACAAGATGGCAAGATGGCGGCTAATTTGCATATGTAGGCACAATGCAGGGAGGAGAAAGGGAAAGCAGGAAGAAGCCCCCTGCCACTGACAATGATCAGAAACTCAGGGGGGAGCTAAGAGGTGGGGGGCAGGGCAAAGGCCCCCCAGCCATGATTGGAGAATCAGGCGCCTTTGCCGCCCTGGCCAGTGATAGCAGGAAGTAGGGGTGGAGCCAGCGATGGGAGCTGGGCACGGTCGAAGCTGGCAGTCCCAGGAGCTAGGGGTCCCTTGCCTGGGCCAAAAGCGAAGCCCACGATCACGGGGCCGCTGCAGCTGCGGGTCCCAGCTGCCCGAGCCAGACGCCTCAGCCAGAGGCATCCTGCAGGGGCAGGGGCGGAGCCTGCGCGATCACGGCGCCCCCCGCTGCCACTGCAGGTCCCCTCTGCCCGGGCCAGAAGCCTAGGCCAGAGGCGTTAGGCCTGGGCAGGGGCAGAGCCTGCAACCGCGGGGAGCTGGGGGTCCCCTGCCCAGGCCTGACACCTCTGCCGGAGGCCTCAGGCCTGGTCAAGGGGCCGATCCGGTGATTGGTGATCAGAGGGTGATGAGGGTCAACTCCTCTGGCCGAGGCATCAGGCCTGGGTGGGGGGCGGAGCCGGGGATTGGGGAGATATGATGGTCCCCTTGCCCAGGCCTGAAGCCTGGGTCAGAGGCGTCAGGTTTGGGCGGGGGTGAAGCAAGCGATCAGAGGGAGATGGGGGTCCCCTGCCCAGGCATGATTCCTGGGCCAGAGGCCTCAGGCCTGGGCGGGGGCCAGAGCCAGTGATCGGGGGGAGATGGGGGTCCCCTGTCCAAGCCTGACACCTCTGGCGGAGGCGTCAGGCCTGGGCAAGGGGCTGATCAGGCGTTTGGAGAGTGATGGGGGTCTACGCCTCTGGCCGAGGCATCAGGCCTGGGCAAGGGGCAGAGCAAGCAATCGGAGGGGTCTGGCGGTCCCCTGCCCAGGCCTGACGCCTGGGCCAGAGGCATCAGGCCTGGGCTGGGGGGAGAACCAGTGATGGGGGGAAATGAGGGTCCCCTGCCCAGGCCTGACACGTCTGTCAGAGGCGTCAGGCCTGGGCAAGGGGCCGATCCTGCGATTGGAGGGTGATGGGGGTCAATGCCTGAGGGCTCCCAGTATGTGAGAGGGGGCAGGCTGGGCTGAGGGACACTCCCCCCACCCCCACCCCCCACACGCAGTGCACGAATTTTGTGTACCGGGCCCCTAGTTAATATATAAGCTCCATGAGAATGAGGTAAGTGTCTTATTCAACACTGTCCTCCTCTTCTTATATGTGGCAGATACTCACTAAACACTTGTTGTTTAGATCAATGAAATGCCAGCTATATGGTATCTAATGTAAATATTATTGTTATTCTTTGTGGTTAAAATTTACTAGTTAAAATCCAACATAAACACAAAATAGATAAAAACAAAAGCAGTATTTATGTTTATATTTGAAGGAAGGTTTAAAATGAATTATGTAAGTGTCCATCTCAAGAACACAGGAAAAGAGCAAAGCCAAACCAAAGACAGTAGAAAGAAGGAAATTCTAAAATTAAGATCAGAAATCAATGAAATAGGAAACAAATATAAAACAGAAAAAATTAACAAACCAAATTCGATTTATTAAAAATACTACTATAGCTAACAAATCTTACCCAGAGAAAAGGAAGGAAAGAAAACATTACCAATGTCAGAGATTAAAAAAAAAGTTCAATAGCCCTAACCCGTTTGGCTCAGTGGATAGCTCATCGGCCTGCTGACTCAAGGGTCCCAGGTTTGATTCCAGTCAAGGGCATGTACCTTGGTTGCAGGCACATCCCCTGTGGGGAGTGTGCAGTAGGCAGCTGATCTATGTTTCTTTCTCATTGATGTTTCTAACTCTCTATTCCTCTCTGTAAAATATCAATAAAATATATTTAAAAAAATAAAAAGGTCAGTGTTAATATAGATGCTAAAAACATTAAAAAGGACAATATTGAGAAAACTTTAGGCATCTATCATGTAGATGAAATAGAAAAATTTCATGAGAAACCATTAACCAAAAGCAATGGAATCTAAATGATTATATATATCTTTTGAGGAAGTTGAATATATTATTAAGAAAACTTCACACAAGAAAACTGTGAAATCAAATGGCTTCCTCATAAATGCTTCTTAATATTTATAACAAGAGTGAGCTTGCAAATACCATTCCAGAGTAAAGAAGAGGAATACTTCTTAACACATTTTTGACTCTAGCATAACCTTCATACCAAAGTCTTGCCAGGACAATAAAAGAAAAGGGAAAATTAGTAACCAAACATAGATATAATATTTTTTAAAAAACCAGGTAATATAATATAGCAATATAAAAATTATATATAATGTATATATAACAAATATATATATATATAATATTATATAAAATAATTAAGAGCAAAGAATTGTTATTGGAGACCAAGGCTAAAATATCCACACTCCTTGTATTCCCAATTATTATGTATGGCTGTGAAAGCTCACAATAAAGAAGGAAAAAAAATTGATTCATTCAAAATATGGCTGTAGGAGAGTTCTACGAATACCCTTAAACCTCCAGCAAGATGAACAAATGGGTCCTACAGAAAATTAAGCCTGAAACATTGCTGGAAGCAAAAACATCAAAACTCTAGCTGCCCTACTTCAGGAACATTATGAAACATGAGAAGGCAGGTTTGTTTAGAAAAGACAGTGATGCTGGGGAAAATAGAAGATGGCACGAAAAGAAGAAGAACACATATGAGATGGATTTACTCCATAAAAGAAGCCATGGGCATGAGTCTACAGGAGCTGAGCAGGGCTGTTGAGAACAGGACATTGCGGATATCAGTCACTGATAAGAATTACCAGGAATTGGAGCCTACTCAACTGTACTTAATACACAACATATAAATCTCGTATATATATATATATATATATATATATATATATATATATATATATAAATTGATGGGGATCATTCTAGTTATCTAAGAGTGAGTTACATGTTAACATTCATATATCAACAATACCACAACTATCTTCATAGCAGCACTATATTTAAATTTATATACTATATAGCTATGAGAATAAATTTATTATAATTAAATGCAAAAACATAGAGGAATATCACAAAGATAGTACTAAGCAAAAGAAGCAAAACAAGTATTATGAGTCAGATAGTGGCTAAGCTTGGATGGAGGTAGTAGTGCCCGGGGGGAGGCAGAAGTGAGGCTGGAAATGTTTTCTTGATGCTAGTGATGGTTACTTAGATGGGTTCAAAACTGAAAATTCATCAAGATAATCAATTATGATTAGTGTACCTCTCTGGATAAATGTTTATACTTCAAAGTAATTTAGATGAAGCACACACAAATAAATCTAATAATATAGCCTAGTACTGGGCCTGCAAGCTTAGCATCTGTGTTCATGGTATATGTCTGCAGATTCCCACTGTGATCACTATAGTGTCAAATAAATCATGTTTAGTAAAAGGTAAGAGGAAAAATTAAATAAACAAATGCAATAAGAACAAAGTTGTTTAGTCTGGATAGCAGGTGTTCATATAAATGTAGAAATAGATGAGTCCATTGTAGGAATATTATCTTTTATCTATTTTTTCTCTTCAGAGTGTACATTGTAGTAATTATTTAGTGCTAAAAATACATTATCATTTTTAAGGTCCAAAGATAATTTTATTGCATAGATATATTAAAATCTATCTAAAAAAAACCCTTCAGCTCAGCTGGTGTTGCTCAGTGGTTGAGTGTCTACCCATGAACCAAGAGGTCACGGTTCCATTCCTGGTCAGGGCACGTACCCAGGTTGTGGGCTTGCTGGAGACACCCGATGGATGATGTTTCTCTCTCATAGATATTTCTATCTCTCTATCCATCTCCCTTCCTCTCTCTAAAAATCAAGAAAAAAAAACACATTAAAAAACACACCTTCATCTGAACATTTGAGATGGTTTCTAAATTACTGCCATGCTAAACAGTACCTGCATGGACTCCTTTATAATGACTGACGTGTTCCCCTCTGGCAAGCTGTCATGTATGTTCCATTGCACCATCACTCATGGCCAGGTGCACACATTCACATGGCAATGAGAAATGTCTCCCCGTGCACACACACGGATCTCCATCATCCCAGAGCTCTTCTCTCCCCAAATGGCATCTCATCAGCTTGTTTTAAAAGAACGTTCCTGGAGTATAGTCCTGTTCAGAAATCTTAGAAGGTCTATGTAAGCTTTGAACTCTGCCATGTTATTAGCTGAGGAGACTGGGATATCACGGTGCAGTTGCCCTAAACATTTCCTATAATTAACATTGTGCATATTTTTAAATCTAAAATGAAGTGCTCTCTGTGTGAGTATAATTTAAGTTCCTAGTAATGCCTGTATTTCTCAGGTTTTCTTATTCCAATAAAACCACATTCTTATTGAAAGAAAAAGAAAGCAATAAAAAGAAATAGGCGTCTAGCTCTGAAAACATACTGGTTCCTCATTTCTCCCAACACTGTGTATTTTCATCTGAGTAAATTCACATTATATGTTCAAAGTGATAGGTAGATGGTCATAATTCATTAATCCATAGTTCAAAAGCAAGGGTGAAATGTCTTTCGTGCCACCATTTATCTGAATGAGAATAAGACTGCGATTCTGACTTCACTCACTGCAGTGAGATTGTTTATAAAAGGAAGTAGCCCTTCTTCACATGAGATGCAACATTTTCACTGGTGAATACAGCTGAGTCTTTGCAATGGCTCTTGCCGGGGTCCAACCCCAGCAGGTCCAGGGGTCCCCAAAGGTGTGGACGGAGTCGGCGAAGAAGGAAGGACACGGAAGCAGCATTCAGTTGATCAGCAGCCTAGCCAGGATCTCCAGCCAAGTTCTGGTCTGGATCTCCAGTGAAGTTCTGTTTAGGATCTCCAGCCAGGTTCTGTGTCCATGGTCTCTTGCTAGGTTCTCCAGCCAGGTTCTGTCCAGGTTCTCCAGCCAGGTTCAGTCACCAGGTTCTAGTCAGGTTCTCTTGCCAATTTCTGTAGTCAGGTTCAGTCCAGGATCTTTTGCCATGTTCTCTCGCTAGGTTCTGTCTCTAGGTTCTGAGGCCAGTTTCTGTCCAGGATCTTTTGCCATGTTCTCTCCAGCGAAGTTCTTCTGTCTCTAGAGAACGTTCTGTGTAGGTTCTGTGCCAATTTCTATCTCTCTCTGTCTTGTTACATCTGTATTTATACCAGTTGATTCAATCCTATCAATCTCTATTTCAAAGGTTAGGGCGTTTCTTATCTCCATTCCAGGGAGTAAAGATTATGTAGCTTAAGCATGATTGTTTGTAGTTAAAGTGATTAATTACCCACCTGGCACTTAGTTAAGAGGTTTTATTCCCTCCCTAACTTCAGGGGAAAATCCCTACCTGGGGAAACAACCTTTCTCAGAGACCTTGGTTAAAACACATAGTGCCTAGAAGGTGAGCAAACATATTAAGAACAGTATGCCATATATGCCAGGTCCCTTGAAACATCAAGCATGGACCAGCTCCCCGCAGGCTCTAAGACAAAGACAGTAAAAGAAGATAAATCTATTGAGAGCTGCATAGAACAAACCTGGCCAGAGACTAAAACCCTGTAAAATTTGATTTGAGTCAAGTACGGAGAGGAACTTCCTCTTCAAAATACATGGTAGAAAACATCTCATTTCTTTAAAATGTTTAGGTAAGATAAGCCAATTCTAATATCCAGTGTCATTTTCCCAGAAAAATATGTCTTGGGGAATGACTGATTCAATTGTCTTGTAATAAATAAGTGTAAAGGGGTCTTACGTCCACTTCTTTCTCTGTAGTCTGTTGTTATTTTACTTTATTTCTAATGAACCCAATTTGCTTGGAAGTGTAATTAAAAATTCATAAAAGCAAAATGAGTAAAGAAATTGTGTCATCATGCATTTTTGTTTTTCCACACCTCTGAGGAAAAGTTGTTATTGCCTTGGTACTTTGAGTCGCCATCGCTTGGGGGTAATTTGTTCTAATAACCTTACACGCTGACCTGAGACATTTGTTGATGAATGTTTTTTTGTTTTCTTTCTTTGAAATTGTTGACAATATTAGGCTTTCCATAATATAGGAGAAAGCTGCTTCAAAACCCAAAGAAAAGTGACAACACAGTAGGATAAATGTGCAAATTATTCTTCAAATAAAATCTTGGAAAAAATGAACATCTGTTTGAGAATAGAGCTATTAGAGGGAATGTTATGCACAAACAATATGCCATGCAGAGTAGTTGTACAATAATGCTGTGAAATTGTTTAATGAACTCATAAAAGAGGGAATCTAGTAAAGGAAATGTATGCGGTGCACTCTGGAGATATTTGACAATCTTCAAGAGCAGATGTGATTATGACTATAATTATTTTAGTAAACTGAGCCATAATTTCTCCTTCTGTTGTAAAACAAGGTAAAGTATATTATGAATCCTAAGTAGAGAAAAACCTTTAAACATAAATAATTCATGAAAATTTTGACTCTTGGAGCTGCACCATTGCTTTCATATCCCTTTTTCATTGAGGTGTACCTTTGTAAATACAACTGAGCAGAGTATGTATTCAATATAT
The DNA here is from genome assembly GCF_964212035.1 of Myotis nattereri. NCBI lineage: Eukaryota > Metazoa > Chordata > Mammalia > Chiroptera > Vespertilionidae > Myotis > Myotis nattereri. The sequence goes on along the minus strand of NC_138082.1, from coordinate 63,389,347 downwards.
AACTAGTTGGATTATATGTGTGCTTTGTGGAAATTGTTTCAATATTTTGTAGACATGACTTTCACCATAGATTTGGATGCCATAAAAACAATATCATTTTGTCTCTAAGAGTACCAAGTATTTATAAGATCATGGTGTGTAGTGGGATTAGAGTAATATTATTTTGTTATCAGAAAAAAACCTCAATCAGAGACCCTACAGTGTTGAACATGAAGGCTATATGGCCTTTAATTTTTTTTTTTTTATTTTTTTTTGTTTGTTTGTGAGGTCAACCAGTTTGACCTGAAGTGGATTCATTGACCACACATTATATTTCAAGTTTATTCGATATTTCTATGCAAACTGATTAGATCTGCACTCCTCTATTATTTTTAGCCTTCTCCATTTGGGAAATTGCATATTTTATATTCATAACTCTAGTTAGTAATTACAGAAATGTTACATTTTCTATATATTGTCTTTATCACTCTTATTAACTGAAATTACTGTTTGAAGGAAATTAATCAGACAAATTAGTATGCTTATTCATGAAATGTAGATTATGGCAAACCCCAAGATTAAGACTAATGAAACAATTACTTATTTAATCATTATTAAAAAAGAGGACATTGCTCAGATATCTGACAGTAACTGTGGCAAGCGTTAAAAGTAGACAAATGAATGTTTTCCTTGACTGCTCTTTTATGAAAGTAGGATTATTATCACCTGCTGGGAGTTCAATTTCATATTCAACATTTTCCCTCTAAGAAAACGTCTCACTAGAAAATGATAAAGATCTAATGTCTCCAGTAAATGTCTGTTCCTTGAAACTTAAGCTCTCTGACTCTGATTTTTTAAAGTTTAAAGATGTATGTGAGCCCAGATGGTGCTGCTCGGTGGTTGAGTGTGGACCCATGAACCAGGAGATCACAGTTAGATTCCCAGTCAGGGCACATGCCTGGGTTGTGGGCTCCATCCCCAGTAGGGAGCGTGCAGGAGGCAGCCAATAGATATTTCTCTTTCATCGATGTTTCTATTTCTCTCTCCCTTTCTCTCTCTCTAAAATAAATAAAAACAAGTTATTTTTTAAAAAGTGTATATATGAAAGAGTTCATAAGTCAAGGTCATAGAGCTTATTATGGGCACAATACTGATGCTACATTATAATAATAAACACTATATTATAAGCATAATATTCACTTAAGGTATGTCTTAAAACAAATTTAAAATGTTTAATTTAGCCCTAACCAGTTTGGCTCAGTGGATAGAGCGTCAGCCTGCGGACTCAAGGGTCCCAGGTTCGATTCCAGTCAAGGGCATGTACCTTGGTTGCGGGCACATCCCCAGTAAGGAATGTGTAGGAGGTAGCTGATCGATGTTTCTCTCTCATTGATGTTTCTCTCTATCCCTCTCCCTTCCTCTCTGTAAAAAAATCAATAAAATATATTTTAAAAACTGTTTAATTTAACTTAAACATCTATTAAAAAGTAAAACATGGTGCAGGGCTAATAGTGAAATTCCAAAATCTTCTCCTCCATATGTCATTACAGCTAGCTTCCCCACACCCAGGGACATTCATGTTCAATCCACCCGCTTTCAGGTCTTCTGGTGATTACCTTAATGTTGGATGGCTTTTCTTAATTCTCAACTTTAATATTTTCCCATTGATTTTCAGAGAGAGTGGAAGAGAGAGGGAAAGCAGGGCCCAGGCTGGGGAAGATCCTGCAACCTAGGTACATGCCCTTGACTGGAATCAAACCTGGGACCCGTTGGTCTGCAAGCCATTGCTCTATCTACTGAGACAAACTGGCTAGGGCAGTGGTCGGCAAACTCATTAGTCAACAGAGCCAAATATCAACAGTACAACGATTGAAATTTCTTTAGAGAGCCAAATTTTGTAAACTTAAACTATATAGGTAGGTACATTGTTATTAACTTAATTAGGGTACTCCTAAGCTGGCCTTTGCTAAAAATGTCCTCAATCTGATTGAGGTACGTTTGCTGAGGTCGACCCCTTCCAACTCTCCCATCCACACTGGTCTTGTATACTTGTTTCGTCCAGGCCGAAAACTGACTTCTGCGCATGGGCCACAGAGTTTCAATCGCACTGTACGTGCGCACCCACAGGTGGTATTTTGTGAAAGAGCCACACTCAAGGGGCCAAAGAGCCCCACGTGGCTCGCGGGCCACAGTTTGCCGACCCCGAGGCTAGGGCTTAATTCTCAACTTTAGACATTTGCATAAACCTAGTGATTTTTTGCTTTAATAGCTGAAGATTTTATTCACACTGCTTCTCACATCTTATTTCCTCTCCATCTAAAACAGTTCTAGATTAGTAACTTTATTAGCTACTTTTGAAAATCTAAATATTATATTAAAAATATCAGTTTCTTGTTCTATCAAATCTAGACACCATCTCTTGATTCTGCATATTGTAAAGTGAAAATTTAAACATTCTTAACACTTCCTTATTTTGCTTTCACTCATATTTGGATTTCTTAGTAAAATATAGGATACACAGTTCAAATTGAATTTTAGATAAACAACTAATTTTTTAATATCAGTGTGTCCAAAATCTGTATGAGACATAATTTTATACATACATAAATGTCTGTCTGCATATATATATATATATATATATATATATTCTTTTGGAATACGGGAAGCTACATACGTGATAATTTGATTAACTACACTTGAGAAAGGAGAATTTATTTGGGGAATCTTAAAAACAAGACAACCAATATACCTGCATAACCCCCAAAGTCTTAGGAGGTTAGGGGTACTGATCCTTCTAAATTAGCCTTAGGAGATGAAGCTGAAATAAGGAAGATTGGTGAAAAGTTGTATCTAAGGAACAGCTAAATTCTCAGATCACTAAGCCCTCACAGGCTAAATTCCAAGTCCCACTCCCGCACAGGAAATGAGATTTCTATTTCTGGCACAATTTAGAGGTAGGCTAGAGAGCTTCTATCCTGAGCTCCAAAGACTGGCTCAAGACAAAAGGTTTCCATAAACTATCATTAGGATTTCTCAAGTGAAATAGTACGGTCCCCACTTGATGACTCAGAGTAAGAGCCATCAATCCACAGCTTTTTTATTTTCTTCTCCAAGCAGATTTTTAGGACCTCCCTTTTAAATATAAATTTCCAGCCAGAGAAAATCAGATATCGGAGTCCCTGAAGTAGAAGGCAAAGACCAAAATGAACAAGTAGAAAAGGCAGAAACAAAGCTGATAAAGGAAAACAATAAAACTTTTGTAAAAAGCTACAAGTAAAGCCCTAGGCTGTTTGGCTCAGTGGACAGAGCATCGGCCTGCAAACTGAGGGTCCCGAGTTGGATTTTGGTCAAGGGCATGTACCTGGGTTGCAGGCTAGATCCCTGCCCCAGTCTGGGGGCACATGCGGGAGGCAACCAAATTGATGTGCCTCTCTCCAATTAATGTTTCTCTTGTCACTCCCCCTCCCTTCTACTCTCAGTAAAAATCAATGGATGTTTCTCTCTCTGTCACTCCCCTTCCCTTCTACTCTCTCTAGAAATCAATGGGAAAATATCCTCAGATGAGGATTAACAACAACAACAAAAGCTACAGGTAAAGTTGTCAGTAAGATAACGTATTGCATTTGATAGTAGAACAGGCTACTTTCACAAAGGAGCATCCTTTGAGCAAGAAGGAACTCTTTCAAGTTACAAACTACAAAGTGTTTATATTGAAAGAGTTCATGAGGAACCCAGAAAAATAAATCCATGAAAATAACACCAACACTAGAGAAATGGATCATAGAACTTCAGAACAGAAGGGATGAAGAAAATAAATCTTTAAAGATCTGTGAAGGGGGGCGGGGGGGAAGGAGAGGAGAGGAAGAAAGGAGAGGAGAGAATCTTACCACATAGTTCAAGTATCAACAGCTTTCTATTTTTTTTTTTTAAACAGAAACACTGAAAGCTAGAAAACAGTAAAGCAATGTGTAAAAAATCCAGAGGGGAAATAATTTCCAACTTAGAATACTGCTCTCAGCTAAACTATTAATCAAGTGTGAAGGTGGAAATAAAAATGTTTTTACACATACACCGTTTTAAAACTGTACTTCCTATGCAACCTGTGTCTTCAGGAAACTATTGAAAAATGTGTTAGTAACAAAGTGAAGTACACTAAGGAATAGTAAAACATGGGATCTGAGGCACAGGGGCCAAACAGAAGGAAGATGAAGATAATTTCAGGATAATGGTGAAGGAAAGTCTCAGGAAAATAGTTTTTCAGCAAGGCCAAATTTGAGAGGAGAGAATGTTCTAGTTGTTACTGAAAGCTTACATGATGAGTGTAACCATATGTAAGCATACTTTTAAAGTTCTGTTTGAAAATTTAAACTAGTGTTAGTTACTTATAAAGCAGTACAAATAGGAAAAAATGAAATGACTAACTTCAAGGAAAACAAAATATTTACAATGAAGGGAACGCAATTATAGTATGCTATCTGAGCTTTTAATAAAATTTAATGTCATAATGTACATATTAAATATTAATTTGGTGAAATGGTAATATAACTGGATTGAGAAGGAATATATATATATATATATATATATATATATATATATATATATATAGAGAGAGAGAGAGAGAGAGAGAGAGAGAGAGAGAAGTGGAGGTTTGTATAACAGAGTCAAATCCTCTTCTTGCATTATTTGAAGGCATTAGATAATATATAAACTAAAAAATGAAGATATACTTTATAATATTTTATTTTTAAACAAGAGGTAAATACTAGAAGAAATTATTGAAAAGAGATAAAAATTATTGCTTGCACTTGGGAGCACAAAGAAATGGAGGAGAAGACAATTTTTTCTTTTGTATTATATGTATTACTTTGATATTAAAAATGAACAAACATATAACAAATACAATGAAGGAATAGATAAGAGTGTTACATGCTCATTTCCTTATAGAAAAGAAAAGAAAGAAAGAAATTAAGCCACATGAACTCAATAAAATAAAGAAAGCATCAGAGAAGCGGCAAGTATGAACACTGGACACCTTATAGCTCAGAGGAAAGGTGATATTTCTCTGGAGCAATTTCTGTACTTTAATTTGCAAACTGATAAGAAACAGGAAGTGAACCATGAATGTGGTAGGATTCCTTCTTTGTACTCACAGCCTTAAGGCCTTTGTGGGGAGCAGCAATAGGCTTGTGTCATGTATTCTTGTTGGGAGTGGTAAGGCAGACACCACCAGATTACTTCTGATTGTAGGAGCAGTAGGCACAGAGGATTCAGAGACCTGATGCATTCTTCCTTCTTGAACTTGGTTTTTGAAAGCCTGGTAAATGAGGAAATATATCACCACTGAAATAATAATGTCACGCTTCCCTTTGCAGCCTAAGGCAATTCGTCGGGACTCACTATTTGGAATGATTATGAAGCCTCACAAAAAGACCTGTCTTTGGGGCAAGTGATAATAACCGTCAGAAAGGAAGTGTGTGTGGGGGGGGGGGGAGGGGGGGAGGGGGGGAGGGTGGGTCTACATATTTTTAGGCCTGCTATGAGGTAAGCCTTAAGATACCACCACATATTCTAAGTCATGTAATCTTCCCCAGAGCATTGGCATTTATACATGGTACTGACACACATATGGAAAAGAAAAAGAACTCTTAGATTTCCAGGAGATAGCACAGCCTTACTAAGCAGGTGCTGAGCCCAATAGAATTCAGTTTTTTATAGGGATAGTAGGATACCACTAACAATGCAAAGTTAAACTCCACTAATAAAGTTATGGAGTCCCGATCAAGTAAGATGATGGTTTCACTGTACTTTGCCTAGGTCATACCACATTTGGAACGCCAAATTGGATCTGGCCAAATTGGGACACAGGCTGAGTAAAGGAACAATGACAGTGAGGAGAATCAATCAGTTTGCATGAGGAACATAGAATCAATCAGGTTGTATAAGGAACATTTAGAAGAACCAAGAATTTAAGTCTAGATAAAGGAAGCTGTATTGGAGCCCATTATGGCTACTTTGCTATAATTAAGTTCTCGTGTATACAAGAAGGAATGGATTTTATTCTGGATTGTTTCTGAGATTGGAATTGATGCAAAGGTAAAAGTTATAGGAAGGACCTGATGGAGTCACTTCTGGTAAGTAGTGAATGGTAGAATATCATGTCCTACAAATTACTGACCCTTTGTCTGAATTGTTCAAAGAGCAACCAGATGATCATCAAGTGAGCACTTTGAAAGAATATTCCCACAATGGAATAGAGGTTGGACCAGTTGCAATTTAAAGTCTGATCTAGGCCTGCTGTTCTAGGTCCTTAGATCTGTGAATCTTGATGGTCATTCTTCAAGCACTGATTATTTTAAAAATATTGGCCATCTCTTATATATTAGGGAACAAAATTGTCATTGTCCTATCTCCTGGAATGTTAAATTCAGCAAAGAGGTTCATAATTAAGCAGATAATTGCATACATAATTAATTTAAAATGTAAAGAATACTATGAAAAAGTAAAGACTATTATGGCAACCTATAACAGAGGATCTAATCTAATTTGGAGAGAGGAGAGTGGGAAAGCTTTAAGGAAGTGATATTGAAGCTGAGACATAAAGGCTGAGTTAACCCCTAGGAAATTACTTTAGATTCAGATTCAAGGTCCAGAAATTTTTTTGGATAGAAAACTGCACATATTGAAACAAAAAAATTCTACCTTAGTACTCAACCAATCTTACATATATCCCTTAGCACCTCCCTTATTTACTGATGTGATATTGGGTGAAGTTTGCTCTTCTGTTTTACAGGAAGTTGTCTTTGTGCATAGACTAGTCGATTGGTTTGGGTTTACACTTAGGGACTGCTTTTGAATGATTTTGTTGTTGTTGTTGTTGGCTCTGACTGACACCAGGACCACTACTCTATGTTTATTGTCACTTCAGTGAGTCAGATTCTGAATTATAGCCATAGAGGCAAGTGGGATTGCTTTCCTGCCCTTGACTTTAAAGTTTAAAATACTGTTGTTTAAATGCCACCTGCAAAACAAAGAAGTAAGGAATGGCTGTAAAAGTAAATTAAACTGTCCTTTTCCTGAGTGTATTTCAAAAACCCACAGAATAAAATCTGTTATCTAAATTAAAGATGGGTTTTCACAAAACTTCAAAGAGTCTGATGATATGAAAGGAATAGCCAGGGCCTATGAAGTACTGGTGAATAATTACAATCTGGGATTTATTGGCGACTACTCTTGTGTTAGTAAAAGGTTGGCTGACCAGATAAAACCAGGCATTGGTAAGAGGGAGGACTCCTGAGCCACTCAATCTTTTGAACTTTCTAAGGAGTCTTCCAAGGGGAAAATCAACATTCACATGCTACATAGGAAGATCTTTACATAGACCTAATGGATTCAGCTGGCTTCCTTTGACAGTCTGATTCACTGCCTGGGAAATGTTATCATGCTTTAGGCCTTAGGGAATCCATCATGCCTGCTAAGAGCTGAATGGAACATTCTTATGTCTGTTTGGCATGTTGTTGAATCTACATTGTCAGCTTCAGATCAATTCAGAAATACAATGTTGTACAATAACATTTGATATGGACCTCATTGAGGACCTTGTAATCAAGAAGTGTCACCTAAAACATGATTATAAGGACATTATTGTGTTTTCATGGTATTGAGTAGTTTTCATAGTGTTACTCAAGGTAACACAGACAGTGGCTTATGTTTAATACCCAGAATAGTGTAGCCTCTAAGTGTGGCAAGCCTGGGTCTTACTAATAATTGAGCTCACAAATGTGGTCTCCAAGTTATTTATATAAATAAATATAACTATTGCCCTAACTGGTTTGGCTCAGTGGTAGAGTGTTGGCCTATGGACTGAAGGGTCCCAGGTTTGATTCCGGTCAAGGGCATGTACCTTGGTTGCAGGTACATACACAGTTGGGGGTGTGCAGGAGGCAGCTGAGTGATGTTTCTACTCTCTATCCCTCTCTCTTCCTCTCTGTAAAAACAATAAGTAAAATATATTAAAATAAATAAATATAAGTATCAAATTGTCACACTTAAAATGAAAGCTGAGCATTTAGTCAGTGAAAGATTTTATCTTCACTCCAAAATTTTGACTTTAATATTTGAAAGAATTATTTGTTTGGCTACATAAATACTCCCTAGGAAAGATAGCTTATGAATGAAACAAACTGGTCACTTTTGTTCATCATGAATAATATTAATAACTAGAGGCACAGTGCACAAATTCGTGCACTGGTGGGGTTCCTCCACCTGGCTGCCCATCAAGACCAATTGGGGCTGCGGGAGGTTGGCTGGGGGGAAGGACCATGGGAGGTTGGCCAGCTGGCCCTATCAGGGCCAATTGGTGACGGCTGGCAAGAGGGAGGGAGGGACCTTGCGAGGTTGGCTGGCTGCAGGAAGCTGGCTGTGGAAGCACACTGACCAGCAGGGGCAACTCCTGCGTTAAGCATCTGCCCCCTGGTAGTTAGTGTGCATCATAGCAACCAGTTGACCTGTCATTCGGTCGTTCGGTTGCTTAGGCATATATATATATATATATATATATATATATATATATATATATATATATACACACACACACACACACACACAGTGGGGCCTTGACTTACGAGTGTCCTGACAAACGAATTTTTCGAGATATGAGCCGTCTCTCGGCTGATTTTTTGCTTTGAGTTGCAAGCTAAAATTCGGGTTATGAGCCAGCTTCAAATACCCCACCGCTAGTTGGCGCAGCAAACCTCACAGTGAACGCCACAACATCAGCCCAGCATCATGTGTCTCACTCGTTCACTTTTTGATTTGACATACGAGTAATTTGAGTTATGAGCTCTGTCATGGAACGAATTAAACTCATAAGTCAAGGCCCCACTGTGTGTGTGTGTGTATATATATATATATGGTAAAACAGGAGATATGGAGAAAAATATTGAAAGACTCATTTATCTCAGTTATTTGAAGGTTCTAGATTTTTGTCTTTGAGCAATTCAAATATAACCTATGAATTTCAGAAGACAGTGCAAAAACAGATCTCAAGATTGAAGAATAAAAAATATTTTAAAGTAATAGAAACAAAATTTGATTAAAACAATACGTTCATCAAAGTATCAGTTATATAAAAAATACAACTTCTGGATATAGATATATATAAACTGTATAAAAATACTCTCACTCTCAGTCATTTATTCTATGTTTTAGACATGGATTTCTCAATATATGTTAAATGTATTCTCAATATACTATTGAAAAATAACAATAGCTCCTATTTATTGAGGGTTTAGTACAGTGATGGCGAACCTATGACACGCGTGTCAGGGGTGACACGCGAACTCATTTTTTTGGTTGATTTTTCTTTGTTAAATGGCATTTAAATATATAAAATAAATATCAAAAATATAAGTCTTTGTTTTACTATGGTTGCAAATATAAAAAAATTTCTATATGTGACACGGCACCAGAGTTAAGTTAGGGTTTTTCAAAATGCTGCCACGCCGAGCTCAAAAGGTTCGCCATCACTGGTTTAGTATGTTCTTGGTAGAGCTAATCTCTTTATATATAAATATCTAATTTATATTCACAACAACCCAATGAGGTAGGTACTAATGTGACTCCCATTACAAATTAAGAAGCTGCTTTTAAAATAGGTATGTGATCCAAGGTTTTATAGCTAACATTAAAGACAGAATTTTTATTAAGGCATTCTGAGTTCAGAGCCTGGCCTTTAATCACAAATTCTACTACTATCTACATAGTAGGACAACTGGTTGAAAAGTGGTGAATTCAGGCAACTTGTTTTCCCTGCACACTCTCAAACAAAAGTCTCAAAGTTCTGTAGACAGTGCTGCATATTTTACCTCCATTCACTGTAAGTAGTATCATAAGTAGTGGTCCTGTGTGAGCCATGGATGTTGAGAATTCTGGAGGTAACACATGGACTTCCATGTGATATTAGTAAGTTAATTAGGACTAAACTCTATGCTTCTTTATTTCAATTGCCTCTTTATTCTAGTTGCTATTAGACTTGTAGAACTGGTGGATGGTGACTTGTAAAGATAATTAAAAAAATTAGGAGGGGAAAATCATAAGCAGACCTTTTAGAACCAATTAGGTAATCAAGGCTAGAAATTTTAGGATATGGACTTTCTTGTCTTAACAGTCTTTACCCTGAAATGTGTCATTCCTCAAGTTTTTAAGTTTCCAGAAACATAATTTATTTTCAAAGAACTGTTTGCTATGTTAGATGGGGTCAAGAGCCTTGGGAGTGAAGCCTGGGGCCAACATGGATCAGTGGTTGAGCGTCAACCTATGAACCAGGAGGTCATGGTTCAATTCCTGATCGGGGCATATGCCTGGGTTGTGGGCTCCATCCCCAGTGTGGGGCATGCAGGAGGCAACCAATCAATGATTCTCTCTCATCATTGATGTTTCTATCTCTCTCTCCCTCTTCCTTCCTCTCTGAAATTAAAAAAAAAAAGCAAAAAAAAAAAAAAAGCATGCGGAGTGAGGATGACAGCCATGTGGAGAGAGAAAGTGACAAGAGAATCTGGCAGGTTAAATTAGCCCCAGCAGAGAAAAGTGGAAATTGGAGCAATAATATAATGTTTAGCCAAATTACATAAATTATTCAAGTTTTTCATTTTCTGGATTTTTTCCCTTTCCATGGAATAATTCTACAACTTTTGAACTTTTTAATATATTTTTATTTAAGTGGCCTTGATTGGAAGATTACCTTTGGATTTTTGCATTCTTGTGCAGTTTTGAAGTTTGGTTACCCATTGATTGAATCTTCAGACTTAAGTGAACGGTTGAAAGAATGAGGCAAAGTTGTTGCTTCTCACCCCTGGTATGCTTTTCAGGTGGTAATCCGTAGTATGATGTCCTTGGGCAAGGAAACAATTTGTCTTGATTTCACCAGTGCAAAGTCATTTTTGATTAGGCGTTATTACTGATTTCTCAATTTCCGTAAGGACTTTAAAGCTCACTCTTGAAGAAGGGAAGTGTGACAAACATATTTGAACACTCATATGCATGTGTTCCCGATCCAAAGACTAAGTTCATGTAAAGGTCATTATTCTGTTCATCTTTCCTTAAAAATGTCCAAATTGATGGGTGTGTATCATTGTAACATAGAGTCCAAAGGCAAAAATAAGAGTCCATATGCTCAGCAATAGCACAGGTCAGTGGTGCAGTGTCTGCAGTGTGGAGAGGCTGAGAAAATTGCATAATCAAAACTTCTACTGATCTTTGATGTCTGCTTATTTATTATGTGTAGAACAGCAGCCTCTTCCTGTTTGATCTCCCAGAAGCCAGAGCCTGCTTCTGTGGAGTTTGATTATAGAAACAGAGGTGTCCTCACAGGGAGCCCAGCTGGATGTATTCTGCTTTCTGCCTTCGTTCCTTTCATGGCAGGAGAGAAAGGAAGAAAAGCACGCTATAGAATTGGTAATTGTTTGTGCTACTGGCAGAGCCTCAAGTGGTATTTATTCGGTTACATTCACTTTCAACCAGAGGATTCATTTTTGCAGCAGATGGAAGGTGGAGAGCATATAAATGCTTGGATTAAACACATTCTAATGCTTTTAAACTCTGTCCACTGGTCTCTGTTCTACAACCATGTTGTTTGTAGACATATTTTCTGCCCTTACATTGGTGCTTATTTAGAACAATTCGTAAGAAAAAACAAGTCACTTCTTTGGTTGTAGTTCCTTACCAAACATTTGAATAGGAGTCAGGTGCCTGTTAGGATGGAAAAGTGCAGAAGTTTACAGTTTGGCCTTGTTTCAAAAACTGTTAGGCTTTAACAACCCTGATAATGTGTTCAGTCTCTTAAAGGTTATGGGACTGGTATTTCTCTCCTTTTTCATGGGAAGAGAATTAGATTAATTGTTAGGATGTCACTGGGGAATCTTTGCTGAAGGGTTATTTTTGAGTTTATTCCTGGAAAAAAACTGAAACTGGCAGGAACAAAGACAGTTTATTATTATTGATGACTGTTTCCAGGAAAGTTTGGCCCGCCAAGCCACATGGATTCTTGGTCGCTATTGTAAGTTGCCTAAAGGGATGTCCCCCCGTGGAAATTGTTACAACTTGCTTTTATAATATTGGCATCTCTAAGCTCTTCATGGTACAAGGAATAAAATCTTAAGAAGGAGGCTGAAAATATATAAATCTCTTCCACAGTTGGAAGATCTAACTGTCCCTATCACATGTACTGGATGGAGGGAAACATCATTCCAGAAGTGAGAGTAGTTGTGTGTATTCAACCTTCTTAATGTGTCTGCTGAGATAGACTTGATATTTATTCATATCTATAAATTTAAAATGATAGTCTTAATAAATCAGCAATTTATCGTAATCATTAAACACCTGAGACATTCAAATTAAAATAAGGATGGCCTATTCATTCATTTCTTCATTGAACAGATATTTATTGAGCACCTTGTAAAGGCCAGACACAAAGTGTTTGTGAGACAAAGTGAGCAAGATAAACATTTCTACTCAAACGGAATTTTACCTTATGAAGTAGTACAAAACAACTGCAGCTTTTTTCTTTAATGTTATACTTTACATTACAAAAGGGAACACTTGGGTAACTTTCAGACGGTCATGCAATCAAGATATTTTTCTTTTGATTGTGACTTGCTTGTGTTAATCCATGCACGTGCTCTGTTTCTGATTTACTTGTGATAACATTACCCATTTTTTAGACTGGTGACAGCTTTTGTTTAAAATTGGGCACTGCAATAATGTTAATTTATTTATGAAAAATTTAACTTACATCAGTGACTTTGTTTTAATAACTAAGCTAATCAGTTGCAATATTAATGGAATTTCTTTCCTGGCCTTGTCGAATTTAGAATTTATTAAACAATCATGATTATCAAAAGGTATATCAGCCTGCTCTTTTTAAATTTATTTGTCCCTTTTAAGAAATTACAGTCTGGAATTTTGAATACATTTATTGTGGATATTGTTACAAGTCTGGAACTTATTAGTCAAATAGTTGATATAATTAATTTCTTTCAGTTCTCAAATGAGAGGCAAAGTTTTGATAGCTTACAGAGTGTGACAGCCTTATTGTTCATTCCATTTCCAGATGTTATTATTGTTAAAAGTACATGTGATCACGACCATTAGTATATAATATATTGTCCATTCTAATTTACTTTTATGATAATGTTTAAAAAGCATACACATATGTATGTGTTCAAAGTGAGGTAAGAATTCTGACAATTATAGGGTGTCTGCAATTAATATAAGCCAGAAATTCTCCATATGGTATGTTATAATAGTGACTCTTTGACTAGTTGCTAGCTCTGCTGCAACTAATTATTTTATTCAAATAAAATATCAAAGGTTGTGAATGATTTAATTTTTAAAATAACTTAGAAAGAAATCAAGGTTATCCTTATAATAATTTCATTAATTATTATGCACTGTATATTGTGATTTACTTCTTGAGAGGAAGAGAAAGAAATGGAATTGCCTATAAACCTGGGTTTATCAGCCTGTGGCAGGGGATTGCATATGTGACTTGTATTTGCCCTGTGCATATGGTGGAAGTATGCATGATAGACCTTGGTCCAGGCAGGACTGGAACACCAGTGCAAGATCGGTTTCTCCAATTGTCCTACAACCCCTACCTCCACCCATATGCTCTCAATTCATATTGTTCTGATAGATTTATGTAAATAGTCTTCATTATTCATTATTTGGACTCAGAGGGGAAAAAATGGCTGAGAGAAAAATTCCTATTGCAAACAGAAGTCATCCTATCTAATAATAGACAAACATGGTAATTGACCATACCTTCCCTACGCCTCCCATCGGCTAATCAGCGAGATATGCAAATTAACCGCCAACAAAGATGGTGGTTAATTTGCATACGTAGGCGCAAAGTGGCAGAGCGAAGACTGAAGGCGGCTCTGGCTGGAGGGAAGGCCTGGGTCCCGGGTGCCAGAGGAAAACCAGTGCTGGCAGCCAGGGGAAGGGAAGGCCTATTGCATGAATCTTTTCATGCAACAGTCCTCTAGTTTCATTTATAAAGATCTAAATTTCTAGTTCCCTTCAACCCATCATATTTACCTCTTGATTTAGGTAGATTTTACTTCTTTTGGTCCGATGGTCCTGTGCCTTTATTGTAAGCTGCCTCAAGTCCTTTATGAAACAGGTTACTTATCCTATCTAATAAAAGAGCAATATGCAAATTAACCATCACTCTGTCATAAAGATGGCAACAACCACTGAGCTGGAGCGAGCATGAGGCTTGGGTTGCCACCGATGATGGAGGAAGCAAAGCTTCCCACCTACCCTGGCTGGCCCTGGCCTCTGCTCATGGCTACAAAGTGTCAATTATAGAAGATAAATAAATCCCAGAAAAAAAAGAGAAAAGAAAAAGGAGAGGCTGGGATCTTGGGTCGCTGGGCATGTGGCCAGTCTGAAAATGGCCATCAGCCCCTCACCCAGGCTGGCCACACCCTAATGGGGTGAGGGTCCCCGCTGGGGGGCTTGGCCAACCTGTAAACAGCTGTCAGCCCCTCACCCAGGCTGGCCAGGCACCCCAGTGGGACCCCCACTCTGATCCAGATCACCCTTCAGGGAAAACCAGCCAGCTCCTACCCCTGCACAAGGCCTATATCCTATATAATAAAAGGTTAATATGTAAATTGACCCTAACAGCAGAACGACTAGGAATGACTGGTCACTATGACACACACTGACCACCAGAGGGTAGATGCTCAATGCAGGACCTGCCCTCTGGTGGTCAGTGCACTCCCACAGGGGGAGCTCTGCTCAGCCACAAGCCTGGCTGATGGCTGCCAGCACAGCGGTGCTGGCAGGAGCCTCTCCCGCCTCCTCAGCAGAGCTAAGGATGTCCAACTGCAGCTTAGGCCTGCTCCCTGCTGGCAAGTGGACATTCCCTGAGGGCTCCTGGGCTGTCAGAGGGATGTCTGACTGCCAGCTTAGGCCTGATCATCTGGAGAGAGGGCCTAAGCCAGCAGGTGGACATCCCCCGAAGTGTCCCAGACTGCGAGAGGGCACAGCCTGGGCTGAGGGACCCCCCGAGGGCACAAAGTTTTGTGCACTGGCCTCTAGTTATTTATAACCATCAGAGTCTAGTCAGGAAAATGGAAATACTCATTAAGTATTTCAAATAAAGGATACTCAGTATAGATAATTAATAACATAGGTGACAGAAAACTAATAAGCCAACCAGAGGAAATTACTACTTTGGAAGAGAGAAGGAAATATTTTATCTTTTGATCATCTACTCAGCCCCGATCTACTACCAGGACTGCCTTTTGACCACACCCTTCCTAAAGCCAACATACAAAGACCTGGAAACAGCCTGCAGGGGTCAGTCTCCCTGTGACACAGAGCAGAAGGGTAAGAATGGTTCTGTAAGCAAACAGGCCAAAGAAGATATGAGCCAATCAATCAATACAAATTATCTTTTAATTATATCCACCGTTTCCTCCAGAAAAGTAAACTGACAACTGCTAAAATAAATAAATAAATAAATAAATAAATAAATAAATACAAATAAATAAATAAATAATTTAAAACTGTATCTCTTGATTAACCTGCAGCAATTTTAAGTCTCAAATTACCAAGAGGTATACTGTAAAATTAATTAATTTACTCTTTACCAAAGCATTTTGTTGGTTAAACATAAAATCAGAGAACAGATTTCTGGGAGAAAAAATCATGTAAACTTTTTTTCCTGAAAATGTTTACAGAAAAGTTAGAAAGATATCTTGCTAAGTTAGTCTAAAATTTACTTAGAATCTGGTAGTTCTTTGCAGATGGTCATTCCAGAACTATAAATTTTTATCTTCTAAGTTCATAATTTCTATGATTATTAAATATTTATTTTCAGATAGATTTCAATTAGTTGGACTTAGAGTTTGAAGATACTCTGGAAAATAGAGACATATATATATATATATATATATATATATATATATATATATATAAAATTAGTCTGGATTTGCAAAATCTTAATACTATATAACAGAGTAGGTGTTCATGTCTAGAGATTTTCAAAATTAAAAGCAGGAGGTTGGAATGACTTTCAGAGCTTATGTAGAGGAAAACATACCACTTATTACTTTAACAAGGAAAGATACATACTAAAAAATATTTGTGATATATGGAATTTTTGTAAAATTTGAATGATTAAAATTGAACCTTGAGTGACTATCATCACATTTATAGCAAAGCTTTGGAGACCCATACTATAGCTTCTCCTTGGATAATTAGCTTGCTTAGGACTTTAGTCTTATCCTGACAGAACCCCCAGATCTTTTTCACTTACTGGGAGGAGACTATACCATCATGCCTTTTAAAAATTGAATAAAGCATGAACACATTCTCCAGGAAGAGGGATATTTTTTATTATAATCAATCTATTTTGCTAGAATTATATTAAAGCAAAATTTTAACTACAGTTGATATATCAAATGGTTTTATTCTCTCTCTGTCTTACCTTTTTTCTACCTTCCTTTTTGCAAGTTATGTACACTTGAAAAAAATTATTACTTTTATGTCTAGTTTCAAGATAGTTGACAACAACTTTGATATTTTTGTCTAGCTTTCTTTGTAAAGGAAAAGGTTACCCCAGACATTTATAATTTTTCTATGAAATATTAATCTCATGCAAAATCATTCACTGGAGAGTATAGGAAATCTTCCACTCTGGTCAACTTGCACTATGAAGTGGAATGATATTAGTGTCTATCTTGCATTGCTATGAAGGTTATTTTTTGTGAAAAAGTCAGAATAGTCCTTGGAACATGGTAAATGCTAAAGAAGTTCTAGGTGAATAAGTACATCTTACCTAATAATAGACAAATATGTAAATTGACCGCCCCATAGCTACGTTCACCAGCCAATCAGGAGAGTATGCAAATTAACCCAACAAAGATGGCGGTTAATTTGCATACGTAGGCGCAAAGCGGCAGAGCAAAGACAGAAGGCTCCAGGCCAGAGCAGTGAAGGCCTGGGTTCTGGGTGCCAGAGGAAAACCAGTGCCGGCAGCCAGGCGAAGGGAAGGCCTATTGCACGAATCTCTTCACACAATGGGCCTCTAGTAATTAAGTAAACCCCTGTTGTGTCTATGTCATATTAATTCCCATCTCCTTTACAGAGCTTATTATATTCACTCTGCTTGGATTTCCACCTGTCCTCTATTTATCCAAATTTTGTGATTCTTTAAGGACGTCTTCAGACCCCACTTCTTAAGACTTTGTGACAATAGGAGTCTACTGACCTCATCTTTCTCTTACTCCATGGCACTTACGCACAAATAAAATATGTGTTTTATTTAGACCTTCCCATTAGTTCTTAATCAGAGAGGCCATTGGAATTTCCTAGAGAGATTTTCAAAAATATGTATCTCTGGGCCCAATCCCTAGAAGTTTTAGATTCAGTGAGTATTGACTGGCACCCCAAACTTGCACATTTTGACTAAAGCACTAATAAAAATGCTATAAGCCCTTAGTCAAGATACAATGATAAAAATGATCTCTTGTCAGTATGTGCATTTTCTTTCTCAATAAGATTATAAATTTCTTGAGGACATGGACTATGCCTCATTTTTCTTGTGTATCCCCCCACAGTGATGGGAACATGGTCATGACTGACTAACACTCTTCTTTCTCCTTTGACTGCAAGATGTCTATGAGTGGAGCCACTATATGCATTGTCAAAGGATCTAGGTGGCTCATTCAACTATTGTCACAATTATGCTGTGCAATGAATATACACAAAACTTTAGTAGCATACAATAAGCATTTATTATGTTTCTAGAATCAGCAGGAATAGGCTAGGCATCTCTGCCGGCTTGTTCGCATATTTGGAGGGTCAGCTGGCATCTGGCTGGACCCACTTAATTGTCTGCAGTTCAACAGCTCACTCATGCTTCTGTGAACTGGCTGTGTTCCACATGACTTTCATGCTTCTGGGGCCATCTGGCCAGTCAATGCAAGTTTCTTACGGAAAAAACAGAGGACAAGAGGACAAGCCCAGATGTACAAGCCCGTTCCAAGCTTCTATTTGCGATGCATTGGCCAAAGCAATCCACGTGTAAAACCCATTCATGGGAGGAGGGCACTGCACAGTTACAAGGCAAAAACTATAGATTCAAGCAGGTGGGAAGAACGGGGGTGTTATTTTCTCAAGCTCTCACTGTGGGACTCTCGTTAATGTCTCTTCTGCAGAACCGATACTAATGCCTTACTGAAAGTCAACTCTGGCATATAATCCCGATCAGGATTTTTTAAAAAATATATATTTTATTGATTTTTTACAGAGAAGAAGGGAGAGGAATAGAGAGTTAGAAACATCGATGAGAGAGATCGATCAGCTGCCTCCTGCACGCCCCCCAGTGGGGATGTGCCCGCAACCAAGATACATGCCCCTGACTGGAATCGAACCCGGGACCCTTCAGTCCGCAGGCCAATGCTCTATCCACTGAGCCATACCGGTTCGGCCCGATCAGGATTTTTTAAAACAACTTTATTATCCCTGAGTTAGCAAGTGACTAATTTTATTCAGAGGAAAAAAAAGTTGCAAATACACAATCACACAAATGCCACTTCATTTGCCATTAAATAGAAAGCTATCTTCTGCATTTCACAGACTTGACATCATCCAGATAACGATGTTTATTAAACTAGAACATCAAATGCAGAAAACAAAACATTTGTTTTTCAGTCAGATTATCTACTGCTTGAACAAGGTCTGAGGAATTGTCACCATGATGTATTTGAATTCAGGAAATTAAACCAAGAACTGTGACTGGAAAGATGTAGAAAACACCACAAATTTGCTTTGAAATAATACAGCATCTTGTCGTCACTTGTGATTTGACCGGTTTCCATCTTTATTACCTGTGGTGCTGCTTAGTGGACTGTTGCAAAGCAACCCATGCAGTCTGTTGTGGAAATTCAATTTAATATTGCCAGAGAACCATTTTGGAGCTGAAAGAGAGTTTGTGTTATGTGCCACAGCTTCCAGCAAGGCCATGCCATCCCTTTGTCTAAGGAAATTTATATTTTAAAGAGCCAGGAAATATAACATTGTACGATTTAGCAATTATATGTTATGCTTTTATATAAACACATATAGTATTCATCACCAAAATAATAACTAAATTCCTATGACTGTTTTTTGAAATCGATGTGCTAGTTTTCCATACTCAATTCTTTACTTGCTCCCAAGGTAAGTACTTCATTAACTTCTAGTGAGTGAATCTGATCAGCAATTCCAATACTGCACATACTGCAGTCTGGGAAATTGCTTTCCAATCCTACGTTGTCCTTACTGTATCATGGGATTTTAGGCAAATTAGTTATCTAATCAACATTCTTATGTGTAAAAGCAGATAGTTTGGATAAATGAATAACAAGGGTCCTATAGCCAAATCACAGATAAAAAATCTGAAGTAAACTCTGGGTCAGATTCATATCTGTGTTCATGTAGGAGAAATCTGTATAGCACCACCCTGTTAGGGTAGGTTTATCCTTTATTAAAGGTGTTATGCTAAATTTTGCTTGGTTTTCCTGTTAAGAGGAAGGATGTTAACCTGTAGGATAAAGAAAATAAAAGGCAACACATGGGCACTAAGATGTGGGCTTGTGCAATATATTTAGTGGAGTTCCATTTTATCACCTTGCATTGATGGGGAGAATTTCAAGTCACAGCAACAGAAATAAACGAGATAAATGGAACATTGAAATAACCAGAAAGTTTCTCCTGAAGCTAATTGCTAGAAGAGAGAAAAACCGAGAGAGGCAAAATAAAACCTTTCTCTGACAGTTGGAGACATTTCAGAATGTGATGATGATGGAGCCAGAGAGCAGGACCATTTTCCTGGAAAGTCAGGAGTGACAGCATTCCACAGCTTAAGGGCCTTCTCCCTCTTGCGCACGCGCACGTGGAGACACATACCCAGTTGCTCTCTAGGCAACACAGCACCAATGGGACCTGGTCACAAAGCAAGGTCCTCGGGAGAGTGGAGGTTACAGGCTCCCTTTTACTTGCTCAAATGGAAAACTCTGTGGAACTAACATGATAGTCTCTCTTTTAATCACAAAGAAGGAAAAAAATTGCTTTAGAATTTGGGTAAAAGCTTTAGTTGCCCTAGGTACTTTTTGATAGAGCTTTGTAGCTAATGCCATTTGCTGCAAAGATAATTTAGCAAGCACTTGGGCAAGCTAGGCTGGCCTGAGACACCATACAATGAAGAGAAATTAGCAGGATGGTTCTACAGGAGGATGAGAGAAACAACAGCTGGCCCTGCACGTAGGACCAGCCCATATTAACCTTGAGGGGAACGAAGGTTATAATTGGAATAAAGCCAGAAAATTAATTATTTTAAAATCTCTGCTTTCAACAGTTTCAGTCTTGGTGCTTTGTATGTGGATAAACAGTCATGCTTAGAAAAACACAGAGCTATGAATGTTTAATAGCCAATGATATCTTGATGTCAAAGCCACTCACATGTACATACATTTTTAACTTAATTTGACTGTTGCAGTGGGACAAGCTAACATGGAAGCACAGTTATTTTTAGGATTTAGAAGTTTAAAAATTCAAGCTGCATGGTATCGTCTTAGGATAAAGTAATGAGGTCAAAGCCATTCTTGTAATGGCCAAAAGGAAACAGCACAGAAAAATGGATAATTAATGCCTACATTTATAATTTGGTATTCTTGTATTGCAATGATCACCAACAAGAAAAAGGGAATAACGTGTTTTTTAGGAGACAGCCTGTATATGAGGAAAAATGTTCTACTTAATTTGCCTATGGAAAATTTAGGTCCTTGTTTCCATAAAAAAAAAAAAAAATTGTGACTGAGTATAGAACTGTTGGTGCTGGAGAGAACACCTGATGTGCGACTCATGTTTTGGAACACCGTTTCCCTCTCTCAAAACTGGCCTGAGACCTTCCTGCTGTTGGAATGTGTTGAATTAGATGACAGCTTTCAATTAGATAGGACCATTCAGTCTCCTTACTCTCCACCTGTATCTCTCCATGAGTCATTTCTCCATCAGAAGGATGCAATAGCTATAATTATTTCCGTTATCCTAAAGAGATGTTTCAAAGTCAAAAAGAGAAGGCTAATTTCTAGCTACCAGACCATTTTCCCGATGGAAATATTCCTTTCGTTTTGGTTAGACATATTTGTATCTGCTTCTAGATTTATTGAGTGAGCTTTATTTTCTCCTTGGAGAGCTAAGTTCTTTCCTAACTGTTCAGAACTCAACAATTTCCTCAATTTCAAAAACCTTTCTAGCTGTTTTAACTAGTCAAACTGTCTACATTACCTGAATAATGTACATCTAGGTCATGTATGTTACCTAAAAATATGGCACATGCAGTAAAAATGCCCAGCACGAGAATAATGGAAACAAATAGGAAGAATTCCCATGATATGAGGAATTTTAATGGATTTAGAGTAAAAAAAAAATATCAATGGTCAAATAATTTATCAGGGAGGCTTAAAGCCATTGCCATCAGGCTTGTAGATCTCTCTACCTTCGGTGGTATCTTCCTGGGAGACAGCTTTTTAATTGGGCAACTGGTAAATCATACTTTTATTTTGTTTTCTTGGAAACCATCATGTGACAATATCCACCCTCATTAAGAAGTTTTAAAATATCTCTGTGGTTCCTCCTACATGGAGAAAGGAGAACTGATTTCACATGACTCAGCATATGTTGGGCCTTGCTTGTCAAAATAAGCCAAGCACATAAGAATATATAATCTCTACATTTTGGCCCCTCAGCCTTTACTATTTATTTATTTATTATTGGTTTTCAGAGAGAGAGGAAAGAGAGGGGAGAGCGAAACATTGATGTGAGAGAAACATCTGTCAGTTGCTTCCCATATGCACCCCAACTGGGGACTGAACTGAGACCTTTTACCATTCAGCACATGAGATGGTGCTCCAACCAACTGAGCCACACCAGCCAGGGATAAGCCTTTATCATTTAGAGATAATCATAGACCAATCTACTCAGAACTTTCATTGGTCAAAGTAAGTCATATTATTGTACTCAATTTTTAAAATATGAGAAAAATGTTTAAACCCTTTCCTCCCCCTAGGAATGAAACTTTATTGTGTTTCATTTTTTTTTATTTAAGTATAGTTGGTATACAATCCTATATAGGTTATATTACTTTCAGGTGTACAATAGAATAATTCAACATTTTTATACTTTATAATGTTATCACCCCACTAATTTTAGTAATTATCTGTCAGCATGTAAACTTACCACAATATTGTTGACTATATTCTCCTTCCCCTTTTCACTCATTCATCCACCCCTTTCCTCTGGTAACCATCCCTTCGTTCTCTGTATCTATGAATCTTGTTTTGTTTGCTTATTTGTTTTTGTCTTTAGAGTCCACATATAAGTTAAAACATATGGTATTTGGCTTTCTTTGCCTGATTTATTTCACTTAGCATAATACCCTCTAGATCATTATCCACTAGTATTGATAATGGCAAGACTTTATTTTTTATTGTTGTGTAATATTATATTATATATTATACACACACACCTTCTTTACCTAGTCATCTGTCAATAAACACCTAGGTTGCTTCCATATCTTGGCTATCTATATATATAAAACTCTAATATGCAAATAGACTGAACAATGGAACAACCGAACAACCGAACAACAGTTGCTATGACGTGCGTTGACCACCAGGGGGCCATGCAAGGAACATGGCGGATACCTGCAGCAGGCAACAGAGCACAGAACATGGCGGGCATTGGCTGCAGCGGGATTGTGGAGCAGGTGAGCTGGGGCACCAGACCAAGGTAGAGCACCGGTAGCTGTCATAGGGGCAAGCCTCTGGTGGTTACTGAAAATTCTTTGCTCCTAGGTGCTGCAGTCCCGCCAGGTGCTCGCACCTGCTGCCAGCACTGGAGCCACTGCTTGCATCCGCTGCTGGTGCCTGGCACTGGCCCCGAATGCTTAGTGCCGTCAGTGGGTGTGAGCAACGGCTGCTGGCCCCAATTGCCCCTGAGGGCTTCTCCAGCTCCCCCTGCTCCTGAGGGACGATCGGAGCCAGAAGCCACCTCTGGCACCCATGGCCAGTGCCATCCCAGCTCACACCCGCTGCTGGTGCTGGCCCCAATCACTTCATGCCAGCAGCGGGTGCGAGCAGGCTGGTGCAGTCAGTGCATGGGAGCGGTGGCAGTGGGAGTGGGGCTGCTGGCAGACAGGGGACCAGGGGCCACGGTGGGAGGGGCCGGGTCGGGGCACCGAGGATAGGCTAAGACCTGCCCCTGTGCCCACTGCAGCTTCACGGCCCACCATTCCATTCAAGGTGCACAAATTTGTACACTGGGCCCCTCGCTGTAAATAATGATGCAACGAACACAGGGATGCATGTTTCTTTTCACATTAGTGTTTTCTTTGGATAAAAACCCAGAAATGGAATTGCTGGGTTGTATGGTATATGCGTTTTTAGTTCTTTTGAGGAATATCCATACTGTTTTCCATAGGGGCTGCACCAGTTTGCAGTCCTCCCAAGAGTACAAAAGGGTTTCCTTATTTAAACATCCTCGCTAACACATATTATTGGTTGACTTTTTGATAATAACCATTTTGAGCGGTGTGCGGTGGTATCTCATTGTGGTTTTCATTTGATTTCCCTGATGATTAGTGATGTTGAGCACCTTCTCACATGTCTGTTGGTCATCTGTCTGTCTTCTATGGAGAAATGTTCTTCTATATCCTTTGCCCATTTTCTATTGGACTCACTGATCTCAAGCTATACTACAAAGCTATAATAATGAAAACAATACAGTACTGGCAGAAAAACAGACACATAGGTCAAAGGAACAGAATAGAGAGCCCAGAAATAAACATTCACTTATATGGTCAATTAATCTACAACAAAGAAGGTAAAAATATACATTGGTGTAATTACAATCTCTTCAACCAGTGGTGTTGGGAAAATTAGACAGACTATGCAAAAGAAAGAAAGAAGGAAAGAAAGAAAGAAAGAAAGAAAGAAAGAAAGAAAGAAAGAAAGAAAGAAAGAAAGGAAGAAAGGAAGAAAGAAAGAAACTGGGCTACTCTTTTAAACCATATATAGAGATAAACTCAAAACAGGTTAAAGACTTAAAAATAAGGCCTGAAATCATGAAACACAGGAAGAAAACATAGGCAGTAAACTACCTGACATTAGTCTGAGTAATATTTTTTTGGACATGTCCCCTTGAGCAAAGGAACCAGACAATCAAAAACATTTTAAAAGCTTTTGCACAACAAAGGAAACTTTCAACAAAACAAAAAAGCAACCTACTGACTGGGAGAATATATTTGCAAATTATATATACAATAAGGGGTTTATATCCTTATATCCAAAATATATAAGAAGCTCATCCAACGCAATAACAAAAAAAATAAACAATCCAATCGAAAAATGGGCCGAGGACATGTTTGAACCCTTTATATCAGCCCAATCTGGCTCAGAAACTGTCTTTCCCACAGGGCTGAACCTTCATAAACCTTGTACAGAGCCTTTGTCAGACTAGCTGGGCACATAATTTGCTATCAGACAATAAGGAGATTATGAGAAAGCCTAAGAAGTTCTCAGGAATGTGGTGCTATTTTAAGGTAAGGAATACACATCCCGAGAGAAAATGAGTTTGAAAATGAATGTAGGCTTTTAAACAATACAGGTAAAAAGTGTCAACAATTTAAAAAATAGGTACATTTCAATTTAAGAGTCTTCCTATCTTAGGTTTATGTTTATAATCAAGGATTAGCAGCTCTTATTCCTCACTGAAAATAAAAAAGTTAAATCACCTCTTGAACATAAAGTGCAGACACAAAGCTTGGAACTGCCAGATCCTGGGGTGGTTGAAATGTGGGCTTCCTGCTGGTTCAGGTGCATGTCTTTGTGCTGTTTTGGGCTTATTGTTCACTCTGAGCTTAATGGATACATTCAGGCAAGTAATGAAGAACAGCATCATCATACAAACAATTCACTGAAGTCCGAAGATATGACTATTTTATATTATTCAGTAGAGTAAATTTTCAACTTACTTAAAAATACATAGATCAAGTGGCACCTGGAACACTGTAATTTTGATACTCATGATATACTATTAAGCAGCTGTATTATAAAACAAAATCTTGATTTGATGACATTAGTGACAGTGGGTATAAAACTTTTGTCTCTCTACTTGCTAGAGGAAAAGATGAGGCAATGCAGTTGTGGATCACAGGGTCCTCTGGTGTGAAATTCATCCTAACTAAGTTTAACACATTTGGTGGCCAAAACCTTGGGCTCCTATAGCAAATAATTTTAATTTTCACGTTCACTAGCCTTGGTTACTGGGGATGAACACTGGGCAGGAAGGCAGGTGAACCCCCCCCCCCGCCCCCCCCCAGTTATCCAAGAGTTACTTGATCAAAGCAAATCACTTTCTTTTTTTCTTTCTTTTTCTATAGTATGTTATAGAGTTTTCAGGGCATGTGTGTGTGTGTGTGTATATATATATATTTATATATAATATAATTTGCTCTTACAATAAACATCCCAGTGGTTCTCACTTCCATTTCTAGATAAGGGACACTGTTGCTTAGAGAGTTCAGTGGGAAGAAGGTCAGGGATTTTGACTTTAAGCCCATTTTTTTTTTTCATTATAGAATAATGATGCACTGGGCCTCAGTTTACACATTTAATCAAGTACAAATATACTTAGTTGGCCAAATTTAATTGTGGGGATGACAAGAGATAGTTGAACTTTAAATGTTGTGACTAGTCAAAGTATCATACAATTGTAAAATAATCATCTTGCTTTTGTTAAGCCCAATAGCTCTGTACTTGGACCACAAAGCCTTCTTCTCCATATTCTTCTTCAGAAAATGCCCAACATTGATTCATGTGTAGAACCCTGAAATTCTCCATATGGAACATTTAGGAATGAGCTCCCTTAAAGGAAGAACAAAGAGTCATTAAAAGGCAGCCAAATAGTAACTCTGAGTCGGCCCTCTCTCAAGATGGTCATCAATTACAAATTTTTTATGATGACTTCTTGGTTCATTTCAATGATGTTCTATTTTCTAATTCATTGATAAAGATGATCCTCTTGCCCTAGCCAGTTTGACTTAGTGGAAAGAGCATTGGTCTGCAGACTGAATAGTTCTGGGTTCAATTCCAGTCAAGGGTATCTACCTCAGTTGCAGGCTCGATCTCTTGCCCAATCGGGGCATGTGCAAAGGGAACCAATCGATGTGTCTCTCTCAGATCGATATTTCTCTCTGTTTCTCTCTCTCCCTTCCACTATCTCTAAAAATCAATGGGAAAATATTCTCAGGTGAGGATTAACAGCAACAAAAAAGATGATCCTCTTACTTTTACTAGGTTCTGCCACATAGTGCTATGGTCTTCAAGGACAAAAGTAAAAACAAATAACTTTTTTATATTCCACAATGTGTATGGCTGAGATTTTTTTCAGGTATATAGAGTAAGGGTTGGAAAACTTTTTTTTTTTTTTTTTGTAAAGGATAAACATTTTCAGGACATACGATCTCTGTCACAAATACTCAGTGCTACTGTTGTAGAGTGTAAAAATAGCCATAGAGAATATGTAAATGGATAAGCGTGTTCCACCAAAACATTTTTATGGTCATGGAAATGTGAATTTTATATGATTTTCCTATATCATGAAATATTATTTTTTGATTTTTTTTCAATGGTTAGAAATAGAAAAACTGTTGTTAGCTCATGGGTCATACAATAACAGGTGATGGGCTGGATTTGGTCAATGGGCCATACTGAACATTGACCGAGAGGCCCAGGAGAAACATTCATTGCTACTGTACATATTACTTCACTCGAATGATTTTTTGAGTTGGAAAAATATTTCTAGGGAGTCCATTCTCACAATGCAAACTTTCAGCACTGTCGGCGAAGGCAATATTTAACAGCAGGGGTATAGAATTTAGATGATCATCATTGTATAGGAAAAGTAGAAGAACCTCCTCATAGGAAGTTAGAAACTTCTGTTTTACTGTCAAAGGAGGGCAATGAATTGGCACAAGCTGGCCCAGAGTTTGCAAAATCTTGGGACAAAGATACTCTTGCAAGGCTAAGTATATTACCACTCTCAATTTTGGTGCTCAATAAGTATATGTTGAGTTAATTGAAATTTCCACAAAGTTTCTAAATTCTTGCTTATTGTGTAGAATGAAGTAGACATGGACTATAATTGTCTACTGAGAAGACAAGGTTAATGAAATGAACCTTTTAGTAGCAGTATTTACTGAAATTTGATGAAGGGTGGTTATGAAATACTTAAAAGGCAGTGAACTTTTACACAAGGCCTACTCAGTAGGGCAAGGTGTGCACAATCTATACTAATAAAAGGGTAATATGCTAATTAGACAGGGTTGACCAGACATCTTCTGGATGTCCGACTTCCTTCTGGACAAAGCCATGGTGGTGGGGGCCGAGGCAGAGGCGGTTAGGGGTGATCAGGCTGGCAGGGAAGCAAGCAGTTATGGGTGAGGTCAGGCAGGCAAGGGGGAGCAAGTAGTTAGGGGCGCAATCAGGTAGGTGTGGGGGAGCAAGTAGTTAAGGGCGAGATCAGGCCGGCTGGGGAGAGCAGTTAGGGGCAATCAGGCTGGCAGGGGAAGGCAGTTAGGGGCAATCAGACAGGCAGGCAGGTGAGTGGTTGGGAGTCAGCAGTCCCAGATTGTGAGAGGGATGTCTGACTGTTGGTTTAGGCCCGATCCTGTGGGCCTTAGAGCGAAGGGGAGGGGGAGGATGGGAAGAGATTAACCAAAGATCTTACATGCATACTAGAGTCCTGGTGCACACATTCGTGCACTGGTGGGGTCCCTCGGCCTGGCCTGTGGGGATCGGGCTTAAACCAGCATTTGGACATCCCCCAAGGGGTTCCGGATTGGAGAGGTGCCAGCCAGGCTGAGGGACTCACCCTTGTGCATGAATTTCATGCACTGGGCCTCTAGTATCTAAATGATTACCTATTATGAGCTTGATAATACCCATGACTAAGCTAATCTTTGGCTATAAATTAGTTATATATGGAACCTGCTAAAATCTTTTAGTTTTTTGGTGTGTAATTTAATCATAATGAAGCACTAATTACTGCTGTGTTCTATTATCTTGAAGATTCAGACATATTCTAAACTCCTTTGCCTCATAGTCATTGCCAAGATATCTTTGTCCCTAACTAATCTATAATTTCTTATGTGTGCTACTTTTATTTGTTCAACTAAATTATAATTTTACTAGAGGCCTGGTGCATGGATTTGTAAATACCCTCTGGCAATTTGGGACCCCTCATGGGATGTCAGAGAGCCGGTTTTGGCCTGATCCCCGCAGGCTAGGCCGAGGGACCCAACTGGTGCACAAATGCGTGCACCAAGACTCTAGTATGCATATAAGATCTTTGGTTAATCTCTTCCTGTCCTTCCCCTCCCCTTCCCTCTGAGATTCATCAGTCTGTTCCATGTTTCCATGCCTGTGCATTGAGCGTCTGCCCCCTGGTGGTCATTGCACATCATAGCTACTGGCTGGTCAGCTGGTCGGCTGGTCGGCCAGTCTCTTAAGCTTATATATATATATATATATATATATATATATATATATATATATATGGGGGAAAGAATCATATTACATAATTAGGAGCAGCATGAGATTGAGAATAAGACTGTGGATTCAGACTGCTGGGGTTCAAACTCTGCTTTGGCATTTATTAGCAATGCAACTTAGGATACATTACACAGTCTCTGCTTTTAGTTTATTCATTTGAAAATTATAATAATTGAAGTACTTTCTTGATTGGGTGCATTGCTTTGAAAGCTAAATAAATCAATTCATCAAAGGCACTAAGAATAGTTGCAGACTAAAAATGAACCTTTGGATGCTAGTCTGATGCTATAAAATCCTATTTATAAGCTATCAACATCTTTGACCCTGTTCTCTCCATTGAACCCTAAGTAAGTTACCCAATTATCATGCCCACAAAACACACTTGACTTTTTTCCTACTCCAAGTTTACTCTACTGTAGTCTTCCCACCCAATATAAGGGGCAGTTTTCTTCTTCTAGTTATACCAGCTAAAAAGCAAATACAGTTCTGAAATCATCTTTGAGTTCTTTCTTTTCCTCACATTCCACATTCTAGCCATTAGCATATTCTGTGAATTCTAACAAAATATATCTAAAGCAAACTAACACAATACTTTACCTATCATCCTAGCCCACGTTACAGTTACCTTTTGCTTATGCTATTATTGCAGTAGCCTCCTAATTAGTCTTCCTGCTTCTGTCCATGGTCCCCTCCCATCTAATCTCCATGCATTGCCAGGGTGCTGTATTTATAGTGTCTATACAGTTTCTGGCACATGGTCAGTAGTCAATAAATGAACTAAATGAATGTTTGGTTGAAATATTTGAAAGTAAATTGACTTATAACCTTATGATAGACACTGAAATAATTATATTCAAAATTCTAAATGGTCTCTGCCTTTTAAAAATGTCATAATAAATAATTCCTTTATAAATGAGCATAGAATGAGACAGTAGGACTGCATCATTTTGAAGTATCTGTCAGACTAAAATTCTAAGACTCTAAGACATGGCAAAAGCCGTAATGCTGATAATAAGGCAGGCAAATTAACCTTAGGTGAACCCTTTAGAAAATTCTTAAAAAGTATACCAGATTTGGAAGGTTCAGTTTGTGAGCACTGAATTGTGAAAGGTTGATTTGTGAGTCCTGAATTTGTACCAGTTATGTAGATTTTATATTCACACCAACTTAGGACCTATTTTTGTATGAAAATAAAAAATAAAATAAATCACCCACTTAATCAGATCTTTAACTAGGAAGTTGAAGTAGAAAAATATTTTATGCCAAATTATGAATCTCTAATTCTTTTTGCTTTTTTTGGAAGTACTGTTCTAGCCTATGATTCTTTTATTTAGGGATCGTAAAACAAATGTACTTGTCTGGTATAATTTCTTCATACTGTAAAGTTGTTTTTTAAGTTCATATTTAACTGCTGGGAGACTTAGGCCCAGGATGCTTTTAGCATTAATCCCTGATTCCTCTCACTTCTCTGTAGTGATTGTGTGTGATTATACATGTACCACTTCTTTATCCACTCGTCTACTGATGGGCACTTAGCTTGCTTCTCTATCTTGGCTATTGTAAACAACACTGCAATGAACATAGGGATGCATATGTACATATCTTTTTGTCTTAGTATATATTTTTTCCAGATATATACCCAGAAGAGGAGTTGCTGGGTCATAAGTTAGTTCTACATATATATTTTTTTTAATTTTGAGGAACCTCTGTAGTGGCTGCACCAATCTGCATTCCCACCAACAGTGCACAAGTGCCCCTTTTTCTGCATCCTCACCGACACTTGTTTGTTGATTTATTGATGTTAACCATTCTGACAGGTGTGAGCTGAAATATATTAAGGCTTTTCCTTCCCAGCTGCTCCGCCTGCCCACATCCCCAGGCACACACTATTGACATTATTACCTCTGCACTTCTTCCTGATGGTTGTCCTTCCTACTTCTCAGAGTAGTGGGCAGAAAGTTCCATGGTCACAGGGAGTCAAGGCCAGATAGAAATGTAAAGGAACAAGTTCATGTCAATACAGCTTGTACAAGGGTATGTGCCCTAAAGGTTTGAGGTGGTTCAGGAAAAGGTTCTGGATGGTTCCTTTTCGTCTTCCATTGACAATCAAATGTATTATTTCTTCTTGAGATTTTTGGTAAAAAGATGGCAGATGAGGAAGTTGGGTCATGAATGTGTGAGTACTGCAACTGTTAACCGCAAAGCACACTTGATTCACAGCCATCGATCTAAAAATAAAACAGGAACCATCCGAATGTAGCTTAATATAGGCTATAATCTAGATTTCCTTTTATTACAGTCTTTGGCTACCAGTGATCTTTTTGCCTTTCCCTTAAGGAATAGGAAAGACAAAGACAGGAATTCATATATTTCAGAGAAAGACAAATACAATATGATCTCACAAATATGTGGAATCAAGTGAACAAAATAAATTGATGAACAAAATGGAACTGGAAGCATGGACACATGAAAGAGATTGGCCTGAGGGGATGGGGTGTGGGTGAAGATAAAGAAGGTGAAGGATGAGCTAAAGAACATATATGCATACCCCATGGACATGGGTAGTTTGGTAAAGACCAAGGGAGGGGGGAGGGGAGGTGTGGTGGTGGGCAAAGGGGGGGGGATTGGGACACCTGCAATTATGTCAACATTAAAAATATTAATTACAAAAAAGAATCTGTATAACATTTAAACACTGTGCTATCAGGCCTGTGATAGGCATCTCCATGTGTTGTCATAAGTAGCTGGTGTTGCCTAGGTAACACTACAATGGCAAACAAAGATGTTTTCTGGGTGACTAGAGGAAATGTGGCTTTCATGCTATCTCACACCCTCCTGTCCCCAACCCCCTACCATGGATAGAAAAGGGTTTATTTTCCTTTTGCTATGAATTTACACCCTGGAGTAGAGTGAGGTGAGCCACTATTTTTCTAGTCTGTTCATTTTTATGTTCTACATTATACAAAGTTGGAAATTTTTATTGAAACAACCGCTCAATTTAGAGAACATGATACTGCATATTGAATTCTATAATCGCCTGTTGTGTGGCATTACTAAGAATACACGAGGGGAAATTCTGTTGTGTGAAATCTCAGGGATAAGACAATCCTGACAAGATGAGCTTGAATGGGCTTACCTCATGTGCTCACACAGCCAAGTCCAGCACTGAGATTCTCAAAAGCAGAAAAGGCAGATGAGGAATGGCTCTCTTGAGACAAACTTGGAGCTGCTGTAATCAGAGTGCAAACAGTAAATTTAGAGCATTGTAAAGCATTGTTAATCCAGTGAAATAATGTGATGTGAAGAAGATGAAAGATAGGCAAACATGGGTTTCTACAATTTCTCTGAAAGCTCCACTTGAAGATTACAAATCATTATTGTTTTGTAAAAGAAAATCTGTATGTTACAGTTCAACTGGGAAAGGCAGATGGAAGGAAATGTAACATGCCCAAGAGAGCATTCATTAACATGTTTAATGGTCAACTGTGGATGCTTTTCATGAGACAGTGACACTTACTCTCATAGACAGAGAGACCAAAAAAAAAAAAAAAATCCTCAAAGGCAATGTTTCTTGACATCTTGGCAATATTTCTCACTTAAGAAGGACTAACTATGAATGGAAGTTTTTTTTTAAAAAATATGAATTTAGATAAGATATAAATGTATGTTCTTATAGTTTTCTTGTTTCCTGTTTTCTAGGGGAAAATCAGATGCTTGGTGGGATCCAGGGGTAGAGGAGCTGAATTTTGATTGGCAAACAATGGTTGGGATGTAGGACTTGGGTGGAGAAAAGCCTGAATGATCCTCAGTTTACAAGTCTGGGTCAAAGCCTGCGACTGGAGAGAAAATGTCCCAGAGGGAAGGAACTGGCGACCGTTGTTACAGAAATATTTCTACCCAGGATAAAGCCAATTTCTCTGCTTGCTGAACCATAACTTACAAAAGCAACATGCAGTGTTTACAAGCTCTGTTTCTCAGTCAATCTACTGAGAGCAAGCTTTGTGATTCTGAAGAAAGAAACAGAGAAAAAGATTCACTTTTGGACCTGCAAACACATGTCCCTCGTTAACTCAACTGAGACTGCCTGCCAAAGAACAGAACTCTCTGTCTATGGAGACTGAAAGGTTGTGGAAAAAATAATATCGTGGTGGGCAGCAATGACAGCAGAGGGGAAAGGAGGGGGCCCATGGAGATGAGAAGGGATAAGGGAAAAGAGAGATAAGAAATTAATGGTTTCTAAAGTTCTTGTTTGTTCCTTCATCTGTCTCCTCTCCACCTATCACTTCCTGATCCCTGTAGGTGTATAGATAAAGTACCTCAATTTGTGCGCATCTGTTCACCTGATTTGAATTCCAACTCTCTAGGGGGAATTCTGTGATGCAATGATCTTAAAATGAGTTGCAGAACCATTAGTCACAACAGAGGTTGGGAGGGGGTCTCTTGCCTGAGGTGTGGCTTGGAAAATGACCTCTGGCACTCCTGGCTTTCCTAATTAAATGCTATCAATCCTTCAGATGGTAAAATGATGTATGTATTTTGTTTACCATCATCAAGAGAGCTTTTAATAGAGAGGTGCAATAAGAATGACATTTGTTGACAAAAGAGCGGGTCCCTCTGGAATCTGAAAACTTAAACGAAAATAAATAATATCTGAAAATAATTTTAAAAGGCTTTATGAATCTTTGACTTATGCTTGCTAAAAGATTGAGAATCATAAAAAGAAACATGCTTTTAAAGATATTTTAAAAAAGGAAAAGTTTTCTAGTTCAACTCTAAACTCCCATGCTCCTCCATAACCTATGAATTTAGCAAAAGGCAGACAAGTACATGATTCCTAAAATTATCAGGAAAAAAATAAAAACTCATACTACAGTTATGATATAATTTATTAACCCAAATTGGACATTTTCAAAACTGCAAGAAGGCATTTTGAAAAAATAATTAAATTAAGACAACATACATAACTTAGGACTGTCCTAAGAAAACTAGACAACTTGAAGTATTGACCAACCTACCTATACCTTCATCCTATAGAAGAACATACACAATTAGTTCTGGAACCATTGTTGCAAATTTTTCTACAGATTGGAGGAGAGCCTGCCATGTTTTCACTCATTGTCTAACTGTGTCCTCACATTTTTGTGTCAGCAATTTGAGGTCCAGGACAGTTAAGCTGCTTTCCCATGGGCTCATAGGAACCTTGTTGCTTAGATATATTTTTCCCATAGCTCCTAGATTCCCAGGAATATTTCCTATTACCTTCCTTGCTGGGGTCCGACCCCAGCAGGTCCAGGGGTCCCCAAAGGTGTGGACGGAGTCAGCGAAGAAGGAATGACACGGAGACAGCATTCAGTTGATCAGCAGCCTAGCCAGGATCTCTAGCCAAGTTCTGGTCAGGATCTCCAGCGAAGTTCTGGTTAGGATCTCCAGCCAGGTTCTGTGTCCATGTTCTCTTGCTAGGTTTTCCAGCCAGGTTCTCCAGGTTCTCCAGCCAGGTTCAGTCACCAGGTTCTAGTCAGGTTCTCTTGCCACGTTCTATCCAGGTTCTGTAGCCAGGTTCTGTCTCTAGGTTCTTCAGCCAGATTCTCTCGCTAGGTTCTGTCTCCAGGTTCTGTGACCAGTTTCTGTCCAGGATCTTTTGCCATGTTCTCTCCAGTGAAGTTCTTCTGTCTCTAGGTTCTGTGTAGGTTCTGTGTCTAGGTTCTGTGTCTAGGTTCTGTCTCCAGTTTCTGTCCAGGATCTTTTGCCATGTTCTCTCCAGCGAAGTTCTTCTGTCTCTAGGTTCTGTGTAGGTTCTGTGTCTAAGTTCTGTGTCTCTTGGTTCTGTCTTCTAAGTTCTGTCTCCTGTTGTCTTGTTACATCTGTATTTATACCAGTTGATTCCAATCCTATCAATCTCTATTCCAAATGTTAGGGCGTTTCTTATCTCCATTCCAGGGAGTAAAGATTATGTAGCTTAAGCATGATTGTTCGTAGTTAAAGTGATTAATTACCCACCTGGCACTTAGTTAAAGTGTTTTATTCCCTCCCTAACTTCAGGGGAAAATCCCTACCTGGGGAAACAACCTTTCTCAGAGAGGTGACCTTGGTTAAAACACATAGTGCCAAGAAGGTGAGCAAACATATTAAGAACAGTATGCCATATATGCCAGGTCCCTTGAAACAGCAAGGATGGACCGGCTCCCGTCACTTCCTGATACCTGCTAGTATAGCTGTAGTAGTTCCGAGGGGCACAATTTCAAGAGTGTCATTTCTTTTCCCTAGAACCCTCTGCTTATAAATTACACTAAGCCTCAGTGATTGTCTAGAGTGCTGTCATGTTCAGAGTGATATTCAACTATGAATTTATTTATTTATTTATTACTAGGAGATTAAACTAAACATACCCTTCAATATACCCATGAAGATGAAGCCTTTGAACAAACCAAAATTAAGGAATTGTGGCTGTCAACTCATTATTGTTTCCAGGTGGTGTCTTCCTTTTTCACTTCCTCTTCTTAAATGGAATTTAATTTTGTTAGTGTGGAGAGAGAACAAGGAATGAGTATCTAACATTTGCCTCTCTGGACTTCTCAACTTCCTCCCCCAAGAATCAAATATTAAGAATGACTTCTGAAGGATAGAGGGGCCAACTAGCCGTAGAAGCACAAGGGGAGATGCTTCTGAGTCTTGGGGGACAGATTTATATCAACACAGAGGTTTGAAAGCATTCAGGAGAGTATTACAAATCAAGAATTTTCCCAGGATGGGGTGGGTGGAGTTTTGTTTTAGGAAATGGTCCTGAAGAACCCTGGGTAATGCACTAAGAAGCTAGACTTTATTCTATGTCCAGTGGGGAATGACTGAAGGATTTCAAGTAGAGATGAATACTATGTATCATTTAAGAATAAACTCAGGTGATTTTGAAAAACCTAGATTGTAGGAGAGGGCAGTGCACTGCGACATAATGGCTGAAGACCAGCTAAGATGCAAATGCTTGAATAAGGGAGGACAGAGCTGGGCTAAGGATTTTACCGAGAAGATTGATAAAAATGGATGATTCAGCTATTAAATCGATGGAATTAGTTTTTCACAAAATACAAATAACTAGTGAAACTATATTGAACCACTTAAGAGAGGACTGTGCTATGAAAAATAGGAGAGAACTAACAAATGTCTAGGTATGGAAACAGGGCAATTGATGGCATCCTAAACAGTAAGATTTACTGGAGAAAGAAGGCGTATTAGTTGGGCATTAGTAGAGGTAATGAGTCACATATAAATAGATTAATTTTATGTGTTATGGGACATCCGACATAGATGTCTAAAATCAATAAGAATCATCTCCCTCCTTTAAAAAAAATAAAGATACTAAGATTTAGAGGGATGAAGTGAATTTAGGATGATTGCCCAAAATTATAGAGAGGAATTAAAACACCAAGCTCCCAAGATTCAGTCCAGAGTTTTGCTGGGAGCTTCTCTACTCATCCTGTTTATTTGGTTGGTTAAAAAGAACATTGGTTGAGTTAATAACATTTTAATGCCTGGAAAGCCTTTGCCTGAGTGTTTCCCTTTTCCTAAGTTACTGCCTTGTAGGCTTAGCTGTGTGTCAGCATTAATCATCTGCGTTAAGACTTTGCATACATTCTGCTTTGGGAGCAGAGGTCCGTAAAGAAGATGACACATTTCTGAGACGTCACAGGTTCCTTTCCTGAGAGGGTTTTCTACAGGCACTAATAATATTCAGTCTGGATGTCCCCATTTCCTCTTTTTGTTTTATTCTGAACAGCTGTGTTGGAAGCAAGCAGAGGAAGTAACCAAAACTGGATGTGATTAGAATGGCTCTTGAACTTCCCTTTCCAGCATCTGTCTTGCTAAGGGGCAATTCAAGCAGGAGGCAACCTCACAAATAGCCCTTTGTCAGAGCTAACAGCATGTTTTCTTGTGAGAAATGTCCTTTTGCTCAATGTGGGGTTTCAAAACTGTTGGTCATTAAAAGTGGAAGTGTTTGACCCTCAATGGAGTGCGTTAACAGTGGCAACATCACCCGTTCCTCAAAGTGAAGGCAGATGTTTGTGAGAGGAGGTCGATATTGAGAGAAAGTTTTTGTAGGATTACATAAAAATATCATTAATAAAATATTAATTTTGTTTTAAAAGAAACAAAAAGCCCATGGCTTGTTTTCTAGGCTTCAGAGAGAGCTATCTATGGGACTTTACAGAATATTTCTTATAGGCTTCTAATGTCTATGAATCCAACATAATATTTATGTAAAGTTATGGCAACTTAAATTAATTTCTTTGGTTATTTTGTTGTTTGAAGGTTATTAGAAGATGGCAACATCCTGGGGTACTAGGTTGAATTTAATCAGTGGTCTACATTTTCACAATACCATTTTGGTAAATATCAAAGCATTTTCCAGATATTGAAATTGATGTCTTATAGTGGTTTTGCTCAGTTTGGTTTAGCCAGACATAACTCCCACCTTGTAAGATGCTAGTTGTGACCTTTACCTTGGAAGTTTCATCACCTCTGGCCTCTTACACTCAATTGCTGCTTAGACAGGAAAATTTGTGTTGTTGGTGTTTTTTTGTTGCTGCTGTTGTTGTTCTTATTTGATTTTGTTTTATTGATTGTGGTTAAGGCAAAGCTAGATGTTTATGTTTATTTAATCCAGGGTGGGGAATGTCTGGCCCATGGATCATATCATTTGGTCTGGCCCTGCCAAAGCAACCACAGTGAGATTCAAAATTCAATGAACCTAGGAGGTTTTTTCATAGCAACATAATTTTTAAGTTGATAATTTTGTATGGCCTGAGAATGATGTTATAAATATCCAAATGGCCCTTGGCAGAAAAAAGGTTCCCCATCCCTGGATTAAATAAATCCATTGCCTTGCTGTCTTTGGAAAAATTCTGTACCACTGCCCACCAAACACACATACATGTGCATATCTATCGAGAAGCACATTTCTACTTCAGGGGAGATAGTCTTAACCTCTAACAAGTTCTCTAGCTTGAGCCACACAGGTCATTAGTTCCATGATTAGTAGTCAGTGAAGTTTCCCACGACCTGTTTCAGGACCCAGTGCTTAGGATGGTGACCCTGTACTATCCCCACTGTGAGTAACATACTTGCTGAAATGTGCACCAGTGGCTTTAATCTCCTTGATCACATGAAGGAAGGGAAGAGTGTTTGTGTGTGTGTGGGGGGGGGGGGGGCGGGGGGCCGGAGGGCGGGGAGCTCTGGGAGTAATTCCCATAGAAGTTTTGCTTGGTTGCTGGAGCACTATGAGGCAAATGCTCCTCACTTCTTTTAGAAATCCCAGCTGCAGAGGGAGTTGCTGACCACAACAGAGGCTGTTGCCAAAACACTCTTGGAGTGCTGCTATGGCCCAGAAAAAGTTGCAAATAAGCAGAAGTTCTCAGGAAAATAAAAAAGGAAAATTAAGCTTATGGTAATGTTTTAAGGGAAAAAAAGAAGTATTATCTACAGTTATGTCGATATAAACACAGCTTGTGGGTTTAGGGACTAATTCTGCACTATTGTTCGTATTGTTCAGGCCCTTTTGTTCCAGCCAGTTAGGGAAATGTTTCCCTTGGCTTACGTGACATCAGATCTCACTTAGTGGCTCTGTAATATTTTGT
This sequence comes from Myotis nattereri, assembly GCF_964212035.1. Taxonomy (NCBI): domain Eukaryota; kingdom Metazoa; phylum Chordata; class Mammalia; order Chiroptera; family Vespertilionidae; genus Myotis; species Myotis nattereri. The sequence continues at coordinate 63,351,075 of NC_138082.1, read as the reverse complement.
TTTAAAAACCAACCCCCCACCTAAGGTAAAAATGTAAACTATAGTTAAAAACTGGGTGAGTTTCTTAGAACAGGTAAAATTTGGTATTATAGCTGTGGGCAGAATGTACACCTTTTTCAGTTGCTTTTGTTCCATTCTATGTTACTATGTATCTGTGTCTTTGGGAAAATTCCTTCACACCTGTTGTTTTCAGTTTCCTGTGACTCTAAACACATCATGAATCCCAGGCTGTGAATGAAATATGGCAACGGGAAGGAACAAAGCATATGGCTGGATGTATCAGTGTACTGCTTCAAGATGCAGTCATGACCTTGGGGTAATGACGCTGATGAAGATTGGGATTGAAGAAGAGCTTCCACCACAGAATGGGCTATAATAAGACATTTTTGGTAAATAGCCATTTGGAGGCTTTTAAGAAATCAGTAAGTGACATTCCTGTTTTATTTTCCTCCTGAGCTTGAAGCCTATTAAAAAATAAGATAGAAGCCAAACAAAGAGAGACCACAAATAATAGTTTCATTGTGGATAACAGCTGCATCAAGGAATAACATTTAATGTGTAGTCAAAGGGCCTCTCATATCTTCACTTTCCATAATGGACTTAACTAGAACTGAACACTGCAGGCACTACTCTGAGGTGATGGGGATGGCCTCATGGTTGGGAGCAGACACGGGGCCCGCTCTGTGCACAGGCAGCTCTAGAAGGAGCACAGCCCACAAGAGGTTTTCCCCAAACTCACTCATCTTCCCCGAGGGAGGTGTGGGAATGGAATGAGGAGAGAGGCCAAGGGAAAGAGTAACAGTCCCTCATAGAAATATGCAACCCCCTTTATCTATACGCAGCATAAAGAAAAAGGAGAGTGAGGGTCATAATTGAAGAGAGAGAAAGGTCCAGCACCTTAGAAGTTCCAGGAGTGAAGTAGATGGTGAGCCTCCTGGTCAAAGGGTTAAAAGTAAGGGAGAACAAGAGCATGTGGAGCTCTGGCTGGTGTGGCTCACTCGGTTGGTTGAATGGCCTCCCATGCACCGAAAGGTCTCTGGTTCCATTCCCCGCCAGAGCTCATACCTAAGTTACAGTTCAATCCCCGGGGTGCACTCCATGTTTCTCTCTCCCTCTCCCTTCCTCTCTCTCTAAAATCAAATTGAAAAAAAACCATATATATTTTAAAATAGCATATTGAGAATAGTGCCCAGTGTTTACGGCCATGTAAAACACGTTTTTATTGATTTTAGAGAGAGAGGAAGGAAGAAGGCGAGAGAGATAGAAACATTGAACGTCTGGCTCCTGCATGTCCCCTACCAGGGATTGAATCTGTCATGGGGGCATGTGCCCTAACTGGGAATTGAACCAGGGACCTCTTGGTGCATGGGTCGATGCCCAACCACTGAGACACACTGGCCGGCTATCGCCACTTTTGCTGGTCCAGATAGACAGGTGAGAGACTGAACAGAACATCTGACCGATTCAAAGGGCTAAGAGTAAAAAGAGTCCAAGTTCTATTGAGGCACAAATCCAAATGAGCCTTGGGTTCTTCGGGTTTGGAACCTCAAAAGGCTGCACACTAGCAGAAAGCGTAAAGGAAAGTAACTAGGTTCTCATAGGAACTGCAGATCATTTTAAGATTCTCTTGATCCCTATAATTAAATTGAGGTGATCCCGGATTGTAGCTGCTCACAACTACCTGATAGAAATGAACATAAATACTTCCTGAGGGAAGAAAACACCATCCTAGTCCTCAATTTATTTCTACTAACAATCTTACAAATAAAGTGTCTGGCACATAACAAATAAATATCATTATACATGAGTAGACAAGATAACATGAATGGAAACACCAGACAACAGAAATTGATCTTCAGGGTTCCAGCATTAGTGTTATCAGATACAGATCTTTAAAATAACTGTACTTTCTATTGTTCAAGGTTAAAAGGGGTGAAACTGAGAATTCTGGGAGAATAAAATAGAAACTTTGAAAAGTAATCGTACTGTAGTTCTAAATTTAAAAATATAATAACCCAAATTAAGAATTCAATGGATGGATTTACATGCAGATTAAATGTAACTAAAGGAAGAATTGGTAAAATGGTCAGAAGAAAATATATGGAATGAAGATTAGAGAGGCTAAAGTAATGGAATATAGAGAAAAGAGCATAAAAGGAGGTACAAAGATAAAAGTGAAATATATGTAATTGAAATCTCAAAAGAAAAGGAGCGAGAAAACAGGGCAAAAGCAGTATTTAAAAAAGATGATAGCTGAGAACTTTTGAAAATCCTATGTAGGATAAATAAAAAGAAGGCATATCTGGACACATCATGATTATGGTGGGAAGGCAAAAATCATGGCAGACAAGAAATATATCTTCAAAATCATGATATCTGATTTAAAAAAAGCAACAACTACCAACTAGTGAATCATACTGTATGGAAAAATGTTTAGAAAATGAAGGTGAAGTAAAAACATTTCAGTCAAAAATCAAGGTGCTTCTTCCCCAGCAGACCTCCAATGAAAGCAATAGTAGTGAGTGCTCTTTGGACTTAAGAAAAATGACGCCATGTGGAAATTCAGACATGCTTCCAAGAGAAACAAAAATGATAAATATGTCATTCAATAAATATTGTCTGTATAAAATAGTTATAAAATCTTATGTCATTTAATATGTAGAGAAATAATTAAGGTAAACTATAACAATGGCAAAGAAGTTGGGAGAATGAAATAAAGTATTTTAAGATTCTTACATTGTCCAGGAAGAGGGTAAAGTATCTATTAATTTAATTTGTTATACATTTCTAGAGGAAACACTGGAACAAGATTAAAAAAGCATAGAACTGCCAAGCTAATGGAGGAGGTGGTAAAGTAATCGAAAATAATCCAAAAAGATGAAACAAGAAAATAAATATCTAAATGAACAAAACAAAGACATAGAACAGGTGGGATAAATAGTAAGAAACAAGTAATATAGTCAATTTAAAGTTTATGTGGAGAGGTAAATAGCTAAAACAATTTTGAAAAAGAATAAAGTGGGAAGAATCGTCCCTGATTTCAAGACTTGTTATATGACTATAATAATCAAGAATGTGTGGTGTTGGTAGAGGCATAGACATGTAGGTTACTGGAACAGAATAGAGAATCCAGAAATAGCTCCACACAACTATGACCAATTGATTTTTTACCAAGATGAAAAATGTGTATCCATAGCCTGACCTACTCCCCAATAAAAAAGAACCTAAACTTCATGGGATAGGAGAAAACGGGATAAAATCTTCAGAATCTGAGGGCTGGTGAAGAGTTCTTATACATGACACCAAAAGCAAGATTCATGAAATAAATATATTGATAAATTGGACTTCATCAAAATTTAAAACTTTTACTGCATGAAATACCATGTACAGAGGATGAAAAAAACCACACACCCTGTAAACTGGAAGGAACTATTTGCAGACCATATTTTAAAGGACTCATACCTAGAATATAGAAGAATGCTGAACCTCAACAGTAAAACAATCCACTTAGAAAACAGGCAAACAATATAAAGTGCCATTTCACCAAAGAGAATATGTGAATGGCAGATAAGCACATGAAAGATATTCTAGCCATTAAGTGCAAATTAAGACCAAGGTGAGACATAACTATATACCTATAAGAATTACTAGCATAAAAAAATAGTGACACTACCATATGTTGGCATGTATCTACATGGGAACTCACATGCATAGGACTGTAATATGGTATAGCCACAGTGGACAATATTGTGGCAGTATTTTTTTTTTTAAATTAAACACACTTACCATAACTGGTATCGATTGCATTGCTGGGCAATTATCCCAGAGAAATAAAAATGCATTTTCACACAAAAATATACACATACTTGTTAGCAGTTTGGTTTGTAAGAGCTCCAAACTGGAAACAACCAAAATATACCTGCATAGGTGAATGGTTAAACAACCTGTGGTCCAATCATATAATGGAATACTAAAACACAAAACGGAAGAATCTATCGATACATGCAACAACTTGTATGGATCAAGGGTATTATGCTTATTGAAAAAACTCTCAGAAGATTGCATACAGTATGATTCCAGTTATATAACATTGTCTAACCAACAAAATTATGATGATGGAAAACAGATCATTGGTTACCGTGGGTTAGGATTGGTGGAGTGAGGGGCGGCTTTGACTATACAGAGGTAGCCTTTGATTGTGAAGGAAACCTTTGTAGTGATGGAAGAGATTTGTTTTGATTGCAATTGTGGGTTTACTAACCTGCACACCTGATAATTACAAAGTCAAATTCCTGGTTTGAATATTGCACTATTAGTGTAAAGATGTAAATGGAATGAAAGGTACAAAAGCCCATTCTATACTATCTTTCTAACTTTCTATGAATCTATAATTATTTCAAAATGTAAGGTTTTTTTAAAAATGCACAAATCTATCAGTAATTACATTAAAATGTAAATGGATTAAATGCTCCAATTATATGACAAAGATTACCAAACTAGATTTTGGTTTTTTAAAGATAAATCTTGTATACAAGGGATATTTTTTAAATGTTTGTATACAGAAAGTTTGACTATGCAAGGATGGAATTGCTAACCTAAGAAATATGGTATAACTATATAAATATCCAACAGGGTAAGTTGAAGCAAATATAGCTTATGAATAATCACATGATTTAGGTCTGTTCTCTTGAGTATTTTTCTGGTGTTGTAGAATTAGCCAGACCATAATATTACTGTGACTGAGATAAAAAAAAAACAAAAACAAAAACAAAATAAATTCATGACTCACTAATGAAGGAATAGAAACATAATCATTTTCTTTAACATCTACTTAATTTTTAAGTAACTTAAAAACTTGTTAGTGCATTTTTGTGGTTCATCCCATGACTGTTTCAGAACACTCTACCCAAGTTATTCCATACGCGCTGTTTTGTTTTATTTTATCATTAAGTTTGCTTGTTTTTTTCCTTCCATTTTAGTAGTATCCATGTCTTGATTTCATAAGTATATTTATTGTTCTTGTTCTTCATTCTCCTGGCATCATAAAACTGTTCAGAAAATATTTTTTTCAGAAAATAACAACGCTATTAAAATGCAGAAAGTAAATGGATCTCTCTCAGAAGAGGACTATATAGTGAGCATCTAGAGAAGGAACTAACAACCATTTTGCATGTTAAAAATCAGCTTATTCCATTTAAATCTTTCTCATGGATAAACTTTCTTTTTTTCCTGAGAAACTCTTCAACAATGATCCCTCATGAAGAAACTTCACTTGAAAATCACAGCACTAAAAATTCCTCTGAGATTTAGATGCCATTTAACTTTATCCTTATGCTTATACTGCTTGAATCCTAATAGCTGCTTGCTCAACTCAGGGGCAAAGTGTTTACTATTATTATCATTAATAACTGCATGATAATGATTAATCGGACCATTTTATATTCGCATAGCGTTTTATATCCCACAAGGCAGTTCTCATAATCAGTTTTATGTTTGACCTTTGCGATTGTGCTCTGCGTTATTCAGGGCAGTAGTAATTTTTCCCATTTGCAGAAAAGGGAAACTGAGGCTCAGGGGAGGGGGTTACAAGCCTAACCCCAAACCACACAACCGTTCAGTGGTGGAGCTTGGTCTCAAACACAGTCTTCAGAACTCCCAGTCCAGAGCTCTTGTTACCTTGTCGCGCTGCCTGCCCTCCTTCATTGGTGGAAGTGCACCGAGCCCTGCCGCTGCGGAAGGCTTATCTCAGGAAGCGTCGCACACCCCTCCCTTTGTCATCTTCCTTATTCTACGCACGTGCCTCGGGATTCCCTTTCCGCGGAGCCTATCTAGTGCAGGGGAGCAGGCTGCTGTAGTCTGTCTGCTGGGAATTTGTCTTTGCCCAGCAAATGTATATGGTTGTTTCTGCAACAGCATGTGGTCCCATAGCAAATTCATGGCAGGCGGTTTACTGGTTTTCTTTGCCTCAGTTGAAGCCAAAGTGGTTAACGTCCAAATCAGGTAGAGGTCAGTGCCAAGTACAGCCCACAGGAAAAGCTCTAACTTGAAAATAAGATTGGCCGTGTTATCAGCATTGAATATTCTGATAACATTTCACTGATGAGATACAATTAAAGACTGCTGAAGAACAAAAATGAAAACAAAATGTTGGTTTTCTTCTCAATTAAATAAAGACAAGTATATTTGGATTCACATCATAGGCTAGTTATTAATTTCATCACCATAAATGAAAAACAGAAGGACTATAAGGATGTTAAAAGCCAATGAAAACATAGCCAAAAAAAGTGGGAAGAGAGTGGAAGGAATGTAGGAAAATTGTATGCGAGGGGTCTGAAGAACAGCCATCTTCAGTAGAGCTGTTTGTAACTAGGGAAGATGGAGTCTGCAGTCACTTGCATCTCAACAGTCCCTGTGCATTCAGGGCCTGGCTCCTGTCTTGAAATGAGCTTGAGTTTCATAATGACTGGGATGGAGCTCGGCTATTTCTGGATGATGGGATTCATCTGGCATGGCAGGGCGGCCTGTGCACACAAAAACACTTAAAGTCATTTTTTCTCTGACTAATTTATACATTAAAAATAAACTGCCTTAGAAGGCTTTGCTTTTTTGGATGACTTTCGTGGCGCAGTAGAGTCTGCTCTGTTGTACACAATCAGCCTTTGATATCCTTAGAACTTAGACAAAGTCAATCTGAGAACTCCAAAGAAGACAGACAGGGAAGAAATTTAAGAAAGTAGGGAACAGGTTTTAATAAAAGATGTTGAGATGTTTTTGAAGGGGAATTTGGAAAGAAAGGAGATTTGGTCGTGGGAGTATGATGATGATGGAGAGTGGCTTAGACTAACCACTGCCCAGATCCCTTCGCTTGGACTTTGTTTCTCAAATTTCAGTCACATATTCTTGATTTTTCCCCAATATCAATCTTCAACTGTTCAATTTTTATTTAAATTATTTTTTTAGACATTTTTTTCTGTCATCTCATAAATTGAAAATCAATAATGCCTGGCTTAAATAGAAATGTGTAAAATAAAATATAACACAATTTTATTCAGTGTTAGCAATATACTATTGTTTGCCCTAAATTCTAAGCTTGTAAACTTACATTTTTGCTATCACTGGAAAGAGCGATTAATGAGAGTTGGAGAAGCTTTAAAGTTAGGTCATCATCATACTGATTGTTTCCCTTTGATGTAGTCAGTCAGTTTAAAGGGAAATTGTAAATTAAATAACAATGTTCTTATTTTGTGAATAAATAGTACTGTTACTGTTTTTTTATTATTTAGTTTTTGTTTGTTTGTTTTAGTTGCAAGCAACAAAAATCAATACCAGGAGGACACGGAATACATGAAGTAAACAGATCACTGTAAAGTCATTTCCAAATACCATTACTTGGGTGAATCAGCTCCATCCTCCACCCTTCCCCACACACAATTTCCATCTCTGTGGTAAAAATTCAAAGATCCAAAACAGGAAGCCTTACTGGCTTAGAGCATGTCTCCATTCCTTGAATGGTGAGGACTAGGAGCTTGAGCAACAAGTTCACAGAATGTATGTGATAGGAGTTAGATAATTAATTTAATGTGTCAACTTTACTGGGCCATGGGATACCAAGATATCTGGTTAAGTATTATTTCTGGGTATGTCTGTGAGGGTGCTTCTAGAAGAGATTAACATGTGGATTGGTGAACTAAATGAAGCCAATGGCCTTCCCCAATATGAGTGGGAATCATCCAATCTGGTGAGGGTCCGAATGGAACAGAAGGAGGAAGGTTAAATTTGCTCCTTGCATGATTGCTTAACATTTATCTTCTGATCTTGGTGCTCGTGGTTCTCAGGACTTCAGACTTGGTTCTATTGGCTCTCCAGCTCTTAAGCCTTAGAAGTAACCACTGGCCTTACTGGGTCTTCAGTGTGCAGAATTCTAAGACTCCACAATTATCTGCCTCATAATAAGTGACTTTAGCAAGGTTGATGTCTAAAAGTCAATATATAGGGTGAAGGCCTGTGCTGGTGGGCAAGAGCGGGCTGAGAGAGATCAATGGGGGGGGGGGGGGGGAGAGACACATGTAATACCTTCAACAATAAAGAATTTAAATTAAAAAAATAAAGTAATTATTGATAGGTAAAAAATAATAAAAGTCAATATATAAAAATGAACTTTTCTATATACCAGCAAGAAGCTTTAAGGAAAAAATAAACCTTTATAATAGACCATATGTATATGTGTATGTTTATGTATATATATTTGCCACTTTTCTGATATGTATATGTATATGTATATGTAGATTAGAAAAAATATATTTATATGTATATTATTGAGAAAAAGTCAAGAAGTAAACAAATGGAAGGATAAATCATATTTATGGATTAGAAGTCACACTACAAAGACCAGAAAGAGAACAAAGTGTATATGGATACTTGATTTATGATAAAATGATACATAGGCTGATGGGGAAGGATGATTTTTAAAAAATGGTATTAGCTTAACTAGATATTTTAACCAAAATACTAAAAACATGAATAAATACAAAGGAAAAAAGTTAACCCCTATCTTATATCATATACAAAAAATAACTCCAAGTTTAGTATAGTTCTAAATATGAAACACACTTTGATGCAGCTAGTATAGAATAATTAAGGAATACATTTTAATGTTCTTGGCATAGGAAAAGTTATTTTAAACAGGACAAAATGTACCAACCAAAAGGGAAATGGTCTCTATATTTAACCACCATAAAATTAATCATTTCTGTTCATCAAAAGACATCATTAAGAAACAGAAAAGCAGTACACATAGTGGGGGAAGGTACTTGTAATTCAAATAATAACAATGGGTTTAGATTCAGGATATAAAGAATAAGGAAGTCTAACAGAACAATGGGCAAGAATCTTGGACAGGCACTTAGAAAATAGATAAATGGTGATAAACAACTTCCTCAGTAATGAGGAAAATGCAAATTAAAATTGCAGTGAATAATGTCCAACAACTGGTCAATAGCTAAGCAGATTGCAGTACATTTCTGAAATGAAATACAGCTTAGCAATAAAAACGAACAAACTACCAACACACATACCAACATGGATGAATTTCAAAAGCATGATGCTAGGTGAAAGAACAAAGACACAAAACACTACATACCATCTGATTCTACTTATGCAAAATTCTAGAAAAGGCAAAATCGTTGTGACAGCAGATCAATGGTTGCTCAGAAGTGTGAGTCAGGGAGGGGATTGGCTGCAAAGGGACATGAGAAAACATTCTCGGATGTTGGAAATGTTGTATATCATGATTGTTTACTTTTGTTAAAACTCATTGACTTATTCATGCCATGAGAAATTAGAAGCAATGAATTACTGCACCAATGGATGAATTTTTAAAATAGAATCTTAAAAAATAATTATACTAAAAGTAGATAAATCTAACTCCCAGTGTTTTAGGTCAGGATAGTGGTCACTGTTGGGCAGAATGAAGGAGATAATGAATTGGGTGGGGGAGGGGTGTTCTTAGGAGAGCTGGCAATGTTTAGTTCTTTACCTGGGTGGTGGGTTTGTGAGTAATCACTTTGTGATGAGTTTCTGCATAGTGTATTTGTGTTTTTGGCACTTTTCTGATAACTATCACAATTGTCTGGCTATTGAAAAGGTGGGACATAGGGACATGATTAAATAGGTGATTTTGTTTTTGTCCTTTTGAGATAAAAGATACTTGAGAAATATTACTTTTTTCATGGGACTAATTCATAGAGAGAGAAAAAAATGGAAATGAAATGGCTTGAAGGAATAATGAGTAGTGTGCAATTTCTGAGGAGAGAGGGTCTATAGTCTAGCTGGAAGGACTGGCCCCACCCAGATTAATCAGAGGGCGGACAGAACATGCGCATATGTAAGTCTGTGGGTGGGTAATAGAAGGAGTTCCTGTCTGATAGCTTCTCTTCTCTCTAAATTAGACAAAGGTAAGTTCTTTACTGAACAGATTGCAATTTGAGAGATATAGAGAAGTTTGAAATATTAATTGCAGAGAGAGGAAGGTCAGATTGACCTGTCAGTGCTATAGACCCAAACCAGTTTAATGAAATAAACATTTATTTGATGTCTTATGAGAAGAACCTCTGTTCTGCACTCAGACTATAGCAGTATATAGTTTGGCCCCTTTAGCAAGATCATTGATCCCAAGGGCCACGTAGGTTATACATGACATCACTATAGCTTTAAGTAAGCAACCACAACTGGTTCTGGGAATAGGTCACAGAGTTGGAGTCACAAATGGGATCTGCACCTGGTATGGGCAAGGAGAAAAAAAGATCATTTGCCAGTAATCACAGATATCATGACAATGAGGTATTCTTCAAATACAATGAAGTCACAGGATTTAAAAACAAAGAGCCATAAAAGCACATGGGTATTCAGAAATAGTTAGATATGGATTTTATTTTGCAAAATGCTGATTTCAAGCCCAAAAGGAAAAGTGTGAATTAATTAACATACACTCATTTCAACTCTCCAAAAGTAAATCAAAGTAACTGTCATAGAAGGGATTTGTCAGTAGTACTATTTTTGTAAGTGCAATCATGTAATATTGTTTTTAATAACATTTAAACTAACCTTGCATATTGCAAGGGATATAGTTCCTTTGAGGGAAATTATAGTTACTTTATCAAAATAAAGTGACATCCAGTTCAAACTATTGGACATCGATAGAGGAGGTGAAAGATTATACTCCATTAAAAATAATAAGAGGTAGCCAAAATTTTTAAATAAGATGTTTATTTAAACTTATTATTAGTTTTGTTTTATTTTTTTTAAAGCTTATGTGTATTTTCTTGGTGTATGCAGCAAGAGAAAGATAAAAGTAAGTATTCAGAAGAATGATAGGTGAAAATATAAACACATTTTTTTTTCTTTTTAGCTCTTTCTTGTGCAAATTAAGAAATAGAGATATGGGAGAAAAAGAGGTTTTGAGAGATTTGAAACAAAACATTTACTTTCAGGTTCAGATGAAGAGCCAAGATTGGTAGATTGACCCAGTTGAAAGGGCCTTGATACCAACTAAAGATTGACGGTTAATTATTAAAAAGAAATATTATAATCAATGTTTGTATATATGATTAATGATATAATTAAAGGACTTCAGACACCCAATGTGATCTTTGAGTCATTTTGTTAACTGGATTTGTTTTATTTAATGATAGTAGGATGTGAATATTTTTTAAGTTAAACAATAAAAACATATAAATGGAAAGTTAATATTCACAACTCTCCTTCTCCCACCTTGAAATAACTAATGCTAACTCTTTGTGTCTGTATTTTCAGATATGTTGTGTTTATTCAATCATATGTAAATAGGTATGATTTTTTCTGAATATATGTGTTTAAAAACAAAAATGGCAATTAGCTTATCAAATTACTCTGCAATATGCTTTCACCTCTAAACAATATATTTTTTTAGCTCAAACTGCATGTAAATTCTTTAGTTCTTTTTTAATTTTTTTCAATTACAGTTTACATTCATTATTATTTTGTATTAGTTTTAGGTGCAACATAGTGGTTAGATAATTGTACACTTTACAAAGTGTTCTGCCAATATTTCCAGTACCTATCTGGCACCATACATCGGTATTGCAATACTATTGTTGACTGTATTCTCCATGTTGTACTTTACATCCCCATGACTATTTTGTAACTACCAATCTGTACTTCTAATCCCTTCACCTCTTTCACCCAGTCCCCCTTCCCTCTGGCAACCACCAGACCACTCTGTGTCTATGAGTCTACTAAACAATATATTATGGCCATCTAGTCCAAAAAGTTGATGTAATATGTTCCTTGTTATTAGTAGTTGCAGAATATTACATAATATTTATATACACCATAACTACTACTATTACTTTCTAATACTAATACACATTTAAGTTATGAATTGTGTGTTCATCATTCCCTGGCTTTTCTTTAAATTTTTTAACATATGTATATACCCTATTCAAAAAAAAATTACTTGTTTTTGAAAAATTTTTATATAAGATGTCATACTATGTGTATTAGGGTTCTCTAGAGAAACAGAACCAATAGGATGTGTGTATATATATTAAGAAAGATTATTTTAAGAAATTGGTTTATGTGATTGTTGGACTTGTTAAATCTGAAATCTGCAGAGATCCCAAAAAAAGTTGATGTAGTAGTTCAAGCCCAATAAAAGCAACTTTTTTCTTGGGAACCTCAGGCTTTTCTTTTAATGTCTTCAACTGATTGAATGAGGCCCACCCACATTTTGTGTTTTACTTAAAAGTTGACTGATTTAAATATTAATCACGTATAAGTATTAATTCACAGTAAGTTCTAGACTGGTGTTTGCTCAAAAACTGGGAACTAAATATGGTATCAGAGGAAGAATAGACACACAGATCAATGAAACTAAATTGAAAGCCCAGAAATAAACCCACACCAATTTTTGACAAAGGAGCCAGAAACATATAATGGAGAAAGAAAAGCTCTTCAATAAATGGTATTGCAAAAATTGGAAAGCTACATGCAAAAGAATAAAGCTACATGCTATTTGACACCATATACATAAATTAACTCAAAATGGATTAAGACTTAAATATAAGGTCTGAAACAATAAAATACATAAAAGAAAATATAGTACAAAACTATAGGCCTTGGTCTCAGAAGGTTTTCTGAATTTGACTCCAAAGGCAAGGGAAGTAAAAGCAAAAATAAGTGAATGGGATTACATCAAACTAAAAAGTTTCTGCACTGCAAAAAAAAAACATCAACAAAACAAAAAGTCAACCAACTGAATGAAAGAAGATATTTGCAAATGATACCTCCAGTAAGGGGCTAACATCCAAAATATATGAAGAACTTGACAACTCAGCAACAGCAACAACAAAAAATAATCCAATTTAAAAAATGGAGAGAGCCTGAACAGATGCTTTCCCAAGGCATACAAATAGTCAATAGATATATGAAAAGATACCCAACTTTACTAAATATAAGGGAAATGCAAATCAAAACTACAATAAGATAGCATCTCACACCTGTTAGAAGAGCTATTATCAATAAGGCAAGAAATAGTGTTGGAAAGGGTGTGGAGAAAAAGTAACTCTCATACAATGCTGATGAGAATGTAAACTGGTATAGCCACTATGAAAAACAGTATGGAGGGTCCTCAAAAAATTAAGAATAGAGCTACCATATGACCAAACAAATTCTCTTCTGGAAATCTACCTGAAAAAAATTGAAAACATTTATTCATAAAGATATACAGGGGTGGGAAAAGGGAGGTTCACAGTTGTTCATATGGAAAATAATACAATAATTAATAAGAATACAAAAATAAACTGTATTTTACATACAACTGTAAATCTATGTTCGCCAATCCATTTGTGTACCCCTATGTTCATTATAGCATTATTTATGGTAGCCAAAACATGGAAACAACTAAGTGTCCTTTGGTATATGATTGGGTAAAGAAGAGTGGCACATATATACAATGGAATACTACTCAGTCATAAGAAAGGAGGAAATACTGCCATTTGCAACAACATGGATGGATCGTGAGAATATCATGCTAGGAAAAATAAGTATAAGTCAGATGGAAAAAGTCAAGAACCACATGATTTAATTTGTATGTAGGATATAAAACTGAGAGCAACAAATGAACACACCAAACAAACAAACTCATAGACATAGACAACAGTATAGTGATTACCAGAGGGGAAGGGTGGTGGGAAGAGGATAAAGAGGGTAAGAGGGATCAAATATATGGTTACAGAAGAAGGCTAGACTTTAGGAGGTGAGCACACAATGCAATATACAGATGACGCATTATAGAGTTGTACACTTGAAACCTATGTGATGTTATTAACCAATGTCACCTCAATAAATTCAATTTAAAAAAACTGGGTACTATAGCCTCACCAAGTTGACACATAAAATTAACCATCACTCTATGTGTATTTCTCTGGGATTTGCTTTTTTCATTCAACATTTCATTTTTTTTTAGATCCTTTCCGACTCTAGTTCTAGTTCATTCAAATTTCTGCTAAATAGTATTCAATTGCATGAATGTATCACAATTAATTCATCCATTTGTTCCTATTGATGAACATTTGAGTTATTTCTTTGTGTGTGTGTGTTGCAAACAATGTTGCTATGAACATTTCAGATTATTACTCTGTGTTCAAGGACAAGAGTTTCTTCAGATTATGTCCCCAGAAGTAAACTTTCTGGGTCATAATGCTATGCACACAGTCACTTTGATGATAATGCTAAATTTTTGTTCAAAGGGAAGTGCCAGCTCACACTCCACCAATAGCTGGTGAGAGTTGTGCCCTACTTTGGTTTTGTCAGACTTTTTAATGTTTGACAATGTTGTGGTTAAAAGTAGGATTTTTGTATTTTCTCATTCAGCCTATTAAATACTAGCTGTATAATCATTGTAAAATCACAAACTGTAATGCTCCTGCCAGCTCTAATTTCTCCTGATCACAAATTCTTATCTCAAACTATTCAAATAGATAATGTTAGAAAACAAAATACACCCACTTGCTGTGCTCCAACACTGAAGACATTTAGTTTAACTTGTTCAGGCTGTTCACTGGGTTGATGAGCCAGGGTATAAATCAGGCACTTGGGTGTCAGTTTTGAATAAGGAACCCAAGAAGTATGGCTATTTTTACGTAGGACAGTGGAGTAGGAGTGGAATTACAGTTTGCCTAAAGGCAATAGAATGATTGCAACCGAGTGTTTCATGCTAAACAGATGTTACAGTCACTTGAAATATTACAGTCCACTCTGGGCTTCTTCCTATTTCACGTTTCCTATCAGTCGGCTGTAATTTGCAGGAGCTTAAGGCACTTGGATGGGGCTTGAAAACTTGAGAGCTTTGCTTCATCAAATGTTGGTTTAGAAAAGCCTTTTCTAAGTTAAAAAAAAAAACACATCAATTTTCTCAGATCATTATTATTTCAAAGAGGGCTAATTTAATAATCTATTTTTTAAATGAAAGCCTGTGCTATTCAGACTCACAACTGAGAGCAACATTTCGCCTGATTTTTGGACTTCAAGGAGAATAAACAATTCCATTTCCATCTGTTGCTAGTGCCAAATGGAATTTGTATTAGAAAGTTTCCATATGAATGGTGAGATGGGTATCAACAACTTGGCAGAAGAAGTTGTCTAAGAGAAACCTACTACTCTACTCAACAAGTCTGCTTAGAGACAGATCAGGGTTGGACACTTCTCTCTAAAGGGCCAGGTAGTAAGTACTTTAAGGTTTTGTAGGCCATTCGGTCTGTCACATCTACTTAGCTCTGCTGTTATGGCATGAAAGCTGCCATAGACAACACATAAACAAATGGGTGTGGCTGTGTGCCAATAAAATTTGACTCAAAAAACAGGTGGTGGGCCTGGACTTAGCTTGCAGGTTGCAGTTTGCCAACCCAATGTAGATCAATAAGTAAATGAAATTAAGTGTGAAGCATAATAAAACGTTTGTTTGCATATTCTTTCTCTGCTTGCCTCTCTGGTATCCCTGTAATATGAGATACTGCCTGCCAACCCTCCTTATCATTTATTCAGGAGATAATTACACTGGGCTTTGTGTTGAGCTATTGGTACTGCATTTGGAAAGGTTAATGCATTCTCCCAAAGTACATAGTGTATTTTATGGAACTGTTCATAGGAAAGTTTTGACTGATCAAGTTAGTTTATTTATTGATTGAACAGTCCTTCCCTCAGGTGGGGGAAAGGAATGCTTAGCTAGGCTTGTTATAGCTACAGATTTGGCAGGTGTTTAAGCTTGTAAACCAAGGGCCTCTGGGAGTGGGCGAGCCTTTCCTCTCGCACCTGTGGCCTGCTGGCAATCCACATTCCTCCCACCGCCCACCATGTGCCAGCTCCAGGAGGCAAGTGCACACGTTGTGACATATCACAAGCTATTCTCCTGCCTCTTACAAAATCCACTGAGCATAGGGTGTGGACCTGAACCAGCACGTTCTACTTATGAATAATAATTATGGACTTTGATGATGGACCATGATGTGTGTGCCTGGGGTGTGGTACGTGGTACGGAGGGAGAGCAGTGTTTCCTTTCATTTCTCATGAGGCTGTGATCTTCTTTCCATCTCCGCACCTCTGCTCTAGCGCAAGTTACCTTCCGCTCAGACTTCCAGAATCCTTTCCTGATTGTTTCTCTGGGTCTTCTTACCTCATAATAACCTGTTCTCCACACAGCAGCCAGAGTGACCTTTTAAAAATGCAGTTCTTATCACGCCATTGCGTGACTGACTTTTTTTTTTTTTTCTTCACACTGCTCTTAGGAGAAAGCCAAAGTCATTATTTTGACTTTCTCTCAGGACTGTGTGTGCACTGACCCCAGCTCACCTCTGCAACCTCACCTAACTCCACTCTCGCCCATGCTCTCGTGTTTGAGTCACATTTGCATTGTTTAGTTCCTTGTACTGACCCTCCAATACTGGCTCCCACCTACGAACCTTTACCCCTTTACAGATGCTATTATACTAGTACTCTTGATCTTCTGTGTATAGTTTTGATTTCTTAAATTGAAAAGATCTCTAATTTGCTATATTCTGGTCTATGAAAAGTCATTTTTATAGGGTCTCCACTTGTTCTAACCATCATTGTAAGTCCGATATGTTACTTATGAAATGTACAAATTGTTGTTTTTTGGCAGTAGTCTGGAAATGTGAAGAAGAAATTCAGTAATTTTAAACTAACAAGATACATATCCCTAGTTTTATGAAATACCAATTAAAGAGTGCTTGAAACAAGTGTTTCCAATAGCAATGACTTCCAAAATTGAGAAATCTGGAAATTCCATGATTAATTGGGTTGGAAAAACTTCTTTCATGTAAAATATGCAAAGAATTGACTCAAATGTAGGTGTATGTTGGTTATGATTTTTCTTTTACTTGCCTTAATTCCTTAACTAAGAAACAAACATGTTACCCAACCCCCAAGCTTCTCCAATCAACAAATGTGGGGTTCAGGCTGCCCTGTAGCAGCTTTATTTACAATAGCTAAGACATGAAAAAAACCTAGGTATTCATCAATGAATATATATATATATATATATATATATATATATATATATATATATTACAATTCCCCCATAAAAAGAAAGAAAATTCTGCCATTTGTGACAGTATAAATGGACCTTGAAGGCATTATGCTAAGTGAAATGTCAGACAGAGACAGATAAATACCATATGACCTCATTTATATGTGGAATCTTTTTTTAAAAAAAGCTGAACTCATAGAAACCGAAAGTAGACTGGTGGTTATCAGGAGGTTGGAATGGGGGAAATGGGGATATGTTGGTTAAAGGGTTCAATTTCCAGTTATAAGATGAATAAGTTCTGAGACTGAACATACAGCGTGTTGGCTATATTTAACAATAATTTACTATATAGTGTATGATACACTTGGAAGTTGCTGAGAGTATATATCTTAAATACAGGGATGAAAAAAGTAGGTTTACAGTTGGAATACAATTAAATAATGTAACTCAGGAGTGCACAAACTTTTTGACTCGAGGGCCACAATGGGTTCTTAAACTGGACCGGAGGGCCGGAACAAAAGCGTGGATGGAGTGTTTGTGTGAACTAATATAAATTCAAAGTAAACATCATTACATAAAAGGGTACGGTCTTTTTTTTCAATAGTTTTATTCATTTCAAACGGACCGGATCTAGCCCACGGGCCGTAGTTTGCCCACGGCTGATGTAATATTTAATAAATAATAATACAAGAATAAACTGTGTTTTGTATACTGACAATTGCAAACCTACTTTTTCTTAACCCTGTATTCTTATCACACACACACAAAAGGTAATTATTCAAGGTGACAGATGTGTTAACTAACATTATTTTGGCAATCACAATATATGGGTATCAAATTCTCACATTGTATACCTTAAACTTGTGTAATGTTATGTGTCAATTTATCTCAATAAAGCTGGAAAAAGAAAAATTTAAAAATCTAAATTAAATCATCTAAATGGCTATGTTTAAACCTATATATAGTATCTTGGATATAATTGCATTGAACCTTCAAGACCTCTAAAGAGATTAATTTAAACATCATTGAGAGAAATTATAAATGAATGGATATAATCATATTTTATGTATGAGAATTCTCTGTCAAATCTACCTACAAATTCAAAGAAACCCAAATGAAAACCCAAGAAGAATCATTTCATGAAAACTGATTAACTCCAAAATCAATATGTAAGAAAGAGAACCAAGAACAGCAAAGATAATCTTGAAGAAAGGTTCAAAATTTGGGACTAACAAATATAAGATCCAGGCTCATAAAGAATCAAGAGAATGAAAACTCACCCATGCATGCACAAACTCTTGGTTCACGACTGAAGTGGCCCTGCAGAGCAAGGGGGAAGGAAAAGTATTTTAAATAAGTATTAATTGGATATTCATATAGAAAACATAAAATTTCATCATTACTTCAAACACAAACAAAATTAGTTCCACTTGAATTATAGACCTGATAAGGGTAAAAAAAACTAAAAATTAAAAAGAAAAATAACTTAAGATGATATCTTTCTGTTATTGGGGCAAAAAAACAACAACACCCAGACATGTAATAATCATCTAGGAAAATATTGCTATTTTGTCAACATATTAAAAGTAAGAACCTCCATTTATTAAAAGATACCGTTAAATGTGTGAAAAGGTAAATCAAAGAATTGAGATGATATTTGCAACACGTATAATATATAAGAGGATCTTTTTCAGAATACATAAAGAATTTCTTCAAATCAATAAGGTAGACAACCCAGTATAAAATAGACAAGAGATTTGAATATCTTAAAGAAGACATTCAACTAATTGATAAGTATATGTAACCTCCACCGCCCCCCCCCCCCCCCCCGGAACTGCATTAGTTGACAGGACACACAAACTTAAACCTCCATGTTTTCTAACTACACACCCAGGAGAGTGTCTTAAAATTAAATAGACTGACCTTACCAAATGGTAAAGAGGTGGAGCAATGAGAATTCTCACTTATTTCTGATGGGGATGTAATTTGGTCACCTACTTGGGAAGATTACTTGTCATTATTTACTAATATTAAATAAGCTCATACCCCTACAAGCAAGCTCTTTTTTTGGAATGTCTTCTGCAGAAATGCATGCACATATGCATCAAAAACATGTACAAGGACATCCATAACAAAATTATTTGTGTAACCCCCCCCCCCAACTGTAAGCAATCCAAATGCCCATCAATAGTAGAGTGATTAAAATGTTGTACATTTATAAAGTTGATTACCTTTCAGCAATAAAAATAAATGAATATATAGATGTATGTATATAAAATGGATGCTTGTCATAAGAGATGCTGCTATCCATGGTGGGTATAGGGCATGTGCATACTTTACATGTGGATACTAAAATTCTACTTGTAATTTTTAGCAGTAGACGCCAGGAACAACATCATATATGCTGTTCTATTCAATTTATTCAATTTTCACAGAGTGGCAAAATTAACCTGGTAGAAATGAGTCACTGTCCTACCTTTGAAGAGAGAGGAGATATTACTGATGCAGATGGGACAATGGGAGGTTTCTGGGGACTGATAATGTTCTATTTCTCATGTGTCCACTTTGTATGCCCATTTTGTGATAATTTTTCAATCTTCACACTTATATATCCTCTTTTTAATATTCAGATATATTTAACATTCAAATAGAAATAAAAACAAGTATCTGAATTCTAGGTTTTCATATTTCCCATATGGGTGTCTAATAGTGTAGTAAGTAGACGGAAGTAATTGATTGACCTTGGGTGCTCAGTAAAATGATGGCACATTTCCTGACATTTATGTTTGAAGGTTAAATTTGAATTGAGATCTGCATCATAAGCTCAAAACACTGAGTGTGTGCCGGTTTTCAATGTTTTTCTATTATTTATGCTATTCCACTCCTTTTCTATTTCTTTTAATCAATAATTTTATGAAATGATTGACGCAAGGACCTAGAAAATCTTCATGTAAACTGAATTGATGATTCTTGCCTTGTTGTAATAGAGGACATCATTCTTCTTTTATAATGCTAAATGCCAGTCAAAGACAGGAATATTTATACTTTTGAGCACAGCAGTCGGTGCTGTTACAGGTTCAGATTATTCCTCTCATCTCTTAAAGGTTATGGTCCGGACATGGGGCTTTTTTCAAAGCATACATCATAGTTGACTGTCTGAAGCAATTGCTAAATCAAATAATCATTTTCCCACAAATGCTTTGAAGCCTTAAAGAAAACTATCCCTTTTATTGCTAAGATAGTTATAATTTTAATTATACATCTAGATCTAAATTTAAAAAAAATATAACCCACTCCTACACATCCAAATTTCCCAAATTCCCTATAAAATCCTTTATAGTAATTTAATCTGGGTTGAGTATGCTATCTGGATTGGGAAACGGTTCTTCTATTACAATGCATCTTTGTCAAATTATAATCCTATATAATAAAAGGCTAATATGCAAATCGACCAAACAGTGGAATGACTAGTTGCTATGACGCACACTGACCATCAGGGGGCAGATGCTCAACACAGGAGCTGCCCCCTGGTGGTCAGTATGCTCCCACACGGGGAGTGCTGCTCAGCCAAAAGCCAGGCTCATGGCAAGTGAGCGCAGCAGCGGCAGGAGCCTCTTCTGTCTCTGCGGCAGTGCTAAGGACCCTTCAAGTGATGCCCAACTGCCAGCTTAGGCCCACTCCTCCAGGGCTCCTGAATGCAGGGTGCAGGCCAGGTTGAGGGACCCTCCCCCTCGCTCCCCTGCCCCCTGCAAGTGCATGGATCTCTAGCAGTTAATATAAGCATCATATACCCCGTGAACAACTAATAAAATGTTCACTGACTGACCAATCACTGACATACTAGAACTGCATTTCTTGCATTATCTCATTATTTCTGGCAGTCTTCAAATTCTTCAAAAAACAAATACATTTGATAATTTCTTCACATATAGTAATTGGAAGCATTTGGGGCTTGTCAGCATGGGTAAGATGTGGGTGCAAAAGGCAATGGCCCTGTAGTGTGACTGAAACTGTTGGGAGTTCTACCAAAATAAACCCAAAATATTAACAAGTTGTGATTACTTTCTGTTAAAACAGAGTGCACACAAAAATAGGTAATCATTAAAATGTAAATATTTTATCTGTTAGGGGGTAAGATATATGTTTTCCTTTTAATATAAATTCAGTTTATAGATTAGGATAAGATGAAAATTAAACCAAGGTGAGGACACTTGTTCTGCTCACCTGTGGGACCCCAGCTTTGTCACTCTACCATGATTTCCTGAACTTACACCTCTCACCCGCAGGCACATGGGGAATGCTCCTGTCCTGGGTGGTGTAGGACCTGTGGATACTTTACTTACTCTCTGCTTCTTTGCACTTGTTGGGAACTCAACCAGTGATAGAAGTGAAGTGATAACATACCAACAGATAACATAAATAGGGAATGAGTCTGCATAATGATAATATCCCAAGGCTTTAACCCAGATGACTTTGGCATTGGGCATTTTAGCACAGTCTCAGTCAGTACTTATCTACTCCTATCCTGAATAATTATAATAATAGCTGACATATATTGGGTGTGTTCAACACGCCAAGTACAGTGCTAAGCTCTTGATTTTGTCCTATTTAATTCTTAAAAATATTTTTAATATATTTTATTGATTTCAGAGAGAAAGGGAGAAGGAGATAGAGATAAAAACATCAACGATGAGAGAGAATTATTGATCGGCTGCCTCCTGCACTCCCCCTATTGGGGGTTGAGCCTGCAACCAGGGCATGTGCCCTGACCAGGAATTGAACCGTGACCTCCTGTTTCATAGGTCCACACTCAACCACTGAGCCACTCCGGCCAGGCCAGACTGAACCTTTTGAATTCAGGTTCTATGCTTCCTTTTTAAAAATCATTAAAATAAAAATAAACAATCAAGCAAGTTTATTTAAAGTCATTTCACTGATTAGTACCTTCTCACAAAATCTCCTCCAGAAGACACTTTTTTCTAATCTTGCCTCTTCTCTTTGCTTGACTCACAAGATGAGTCCTCTTCCACCACCATAAGGTTGGGGACCTGAACATTTCCCAGGATTGTTGTTGTTGTCTAAATATATACCTTGTACCTGACCCAGGGGCTAAAACAGCTCATGTTCAGCAAGTGGTTGATGAAGTGGAATCCTGCAGAGAGTTGGCACCTCTTTGTGAGAAATTGCTTGGTTGTGGTTTGTCAGGTGTATTCGATGTTGTTGGGGCTGCCCTAATCTAGGAAACACTTGGCTTATGAACTCTGCCATTGGCCAAGGATTGGCAAAAGACTTACAGGCACCAACCAAATATTGCCCCATTCCCCAGCACCAAGGGATGGCATGCAGGTCTTAAGGAGGTAGGGATCCAGGAACCTTCCTTTCTCATGCACTTAAAGTAAGGGTAGGGGGAAAGAGAGGCGAAATAGTGGAATGGATAGGACATCCATTCCACTTCGAGCTCATCCCAGATGGATAGATGGTCACACCCAGAGTGCTGGTGACCTTTGCTCTTCGGGCTGGGGAAAAGAAGGCATTTCATAAGGTTGGACAGCACAGACCTCTCCAGGAAACAGTTGGAATGGCAGGGCTGAGTAGCAGTTATTTAAACACCCAATAGTTACTTAAGTTCCCAGTGATCTGGTTGTGGCCCATTGATGGCTTTTCTACTGGCATGCCTTCTCAAGCAGTGGTTCTCAGGAAAGAGAATTCAAGAGTAATTATATGTTAGAAATACCTGGCTTCACAGTCGGGTGTGATCAGACCTGTGAACTACACCTTAATCCATTTAACCTCTTTTTTCTCTGGGATGCATGAAACCATGCTCACTGCAAGAGTCCTTTAAGCCCTTGCCTTTTATTTCCTCACCTTGCTATCGTCAGACTCTGGCAATCCTCTTTTCAATCTCCTTCCTCTTTGAACTGTGCCTCTCTCTACCTCAAAGGGGAGTATTTACTCCACACTCAGCCTTTCAGAATGACTGTGGGAAAAATGCAAGTTCAAACTCTCCCTAAGCACACTTATTATGGGATATGAATGAGAAAGGCTTAATGGGATCCAGTAGAGAAATCCACTGAAATACACAGTTGGTGGTTTAATTTTGTTTTTGAATTTCTTCATACGACTCTCCCTTACATACAGAATCCAGCTAACTTCCAACTCCAATAAACTGAGTGCTGATTTGTTACCAAGTATAACTCATGGGTTTATTATCCTAAGTATGATTTTAAAAAAATCTTATTGGCTGTTTCTTAGAAGAAGGAAGAAAGGAAGCACATTCATACCTGTAGAAGCCAGAGAGTAAAGTTAACTCCTGGGGCATTTCTAGCTCCAGGACCCAAAAAAGCCTGGCAGGAAAAAAAAGTGATGTGGGCAGGGGCTTCAGCAGCTGCATGATATCTTAGGTCATCACTGCGATGGATAAAAGGTTTGGAGCCCCGCCCTCTTCCCTGTTAAACTCAATTTGTTTCATAGATATTTTTCTTGGTTTCCAAAAGTGAGTGCATATCTTTCTTAGGTTTTTCAGAAAACAACTTTGCGATGGAGCTAGACATGCAGAAAGTGGACTGCACAGCGCTCATAGGAGCAGCACCTGGCGGAAGTGAGGGCAGTACGATTAGGCAGAGGGAGTGGAAAGGTGACTCGGTTACAGGAAGGCTTAGGGCTCATCCCAAAGCTGTTTGTTTGTTTGTTTGTTTGTTTGTTGTTTGTTTGTTTGTTTTTATGTATGGCATACAAGTCTTTGTTGCAGATGGTATCACTTTGCTCTAGAACTATAGAAGACCTGTGATTCTCCTACTGTGGCTTATCATAAACATTTCACGGCCTTTCCCCACCACAGATGGTTCTAATATCTTGGATTCTGCTGTGTTGTACGGGTGGGGCTTTTTTCACTGTATTCTGGATCTATTGCATGCCCTTTCCTGCTCTGTGTCCCACTCAAAGCTTGCAGTCTCCCATGCCACTTAATAAATGAGCAGAGGAGTTCATAGTATGAAATATGCTGCCTTCAGAACTCAAAGTGGCCTACCAGATACTTTATTTCCTTCCTAGCACTGGGAGAAATAAGAGGAAATATTTATTTATTTATTTATAAAATATATTTTTATTGATTTTGGAGAGAAAGGGAGAGGGAGAGAGAGATGGAAACATCAATGATGAGAATCATTGGCTGCCTCCTGCACACCCCACAGTGGGGATTGAGCGATCCCACAACCTGGGCATGTGCCTTTGACCGGAATCGAACCCGGTACCTTTCAGTCCGCAGTCTGACATTCTATCCACTGAGCAAAACCAGCTAGGGCCATTTTTTCTTTTATACTGTATTGGCTATACTAGCATGACCCAGACCACTGGACTCTAAAAACCTTTTCTGATGTGTTGGGCCCCTAAATCCTTATAGGGTTTACTTTCTGTAGTGCATATGTCTTACCAAGTATCTAATATACTTGCCACTTCTCGGTCATCCAGTATAATTAACATGACCTCATTGATATAGAAGGGAACTAACTCTTTTGATTGGGAAAATTTCCTGGTCATTGTAAGATAAGTACTCTCCCTCACCACCGTTACCTAGCATGGTCTCCTGTGGATAACATAGAACAGGGACAAAGAGAGAGGCAACTATTTTCTTAGCATGAGCTAACAGGATGTTGGGCCACTTGGGTATGGAGTGCCAGGAAAAGGGGAAGAGGAAAGAGAAGGGTCTCTGTAGAGACTAGAATCCCTGTATCTTGACAGAAATTGGAACCTAAGGAGACAGATGGTCCTTGAGAGAGTTCAGGCTATAGAGGCTGTGGAATATTAGGACCATGATAGAAGTTGAAACATAAAGTTGGATAAAATTTAAGTTTTACATTTCTTTCTTTCCCTTCACACTCAGCCATCAATAAAAGGTGATTATGCACACTAGGCTTGTCTAGAGGTCCTTTGGAAAAGGTCAATGGAAGGAGAGCAGTTATGGCAGATGAGTCAGGATGAGGAATTTGGAACAAGAGCTCATCAGAAGAATATAAACTCCTAAGAATGCTTTAAAAATATTGAAGCCCTGGCCTTCTCATAGCATGTGGGATGAGAGCTTGAGACATTTTCTTTGGGGAATTAAGGAAAATTGTTAAGTCCAGAAGGCTGACAGACCTTGGAAAACAAGTTACATTTAAAATTTTATCTTTATGTGTTGCATTTTCAGCATTACAAAGTTGGATTTTTGTTGCAAAGCTGACATTTCTCCATTAATTTTCTTTGGTTCTTTAGAAAAGATATTCTGAATTCTGTGGCTTCCCAAATCCACGCTGAATGAATTACTTCTCTGCAGTTAGCATGGGGGCTTATGTGGCATTTGTGGGCTTCTCCCACCACCATATAGTGAGACCATATGTGGCTGTGTATATGGTGCAAGTACTGTGTGGTGGCGGGCAGCCCAGGCTAGTGGTGAACAGCACAGACTCTGCAACCAGACAGACTGAATCCGTATTGTCTCCTCCACTTAAAAAATTGTGCAATCTTGGGCAAGTTACTTAACCTCTCTGTGAGTCAAAATCGCCCCATCTGTTAAAAAAAAAAAGGATCAGAATAGTACCTACAGCTAAGAGTTGTTGTGAGGATTAGATGAATAACAAATATATTAGGTGTATTGGTTAATAATGGAAGATTTTGTAATCAAAGAAAACATGAAAATTTCAAAGGAAACATCAAAAGTGCTTTATTCAGAGTAATGTCCATCGCTAGCTACACATTTCCCCCATCTTTCAGGTAATTTGTGGATACTGCCCCAAAAGAACTTTTCTTGTTTTGAGGCAAACCATTCAAAGACCCAATTTTCCACTTCTTTGTAGGTTTTGAAGTGCTGCTCTTCAAAGTGTGTGTGCCATCCATCAGAACAAGTGGGAATCTGAAAAAGCAAGGTCTGGTGAATACAGCGGGTGGGTTAATACTTCCCAGGCAAGATCTTTTAACGTGTCTTTTACTGATTTTAAAGTGTGTGAGGGTGCATCATCATGAAGCAAAATTACTTTGCCGTGTCTTCTGGCACATTTTGGTCGTTTCACGATCAAAGTGTGGTTCAAATTGATTATTTGTTGTTGGTAGTGATCAGTATTAAAGGTTTCAGCTTGTTTTA
The DNA here is from genome assembly GCF_964212035.1 of Myotis nattereri. Lineage (NCBI taxonomy): Eukaryota > Metazoa > Chordata > Mammalia > Chiroptera > Vespertilionidae > Myotis > Myotis nattereri. The sequence goes on along the minus strand of NC_138082.1, from coordinate 63,324,880 downwards.
GAAGCTCATAATACACCACACCTTCCTGATCCCACCAAACGCAGAGCATTGCCTTCTTTCCAAAGCGATTTGGACTTGCAGTCGATGTTGATGGTTGACCTGGATCAACTCATGATTTTGTGCATTTGGGATTCTCAAAATACATCCACTTTTCATCGCCAGTCACAATTCAATGCAAAGAAGACTTTCTTTCATGATGTTGAAGCAACATTTTACTGATGACTTTTTAGTTTCCCATGTGTCTTTCGTTCAGTTGATGTGGCACCCATTTTCCTTCCTTTAAGGTCTTTCCCATTGCTTGTAAACTATCAGAAATTGTTTGCTGGGCAACGTTTAATCTTCCTGCAAGTTGTTTTTGAGTTTGACACGCATCTTCATCCAATAATGCTTGTCATTGTTGGTCTCACACTTTTTCGGTTGACCTGGATGCTCTTTGTCTTTCACATAGAAATCATCACCTTTAAAGCGTGTAAACCAGCGCTCACAAGCATCTTGAGATGGAGCATGTTCACCATAAGCTTCCTGAAGTATATGATAACTTTTTCTTCAAAATAAAATAATGAATTAAAACTTCCCACAAATGCTCTTTTTTTGGCACAAAATTCGAGATTTTTAAGCATAAAAATATCTATGATGCTAACACCTTTAGTAAATTTGACATATAAAGTTTTGAAGCTTGCTGTCAATACAACAAAATAGCATACATATCAAATCGAATATATATCAACATATGTGTAACTCCATCTATTGAAAAAAATCTGCATTATTAACTGGTACAACCAGTAAAGCACTTAGAAGAATGATATATAGTCAATATTAACTATTACCACAAAATAGAAGTTTTATGGAAGTATTTGTTAAGTTGGTAAGAACAGGAGCAATTATTATTTTCCATCTCTATTAAAATTAAAGCTGTGTATATAGGTACATCCACAAATATGTTAATTGGATTAAACTATCTCTGAACTTGGGAATTACACCTTTCCACAGCACAGAAAGGAGACTGTACTGCATGATGATCAAAGTAGCTTGTGTCAGCCACTTTGGTTTTGATCTTGTGTAATGTGCAGAGAAATTACATTATTTATCATAATCCAGAACTCCAGAGAAGTATGAGAGAGAAAAATAACGTCCTTCGATTGTAAGAAACACATTTTCAAACACTGCTTGTGTTTGTGGGAAACATATAGTAGTAGGCCAACATTTAAGACAATCAAGCGTTGGGGGAAAATACAGAATAAAGACATGGCCAATGCAAAAAGACAGACCTGGATTCAAATTACTGTTCTGCTATTTACTAATTCTGTGTCCTGGTGCATATCCACTCATCTTTCACCTCAGAAGCAGCTTACAAAATAATATGTGCAAGAAGGCGTGGAAGGCAAAGGACAAACTGGGAAAAATACTTGTGACGTATATGACATCAAGAAAGCTATTATCACTGACGAAGAGCAACCCCAACAGATTAATAAGAGAGTGAACAACCCACAAGGGAAAATAGACAAAGAGCATGAATAGTCTATAAAAGAAGACATAACATAAAAATGATATTCAATCTCAATAATAACCAAAGAAATGCAAAATCCCAAAATTCAAATTTTTCTTATTAAATTGACACTGATTAAAAATAATGAGGAAAACTAATGACATTCCCAGTTAATGAGAGGGAACAGGAAAATAAGCATTCTTCTAAAGTCCTGGCAGGAATAAAAATTGTTGCAACTTTTCTGAAAGACAATTTGGCAACATTTACTGAAAGTCTTAAAAATGTGCATACCAACTAACCCAGAAATTTCACTCAGAGGAATTTCTTGTAAACAAATAACAGGACTAATATGCAAAGCAAATGACACTAGAATGTTTTTGTGCAGCATTGTTTAATTAAAAATTGGAAATCATTGCCAAAACCGGTTTGGCTCAGTAGATAGAGCATCAGCCTGCGGACTGAAGGGTCCCAGGTTCGATTCCGGTCAAGGGCATGTACCTGGGTTGCGGGCACACCCCCAGTAGGAGATGTGCTGGAGGCAGCTGATCGATGTTTCTCTCTCATCGATGTTTCTGGCTCTCTATCTCTCTCCCTTCCTCTCTGTAAAAAATCAATAAAACATATTTAAAAAAATTGGAAATCATAAATGCATATCACTGGGATATTGAATTACATAAATTATGGTATATTATATATAAATTATATATATTTAATATAGAAAGTAGGCCATGCCATGTTACTATGTTTAATGAAAAATTATTCGATTATAAAGTCATATGTACAGTCCTGTCCTATTTTTTCTAAACATGTGTGCCCATGCACAAAAAATGCAAAAAAGATGTAATGCCTCTATTATTAATGCTTATTTTTTGGTAATAAGATGATAGGTTTTTTTGTTGTTTGTTTCTTCTTGTTTAAACTAAATTTTTTACAAGAATCATGGATTACTTTAGTAGTCAAAATATTAAAACTATTTATATTTTGATTTAAAAGGCCAAAAAATAAAAAAATAAACAACCAATAACCCAAAAGTAGTTATACAACTTCACATTACTAACTTACTTAAAATCCACAGCAACATAAAAAATATTTAGCAGATGACTCACTCTTCTAAATATCTCACCGTTCCACTCTAGAAGGAATACAAGCCACCTTTTAATTTTTTTTTTTTTAGGTAAACTTTGAACTCCTTGATGAAGAAACTGCTATTCAATGACGCAGAAACACTGTTTTTGCTCCATCTTCATTAACAGCATTATTTTCCTTCCCTTCTGTATATTTTCTCTGCACTTCCCAAGGCAGAGAATAATTCACTAAAAGACAGCACTTTCATGTCTGTGATGGCCTCTTGTGTAACTCAGCTCCTTGAAATGAAACAGGATACATACAGAGGGAGAATCTTTAAAATGAAAAGAAATACAACTTTCTTCCTACTGGAATTTTAATCCTCTCAGCAGGGCCACTAGTTCACAGACTTGCTAGAGTCCAGTGGCCTTTGATCTAATTTGCCAGGAGTCCTGAGCTCAGAGACCCTGGATCCTGAAAAATCCTGCAACGGCCGTATGTGTCTTACAGTCTACAAACGGGAAAGCAGGGTGCTCTCAACCCAGATTCAGAGCTGTATATGGAAAATTTTACATGCTCAGACAAGGTGGTTACCATCTTATTTATTTGAAAAAGTTAGAAAGACATAGCATTTTATAACTCAGAGGTTTTCCATACACTGGGTTTATAGCTGCGTAGTTTATAGAGAAGGAAAAGCTGACACTAAAAGAATAAATTCAGTCGTTTTCAGGAAAATTACTTCGTGTAGACAGTACTAGTATTATTGATGCTTTAATTTTTTGAGGTGATGCCTTAACTGGGCCATAAAGAATTTAATAAAGAGAAGCCTTAAATAGCTTGGATTTAGAAATTATAGTTTCAATTTTATTCATATTTCTAGGATATTGATTATTAGCTATGCACCAAAAGGAATTTATGAAAAAATAAATTTTTGTATGCAACACATCTTGGCCAACATTTACAGAAAAATGTTCTGTATCATAGACTCAATCTGTGAAAAGTTGTATTGATTTTTAGATATAAATAGTTAAAGAATTAACTTAATTCTAACTATTCTTAATGTAGCCATGCTTCACTAATGCACAAATTTCTTTTTTTAAAAAAGCCAAGCATTGCCCAGCCGACGTGGCTCAGTGATTGAGTGTTGATCTATGAACCAGGAGGTCAAGGTTCGATTCCTCATGAGGACACATGCTCAGGTTGCAGGTTTAATTCCCAGTGTGGGGTGTGAGGCAGCTGATCAATGATTCTCTCACATCACTGATGTTTCCATTTCTCTCTCCCTTCTCCCTCTCCCTTCCCATCTGAAATCAATTATATATATATATATATATATATATATATATATATATATGATAATAAATCCAAGCATTTTTGTGAAATCCTGCAGGATAGAAAACATTTGCCAATCTAACAGTGAGTAACCACCTCTGCAGTCATTTGGAATGTGAGGGGGCTAAGTTGATGCAGCGGATTTGGAATGGCAAATTTGCTTCCATTTAACTTCAAAATTGTTTTGAGCCAAATTTGTCATTTCCATCTTTAAATCAATATTTATTCTTTAACAAGTTTTTTTTCCATATTTGCCCAATTGAGATAGGTCTTTAGATGAAAATTTCTTTTGTAAATGCTGTAAGTTTTTAGAACTTTATCTCTCATCCTCCAGCATGGATTAACTATGGCTACAGAGTTTTAAGTTAAAATTTTAGTAGTGCTGTGAAATGTAAAAATTTGAAAGAACGTTTCCTTCTCTGCTTAAAATATACGGCAGCCTTGTGCAGCTTTTCTGAATTCTCCACTGACCTCTGATCTTCTGGCATTTGTTTGTTTATTTGTGGCAAGTGCAGCTTCCTTGTTTGGGAGACAAAGTTCATAATGATTCATGAGAAACACATTTAGGTTTCTACATCTTGCTGCAGGGCTATCTTAATGGTTACAGATAAACTAAATTTTTCTTAAAGACCAAGAGAGAGAAAAAGGAAGGAAAGAGTAGCCAGGAGAGAATATTTTGGATTTTCCTGATACGTGTAATTCTTGACAAATGATTAATAAGTTCCTGATAAGTTCCAAATATAGAGTGACTTGTTTATTCCCTGTTTCCATTAGCTATGCAATCAACAGGATGTTTTTCTTCTGCCTTTTCCTCATTTCTGCATCGCTGTTAGAGATTTTGTTAAAATAACCTTGAGATGAGGTTAACAATAGAGTGTCTTCTTCCAGTGAACTGACTTTGTCTCAACAGGACATCTCCATGTTAAGCCTGTAGGCATACGGGTTATGGTTCTGCAAAGTGAGAATAATGTGCATCCTGCTCTTGGCACTAACTTTTAGAAACCTCATCTCTCAGTGTGCAGTTACTCTGGTTGAGTCCATGTGTTAAGTGGTTGGATGACGTGGGAAAAAGTTGGAGTGAGCCCAGGGAGAGAGCAATGCCATTTATTTTCAAATGTATTGGAAGATACACACATCTCCAAATCACCAGGAAGAAACTGTTGGACAGGGATTTTTATGTCTTGGTGCCACCATGACTGGTAACTTCTTTTGCAGGGCCATGGGGTAAGGCAGAAACTCAACTTACTGCTGTTTTTTCTCTGCAACTCCTGGAAAAATACACTGTACGTACAAACCAAATGCATGCCCCCACCCCCCCAGAGAGTGACAAAACAGTAATGATTTAATAGTTCTGTCTATAGTTTACAAACACACTTCTCCAGTTAAAGCTCTCTTTCTAACTAAGGGCATGATGTATCTGTAGGTCCTCTATCTCAAACAAGAAACATCTATTAGACATCTGCCATGTATAACATATCATGGAAAGATTTAAAGACAATTAGGCTATGTCTCCGTCCAGAACAAATTCATAATCTAGACAGGGAGATACGACAGACACTATGTCTGGGGTCCCTAAACCACTCCCAGTTTTGGTGATTTGCTAGGAGGATTCACAGGACACAGTATATAGTACTATGCACAGCAATGGTTTCAAAGTAAACTTAGCAAAAGAAAAAGGCACATGGGGCAAAGTCGAGGGCAAACCAGACATAAACTTTCAAGAGTTTCTCCTGTGAAATCACCCAGGGGGTGTTTAACTCTTCCAGTACTAAATTGTGACAACATGTGTTAACTGTCTACCAGGGAAACCCATAGAGACTTGGTGCCCCAGATTTTCATTGGGGATTGGTTAAGTAGGCACCATCTGCCTAGCACATACCCAAATTCCAGACTTGTAGAGAGACATCAGATGTCCAGCATAGCTATAGTGTTTACAGTTTAAGCACAGTGAATCATCCTTATGAGTTAGGAATGGGGGGAATGTTCCTGAAATCCAAGTTCCCAGGACCCAGCCAGCAGTCAAACTCTCAAGCAGGTTTTCCTAAGGAAAGCAGTGCCAGGCCTGCTGTATTACCTCTTTTTCTGCATAGATAAAAAACATTCTAAGCATTAAGTGAAAGATAAAATGTGAGGAAATATTGGCAAAGGGGGAGAGTCACAGACCAATGAAATAGAATAACAATCCAAAAATAGAAAAGAAACATGTGGTTAACTGATTTGGGACAGAGGTTCCAGGGAATTCAAATGGGAAAAGAATAGGCTTTCCAACAAATGGCACTGGAATCATAGAACATTTATATGCAAAATAATGAATCCCTCCTCTTACCTAGTACCATACATGAAAATAAACACCAAATGTGTCATAGAGCTCAATATGAGAATGGACACTACAAAAATTCCTGAAGAAAATGTGGGAAAAAGTTTTTGTGACCTTGGGTTAGGCCAATATTTCTTAACACTGAAAGCATGAATTATTACAGAAAAAAGATACATTGGACTTCATCAAAATAATAGCCTCTGCTGTGTGAAAGTCATAGTAAGGGAAGTTGAAAGGCAAGTCATTGGACTGGGGTAAAATATTTGTAAATACATATTTAATAATATGTGCATATTGTATAAGACAATTTTTTTAAAAAATTCACAATCCAATAATAAGCAAATGATGCAATCAGAATATGCAAAAGATTTGGCTTCACAGAAGAAGATATAACCCAATGATTCCACTTCTGGGAATTTATCTGAAGAAATCCTAAAACATTCATTGAAAATAATATATGCACCCCTACGTTCCTGGCAGTGTTATTTACAATAGCCAATATTTGAAAGCAGCCCAAATGTCCATCAGTAGATGAGTGGATAAAAAAGTTGTGGTACATTTATGCAATGGAATATTACTCTGCCATAAAAAGGAAGACAATTTTATCATTTGTGACAGCATGGATGGATCTGGAGGAATTTTTGCTAAGGAAATAAGCCAGCCATGAAAACCATATAATTTCACTCATATGTGGAATTTAATGAACAAACTGAACTATTGAGCAAAATAGAGAGACTCATAGATAGAGAGCAGACAGCTCTGGTGTGTGTGTGTGTTTGTGTGTGTGTGTGTGTGTGTGTGTGTGTGTGTGTGTGTGTGTGTGTGGAGGTGGGGGGGAGGTGGAGAGATTGATCAAAAAATAAAAGAAGAGATCTCATGGACATGGACAGCAATGTGGTGATTGCGAGGGGGTAAGAAGTGTGGATGGAGGTGGAAGAGGGTATAGAGGGAATAACTAGTGGTGGAAAAATAAAATAAAATTTTAAAAAGTATTAAAATATTAATAAACACATTAAAAGTTCTTAATATTATTAGTCATATAGGAAATACAAACTAAAACTAAATTGAGTTACTACTTTACATTCACTAGATTGACTAAAATTAACCAGAATTACTTTCTATCAAGTGCTGTGAAAGATATAGAGTGACTGGAACTCAAACACATTGCTGGTGAGATTATAAAATGTACAACTTGAAAGACAGTTTGGCAGTTTCTAATAAAGTGAAACATATGTATACCATGCAGTCCAGGAATCCAACTTCTAGGTATTTATTCAAATGAAATGAAAATATATATCACACAAACACCTGTAAGTAAATGTTCATGGCAGCTTTATTTGCAGTTAAAAAACAAACAAGCAAACAAAAAAAAACCCCAGAAGAACCCAGATATTCATCAAGTGGTGAATGAATTAAAAGGAAGAATCTCTTACCCTTTGAGACAGCGTGGAGGGACCTGGAGATTATTATGCTAAACATAATAAGGCAGTCAGAGGAAGACAAATATCACATGATCTCACTCATAGGTGGAATCTGAAGAACAAAATAAACTGATGAACAAAATAGATCCAGAGATACAGAAGCATGGAGCAGACTGTCGAATCTCAGAGGGAGGCAGGGTTGGGTGGGAGGGTGGGAAGGGGTTAACCAAAGAATTTATATGCATCCATGCTTAACCCATGGACAAAGACAGTAGGGTGTAACAGCCTGGGGTAGGGGGGTGGTTGGGAGGGCAGTGGGTGCAGGCTAGATGGGGTCAATGGGGAAAAAATGGGGAAATCTGTAATACAAAAATGAAGGTACATTTTAAAAAGTGCGCTTTATTTACATAACAAAATATTACTCAGTAGTGCAAAGGAATTGCAAATAGACAAAATAACATGGATGAATCAAAGAAGCCAAAGATTCCATTTATATAGCTTTGTGGAAGGGTCATAATTTTTGAGTAGAAAATGAGAGAAATTGTTGCCTGTGGCTAAAGGTGAAAGGGATTGGTTGCAAGGAAGCATGAGAGAACTTCTTGAGATACTGAAAATATTCTGTCTTGATTGTGGTGGTGGTGGCATGAATACATACATCAAATACAAAACATAAATATACAAGCTCATCAAACTACTTTATATTATTCGAATTTATATTATACAAATATGTATTACATAAATAACCCCTCTATGAGACAGATTGTAAAAAGTGTGTGGTTGTCACACTGCAGAATACTGTTAATTTACAAATTAGTTGCATGGGCCCTTGGAGTTTGAGGAGTTCAGAGCTGGGAGGCATCACTGTGAACCCTGTGGTAGTGGGGATTTCTATCCAGAAATGAACTTGAGTTCTCCTCTGAGGAATGTGAAACACTCACAGAGGCAAAGCAGGAGAGAGAGGGCATTTCACGTCCTCTTCCTCCAACTTTTCTCCATACCCCTAGAGAGATCTTTCTGCCTCTGATTATCACACAGACTCAGGCCTCTCACTGCCCTGGTGACACGTCATCAGCTGTCCCCTATCACCTGGGGGTCCAAACTCCTCAGGGACATGCACAGCGCTGATGGGCTGGCTCCTGTCCACCTGGATCCCCATTTCCGACAGCATTTCCTTTGCTTCCCGAATTATCAGTAAGTGGGTGTTTCCAGCCAGCGGTGCTGCCCAGGTCCTGGTCAGAGCAGCAGTGTGCCAGCCTTTGGGCCCTGGAGTTTGGGAAGGCAGACAGGCCAAAAATACCAAGTCAGAATTCTTGCTGGGGAGCAAGACAAATTTGCTAGGCAAGAATTCAGGGCAGTCAAAGAGACAATGAATCCTGCTCCTTCGACCTCGATAGGGGTTCTGGCTCAGAACCTTGTGGGCAGGAACTTTTAATATAAAATGAAAGGACTGGAGCCTCAGTGCAGCGGTGAGTCCCAGGTGAGTGCTGAAGCTTCTAGCCTAGGTCAGCAGAGCAGAGAGATTTGTCCCACAAGAGGAGGCAGTAGAGAGCACAGTGGCTAAGAGCACAGCCCCCATGTCTCTGAGCTCTGCCTTTCCACTTTCGTGGTTATGCTACTTTGGGCAAGTAACCAACCCTCCAAGCCTCAGCTTTCCAGATATGGAAATTAAATGTGATAATGCATATACAGGCAGTAGCACAACGGCCGGCACATAGCAAGCCTGAGGTAAATGGAATCCGTGCATGTTAAGTAGAGGAAGTGAAGCAACTCAAGTTCTCTCTTCTCCAGCAGGTAGAGAGGTGGGCAGTCCTTAAATCTGCCTGTGATGAGTAGGCGAATGTGGCACTCAAACGAATGAAAGGTTACATCTAGGCCTTGTGAAGCTAGAAATGAAGGGCACGGAATAATGGCAACAAAAACTTGATGAATCACTTCACCTCTTTGGACCTCCATTTTTCTACCTATAAATCTGAATTTGGTGATATTTCACAAACCTTCCAGCTCTAACATGTTACGACTCTATAAAATGGGAAGGGTTGTTGAATTATGACAAAAATATGCTTTCATTTTATATGACCTTAGGAAAGAATGATGCTTTCAGATGATCTGACATTTTCCAGCTCTGACTTGCCTCATTAATTCAGGATTGAAGCAATAACAGATGGGGTTGACAGTGACATTGAAATTAGCACATAAATTATAGAAATCTGTTAATTTGGTATAGCGCACCCATGTCTGTTCACCAAGTTTGGGACAATAGTCTAGTTGGGGAAAGTTTCTTCACTGGTTAAAAGTGCATGAGTAAAAAAAAAAAAAAGTGCATGAATCAGTTTGGCTGAAATTAAAATTTTCCTAATGAAATTCAAACTAATTGAGGAGTTTTCACCCAAGTTTAACACATAGAGTAGGAACTCAGTAAATGTGAGTCCCCGTGCTTTCCCCTTTTCTTTGTTTCCTCATTTCATAATAGCCCCCAGCCTAGAGGTTTGGGTTCTACAGGACTATTAGTTTACATGACCCCCTGCTTTGCTGAGCTCATCTCTAAAAGGAAGAGAAGTCTCAGAAATGAGCCAAAGTAACTAAAAGTCCCTTCACAGGGTTCATCTGGGATCTTCAACTCCTCAGAACTTTCCAGTGGGGGCTGCGAGCTAAAGCATGGACAATACAACTTCCCTAAACTTTGCAAGGGCTGGTCTGCCAAGACCTCAACTTCAGTTATACTTTTACTGCTTCAGGAATCAGTCAGTTGCCCTTAGATGCTTTTCATAAAAATTAGATACCAATGTAGTTTTCTAACAGCCAAGAGAATTTACTATAAGCATGGAACGGTAAAGAAGACTTGATATGAAGAAATTGCAAAATGAACTTTATCTGGCTCAGTAGTGTCCATTGAAATTATAGACTCAAAATCAAGAAGAAAAAAGCCCTGACCTTCCTCTAAGCTGAAGATTTTATCACCATGTTCACAGAGAGTTGGCTTAGGAAAACCTTTTAAGGGCATGTGGTTATGTAAACCAAAATAATATTGGCTATAACATACCAGTAAGTACATAGTGACAGCATTGTGCTATTAATTAGCTAGTGGGGCATAGTGATGCTTATTAATAATATATATGGAATAAGCTTGACCACAAGAAAGAAAAAGGGATTCCAAATACCTCTTCCATCAATTGCACAGGGAACAGAAAATGCAGCTGGTGGAGAGAAGGAAAACTTGGGTAAGAAAAATATCTGCTGGACCAAGTAAAATGACCAAAACTTTCCCAGAGATCCACAAAAATCTCCCAGAATTCCATATTTTATATAAACATGATGGAAAGAAAAGCCTTCCAAAGAGAGTACTTAACATGACTTTTGAGCACTTGCAGATGCAAAGATTAAAGATGATGTAAATATTATTGCCAGGGACCTGAAATGTGGAAACAACCACCCATCACAAAAAGAAACACTGCAGACCTGAAGAGGATCAACAATGACAGAAACAAGGTAACATGGGGTATGATGTTCTCACACTGTGTGTTGACCTCACCTGCGGAGGAGCAAGTTGAGGTTAGTACCAGTGCACTGAGTGGTATAGGTAGTCATGATGACAGTGATCATGTTAATGAGTAATAAGATGGAGATCTCACAGGGGAATGAGATAAGGTACTTGAATGTGAGTGAAATTTCTAAAAATGTAACTCAACTCTAAAGAAACATGTAATTAGCAGCAGGAATTCTTGAATAATGCCCTTGGAGCTGATGTGTATAGGTGAAACACACCTCTGAGCATTACTGAGTAATAAATGTTCTAAAAAATGTTCTCTAGTTTTGCAAAATGAAAGATGTCAATTTAGAGCCAGAGATAAATGCAGGGATAACAGAGAAGGTACCACCAGTGGTTTTCCTTCCCTACTCTGCCTTTAGGCTTTGACTCAACATAAAATATTGAACAAATACTTTAAATATACCCGTTTCAAGTTGAAGCAAAGTATAAGTCTGTCTGAAGTGTCCATGTGTCTCTGTCTTGTTCATGCAAAATGCAGAGAGCCCTTAGTTTAAAATTTGACTTGAGTTACTCAAAACAAACAGTGGATCATGTTCTTGAAGATCCCTTTGTTAAAGATTCCCTGGAGACCCCTTCCACTTTGGCCAGGGTGCAGTCTCCTTGATTAGAAGAGTCAAAGTTCTAGCACCTTCAAATCCCAATTCAGATAAAAAGCACTTTTACAGACTATTTCCTTCTGGATAAACTACAGTTTCCATTTGTGTTTCATTGACTCTTTGCTACTTATCTTATTCTCAAAACATCAAATATACTGTAACTGTTCTTATTAATCAGCACCCCCTTAAAAAAGTGGTTCATAAATACCTTGATAATATCTTACCTAGATGAGATAAATATCTGGTGGTCAACCTTTTCCATCTATTTTCAATATCTAGTTGAAAAAAGCAGTCCTTAATTAATCATTTGTTACTGAAAACACAGAGATTTTAGTAAATGTATGCTATGGACCAATCTGTTGTGCGTTTGTATGGACTATCTGTGTGGTCCTACATATTATAAGAGAATACTAGCTTGTATACAGGATTATATGTTACAGAACAATGTCTTGAACAACTGAAAATAACATACTAATTTATTATACTTAACTTGGTAGTGTATTTCAAGTTACTTATAGCTGCATAGGCCAGTCTTTGAATTTCTAAGACTAACAACAAACCTACTTACTCTCAAAAGCTCAGCACCCCACCTTGACAAAATGGCCTGCTCTCTGGGTGCCAGGCATTCAAGAAGACCAATATATGGCCATATCTCTGATTTTCCTGTTTAGGTAAGTTAGGAAGTTCTGCTAGGCCAGTGGTTCTCAACCTTCTGGCCCTTTAAATACAGTTCCTCATGTTGTGACCCAACCATAAAATTATTTTCGTTGCTACTTCATAACTGTAATGTTGCTACTGTTATGAATTGTAATGTAAATATCTGATATGCAGGATGGTCTTAGGCGGCCCCTGTGAAAAGGTCCTTCATTGCCAAAGGGGTCGCGACCCACAGGTTGAGAACTGCTGTGCTGGGCATATGTATGAGACTGTCCCAAAAGCTCCAAAAGAGGAGGAAGGATAATTCCCGGCTGAACTGTGACCAGCAAGAACACTGAGAAGCTCCAAGAAGTCAATATTAGGGAAAATACAAGCCAAAGCCCGTTCTCCACAGGTGACCAGTGGGAGGCTTAATCCTCTCTCGGTCCCATGCTTATGATCAACAAACGCAGTCTTAGCAAGACACTAGCTTTTCCCACCCCCAGCCTGTGTAGCCTGCATGTCAAGACATCTCCACATTCCTCTCCTTGATAAAGAACATGTGGTTCAATTTCACCTACTTGATGGATTTCTGAAAACGAGAAAAATAATTCCAGTCTGTTTATACAATAAAAAGATTCATTAAATTAGATATCTGCCAAAGAAGAAAAAGAAGTCCACACCCATGTGATGTGAGGAAGCAGGAACATAGCTGAGTTCTGTTCTTTCATGCTTTGCTAAGCTCAATCTCCGATGAGTATTTCTGTTTAGAGAGTTTTGAGTCTTAGTTTTGACTAGGAAGTTAATAACCCCAAGGGAGGAAGCAAACTGGAGTGGCTTAACAGGACACTCCGAAATTAGACTGACTAGTTTTCAATCCAAACCCTACCACTTCCTAGTTATCTGACCTCGAACATTCACTTAACCTCAATTTCCTCTCCTTTAAAACTTGGATCCTCTTAGTACCTGGCTCTTAGAGTTCATAGTGAGGATTAAATACAATAGTCCATATAAGATATTTAATATAATACTGAGCACATAGGAAAAACTCAATATGTGTTAGCTGCTAGTATTATTTTCAAGTTGGCAATGGGTATTTCTTGTTTTTATGGTCGGATTCCAATTGGCGATTCAAAAATTTCACTACCTTCCCATTCCAAATCACTGTCCTTGATTCTGAATGTGGGAAGTCAGAGTCATGGAATGGCCTCACAGCGAATGGTGCTATGTGGACTTGAGTGTGAGCTCCAACAAGGTGCAGAAAAAAGGAAGCCAAGGATTAGACACAAGCATCTTTCCACTGGTCAGAATCAGACCACAGGGCCAAGACTGTCCTGGGAGTGGGACTGTCCTGTTAGTCTGTGAAGCCCTTTGCTCCTTTGATTCCGTTTTCTTGTCTGACTTCAAGTCAAAGGTGCCTCCCTCTTTTGTCAAAATGTCTGTGCATTTTCAGAATATGAGGTGCTGGCTTTGAGAAAATCAATGGCAAAAAGCACACACTCTCCTTGAAGAATGATGTTTTGTTGTAAATAAGGGACCGTGACATTAGATGACAAGTTTTGCTTCTCATGCAGAAATAGACATTGCCAATGACATGATAACATATCTAGGAATGAGGAAATAGAGTGGATTCTTGTTATTTGTGTTGGTTATGTTCTATAAAGGCACTGCAAACAGTGAATTAGCAACACTGAACCATTTTTTCCCAGGCGAAATGCAGGGTTAGGTTTTTGTGAGCCTCTAAGCCATAACATTTTCATCAACCAATCAATACAAAACCCTATTTTACATGTGTTTTTGTTTAAAGACACATGATTTAATGCATACTGTTGACTCATTAACATTGAACTCATGGCCAACAGCACTATAAGTCATGTTTGAAGCAAGCTTATCTAGTACACATTTTTTTTTCCTGTGAGACCCATCACAGCCTTTTGGCACTTGGGAACACTAGACAGAACTCATCACTATTTGGAGAGGGAGATATGTATGTTGTAACAATGTAAATGTAAAACTATTATAATAACTTACAGTAACTTCAGTTAGAATTTTAACAGTGTTTAATTGGATAAAACATTTTTAAAGTTCAAATGGAAAGATAGCTGCCTGAATAGCTAAACAATTTTGAAAAGTGGAAATAGAGCAGGTGAATTTGCTTATTTAATAAGTAATCAAAATATAAAATAGTGGTAATAGGTATTGTTTGGACATTACACAGAATATTTATGAGAAACAGTCTGACATCAGAGTATATGTGAAAATTAATACATAACAAATACATAGACAAAGTAAGGGTGTGTGTGCTTATTCTAAAATAAAAGATGGTTTTCCTTTTGAAAAGTATGTAAAATAAATTATTAAAAATTTCAAGAAAATCTAGGAGACTACATGACAAATTAGAATTTGGGGAAAACTTCTTAACCAAGTTAAGATGTTCAGAAGCTATAACAATATGTATAAGTATTTTAACTACATAGAAATCTAAAACTTTTGTGAGGAATCTTTTGCCATAAATGAAGACAACAGACACGTGGTAAGTTTAACTACAAAAATAAATCAACAAAGATGGCAGATGAAGGGTTTATATAAATAAATGATATATAAAATGTTTTAAAAGTTAATTGGGAAATGATGTGCAAACTAATAAAAAGTGAGCAAATAATTTGAATAGGTATTTCACATAACTGCTTACGGATGCTATAGACATATAGCTAGAACTAAGCTGTACATGTAAACTGTACAATGGCAGGGGTGAATTTTTGCTTGTTTTGTTCACTGCTATATTCCCTGTTGTAGAACAGTGCATGGGAATATAATAGGCACTCAATATATATATATATATATATATATATATATATATATATATATATATATTTTATTACATGTTCTTACAAGCTAATATCTTTTTAAAGTATGATACTTTGTAGTAAAACACTGTGTAATATGAAGTGGAACCAAACAAAGCTGGCAACTGCAATGCATTTCTCTTCTCTTACTATTACTTTTGCATACTTTGCAAACTTTAGTAGGATATTTCTTTTTTTTTATTGCTTAAAGTATTACAAAGGGTATTACATATGTGTCCATTTTATCCCCCCACCCTAGACAGTCCCCTAGCCTCCCCTATCCCCCAGTGTCTTATGTCCATTGGTTATGCTTATATGCATGCATACAAGTCCTTTAGTTGATCTCTTACCCCCCTACCTCCTGCCCCCCAACCCTCCCTGGCCTTCCTGCTGCAGTTTGACAATCTGTTTGAGGCAGCTCTGCCTCTGTATCTATTATTGTTCAAAAGTTTGTAATGGTCTCTATTATCCATGAATGAGTGAGATCATGTGGTATTTTTCCTTCATTGACTGGCTTATTTCACTTAGCATAATGCTCTCCAGTTCCATCCATGACGTTGCAAATGGTAAGAGTTCCTTCCTTTTTAGAGCAGCATAGTATTCAATATATATTTTTTAAATAAATGAAAGATCATATACAAGATTCACCAACTCTGAGTAGCCTGGATAATGTAAAGTATCAATGTGTTATAGCTTTGTATCTATTGAACTGGTTACAATTTTTAATAGTTAAGACACCTACTATTATGTTAAGAGAAGGTATTTTCATGCATTGTTTATGAAAACGTGGACTGTTAAAGCTAATTTGAAGGAAACCTGGTTCCATTCATTAAAATGTATAGTAAAACACATACCCTCTAATTCAGCAACCAAATGCTGACACTCCACCTCCCAGGAAGAGAGGAACCATCTATAAAGACAGACAATCTTACGGATAAATGTATATGTGCATGTGTTTTCTGTGGATGTGAAGAATGTTCCTTCATGCATCAGATGAAAGAAAAACTATGCTGAGAAGAGCATAATCTAAATCATCCTTATAAAATAAACCATAAAGAGAACTAGGTTGTAAATCAGAAGAAAAGCAAATTGAAGTTTAATAAAGTAAAAAAAAAATTAACTTAAAAACTGGCATTAACATTTTACTTTTTAACAGGGTTTATTTCTGGAATGTTTCGGATGATAAAATTGCCCCCAAACTTTTCACGATGGCATGTTTATTTTTAAAAATTGCATTGACTACAATAAGAATTATGTTTTCAAAATAGGAACAAAAATTCACATTTGTAAACATAAATAAAACACTATTGCTTAGAAGGTTTAAGCTATGGTTTAGAAATCAGAGGAAAAATTAAAGATGAAAATGTGAATCATTTTGGGCATTTTTCACTGTAGCTGATGAAAACACATATAAAAATACCACTAAGTTAACTACATCAATATTTTTGGACATTAGACCATGATAGGAAAATTTTCAGAAAATTACTTCTTTTGGGGTTGAACAAGTTTAATGTTATCTTAGCAAAATCAATAAGCTTATCTACAAAGAGTATGCCCAAGATGGATTAAATTGACATCAGACTTCTTAGAAAACTTATACCTAAAATTACACACTTGGTAGGAAAAAGAAACTTCAATTTAAAAATTGTGTTATTTATTGGCATAGGTTTGTGCTAAAAAGTTGAAAATAGGATACGTAATAAACATAGCAGTCAACATTGTAAACGCAATTTTTTTGTATATCTTGACCCATTCTTGAACTGAATGCACAATATGCTAGCTTGCTATCCTATATTGAAGCTAGGTCCTAATGAGATGGTGAAAGCATTTTTAAACCATTGGAAAAAAACAACAACCAAATTTGTTCATGTCTTACCAAGAAAATTCCTCCCTCTCTCCTCAGTGGAAGAAAAGATCAAAACTTTCTTTGTAGGTTTAATAATAACCTAAATAAATAAATGATAATCTAACAGAATCTCATGGATATTTCTAAGCAAAGAAATTCATATTAATTACAAATGTTCATAATTTTATTTTCTCATTCATTTTTAGTGAAAGCCTGTTGTATTACTTTCCTGTGGCTGCTATAACCAAGTATCACACACTTGAGGACTTAAAACAGAAATTTGTTCTCTCACAGTCCTCCTGATGATCAGAATCCTCAAACCAGCCTTACTGGTGTCAAAGGGGCTATGGTCCCTCAGGATGCTCTAGGGAAGACTCTGCTCCTTTCCTCTTTCAGCTTCAGGTGGCTGCAGGCAATCTTGTTTGTGGCTGCATCACTCCAATCTCTGTCCATGGTCACGTGGCTTCCTTCTGTTCTGTGCATCTCATCTCCCTTTGCCTCTCTCTCAGACAGCAGAACACTTGCTATGGCATTTAGAGTCTACCCAGGTAATCCAAAATAATCTCCCCATCTCATCATCCGTAGATGAATCATAACCACAATGCACTTTTCCCAAATAGGGTAAATATTTACAGCTTCTGGGGATTAGGATGTGATATCTATGGAGCCATCATTTAATCCACAGAGTTTGTCTTTGATAAATTTATTTCACAAAGAAAATTCAGGCTCATTTTCCTATGCTGAGGTCAGTTTTGAGAAATAATCTGTTGAACTACATTTTAACATTGGTAAATATTGAATATAAAAAACATTATACAGTTGCAGACCTTATGAAAATGAAGTAAAATTGATTAGTTTTTTTCTCAATCAACACTGATAATATGAGTGAAGAAATATACCTGAAAATTGCTGAAATGAAAGGCAAAACAGTACTCAAAACTAAATGTGAAATAACTGGAATATCAGGTTCCCAAAATATCTTTAAGTAATTATTCTAAACAAAAAAAGGAACATTCATGGATTCTTTCTATGTTCAAAGTATATTATCTTTGTAGACAGCTGTTTTACATTTTGAAACAGAATATAAAAACCCCCCACATCATTCCCAGTTAACATTTTAAGGATGAATTGCTTACTGCCTATCATAACTTTAATATTAGATCTAAATGAATATCTTGAAGCAACAGAAAATGTCTAAGGTTTCTAGTTGAAAATCAATATAATGACAATGAAGAAGGAAAAATCCAGTAGCCAACTGCAAAGAGGCTAGGAAATGGAGGCACACAAAATATTTGATGCCATTACTGTCTTGTTCAAAGTTAGTGAGCATAGAATTTATTTAAAAATACATCTAAGAATAGATAACTAGGAATGATAGAAAGAGACCAGAGTATAAGTCTCATAAAAATAAACAGAAATTAAGTGATAGGGGAAGAGAATTGGGAGAATGTGTGAATATGCTATCTTTTAAGGATAAAACAATGTTTAAAATCAGGGCATATAAAACTGTAATAAACCTCCCACTGTTTAATATTGTCAAAGGTGTACATTTTAATTTTAGATATATTTTAAGGAACAATACCTATTACAGTGAAAAAGCATTTATCAGAAGTGTTCGCATTTCCTTCAGTGTCACATGCTTCTTTTATGCTTTTAATTCTAGAAATTTAAGGATAATGCATTTATTTAAAATAACATTTATTGTATTATCTTATTTTGTAAAATGATTTTGGTTTATGTATACTTATCCATCTATCTTTCCATTTGAGTATATTTCTAAGGAAAATGTTTGGTTTGATTCATCAAAGTTAACAATGGTTATTTTCAGATCATGGGATTTAAGAATTTTATTTTTAGTCCTTAGTTTTGCTTGCAATGAATTGTTTAAAATAAGAATGAATCATTTTCACTTCAAAAGCAAGGTCACTATTTTTCAGAAATGGTGACTTCTAAATTTGAAAAGAGTGCACACATATGTGCACATACATATATAAACAGACACACATATATGCATAGTAAGTGTGTAGGTTGTTTACTGATACAAAAGGATTTTTGGAGCAAATACGTGAAGTATGGAAGGGTAGCTACAGAAAGCTCTCCTTGGGGATTTTAATGCATATATATGAGTGTGTTTTGTGTTTGTGCATTTTATGTGCCTTTATAAGCATTGCAACTATTTGGAAGATGATCAGAATGTTGAGTGGTTTTCTCTAGATGTTAAATTTATAGGCAAATAGCATTTTTTTTCTCATGGTTTTTCCAATTTTTAAGATTAATATGAATTTATTGTGCAATTAAAATATTTTTTTGCAAAAGCAAAAACAAATGTGTCAACTTGTATTCCTTGGAGACATTCAGGAAAATATCTATGGTTTTTGAGAAGTAATCAGTTTCCTACCTACTTTGTACATAAAAACTTACAGATAAATTAGGTAAATTTACCTGATTTCCTGGTGTCCTAAAATAATGTTTTTACAAAAGCAAGGTGAAGCAAAAATTGCAAATCAAATAAACCTATTAGAACTCTACAGAAAATTTCTATTTTCTTTATGCTTTTCTTATTAGGAAGTGTTTTAGCTAATATGAATAGACAAGGTAATTTTCCCAGCTGTTCAGTGCCAAAAATTTTATGAAATCTCATCAGGCAAACCTATTTGTTCTGCTTTTCACTTCTATTGCACTGTGGTTTGCATTATTATTTACTAACTAGATTACACTCTACTGCTCTCTTCAACTACTTCCCAGCTTTTTTCATGTGAAAGTTTCTTTTCTTTTCTTTTATCTTTTGTCAAATGCTAGCAATTCATTCATTCGATTTCTGTGTACAGGGTGAATAGCTACATAGCAATCTGGAAGCCACAGGAGAATGTCAAAGGTTTTTCTTAATCTGTTTTTACAAATGATTAGAATAGCTGAGAAATAAGTCAAGGACCGGAAATCACCTTCTCCAACTAGGAATTTATTGTCCATTTAGGTCTATGAAACACTTAAACCCAGTGGGGATGATTACTTTTTGTTTATTTTAAATTTAGAAGACTTAGAAGAGACACAATAGAGAAGCATTTAGAGTATTGTATGAACATTTCTAATTCAGACAACTGGGGTTTTTAATGGAATTTCACTGTAAAGAGATCTATAAAAATATAGACATGGAAATAGTTAGATAAATTTTATTTCAAATTTGTTTTTTCCCCTTGAGAGGTTTTATTTGTGTATTTGTTAAATAATGATTTATTTAAGATGATATTATATGAAGTCAGATATGGGCTTACTTTCCTCATATGTGCCCAAAAGCAGTAATACAGAAATGCATCAAAGAGACATGAGGAAGAACATTTTATTTCTGTAAGATTGCTTTTCATGGGTGAAAAGTATTCTTGGAATCTAACAATTTTGTTGTTGTTGTTAATCCTCACCCAAGAACATTTTTTGCATTGAATTTTTAGAGAGAGTGGAATGGAATGGTGGGGGAGGGAGAGAGAGAGAGAGAGAGAGAGAGAGAGAGAGAGAGAGAGAGAGACATTGATTCAACCTGTGCCAGGATTGAACTTTCAACCTAGGTACATGCCCTTGACTGGGAATGAAACCTGTGACCCTTCGATGCACATGCACAGGCCAACACTCTAATCACTAGCAACACGGGTCAGGGAGGAATATGACATATATTTAAGTATAAACATATATGCACATTGTCTGCCTTTTAATATTCCCAAAATTGGTAATTCTATGAACTCTAGGCTTAGTATTTTTTCCCCCAAAGGATTTTTTCAAATCTTCTCAACACCACTTTGCCTCTTGCTATTATTGCCCTTACCAGTTCTAAACCTGCTTTAACCAGCTTTGCACAGGTGTGTAACCTAAAAACAAACAAATAAACAAACAAACATCTCTTGGACCCACACAATGTACCTATATATCACTTTCTGCCCTAGGGCTTCTCCAACTCAGTGATGTGGGGTACCTATGAAAGTCACTTGGCACTCGGTCATGTGCAATGGGAGGTTAATGCCAAAAGGTCATTCTTGACCAGTTAAGGTGGAATGCACAGGAATCCAAAATGTAAATGTGCTCCCCTTTCTTCACTCAAAGGACAGCTCAGCAACTCATCCAATAATGCTTCCCAGAAGATCTGATTGGCCCCTTGCAATGCTGTCCAATGCAATTGTCTACTGTTCCATCCTTATTACTTCCCCTTTCTCTTACTCTTGCCCTCTGAAATCACTTGCTAATTAAAGAACCTGCATACAAGACTTTGGCTCAGGCATTGTATTCTGAGAAATCCAGGTTAAAACAGGTTCCAAAGCACCTCAGAAAACTATTAGAATGGGATTCTGAACTGACAATAAGGACCAATTGCTGGTTGCAAGTGAATTTTTCACATATTTGACAAAAAACAATATGATATTACTAATAAATTATATACCAGATACATTTATAATCTATCAATAAAGAAGTGTACCAGCAATGCTAGAGAAAACAGTGAGTTGCCTTTCTATTTTCTCTGTGCAAAATATTACAGAACTGTCATATAAAGAAGCATCCCAAGTATGCAGTCATAAAAAGTAAGATTAATATTATGTTAGAGATGTAGTTGAACATAGATATTATGTTTTTTTCAATTTTTTTGTTACATAGTGATTCTATTTCAGGGATTGGTAAGTAACCTGAGATGGTCTAATTTGAATCTCAGATTTAATTATAATGATGTCATTTTTGCTGAATTCAAACCAGCAAGAATATTGCCTTAGGGGCTGTAAGTTAACTGTCTTGCAACTATGTGGGGTTGTTAGATAATGAAGCCAATACCAAATAGGCAATGCCCAAAAAGTAAGAGAAGAGAGAGAGAGAGAGAGAGAGAGAGAGAGAGAGAGAGAGAGAGATTTGAATCCTAGTATAAGCCATATCTGAAACCACTGTTCCATTACATGAGGCAACAGTTCCTTTCTTTCTTAAATAAGTTTGAGCTGGGCTTTCCATCACTCACAATAAAAAGTAAAGATAGAAAGGCATCACTGTCCTCTTGAACACAGTGTAGACAGAGCTTTTGACTTTCTGATGAAAAAAACCTTATCTAATTATTCCCAGTGCTGTTTCAAACATGGCCCATGAGATCCCAAGTAAATCTTACTTATTCTCCATTTCTTAGCTTCCTTGTCATTGCCTCTGGGAAAACTTTTCTGATTTTGAGTAGGTTATTTTCCCTGATTTGCATTCTCATAGCGCCCTGTATTTACATTATAGATAGAAAGATAAATTTGTTTTTCAAATGTCTTTCTCCAAAGACTTTAAGTTCCATGAGAGAGGCTTGGTGTCTACTATTATTTTAAAAATAATATCTCCAGTACTGAGCTCAATGTCTGGTATGGAAAGTATACTACAATAGTTCCTTCCTTACCCATGGTTTTGCTTTTTGAGGCTTCAGTTACCCGCAGTCAACCACAGTCTAAAACATTAAATGAAAAATTCCAGAAATAAAGAATTCATAAGTTTTCAATTGTGCACCATTCTGAGTAGTGTGGTGCAATCACACCACCCTCTCCTTTCCGTGGGGTTTGTGAATCAGCCCTTAGTGCAGCAAATCCACACTGTGCACACAGTCACCTGGTAGGCGTCTTGGTTGTCAGACCCACCGTTGAGGAATCGCAGTGCTTGTGTTCCAGCTCTCCTTATTTTACTTCATAATGGCCCCAAAGCACACGGCAGGTGATGCTGGCAATTCAGACATGCCAAAGAGAAGTCGCAAAGTGGTTCAAGTTAAACGGGAAAGTTCTCAAATTAAGAAAGAAAAAATATTATATGCTGAGGTTGCTCAGATCTACAGTGAGAATGAATCTTCTATTTGTGAAATTGTGAGGAAGGAAAGAAAAATCTGTGCTAGCTTTGCTGTTGCACTCAAACTGCGAAAGTTATGGCCATGGTGCATCATAAGTACTTAGATGGAAAGGCGTTGAACTTCTGGATGGAAAAGATGAACAGGAAACATGATCTAACGATGGCCATATGTTGCTTCAGAAAGCATCAAGCTCATATAGATTCAGCAAGGGATCCCCAGAAATAAGTGACATTGAGCCATTTACTATAAGTTAGGGATGATTACACAGATTCAGAAATAGGTTTGGACTAAATTAGTATAAAAATTAATTCACATAACCTTTTTACAGTATATTGTTACAATAGTTCTATTTTATTATTCATTTTATTGTTAATCTCTTTTCTGTAGCTAATTTGTAAATTAAGCTTTATCATAGTTACGTATTTATAGGAATGAAGTTAGTATATATTGGGTTAGGTACTATTCACTGAGGATCTTAGACCATGTCACTTATGGATAGAGGACTACTATACTTAACTGAGAAAATAATGCCTGATGGAATGATTGAATATAAACACAAAAAACCAAAATCTTAGAATTCCTCTCTAAATTAAGTACATGACTATGTACATACACATATACATTTACGTAAGTATATGTGTGTTCATATAAGACTAGAGGCCCGGTGCACAAATTCGTGCATGGGTGGAGTCCAGTTGGCGCCCCAATTGGGGTGGGGGGGGGGGGGTGGGCAGGGGAGGAAAGGGAGGGAAAGCAGGCAGTTGGCCGGCCTCACCCTCAATAGGGGTGATGAACTCCTTTAGCTTTTTCTTGTCTGTGAAGCTCTTTATCAGGCCTTCAATTCTAAATGAGCTTTGCTGGGTAGAGAAAGGCAAGGTAAGAAATATTCAAAGGGACAAAGAGCAAGGACCTGCAGCCAGGGTGACCTTCCTTTTGGAAGGACGCAGCTGCTCCCGGTGGAGGGTTTGGTATGGGTGAAACAGTGACCGTCTTTGCATCAGGCGCTCGTGGAATCACTGAGGCCTATTTGAGAGTCACCAAGGCTGGGAGCGTGATCTCAGAACAGTTAAAAACACATTCGTGAAGGATGTTATGGGTTCTCTCTCATCAAAAAGCCCGCATGTGTCTGTGCTACACTCACAGGGTTGCTTTAACACGGAAGCCTCCACCGCAAGCCCACCTGCCTCCAGGAGCCCGCGGGAGGTTGAAAGCGGCCGCATAGATAAGGCAGGTGCCCGGCGACCTGGCAGGTGGCAGCAGCTCCTCCGTCTGAGCCTCGGGCGTGGGGAGATGACGGCATTGGCAGAGGCTTCAGAGTTTGTTGTTATTTTGTTTTATTTTTTATCTCCTTTTCCCTTTAAGCCTCTCCAGGTTGTGTGAGTTCGAGAGAGGAGCAGTCTTTGCAGCCTCCTCAGCGGAGAGCACGCCTTCGATCTGGGTTCACACGCAGCCGGACAGAGTCCTGTTTAGAAACACGTGTAGATCTTGCATTATTTGTGCTATTGCCGATAAAGAGGGTTTTACATTCTGGCACGTAAATATGTTTCCTGCTTATCCATGAGGGCAGGAGGCCGAGCGCAGCCACAGGCACATGCACAGTTTCTCACTCACTCACAGGCCTCCGTCCAAGGGCGGTGGTGCAGGTGCTTGGCACACGGAGCGGGCTGGGGAGCAGGGTCGGCAGCAAACGCAGAACATGGCCATCTGCAGCCCTGCTTTCCCCCGACCTGCTGTCTCAGTCCAACTCTTCCCGCTCTGGGTCTGTAGCGTCTTCCTCTTGAGGCAGATCCAGGCATCTGTGAGACAGGATGTTTATCACACGCTGTTTCTCCGTGTGGGTGGTCAGGGGTAGGGGGTGGGGGGCGGGGGGGGGGGGGGGTGGCGCTGCAGAGGTCCTTAATCAGGCTTCCTTCAGCACTGTGGTGGTGGGGGACAGCATGAAGGTGGGAACACAACCGGTGCAGGCTCCTCCCTGAGTGCCTTCTGTATACCTTCTATATACCTGGGGCGTCTGCCCTCAGAAGGGGTGCCCACAGTTCAGTCGTGTGCTCCCTGTGTCTGCGACCAGTAGGTGGGGGGGAGGGGCGATGGGCCAGGGGGAGGGGCTGTGGGAGGTTGGGGGCGGGGGGCTGATCTGGTGGATCAGGCTGGTTGGCTGTTGCAGTATGTCTCGTGGCCTCCGGTTGTCTGGTTGTTCTGATTGTTCTGCCATAATGGTCACTGGGCTTACATATATATAGATTTGTACGTGTGTATATGTGTGCATACACACACACAGAAAGACAGATATACACACACTCATTTGAGAATGCAGAAGGTAGATTTATAATAGGCCTGAATCCTACCTAACAGCCACAGGGCTTAATATCCCTTCTAAACCCATTTGATCTTAGAGTAGAGCAATTAGACAAACCGATGACAGAAAAAAAAAGGAATGTATGCTCTGAATGCAATCAGCAAGTACCTCTATTATTTATGTTGAAGTATTTTGTTTCTATATACATTATAGAAAAATACTTACACTATCTTGGCTTAGCAGGTGTGATGAGAACAGCTCAACATTGGAGATAAGAAGAAGTCAAAAAAGATCCTAGGGTAAAAGGATTCAGAATGAAGCACAAGTGACCCCCTCAGTGATTATGGATATCAGGGGAATAGAGTCCCTTAGAAAAGGAGATAAACTGCCTAAAAATACAAATTGACTATAATCCAGGGAAGTGGGAATCCACCCCATCTCTATTATAGCTAAACAAAATTTCTGTGACATTTTTTTGGCATACCTATACTTAATAAATATCCTAAATTTGAAAATAAGATAAAAGAAAGTAAAAGATATTTTTCCAATGACATACTTGAAACTGGGACATTTTGTTAACAAGTCCATCCTTGGATCATTTGATTCTCTTGGAGAATATAGTGCTGAAGCTAAATGTTACTTGGAGATCTTTTTCCCACAGAAAAGGTCACCCCAAAGTTTAGTCTTATTGTCCCTATTGGACCTGAGTAAGCTTTGTAACTTAGCTAGACAACTAATGTTCATGTTTTAAAATGTCTGTATAATTAGCTCCTCAAATGGTTTTTGAACCAGTTTTACCATCCTACTGGTCACACAATTAGTGAGTTAACAATCATTAGCTACATGTCTTTTGTGTAAAAGACGTCTTTATTTTTTTAAAGTAATCCTTTGACAGAATCCATGCTCATTCCTGCTTATTTAACACATCAGTTTTAAGCCATTAATAAATACATTTTGATATTCTCTTTTCTTTTATTGACTACATGAAAAAAAAGCTTGTTTTTATTGTTTTTCTTTAAAAGATTAGAGCTACTTTACTTCTTTCGGATGAGTGGACTTTATAAACTGGTTCTTCCATGTAACAGAGCTGTTCTCTTCTTGTTGAGAGTGGTTAAGTTTCACAAGCAGTGTCTACACTTATATAACAGAGTTTGACACGTCATATGATCCTAATGGTCCTCAGGCACAAGCTGTAGATGTTGGCGGCTTCAGGTGTTTGGATACCCTCAGCTTCTCCTCCCCACCTCTCCACTTGGCATTCGTTTTCAGCTTTTTAAACCAGTAGGCAGCTCAAGGAAGTGAATTAGTAAGTATTTAAACCACTTCTTTCTAGAAATTATGAAAGCAGTGTGAGATAGGATGGGGCACCAACATGGGTGAGTTGTTACCGAGGCGGCAGGCCCAAGGGGGTGGTAAAAACAGTGTCTTCTAAAGCCATCTCTTTGGCGCCTCTGTCCCTGTGAAGCCAGTACACCATCTGGCGGTTAGGCACGGTGCCATTTCAACAGATGGGACGGAGTAGAGGAGGCTCTGAGACCATGCATTACTATCAACCACGGTGTTGGGTTTTCAGTAGAAATATTCAACCCACTCTTTTTCACCTCATCTTTCAGTTCTTCAGTAGAAGGAGATGATATTTCTTTCCTTAAGTGGGGAAAAGACAAGAAATGGGTTCTCTTGGGAATCTGGCGTTATCAGAGTATGAGCCGTTGCCAGATCTTACACATGCTACATTATTCACACAGCTTAGCGAACTGGCTCTTTTTTAAAATTTTCCTTTCAAATCAGTTTATAACAGCCTAGTTTGAGCCTCATAATTTGGTACGTGTATGGAATCTTGGGATGTGATTTAGAAATAAAACAGATTGAGTCATATTTTTCCCCTTTTGATGTCCTAGAAAGCACTTGAATTGAGAAGGAGAAAGCTATCAGTCATTATCCATTTGGAAGATTTTTAGTGGGCGCTTAATTTAGGCATAATGGTATGTTGTGATTTAAAGAAGTAAGTTACACAATTCTTGCCCTCAAGAAATGCGTCAGTTTGTTGGGGGATAAAACACATACCTAAGATGGCATTTCTTTTTGCATTGTAAAAGTAATTAATAACTAGAACAGAGCATTTGGAAAATACAGACATGTGGAAGAAAATTAAAATCATCCGTAGCCTCATCATATAAACTTGGGAAATACTAACACTAAACAAATGGTAAAATATAATTTAAAAATAGAGAATTATTAACTCAAAGTCAAGATTTTTGTTAGGGGAAAGTAAGGGAATTTAATATGAGACTATTACACAGAGGGTTTTGAAAGTATATGTAATCTTATTTTCTAAAGTTCTGTTATGTGTTCACTTTACTATTTATATTATACACAGTTTTACAGAATTTCTGTATGTATAATACTTCCACAATTGGGAAAAAAATTAGTTCTGTATTAAAATAAATTAAACTAATGGTTTTGTATAATGCTATTTCAAATAATAAATAATATAAAGATATATGAATCATGAGAATCTCTCCAAGAAGCTAAACTTAGATGCATAGACTCAGGTTGCCACTGCTACCACTGACTATATGAGTCTTGGACATATCATTTAAACTTCCTAATATCAACAGTCTTATTTTTAACCTAAGAATAATTCACAACTATTACTTTACCATAGAATTGTTGTCAGGTCCAAATGAGCTACTGAATGTAATGGGGCCACATATAATTCAAATGTAGAGTTTTGAAAAATTTAAATACATACATTTTAAATTTTAGAATATGAATTATGCAGTTAAATTCTATAATACTGGAAACAATGTTTGTTTGCAAACTTTTGGGTAAAGCTTCAAATATAAGTCACAATATGCCATGAACTTTCAGCAGTTGTAATTTTCTCTAAAATTCTTGTCAAAGGCAAGTTGTTTAATAAGAAATAGCTTTTCACCATACGACTTCCTCAATATCATGCAGATTGATGCAGCCACTGTGGAAAACAGTATGGAGGTTTCCCAGAAAATTAAAAATGGAACTGCCTTATGGCCCAGTGATTCTACTTCTGGGTATATATCTGACGAAACCCAAAACACCAATTTTGAAAGAATATATGAACCCCTATGTTCATTGCAATGTTATTTACAATAGCCAAGATATGGAAGCAACCTAAGTACCCATCAATAGACGATTGTATAAAAGAGGTGTGGTACATATATACAATGGAATACTGCATGGCCATAAAAAAGAACAGAATTTTACCATTTGCAACAGCATAGATAGATCTAGAGGGTATTATGCTAAATGAAATAAGCCAGTCATAGAAAGACAAATACTATATGTTTTCACTTTATGTGGAATCTAAAGAACAATATAAATGAACAAACAAAACAGGAACAAACTCATAGATATAGAGAACAGACTGATGGTCTCCAGAGGGGAGAAGGGTGGAGGGATTGGGTGAAAAAGGTTAAGGTATAGGGAAGTACAGATTGTTAACTACAAAATATTCATTGGTATGTAAAGTACAGCATAGGCAATACAGTCAATCTATTGTAATAGCTGGTGCCAGTTGGGTACTGGAAATATGAAGGGGAACACTTTGTAAAGTAATGATTGCCTAACCAGTATGCTGTACACTTGAAACTATTACAAAATAATATTGAATGTAAGCTGTAATTTTTAAAAATCGAATGATAAATTAAATTGAATGAAAAATAAAATAAAATCAACCAAAAAAAGAAAAGAAAAGACTCTCTTAATATCTTTAGGGCAAAACAAATGTCTGAGAATTATAGCCGATCAATATACTAATGGCTATTTTCCTAAAAATCAATTTCTTGTGAACTACTTCACTAATGGATCAATTTCCAAAGTAAAAATTCACTAAATTGCTCAAATATTCCAATTTGCTAGTGAATTGTTTTGATAAATATTAATATTTTCCTCATATGATTATATACATGAATATTGTAGCATTAGTTTAAAGAATGTTTAATTCATTGAAAATCAACTGAAATTAAGTGCTTTAATTCTCTTGAATTCTGACAGTCTTTTCCATAGCAAATATGATTTAAATTATATGGAATATTCAAGAGTTGAAAATAATATTATTCAGTACAGTTAATAAATAATATTTTCAAATGTTTCTGAAAATAAGGTAAATTTGGTCAATTAGGTGAATTTTGGCAAATGGGTTAGTTACTAAATTGGTATTTTGAAGACTCACTTTTTTAGATGAATTAGCCTGCTTCTTTATGGCAGGACTGGAATAAAAACATTATGTCTTTTTTTTTTAATATATTTTATTGATTTTTTACAGAGAGGAAGGGAGAGAGATAGAGAGTTAGAAACATCAATGAGAGAGAAACATCGATCAGCCGCCTCCTGCACATCTCCTACTGGGGATGTGCCCGCAACCCAGGTACATGCCCTTGACCGGAATCGAACCTAGGACCTTTCAGTCCGCAGGCCGACGCTCTATCCACTGAGCCAAACCGGTTTCGGCAACATTATGTCTTATAGCAGGATAGAAAGACCTGGAAAGGAAATCAGTATATGGGAGAGGGGAGTTATAGACAAAGGACATTTGAAAGGTTTAGTAGGATGGATATTGAGCTAAACCACAAGACTAGATTGTCAGTCAGACTCACACAAATTAGAGATTTTAACCAGTAGCAAGTTCTACTAATAATTTCAAGGATACAGGTAACATACAAGATCTAGACGAAGTAGAGAGAAGAAACATCCCATATGGTTCTTTGTGTCCTTCCTTTGGACAATGGGCATGCACACCGGGCCCAGAATAATAAATGAGTCTCTCAGTCAAGTTTGTAGGCACATTTATACAGTAGAGAATGTTTAAGTTATGGACCAACTCCATTCAATACCCGCAGAGATTTGTTTCATTTACGTGGCATATTCCAGGGATCATGATTCAAAACCCGTAGGTCCTGGGTTTATTTACTGCAGGAAATCCTTTGCCTAGGGATATCTTACAAAGGGCATTCTGTAGATTAGGTATTATCCTCTTGACAAATCTCATCAATGCCTGTTTAGAGCCATGCACTGCTTAACGAGGAGGATAGTTCTGAGAAATGCAGCCTTTTTTATTTTAATATTTTTATTTCCCCATCACTATTTATCCCCTCTATGCCCTCTTCCACCTCCATCAACCCCCTCTCCCCTCCCTCACCACACTATTGTCCATGTTCATGAGTTCTCTCTCTTTTTTGCTCAATCCCTCCATCCCCAGCATCCTTAGGTGATTTTGTCATTGTGCGAACATCATAGAGTATAATTACACAAACCAAGATGGTACAACCTACTACACGCGTAGGCTATATGATATAGTTTACTGTTTCTAGGCTACAGCATGTTACTGCCCAAAACAACATGAGATTAAATCAGCACAAGAGAAAATGATACAGTCAAGAGACGCAGTAAACATGATTTATATGAGGCTGCTGCCAGCATAACAGGGCATAGTGTTTTACAGCAAACTGCTTTTTTTAATAAATAGGAAGAGTATGCTTTCAAATAGCAATAAAAAGTATAGTATAGTAAATGCATAAGCCAGTAACAGTTGTTTATTATCATTACCAAGTATTATGTATCTATATAATTGTATGTGCTGTTCTCTTATATGCTTGGCAGCACAGTAGCTTGTTTACACCAGCATCATCACAAACACATGAGTAATGCATTGCACTGTGTAAGGCATTTCAATGGATTTAGTGTCACTAGGTGACAGGAATTTTTCGGCTTTATTATAATCTTATGGGACCACCATCCTATATGGGATCTGTCATTGACCAAAATGTTGTTATGCGAGGCATGGCTGTGCATATAGGTGCAGTTGACAGGCCTCAGGCCAGACCATTGGCTTTCTGTCCTTCCTTCTGACACTGGACGTGCACATCTCGCCCACATGCACTTGGAGTAGTCCACTAAAAAGGGAGGAAATGATTGTAAGCCATTTGAATCCTTCCACTCAGAAATTGGGGTGGATTTAAAGATACAATATTGTAAATTATGCAAAGTAAAAAGCAAACACACAAAAAAGAAAAATGGAAAATCAGGACAATTAGAAGCTCAAAAAATGTAACAAAATCATAGTGATTAGGAGCTCCTCAGAGAATAATATGTATGTAGCCATAAAAATTTAAACATATTAGTTATAGGAAAGAATGTAAATGTGTAAATACACATGATATAATTTTGGAATTAAACGGTAGATGAGTTGAAAGAGTTTGAATGATAAAATATTTATCTTATACAATAAAGTCAAAAGCTATTCTCCATATTGGGAAAACAAAGAATAAAGAAACTATTGTATTATTTTAAGTTATAAGGTGAACAAATTTTGACCTAAAATTAGCAATAAAACTCAGTTGAGCCCTGACTGGTTTGGCTCAGTGAATAGAGCATTGGCTTATGGACTGAAGGGTCCCAGGTTCGATTCTGGTCAGGGGCATATACCTTGGTTGCAGGCATATCCCCAGTAGGGGGTGTTCAGGAGGCAACTGATCAATGTTTCTCATCGATGTTTCTAACTGTCTATCCCTCTCCTTTCCTCTCTGTAAAAAAATCAATAAAATATATTTTTAAAAATATATTAAAAAATTTTTTTAATAAAATATATTTTTAAAAAAACCTCAGTTGAGAGGATAGATTGGGTGGCAGAGAGAAGGGGTATAAATTCATGTACCTTTTAAAAATCCTTTAATTTTACAACAGTTTTAGATTTACAGAAGAATTGTGAAGATAATGCAGAGTTCCTATACACCCCACACCCAGTTTTCTCTATTGTTAACAACTATGTCAGTATGGTATGGTAAGTCAAATGAACTAATATTAGTATGTTAAGTCCATACTTTATTAAGATTTCCTTAGTTTTTCCCTAGTGTGCTTTTCCTTTCTTTTAAAAAATATTTCATCTTTTTATTTATTTATTTATTTTATTATCTATCTATCTATCTATCTATCTATCTATCTATCTATCTACCTATCTATCTATTTAGTTAGTTCGTTAATCCTCACCCGAGGATATTTTTCCATTGATTTTTTAGAGAGAGTGGAAGGGATGGGGGAGACAGAGAGAGAGAGAAACATTGATGTGAGACATGTCAATTGGTTACCTCCTGCACACACCCGGCCAGGGGCAAGGGACTGAGCCTGCAACCAAGGTACATGCCCTTGACAGGAATCAAACCTGAGA
This sequence comes from Myotis nattereri, assembly GCF_964212035.1. Classification (NCBI taxonomy): domain Eukaryota; kingdom Metazoa; phylum Chordata; class Mammalia; order Chiroptera; family Vespertilionidae; genus Myotis; species Myotis nattereri. Next base: position 63,292,458 of record NC_138082.1, on the reverse strand, counting down.
CTTTTGGTCCAAGGACCAATGCTCTAACCACTGAGAAAACTGGCTAGGGCTCCCAGTGTCCATTTTATGCTATAGGATGTCATCTAGGATACCACATCATATTTAGTCATCACATTTCCTCAGGCTGCTCTTGAATGTGAATTTCTCAGGTTTTGTTTTTGATGTCTTTAAGAGTTTTGAAGAGCATGAGTTAAGTATTTTGTGGAATGTCCCTTAAGTGGAATTTGTTTGATGTTTCTCTCATGATCAGACTGGCCATAGGAGGAGGACTACAGAGGTAATGTGCCATTTTCAACACATCATACATATAAAGGTACATACTACGAACATAGCTTGTCACCACTGAAGTTGGCCTGTCATGTTACTCCACTGTAAAGCCACTGTCTTTCTCCCCCTGTCCTTACTGTCCTCTTCATAAATGAGTCACCAAGTGCAGCTCATGCTTAAGAAGTTGGGAGTTATGTTCCCTCTCCTTGATGGAAAACCTACATAAAATATTTCTAATTCTTTTTATTCTTTGTATTCTTGTATTCTTTTGAAGTGCTGCCTTTTCTTTTTTCTTGTTCATTTTTTAATAGTCAACCCTCATCCACGTGCAGTTTCCACTCTAGATTGTCTGGGAGAAGATTTTAAAAAATATATTTTTTATTGTTTTTTAGAGAGAGAGAAAGGGAGAGAGAGAGAGAGAGAGAGAGAGAGAGAGAGAGAGAGAGAGAGAGAGATTCCCCACACTGGGGATCTAGCCTACAACCAGGGCATGTACCCTGATGGGGAATCAAACCAGCAACCCTTTAGTGCACGGGATGAAGCCCAGCCAACTGAGCTACACGGGCCAGGGCTGAAGTATAGTCTCCCAAGAATGTCATTAGTTGGAATCATACAGTGTGCAGCCTTTTCAGATTGGCTTCTTTCACTTAGTGATATGCATTCAAGATTCACTTATGTCTGCTTGTGATTTGATAGCTTTTTTCTTTTTATCTTCTGTACCACAGTGTTTTTATCCATTCACGTATTAAAAGATGTCTTAGTTGTTTCTAGTTGGGCCAATCAAAAATCAAATACAGATGCTGTAAACATTGACATGCTGGTTTTTGTGTGGACATAAATTCATGTTTTCAAATTAGTTCTGTAAATGCCTAGAAACACAATGGTACTATCTCATGGTGAGACTATGCTTAGCTTTGTAAGAAACTGCCAAATTATCTTCCAAAGTGCCTGTACCATTTTGTATTCCTACCAGCAATAAATTAGAGTTCCTGTGGTTCTGCATCCTCACAGCAATTGATATTAGCAGGTGTTTTTGTTTGTTTGTTTGTTTTCTTCTGGATTTTAGCCACTCTAATAGGTGTATAATGGCTTATAGAGGAAAATTTTGTACTGGTTCGAAAAATTCAAAATGTGAATACCATTTGACACATCTAAAGATGTGCTTGCAAGCATATATAAATGTCTTTAGAAGTATGCTCCTAAAGCAAGTCGTAGCACCACCTATTTGAGTAGGGTCCCATTTGCATAAAAATATATATGTAAATGCATAGGTCATATCGCTAGGGGATAGAAGAAATCAGTACCAGTGATTTCCTCTGGAGCAAGAAATTGAGAGGATTTAAGTTGGAGTTGTGATGAGAAATGTAGCAAGGTAGAGACAGTTACTTATTATCTTCCACCTCCTTGCAGTGTCTCAGTTTAACAATCATGTATTGTCTTTTTAATTAAAAAATTCAAATGCTTCACATTGGCTGTAACTTCTAAAAATAAAAACTTCTTCATATGACCTGAAATAATGGATTGAGATTATTGCAAAAAAAAAAAAAAAAAGAATCACAACAATTCACCATTTACATTTAAAAAATTAACTTGAAGTGTGCTCAGAAATCAAATTATGATTTTAATAAAATTCATGTTAAAATGATAAATGGACAACATTTTTTAAAAGTATAGCATCTTTTTAGCTTCTGAGACTCTCCCACCTTTACCCAGAAGTTCCTTTTAATATCTGTGACGAGTCCCACATCAGACCTGCCATGTTTAGAGTTTGGAAAGCATTTGAAAATTGTTCGATAAATGGCTTAACATGCAGATGAGTTTTGAGAAACCTGACCCAATCTACTGAATGCAAAGAATTCAGTATAAAGTATTTTATAAGAAAGTAGATTTGGAAAATCTCTTTAAGGAAACATTAAAGCAATTTGATCCATTAAGGAAACTTTAGACCATATCAGTCAGTGATCTGTTTGGCAAACTGACATGTTCATGTATTTTTAATAGAGGTTACATGTACAAGGACTCACGGATTTCCGCTTTTCAGATGAGCTCAACATATTTAATTCTTGGTTTCCTGCACTGACTCTTCCATCAAGGCCAATTATAAGAGAAACCAGCCAAAGATGAGAGGTTAGGTCTCAGAGGGATTTAATGAGTTTCTTTTTAAAGATTTAAGATTTTAGGCAGTAGTAAATATTAAAACTTAGCGAGCATCTCATAATTCTGCTCTTTGCACCCAGCAGCCCTTACTGAGTTCTGGACGTAGTTGACACAGGCAAGGGAATTCAAATTATTCCAGCTCAAACCTGCACACTGATTTCCACACAGCACTTTTTGTGCTGCAGTACTCGTAAAAAGTGGGACTTTGTAAGTGAAAGCAATGCTAACAATTAAAAATAATAAATAAATAAATAAATATACATATAAATAAGCAACAATTACTAATCTTTTTTTTCTTTCTTTCTTGCCACCAATTTTCTGAGAAAGATAGCTTTTCAAGTTGCAGTGGCACCTAATAAACCTGATAAAATGAAAATGTCACTTTCTAATTACAATTTCCTGCATGGAAGCTCCACATAATTTCAACATCTGAGGTTTAATACTTACAGAAAGCATCGAAGAAGTAAGCAGCATGTTTTTTTCATCCAATCTGTTCCTAAGAAGCTTACAGGGTTGGTATCTGACATTCTCAAGTTGAAAGCTAAAACCAGATGAAATTTTTCAGTGTTACATGACCTTAATCATCACACAATCCTGGTAGATTTAAAAGATAGCAATCCCTTTTGAATTTTCTTCTTCTAAATGCTAGAATCTTAATTGTTTATAGAATTAAACTAATAGTGGAATGACTTACTTAGAAATGAGACTGTGATAGGAAGACTAAAGGAGAAGCCATACAGGATTACATAGCAGGGTTCAGTCAACTGTTGGGAAATGCAGGAATTGGATTTATGTCTTGCCCATCTCAGATGGAGGCATGTCCTCCAGCCCCATCAAAATGTTGGTCAGGCCTGGCCAGTTTTGTTCTCTGGCTGAACTTCAACCCATGAGCACAGAGGTCACGGTTCAATTCCTGGTCAGGGCACATGCCCTGGTTGTGGGCTCCATCCCCAGTAGAGGGCGTGCAGTAGGCAACCAATCAATGATTCTCTCTCATTATTGATGTTTCTATCTCTCCCTCTCCCTTCCTCTCTCTGAAATCAATAAAAACACATTAAAAGCAAAAACAAAAAATATTGGTCGGTTTTAAAGATCATGATTGAGTTCGGGGTAGGGAACAGGAGAAATGTGACTATAAATCACTTTTGGAATACGAAAATGCTTTACCTTAGCTGAAGCAGTTTTGTACAACCATAAGTAACGTGACTGTCTTTACAGACACACATCCAGACTAGAATGAGCAAGCATCATTGGCGTGTGACATCAGGACAGTTGTGGTTGGGGTGTGGGCTGAGAAATGACTCAGGAACCTTTGCCTGCCTGGGCAATCCTGGCCTGACTCTGTCAGGAATTCTCTGTCAGGAATGCTACATTTATTGAACACTTACTACACAACTAAGCACTTTATATACATTGTCTGGTGTAATCCTCAGGTGAGGAAATGTAGCTTTCAAATTTGCTCATAAAACTTAGATAATTTGCCCAGAATGACTCATCCGGAATGTTGGGGGTCCAGGCAAAGGCATAAGGTCTGTCTGCTCCAAGTTGTACTTTTTTCATTATTGTGCTCTATAGAGCTTTGTCTTTCTACTATGATCATTCAATTTTTAAAAAAATGTTTTATTGAGCAGCATTTTTAAGATTACATATTCTAACTTACATGTATGCTGACCAGCAGCTCCTAAATAGATGCAGCATACCTAGCCTCGACCACTATTGGTTTATTCTAACTCACTTGTTTTAATATTTATGATTAGGTTTCTATTTGGGGGACAAATAGCTTAAATAATGAAAAGTAGTATTTAACTACACCAACAACTGGAAAGTCTCTTCATTCAAGTAAGATATGTATTTATATAATCTAAATATTAATGGTAAGATGCCTTAGTTTGGATTCCTCCAGAGCAAAACCTAAGGTGAGGATTCAGTACAAGGAATTAGTTTGGAAGGTGTAAGAAATACCAGTAAGGGAGTGAGGCCAATAAAGGATGAGGTATTAGCCATCTACCATGGTGAGTGAATGGAGTTAATCCTGAAGGGAAATGCTTCAATTTATCTCAATTTACCTCTACTGAGGGGCACTGGAGCTGCATATTTACACAACAACTCCTGAGTCATAGGTGGGGGCTAGTTCTTCAGGAATGACTTCCCTGTTGACTCTAGCCGCCCTGTGTTGGGAGCGGGTGCCCGTGGGCACAGAGATGCAGATATTGGCAGTTGGATGTTAGCTGAATGTTCTGAAGGATATGGGCAGGGCAAGGACAACCTCTGCTCCTAAAGGAAATTATTTTTTTTCATGTGCTAATTATAGGACCTATATTTGATTAACAGACCATAACTGTGAAAATAACGATCGACTGAGCCCTGGCTGGTGTGGCTCAGTTGATTGGAGCATTGCCTGGTATACCATACAGAGCAAGCATGTCAAACTCAAAGCCTAACACAGGCCAAATAAATGAGGCACGTGGCCCGCAGTCTGCGAGTTCAATGTGCTTGCACTAGAGAGTGGTGGGTTTGTTTCCAGGACAGGGCACATATTCGGGCTCTGGGTTCAATCCCTGATGGGGGTGTATGTGGGAAGCAACTGATGGATAATTCTCTCTCTCTCTCTCTCTCTCTCTCTCTCTCTCTCTCTCTCTCTCTCCCTTCCTCTCTCTAAAAATCAATTAAAAAAAACAAAAAGAAAATAATCATCAGTTGAAATTTTGAAGGTTAAATTAAAAAGAAACTCTTTGGGTTTCTGAAGTGGATAAAGGCAGGGGACATTCCATTCCATTCCAGATATATGGGTGCAGCAGCTTTACCAAACCAGAACCATGGGAAATTAGCCTCTGATTGACAAAGCCATAGACCTTCTTCTAGAATTTAAATACTGTACCCAACCCCTTCAGGTCAGATACTTGATTTTTAAGGATTGTAAAAGAAAGAGAGACAGAGAGAGAGAGAGAGATGATAAAAGTCTTAGAAGTATTTGTTTGTGGGCTGTTGCAACACTGAACACACTAGACAGGATGTCTACTGGCTAGTGGAATCAAGGCAGAAAAAAATAAAAGAAAAATACATGTGAGAAAATATTAACTCTAATGCCAGCAGATAAACAAGGACACCTTAGAAGAGAGGAAGTTTACTCACCTGTACTGGAGAGGTAACTAAAGAGAATGGAGTCAAGGGCTGATGCAGTGCAGTATGAAGGGAAACTGTGCATTTCTGCACCCCCAGCTGTTTTCTCTGCTTCTCATATCCAGCTACTCTGCCTTCCATGTTCTGGATCAAATACAGTAACCATGCTTAATTGTTTTTTTTAATTTGATATTTTTAATTGATCAGGGCCTTTGCCCCTGCTGTTCTCACTGCTGGGTCACTCTTCCCCTCGACCCTCCCTGCTCATTTCTCCACCTCCTGCACATCTTTGCTCAAATGGCAGCTTCTCCAGAGGCTGTTTTTGATTACCTCTTTTGAAATTAATACTTCTGGCATTCCCTGACCCTTGTCCCAGGCTTATTTTCTCAAAAGTACTTAGTACTTTCAAACATCCTATATACTAAAGAGGTAATATGCAAATTGACCATCACACCCTTACACAAGATGGCCACCCCCATGTGGGTACAAGATGGCCACCATAAGATGGCCAGCAGGGGAGGGCAGTTGGGGGGGACCAGGCCTGCAGGGGATGGCAATTAGGGGTGGCCAGGCCGGCAGGGGAAGGCATGGGGGGGGGGCAGGCCTTCAGGGGAGGGAAGTTGGGGGCAATTGGGCCAGCAGAGGAGCAGTTAGCTGTCGATCAGGCTGGCAGGGGAGTGGTTAGGGTGATCAGGCTGGCAGGCAGAAGTGGTTAGGGCAATCAGGTAGGCAGGCAGGTGAGCGGTTGGGAGCCAACAGTTCTGGATTGCAAGAGGGATGTCCGACTGCTTATTTAAGCCTGATCCCTGCACGAATTTTGTGTACTGGGCCTCTAGTATAATATGTAATACAAATTTATTTTTAAGCATCTAACCCTGTTCACATGATTGAAGGGTGCGTGAATGTTTGCCTGTTGTGTTTAATGCTATATGCCCAGCACCAAGCACATTGCCTGACATATAGCAGGCCCTTGATGAGTATTAGCTAAATAAATGTTCTAATTAGTAAGGATTTAATTGTGAACATCAGAACACTTCGTGTTCTTAGTGAGAAGGAACTGGAGCCTAAATAAGATTCAGTTCATTGAACACAGGCAACAGATTTTAGGTATCAGAACAGACAGACTGATTTGAATCATATATAGCCTAAGGCAAAATGACCAATCTCCCAGGCCTGTTTCCCTTTGTATAGAATAGGTTAATTCGTCCTTACATTACAGGTTACTACTATAGTTACCGAGTTAACAAATGCACTGTCAGTGGGGTCTGCTGAGGATTCAAAAATTAGCAGCCATCATTATGATTAATATTAATAATGTATCCATTACTAATTGTATGTTGATGTCATTATTTTGGTTCTTCTCAAACAATCCCTCTTGTTAGTTTTCAAGTTCTGAGTTCAGAGTTTGTTGGTTCTGGAAAGGCCGAGGGGCGCCAATCACTGGGAGAGAAGGCCTTATAACAGCCAAGGACTGTTACTTAACAAGCACCCTGATAAAGACTTTAGACATAGAATCCCAGAGCAGGGCCTGATCTCAGCCTCTTTTCCAAGGTTTACAAAGCATGATGCTAGAAACCTTGTACTTTCAGATCGCTTGCGGTCTGCCGCGCCATCATTCAGCCACTCTGCTCTTTCCCCTTTCCCCCTCACCTCCTCCCCACTAAGCAAGGGTGACTTTCCTTCTCAGACTTAGGGGACTGCAGAAGCATCAGCCAGATGAAGGCTCAGCCTTCTTGCAATCAAGGAAACAGGTTCCTAGCACTCTCTGGCCTGGAAGTCATTCCCTAGAGCTGCCAAATCTTCTTTGGACTGTGGAGCAATTATTTTGGTTTCTAAATCCTGCTTGACTCCATTGAACAAAGAATCTGGCTTATTAACAATAACATTCTTAGGCAAATAGGAAACAATGTCAGTAGGAATTTTTAAAATGTGATTGGCAGTGAAAACCCTGCCTTTGGAAAAATAATAGCCATTTCACTGGCCTGAGTTCCTCAGGCCATGTAGGTCAGTGTGTGCCACTGTACTAAAATTGTCCTTCTACGAAATTGGCGCTGGCAGCGAGCCGTCAAGCCTAGCTGTTTGAAATGTTTCAGGCAATAGACCTGCTTTGGAATCTCGCCCACATACCAGCCCGTATCTTGATCTTGAGAAAACATTTCCCGATATCAGGAACGTTACCATTGTTCCTTGCAAAGGCCCCCAGAGGACGCATAGGGTTCTCTAGACCTCTTGACGCCCACGTAAGCTTCCCATGCTGAGTGCTGGCAGCTCAGCACTGAGCTGCATTCACTGCGGACTGTGATTGGATCACTCGTTCCACAGACATTTTTGCTTGCTAATATTTTCAGGGTGAAGAAGGGCATGAGAATTTTGCTGCATTGAGTGGAAACGTAGGCCTGGGGTTCTAGCCTGATCTGTCATCATAACGATGTCATCAATATAACATTGTCCCTAATGCATCCTGGATGAGGCACTAATTGCTGGGGAGAGAGTTAAATTCTATATGAACCCAGAGTCATGGTGTCACCTGTGATGATACCTTTCTCTTGTCAGCCAACTTCTTAAAGTTAATCATTTTTCCAAGACTGGCAAATGGTGTGGCTTGATACAGTGTTTATCAGATTTTCCAGCTCAGAACAAGTCATTTTTCCCACAGTATGTTCTTGAACACTAACTCTATAAGATGCCCCAAGAAAATGAAGGTCTGCTAAGGCCAAGTGACTTTAGAAATTCTGTATAATTTAACCCACTTTTGTAAGCCTGTCATATACATTAGTATATTAAATGACCTAAAAGGGGCTACCAAAAATAAATGTTTCACTTGGCTTATTTCTGCATTTGCCAAATTTATTTGATCATGATTCCCTTTCTCTTCTGTTAGAGCTAGTAACATTCTGCAGAACTAGAGGGTATTTCGAGAACCCCAGCTGGGGTGACACTCTTCTGAATAACACAAACATATGTAAATGTTGTTCAAATGGTAGGAATCTGACTCCTCGAAGTCAAGAAGACTGAGCCTTGTTTTTTGTCATCCTCAAAGGGCACTGTTCTAAGCAGGGTTCTGAACTTTTCTGTAAAGGAACATAGAATAAATAGTTTAGTAGTCTCTGTTAAAATTACTCAATCTGGTTGAGTGTGAAATTAGCCACAGACAATACCTAAACAAATGGACATGGTTGTGTTCCAATAAAACTTTATTTACAGCAACAGGGAGCAGTCTTAATCTGGGCGGGGGCTGCAGTTTGCAAACCCTTCTTTTAGAGTAAGGCAACCACCCTTCACTTACAATTCAGTTATCCCACAGTTCAGTTATCCGATACCTTGAGAGTAAGATAAAAAAGGATGTGGGGTTTTGTTCTACTTTCAGGAGACTGAGAGTGGTTCACTTAGATCTGTATCTAAAATTCTTCTCATGGAATCACAACCAAGAGGAACTGGTGTCCTCAGAGAAGGTTCAGAACCTGCCTGCTCATTGCAACTAAGAGAATACTGCCTTGATAATTCGCTTTAATTCCCCTCAAATGGGCAACTAGTCATTTCTTAGTAAAAAGAGAGATTTGCCAGCAGGACTCCAACCATCCTGTTGGAGGTGAAGTAAAACAGGGAGGTGTTTAGGAAAGGAAATCTGCACCAAGAACTAGAAAATATACCAAACCTGAGGTTATTTTAACTCAAACCCATGCAGAATCAACAGTGTCCGTTATGCACAAGGGACCACCCACCCGAGGAGCATCCAACGATAATAATCTCTGAGAAAGGGGACCACAAAAATGCGGATGCTGAATCTCTGGCAGGACCTTGTTGTTCGTGTTTAAAGATCGTCCCTTAGATACCAAGGGCATTTCACTAGCTTATGCTGGCAAGGTTTCTGTTTATTGATGCTTTATCTCTGTGTGACTGTTTTTAACCCTTCCCAGAGCAAGCAGTTTGATTCTCTTATACTATCACAGGAAATATGATAAGGAGGGTGGAGAAACTTTATAAAAAGCCTCTAGACTAATAGAATAATAGAATTTTAGTACTGGGAGTAGTCGAAAAAATACCAAATCTAACTACATTGAAAAGATCACTTAGGCATCGTGCCCAAGATGCTAAACGTCAGTGACCAGGCATGAGAGCCAGGCCTCCTGAGTCAGCTGAAGGCTGTGTTGCCATCCTTGACCTTGGGAAGGTTAGAGTATCAGGTCCCCGGATGGGCTTCTGTTCTCAGCATGGATGACATGCGCATACCCCAAGCTGGGGAATATCATAGACAGCACACACAGTTGTTTCCGCTCTGCTGTAAATCATGTGCATGATCTGAAAATAGTTAGGGACTAGGGACTAGGATGCACACATTCTCAAGCAGCAGGGGCATTTGGGCTAACTCTAAACTTGGAAAGACAACCTGGCTGTGCCTGCAACACTATAAACCTCCGGCAGGAGTTGGTTTACACAATGGGGAGATGGTGCTGCTGGGAACTTGTAAAGAGTAAGTTTTGAGCGCAGGTCCCTGGGGTAGAAACCGGAAATGGAGAAGTTTGTGTGTCTAATACTTAGGTCACAGAGACTAATGTTTGGGCTTTCTGCAGGAAGAGGCCAAGAGGAAGTTTTTCACAGAATAACCTGAGGAAACTTGGACTCCAAACAGTGCACACTGGAGTTCTAGAACGGCATTCTTTTGTTTCACCTTCAGCATTATGAAAGTTCCAGGGCATCCGGTGCACTAGATGGCTTTATAGGTCTTGGTAGCCCAAGGAGATGGCATGCAGACAGAGAAACTGCTTCCATGGAGATGTTGGCACCTTTAAAGTGGTCACTCAAATAAGCTTGAGGCATCAAGCATAGGTTTGTCCCTGTGACCTTGCAAGAGATAGCCTGGGGATGAAGCATAAGGAGATTTGAGAGGGGAGGACTCTAAGGCCACCCCCACCCCAAAATGTACACAGGGGGTGATGGTGTAGCAACACTGGGACATTAACATCAACAGGTTCCTGTTTTTAGCCGTAGGCGACAGAAGTCTGGGAATGTTTTGGTTATACTTGGCAATATTAAGTTTTTAAATTCCCCTTAGGAATTTTAAAGTACTTTTCCCAAATAAAGTAGCAACTTTAACTTTCTGCAAGTCATGATTCACATACTGTTGTTAAGCAAGAAACCCGCTGAACTAAAACTTAGATATCTTCATGTGATCAGTCTCAGGGAGGTATGTTTTGTCTGCTGTTATGTGTTTGCTCAGTGTAGCGAATATCCTGTGGTTAATGTCCCTTTCCTATTTACATTCTAGGTCCTTTCGCCTCCACCCCCAAAGGCTTTGTTTCAAAAGCAACACTGTGTGTATAGGGGGCTGATAGCACAAGAATATGAAAATGTAGAGCAATGTTGTCTTGCCCAACCAATGGAAGAACATTAAGCTCCCCAACTCCAGCCCTTTAGAATGTTTACTCTAAGTAGTATATGCAAATAAATTATCTTTATCTCATCCAGCTCAGTCTCCCTCCTACTTAGAATGACTCTTCCTCCGCAACTTCATGGTACTGTTCGAAGCTCTTAAAGGATATTATGGCTGCCCTTGGCCTTCCTTCAAAGATGGAGAATCTTCCCAGTTAAGTCTCTCCACATTTACACCTACATCTTATGCTTGTTATTTTATGCACATTTTTCCCTCAAGGACGTGCTAAGCTCCCGGAGCTGTACATCCTCAGGTGGCTGATTGTACGTTTACTACATGGCAGATCCGGGAGATTCATTCTCAAGGACAGCCTTCCAGCAGCTGAGATGGACTTTCCCATTTAAAGATCCGTTTTCAAAAGTGGAAGGTGTGGCCGAGCAGGCAACGCTGCCACAGTTCTCATGCTCATGGTAACCTGGGCTTTCCTCACCCCTGAACCCTGACAGTAGTACAAATGCCACACCTTCCAAGGCGTGTCCTCTTTCCCTGGCGTTGGATTATGCAATGGCTGCTCAAGACTTGTCTCAACCCTTCACTCAGGCCTAATGGCCTTTGAACAGCCACATGCATCTCCGCCTCCCACCTTTTGGTCACATTGTCACTCTCGCTGAGATTTCCCCCAAACATCTACATACTTACCCTCTTCCATCCTCCCTTCAAGCCCCAATTTGAGTCTTACTTACTTTGTAATCCTTACCCAAACCTTCAACTCATGGGTGTCACACCTTCTTAAAACATCACTGAACTTGCTGTCTGTCTCAGGTGGAATTCTCCGAGTTCCTATTTTGCTTGATTACTTGTTTATTTTCCACTCTGCACTTCCATTTGGCATTTCTAGTGGTTATGGTTTATCCTCACAGCTAAGTTGTGAAAAAGTTGGTGTATGTGCTACTCTTCTCAGTTTGGAAAGTGCCTTAAGGTCTCATTCTGCTGCTCAGAATGTTCAGTAGGCTATGGGACACAGAGTCGATAGGGAGCATAGTTTGAATGGTAGCCTCCATATTTTATAGCACTCAGCTGGAAGATAAAAACTCCAGATGTTTCTTTTGTAAAATGTTCCTGATTTCTTAGAATAAACTGCTATTTTATAAAATATCATACAATACAAATGGAACAAAGTCATTTGCTCATATTCAATTAATTAATTCTTCTAGAAAACAGTGTGCCAAGTATTGTGTCAGTACTGGTGGGCAGAATTGTGATGAGAGGTCCTAATAGATTTGATTTCCCAGTTTTCACTTCTTTTAATCACAAGCAAGTTGCTTGATTTTGCTTCACCTCAGCTTCTCTTTCTCTCTGTTTATAGAGTGCATTTATTAAGAAATCTAAATGATATGGTATAATCAAAAGGTTTTTATTAAAAAGCATTTTACAAACAGCAACCATTTCTTGAATTCACTTTTCTCTACCAGGCTTTATGGAGATACAAAAATGAGAATTTCAAAATCTGAAAATTCAGGGAAATTCCTCTTATGAGATAACAATTTTAAATCTTTGCTTTCTTACATAATATTCTAATGTTTGCTTGTCAGTGTTTTCTGTATAACCCAGGTAAATTCATGCTACTCCCTAATGCCATTCTTTACTTCTAGGAAAGCAGCTTAATTCATCTGCGTTCCTTGTTTGTCATTATCTACAAAAGCATAGCTATGGCCTAATAATTCCATTTGTAGCTAGATGGTAAGCAGTAATGTACACATACTCACCAAAGACATGTACTAGAAAGTTCATAGCAGCTTTATTTATAATGGTCTAAACTGGAATTTACCCAAATGTCCACCAATAGTAGAATAGATTAATTGTGGTATGTTCACACAGTAAAACACTAAACAGCACTGAAGATAAAACAACTACATTGACACAACCAACATGAATGAATCTTGAAAAGGTAATGTTGAACCATAGGAGGCAGACACACAAGAGTACATACTCTAAGATTCCATTTGCATAAAATACAAATGAAGGCAAGCTCATCCATGCTGTAAGATGCTATCCTTCGTGGGAGTAATTGAAAAGGGCACCAGACGGTTTTCAGGGGGCTGGTTATATTCTGCTTCTTGGTTTGGGTGCTGGTTACAGATGTCTGCTCAATTTTGCAAACTCACTTAACTCTGGATTTATGATGTGGGAACTTGCCTGTATATATATTATATTTGAATACTTAAGAAAAATCTTCAAGTATGTCCTGATTAGTGTTTGTTTTGGAAAAGCTCTGTACTCATTGGCAGGACATCTACATCTCCCTCTTCTTCTCACCTACCCGCATTGGCAACTCAGAAATAATTCCTGCCTCACCTACATTTTCTTGAGGCTCCTGACAGGAGAAAATAGCATGTCTGTCTCTCCCTGATTTCCCCAGTGGGTTATTTTAAATTCCCTACTTGCATTCTTTTAGCATGTGTTTCAAGATTGCTTACCTTGTGCTTTATTTTTTTTTCTTTTCCATTTGCTCATTTTTTTAAAATGATGCCTCTTCTTCAGTTGTTCCCATTTGTTTTTCATCCTTGACTATTGTCAAGGTACCTCCTTTCCTTCGCTTTACTTGTGTGTTTTTTTCCCTTTAGAATGTCATCTTTCCATTCTCACTTATTTCTCTGTCACTTAGAAGTGTTCTAGCTACCAGCTTTCTGAATGGACCCCCAGGTACCAGGTATGGTCCAGCCAGCAACTGAAGTCTCTCAGCTGAAGCAGTGTGTTACTTCCTTGTCTAACTGTGTACATGAGATGACATTTTTACATTTCTGTGCTTGGGCTTCTCTTTGCCGTACCTGGAGCCATAATGTATGGTGTGAGCAGCACTGAAATCTGCGTAGACTGTATTTATGGCCAGCATACGGGGGTCCAACATGCAGAGTCTCCTTCTCCCTGGGAAAGGGATCGGGCAGATGGGTACTTCTAGTATCCCCGCTTCTTCCCTCTTGCCCATCATTCATTGTCTCCTGATCACACCCAGATCTCTGTTTTAGTCAGTTAACTTAAAACGTGGCAATGTCTCCATAGTTAATCAAGTTGTTGTGCCTCAACAAACAACTATATTTCCATATAATATAATGTGCACAAAAATATCTTCTCATAATGACTGAATCCACAGAGATTATATATATTTGGTTTCATAGTTAGCCCTCCTGCTCAACTTCTGCTCATGCCTTTTCTACTGTAGGAGGTCCCTAACCTCTAACTGTGACAGGTAGTGCCATATTGACTACAATTTTGTCAGTAAAGTAGAAAAGATAAAATCTTAATGCTAATCAGCCAACAAACTTCAGATTTATATTATAACATATATTTTACCTGCAAATAAATTACATATATATATATATATATATATATATATATATATATATATATATACACATATATACACACACACACACACACACACACACACACAATTTGGTTGCAAGTTGAAGATGCCCTTCAACTCAACTGGTTTCCTAAGTACAGTTGATCTTGACAACATGCATGGAAGTCAATAAATACAATAAATACTTTTTCTTCCTTCATATTAAAGTAGGTTGGGTTCAGCAATGTACTATTATATTTAGATGCATTTCCTAATTTTATCCTTGAAACAATCTTACAAAAAGGATGTAATGTATTTATAGAATCCTTTCTGATTCTTGCTGGGTGAGGATGAGGCCTCCCCAGAGGTAGCTGAGGTAGCACAGAAGACCAGACATTTATTCTCCAAGAGTTGGCCTGAGGGGTGAGACCAAACAAATGCTCTTGGCAGGAATGTGGCTTCTAGAGCAAGCATCCCCAAACAAGCAGGGCCAGGTGGAAATTCATTGTTTTGGCAGATTTAGTGTCCAGTGCTCAGGGCTGGTGGGGACTGACAGGGCTCCAGCCAGACAGTCCCCTGGGGTCGATGTGTGTTCTCACATGCCCAGTTTCTTTACTTTCTTTTTGTTTCCCACATGGATCTCCAGAACTCAGCTAATTCTGTAAACTACCTTCCTTCCAGTAAGTCCATGTGTGGTCTCAGTTCCTGATTCAGTATTTGTTGCTTGATTGACAGGCCCAGCAGATACTAATACTTCAACGAGGGGGTCTGATGTTCACAGATGTAAATTACCCAACATTCTACATCAGGTGCCATCTAAGCCAGAAGTTAAATTCCAGTTTACTGGCTTCCAAACCAGTTCTTTTCTTTTATGATACAAAGTCTTTTTAAAATTTTATTTTATAAATATTTTATAAATATTGTCAAGTTTGTAAGCCCCTCGTCAATATGCTCAGTGGAGGTAGACCAGTACCAGCGTTCTAGCTCCAAAATCCAACTGCCAGGTTCTTTATTCCCTCTCAGTAAACTGAACTGACTGCTTTCTGGACATGCCATTGTGATTTCCTTACACTGGTAGAGAAAATCATTCTTGCTTTGCCTCCAGGTGAACTTGGAGCATGGCGTGTGCTTTTCTACAGCCACAGATCCTTCTTCAAGAGGATAAAGATGGTGCATGGTCAAGATTCCGTGCTTTGCAGGCCTGCCTTGAGGATGAGGCTTTTGTTTTCTCAATGCAGAAAATGAGTCATTAGTATCAGAAAAAAAAGAACTGCATCTTAAACTATGTTTGATCAAGGAACTGTGATTTGTGTGTGTTTTCCTTTTTGTGCGAGTTTGTGTAGGTGTTTCTGGCCCAAACATTTTTGACATTCTGATAACCTGCAGGACTGGGAATGCCGCAATGAAAGAAATGCATTGTGGAACTGCGAAGAATGCCCTATTCAGGTCTGAAGTGGCACCATCTGTGTGTCTCTTAAAATGTGGGTGCCTTGAAAAGCTTTGTCCTCAAGAGAAAACTTGGCTTCCCACACACTGCCTAACAGTGGTGATGTTGTGTGAGATGTTTTCCCACGTGCCCACCCCTGTGGACCTTGGAGACCCTGACTTACAGAGCAGGCAAGTTTCATCTGGTTGCTGGAAATAAGAACACACTGCCTGATAAAGAAGGCAAAATCCCAGCTGTCAAAGCAAGATTTCCAAATTAAGTGGATAGGGCCCTTCTTCGTTTGCATATAAATAGGTCAAAATAATGGCCCACAGGCAGGGGGAGGGCCTACGTGGTTGCAGAGGACAATTTTTTAAATCTGTCTTGTTTATCTTCCTTAGTCCTTTCAAATATGGTGAGAGTAAGAGGTTCCTAGTTGGAAAAGTTGTATGTTATTCTAGGAACTGTCCCAAATCTTCCAAGGATGCTCCTACTACTGCATTACTCAAAATAGTTTTCATTTGTAACTTAAGACTTTTCAATAATAAATATATATATTTAAACCCCTGTATCACAGTCAAATCTCCCAAGGGAATATATTTAAATTTTATTTGAAAAGTAATAGGCATAGATATTAATAAAATTTAATTATAATTAATGTTTCTTTCTTTACTGTCTTAAAATACGGTTTTTTTTTTAATTAAAATAGTTTAGCAGCCCCTAAAACTTAAAGATAACAGATAATATATTATATTGATGGTCTAACGGCAGTTTATTAATTTGGAAATGTGTAGGTATTCCCAGAACACATTTAATACCACCAACTCTCCTGAATGAAAATTCACCGAACAGAACCAAACCACTGGAACGAAGAAAGCAAGTCACTTCCTCAACTTCTGACAATAAGGCCCTTGGTAGACTTTTCAGTTATAAGTCTTTGTGTTGTTATTGAAATAATAAATCTTCTTTTGTCTTTGTTTTAGATTAGAAACACCTAGAATAATTTTTCTTGATTGATCCTGACAGCTTCAAGAGGTGTCTCTATTTGAAACCCCCAGCGAGGCTTGTAGTCATGTTGCTGGCCTGTCCCTCCCTCACCCCCCCCCCCAATCAGAGCCCCGTGTTCCCAGGCACATGGTGTCTGTTATCTGCATGCCCTTTGAACTGTTGCACAGTGTTTAGGGTGGTACTTAGCACACAGCAGGAGTGCCCTGTTGCCAATGACCAGCATTTACATACACACTTCCCATGCTAACTGAGGCGATGAAGAGCAATCATGTAGCCTCTTTTTGCTCTTCTTGCTGAGCCTGGATATTTGCTTGACTAATCAACCTTGAATTTTCATTCCTTAAATCTCTATCAACAGATTTCCTAGATTCTGAGCTTTGCCGTTTTGGACAAGGCATTCAGAACTATCGGCCTTAGTTGTCTTGTCTCTATAATAGGGGAGCTGTCTAGAATGATTTGTAAGAACTCTCCTGAATTAAAATTCTAGAATTTCATGATATCCATGCCTTACCAGATAGCTATATCAACCTGGATGTTCCATTGGTATATTTAATTCAACAAGTCCAAATGCCTCTGCCCCCATCTCATTCTTGTCCTCATTTCCTTGGAATCTTTTTCTTTTTCTAAATGCCCCTGCTCCTTTGTGTGCATATCCAATCAGATGCTTGACTCTGTAGTTATACTCTCTTTCCAGTTATGCACACTTTCATCCAATTAACACTGAAACTATCTGATTCAAGACTTCATGACTTCTTTCAATAGACTATTAATTTTCCTGTCTATAGTTTCCTTTCCACCCAAACCTACTTACTATATGCACTGTTGTTAAATTATATTTCTAAATGATTGCAGCATTTCCTTCTGTGGGTTTCTATTATCTACACTAGAGGCCTGGTGCACGGATATGTGCACATTGAAAGGAAATTAATTAGAAGGTGGCTGGTGGGGTGGGACTGAGCGAGAGGGGCCGGATATGCCTGAAGCCAACCTCCTGCAGTCCCTCCCTGGTCAGCCACATCTGGAGTGGCACCATGGCTTGAAGGGCATCTGTGGAGTGAGCGGGGTCCCTCTGGCAGGTGGGGTCCCTTGGCCTGGCCTGTGGAGATTGGGCTGAAAATGGCAGTCGGACATCCCCCGAGGGGTCCTAGAGTGCAAGAGGGCACTCTGCAAAGTTGCTGTTGCTTGGCAGCCACTGCATTGAGCGTCTACACCCTAGTGGTCAGTGTATGTCATAGCTACTGCTGATTGGCCAGTCAGCCGGTTGGCCAGTTGCTTAGTCTTATATATATATAGATAATAGTTAAGTAGATAAATGTTTGTATCCACTATCCTTAGGAACAATATCCCAAACTACTTTCCAGGTATTTGCATACTCTTCCCAGCATATTTCCTACGTTTCAACTAAATAATACTACATGCTGTTTCATAACATATACCAAATATCCTTAATCCAAGCCTTTACCTATACCACTCACTACAACTGAAGCTTTCAGTCATCTCTGCCTCTTAAATTTTGTTTATTCTATATGTATATCTCAATTGACATCTTGTCCATAAAAATGTCCAGATTTTTTAAAATCGGATGTAATTATGATTTTCTTTGCATTGCCATAGTATTTTGTGGACTTCTATGATTATTTTCATTATGGGAATTTGTAAACTTATCTCTCTTACAAGCTTTTAAATACCTTAAGTTCTGTTACTGTGTCTTATTCATATATTATTCTCTGAGGATTCTTTCTTAGTATTGTGTCCATAGAAATTAAAGAAGGACTTGTTGAAAGAAATTGAATTTAAGTTTAAATTATTAAATGGTTATTTGGTTGCAAGTCATATATGCCCAGTTAATAAAATAAAAGAACTTCTGAATAAGAATATATTTATGCTTTCAAAAGAGGACATACAGAAGGCTGAAAGACATATGAAAACATGCTCAAAGTCACTAATTATACGAGAGATGCAAATCAAAACGACAATGCGGTATCATCTCACACCTGTCAGAATGGCTATCATCAACAAATCAACAAACAACAAGTGTTGGAGAGGATGTGGAGAAAAAGGAACCCTTCTGCACTGCTGGTGGGTATGCAGACTGGTGCAGCCACTGTGGAGAACAGTATGGAGTTTCCTCAAAAAACTAAAAATGGAACTCCCATTTGATCCAATGATCCCACTTCTAGGAATATATCCCAAGAAACCAGAAACACCAATCAGAAAGGATATATGCACCCCTATGTTCATAGCAGCACAATTCACCATAGCTAAGATTTGGAAACAGCCTAAGTGCCCATCAGCAGATGAGTGGATTAAAACTCTGTGGTACATCTACACAATGGAATACTACGCTGCAGTAAAAAAGAAGGAACTCTTGCCATTTGCAACAGCATGGATGGAACTGGAGAGCATTATGCTAAGTGAAATAAGCCAGTCAGAGAAAGATAAATACCACATGATCTCACTCATTTGTGGAATATAGAGAACAACATAGACTTATGAACAGGGACAGACCCAAAGACAGAGAAACAGCAATCAGACTATCAATCCCCAGAGGGAAAGTAGGGGAGGGTGGGCGTAAGGGGAAGAGATCAACCAAAGGACTTGTATGCATGCATATAAGCCAAACCAATGGACATGGACAATAGGGGTATGAGAGCATGAGTGGGCAGGGGGGAAGTTGGGGGCTAATGGGGGGATGAGGACACACTTGTAATACCTTAACCAATAAAGAAATTAAAGATAAAAAAAAAAGAAAATGAAATGGTGCCAAGAAAAAAAAAGAATATATTTATGCTTCCAATACTGTGTGTGTTACATCATTTTCTCTCTTTCTCTTTCTCTTTCCAGACTATCAACTTGTGTGTCCAGGGTAATATAGCCTAAGTGATGGCCTCCTTGTTCAAACCTCCCATAGAGACGAACTTCTCTAAGTTCCAAACAAATTCTCAGAAAGAAATTTTATTAGTTCCTCAATTCAGGTATCTAACCCTGACCCCACTGACTGTTAACAGGGGAGCTAGTCTTACTCAGCCAGTTGCTCTGTCACCAAGGGCATGTGAAGCAAACTCTGAGACAGGACAGAGACAAGGCAGAGAATCAATGTTAGTTATCAGAGAGGGGCACATTAGTCCAGTTGTGAGAAATCTAAATTTGACCCCGGATATATACAGGCTTTCAGAATTATTCTAAACTTCATGTAGACCTACAAAGAGATTACAACACCCAAAACCCAGGTATGTGCCCTGATAGGGAATCGAACCCAAAACCGTTCAGTGCTCAACCAATTGAACCACTCCAACTGGGCTCATCTTCCCCTTTCTTAATGGGACTATTGATTGTGGTCCTATTGTCCTATTTATTTAACTATTGTGTACGTGTGATGGGGAGGCAGGTAACTTATTTTAATTTCACAGTCTTTGGCTCAAAGGATCCTCATTGGGCACTGACACAGATACTATTATAAATTTTAGACATTGAGCCTATTGAGGATTGGAGTGGATTTGGGCACATCATTCTTGAAGAAGGGGAAAGTGTATTTTATTGAAGGAAGGGACAGAAACAAAACTTTTTGACTAGAGGGCAGAATGGGTACATCACATGAGGAACAATACTTTCCCTAGTTATTTGCTGCCATATCGGAAGATAGTTTCTTCTCACATCTGGCTCTCAGGCTTGGCAACGGGACATAAGTAGGTGAAGTGAGAGTGGGATCAACGTAGTTTCCTGCTACACAGAAGCTGTAGATGGTATCTCATGGGCCTCGCATTGCTGTTTTTTTCTCTGGCACAGAACAATCTGTCCTTGATAGCAGCGTCTACTTTAGTTTGGCTCCTGAAATGAAGAGAACATGTTCACGGCCATTCTCAGTCTGTGCAGGATAAGTTATATGAGTGAGAAATAAACAGTAGTTGCTATAAACCATGGAGATTTGGAAATTTGGGGTATGGCAGCATAAAAGTTGGTGATACAACCTGGTTTATAAAGTATTTTATAAAATAATTAATAAACGTGAAATTTCTTCTAGATTTGCCACTTCAAAGAGTACTAAAGCTCTAGAAGTCCTGGGAAATGAAGAAATGAAATCACTTAGTAGTTTTCAATTTCTTTTATTTTTTTCTCTTTCCTTCTTTGTCTCTTTCTTCCTCCCTCTCTCCCTTCTTCCTTTTTCAAGCATTTGAACCATGTCTAACACGATCTCATGAAGAAGATCACTGTGTGAACTGTCCTGGAAATAGAGGAGGGGAGTGGGGAACGGGAGGAGTGGGCATTTCTCCTTTGCTTCCTTGCGGACTTCTCCCTACATTTGATACCTTGTAGGTACAGTTTTTAAATCTCTTCAGGAAAGACTGTTAAAGGGGTTTAGGGTGCAAGAAAGTAATGTGCACACAGACTCCCATTTTTGTGAACCAGATGGGAGGCCACGAAGTGCAGTGGACTTTGGGTTTGCATCTTGGCTTTGCTACCTGTTAAGTGAGACCTTGGGTTGCTTATGTCTCTTCACCTGTAACAAGAGGACCCTGAAACCTGGTTCAGTGCAGCAGGGTGTTTGCTTCTTGTTCTTGATCCTGTTCCTTTTTTTTTTTTTTTCAACATACAACATTTTGCCAGAATCTTGGAAATTTTATCAGAAAAACGTTTGAGGTGGCTTATTCCTCAACTTTATTTCCTAGGGGTGGACCCTGGCTTGTCCGTGGTCACATTGCCAGAACTGGAATCTGGGTTTCCTGCTCCCCATATGTATCAACTGCTACTGAGTCACTAAAGGGCTCTGGGTTGAGTGTTGCAGAAAACCTCGCCTTAGCTACTGAAAGTTCCTCCTTATGGTGGAGTATGAAACTGGTGAGTTTCCTTCTCCTTCATTCCTCTGACATTCCAGGACCGAAATGTTTCCACTTAGCTCAGCAGAACCCAGCAAAGCATATCAGAAACTGATGAAACGGTACTTTGTAATTGATTTTGTGAAAGAGCCAGTTCCCCATTTCCCTGAAGACTTTTCCCGCCCAAATGACAGACAGTGGGTACTATAACATGAGGGGACTGAGACCAGCCACTGTAAATAACAGCCACCACATCTCTTCCCTGGGGTAAGAGAAATGGATGTGACATTAGCATCAAAGACTCATCTAGCAGCAACAAGAGGGCCTGAGAAAGAAACCTGCAGAGAAATGTGGTTCTGCTTGTTAGTTTCATTAAATGGGCACATGACTTGCATGAATTGGACCCTAGGTGTGTCCCTGAACGACTAGGCTTCTTACTCATGTAACAGCAAGATTTTACTTTCAAGGCAGGGAGCAGCGGCCTTGGGTGTAACCAGTTAGGCATTACTTTGGCATTTCCCAGCTTGCATTTTAGCAAAGCCCTCTGGGGCTGAGATGTTTGCTCAGAATAAAACCACTTACATCACAAGTTCTTTAGAGGATGCAACCTCTGCCTGCTAGGCCTTAGCACAATGCCCAGAAAGCAGGGAAGCACTGGGTTAAATGCTGCCTTGCAGACTGTCCATGTCCAAGTTTGTTTGTTGATATAGAGAAGGCAACACCTAGGCGTTCCAGTTTAATTTCAACCCATTTTTACTACTGAAATGAGATTGAGACTCTGTCATGGGAATACACACTCAATTAATTCTTTTGTTCCATTGTGAAAGCTGGCTAGGGTCCAGAGACACTTTCCTGACACACCTGGGCTGGTGTGATATGTGTGCACCTCTGGGTCTTAGAGCAGGGAGATAATACTGTGCCTGGTGGTGATATAGTGCAGGGAGGTGCCAGCTGGGTGCCCATGTGAGTGAAGTGGGAGAGTGGCATGATGTTCCTCTCTTCTGAGGCCTTACTGACAGCTGCAGTGATGAACGGCTGCCTTCAGGTTGTCATCTCACCTTTGACCTCTGAGGATGAGACCACTTTGTTTAGAGATGTGAATGGACAACCCCACAGGAAGTAAATGTTGCCAAGTTCCCCATTATGAGCATGCGTCAGTGCTTCCTGAGAAAGCCTAATTATAAGTTTGGAAGAGCTCTAATACCCTTTTGTTTAATTTTACCATTTTACTTACCTCAGCAAGCCTTTGTCTTCTCTTCAGAAAACATAAGAAAATATTCATACCTCATTACTGGTTCTAACTGATAGACAGTGGGCGTTTGAAAATTATTTCCCTTCACATTTCTAAAATGATTGAAATAATCATGAAAGGTTCAGCTCAACAGATTTTGGAAGGTACCCTATATCACTTATTTTTAGGTTGGCTTTCTTTTTTTTATTGTCCTTGCTTTCTTTTGCACTTTAGCACTATTTTATAATATGCTTCTATATGCTTTCAAAATATTCTTTCATAGCGCATAATTTGCTTTTATAATATACTACAGTTTACTGTTGCAGCTCCCCTCTGAGAGCGTTAATACCCACAGTGTAGAGGACGTGCAAATTCTAGCTCCTGTACCTGAGGATCCATTTGTGTTGTATTGACGGACATATGGGTTCTAGGTAGCTGCAAGTAATGTGCTAGACAGCGTATTAGAAAATGACAGGGATTGTGGACCATATAGTATTGCCCGTAGTCTAGAGTTTCAGTGTGGTATTTCTCACTATGGGGAATGCAAAACACAAACTAAATCACTTACGTCCATTTTTTTTTAAAAAAAATGTCAGTTCCATGGGCATGTTAAATTAAAATAGTCCCCATGGATAAATCCCAGAAATCTTATTTTTATTTTTAACAATTAATATGATTCTTGTGAATAAAGTTTGAGAAAAAGTACCTACATGCCATTGACATAAAACACGAGAATACATATTAATTTCCTAAACTGCTTAGTGGCTTGGGTGTGGCTAACAATAGAGTGTAGTACTTGAGCCTCCAAATAAAGAGGGTTATGCCAGAGAAAGGACAAAATTCACCTTGTACAGATAGTACACTTCCACAGTCATTCAAATGAATTCAAGGATTTGGGAAGAAAATGAATAAATTAACAATAGTATGTTAAAAATATTTTTAAAAATGAATATGGAGCAGAAATATGTGACTCACATGATTTAAATTAAAATGACTTCAAAGATATATGGAGTTCATGGTAAGCTTTTTGAGACTTCTCCCCAGACATCCTGGTGTAACCGCTCACTCTCCTCCTATCAGGGACACTTCGCAGATGAAATCCACTGTTGTAGGGAATTTGAGTGAGCATGAGGAGAAATAATAGCAACTGATCTTTTGAAATGTACAGCAAATGTATATGAGTGAAAACCCTTAGACAGTTTTTCTTTATTCCTCACTTAGTAGGAAAGCAAGTGTCAGGTACCTAAATTAATATTCAATTTTTAAAAATTTTAATTTTTGAGTACACCTGGGAGACATTTAGACTCAATCCAGGATCATCTGCCTTCTACACCTATGGCATTTCCCAAAGGTAACCAGCCAGCTCCTGCAGACTGAAGGTGTGCAAACCTCTCCTTTAAATCAGACGCCCCTGCCCCCTCTTCAACAGGTAACCCTTCACCAAGTTCTTAGGATCTATGAAGTAACTTTAAACGACCTCCCTCCGCTTTGAAGAGGTTGTTTCAAAATGCAAATCTGGTGTCTTTCCAGTTTCTTTCAGTTTCTATTACACACACAGAAACATGTCAGACCACATAATATTGCACATGTGCTGCGGCTCTGCCCTTACCTTTCCGAGCTCACCTTCATCCATGTCCATATGTCCCTTTTATTCCAATTATGCCGAGCTACCTATAGAGTCTCTGCAAATTCATGCCTCTTCACCCTTGCACGTGCTGCTCCCCACCTGGTGTATGCATCTTTCTCACCCATAAACTCAATTTAAAATAGTCTTTTCTGCCCTAGCCAGTTTGGCTCCATGGATAGAGTGTCAACCTGGGAACTGAAGGGTCCCTGATTCTATTCTGGATTCTGGTCAAGGGCGCATGCCCAGGTTGCTGACTGGATCCCTAGTAGGGGGCATGCAGGAGGCAGCCAATCAATGATTCTCTCTCATCATTGATGTTTCTATTTTTCTCACCCTCTCTCTTCTTCTCTGAAATCAATAAAAATATATTTTAAAATAAATAAAATAAAGTAGTCTTCTCTGAAGTTGTGTGTGTGTTTTTCTGCCATGCTCCCACCCTCAGCTACTAGCTATAGCCTTTGCTATTTCATCCCCATGACACCATAAAAACAACTGTTTCACAGAAATAAGCACTTCGTATTCTAAATAGTGAATACTGAGGAATACCTGTTCTATGAAAGTTTCTTTAAGGCATACCCATGGGATTCACCTTTCTGTCTTACACAGTGAGCCCAGAAATAAGTGTTTAACAAATATTCATTAAAAAAATTAAAATATACTAACTAGTTAAAATCTACACATATAGGGAAATAGAATTTCATGTGAAAATATTAGGCAGGCATGGTCTTTTGGAAGCAGACCAACTTAGGTTTTGATTTTACATTTTCTGAACACTGGCTTTGTGATTTGAGCAACGTAATCTCTCTGAGTCTGTTTTCTCACCTATCAAATATTTAAAAATAATACATGTTTGCAAGGCTTCCTTACTCTTGAAGTTTTGGGAATAGTTTGAGGAGGATAGTTGCTAGTTCTTCTTTGAATGTTTGGTAAACTCATCTGTGAAGCCATCTGGTCCAGGACTTTTATTTGCTGAGAGTTGCTTTATTATTACTTCAATTTCATTAGTTATTATCAGTCTATTCAGGTTTTCTGATTTTTCCTGTGATTGAGTTTTGGAAGGTTGTATGTTTCTAGGAATTTGTCCATTTCACTCAGGTTGTCCTAGTTTGTTGGCATATAGTTGTTCATAGTATTTTCTTACAATCCTTTGTATTTCTGTGCTTTCAGTTGTCATGCTGCCTCTCTCATTTATGGTTTTATTTATTTGGGTCCTCTTTCTTTGTTTCTTGATAAGTCTGGCTAAAGGTTCATCAATCTTGTTTATCTTTTCAAAAAACCTTGGTTTCATTGATCTTTTGTATTTTTTTTTAGTCTCTATGTCATTTATTTCCATTCTAAAGAAAATAATAATACATTCTTTATAGGCTTATAGTGAAAATAAATAACATGCTTTAAAAATTTAGCACAATATTTGCTACAGTAGTCAATAAACGTTAGGGGTTTTTTTCCTTCCCATCTCCAAAGACTTGAATAAAAAGTGTTGTTTGTTTATTTAATCCCAGGTCAACCATAAAATTAAATTAAATGGAAATCTAACCTCCCCCCCCCCCCCCAGTTTTCTAAACATTGTGGTTAATTGTCATTGCTGTGTATGTTCTGATAAACAACAAAGGCCAAGGGTCTATGTTTGTGCTGACGTGGAGTTGGAGTAGCTAAGCTCCATGTCAAATTTCTTTATGATACATGGAAGCGTCTGCTGTCCGGCACACTTCCATTATTTTCTGTAATCAGGTCCAAGAGCTCACAAGATAGTTACCATAATTAAACCTGTCAGAAATCTGTAATATTTCTGTATTTGTGTATAAACAACTTTGCACAGCTGGCTTGGGACTGTGATACACTGGCAAATTTCTTCATCCGACGTATTTCTGAGCCCACTTCCATCCATGGGGACAGGAAGAACCAGTCAGAATGGAATGATATTAATCTTGACCATGTGGGAACCCCAAGTAGTTCAGAAGTTGAAAATTCTCCACACATAGGCACTTAATTATTTTCCTTATGAGTTAGTATAGGCTGTGTTTTGCTCTGTTTCATTTTTAAACGGAAAGACTTCATTTTTCAAAAAGATTATGAATTTCCAAGGGTTCTCTGACCATATTAGTCTTCTAGATGGGGTGGAAACTTGTGTGAGAACTTCAGAGAAGTAGGACCATTCAAAATGGGAGTTCTGGGCTCTGAGTTTCCGTTGGAAAGCTAAACACTAAAGTCATTATGCATTCAGTGAAAAGTAACCCTGAGAGACGGTTTGGAGATTATGGGCTTTTATTTTTTAAAAAGAGACTGAGAATATTCTTGTAAATGAGGATTATGAACAACTGGATAAATTATAAGCAGTCAAAGAACTTGCAAAGCTAAGATTTAACTAGAGAAAGTGTAAGCAATGGGAATAGGAAGATCAAAAATGATGAATCAACTTGTCATTTTAGCCCAAAGATTTTGACCTTGACATTTGAGCCTCATTTGATTCTGAACCAAGGGGGATTGCTCACAGTTTTCTTCTGGACTATCTAAGAAGCGAGTATCAACTGTCACTATTTTGCTTAGAAATGTGAGCTATGATTGTAAGGTTCTAGGGAGCCACAGAGGCATGGTCCTCTTGCCAGAAGCTTCAGTGTGCACTGAGCTGGCTACCATAGCCCAGGAGAAGTTGGGACTTCATTCCAAAGACCTTTTATATGCAGACATATAACATATAAGAGAACTCCTCCCCTCTTCCCATTTGTGCAGGTTTGACCAGAAATGAGAAAAGTGCAGCCAACTTGATTTATTCCTTAATATAAAACCAAACGACTTCTTGACCATATCACCGTGTCAGGCATAATATGTTTCATTGATTTACTTATTTTTATGACAATGATTTTTTTCTACAAGGAACTGAGGAGCACTTCCTTTGAGAAAGTTTTGTATTTGTCTTTTCAAGAATTCTTTTTGAGCTTAAATGTTATAGCTAAACACTGGAAAGAGAAGGCACCAGGGTTAAACCGGCCTGAGAGGTTCTTGCTGTTTGACAGCCCATTCTGGGTGGGGCTCCGCTCTGAATGATCACTTAGACTGGATGCTCCTGGTAACGCACGCTGTTGGTTCCGTTTTATCAGACAGCAGCATTTACCTCCCATCCATTTACATTTGCAGATGCTTTACGTCCATACATCATTGTATCTAAGCACTGAGCTGAGACAACAGGGAGCTGCTTCTGTGCACATCCCTCTCTTTACCCCCTCCACTGACAGGAAAACTTCCCCTGCATTCATTTATTTTGATTACAAAAGTATAATGCATGCACAGAATCAAACATTTAAATATAGAAACAGCATTAAGATAAAAAATAAAAATCTCCTTCCTATAACCACCGCCTTACAAGAGGCAACAAATTTTGCTATTACTGATCTTTTCTGTGGTTATATTCACAGCACTGAATTATGTATTTCTAATTTGATTTGTTAAGTCATCAATTTTATAGTCTACTTACTACCAATTATGAAAGATGAAGAATCTAGCTCTATTTCCATCTCTTCATTCATTCACCAACTCTTGTTAATTTTTTTATTATTGGGGTATACTTTACAATTGTTAAAACACATATATATGTTTCTTAACCCTTTAATTTCAGCCAGAACCTGTTGATTTCACTGTCGTAGCTAAAGAGGTAAATGCATGAACATTTTCTCCTAATTTTCTTTCTCTGTCTCTCTCTCCGAAAATTGGTTGGCTGTACCATTGCTTTTCTACTGCCAAAATTTATTTCATGCATTCCTCTCTGTATCTGCAATGCAATTTTCTACTTTAAATTAATTGAGAACCAATATTTTTGTATTGCAAGAATCGAGTAATGTGAATATGCTCATAGAGAAAGAAATGTAATCCTGTGCTTTCAATCTCTTCATTTGACTGACAATATTTCAAGTTTCAAAGTCAAAGAGTTTCTTGCTCTATACTCCATAATTGATGTAAAGTCATGCCAAATTTTATTTCACTTGCTATTTGTGTCATACCTTTCTTTCATAACTTAAAAAAAATCATACAGGAGACAGAAAAGAACAATTTGCTCTAGCTTTTCTGCAGCCACTCCATTAGCAATTGTCCTGCTTAGAGCCCTTTCTGCTTTCTGGTTTTGGCATCAGCTAGCTCTGCTGGGCACCAGCAGGGGTGGTAGCTGCCCTTCTCGGTCTGACTGACTCCTGTGCATTTTCGAGATTCAGTGGGGCCTTGACTTACGAGTTTAATTCTTTCTGTGACGGAGCTCGTAACTCAAATTACTTGTACATCAAATCAAAAAGTGAACGAGTGAGACCCGTGATGCTGGGCTGATGTTGTGGTGTTCACTGTGATGTTCACTGCGCCAACTAGCGGTGGGGTATCTGAAGCTGGCTCGTAACCCGAATTTTAGCTCACAACTCAAAGCAAAAAATTGGCCAAGAGATGGCTCGTATCTCGAAACACTCGTTAGTCGGGACACTCGTAAGTCAAGGCCCCACTGTACTGTGTTCTTTGTCGGGACCTACTTATCAATGTGGTCCCATCTACATTCTTTCTTCTAGGAGCTTACCAAAACTTCTAATCTATTGATGGATCTTGTATTAGTTTGGGTTCTTCAGAGAAACAAGAACCAATTGTTCCACTGGTGTGGCATTGGTTGAGCATTCATTTGGTTGAGCATTGTCCCATGTACCAGGAGGTCGCTACTTCGATTCCCAGTCAGGGTATTAGGGCACATGCCCAGGTTGTGGACTCAATCCCCAGCAGGGAGCATGCAGGAGGCAGTCAATAAAAATATTTTTAAAAAAGAACCAATAGGATATACATCTCTACATCTATCTTTCTATAGCCATTTATCTTATTTATTACAAGGTACTGCCTTAGATAATTATGGGGGCTGAGAAGTCCCAAGATAGCAGTTGGCAAGCTGAAGACCCAGGAGAATCAACAATGTCGGTGCAAAGTAGAAGGGAAAGCATTGAAAAATGCACCTGATAAGGGGTTAATATCCAAAATATACAACATGCATACAACTTAACAAAACAAAGACAAACAATCCAATATAAAAATGGGCCAAGGACCTAAATAGACACTTCTCCAAAATGGACATACAGATGGCCAAAAGACATGCTAAAAAATGTCCAAATTCTCTAATAATCAGAGAGACACAAATGAAAACAATATGCAGTTTCCTCAAAAAATTAAATATGGCACTGCCATTTGACCTAGTGATCCCACTTCTAGGAATAGATCCTAAGAAATCTGAAGCACCAATCAGAAAGAACATATGCACCCCTATGTTCATAGCAGCATGATGCATAATAGCTAAGATCTGGAACCATCAGTAGATGAGTGGCTAAAAATGCTGTGGTACATATACACTATGGGATTCTATGCTGCAGTCAAATGGAAGGATCTCTTTGAGACAGCTTGGAGGAACCTGGAGAGTATTATGCTAAGCAAAATAAGCCAGTCAGAGAAAGATAAGTATCCCATGATCTCACTCATATGTGTAATTTAATGAACAAAATAAACTGACCAACAAAATAGATCCAGAGACATAGAAGCTTGGAACAGATTGTCCAATCTTCAAAGGGAAGGTGGGGGTGGGTGGATGGGTGGGAAGAGATCAACCAAAGAACTTGTATGCATATATGCATAACCCATGAACACAGACAATAGGGTGGTGAAGGCCTGGGGTGGGGGTGGAGGTGGGCTAGAAGGAGTCAATGGGGGAAATAGGGGGACATATATAATATTTTCAACAATAAAGATTTTTTTTAAAGAATTGAAAGGATATTCAGTTAAGTGTTAATTTTATTAAGTACATATTGGTGGAAATATTGCAGGCAAGGCTTCTTAAGAATAGCTTTTCCCCTGGTAACACTAAGAAGAAAAAAAATATAATGTAGTCTTTGGTACTTATTCCTCACACGCACTAAGGATGGCTGTGGTAAATGTTTGGGAACTAGGAGCATGGGTGGTGCAAGTTTCACTCTGAGTCCTAAGTCAGGAGAATACCTATGTTCCAGCTTGAAGACAGTTATGCAGAGAGAGTGAATTCTCCCTTGCTCAGCCTTCTGTTCTATT
Source organism: Myotis nattereri (assembly GCF_964212035.1). NCBI lineage: Eukaryota > Metazoa > Chordata > Mammalia > Chiroptera > Vespertilionidae > Myotis > Myotis nattereri. The sequence goes on along the minus strand of NC_138082.1, from coordinate 63,262,025 downwards.
CAGGCTTTCAACAGATTGAAGATGGTCCATGAAAGGGCGAGACCTCAACCTAGAGGCCCTGATGCCCAGCGCTCCCCACGGTCGGTCCCGGTGTTCCCCAAGGCGGGCTCCCGCCAGCCCGTCCCCGCCCGTCTCCCAGCACCGGCGCTGGGTTGGCCGCCCCAGGTCTGGTTTCCTGTCCCGGAAGGCCGAGGGCCGTGGAGAGGGGGCAGGCCCAGGGCTCTGGGGGAGCAGGGGCAGCACGAGCCCCCTCCAGCAGGGGAATGGCTCCCCGGCCTCCTGGGTGCTGGGGAGCGGCCTACGGCCTTCGGGGAGGGACACCTATCGAGGGGCGAGGACTGCGCCCTCCATCTTGCCCTGGGTCCTCCATTTTTGGGCAGAGCCATGTGCTTGGCGGGGGTTTCTTCCCTGAGGCCCAGGCCGCTGCTGGCCACACCCAGGATTTCTCTGGACTGGCCAATGATAGTCAAGGGAAGTGCACGCCATCACTATGACCACATACTGTGTAATGAGACACCTGGCCAATCGGCAGGGCCCATGGTCCCCTCTCCTGCCCTTGCTTCACCCTCCTATAAAACCCCCCATCCCATCAGGCTTCTCTCTCTCTGCCACCTGCTGCTGTGCCAGTAAGGGGGGCAGGGGAGCCAGACCTAGGTTTGAAATAAATGACGCTTTGCTTTTGCATCGGACTCACTGGCTCCCTGGTGGGCCCTTGGGAATCTTGAAATCTGGGCACACCAGTCCACCCCCTTTAGGGAGGGCAATAGTCTTTATTCAGTGTAACAGTTCAAATGTTAATCTCATCCAAAACACGCGCAGAGACATACACACCCAGAATAATCAAATATCTGGGCACCCTGAGTCCCAGTCCAGTTGACATAGAAAATTATCAATCACAGATCTCTTTCCAATTTTCAGTTTCATTATATTTTTAATGACATTTGCATGGGATTTTGGCAGATGGTAAACACAGTCCATCCTTTTGAGCCAGAATTTTTGCTGACTTCCTGGTGTTAGTACGGTAACTAGCGAGATTATTTATTTTTCTGGATAATGTCTGCTGGTGCTCAGTCCACTTTCTCCTCTGTAGTGACGGGTCTGGAAATTTCATTCCCAAACTCTGTTGCTGACTGGTTCCTATTAAGTTCTGCCAGTAGGAAGCATTTCAGTAGGGTTACAAGAACAACGAAGGGGGGAATCTTTTTGCTTCTGGTTCCAGCTGGAGCAGTGGTCAACGGTACAGGTGGCTATGAGTTATTCCGACCTCCAGCAGTGTCTCTGGCTTCTGGAATAGCAGGAGTTAGTCATGGAGATGACAGATGACCATGGACTCCAGGGGCATTGGAGACAACCTCAGCAGCAAATGCTTATTTCCAGACTCTGTGTAGTGTGCCTTGACCCTCCCTTTTACTTCTCCACCCAACTAAAAGATTTATAAGCAATATCTTGTATTATATTCACATTTATTTGAAAATTTCAGAGAATTTCTGCTTTCCTGCTTGGGCTGTGACTGATAGGCTGAATAACATTGCATTTCTTGTATTTTTTTGGAGATAATATGATATGTTTTTTAATTATAGCACCAGCTCAAAGGAAAACTTAGAGATGATCATTAACTTCTATTTATTGTTTACTATTTTCTAGTCACAATAACTGAGGTAAATATTATTATACTCATTTTATGGATTATAGCACAAGTTTGGGTATATATTTTGGACAAAAATTACACAGTATAACTGATTTCCAAACCAGATATTTTACTCTTCATCTGAGAAAATCATATAAATGTTCAATATAAATCCTTAACAAGTTGAGTTAGCATCTGAGTAGCTGGAAGACCCCTTTACTTAAATTTCCTTTAACAAATGAGAATGAATCTAATCATTTTATATTCTTACTTTGAAAGATTTTTGGGTGGACTTTGATTAAAATAGTGCAGAAGAGTCCAGAATTCAGCAGAACTCTTCAGTGTAGACAATTCAGATGATAGATAGGCTGGTTATTCTAAGAGTTTTTAGTCATTAATATATATTCAAAATATATATTGATATGCATGATCAGAATACTGTATTAAGGAAAAAAGCAGTTTCTTAGGGGATTTTGCTTTTTCTATTAAAGTATTCAAAGGAAGTTGTAGTTGGCCAGCTTGCATATCTTCATACGGAGGCACTACTGCATCCAACTACAAATAGCAAACAAGATTTCACCTGCTGTGGTTTCAGATAAAGGCTTGCCTGAGACCATTCCCATGCTGAGTAAGGATGACATTTCCTAACTGAATATACTCTAGAGAGAAAAAAGACCCATTGAGGGAAGGTTTATTCCTTGGGAAGGTTTTTGGAAAAGTCTTTCCAGAAAATTACCAAGCATATATTCTAGTTACAGCTCTTACTATAGCAGATTTTATAGATTTTGTAGGTTGCCACTTCTCTTTGAATTGCAATGTGCCAGCAAAGTTGTTCTTGAGTAAAGAGCTCTTACAAATGTGAAAAACAATAGCACATTTTAGATATTTATACACCCGCCCTTGTGTCTCTTTCCCTCTACACACAGCCACATAACCCATATCTAAGAAGCATCAAGCTCGGCTCAAGGAGGGAACAATTTTCTTATGCACCAGCTACCACTCTATCTAAGTTTAATATGGCACCATGTGTCGTACTGTTTTACTTAGAAGGAAAGGGAAAATTCTTTCTTCTCAGATAAATAATCAAGCACTCTTGATGTGTTTGCATAATGTGTGTGTGTGTGTGTGTGTGTGTGTGTGTGTGTGTGTGAGCAATAACCACTAACCACTTAAGAAGAGTTGTTTCCTATTGTCAAAGCCTGCACTTCAGCCACAAGCATCACATGTGTCCTGGTGGATGCCCTGATGGTTTCCATTTTCACAAAATCATGTGGCAAGAGACTGAGTTTCAGTGTGACTTGAGTTTTGAAGTTTCATTTACCCTTTTGCAGATTTATAGGGTCACTAGTGTTAAAATGGGAGTAGTTCTAATAGTAAGTTTACAGCATTAAAAAATAATTTAGAAAAAAGGAAGAAATATAAGGGCTATGCAAACTAATGGTGCATTTGCCAGGTGTGTTTTTCTACGCTTTTCAATCGAAACAGGGATGCTGAAGCTCAGTATATGTCTGGATCAATACACTTATCCAGCCCTTGCTGAGTTTTCTCTAAAATCAGCATAATAGCTTTTTTAAATGGAAGCCTTAATTTGCTCGACAAAACTCTTATTTGAAAACATAATGTGCTTAGTCGAGTTTTACAGAAGTCTCCTAGTTATTTTTAGTCAGACCTATGTAAAACTTATTCCTTGAGAACTATAAAATTCCTGCAAAAGGCGGTGGGAGCAGATAATCATAAATAGCTGAAACAAGAGATTCCGTATGACAAGCAGAATGGTAGAGCTGGACAGTTCCTGAAAAATCACCTATTATGACACTTCCATTTTGCAGATATAATTACGGAGGCCCAGCAGGGTTAAGTGGCAATTCAGTATCACCCAACATGTGGTAGCAGGGCTGCATCTTACAGCCATGTTTCAAAATTAGTGCCTTGCTTAGTGTTAGTGTTTCTGCAGTTCTTGAATTGGCTGGAGGGAAAGTCCTTGAAACTTGAGATGGAGAGCTGTGGGAGCTCCATGTGCAGGAATGTCAAGTGCAGAGTGAGTTCTGGATACTAACTGCCATCATTCATGTTCCCCTCCCTTCCAGGTTGCCCAAGTGAAAACACATACTTAGTCGATGAGAATTTAAGTTAGTAAATAATATGTCTCAATGTCCCTTGTATAAGAAATAGAAGCTCTGATCATGGCAAACAATTCCCTACCCCAAAAAGACACATGCTGTACAGTATGTGAGTAATATCTACACTAATAAAAGAGAAACATGGTAATTGGCGTATGACCACTACCCTTCCCATTGGCTAATCAGCGAGATATGCAAATTAACTGTCAGCCAAGATGGCAGCCGGCAGCCAGGCAGCTGAGAACAGGAGGCTTGGTTGCCCCAGCGATGGAGGAAGCCAAGGTTCCCCGTCTGCAGCTGCGGGGCTCTGAGCTCCTAAAGTAACAACTCCAAAAGATACAATGTTTCAATTATAGAAGCTAAAAGATGGCGGTTAATTTGCATACTCAGGCTCCAAGCAGAGCGAAGCCAAACAGCCCTGAAGCGGCAGGGCAGAGAGGCCTCAGGGACCCGTGATCAGCGGAGCCGCGAGGCCTCCCGGCCCTGGGATCAGCAGAGCTAAGAGGCCTCTCGGCCAGCTGAGAGGCATCCTGGCCCCGGGATCAGCGGAGCAGCGAGGCCTCCCAGCACCGGGATCAGTGTGACAGGGGGCAGCAACCAAACCCCTGATCGCCCTGCGGGCTCTGGGTGTGACAGGGTGCGGAGCCCCAACCATCTGATGGGCCCTGCTCTGTGTGTGACAGGGGGGAGCTCCCCAACACCCTGATGGGCCCTGCTCTGTGCATGACGGGGTGGCGCCGCAACTTCCCTATGGACCCTGCTTTGAGTGTGACAAGGGGTGGTCCCCCAACCCCCCAATCGGCCCTACCCTGAGCATGACTGAGGGTGGCATCGCAACCTCCCGATCTGCCCTGCTCTGTGCATGACAGGGGGCAGCGCCCCAACTCCCCAATCAGCCCTGCTCTGAGCCCGACCAGGGGCTGCACCTAGGGATTAGGCCTGCCCTCTGCCACCCGGGAGCAGGCCTAAGGCAGCAGGTCGTTATCTCCCGAGGGGTCCCAGACTGCAAGAGGGCACAGGCTGGGCTGAGGGACCTCCTCTTCCCACCCCGAGTGCACAAATTTTTGTGCACCGGGCCTCTAGTAAGGGTAAAATAGACCACACATCTGAAATCAGAACTTTTATTCCTCTATTACTTAAATTATCCCACAATGATTAGTTATCCTCAAATTTTTTTTTTTAAAGGCATTATGGAAATTTCCATACACAACACAATCACGCCTTAGGACGTTTCTACTTCAGTCTCATGACAATAGCCTTTTCAGTTACAGCACGTAGAAGCTGTCAGCTGGATGATGTTAGAAGGCCTGGTTCATCAAGTGCACTCAAATAAGAGTGTGACTGTAATGCACAGTTAGGAAGGTGGGGTAGAAGGACCCTGGACCAGCTGCTCCGCTCCATTTCTGTGTGAGCATGTGTGTGTTTGAAGACTCTTCTCCATTTCAGTGCTGTGCTTGTTTTCTTCAGGCACCACCCACAGAAGTGCAAATCTTTAGGTCGGTGGTTTAGAGCCAAAATATTTTCCCACTTTAAATTACTCAGCTGAAATGCCTGGTTCTTAAATCTGCTTTCCGTATAAACAGCAGGACAGGGGGATAGAAATGGATGCACTGGGATAAAAAAAAAAAACCTTCTGTACTTCCCTAAAGGTCTTGGGAGTCAAGTTCATTGTGAACTGAGTGCGTGTAAGATGGGGGAAAGTACAGTCTCCAGAGTGCGAATTAAAGAGCCGAATGTCAGCTTCTTCCTTTGTGCAGAGCTGAGCTCCAGGGGGTGGGAGGAGGAGTGCTTTCTGAACTCAAAGGTGCCCTCCTCCTCCCTGTCACATTCCGAGCCAAGCCAAACTATCCAGGCTGTGATGTCCATAAAGCAAGGCTAACGGTCCTCGACAATCACAAAGAAGGGAGTTTTCTCTCTTCACTGATGTTAGCAGGACCCTTTCTCCTCTTGGACAACTTCTGTGAAAATATGGCATTTGGAAGAAGGCATCGCTTCCTTCTTTTCCATCTGGTCCCCCTTTTCTTTCCTTTGCAAGTTAATTTCTCCCTATAGATAAGGACAATGCTTGAAGGATTTGGCTGGGCACTAATGGAGGGAAGCAGTTCAAATGCTAGAAAACTAGACAGAGAAGATAAGAGCCCTTTGGGAACCCGTGTGTAAAATCTTCTGCAAGGAAGAGCATTTCAGCAGATCCCACAATGAGTTTAGGTGTGTTCCCTCTGTCACCTCATCTAACTCAGATGGGCTTAAGCAAAAAAACATATATATCGCCATTTCTGCTTCTTTCTGTCACGCATAAGTGCAAGGAAGGAGTTTAGACTTAAATTGCAAAGTGCTTACTTAGGACGGAAAAGTGGTGTCAGTCAGTTAATTTGTCTAGCTAATCATTTTCAAGTCAGAGATGAAAACCAACTGATTCTTCTAAGAACCTTAACATGCAAGCTAATTTTTTCCAAAGTTGTATTTTGGAGCAAGTATGAACAGAGATGATGATGATGAGATACAATTTTTATTTTCCTTCAGTTATGAATCTCTTGTGATGGGTCAGGGCAAAGGCAGTGCAGGGGTGCACTACCCGCCGTGGAACAATTCCTCCTGCTCCCAGCACATCTGTCTAAAGGTGTAAGGTTGCTTGTTAAGCTCAGAAGCATACCTAGGGATCTAATTAAAGTGCATTGGCCTCCTCGCATGTTGATTTGGAATCACAGGTGGAGCAGAAACTATGTGAACTTTATGGAGTTGTGTTTAACTCTCACTTGCAATTGGAAAGTGACCTCCTCTTTTTCTCCTACCTTTATTAATAGACACATGTATTTTGGTCCCCTTACTGTTTCTTTTTATTTCAGACTTTTTATGTAAATGATTTTGGTTTTTGTCATATTGGTCTGATTCTCCTGAAGTTGCTTTTATGTCAGCAAGATGTTAAGACTGTGTGATGGACGACATGTTGAAGAAAAGGTACTTGGCTAACTCGTTCCTTATTACTTCTGGAATGTGGCAAGCTTCAGTTTCATTCAATAGAGTTTACACAGCTGTGCATAAGGACAGCTTATGAGACCTTGGAGTTCAATCACTCAGCAAAATAAATCAATCAACAAATATTTATTGGACAACTCTGTTGGTAGAAAAAGGTATCTAGAGTTGGTGCTGGAACATTTTACTAATCCACCGGGAAAGAATTTAAGTTAAAAAGACTTTTAATAATTATCAAATATTATAGATAATTTAGGATGTGTTCAGAATTGCTAACTATGTTATGAATAGATCTGTGTGAAATTGTGCATGTTTTGTGGAGTGATAGGCACAAAGTCTAAAGAAACTTGCAATCAAATATCAATATTCCCACCTGGCTGGCGTGGCTTAGTGTTTGAGCATTGGTTCATACACCAGGACCTCATCAGTTCGATTCCTGGTCAGGGCACATGCCTGGGTTTCAGGCTCAATTCCCAGTAGGAGGTTTGCAGGAGACAGTTGATCTATGATTGTTTCTCTCTCATCCATGTTTCTATCTCTGAAATCAATAAAAACATATTTAAATATATATATATATATATATATATCAGTAGTCCCAACTGCACCCACTGAATAGAACAAACTGAATATAAACAACCAAAATCATCAAAAGACTCTTTAGAAATACAGATTGATGTCTTAGAGTGAATTTAACTTCAGCTATACACTGTACAGCAAGCATGTCAAACTCAAAGTTAACATGGGTCAGATAAACAAGGTTTAAGTTTATGTGGACCGAAAAAAAACAAAAGCTTCAATTTTCATAGAAACGTAGGTTTATTTCAATAGAGACATGCTGAATACAAAGGGATGAAATAAATGAGTAATCATTATCATAAAATAATAGAACATTTCAATAAAAATTAATGTTTTCTTGAACATGAACTTACCAGACACTGAATAACTGCACAAATTAATAAGTGTAACGAAAGCAAACCTATTTTTCTTGTTCTCTGAGAACAAAATATTTCCTGTTGCACACACCAAACAAGTCAGTACAAGACTAATAATGTGGCAATCGTCTGCTAAAATATTCGCTGCTAGTATTAGTGGAGAGAAATGGTATGCCTGCACATAAGGCGTGTAAGGGAAATGAATGCAACACAATTATAGTAATCAGTCATAAGTGAATGTTGTAGTTCATTATTAATAATTATGTATAACAGGATATTGTAAAAATTAAGTTATGAAATTTTTTATTAAAAGCAAAAATATTCATTGTGGACCACATGTGCCCTGTGGGCCATGAGTTTGACATGCTTGCTGTACAGATAAACTTTGACTAGGAAGTAAAACAGATAAAAGAACAGCTGCCTTATGGGAGACTGACTCACTGGATCAGCATAGGAGTGTAGCCCAGAGCCAAACTACAAACTCCATAAGTCTATGTCAAGGCTCTCAAGAAGTATTTGTGCTGCCTGTGGTCTGGAGGACACATTTTGGCACTTTGCCAAGCAGCCTGAGGATAGTATTGAGTCTTACATGTCATAAAAACAGCTGCCTCTTGAAGTATTACTGTGCTAGGCAGAGCTCTAGACAGCTTAGGTACATTTTCTCATTGAATTCTCACAACAACCTTGGGGAGTAGTTTGGCTTGACTCTAGTTTATGGACGAGAAAATGAAGACGAAATAGGTTTAGTAACTTTCTCAATGTCAAATAGCTAATAAGTGTGAGAGTTAGGATTCCAGTCTTGGTCTTACCCGAAATCCATGCTTATACCCACAACACACACCTGCATCAACTTGTAAGAACTTATCCTACTTGACATCAAGTCGGATTTTATGAGCAGGCTCCTTAGGTTTATGTAAGAGTAAAGTCTAGTGAAAGCATTTAGAAACATGATGAATCTTTACATGAACTTGCTGTCATTTCTCACCCTTCTTCGCATTCCCCTATAATATATTTCATTTCTGGATAGTTAACTTTATGTGTTTTTATCACCTATGACTTTATTTTCCTCCTCTAGGATATATCTATTGAATGTAAGGATGATTGAATATTTCCCAAACACTAAGAGCTAGATCCTTACGCATCATCAACAATATTAATTATTTTTCCCCATTTACTGTTTGGCCACAAGACAAGATCAATGACAGTTAGGTTCATTGCAATGTCTAATCTAACTTTCTTCTAATGAAAAAGCTTCTCAAAGGGGGCAGAGAACCATATCTAAATTATTTCTGTGTTCTAAGCATCATATTTTAGTGTTTTACAAATAATATGCTCAAAAATTATTTGTTGAACAATGACTTAATCATTATTACCTAAAAAAAATTATAAACATTTATTCCATAACAAAAACGGGAAGGCACTAAGTTAGGCAATGAATAGACTGCAGGAAAACACAATAATAACAGTGTTCAGTGTTCACCACATGTTGAGCACCAAGCTGAGTCCTTGCTTTTCATGCAGCATTACACGGAATGCTCCACAGAACCTCGAAGGACCTGTGGCTACTTCAATGTTGTGGATGAGGAAAGTGATTTCTGTATTTTCCCCAGATATCAGAGTTAGTGAGTGGCAGAGCCTGGATTCAAAGCCAGGCCAGCTAGTCTAAAACCCAAAAGTCTTAATGGTGGTAAAAATCTTTTTACCTGGCATTGAAAATGTTATTTGTTCAGGAAATTATCAAAAAAGATCCATAATAATTAAAGGTGTTTTCTCTTAAAACATATAAATCCACATGAACTGATCAAACTTTTCCTGCAGAGCCACGCTTGCACATGGGCCATTCCCTCGGAATCCTATGTTGTCTTTCTTGCACAAACCACACCAGAGAAGTGTCTGCAATTTCCAGGTTCAGTTGCTATCTAGTAGAGCCAGAACTTAAGGACATTTGACAGGCAATTTTCAGCACAAAATCTTTCCAGATCTCTATGATTTTTTCTTAACCTGTTCATTTGCTTCATAAACATCAAATATTACAGCATTTTTTATTGTTTATTCATTTTTACTTTTTTAAAACCCCCTCTTTTGTCCAGCCGGGATGGCTCAGTGGTTGAGTGTTGACCTATGAACCAGGAGGTCCTGGTTCGATTCCAGGTCAGGGCCCAATCCCCAGTGTGGGTTGAGCAGGAGGCAGCTGATCAATGATTCTTTCTCATCATTGATGTTTCTATCTCTCTCTCCTTCTCCCTTCCTCTCTGAAATCAATAAAAGTATATTTACAAAAAAATAAAACACATCTTTTTCTCATTTTTCAAAATCTTCAACCTAGTTCTCACACAAAAAATTCTTTGAATACCTATTTAATTGATTTATTCATAAGATTCAACTGTGCAATTAAAAAGCAAAAATTATGTTATAAAGAGCTCTGAGAATAAAAGCAACAAATCTTGATAAGCAAACAATTCTGCTGGTGGGACAGGAGTGGACAAGAGAGCTGATAACCATGAACATTCAGTCTTAAAACTTTAGTTAATGCTTTTCGGAGACAATAGGACATTGAGTAGAGTTTACTTAAGCAAACTTCTGTTTTACTCACGTGTGTGTGTGTGTGTGTTTTAATAAACATTGATATACTTAATACAATGTGATAATCACTATCCTAGTGCTTTACAAGTATTAACTCATTTAATTATCAAACTACCTCTGGCTACATATTATGGTAATCCTATTGTACAGAGGAGGAAGCTGATGCTCTGAGAGGTTATCTACCATGTCCAAGGTCATTCACTTAGTAAATGGGGAAGAGCCAGGGTTTGGTTCCAGGTACATGCTCTTAAGCCCTTGCCTTTCAAACAAAAGTCATTGTACCTCTTCTCCAAAAGCCTGTAATTCGGATAGAAAGGTCACATATACTCCCCAAACAAACTTGCATACAATGATTATCTCAATGAGGGTCCAGGAGTTCACAAACATCTTCTCTAGTAGTGTTCACTAGAAACACACATGCATTTTCCGTTAGCATGTATAGAAGCTAGTGTTCATTTCTTTTTTTTCTCTTTCTTTCCCTAAATGATGATAATGAACAGGGGCCTCCCATGTTCTTCTGTTAAGCCACTTTCTCTTATCTCTGGAACCATTTCCTGTATATGTTTTATTCTTTATGGCTTCCAGGCCCTGGAGTGGTAAGCAGACCACTGGGGCTGAGTAGCCTACTAGAAATTCTCTGAAATATTCCCTGGGAGAGTATCTCAATCCTTTTACCTCTCTCTCATAGATTATACACAATAATCCCCACAACTTCCTGAGATTTGAGGTTCAAGATCACACACCACTCTTCATCTCCCAATCAAACTACAAGTTTTAATCGGAGGCAAACATTTTTACTTTTGATGCCACATTAACTACTCTTTATTTATTGGTCTATAGGAGAGGGAAACTGGGTCTGAATTCTTAACAACTTTTGATTGGCAATAAACTCCTTCCCTCAGAAAGTGGTTTTGAACTTTCAGGACACATGTATAATTTGTATCAAAGAAAATGTTTGCGTTGCATTTTAAAAATCATTTAATATTTCTTTTAAGTAGATAATATTCACATGGTTCAAATATTAGAAGTACAAAAAGTTCTAGCCCATCTCTGGGAAGCACATACCATTCCCTGTTACAAGGAACATTTTTAAAATAAATATTTAAATGTTCTGAAATGTGCTAATCAATAAGATGAATGGCTATGAATAACTCAGATGAATATTTAATGTCACATATAAACTAAAATATTGCTTCAAAATATCAGATTAACTAGAATCTTATTAGCATTCTATTAATTCTGAGAGTACAAGAATAAAAATTCTAACAAAAAAATACAAAGTCCTGGTCCAGCATCTAAACTATGAGAGATTACTTTTCTAACCAGATCACATATTATGGTGCATTTGTTTGTTATCATAATAAATTAGATGTAATATTTTTATAAGGGAAGATAATGAAACAGCATTATATAATGCTACCTCTAAGAAATCAATTTTCAATCTTGTATCTTGACACAATTATAAATATAATTTAGTGAAATTATATATTTATAAATTGAAATTATATTATTTATAAATATAAATATAAATATAAACAAATAAAGGGTCTTTTGAAATATGACAAAGATCCTTAGAACTCTGCATGGAGATGTTTTAGGATAAGAAAAAAACAAAAGTTGTTTCAAGTCGGAGTAGTAATAACTATGTCCATAAATAGGACTGACCCTTCTCTAACCACAACACCTAGAACTATGTAATGCATTAGCACGTCATCTGTTGTAATGAAAAAGAATCACACAAAGAAACAAAACAGCAACAACAATAGCAACAGCAAAAGCAATCATGCAACGAAACACCTGTTGCATGAGTTTTGCCGAAACATCTATGTATTATCATTTAGGAAAAAGATATAAAGCAAGGACTTGGTCCTCATTCCAAGCTGATGTGGCTCAGATGAATCTCATCAAGATTTTCATGCACACATTAAATCAAGAGTTTTGTTTTTAATGAGAACATCTACTAATATTATATAACTTTTATATAATATTAAAATGCCCCCTAGGTAGGAACTCTTAAGAAACCAGATTATGCTCAGTTCTGCGATGAACTTGGCTGTTTTCACTATGTATTTTCTTTTTCATAATGAGACAGCATTCCATTTGGTGTTCACAATGGCACAATCCTCAGGTAGATCATGCTATAAGATGCTTATAAATCTCCATTGTGGAAAAGAATGTGATAGACAGCAATCATTCATATTTTATTTTTTCAGAAAGGACACTGGATTTCATGAGAAAAAACCTTCAAATAATGTGTTTATATTAAGTTTGTGAGTCGAGGCTACCTATACACAAAGGAAAATTGAACTTATAATTTAATATGATCAGTCATCCTTATTTGGGGAAAGGGGGGCAAGAAGAACATCATTGAATTGCACAGAGAATCTTCCAAACTCGTGCTATCCTTGCCCCACACCCAACTTGATTATTTTTAAAATAATATAAATGCATGAAGCAAGATTAGAAGGTATGAATTTCATTTCCTCTAATTTTTCCTGCTTTTCTTAGCTGCTGGCCACTGAAAACAAGCAGCAGAGAGGAAAACCAGGAATAGAATATGCTTAAAGGATACACAAACTTGATTTTTAAAATGCTTCAGAGAGGAAAACCAGGAATAGAATATGCTTAAAGGATACACAAACTTGATTTTTAAAATGCTTCTGAATATTTGATTAGATTAGAATAATAAGTCTCATGTTATAAATACAGCATTCTAAAAAATCATATATTCTGAGTGTTGCTGATTGCCAGGTTTAAAATAATAACTTGTCTCTGGGGTTTGGCGGTAGGATGACAATTACTGTGGCCATCATTATCACCATCGTCCTCACTATATAAAGGCAGTTTGTCCTGATATTATGACCCAAAGTTAGGCTTTGCCCAGGCTGAATGGCCCCTGTCTATTAACAGTTATGTTTATGTTATTAGGATGATTTTCATGACTCCAACAAACTGATATTATCATTTAGGGCCAATGACCTCTGCTGATTAGTGGAGTGTCCATCATGTTTTATGCAAAAACATGGTTTATTTGAGATGAAACATATGAAAAAAGTCAAACAAGTGGTAGCAAATGAAAACAAAACTTAAATAGCTATCAGCACCTACTATATGGCAGGCATCCTTTGGGTGTGACACATGAGGGTGAATGGGGTCTACACTGTCCCTGTCCTCAAAGAGATTATGCACCATTGGGAGAAAAGGAAAGTCTGAGGTCTCTTATAGGGAACGTGTAAAGACCTGTGCAAATTCATAGCAGGAGACCTGACTCCGGCCGGGCAGCTGGGGCAGCAGGGAAGGCTTCCCTGAGGAAGTGCTGCTGATTGAGACGTGAGGAGTCTGTAGGAGTTAGCCAAACACGGGAGGCTGGGGAATGAAATGGGAGTTCCAGGAAGAGTAACCACTCTGATAAATGCACTGAGCCTAAAGGGAGCAGGGGTGTCCCCGGAAATGAAAGTTGCTCAGTGTGGTGAACACAGGAGAGGGGAGGGATGAAGCAAGAAAGGAGGGCGGGATTCAAAGAAGATCATTCAGAGACTTATTCAACTTATTTGTTATTTTGGACATGATTCTAAGAGCGACGAGAAGGCACTAAAAAGTTTCAGGGGGAAAAATAAATAATGTTATGTTTGTAGTTTTAAAATTTTACAATGACTAGAGTAGAGAGAACGGAATAGTGATAGGTCAGTTAGTTAGGCAACAATTACAGCAGTCCAAGTGAGAGATGATGGAGGCAAGGAGGACAGAAAAGAGTAAGTGATTTTTAGAAATGCATAGTGAGACCTAGGCTTACCAATTCCCCTGGTGAATGATAGCTGTAGCAGGTCTGAGACCGAAGGCTCGAGCCCAAATTTCTGGTTAGCTCACCAGAAGATGACCCAGACTGGGTTCTATTGTGAGAAGATTGTAGTTCTGATGTTGGCTGGAAATCCAAGTGGATCTATCCAGAGGACTGGTGGATGTAAGGATCTCAAATTCTGGAGGCAAATCTGTGAAAAACTATAGAATTGAGAATTATCAGCACATAGCCTTGCAAATAGATGAGGCTATCCAGACAGCATGGGATAAGAGAGAGAAGCAGTTGTGAACAGACTTTCAGGGGAAGAACAGGGGAGGGGTCCAGGCCGAAAACCCAGACACACCGCTGCCGTGATTGGCTGGCCCCAAATGGAGACCCACCTTCCATGTGAAAGGTTCCCTCCCAGGACCAGAAGGAAAGAAGACATCCTTATCCGCCCAGAGACGGCACAAGAGAAATCTGCAAATGAGCCTTACTCCATTCGTCTCTTCTCATATTTGACCTTCCAACCATGTGACAACCTGCGAAACCTAAAACTGGTTTCCTTTGTTCCGTTCTTTTTCTACAACTCAGTTGTCCTTTGTAAAGAAGCCACAGAAACTGGAATTCTGGGTTGCCATCTTGAGCTGCATCTGGTTTAGGTTTCTCCCATGTGATGTGCACATTAATAAACTGTTTTTATTTTTAAAAAAACAAGGTTGAAAAGGTTGGTTCAGAAAAGTGGACAAAAAATCTGAGACGGTGAAGAGGATGGACCATGGAAGCTAAGAAATGGGAGCATGAAAGGCAGAGCATGCCATGGTGCAGAGAAGTCCGAGCCACTGAGGCGGGCTTACTGCGTTCGACAGCAAATAGGCCCCTGGGGACCTTGGCAGTTGCAGTCTCAGTGAAGTGGTAGCAACAACCCTAGGGCGGTGGCCGGAGGGTGGGGGGGAGGGTGGGGGAGGGCTAAAGGTAGGAGGTGATGGGATGGTGACCATGAAAACAGGCAGCACTTGCAAGAAGTTTGCTTGTGAAAGAAAGGAGAAAAGTAAAACACATTTCTTTGCAAAAATAAAACTCTTTATAATATCAATTAAACTTATGTTTAAAGTATAAATGGTTCTAAAAAAAAAAACACTTCAAAAGAAAGGCCTTTTTCTCTAATTCGTAAAGAGTTTGAATTTGTGCCAATGCTTAATATTCAAAATTCTTATTTAGCATATTCCTTTTAACTTAGTCCATTTCTCTTAACTGGAAAAGTCAAATGCTTCTTCCAAGGGCATATTTCCCTTCACAAACACGTGGTTTTCAACCATTTTTGTCATTAAAAAACAACAAACAAAAAACCCTACCCCATTTACACAGCCAACAAAGAAAGAGTACTCCAACAGCTCAACGCTAATGAGAGGAAAGGTTTTGTGCCTTTACACCGCCTCTAACAGCTTGTCTCTTTTTCCACTGGAAGTAACTGAGCTGCCTTAAAGTCTGACTAGTTTACCTTCTTGGTTTATAGATAAGGAGACAGGTGCTTAGAGAGTTAGTTATTGGATGTCCAAAACAGAATATACAAGTGAAAGAATGTCTGCATATCCTATCTTTTCCCATTGAATACATGCCTCTAATGTTGACGAAGTTCCTTTCTAACCAGAAAAGTAAGGTTTCTAAAAACGAGATAGAATCCTTCTCCTTCATGATAGTGGTAATTATTAGTGATCGCTTGAATTTTACATGAAATGCCAAGGCTTCTGTAATGTCTGCTCATGTAAAAGACCTCTCTATGGGATCAAATACAAATTACTTCATTAGTGCTTCTTAGAATTCATTTCAACAGGAGCTTGTTTCCCTATTAAATTAAAGCCACTTTAACACTTCTCTTTAACAAGTTAGCCAAGAATTTAAATAGAGATCTAAAAGAATTCAATGACTCCAAAAATTGGGTAGTTTCCCTAAAAGTGTTGGACAAAAACTTTGCTAAACATTGTAGAATTTGGAATAATTTTGCTCCGTAATAAGAAGCCACTGTAGACATTAAGTCAGAAATTTGCTCAAAATCCATCTGTTGTTGTGGTTTAAAATAAGATAGTAAATACTGTGTCAGAAGGAAAACTGGAAAAGAAATGGTTGAAAAAAATAATACTAGAGCCTAAATGAGAGTCTTGGCTGTTACAAGGAGTAGATTTGGTGGAAATATATCAATATAAATTAAACACACACACACACACACACACACACACACCCCTTTAGTTGCAAAAATCAGTGACACCCTTTTTTACAATTTTTGGGGAAAAATGTTTTTTGTGTGTCTCCCTCAATAGAATTGGATCCAAATTTCCCACATACCATTGATTGAGCCTGGGAGTGGTATGTTCTATAAAATCAATACTTATATTTTTATATTTTGGTAACAGCTTCATACCTGCTTCAAAATTTGGGGACTGACAAAATCTGATGTGTTTTACTTGTCTTCTCTCTGTGTGTTTTTACTTTGGTTATATAATTTGCCTGCATATACCTATTTATACTTAATAATAGAGGAATATGCAAACAGCAGACTTTGTGGGGCTACAAGGCCAGCAGGGGGGTTAGTGAGGGACGACCAAATGACTGAACAGCAATCTGTGTGGGGTGACCAGGCCAGCAGGGGGGTTAGTGAGGGACGACCAAATGACTGAACAGCAGGCTGTGTGGGGTGACCAGGCCAGCAGGGGGGTTAGTGAGGGACGACCAAATGACTGAACAGCAGGCTGTGTGGGGCAACCAGGCCAGCAGGGGGGGCCATTGGGGAGACCAGGCAGATGGTGGGGTCAGTTAGGGGCCATCAGGCCACCAGAGGGGGGCAGTTGGGGGTGACCAGGCTGGCAAAGGGGGCAGATGGGGGTGACAAGGCCTAAAGGGGGGGGAAGTAAGGGATGACCAGGCAGGCAGGCAGGTGAGCAGTTAGGAGCCAGCGGTCCTGGATTGTGAGAGGGATGTCAATCAGACTGGCAATCAGACTTCCCCCAAGGGGTCCCAGATTGGAGAGGGTGCAGGCTGGGCTGAGCAGATGCCACCCTCCCGCCCACCCCCACATGAATTTCGTGTACCGAGCCTCTAGTTTTCTTATAAAATCTTTATTAAATATACCTTTCTAATAAAAAAGTGTGCATAGAAAAATATTTATATGAGTAGACTAACAGAATAAATACTATTCAGATAAATAAAATCACAGAAGTCCATATACTGTAAAGAAATGTAGTTATTTTCTAATTAAAAATATTAAATTAAAAATGACAAAACTTAAAATTTAATCATATAAATATACTAAAGAAGTAAGACTCATTTTGGAGGAATAATCATATTGAATCTATATCATTCAACTTAAAGCTTAGAAGACAAACTGGAAATGGAAAGGGCCTGGGAGTGTTCTAACTTGTTTTGTATTGTTTTCTTAGTCCAGTGTATGAAAGGATACTAAACAGATAATAAGTCACAATTGACTATTTTTTACTTCATTTATTTATTTATTTTAAATATATTTTTATTGATTTCAGAGAGGAAGGGAGAGGGAGAGACAGAAATATCAATGATGAGAAAGAATCATTGATTGGCTGCCTCTTGCATGCCTCCTACTGGAGATCGAGCCCACAACCCAGGAATGTGCCCTTGACTGAAACCAAACCTGGGACCCTTCAGTCCTCAGGCCAATGCTCTATCCACTGAGCCAAACTGGCTAGAGCTATTTTTTAAAGGGATGCATGTGGACAACAAAAATTCTTGTTTATTTGTTTTTACTTTGTTTTTGAATATGAATGATGTAGCCTAGAAGGATATATACTATGAGAATTGAGTAAATAATATAAAACTAAACCATTTCACAGAAAGTGCTGGTGACATCTATAAGAATAACAGTGTAATATGTTAATTAGACAGGACAGCTGGACTACCTTCTAGATGTCCTTTTGGATGACCTTCCGGATGAAGTCGGGGCTGTGAGGGCCGAGGCAAGCTTGCATGGCTGTGAGGGCCAAGCCCCTTCCATGAATTTTGTGCATTGGGCCTCTATTCCTATATAATAAAAGGGTAATAAGCAAATTGACCCTAAGGGCGGAACAACCAGGAACGACAGGGTGCTATGATGCATACTAACCACCAGGAGGCTGACACTCAACACAGGAGCTGCCCCTTGGTGGTCAGTGCCCTCCCATAGGGGGAGCTCTGCTCAGTCACAAGCCAGGCTGATGGCTGTGAGCGCAGCAGCGGTGATGAGAGCTCTCCTGCTTCCTCGGCAGCACTAAGGATGTCTGACTGCGACTTAGGCCCACTCCCAGTGGGCTTAAAATCAAATTGCAATAAGAAATCAAACTACAAGTCAGTCTTCTCAATGTTCCTTGCATGTATCATTCTGACATTATTCTGAAAAGATTTATATTGCTTCTCACTTAACTCTCTCATCCTGATTATATTTGTTATATCAGGATACAGCTTCATGCAATGAAACAAAATGAAATAAGCAAAATATATAACTTTATTGTTAATATTGATTAATTATGCTTTAAGGCATTCAATATATTATTTTTTAAATATCAATATTATACCATAAAATAACAACTGTAGTCTTCATATTTTTGTTTACCCACTAGTAGCATTTAGCCTGGATTTGGGCCACTTATCTCAGAATAGGGGCATAGTCCCTTTAGAATGTAGGCATTAAAGAAATGTAAGATCTGTGGTGGGCTGAAAATCAAATTGCAATAAGAAATCAAACTACAAGTCACTCTTCTCATCATTACCTGTACATTCTAGGAACACTAACTAATGTCAGTGATAAAATGCTCCCCTCTGCCAGGGTGGACTGACCCCACAGTTCTAGGCCACCATACTACCCACACTCCACTGTCATATCCCATGTATCATGTGTGACATTCGGACTTCTTTATCAGTGCCCACCTCAAGATAATCTATTTTGTATAGTTTAAAGTAGCAAGTACTATTGTTTTCTTTAATTTGCCATGGCAGTGGGAAGGTGAAACTTACGGGAAACATAGATCTCCACTTTCTGTCTTCTCAATTATAATGTTTCCCAAAGATGTGCCTTTATAAAATACCTGTATATTAATAATAGTTACAGTCCATAATACTACTTATATAACCAGCAAAGTTTACAAATGTGGCAGAAAACAACAAAGTGAATGAAACATGCAGAACCCAGGTTGATGGCCATTCTGTGCATGGCTTATTTCTGCTATAAAAACCACTACTGGAGGGAAAATTGGCTTCAAGAAGTCAAGTATAAAAAATACAATGACTAAAGATTTGAAAGTCAGTGAAAGAACAACCAGATTCCCCCCCCCCCCCCAACACACATACACTCACAATTACATTGAATACATTGAAACTTAAATAAAATACTAATGTAAAGCTAAGTTAGTTCTTCTACATTTTTTGGTATAAAGTTAATTGCATACTGATATTACAGAAAATTATTAGAAAAGTATCTCGATTTCATGAAGCAGTAGACAATGTCTCTAGTTTTACCTATGGATAAAGGAAAAATGTGTAAATTGGAAAACTTCTACATTGAGTAATAATAGAATATGTGATTCAACCAGCACTCCTGCTAAAGACTACTTGCAAAACTGGACAAAATATTTTTTAAATACATTTGATGACATT
This sequence comes from Myotis nattereri, assembly GCF_964212035.1. NCBI lineage: Eukaryota > Metazoa > Chordata > Mammalia > Chiroptera > Vespertilionidae > Myotis > Myotis nattereri. The sequence goes on along the minus strand of NC_138082.1, from coordinate 63,242,357 downwards.
AAGGAGTTAATAAAATAGTGAAGAATTACTGAGAAAAGGTCTGGCAGAATATTGATCCTCATGGAAGGAAAGCCTGTATCTTGGAATTGTTTTTCACCTAAGTACACTTACTAATTTTGCAAGAGTAGCTGAGAGCCTAGAGTTAATGGTCTATTTCTAACAATGTGACTGGATCTTGAGGTCATCATGCTAAGTGAAATAGGTCAGACAGAGAAGATAAACACCCTGTGTTTATAGGTTTAATTAAAAAAAATCTTGAACTCACGAACACACTAGAATGGTGGTTACCAGAGGTTGGGGAAAAGGGGTGATGCTGGTGGAAAAGAGGAAATGTTGGTCCAGGATTACAAACTTCCGGTTATAAGATGAACAAATTCTAGGGATCTAATGTACAGCACGGTGATTGTTGTTAATAATACTGTATTATATATTTGAAAGTTGCTAAGAGAGTGAATCTTAAATGTTCTTACCATAATAAAGAAATGATAATTATGTAGTCAAATGAAGGTGGTAGCTAATGCTCTGATGGTAATCATTTTGCAACATATAGATATATCAAATCAACACATTGTATACCTGCATTGCACAATGTTATATGTCGATTATATCTCAATAAAGCTGGAGGAAAAAAGACTTACAGTGCTTTTGAATGTCTCACTAAACTAGTGAGATAGGAATTCGAATTTCAACACTTGGGTGCCCTGATGCAAGCCTTTTGTATATAGTTGGAATCATGAATGGTGAGACTCTAGGAATAAGGGTAAAATGCAAGTAGACAGATTATACTGGGGCCCACAACACAATTCAAACCACCAAAATTTCTGAAATTTGATTGATAGAATGAGAGATACGTAGCAAGATGGAATATAATGTCATTCAGACCTCAAATTATTTCTAACAACTTTTGCTAATCAAGTAAATAGAAATAGATCAAAACAACCAGGCATAAGAAGAGATTAGCTAACATGAATAGACACCAACAGAATTAACAAACAGAAACAGAATCATAGGGACTCCGGATAATGGAGTCATCAGATACAAAATTTAAAGCAATTACTCCTGCTATTTTAAGAGGTATAAAAGACAAATTAAAATTTCAACAGAGATCTGGAAACTATAAAAAAGAATCTAATTATGATTGTACTACTGAAAAATATAATAACTAAAAATAAAGTTTAAATGAGTGGGTTAATAACCAATTGCATTCAACTGGAGAATTAATAAACTGGAAATTAGAGAGAAAATGTAAAAATGAAGCATAGGGTGGCAAAAGAATAAAAAGATATAGAGATATGGTGAAATGTAATATATGTGTATCCAAGTTCCATATGCCAAGGAGAATAGGAGAGAAGCAGCAATTGAAGAAATAATGGCTGATAATTTTCCAAAACTGATGGGAGACAGTAACAAATGTGTAAAACTTCAAAGCAAGATAAATAAGAAGAAATATACATATAAGCAGATCAAAGCAAGCTGCTGAAAACCTAAAACAGTAATAAAGCCTTACAAAACAAACAAAATAACAGATTGCTTTTGAAAGAGCAAATATTTGATTGACAGCTAACTGCTCAACAGAAATGCTACAAACTTGAAGAACATGGAAGTATATTTTTAAAATCTGAAAAGAAAAACATGCACACACAAAAATGCTGAAATAAAGTCTTGTAGCCAATAAAAATTTCTTTCAAGAATTAAAGTAGAATAAAAATATTTTAGGAGGAGCAAAAAATCTTTTAAATAATCACTTATAGGTCTATATTAAAATAAATACTGCAGAATTTGTTTTTCCCCAAATCTGAGAAGAATGTAAATGATAAATATATAGATTCAAATTAATTTAAAAATTTTGCATGTGTGTGAAATCAAGAAAGGTAATTAATCCATGTATTAAATAACAAAATAAAATGTGAATTAGAAAACATATTAAAATATAAGACAGATATCCCTGTCAATAACAAAGGAAAATAAAAAGTTATAAACTTTATGTCAATACTGAATATTTAGAGCAAATTGGCATATTCCTAGAAATATAAAACACACCAAAATTAAGATAGAAAGAAGAAAATCTAAATGATGTTATTATATTTGAGAGATTGATTTTTTAATTAAATATTCTCTCACAAAGCAAACTCCAGTCAAAGTTTGCTTGTCTAATAAATTGTACCAGCTACTTAAGGAAGAAATAAAACTAATCTTAGCGAATGGCAAAAGAAGAAATATTCCTTAACTCATTTTTAGGTAATAATAACATTGATTATAAAGTTTGTCAGGGATAGTACAAAGAAAATTACTGGCTATTCTTACTCATGAAGTCAGATGCAAAATTCCTAAACTGATTGAATTCCTATCTGATTGAATCTGATAATCTATACAAAGAATAATAAACCAGGACCTGGATTTTTTTCCAGGAATTCAAGGTGGCTTTTACATTATAAAACCAGTTACTGTATTGGCCATGTAGGCAGAATAAAAGAGAAAATTATGTCATTATCTTAATAAATGCCAAAAGAACATTTGATAAGTATAACATGCATTCATGATTAAGAAAATAGACACTTGGCAAAGTGAAGATAGAAGAAAACTTAATCTTATCACAACTATCTGCACAAACCAATAGCATTCATCATGCCTACTGCCAAACTGTTGAATTTTTTTTGAGATTAGAAAAGATTACTGTTGCTTGCTATTACCACTTCTATTCAACATTACGGTCCTACTCTGTAAGTCAAGAAAAAGAAATAAAAGGTATATGAGTTAGCAGTAAAAAATTTAAAAAATATATTTTCAAAAAGAATCTGCAAAAATCATTAAAATTCATAAGTGAACTTTTCAAATGAAAATACCAAAAATCAAATGTATTTTTACATACAAGAAAGAAACAAAAAAAAATCAAATTTAGAAAATATATACCCCTTAAAATAGCATCCAAAAAAGTTTCAAGTATCTAGAAATAAATTTGACAATCTATGTAATGCATAAAACTTCCAACAAAAATCATTAAATATGAATAATATCAAAAATTATTTAAATAGAATGATAGATTATAGTTATTATTTAGAAGACTCAATATTTAAAGATATCAACTCTCCCATGCTATGTTTTAAAAATACTAAAAACAATCTGACATTATTGTCTTGTATTTTTTTTACATTATAACTTGAAAAATTTTTTATTGAGATGTAATTAATATATGAAAATTTATTAGTTTCAACACATTAGGTGTATAACATAATGATTTGTTTGCTATATTACTGTTTTTGAAACATTAGTGTTTTAAAAAACTGATTCTGAAATTTGCATGGTAATGCAAAGGAACAAGAGTAGGCAAATCACTCTTGAAAAAGAAAAGGTGTGAGATTTTGTTCTCTCAAGTCTTACCGTAAAACTGCAGTACTAAGACACTGTGATCTTGACACAAAGTTGACAAATAGAATAGACTTAAGAAATCAGAAAGAGTCCATATTACTGGAATTCTTGATTTATTACCAAAAGCAACTACAGAACAGCGAGAAACCATGGCTTATTGATTAATAGTCCTGGGGGTATGTTGGATAAATGGGTAATATGAATAAATGCAACTTGACTGTCTTACCTAATGCCATACAAAAAATTATTTTAAATTCATTGGACATGTATATCTGAAGAGGAAAACAAGGTAAAGTTTCTAAAAAGTAAAATAGAAGATTATTTTCATAATCTGGTTAGAGAAAGTACTTACAATAAGAAAAATTCATAAATTAAAATTAAGAACTCTGTTCATCAGAAGATACCACAAATAGTATAAAAAACAACAACAACAAAAACAAAACAAAAAAAAACTAGACATAAAAGAAGAAAGGCTGTATGATTTATTTTATATAAGCTTCAAAAAACAAGCAAAACTAAACTCTTGTGCGTAGGGGTATATACTTATGTGTTAAAACTATAAAGCAAAGCAGAGACTTCCATAAAACCAGGGTGGTGGTTACCTGTGGGTTGATGACTGGGAAGAAGTTTCTATTCTTGATGTGGAAGATTATATAGTTGTTTACTTTGTGATAATTTATTAAGCTGTGTGTTTTTGCTTGGGGCACTTTTCATTATGTACTTCATATTTCACAATATAAAATGTTCAAAACAACAAAAACATGTGGACTGGCTGAATGGCCATAACAAAATAGAATGTATTAGTGGATCAATACCCACTTAGAGGTGTCTGGTTGCATTCTCAGTTCTCTATTCTTAATCTGAAACTGCCAATGTTTTGGCTCAGGCTTCACACGACATGGAAGGAGCCACAGTAATGAAATTTTCAGAAGCATGAAGTCAAGGTGGATGACAGACTCAAGATTCAAAATGGTCTTGACAGCTTTGTCATTCTAGCCCCAAACCAACAAGACGAACTGTATCAGGGATAATGTGCGTAGCTCGCCAAACACTGGCTGTCCCGGGTTAGACAGGGAAGGCCCCAGGGCTCCTGCTGCCAAGAAATATTTCACAAGGTCCCTGTGGAAATGTCAGACAGGGTTTCCGGACTCTGAGCACGTGGCTCTTGCATTCAAAGGGAATTGAGAATTTCCACTCAATCGTGAGAACATGTAGGACAGTTAAGCTCAGAAAGGACCCGCAGAGGGAACACCAACGGGCACACACAGAGCTCAGAGCGCAGGAGCAGCAGCCACAGGGCAGCAGCAGCCCCCAGCTCAGCCTACCACCTGCAAAATAGGCAACCAGCACCTGTGAGCAGGGCAAGGCTCAGTTCTTTACGCAGCCGCACAATAATGGCTCTCTGAGAATAGCAGTGTATCCTGATTCACAGCTCAGACCCCACATTACAGTCATTAGGGGACAAAGGAAAAGGGATCTGGAAAAACAGAGATGGCTACCTTCACTAGGCTGGCAGTCATGATCGGAGAATATAAGTCTAGGTAACAAAACATTTTAGTTCTCACTACAGGACCTAAGTCCCATCTTTCTCCTCAAATCCCCTGGTTGTACCCATAAAATCTGACTTCCAAGTGTTGTTAAATACAGATACCAAACCTACCTGACTGGGCAAGCAAGACTCTGGTGCTATAGGTGAGCAAGATGAGTGAGCAGCAGTGCTTCAAGGGCTCTGTCAGTAGCCTTGCATCCTTTCTGGCTCAAGTTAGGGATGTTCATAAATCAGCTGTTCCAGCACAGGATAGGTGAGAATTAGCCTAAACACATAACTGCTGCTTTGCTTGTCTGACTCTCAACTCTGGCAAGGCAGGGGCTGTGTCTGTGTTAATTCCTTCCTGAACCCCAGGGCCAAATCCCAAGTAACACTCAATACTGATGAAGGAGAGAAGGAATGCTGGCAGGCAGGCAGGTAGAAAGGAAGAAATGAAGGAAAAATCAGGTAAAAAGTCCTGCAACTTATGCCATACCTTCAAAGCATGACTAAAGCAGACATATTGTTGGACCGCAGCAATGGAAGCCTAGAATTTAGACCAGTGGTTCCCAACCTTCCTAATGCCGCGACCCTTTAATACAGTTCCTCATGTTGTGGTGACCCCCAACCATAAAATTATTTTTGTTGCTACTTCATAACTGTAATTTTGCTACTGTTATGAATCGTAATGTAAATATCTGATATGCAGGCTGTATTTTCATTGTTACAAATTGAACATAATTAAAGCATAGTGATTAATCACAAAAACAATATGTAATTATGTATGTGTTTTCCAATGGTCTTAGGCGACCCCTGTGAAAGGGTCGTTCGACCCCCAAAGGGGTCGTGTCCCACAGGTTGAGAACCGCTGCTCTATTCAAAGGGAGTGAGAAGTTCAATTCTACTCCAGTGAGACCTAAGCTGCAGCTTTGAGTTCAACCCTCAGCTGCCACCTAAAAAGCACATCAAAAAAGTGAAGTCCAGGATGGAGATCTTAGGGCTGCCACTAAGGCTCAGGAACAGTCGAAGAGACCAGAGCTTGTGGCTAGGAGAGGAGAGGAGAGGACACGAAAGGATCCTGTCCCACATTGGAAGGGAAAGACTGTCATGTAGAAGGTACAGACATGTTTTCCAAACCTAACTGTGCACCTCCTGTCAGAACTGTGCAGAAATACTGATGCCTCAACACAGACCACCGGAATCAGAACTGCCATGGAGGTGTCTGCACTTCTTTTTTTTTGCACAAAGCCCCCTAGGTCCCTCTGATGTCATGCTGGTGTTGAGGACATGTAGATTTATTGTGCTTGTCTAATTGAAAGTCTTAGGACCAATGCATAGGAATTAAAGGAGATATGTCTGAACTTAAAAAAAATAAATACTCTTATTATAGTCTTATTAACAATAAATATTCTGCAATAGAATGTCTGGGTGAGTAACAAAGTTGTTTTTTAAAATCCTTAGAAATATTCAAAGAGAGTTTAGGAAACAACAACATCCTCTGAGGACCCAGCGGAAATAATTCCTGTCTGTGGAAGGTCACTTTAGAAATCTGAGGTCCTTCTCGAGGTTAAGGGTACTTGAGGCAGAGCTGCCTCACTCATCTACCTGCAGGTCAGATTTCCCGCCACCTTGAGCTCTCAGAATGCAGGCACTCAGATATTGGCTGCAAAATTTGTTGGGAACAGATAATCAAGCTTATCAAGCAGATAAGCTTGATTATCTGTTCATTTTCCAGCCTACAGCAGATTAGAAGTAAATAAGGAGGAAGGATGACAAGACTATTGGAAGCCATAAGTGATGACAGTCACAGAGTGAGCATAGAGAGGGAAAGCAGAGAAAGGTAAAAAGCAAATAGGAATTTAACCACACAGTACATTCACAAGTGTTCAAAATGCCCCAAATCACCTAAAAATGTTTGACTGACTGATGCTGGGTTTCCCATTTTAAGATAATTTTCACAGAATAGTGGAATTTTGGGAAAAGAACCAGTAGAACAATTTACTTCACCTTTCTTTCCTTTTTTTCCCTTTGCCCCTTTCCCCCCCACTTTTTAAGGGATTATAATAATCATGGAGAAAAGTATCATAGCAAATGTATACAGCTCACTTACATTTTAAAAACTAAACACAACCAGTGTAACCAGCATCTAGATTAGAAAAAAAATTAACCACCCCAAATCCCAAACAAAATAAAGATTATTTCCAGAAACCAAAAGCCCCCCTCGTTCCTGCTTCTAATCACTACAATCGCCATCCTCCCAAAGACATGGTTGTCCTAACAGCAGTTTTTGTACCTTATTTTACAGACTCATAGAGTATGTGCTCATAATATTTTGTGTCGGAGTTCTTTTCTTAAACTTTGTTTTTTAAACAATGACTCCCAGGATATGACAATGACTTGTCACACAAATCATGGCAAAGCTATTTTTATTTTCTCTTTTAGAAAGTTTTTCTGTACAAGAAAGTCCTTAAAACATGTTTTTATCTTAAATGTCATCTCAACCATGTTAAAACGAAAGACACAAAGATACAAAAACAACAAAATTGTACATTAAAATAAGTAATTTATTATTATATATGAAACAGGTAACCTGAATGTCAAATTCTGTAGATTTGCTCTCACATAAAGTCCAGATGTAGATAAATTAATGTTCGAAAGTGATAATTTCATTTTTATTTTCTCCAGGCCTCCACAAAATTGATTTCACCTAATTTGTCAATTTTCAAAAAGCTAAATTATTTTTAGGGGTGTATGACATGCCAACAGTCTACATTCTCACCTTTATGTAGACTGTTGGCATGTCCGATGAGGCTATAAAAATGCAACGGAAACAAACAAACAAAAAGTAGTAAATGGCCCTGGCTGGTGTGGCTCAGTTGGTTAGGCATCATCCTGTGCACCTAAAGATTGCTGGTTGGATTCCAGTCAGGGCACATGTGGGGCTGTGGGCTCCATTCCCAGTGGGGAGCATGCAGGAGGCAGCTCATCAATGTTTCACTGTCACATCAATGTTTTTCTCTCTCCCTCTCCCTTCTTCTCTCTCTAAAAATCAATAAAAATCTTTTTAAAAATGAATAAATTGAGTGCAGAATGCTAAGGCCATGGTCTATGCCTTAATGACTTAGTATGCCTTTACTAAAAGTGAGGTGACTTCAACCACACTTTTGCTGTCATTTTCCAGTGGAATGGTACCTTTTGGTGTTGGTCTGAAGGTCTCAGTTTTACTTTAGTTCTCCTATAGTTCAAAACCCAAATGTTAACAATGCATTATTGTGGAAACAACCTGAAATCAGGTAATAGCAGTTATCCCTCGAAGGTATAAATCAGAATATATTTATTTACGATAAGAAAAGAATCTCTAAATGACATGTGTATTTAGACATTCTTAAAATTCTTACAGAGAAATGTTTGAATTAAGAATGTTCTGTTTTGCCTGGTGTTTTGTCCTGTTTGGGAATTATAGGTGAATGTGATGTCCTGCAATACTCTTTTTTAGGTCTGTGATTATCTTTTTAAGGCTATTTCTTTGTATCTAGTCCAAATCAGTGCTGCACTTAGCACAAACTACACGTTTTGTTACTTACCGATTTAAATGAATTTGATAAGCATTATATTGCAGAGTAAAAGAAAATTAAAACTTGTGTTCTCTCTAAATCTAATAACACAAGTTTAGAATAACAACTCTGGATAAGGCCTATGAAAAAATCTATAGGCCTATTTCCCAAGAAAAGTTAGAACATGTATAAAGTGTAGGAGAGTAACTTTGGCACATAATTGACAGTTGAATAATATCTAGGAGAAAAGCCAATCTTGTTATATAAATAAGCAAGTGACAGAGACACGTAGAAACAATGCCATCTCCATGCGCAGCTCAGAGGTCTCATGTGAAGACAATTAAAAAGAAAATGATTTGCTCGTTGGAGCTAACCTTTACCGAAACTGTGTCTGTGCAATGTCTAAATTCACACTTTATAATTATGTCAGAGGTCTAGCTAAACATGAAGTTTGTAGATGTATATTTTTATAAATCACTTTGAATCATTTTTTTTCTGTATAAAACACTCATTTGAAAGGCATTTAAGGTGACACTTTTCAAATCTATTTTAAGAAATAATTAACCTTTGGACAAATAATTAAAATTAATGTCAGTTGGCTGTTTATAACCCCAGGATGCCTAGATTTTCTACTGAGACATGACAGGGAAACCTAAAATTATCTCAAAGGTTTTACAAAAATTGTAAATCTATACTGATTTCAATTTGAAAAAAGAACCCATCTTTTGAATGTGGGAACCTTTTATGGACGGAATAGCACTGCCTGAGTTACCTGCACAGTAGATTTAAATTGCGGGACAAGTTTTTTCTTTTTCTTTTTTTAAATATATCTTTATTGATTTCAGAGAGGAAAGGAGAAGGAGAGAGACAGAAACATCAATGATGAGAGAGAATCATTGATCTGATCTCCGACTGGGGATGGAGCTTGTGCCCTGACCTGAATTGAACCACAACCTCTTGATTCATAGGTCTACGCTCAACCACTGAGCCACACCAGCCAGGCTTTTTTTTTTTTTTTTTTAATGTATGCACATTTCCTGGTTTGGAAAGTGGCACGGACTGGAGGCAGCAGACCTGTGTTGGCACAAAGCTAGAGTAGCATCAAGGAGCAGGCCTCAGGAAGACCCTAGCGCCAGTCTTGAGGACGAGGTTACTTGCAGTCCATTGCACACTTGCTTCCTACACAAGGGCTTGTGCGCTTGTGAACAAGAACGTCTCTGCAGGTATGTGCACAGTGCACACCATGTCATCCAGTTCCCCACCTGTAAAATGGTGACAGAACTGCCACCAGCATTCCTCATATTCAAAACCCGAGGCTTTTGAAAACCAGCTGGGGATTCGAAGGGGAGCCGCTGGGCTTGGGAAAATGGAGGAAAAGGACACCGAACAATGATTCCTCTTTGCCATCTTCCCAAAGGTGGTCACACCCTTTCCTAAACCTGAGTGGATCCCCTTTCCTTCTATCAGTATTTGATATGTTGAATCTCGAAGGGAGAAACAAAGAAAGGAGCAGGAGGAAATAACCGAAAGGTGGATGGCGAAGCAGAAGAGTGAATCTAAATCTTCTCAAAGGGAAGGGAAGTGGGACACAATTTCCCGGGTTTCCTGTTCCTCTGTTGCTGAATGGCTGGTGAGAGCGCTCAGGGAAGTGCCAAGTAAGAGGATCATCCCCTAACTCCTCAGCAAACAGATGGGAAATCGGGGCGGGCTAAAGGAAGAAAAGACATGTTAACAGAATCGAATTCCTGATGGGAAAGGGCGAAGAGAGGCAATCGGCTTTCCTTCTCAACTCCTCATGCCTTTTCCTGAGGGAGGAGGAGGCGGCGGCTCGCCTGGCCGCTGCGCGCCAGGGCAGACAATAAACCATCCGCACAGCGACAGCCAGCCCGTCATCACTGCCCAGCTCCTGACCAACAGGAGCCCCCCGCGTGGCAGAATTAACATTCACAGTCCCATCCGTGAAAGGATTTTCTGTACCAGATGTTTTGTTAGAGGTCTTTAAAAAAAATAGCTTAACGTGTTAATACTGAAAATAGATGCATGTAATTTGAGAGTAAGTATAAAATACCGTGTGTATTAAATTAATAATGTTTCATTACTCACCCATCACAGAGTCATTATTTTAAATAACCATATTTCATTTCGGTGGACAGAGTGTAAATGAGTATGTATTTTTATGCAAAGTGGACCTGCATCATTATTTATTCATGAGTTTTAAAAGGATCATTATTTTTGACAGACAGCTCCTGTCAAAAGATTTATGCATAAGAGCTCATGTTTCCCCACAATAATCATCAATCAATAAACTTTAGAACCTGGTACTTAAAATTCAGTGTTACAGAGATGCACATTTTGCTCTAATTAAACACATGTTTGCATTGGGAAAATAAACTACAGCCTCAGTTCAATTACATATAATCTGAAATATCAATATTGCCTGTGTAGGGCGAGTCATGGTTTTGGTCTGGGAATGTGCCTTGTTACATTTTAAGTGGTGCTTTGTTTCCACACACCAGACTCTTATTCTGTATCCCTGTGGGGCAGGAGAGGAAGCTTACAAGATTTAGCTTTTAACGCTGCGATTGGTTATCAGCGGCGGTAAGCAGGGATGCCACCCCTCCCTGCTTTAGACCTTGATTTTAAAGGACCGGGGAGGGCATAAACCAGGCATTTCAGTGGCACAGAACGTAGCACATGCCTTTTCCTTTGGGGCTTGGAAGTCATTTCAGAAGACGGGTTGAGATGATGTACAGATAACATATAATTACAAAACAGGACTGTAACTGAGACGGATGGCAAGGCTGATGGAAGGCAGTTTCTGAATCCTCAAGAAGGACCAAAGGCAGCGAGTCACCAGTGTGATGCAGACTCACTGCCCAGAGGAGAATTCGTCGTGGTGATACAGCCTTAACCCTAGAGAAATAATTGAAAGGCTTGCAAGTCTCCTGGGACCAGCTGCCCTTACAGAATTTCCATAGACATTCCATTAATGTGCTTTTACCAAATCACTCTGCCTCCTGATGAACTGAATCCACTCAAGACTGACATCATCTGAAATCCTCCTTTGAGTCATCTGAATCAGAATGACTGAATTGCACACAGTTTGCTATTTGGCAAAGCCCATTTTCACACCTAGATTTCCAGGATTTGGATGATCCATTCTTGTGGTATATCACTTCCCTTTCATACGCTGAACACCTAGTGTCCAATCTATCAGGTTTGGAATTTGGAGGGGGCACATCCATGTCTCCCACTTTCCCCACGCAGACACCAGCGTCCTGGCGCAGCTGAGCACAGGGAACTCTGACGGAGAACACTTTGAACCTTTGTCTGGGAGATATGCAAATCCTCGTTTCAGGGCCAGTTTTTCATCCTGCCACTAAACAGCTCAGCTAATGAACAAAACGTCAGGCCTTTCCTTGATGGGAGAGGGTGGAGAGAGGGAAAGGCAAGAGGGAGGAGGGAGAAGAGGCAGGCAAGCAGAGATAGCAGACCACTTTGGAGCAGCTGGAGGGAAGAAATGAGTCTTGAGTGGCTAGGGCGGATCAACCAAGAAGGAGTGGGATAGCAAGTCCATCGAACAGTTCAGGAATGATGATGCCCTTATAATTTTCATTCAATTGAAAGTGTAACTTTAGGAACTATCCGCAGAATTTCCCTCCAGGAAATAAGTTCCCTTATATTTTTCATTTGCTTAGAAGTGTCACTTTAAGAGTTACCCACAGAATTTTCCTCTAGGAAATATTATCAGTTTAAGAATACATTAAAGGGTGAATCCAGTTACTTACCTAAGGCTCTCTGGGTAGAGCTGGAATGAGTTGATGGAAAGAGAAAGTGGAAGTATTTTCCCAATGGAAAATGAACAGTTTGGGAGCAATCTCAGAAGTACAGATATGAGGTCAATTTGGGGAGGTGAAGGAGGAACCCCAATGCTAGAGAATCAGAGACTTTAGGAGAAAAATCTGCCAGTGAGAAAAACTCTGAGTTAGGAATGTCTGACAGACAATGAGCTGAGTGGTGGTTATTTTTCTAACGAACAGACTTGCCCAAGTGTTTTGGGAGAAATGAGGAAAGGGGTCTCTGCTATGTTTGTATTACATAGGAAAGGATAGCTGCAGAAGGGAAGTTTGAAAGTATGCAGGAAACAAAAATGAGAGGAAAGAGAGAGAGAGAGAGAGAGAGAGAGAGAGAGAGAGAGAGAGAGAGAGAGAGAGAACAACATAAGCTCCAGAAATTCTGAGAAAGCTTTCTATGAAACACAGGATTAGAGCTGTAGGTAGGGAGGAAAGCCAATTTTATTTACAGGTGTGTGGTTTTTTTTTTTTTAATTGAAAAAGACACAGTTGTCCAACTATATTGTAGATAAAGCATATACTTTGAATATTATTGTGACACAAAATAAGAGATTTTTATTTTTGCATTTTGCTTGTTTGGCATTTCTTACTAAAAATATCTTGTTGGGAATGTTATTGTAGTTTACGCTTTGCAATAAAGTTTAAAGTCATTATCAACTTGCTGGGTAAATTTCCAAGAGACAGATGACCATTTTAAGAACCATGAAAGCTATCAGATATCAATAGATGTAAAAGGAAAGGAGGCACCAGGGCTCTGAGCTGCCCAGGACAACTAGTAATTTTCCAGGTCAAAAGCAAATTCCACTCCCCCTGCATTAGGGGAAAACAATTGAATTTATGAAGCTGTTTAATGTGCAGTTGGGAAGGGACCTAGAGAGTCAGAATTCCTGAAAGTCTCAAGGATATTGATTTGTGTTTATCAATAGAAAATAAGCTTTCATGCCCTGTTTGGGGGGTCTGGTAGTTGTTAGGGATATATATAAAATAAATAAGTGTAAGCATATCTGCTTTAAATCATTTAATTATTTTGTGTTGCTGTAAAAGATATATGTGCATATGCCTTTGACAGTCGCCTGAGGTAGGGCTATAGTCAATAGCCTTTTCTTTGAGTTTGAATTGGTTTCATGATTTTTTGTTGGTGGTGGTGTTGTTGTTTCACAGAAATCTTAATCATGATCCACTCTTTCCTGTGTTAGCGACTTTAAAATGGAGTGAGAAAATAAAGACACTTTCTCAACAATCTGAGTGTTGCAACCATCTATATATTTATATTTTCTTCCCTGACTTCTACTGGCTGGTTTTTCTTTTCTTCATAACTTATTTAAAAATAATTCTTTGCAATTTTTTAAACACGAATAGAGCAAATATACTCAACATAAGGCGAGTATACATTTTTAAATAAATTTTCTCCAAGTGGACTTATCTTTGTAACTGCTAACCTAAATCAAGAAATAGAGAAATGCCCCAAAGTCCCTCCTGTCTCCCCTCCTAGCCACTTTCCTACCAACCTCCCCCCAAATAACTACTATTCTGACTACAATCACCATAGATAATGTTTATCTTTTATGTGAGGGGAATGATATAACGTATGTTCTTTCATGTCTTGCTTCTTTTGCTCAACTTTAATTTTGTCAGCTTCATCACGGTGGCTAGTTGTAAACATAGTTTGCTCTTTCTTATTGCGCTGGAGCAGTCCATTATATAACTAAAGCACAGCTTTGTTCCACTAATAATAGCCATTTGGATCACTTCCCATTTTGTGCTATTATCACAGTGCCACTCTATACATTTCAGTACATATTTTTTTGGTGAGCACACTGAGCCTTTGTCTTGGGTAGATACCTAGAAGTTGAATTGCTGGATCACAGGACATATAATTTTCATCATTACAGATGCTGTCAGTTTCCCACAGTGGTTGTGTTCATTTCTACCCTCCTGGTGTATGAGAGTTCTAGCTGCCTTCATTAGCACAGTCATTGGCATGGCACTGAAGTTGAAAATCACATTTCCCTGATAATCAAGGAGTTGGGTACCTTTTCGTATTAGTACCCTCACGTGTTAATGCCTGATCAGATTACCAATTTTTGTTACTTTTCTTATTGATTCATAGATTACATATAAATTCAGTATCTGATTGGCTTACTTGGATTGAGAATCTAAAACAATTAATAAAGTTTTTAATAGAACAAAAGCCACCTGTCTGTTGTTTGCTCTCATATTTTGGTATTTTTCTTTGTATTTATTAATTTTCATAATTATAATAATCAGAACAACTCTAATAAACCCACGGGACTGTAAGTGTTCAGTTTATCTATTGGGAGCAAGGAGGTATAGGCAGGTACAATAGTCTCTGTACAAGGAAGTGTGTGCCAGGAACATCAGCTGATATGCTTTATAGACAGTATTTTAAAGAGAGCAAGGGCTAGTTTACCTGGCCAGTTCTTTGAGTGGAGATTAGTCATCCAAAAACACCATAAAGGGTCACTCAGTATGGGGATGATGTACAGGAGAAATGGATTGTATCTGGTTTCTGCTGTTTATAATTCTATGAAGGCAGACACTGTGTTTCCCTTACCCTCCGTTATCAGAAACTCAAAACATAGTGTTTAAGAGAGCGGTAGGTTATATCTTAAGATCATTATCATTCATCTATGTGGGAACTCAGTTCAATTACCTTCCAAAGGTTTAGTTTCCTCTTCAGTAAAGTGAAGATAATAATACAGTGGACCCTCTTATCAACTGCTTTGCTTACTGTGGCTTGTTACTTGAGGTAAACTGCACTCCAAAAATATTTAAATGGAAAATTCCAGAAATAAATAATTTATAACTTTTAATTTGTGAGCTATTCTGAATAGTATGATGAAACCTTGCATCATCCCACTCCATGCAGCCTGGGACATGAATCATCCCTCTGCTCAGAGTGTTGTACATGGTGTGGATACGCTGTTATCCCTAAGACGGTTTATTCTGTCTCTTAAACACACATTTCACAAAATACTGGAAGTATCACTGATATCCCCTCAGATTTCCTGCTGTCCTAACATGATATCTTTAAAATGCAGAATACTTTGCTCTAAAACCAAAGGCTATTTGCCTTAGGAACAAAGGAAAAGATTTACAGCAGGAAGAAGGCATCTAGGAAATATCATCTGGACCTAACCCACTCCTACTTCCTACTTCCTTCACCTTGTAATTTTTTTCTATTTTTACCTGCCTGTTTTGTTTGTTTGCTTTGGCTAAGCTTTTTATTGAGGCACAAGAGGCCAGATGCATGAAAATTCTTGCAAGAGTAGGCCTTCCTTCCCCCAGCTGCTGGCACTGGCTTCCCTCCGGCACCCAGGGCAGGGCTTCTCTCCTCTGGCCGCCAGCAGGCACCCAGGACCCAGCCCCATCTTTGTCAGGAAGGAAGTTCGGAATGACATCCAGAAGAAGTCTGGTTTAATTAGTATATTACCTTTTTATTATTATAGATAATTTACATTTAATAGAATGCATAGGTCAATAAATATTGACAGATGTATACATCCACATAACCACTGGCCCAATCAGGAAAGAGAACATTTCAATCATCCAGGAAAGTTCCTCCACGTCTCTTCCAAGTCAACATTCCCACAGACAGTTACTGTTCCGATTCTCATCACATCTTAGTTTTCTTGTTGTAGAACTTGACCAGCCACAGTTTTAAGTGTGCCTCACCATCTGTTTTTCTGTTGCCCCTCACTTAGACTTAGTGAAGTCATGCAGGCCTCCATTTACTTATCTGAGCTGAGCTCCTTCATACGTTACCCTGGTTGGTTTGGGCTCTGCTACCCTCACGTTATCATGGAAATTTCCAATAGCATCTGCCCTACTATGGGGTGGAAAATGCAACCATCTCAGAAAGCCATCATCATACTTCATCTAAGGTCCCTTCCCGACCACAAGGGTCAGAGTCCTTACATTCTACCCAGAAACATTTGGTTTTGTGTCTTTTTGCAAGAGAGAAAACTGCCTTGTTTCTTATACATCTTACTTTATGGAGTCTTAACATCACAAAGAGAGAGTAAAATATTTGTCCTTTGGTTTGTGCTACCAATCCCTTTGTAAAAAATTGAAAATCATTACATCAATTGCCAGCACCTTTGTACATCAAGCTATACCTACAGACTAAGAAGGCAAAGGTGCAAAATGTAATATTCAAGGTCAAAGTTGGCTCCATTCTTTGTGAAAGGCTTAGAAGTCAATGCTCCAAAATGTGTGAGGTGCATCTTCCCCAAAGTGTGCAGAAGGTGATGGATTAATTGTACCAGTAAAATATTAGGGCTTAATATACACTTATATTTTACCTCACCTTTTCACAATTCATTTTTGTATGTGTAGGTTTTAAAATGTCCAAACATAATGTTACAAAAGGACACGTTAGATCAATGAGATAAATCAATCCACAATAGGGAGACTGGGGGAGTGTGGGCTCCCTAAAGTCAAAGAGAGTTTGGAATGAACAGCTGGTGACCCCAGATGTGCACGAGCTGCCTTATCTGAAAGCTCATTTGTCTCCGCAGGGTTGAGTAATGAGGTTCCTTGGATGCTATTTACTCCCTAAAGGATTTCTCTCTCCCTGGTGAATTTTGAAGCAAATACATACCTTAAATATTTTGCTATAGTGCGTTGTTGCCTGGCAGCCATAGCCCTTAGCTGAGAACAGAGGGGACCATGGGAACAATTTGGAGAGGCATAAAGTCTTCTTAAGTTTCTCCATGATCTGTACTCTAAATTTTAAGAAGATTATCAGAGTCTTATTATCTACAATTAAGAATTATTGTCAAATTTTTTGTAACAACCTATTTTTCCATGTGCCATCCAGCTTCCCCATCATCTCCTGGAAGCCCCTTCATGGAAGTTTACTAGTTCCAGCATAGTTCCCCGAGGAAGAAAAGGGAGAGACAAGCCCTGATGACAACTGCCTAACGGGAGGAGACATCAGGCAAAAGGAACCAGAAATTCTACAGAAGCAACCACTGACCTTAGACACAAATGCACCTGGGTGACCAAGGACCGGTTTCCTTAAATCACCTAATTGGCATCCAAAAGAAATGTATAGATTTTATTTGTAAAATAAATTCATAAAATATATACTTTGTCCTCAAAGAACAGATTTATCAAAATACCTAGTTATTCTGACATGAAGAGGTATTAAGAAAAGTTGTCTTAACATAGCTGTTTACACAACTAAGTCTCAAACAAGTTTGAATCAATGTGCCAGAACTTTTAATACGATGTGTTCTCTACCGTATTAAATATATGACAAAAAGGCAAATACTAATAAGTACTTCTGATTAAACTAAGTGAAATGTATAAAGGATGTGTAATATTTTATCTAGTACTGGTAATGGTAAAATAATGATGATGATGATGATAATAAAAAAGACATTGGTAATTGATTTCATTGCTGCTGATGGATGTATCTATTAAACTTTATGAACTTACATGGCAAACATAACAGCTTGGAAATGCAGCATATCATTATAACCCTGGACCCAGTTTTTCATTTATATCATGAAACAATGTTAATTCTTAAACTCTTGACACAGAAGAAGGAAGCAAGTCACACCCAGAGTCCTGGGAATTGTGGAAGTCTCCAATAAACCCACCAGGAGGTCACCTCTGGCTCCTGGAGCAGCTGAACTTCATGCGATCTGTACTTCCGTGTGTCCTGAAAAACAAAATGCCACCGGGGATAAACTCCCTTGCTTTACCTACATCTTGAAATCAATTAAAAAAGCTCTATTGGCTTCCTTTCTGTTCTTTATGAAAAACTTTTATGCTGCATCTAAAATAATAAAGTAACTCCCCCCTTAAGGGGGAAAATTTGTTTGCAATTCAGAATTACTTTTGTCTTATTCAAACCAATACAAACATTTATTAAATGACACAATTGTCTTTCAGGGCATGCCTAAAGGAGAACATGCAATATCATGTTGGGGAAAGATAGTTATTAGAAATATGTGTCTGATTATACAACTCCCAGCCACATTTATGGATTATTACACACCCTGCATCTCTTACAGCAGTAGCAGATAGGTATGAATGACTTCCCTGGTGGCACATGCAACTTCAGTGGGCAATGAGTTTGCCAGGTTATTTTCACTAATGGTCTTCAGGAAGAAGGTTCTTGAACATGGCATGTTGAAAGCAAATTTGATCGAAACATGCTATGGCTCTCAGAATGTCAAGCCCTTTGCAAATTCAAGGCACTCAAGACAGCCCTGCATGATCAAAAATGGCACCAGCATCAAGTAATGCCAACACCGCAATTAGGAAATCACAGATGAGTAGGGACACGGGGGCTCTAATTTCCCATTGCCTGGGATTTCTGTTCTTGGTGACACCTGTCATGTTTCATTGACATGAATACTTTTGGAGGTTGTCACCATCTTCTTGGAAATTGCATTTCTGACCTGAGCTCCCCAGGCACATTATCAATTTATCTTCGTTTGCAATGGGTCCCCAGACAGAATCTAAGGGCTCCCAGAGATGGAGCTTTTACATTTGAAGAAGGGTGCAGAGCAGTGACTCGCTGCAGCCATGCAGATGAACACAGACTAATAGGGAAAATACCATTAGTTGGTTCATAGGGAAATCAATGTCCTAGGAGCCAAGAAAGAAAATATGGCTGTGATGCTTGGAAATTCCTTTCCATCACTGTTCAGGAAATTAGGGTCAAGGGAAGCAGTCCCATGCTTTGGAATTTTAATCTAAGAGATTTTGAAA
Organism: Myotis nattereri; assembly: GCF_964212035.1. NCBI lineage: Eukaryota > Metazoa > Chordata > Mammalia > Chiroptera > Vespertilionidae > Myotis > Myotis nattereri. The sequence goes on along the minus strand of NC_138082.1, from coordinate 63,223,305 downwards.
TGTTTTATATAATTTTGTGTCTATGTTAAGAATGTTATATGGAAAAAGTGAACGAGTATGATCAAAGCAGAATATCTCCTATTATTTTTCAATTTTTAAAAATGTAGCTCTTGTTCGTGATTGCAAACATGGCAATTTTTAGGGGGCATCGTGGTGAGAGTTTGAGTTGGACAAAGCCAGAATAAAAGCACATATTTATAGACACATTTCACATTAAATAACATGTTGTAGGGAAACCATTAAGTGGGAAAAGCATCTTTACAGCTATTAGCAGTTAATATAAAACAGAGACTAATTGCTTCCATCCCCTCTTTCTCATAAAGAGGTAGAATTACTAAAGATTGAGATAACATTTTCTTGATAGTATTTTTCTCTGTAAAATAGTTTGGACATCCTAGAAGTCAACCAAATGCAGATACAAGTTTGCTCCTGGCTAACAATTTCAGGTAGATAAATTTGAGTGGTAGGTTGATGAAATGTTTTGGGGTTTTTTTTCATTGCTATTGCAAGTCATTTGAGAAGGCATTCTTGAGCTATTTGGGTTCAGCCTAGAGTGCTCATTAAATATTACACTACAAGGATGCATATTAAGAGCATAACTTTAACACTTTTTTCTCTCTTACCTAATAGAATCATGTTTAACACAATGAAATCTTGATGGATGATCCTAAGTAGTTAATCAAATATCATCTTTCCGTTAATCTAATTTTATTGTCATAGATGTGGTCTCAGCAGTTTATCTTTAGCAGTAATCAGATTTCATTTTTAATCCAAATAAGTTCAATTGGGTTTTAACTTCAACACATTTTCCTTGTTCTGCCAACACTGATCTAGAGAAGATTAGGATTCTGCAAGGACCCCTTTCAGGCCTCTCTTGCATCGGCATTTGTCTAATTGCTTCTCTTTATGTGTGATATATTTGTCCCATAACCAAGATGAATGCCTAGCATAGGTAGGAGGTAATGACAAGTTTGAAAGCTAATGGCAGGGTAGAGAGGCAGAAAGCATTTAGGACCCTCAGGTGAACCAGACAAGTTCTTCATTGTAAAACAGGGGATATATTAATAATTACCTCACAGGGCTGAGGTGATGATTAAATGAGATGGATGCTTGACCCAGAGTAGACATTGAGAAATGGTGTTACTCTCATTATTCAGTTCTAAAGGCTGCGAGGTGATACGAAGCTGGTGTTGGCAGATAATGTTTAATAATTCTTCAGAGAAGAAGCTGTAATGTTTAGAGAGGAAGTTCTGAAGTGTCTTCCCCTTACCATTTGGGAAACGAATGGTGTGGGTGAGCAGGCTACTTAATTTTGTGTGTGGACCGAGGAAAAGGCAGGGCAGCAAATGCAGGCTGTGGCCAGGAATGTTAATGTTAATGGAGGGGAAGGAGATCTACCCGCAGAACTGGGGGAGCCGGTGAGGGAGCGATGACCACCCTCTTGCAGGCTCACCCTCTAGAGGTGGACCAGTGCTCGTGATGCCCACTGCCCACAGCGAGTGACTTTCATTACAACAGAACAAAAGGAGGAGGATGCCAATCAAAAATCGTCCTGCCACGTGTCATCCTTTTCAAGTGCGCTAGGGTAGGCATCCTCTGCTTCACAGTTCTTGTTTGTTTTAGTGTTACTAGTACACTGTCTAACACAGTAACTACTAGCCACATTGAATTTAAATTAAATTACAATTGCATTTCCACAGCCCCACTCTCCACACTTAAAGTGCTCAGTAGCCACATCTGCCTGATGACTAACCTTGGAAGGTGCAGGTTTAGAACATTTCCACCATCACGGCAGGAGCTCATGGACAAGCTCTGTGAACGGGCAGAAGGGACAATGGGTGCAGGCTGCAGAAACCCCAAGGCGAGCATTACAGTGCGGTAACCCCAGCTCCAGCATTAACTTGCTCTGTGCTTTCGGCTGGTTATTGAACCCCTCTAAACTTGATTTTGTTCAACTTTTAAATGAAGGTTAAAAGTGCCCATCTTGCAGGCTATTGTGAATATTAAAGGTATGAAAAGAGCTTAACTTTGTGCCTGACCCAGAGCAAGTGCCCAATAAATGACATTTGTTATTATTATCATCAATAACAAATGGTGAAATAAATAAATGAATGAAGGATTCCAAATCATGAAAAGCGAAATGCGGCATCTCCGGTACCGCGGCATTTTGGTTTTACTACCCTGGCTTTATTTACCTCCCCAAATGCTCCCGGTTATAACGGACCTCTACTTCTTCATGTCTGTATTATATAGATACCTCTGCAATTAGATTTGGAAAGCAAGGGGGAAATATAGGCACTAGGTGATTTTTCATGAGGAAAAAAAAGGGCTAAATGTAAAGGTTAAATATCTGTTTTAAATGCATGATAAACCCTAAATATGAATGCTCCTTTCCTATCAAAAATGTATTCTTTTGTGCAGTTATTAATTTAAAATTCGTTTCCCCCCACCCCTACTTAATATACAAACTGCACTGTGACAAAAGTTGGCCCCAGGCAAAAATAAATGGCCAGAATCGCTCATTATAATTACAATGAAATAATGCTTTCTAGAAAACAATGTTTTCTTTTGTTTTCCTTATTCTGATAGGAAACTGTGAAAATTGAAGCTCTTTCCAATTCGTCCTTTCGTTCCACTTCAAACGCATTCCTGACAGCCATTTAAAAAGTCTTTCCCCTGACTGAAATTAATATTTTTCCGGACTCATTTTGAAAATAGCAGCTTAGTTTGCCTGATGCTCTAGCAACCAACCTAATAATAACTATGATTGTATAACAAAGCCAGTGGGAGCGTGCGGGGACAGAAAGGGCTGCTGATCAATAATTCACACTGCGGGGCTGTTTCTGTTGGATCATCAAACAGTCACACTGCATTTGTCTCCATGCAGGTTCTTTTCCTGGAGGATGGCAAATTCCTTTGCAAGTGCCTCTCTTTCTCAGCAAACCTGGAGATCTTTTGCCCTTTCCAGCTCTGGTTCCTGGACCCTGATCCCAATAGCCAGCGGTAGGTGCAATTCCTAGTCCATCTGCTCTGAACCGAGGCTACGGCCACGTTATGAGAATGTTACTGACTGGCATGTAGTCAACATGATGCTTGAGAAACCACATTTGTCCCATTGGTGATAGTGACCGTTTATGAACGAGTGGATTTTGATACTGTTTAATTAGAAGGTACTTTATTGCAGCATCTGTCATCCAGGAGCAAACAATTTTTCTATGTTCAGCTCCTTTTCCTTATTGTACAAAAGCTGGCTAGTGTAAGGGTATGCCAACAATCAAGAGCTTAATAAGCACACCGTTTTTAAAAAAAATTTTCTCATTACATAGGTGTGGGAATATGATGCATTGAATCAAAACTGAACATAACTAATAAGTAATAATAATAAAGGTATCACTTGTTGAACTGTTATAATGTCTCAGCTGCTGTTCAAAATGCTGTCTTAGAGTTTATTCAATATTGGGACAAGCTTTCTAATTATTTGAGATGTCCAAAAATAGAATAAATTATTCTGAGAAATAATTCCATCTAAGAAAAATCCTCTTAAATTTTATGAAAACTGTAAGGTGAAGTGATATATATAAGTGTTACTGATACCATTGTAATTAGCTAGTTAATAATTAGGCCAGACATTATAGGCATGTTCCCTGTAAAACACTGGGGAGAAGGGAATGGACAAAGGGAAGATAGACACATGCCCAATAAAGTTGGGGTGACAGGGAAGATACTTGTCTGTCAATTACACCATTGCAAGCGTGAGGAATTGTGATATTTAATTCCCTGAACAAAGAAGTTCTTGCTTCCTTTGGCACTTGGATCATGGCTCCCGCCTGGCTTCCTGGCACACTCCCGTGTGGCCCATGGCCATGTGGACTCCCACATGCAATGGACTAATGGACTGTAACTGGCCTGATGCTGTACTGGATCAGGCTGCGACGTGGAAAGGAAACTCTGGACACTGGCTTTGCTGCTAGCTTTACCGAAACCCCAGCTACACTTCTTTGACTGAACTAAGGGGAATGGGACTTTGAAAACCCAGGAATATAATTCCATGGAAATAAAGCTTTCTACCACATCTCATCCTCCTGTGAAGCCTCCAGAAATTCTTTATTCCAGCGGTACCCCAAGAAACCCACTTCCACCGATAACATATGTGGCTCGCTGAGCTCCTAGAAGATTTTTCGGAAAGCAGGTGAGGGTGTTTAGGTAAAAATTTGGCGATTACAAGTTTCTGGTGTTCAGTCCTCGATTACAGCAAATCACATCCCTTAAAACTTTACTGTTTCTTGGTGTGTGTCTTTTTTTGCTTCTTGAATATATAGTTGATTTTACAGTGTAGCATGTTTCAAGCCTAGCAGTAACCTCTTGAACAGTATAAGCAAAATGAAGTAAATTAAAGTAACCAGACAGCCCTGGGCAGGGGGAAAGCCTTTGGCAGAGGTCGTGGAGATGCCCTAGAAAGGGACGGAAGGAGCGCTTGCCCTGCCTTTTGATCTGGGCTCCCTTCCTGGGCTAGGGCTCCAGGCCTGAGACAGCAAGCTGCACATGAAGACCTGTCAGTGCCCTTGACAACTTGCTGTCCAGAGCGCATGGCGGGAGCCCCCGTGCTCAGCCTGCAGAGTTCAAATCCTTGCTCTGCCGATTCCTAGCTGCCCGACCTCAGGCGTGTCTCCTTATCTTTCCCTGCCTCTGTTTTATCATTCATAAAATCAGGGTGATAGTTACTGTATTTATCTCAGAAGGCAATTCAGAGCATTAACTACCTTACTTTACATAAAGCTCTTAGAACAGTGCCTGCCATTGGTTTCTGTACTGGCCTGATTTTCTCTGTCTTCTGTCTCGGCTTGGCCTCTTCATTTCACCAGGGATGATGATGGAAACCATAGCTTGGACTTCTTTACAAGTACAACAGCCAAAAGTATTTGGGAATTGGAATTTAAATGCAGTTATTGTTTTGTCTTCAGGACTATTTTCTCTAAACTTAAAATGACCCTATTAGCTTATCTGTTTAAAAGATGATTAGAAAATGTTCTAGGTATAATCACCCAGGTGTGATGTGATTGTGATGTGTGTGTTTGTGTGTTTGTGGTAGAGTGAGGGGTTGTGGGGGGAGGGGGGCAGGGGGAGGACTGAGGTAGGAGAAAGAGAAAAATGTATAAAAACAGAAGTAAGGCAGATCACCACGCTGTGAAAATACTCTGTACTGGATAAACCCTGGTAGACAGAGCTGGTATGAATATTCCTACTTGAACCATTGGTGAAATGGGGTTGGCTTGTTTTTAACTTATTTATAACTGAGGTTTTGATGCCAATAGTTCCAACCAGTTTTGGGGGCAGGTGAGTTGTGTCGGTGGCAGGATCAGAAAAGCAGTGAGATATTAAGGGCTAGATTTTAAACAAGTGAAACTGTTTGTAACATAATTCCACCAGACAGGGATTCCATGATATGGACATACTCACTAGGTGAAGATTCACAGACCTTGATTCTTCCATGAAGCCCACCCTGATTAAGATAGACACTCCTCTATTTGTCCAGGATACCCTGGGAACAGATCTTTCTAAAACACAGTGTTTTTGACATCATATTATGATTATCTGTTTATGCTTCTTGCCTTTATTAGTAGAAGAAGTTTCTTAAGAGCATAGTTTATAATGTATCCCCTTACCAGGAATAGTATGTGCTCAGTGTTTATAGAACGCATTGTGTGTCTATCCCCAATCTCAGGCTTTTTGCACATAATGTAGAAGACAGAGATTTAAAGTTAAGGAGATAAGTGGCCATTAGTACCAAGTTGAAGCAACATAATCTTTCTGAGATGTGTTCATTCCAGACGTTGTTTAAGGCAAGCCCTGCAAAGGGCTACTGAAAACAGGGCTCCCTGGTCATTCTGAGGTTCTTCCACGTAGACTTTGGGATGAGGGCCTGAGTGACTGGTTGGCCCTCAATGCATACGTAACACTGTTAAACAAGTAGGCTGGCCTGCATAAGGTAGGCATTTGCTCGTGTTCGGTTTCTCCACGCTGCTGTGAGAGGTCCTTGGATACTTCAACATCACCAGCTTTGTCCTTTGTATGTCCTCTTAGAGGACAAGTGAACCCTTTGATCATTTCTCTCCTCCACCCTCAACAGGGACACATGCTAAAAGGTTTCCTCCATAAAGGCTCTCCCATTCCCTGACCCCTTTCTTCCGTGGCTCACATCAAGTCTACTTGATTATATGGAGGCTCTGTCTGGCTCTCAGAGGTAGAGAAAGGCATCCTGTGGCTGGTGGACAGGCGGAGGAGAATGCGATGGCAGCATTCACATAGGATACTGTCTCTCTGCTTCCACAGGAAACATCTTGACAATGGACCTTTATTTATTAGCATAAAGGAGACTTTAAAAGACTGCTTGTAGTAGATGCAGATTCTCAGGGTGAACTCCTGTTTCAGGACAGCTTGGCTGGAGCTGCTGAGTAGCTTCTGGGAGCAGATTGAGGACAGGATGATGACTTCCCATCTCAGCTGCAATGCAGCGCCAGGGAGAGTCTGGGGCAGGTTTGTTTTTATGGGGCCTGAAAGTAATCCAAGATAGAAGTGCCTAGTGTTCTATTTTCCATCAAAAAGCATCAACGCTCTACACGTAGCCAGAATGAATCAGAGGAAAAGAAACCAGAATGGGAATGTTTGTTCTCAGGGACTGAACAGTAATTGAAAAGGAACAGGGTAGCCTTGTTGGAAGATACACTGTAATGGTGGAGAGGCATCAAGGCAACAAGCAGGAAGTTGACAAGAGAGGTGGGCAAGATAGTATTTGGAATGCTTTTGTAAATGTGTTCCATATTGAATGTGAAGCAAGCTAATTAGTCCAAGACAACTCACAACCAATCCTGTAGATAAGAGTATATATGGTAAGTAAATTAAATGATATGAGGTAAAACGAAACTAGAGTCAAGGCAGCAGAGCATAGTGGATGAAACAAGCAAATTCTTGATCCAGCCTGCTTGGGTCCGAATTCTGGATCTGGTACTTATTATATGTTGGCAATAATGATTTTCTGTGCTTTGGTTTCTTCATCTGTGAAATAGTAATAGTACTTTTCACAGAGACTCTGTGAGTTAATATATCCTTTAAATATATTGACATATCGGTAGGTGTTATATGACTATTTGGTAAATAAATAATGAAGTCATCTAATACTTCCTCAATATTTTATTATACATTCTCTGGAAGAAAAATATTTTCTACATTGAAGGACATGTTTTTAGTTTAATGAGCATTTGTATTATTCTTTGGTACTGCAGACATGTAGAAAGGCATATAAAATCTGGACTCTAATCTCAAAGAAATTATAGCCTATAGGGCATACAGCTCTAGGGTGGATTAAAGTAGGTTTACAGTTGTGAGTACATGAAACAGAGTTTATCCTTGTATTGATATTTATTATTGTGTTATTTTCCATATAAACTTACTTTTGCCCCACCCTGTAAAAAAGTTGAATATTATTAACACAAATATAAGTCAAAATATGTGAAAACATGGGCTTGTGAGATTCATTTCTGCATGTGCACACAGACAGTAATTGCGACAGGAAGTCAGAAGAGGAGACGCCTCTGCTTCTGGGTGGTCACATAGGCTTGTTTAGGGAGCATCCCTTAAGAATGACCGGTCCACCGGCAGCAGCCAGGTTTCTATCAGAGAGTAATTTGCATAATGAGGACAACAGAAGGCAGGCTTTGGGCTGTAAATATACCCTTACTCTATTTAAGCTTCTTTTTTACTAAAAAGCAAAGATTACCTTGGTCATTCACTCATACGTATCCATGAAGACATACACACATCCCTTATTTAGTAGTAGCACATTTTATGCCAATATTTTTCACCCATTTGTGAGCACAGAAAAAGATTTACTGTTAATCTTCACAGATTTTCTTGTATTCCATCCAAATAAGTACATCTGGGTCACATGATATCTGGCTTGGCTTTCCACACCACCACCCCCCCAAAAAAATCTTTTTTTCTGGCATACAATATGTTTGGAATTTAAACATGCAAAAAAAAAAAATCAGTTATGGCTACTTGCGAATAGAAAACCAAATAATCAGTCATTCACAAGACAATTAGAAATGACATTTGTCCACCAATATCTGAGTTCTTCATATAATTAGTAAAACAAATGTTCCTGGTAGAGTCAGGAGAAAGCAGAGGCCCTGAAGAAAGAGCCTGTAGTTTCTGTTGTGCGACTGCCTCCTCTCCCCCCTACGCCCCACCCCCACCTCCCCTCTCTTTATCGCCCTCCTCTTCTCTTCTTTCATGTTTGCAATTCGACATTTTTATTTTGTATTCTGAAAAGTTATCATAGAGATCAAGAATGCAGTCTGAGTTTCCTATGTATAGTCTTCATGCTAACTCCTTAACCATGGCCGTTATATATTTATATATTGCCTCTTTATAAGTTTGACTTAAGACATATAAGGTATTGCTTAAGGCTTGTCTGGCTAGTGTGGTATAAACACCAGTGTGTATCAGCACCAATAAAATGCTTTGGCACAAATGTCCCCATGACATTTGACAATAGTCTCCAGGGTTATACACCTAACCTGAAGACTAATCTTGCTGGAATGACTTAATAGGCTTAAAATGTCATGCTTTGTGCATTACAGCCTTAGCTGGATTAAAAACGCTGTGTTTATTTTAAACTCCACATGTCCTATTAAATTACAGTCAGCTTAGTTACTTTGTCCTCTCCTTTTAGGATATTACCTTATTTTTAAAAGAGATTTTTGAAGTCAAATTTCTCATGTCAGGATGAATTAAATACAGGGACACAAAAGCTAAACATATAATGGAATGAGGGAGCATACTGTCAACAGTGCCAAAATGAAATGGAGAAATGGTACTGACCTAGAAAGAACAGTGGTAAATCACTTAAGCCAAATCATATATTCCAAGTGCTGGATATTCCTACATTAGTATTTATTTGGAGTAGATTCTCTAGAGCAACATTTCCTATAGCAGTTCCCATAAAGCTACCCCATGAAGAGGTTCCCAGTGTTAAATAAGATGGAAAACAAAACTATGCCTCTACATTTTAGAAATTTATAATGTATATTAGCCAAAAAAACTCCTTAGAGAAGTCCTACAGTTTGTTTTTAAATTAAGATATAATTAGTATACTATGGTCACCATTTTATTTTTAATTTTAATTTTTTTTTTACACATGTTTTAAGGCCCAAAAGGAACAAATAATTTTATCCATGACAAGTTTGGGCACATATTCTTAACAATATATTGTCCCTTTTCCTTCTTTCTGAACTTTCTTTTACCTCCCAGGAGACACATTCTCAAACACATATATTCATACACACACACACACACACACACAAATTAAGTTTATAATATAGAGTTAAGAGCATTCAACTATTTTAGAGAAAAAAATATCTGGCTTGGCTTTCTACACCACCACCCCCAAAAAATATCTTTTTTTGATTTTATGAAGAAGACTTCATACAGAGGAGAAACCAAGATGGCAGCACAGGTAAACACCTGAAATTGCTGCCTTGCACAACCACTTCAAAAATACAACTAAAAGACAAAACGGACATCATCCAGAACCACAGGAAGGCTGGCTGAGTGGAAATTCTACAACTAGAAAGAAAGAGAAAAGCACACTGAGACTCAGAGGAGGTGTGGAGGTAAAGTGCAGAGGTACGGAGGTGCATAGAAGGGGCTGGCAACTGAGGACGCGGTTGTCTTTTTCAATCGGGAGGGAGACACACGCTCCTGCTCTGAACTCCAGTTCCGGGCGAGTCTCTGGGAACCCAGACTCATACGGGGAGAAACTGGACTGTTTGGCAGCGGGTGAAACTCGAGGGCGGCTTTCTCTTAGAGGTGCTTGCAGTGATTACCACAGGACACTGAGACCTGGGGCCTCAGGACTGCGGATCAGCCATAGCTGTTTGCTCCGTCCTGTTGATTCCCTGAGACCCAGCCCCACCCAAGCTGTGGCAGAGGCTTTTTCATATGAATGACCTGGCCTTTTGCAATCTAAAATTACCTAACAAACTGCAGCTGGGTCAGAGAGACCCAGAACATACAAAAGAAGGCCCAAGGCCCCACAGCAGCTTGCATTGCTTCACAGCTGGGCCTCATCTGGGCACCTCCAAACCCCAAACAAAGAAGAGGAATCCCTCCCCACACCCTGCTCTTTTGATTTTAATTCACCAACAAAGAGTGAACCTGCAACACTCTAAGCACCCCAACCTTAGACAGAGCTTTAGCTCTGGGCTCCCTCTCTTTCTATCTGTGACCTCACTGTGCAGTCCTTGGGCATGCTGTATCCTTCACCTTCCTGGATTTGTGAGTAATAAGCCTTGGTTTTTCAGAGACCCCTGATGGTTGTTTCTGAGGTGAGTCTTATAATCCTGAGAACCACAAGGGCAGTCTGGCCAGAACTTTGGTTGGGGAAATATTTGAGGGGGCCCAGGTGAGTATCCCAGGCATTCCTAGCTGACCACGTCACTATTAATAGGCTGAGAGCTACATGAAACACTGTTATAGACATCAACTCCTCTTCAATCTGTTTTGGCTCTATGGTAGAGGTCAACTATTTCCACAATAATTCTCTGTAATAAACCACCCAAAACTTAGTGGCTTGAAACACAATTCTTTATTCTGTCTCACACATCTGTGAGTTGGCTGGGAACTGGCTGACCTAGGCTGGACTTGGCTCTAAGCTGCAGGTTGGGGCCAGCTTTATTCCACAAGTCTCTCATCTTCACTTGCCCAGTGAGTCATCTGGGGTATTTTCTTTCATCATCATGGCAAATTTACAAGTGGATAACCCCACCTACATATGCACATTGCAAGCCTCTGCATGAATCATGTCTGCAAATGTTCCATTGGGCCAAAGTCAAAGGCCCAGGAAGTGTCCTTCGTCTGTAGAAGAAAGAATTACAAGGTGTTATGACTTAGATGGCTAAAATCATGGATGTGGAGAGGAGTGAGAAATTTGGGACAAAAGGTTAATCTGCCATATCCACCAAGGTGAGGTTTTGTTGATTGATTACCTTAGGTTGTCCTGGTCATCCAATATCACCTTTACTGTTTTCCTGTTAAGAGGTCACCATGGCCTTTGTTGACCCCGGCATTTCATCTGGTCCTTATCCTCATTTGCTGTGTGAGTTATTCTCCTAAAGAAAGGTCAAGAGCAGTAATTCCTATACATTTACTTAGGGAAAACATCTGGAGGGTTGTTTTTGTTCTTCGATTTTCATCTGGATGTTTGGCATTGTGTCAAAAGTATCACTCTGAAAAGTTTTAAAAAGTGAATCTAGTTAGTCTGTTACTTCCTCTCCACTTCATAAAAATACACAAGAGTCCACTCAAATGCCACTCCTGGGATACATGCTGGGAACCATGTTATAGAGGAAAGAGTAGGATAAATTTCCTCTGATGCTCATTCAAAGTAAATTTCCTTATAAACCTAAACCAATTGGCCCACTTTAGAAATAATCTCACACCTTGTTTTGCACATTACAGTGAGATTCTGATGTGCAAGAGATCTTTGGCATTCTTTGATTTAAAAATCACAGTGTCTACTCTTGGCTAATGACCACCGGGTCATGGCATGCAATCATTTGTCATTTTTGTTGAGATACATATTTGAAAGTTATGTGTCATGTGTCACCATCTTGGTACCACTGTTTTGTTCTCTAATTGCTGTCTCATATACTTTTCATAGGAAAAATTAAGTTTAGTTGCAGTGTTTGCAAGTTTGGAAAGTTTCCAAGTGTCTTGGTTATAACCCATAGGAATGATGGGAGTAAACACTAGTAGTGCACATTCATTCCTCCTCATGTCATGGGGTTTTCTACCCCAAGTCCTTGATCCCAGTCTACATAACACTATGAAGCTTGGAAGGTCTGAACTGGGGGGTTGGAGGAGATGATATTTTTGTTGTTGTTTATGCTCATATTGTGTTTTGGGTAGAAAATTTTTTAAAAATTAAAGATTTCATTTAGTGACAAGATTTATCCCTTAATTCTCACGGTAGATCTTGAAAATTTTAACTTAGAGAGTTTTTTTTTTTTAAAAAAAAGATAGCATAATTGGCTATAGAGATCAGTGGAAGATGAATTGGTCTTATTAGAGACCATAGAAATTCACCTGGTTTCGAGAAAAGCTGTGACATAAACAAAACGAAAGGAATATAGTGCCAAAAGCCAGTCCATCCTTGTTGCTTGACACAGTCGCTGCAGGGAAGAAACATCTGCACAGTATATGTTTCAAGTGACCTGGCGTATATGGCATACTGTTCTTAATATGTTTGCTCCCCTTCTTAGCGCTATGTGTTTTAACCAAGGTCACCTCTCTGAGAAATGTTGTTTCCCCAGGTGGGGATTTTTCCCTCGAGTTAGGGATTAACAGGACTAAGGAAGGGAATAAAACCCCTTAATTAAGTGAAAGGCAGGTAATTAATCACTTTAACTATGAACAATCACTTAGGATAATCTCCTTCAGTTACTTCCTTGTAGTTTAACAGAACAATAGAGTAGTGACTTTGGAATGGAGATAAGAAATGCCCTAACCTTTGGAATAGAATGGATAGGATTAAAATTAACTGGTATAAATACAAATATAACAGGACAATAAAGACCAAACCTGGCTGGAGAACGTGGCTAGGCTGCTGTTCAACTGAATGCTGTCTCCGTGTCATTCCTTCTTCGCCGACTCCATCCACACCTTTGGGAACCCCTGGACCTGCTGGGGCTGGACCCCAACAATATAGAAGGGTGACCTTGGGAAAAAGCCGAGCATGAATAAAACCTGAAAACTTTGCTTGTTCTTGTTGTTAAGCTATGGCTCTTATAATGCTTCCAGGGAATAAGAAGCCTGAAGCCTGATGCAACTCAATAGGACCTTAGAGTCTGTCTTCTAACAACTCCAAGGCCATTCAAACAACTGGCATCTAAATTGCTTGGCTATTCTGCTCTGTTGCTTAGAAAAACAAGTTTTCATTTTGCAGGCAGCCTTCCCTACTATGAAGCTCTGTTTCTGCTGCTCACACATAGTCTTTTGCATTGCCTCCAAATAATCACCCTCGATGCCAAAGATGTTTCTCCACTTGTTGAAGCATTTACTGAATATTTTAGGCCTAGAGACCAACAAACCCCATCTTTCTAGCATAGCTCAATGCCATGGACATAACCCTGCAAGGAATTTCCTACTGCAGATGGAGAAGGGTAGATGGGACTTTAAAAATATTATTGTCTAAACCTTTTCACTCCCACCGCCATAAAAAGCCAGGCCTAAGCCTGGACATATATAGAGTTGCTTCAAGAAAATGTACATTTATATCACTAGCTAAGATCATCATAACACTAGAGGCCCAGTGTACAAAAATCATGCACAGGGAGTGGGGAGGTGTCCCCTCAGCCCAGCCTGCACCCTCTTCAATTCAGGACCCCTCAAGGGATGTCTGACTGCTGGTTTAGGCCCGATCCCGGCAGTAGGAAATCCCTCACACAATCCTGGACCACTGGCTCCTAATTGCTCACCTGTCTGCCTGCCTGGTGGCCCCTAACTGCCCCCCCACACACACCAGCCTGATTTACCCTCACTGCCTCTGTGTGCTGTGTGCCGGCCTGATCGCCTCTAACTTCCCTCCATGCCAGCCTGGTCACCCCCAACTGCACCTCTTCTGCTGGCCTGGTCACCCCAACTGCCCCCCCTGCCGGCCTGGTCGCCCCTCACGCCCACCCCCCCCCCCCCCACCACCACCACCGGCCTGGTAACCCCACACAGCCAGATGTTCAGTTGTTTGGTCATCCCTTACTAATCCCCCTGCCTGCCTGGTCGTAGGCAGCCATCTTGTGAGGGTTTGCATATTACCTCTTTATTATATAGGAGGAAGATAGCCCAGCTGACTCTGATGTTAACATGTAACATCAAAGTTACACAATTATGGCTTATTTTGGACTAGAAAGTGTTGGTGATTCAAAGAATGAATTTGCAAGTTACCTCCAAACCAATATTTTGAAACAACCCTATGACATATGTGAAGATTATTAGTTGTGGCTTGCAAAGTTTGTTTTTACAGAAGTAAATTTTTTCAAGTTTTTAGATAGAACCTCAATGTTTAGAAAAGAAAAGTGATAATGCTATTAAAACAGATGAATTAGCCCAAATTTCTACCTGTTAAGATCACCTCTGACTCTCTGATATACTTGGAAGGACAATTATGCAATTCTGGGGCTCCTAGAAAATAATTTCCAAATTTATTTCTGCTTACTACTAATCAAGCTGAAAGCTAAATTTAATTCAGTGTTCTAGTTTCTCCTCTTTTCTTAGTTCTCCTGCTAGGTCCCTATTCTCTTGAATTCACAAGTTGCATATCATTCATTACAGTTGGGTTTCTTCTTGAGATTTAAAGACCCAGTTTTTCACCTTCAGTATGTGAGTTAAACTTTTCTAAAGTAGATTATGTATTTTCTAATGTCCTTAAGCAGTATTCTAAATGAATTTTAATATTTCTTGGCTTAGCATTCTCATATTGGAAATAGTAATATATACTATTATACTTGATAGTTAATATACTACAGTATAAAGGGCATGGACTGTGGAGTTCATGGTATACAATCCATTTAAGAACTGTGTTCTTAAGCAAATAACTTAACCTATCTTAGTTACTGAAAAACAAAATTTGTATATCAAAAATCATACCTAATTTGTAAAGTTGAATATAAAAATTGAATAGAATAATGCCTGCTACATAACACTGGAACTTTTGAATGGAAAGTGTAGGGAGAATGAATTGATAGCTGTCCACCCAAATCCATAGTCCCCAATTAGACTGAATTTCCATGCTTATAGATCTATCAAATGAGAGTATTTACCTTCACCGCCATTCCAGGGCCCTTCTTGAGTAGGGTTGCAGTACATTTCTAGCTAGTAACAATACAAAAAGCTGGCCTATCTCTGTTGCAGGTCAAGGGGTTCGCTCATTTGTTGGTTGGGTATTGTGAACCTTTGTAAAGCCAGAAATGTAAGGTGATGAAAGGTGTAGTAATTAATAAAGGAAGGTGACTGGCATAGAAAACTTGTTTATCAAGTTACTTGTTGCCCTTCATATCTGCTGGGACCCATCTATTGTACATGCCATTTCCATCAAACAATAGATTACTGGGGCACTACGTAGGGGATCAGATGGAGTCATGTGGGCTCAGGTTACATAGCCACTCAACATCCTATGGCCAGGAGCCCAGTCTCTACTAGGCTAGGAGCTGCTTTGCCAACAGTGAGTAGTTTCTTGCCACATAAGTCTAAGCCTTGCTCTGGACTGCTAAGCGTCCTGTCATGACTATTCTTTGAGAATGACATCTAATCATTATGGATACAGCTGGCTTCAATAGAGCTGCTGAACTTTGTGGGCCAAGTGACAGGGCCAATAGTACTTCAGCTAGAAGTCAAATGACCCAATTCTTGAATCCCATGTGAAGAGTCTGCTTTTTAGGATTATTCCTAGGTTTCAATTATCTTAGTGTAGGTTTTCTGGAAAAGCAGAGCCTGAGAAAAGGGCTGGCTTATAAATCATTAATTTTGGTAAGAAATCCCAAGGAACAGAGGTCGGGACTGGGAAGAATAGAACTGGGAATTAGGGAAAACCAATCCATGAGTTATTGTCTTGCTGCTCACACAGTGGGCAGCTGGGCTCCATCTTGGCTTAGGACTTTCTGAAGGTGAACTTCAATGTTGTTCACCTAAGGGCAGAAGAGGGGATATTTATCCACTGACTCTGCCCTGCGGGTCAAGGGTGACCTCCAAGGGTGCTTATCCAGGTTTGCTTATGTGTAAGAACGGGTGAGTGTGCTCCCTTGGGTGTTCATGTGGCAACACCAGAGAAGGCTGAGGACTAAAAGGGATTTGTATGATGCAACTCAAGCAAGGGGCTTTCAGGTTACACCTGCTGCAGCCGCTCACTGCACCCACTCCTCCAGTAGAAAGGCAAGGCAGAACATGTACTTGAAGCAGAGAAGCAGTTTTCCCTCAACAAAATGACTGCAGTAGCCATGCCTCTTTAATAATCATAGCAAAGTACTTATGATTGCTTTCATATTTTTTGTAACCATTACTTTCTTGCCATTAGTTATTATTTCTTCCTGACACTGTGCTTTTCTTCTTTTTTAAAAAAATATGTTTTTATTGATTTCAGAGAGGAAGGGAGAGGGAGAGAGAGATAGGAATATCAATGATGAGAGAGAACCACCGATCAGCTGCCCCCTGCATGCCCCTTACTGGGGATCGAGCCTGCGATCTGGGCATGTGCCCTTGACCGGAATTAAACCCAGGACCCTTCAGTCTGCAGGCTGATGCTCTCTATCTACTGAGCCCAACCAGCTGGGGCACTTAGTGCTTTTCTAGGGCATTATTTCAAACTCCCACTAACCTGTTTCTCTTCTAGCATGAATTTGAAATTCAGTTGTACCATTGGTTAGGATATGGGAATAAATAGGCCCTGAGTAGATGCCTGAGGTGATCTGTAAAAAGCACATGAAGATGTTAAGCAAACTTATTGTGGCCATCATTTCACAAGATGTGTAGGTCAAACCATTATACTATACTTAAATGTATATAGTGATGTATGTCATTCATATCTCAATAAAATGGACTTCTTTAATTTACAAAAGCACATAATTTTATGACTTTTGATATGTCTATTTAGCCTCACAGGGGCCCCTTATTTCCTTGTAATTTCTCATTCTCATGTTCAAGTTAAGTCAAATGATCAGAGAGTCAAATTATGAACTAACAGGGGCTATTGTTTTGACTTAATATGGGCTATTGTGACTACATAATATAACCTATTATTATTATTTTTTAATGAGGTAAAAATTTTAAAAGTGTCATATTATAGCCTTTTGCTAATTACTTTAGCTTTATTTTGCTATTCAAGAGTTATATCCAGTACACATATATGAAATTAGTACCAAATTAATACGAATTAGTACCAATTGATTTTTGTTCAGGTTCATTAATTTTTAAAAACAATTAAAAGGCTGTTAAGCCATACATAAGATAATGGATTATAAACAGAACTCCCAAATATGGGATTCCTCATATATGTTCTCAGGAAAGAAAAATATTTATTTTGAAAATAAAAAATAAAAATCAAATATCTGCTTTCTCCAAAATGCTTTACAAAAAAATGTAGTAAAGACAAAAATAATAATGGGGAATAATAAATAAATTCCACTTCAAATGACATTTACCTTTGGTACAGGCCCTAATAGTTCAAATTAAGCAAAGATTAAAATGCAAATATTGCTCTTGGTGCTGGCTGGATTTCCAGGGCCTTTGAAATGTTTAGAAAACAGTCTACGCATTTCATTTCCTTTTTATTTGGACAGCACATTGTTGCCGCATTTCTTTGATTTGCACATCTGGAATCACTAAAACATACAGCTGGGAAGAGCTGCCAATGATATTTTGTTTTCGTGACTAAGAATTAGAACCTTGGCCTGACCAAAGGGTAATTATCTGGGCGAGTTAATGATGAAATCCTGAGGAGTGATGACAAGATGAAGACCCAGGTACTGGCGACCATGGGCTCTAGAAATCAGTTTGTCACTATCCCCCTCGGAGTTTTATGAGATGCTGCTGACACCACACTGCCTTTGTGGAACCCTGAGTCTCATGTCCACTCACACACACAGAGTAAATCATGCCCTCCCCGTCTGTGCTGCTCAGAGCCTTAGCCACACATGCAGGAGGTGAGAGAGAAGAGCTTGGCCCACTTTCCTGCCAGCAATTCACCACAAGTGCAGGGACGGGAGGGGATGCACAAATCAACAGCAAAGGGCCATCAAGGAATCACCGTGGGTGGCTGGGGAAATAGCAGGCAAGCAGGTGGAGACTTGACAAATCCAGTGGATCAGAAGCAGTCCAGGAAAGCAAAGAGGAGAATGCTAGTCAATAATTTTGTCCTGATATCTCTTCCCTTGAAAACAAATGAACATCTCATGCAAAGATATTCTGATGAATATAGGAAGTTAAATTGCTAAATAGACTTCCTTTTATGTCATTTAAGAAAGGGGAATGTAAATTGGTATACTTGGAAAAACTATTGGCAGTGCTTATTAAAATTAAACATAAGCACTACCCAAAAATGTTTTCCTGGCAACATAGAAAAGAGTGCCTAGTTCCATAGAGAGGAATGCACAAGAGTGCTCATACCAGTTTTATCCATAAGCCCCAGACTATAAATAACCTAAGCATTCATCAGCAGTAGAATGGTCAATTAATTGTGGTCTAATCATAAAATGAAATATTAAAAGCAACAACAACAACGAAAACCAGAATACTGGTACACACAACATGGCTGGGTATCATAGTAATGATGTTAAGTAACGGAAGTCAAATGCAAAAAGAGTACCATAACCCCCCACATATTCACTGTTCCTCTCTGCGTGTTTTCAGGTACCCACGTTTTCAGTTACCCATGGTTAACCACGATCTGAAAATATTAAATGGAAAATTACAAAAATAAACTATTTATAGTTTTAAATTGCTCACTGTTCAGAGCAATGTGATGGAATCTCATGCCATCTCCTGCCCTCCCCCACCCACCCCAGTCCACCCAGAATATGAGTCACCCCTTTGTCCTGCATATCCCTGCTGCGTTCCCTCTCCACTCCTGAGTCACTCAGTAGCCATTTTGCTTATCAGACCCACTGCAGAAGCATCGCAATGCTTGTGTTTATATAACCCTTATACCCTTATTTTACTTAATAATGGCCCCAAAGTGGTGTTGCTGGTATTTGCATATGCCCAAGAGGAGCTGTAAACTTTATCATAGGTATGTATGTAGAGGCAAAAACGTAGCATATATATAGAGCTCAATGCTCTCCACAGTTTTAGGCATCCAATGAATGTATTAGAATGTATCCTTAGTGGATAAGAGTGGGGGATGCTCTGTACAACTGTATGATTCCACTTATATGAAATTCAAAAGTAATATAAACCAATCTACTGTGATTAGAGGTTGAATCAGTGGTCTTCTTGGGGTGGAAGTTCTGACTTAGGAAGCATTGTAAGGTTCTTGAAATATTTTATATCTTAATCTTGGTGTGGCTTATACAGAAGTATACATATATCTGTTAAAATTCTTCAGGTTGTATACCAGATTTGTGTCCTTTACTGTAAGGTATATCTCAAGCAGAAAGAATAAAACCATAGTGCTGAACTCCAGTAATACATAATGAAAGTGTGAAATTACCATTGAAATTGACACTTTATGCCACTATCTTATTTGAACAAAGTTCCGCTGTGAGAGAAATTCTTAAATTAAGTATATAAACATTTCCGGACTCCAACAGCCAAATGAGTGAAGTCACTTACTCCCCTTGGAGGCCAGTGTTCCTGCTACACTGATGTCACTCTCTGATGGTTGAATCTCCTTTCTAGCAGCTGTCTTCATGGGCTTGGGATGTTATTTTGAGTATACAGAAGAGGTCAGATGTTTGTCTTTTGAAAGCGTCCCAAGTTTTATTACATCCACAAATAATTTAAAAGCACTTTAGACTGTACAGAGGATTTGCAATGCGACTAATAACATTCTTGTTGTTTTTAAAGAATAAGGCATGCTTGACTTAAAAATGAAAGTAATTATTTTGTCTGGCTCCAAAAATTTCCCTAAGGAAAATAAGATTTCTAAAATGAAAAAAAAAAAGGTTTCTAAAATGTGCAAAAATGTGTTAGCATCAAAGATAAGAGGTTCATAGCTCACCAAAGCTTCACATGTTTGCACAATCAGAAAGAACTTGGCTCTTGGAACTCAAACAAGTCCAAATCCAGAAAACGAAGTAACTTCATATTTACTTCAGCAATTCTGACAAGAATTTACCATTGTATGCCCTTATTCTCAGGAGGTATCACCATCTTAATGTGCTTTAAGGTAGGGAAGTAACCATGGGAGATTCATCTCTATTCCAGAAAAGGTCTCATCTCTGATTCAGAGATAGATGCCTCCTCTTTGCCATCAAGAGGGCTGGGGTTTATAGAAGTGACATGTTTAAGTCACCTTTCTTCCAGTTTTCAAATCCTCTATTTTATTTCATCAAGTCAATATATATACTTTCTCTAGTCTCACATATTTCATGATTATCTTGCCATTCTCACTTGCCTATTTAAAAAGTATGAGAACCAATAGACAGGGTTGCCCATTTTACTACCTCTTTGCAGGGTGATAATGAGAGGTGTTTGATGTTTTTCAGTCTCCATTTCCTTATTTGTGAACTGATAGTGATATAATGTCACCTTGCCAGTGTTGGGAAGAGCTTAAGGAGCATTCTTGGCTAACAGGCAGGGAAAGGCCTTCTCTTTCCTAGGCCTACCTTCATTCATCTGCTCCTTTCATAAGCATTGAAGGGAAACTCCAAGATGGGCCCAGGAGGATTTTCTACAAATTCTTTTAGTTTCTGCTCTAGATAACATTAGGTAAAATTCACATATTTACCACATTGGATTCTCAGTCATTTTTCAGTTAGGAAGCTTCTTTCTGAGAAATATATAAATATATATATATATATATATATATATATATATATATATATATATATATTAGGGGCCCAGTGCACGAAATTCGTGCACTGGGTGTGTGGGGGGCCGGGGAGTGTTCCTCAGCCCAGCCTGCCCCCTCTCACATACTGGGAGCCCTCAGGCGTTAACCCCCATCACCCTCCGATCGCCTGATCGGCCCCTTGCCCAGGCCTGACGCCTCTGACCCAGGCTTCAGGCCTGGGCAAGGGGACCATCATATCCCCCCAATCCCCGGCTCTGCCCCCCACCCAGGCCTGATGCCTCAGCCAGAGGAGTTGACCCTCATCACCCTCCGATCACCAGTCACTGGATCGGCCCCTTGACCAGGCCTGAGGCCTCTGGCAGAGGTGTCAGGCCTGGGCAGGGGACCCCCAGCTCCCCGCGGTTGCAGGCTCCGCCCCTGCCCAGGCCTAACGCCTCTGGCCTAAGTGTCTGGCCCAGGCAGCGGGGACCTGCAGTGGCAGCGGGGGGCGCCGCGATCGTGGGCTTCGCTTTAGGCCCAGGCAAGGGACCCCTAGCTCCTGGGACTGCCAGCTTCGACCGTGCCCAGCTCCCATCGCTGGCTCCACCCCTACTTCCTGCTATCACTGGCCAGGGCGGCAAAGGCACCTGATTCTCTGATCATGGCTGGGGGGCAGGGCAAAGGCGGCCCCAGGGCCGCCTTTGCCCTGCCCCCCAGCTCTTAGCTCCCCCCTGGGTTTCAGATCACTATCAGTGGCAGGGGGCTTCTTCCTGCTTTCCCTTTCGCCTCCCTGCATTGTGCCTACATATGCAAATTAGCTGCCATCTTGTTGGCAGTTAACTGCCAATCTTAGTTGGCAGTTAACTGCCAATCTTAGTTGGCAGTTAATTTGCATATAGCCCTGATTAGCCAATGAAAATGGTATCGCCGTACGCCAATTACCATTTTTCTCTTTTATTAGTGTAGATATATATAAAGCAGTAATGTGTAGACAAAAATGATACAGCTACCTTGTCATTTCTCTGAGGACAAGATGACTGACCTCCCTATTTTATGCTTGAGTGATTGATGATGATGACATCCATCCCTTCTTATTTCTTTTATGGGGCCCTGAGATGAGATGTCCTATCTTTCCTAACAGAAGTATGACAACATATCAGCATACAGCAGTTCTCATGGCAAAGCAAAGTGTTTTGATGAATATCTCATGCTTTTGTTCTCTCTTCTTAAGGTAACTTTTATAAAACATTCCTATTTATGGAGAATAGAAGGATGTAGTACTCATAAAGATGTAATGCACTTTTATTCTGGGCCATTTTGCTCATTTCCATTGTAGCAAAGCTTGAATTTCCAAGGCATAAATTCACTCAGGTCATTGACTCAGAGACCATCATATTTGAGGATTATTCTGGCTACTAATAGATACTTGCCTTATTGTTGAGTTTACTTAATTTTTAAATCTATGATCTTTCCCTGCATTAGCTTCTTAAACAGAGTCAGAGAAGTTGCTTCCATTTTATTTGTTCTAAATTAACATTACCCATGAACTGAAATGTGTTCAAATTCACCTCAGATTTTTGCAACCAAGGGTGACACTCCTGGCCATCATAAACATCAAACCAAAGTACATATAATATACAATTTTGAGGTATGCTATCTGCCTTCCCATGAGAACAATAAATTTCATGGGAATTTTATTGGCTCCAGTAGGCACTAGGAAAATATTAGTTGGTTTAATTAAAATGCACACATGTAATTACTAAACCTGATGTTAAAACTGTACTGTCTTTTATTAGGTTCAAGGCAGTGGTCCTCTATGACAGTCAGTGTCCCTTGAAGTGGTGCCTATTTTTGTTTGTATCTTTGTTTTCTTTTTTATTATTATTATTTTAATTTTGTTTTATTGCTTAAGGTATTACAAAGAGTATTACATATGTCTCCTTTTTTTGGTTTTTGTTTTTAACAACAAATGCAATAAATAGAATTCTAGGACTCTCAGTTAAACCAGTAGAACAAACAACTACAGACATTGGTTTACCCACAGCGATGTGCTGACAAGTTAAAGGGAGCAAACACAGCAGTATTGGTAAAAATAAAGTAAGCCATCTCATGCTTCAGAGGTAACAACTGGGCAATGCGACTTTTCTGGCCAAACTCACTCTGGGCAGAGTTTTGACATTGTATGAGATTTATCCAATAAATCTCAAGGTACATTTTTAGTCTTGCATATTCATTCCTTAGCCATTACTAATTCTTCCGGTATGAACCTGCAAATCAAGAGCCATGACTCAAGTTAAGGAACTTTCCATTTGTTTATTATAAGATTCATCATTGCTATGGTTATCTGTACCCAGTTTTCATCTTCACTTCCCTGAGCAAGGGGCACTTGTGGGACTGCCCAGTTGCCTATATCAGTGGATGTTAAAGAGTGAGTGCCTTGTGGTACTATACCAAAGGCTTCCTCATGGGTTCCCTTGATTCTTCCACTTGGGGTTGGATTATTTTAAAAGGAAGTGGACAAGGTTGCCAAGATTTATTTCATTTGGGTGGCCTCAGGGTAATTAGGGTATACTTTAATTACTAATGAGACATTTAGAGATATGCAGAAACTTAAAAAGAAACTTGAACTAACTTTCCACTTTACATGCTTCACATTTCTTGGCTTCCAAAGGGCTCAAAATATTGGACCTATCTTTCTCCATTCAATAGTCTAAATAACCCAGATGTGTAGTATGAAAATCAATTGCTTTGCCTTTTTCAGCATTAAAAATACCAATGAATACCACTGAATATTCTGTCATGATAATAGAAACTTTTGGTGTACTATTACACTTTGCTTTACAAACTTTTTTTAAACTCTTTTTAAATATAATTTATTGAGAGCTGGTTTGAGATGCATATGGACAAATTATAAATTAGCATTTTTTTTAAATAAAACAGTTGATCACTTCCAAAATGAACTGTATGATCTAGTCTCTAATGATAGATAATGTCTAAGCATGTGGTTTGTTCTGTAGAAATATATATTAAGAGTCCACATTTAATCTCCACAAGCAGCCTTCCCACAAATGACTATAATCCAGGCTCAGTCTCCTCTAGACTTCTTCAGAGGTTGATTTGCTTTCCACCAAAGAAATATTTTGCATTTCAGGTTCTAAATAATGCAGAAGAGCAGAGGAGCATAATGATTCTAGAGAAGGTATGTTGTAACTTTAACCTGGGGAAGTAATAGCCTTTATCAGAAATAATAGGATTATGGGAACAAAATTAGAAAAAGATTGACCAAAGGCCTTGGGACTTGGTATCCCTCTGAGTTATATTTCAACTAAAGACTCAAGAGACATCTTGAGAAACTGTTCCCAAATGGATGCTATTCTAGGAACTTAGCTCACATGGAACTATAGAGACTTTTTGAAAGCCCCATGCTAAGAACCCTTGTTAAGGGCAGTGCCCTGAGAAGTTCCTCTTAATTTGGCTGATATGGTCAAGGGGTTGTAAGACATGCATTATGGCTGATATGGAGTCCAAAGGTGCCTAGTTGATTAGGCCAAACACAAATTCTAATTCCTTTGCAGTAATCTGATAAAAGGTGCATCCAACTAATGTCCATGCTTCTCCTTTAGAAGTAGTTAACTTCAAAAATAAGACTTCTCAGAGAGATTCCCTGAATTAATGACACATATTCTTTTAGACTCACATTCAGTAGAAGTCGGAGCTTCAAACATTGCTGAGTAATACCATTATGTTAAATTAGAGGCCTGGTGCACAAAATTCTTGCACTGGGGTGGGGGGAGTCCCTCAGCCCGGCCTGTACCCTCACACAATCCAGGACCCCTCGATTCTTATTGCCTGACTGCTTGCTGTTCCTTACTGCTCAGCTCACTTCTCCTTAGCGCTGCTGCAGAGGCAGGAGAGGCTCTCACTACCACTGCTTCACTTGCCAGCTATGAGCCCAGCTTCTGCCTGAGCGGTGCTCCCCCTGTGGGAGTGCACTGACCCCCAGGGGGCAGCTCCTGCATTGAGCATCTGCCCTCTGGTGGTCAGTGCACATCATAGTGACCAGTCATTCTGGTTGTTCTGTTGTAACGGTCACTTAGGCCTTTATTATATAGATAAGTCTGAGACACCTGTTAAAATCCCACCAAAATGAATTCGCTCATGCAAAGAGTAGAACAGAACCAGAAAGTATTGGTCCTCTTCCTTTTCTCCTAGCAAGCACATGGGAAAGATGTAAGCATTGCTATTAAAATTAGCTTGTGCATGTAAAAGCACATCATTGAATATCTACACTAATAAAAGAGAAACATGCAAATTAACCATCATTTTGCTACACCCACCACCCAATCAGGAGTGAGTATGCAAACTAACCCAACTAAGATGGCGGCAGCCACGGAGCTGGAGTGAGCAGGAGGCTTGGGTTGCCACCAGCGATGGAGGAAGCCAAGCTTTCCGCCTGCCCTGGCTGGCCCTGGCCTCCACTCAAGGCTACAAAGTTTCAATTATAGAAGATAAATAAATCCCAGATACCTGTTTCCAGCCTGCCCTGGCCTCCGCTAAAGGAGGTGCTGAAAAAAAAAAAAAGAAAAAGAAAAAAGGAGAGGATGGGAGCTTGGGTCGCCGGGGGGTGTGGCCAGCCTGAAAACAGCCATCAGCCCCTCACCCAGGCTGGCCAGGCACCCCAGTGGGACCACGACCCTGCTCCGGGACACCCTTCAGGGCAAACCAGCTAGCCCCCACCCGTGCACCAGGACTCAATCTATACTAATAAAAGGGTAATATGCTAATTAGACTGGGAGACCTTCCAGACATTCTTCTGGACAAAGCCATGGTGGCGTGGCCAAGGTAGAGGCAGTTAGAGGCCAAGAGGGGAGGGCAGTTGTGGGTGAACAGGCTGATGGGGGGGCGGGGCCATTGGGGGTTTAAGCAGACCAGCAGGGAGGCTAGTTGGGGGTGAGCAGGCCATCAGTGGGGGTCAGTTGGAGGTAGTCAGGACAGTGGGGGGACAATTTGGAGTGAGCAGGCCAGCAGGGAGGCAGTTGGGGGCAAGCAGGCCAGTGGGGAGGGAAGATGGGGGTGAGAAGGCCAGAAGGGGGCCAGCAGGCAGAGTGGTTAGGGGCAATCAGGCAGGTAGGCAGGCAGGTGAGTGGTTAGGAGCCAACAGTCCTGGATTGTGAGAGGGATGTCTGACTGCCAGTTTAGGCCCGATCCCTGTAAACCAGCAGTAGGACATCCTTTGAAGGGTCCCACATTGGAGAGAGTGCAGGCCAGGCTGAGGGACACCCATGCCTCGTGCACGAATTTCGTGCACTGGGCCACTAGTATAAGTATAGAATTTTAAGGTAGTATTATTCTGCTAATTGTTTTTTGTGTCCCACTGGGCTAAAAAACAAAAGCAATTGTTTAGCAGATTTTACCTGTACTCCTCTATGTAATTACTAATCAATTTCATCAATATTATTCAGGCGTAATTTATTCAGATTGAAATCCATAATAATAATCTGATGTATGTACAAAATTTACATACAGAATTGTTCATCAATATTTTATGTATTTATAACTTAAAAT
This sequence comes from Myotis nattereri, assembly GCF_964212035.1. Classification (NCBI taxonomy): domain Eukaryota; kingdom Metazoa; phylum Chordata; class Mammalia; order Chiroptera; family Vespertilionidae; genus Myotis; species Myotis nattereri. The sequence goes on along the minus strand of NC_138082.1, from coordinate 63,197,204 downwards.
TAGAAACATTTTAATCAGAGAGATGCAAATTAAAAGGACAATGAAGTATCACCTCATACCTGTCAAAATGGCTACCATTAATAAATCAACAAATGACAAGTGTTGGTGAGCATGTGGAGAAAACTGGGCCCTAGTTCTCCGCTGGTGGGAATGAGACTGGTGCTGCCATTTAGAAAACAGTATGGAGTTTCCTCAAAAAATTAAATATGAAACTGCCATTTGACCCAGTGATCCCACTTCTATATAAACATCCTTAGGAATATATCCTAAGAAACGCAAAACACCAGTCAGAAAGAATGTATGCGCCTCTATGTTTATAGCAACATAATTATAATAGTTAAGATCTGGAAACAGCCCTAGTGCCCATCAGTAGGTGAGTGGATAAAAAGCTGTGGTATAGTTATACCATTCAATACTATGCAGCAGTAAATAAGAAGGATCTCTTAACCTTTGAGACAGCATGGAGAGACCTGGAGAGTATTATGGGAAGCAAAATAAGCCAGTCACACAAGTATCACATGATCTCACTCATATGTGGAATCTAATGAACAAAATAAATTGATGAACCAAATAGATTCAGAGACATGGAACAGACTGAAATCTCAGAAGGAAAGTGGGGATGGGTGGGTGGATGGGAAGAGATCAACCAAAGAACGTGTATACATATATGCATAACCCATGGACACAGAGAATAGGGTGGTGAAGGCCTGGGGCAGGGGACAGGGGTAGGCTAGAGGGCATCAATGAGGGAAAAAAGGGGGACATATGTAATGATTTCAACAATAAAGATTAAAAAAAAAAACACTTTACTTGTTCAGCAGCAGAAGACTGGTTAAAGAAAATTATAATGACCCTCAATAATTTAAAACCATTCTAAAAATAATAATTAACAATTTAGAAAGGTAATCATGATTTATTTTTAGGTAAGAGAAACAAATTACAAAATAGTAGGTAAAATTATATGTAAAAAACACATAAACACACATACATATAAATGTGGAATTTTTAAAAAGACTTATAAGAGTTATAAAAACAAACTAATGTACAAAAATTCTGAGTTAATTTTTTACTTCTCTACTTTAATATATTGTATATATTTCCCACAACAATTTTTTGTACATTATCTTATATAATAGGAAAAAATAATTATTACAAAAGGAAAGGATCAACACAGTGAAAATAATTAATCAAGCTGGACATTGGAGATTGTAGACAAAACACCTTTGGCTGACTGAATTTTCCAGTTTTTCATCAGTTGTTTTGATTATGTTGGCATAGCCTCAATTGCCAACTTAGAAGCAGAGACTTTCAGAAAGTTTAAACAAAGAAGATGTAGATAACAATAGTAGAGGTTGTTAATTTTTCCGATAGACCCCTTATCTCATGACTCGCAAGCCCAGGATGAGTGTCTAGCTCAGGTTATCAATTTAATCTGCCCAGGGCCACATGAATGTTTGTGGTGGAGGTAGCCTGGTGGTCTTGTCATTGGTGAGTGGTCTCAGACAGATGTCCAAGAATCCAGATGTTAAGGAAGATTACTGATTGTAAAGATAAAGGGGTATTTCATATCATTCTAACAAGGAGACACAACAAAACAACGGCTAAAAATAAGTGGCTACAGGAAAATAATCATCAGAAGGGTATGCTTAAATCATTTTTGCTATCTTAAAAGATCCGACTCTCAACCATATACCAGGCATTTTTTGAATGTCCTCTTCCTTAAACTAAAAATCGAAATGATGTGAGACATTAGCCCAAATCAGAAAATAAATTGTCCTTGGACTTTTGCCACATATTCACTTACCACCAATAAGTCATGGCTAATTGACTTGTCTTGAGTGGATTGTTTTTGTACTACATTTCTTATTAAGAAAGACAGTGAACCTGCAAGCATTCTAGTAGGTGCTGATCTCTCTTTTATTTTTTGTTTGCTTTACTTATTTATTTTTATTTTCACTGCCATATTTTATTTGTTTAATTTTAAATATATTTTTATTAATTTAAGAGAGGAATGGAGAGGGAGAGAGATAGAAACATCAATGGTGAGAGAGAATCATTGATTGGCTGCCTCCTGCAGGCCCCCCAGTGGGGATTGAGCCTGCAACCCAGGCTTGTGCCCCTGACTGTAATCGAACCCAGGACCCTTCAATCTGCAGGCTGACACTCTAACCACTGAGCAAAACAAGCCAGGGCTTCACTCCATATTTGAAACAACCTAAAAAATGCAGATTTTCTAAGGGTGATCACAACATTCTCTACCAAGAAATATTGTAGACATTCAGAGTAAATGAGAAATCCTAGAGACCCTTTTTGTGTTTTGAATTAAAATATGTTTTTATTGATTTTTAAGAGAGAGGAAGGGAAAGAGAGAGAGAGAGAAACATCCATTAGTTGCCTCCCATATGCACCCTGACTGGGGATCGAACCCAAAACCTGGGTATGTGTCCTGACAGGGAATTGAACCAGTGACCCTTCAGAATCAGCGATCCTTCAGTGCACAGGATGATGCTCAACCAACTGAGCCACACCAGTCAGGGCCTTAGATATCCTTTTTGAAATACCATACCTGATCAAACATTGCCATATAATACTTGCTCATTTTATTTTCTTGTCATTTTTGTTATCTTCAAAAAAACAAAGTGCATGACGATAGAGTCTGACCTAATAATCTCCAAGTGTCAATCGAACATGACACCTCTCCATTCATCGCTTGCTTCTTCTGCAGGCATGCCTATAGATGTAGGCCTGGCCGTAAGTGCTTGGGATGGAGCTATGATTTCAAAGGACAGTATTAAGTATGACTGAAGAAATTTTCTGATCAAAGAGATTCTGTTCCATTATCTAAGGAGGCAGCATATTATAGACTAAATAAATAATAAAATTAAAAAAGGATTTTCTTTTTAAAGCTGGCTTCAGACCTACTAGATAATTGACATCTATGTATGGGGAAGCCATTTACCTAAAAATGTAATGTACTTGTTATCCTATAACATGTATAACATAGCTACATACTCCATCCTCAAGGCAACCTCTGTCCCCAGCATTCTTGATTTCTGTTTTTCAAGTCCACTTTTCCTTTAGTCCATAGCAGTTGCCAGCTTGTAACGTAGTATAGAAAGTATTTATTTATTATGTGTTTTATTAGTCTCCTCCTACATGAATAGAAGGCCCATGGAGATAGTGCTAATCTCTGTTTGGTTCATTGATTTACCACCAGCGCCTAGAGCAGTACCTACCTCATAGAGTTGCTCATTACATTTTCTTAAGTGAATGCCTTATGTACAACATGCTCAAGTCAGACATTGTAGAAACTTATAGATATAAATCATTATTTTTTTATAACGGCTGTTAGAACAAATTCTGTAATGTGACCTCCTTCATTAAGATTGCTAATACACTCTCAAGAAAGATTGCATAATTCTCTTCCCAAATTCTAGGGCTCCTAATTCTGGTCCTCTGTATTTCTCTTCTCTCTAAGCCAGTGGTTCTCAGCCTTCTGGCCTTTTAAATACAGTTCCTCATGTTGTGACCTCTGCACAATATGTGACTGTGACCAACCATAAAATTATTTTCATTGCTACTTCATAACTGTAATGTTGCTACTGTTATGAACTGTAATGTAAAGATCTGATATGCAGGATGGTCTTAGGCAACCCCTGTGAAAGGGTCATTCGACCGCCAAAGGGGTCACGACCCACAGGTTGAGAACCACTGCTCTAAGCTGAGTAGTGAGGATTTGAGTATTCAGGATCAAAGCAAACCTCCTTAAATTACCACCTGCTTCAAAGCGTGTTGTGCTTCACACCAATGTCTCCTTAGAACTGGTTAGATTTTACAAAATGTTCAGGAAAGTGATTTTCTTTCTTTGAGGCAATCAAAAGACTACTCTTTATGAGCAGTGGAATAATTTGTATTTGCCAAGATTCTTGAGATACTAAATTGTGTTTTGCTTTTAGTGCTGTCGGGGAAACAAAACATAGGGGCATCCATTTATGCATTTTCTCCTTTTTCTAATTTTTAAGAAAGAAGCCAGGCCTTGCCCCACCTTTCTTCAGGTGCTCTCTCAAAACGCAAAATCTTTAAACAATCCCTCCACTGTTTGTTGTGAGCACCTAAGCTTATTGTGAAGCCTGTGTCAGACATTGCAGAGGAAGTGACAGCAAGGAGTTTTCATTGAAGAAAATAGGGGATTGGATGTGGGTTGTAAATTGTCCAAGGTCAGACTGGCCATTGCAAGGACTTTAGCTCTTGATTTGGATGGGAGGCTATTAGAAGTTTTTGAGCTGAGGATGGCATGTTATGACTTTCATTTTAACAGGATCACTCTGATGCTTCCTTGAGAATAATCTGAACTCCAAAGTATGTAGTGAGGAGAGGAGTTGCAAGAGTCTTGGCAAGAGATAGTGGTGGCTCAAATCAAAGTGGGGGCTGCAGAGTTGGTGAGAAGTGGTCAATTCTTGGGAGAGGAGGCCTTTGGGTGCTACTTTTTAGCAAGAATTCAAGGTGAGAGTGTTTTGACCCATTTAAATTTTCAGTGGTCGGGACCCCTTCAGCATGCATTGCCGGGATGGGCGGGAGTTGAGTGTAGTCTGCAGATGTGAACAGGGTAAAGCTGGCTCACACAGGCTTTGAACCCATGACCCTGATCTCATTAGCTTCTGCCCTAACCACTTTAGTTGAATGTGGGCCAAGAAACTACAGAGAGCCTGCCCCGTTTCCATCACTTCCTGCACAGTCTAAGCAGTGTCTGCCAATCTCACATAAAGTCCTTGAAGTTTCTTTGCCTTTGTTGTTGGAGCAATATTAAATGCCTATAAAATAGATTTAGAAAACAAAGCGAAGTTTACAGAGAATTCTGTCAGTACAACAGTGAGCCCTGTCCATCCTGGAGGCATGTATCCATTCTGAAAACTTTATAGGTTCATTCCATTAGTCTTTCGTTATTGAAAACAATTAAAATTTTCTGAATTTGCTCACTTTTCCACAAGGGCTCAGTCACCTTCTGGGCACACAATTGTAAATCCTAACAAGCTTATATGAGGAAAAGAAATACCATTTATTATGGCTCAAACAGTAATAAGAGATAGAGATAACCTCACTTGAATAATAATTTTTAAACCCTTCTTCACCCAAGGCACATGTTCCTTCACAGGAGAATAGTCACGTGGGGAACATGCCAATTATAAGGCAATTGGTTTGTTTTTCTAGCAGATTTGCTTTATTAGGAGTCCCCTAATGTGTTACATGTTCTGTTACAAAGTGTGACAATCTATGGTGCATTCTGGGGATTTCAGAAAAGGGAAAGATCTTGCAAATTATTATCTGTGACAGAATTATAATTTTACAAATGATTAATCTCAATCATCCATCTCTTTTTCCTCTTGGGTTAAGCAGGAAAATTATATCCTGCAAAATTAGCTGTCAAAATGTGAGCCCGTGGTTTTGGAGTCATTGTACATCAGGAAAACGAAAAGGAGATCTTTATTAATGAGCTGGATTAAATAAATAAAAAGGTTATTATAGGAGACATGCTGCTCTGTTGCTACAATATGTCTCGTGATTTCCCAGCAGTCAGATGATATTTACCAAATTGAATCAGGATTCGATATGACTATTACTTATCGAATATCACCTAAGTATATTTTCACCTATGCCTTCCTTTTGGACGGGATGCCATAAAGCTAAGTAAATACATTGTATTGTTCTTCGTTATTCTATTATGCTGACTGTAGTTAAATATTTTGATGACAAGCATTTGGAAAGTATTTTAGAGTGGGGAATATTTCCCATCTATCACCAGACCAGAGCAGAAGTCAGAAAGCAGCAGTTTAGGGAAGAGGAGAAGACTTAAAGAAAAAAATTACAAATTGAGAACCATGTAAACAAATTAAGAAATCCTGAAGTCAGCCTTTTCACCGGACATTACTTTGCAACTTCAGTACAATTAAGTATTATAAGTTGGTATCATTCTTATGATCCATATCACCTTTTTGACTTGCATTACATATGTATATGCATCCTCTTCCCCCCAAGCTAGACTGCAAGTTTAATTCCTGGAATATAGTAGATGACCAATAAATAAAATAGACAGAAGAGAGAAAGGGATATTGAATAAAACAGATAATTAAAAATAACAGTGGCTCATAAGTTGGGCTATATAGATATCCAATCATATATTAACACTAAAACAATTCACATCATGATATTTCTTTTAATTTGGAAGGAAGAGTCTAGGACTATAAATGTTCCTAGCACACAAAATAAGAATTTAAAAAAGGGCCCGGCTGGCGTGGCTCAGTGGTTGAGTGTTGAGCTATGAACCAGGAGATAACGGTTTGATTCCAGGTCAGGGCACATGCCTAGGTTGTGGGCTCAATCCCCAGAGGCGGGGTGTGCAGAAGGCAGCTGATCAATGATTTTCTCTCATCATTGATGTTTCTCTCTCTTTCTCTCTCCCTCTCCATTTCTCTCTGAAATCAATAAAAAATGTATATTTTAAAAAAAATTTTAAAAGGGAGATTCTGTAGTCTAATGATGTTCAGGGCTGCCTTCATACACACATATGTAGCTACTGCAGTTTTCTCTTGGCTTTGCCCATGTTACTGTGATATTGTAAAAAAGTGGATGTCAACTTCACTTTAGGTCTGATGATCTTAACATCACCAGTATTTCCAGACATCAGTGTCACATGGGGAACATACTAATTATAACCCAGTTGGTTTGTTTTTCTAGCATATTTGCTTTATTAGGAGTCTCCTGATGTGTATTTTAAAGATGCACAAGTAATCCTGAGGGTCAGCCAGAGCTGAGGGCCCCTGGCTAAAAGGTGTCACTGCTTTTGTTTCTGCAGTTGGGCAGGAAACTGCTTGACTTGACTCCCGTTGTTCTTTACTTGGTCTTGTTTTAGTTGAAGGAATGAGGACCCCACTCAAGTTACCTTAATATGAAAGGGAGTTGATAATAAGGACACATATGTGCCAGAGCTGGAAAACAGCACAAGATGAGGCAACTCTAGATCTACAAGTTCTTTCATTATCCTGAGCCACATCCTCTCTCTCTCTCCAAATCTCTCATCTGACTCAAAAAATTTCCTGCACCTGGTGTAATGTTTGCTTTTCTCTTCATTCTCTATGGAAATACTTCCTTATTCTTCATGCACTCATTTTATTTATTTTTTATATATTTTTATTGATTTCAGAGAGGAAGGGAGAGAGAGATAGAAACATCAATGATGAGAGAGAATCATTGATCAGCTGCCTCCTGCACGCCCCCTACTGCAGATCGAGCCCACAACCCAGGCATGTACCCTTGACTGGAATCAAATCTGGGACCCTTCAGTCCATAGGCTGATGCTCTATCCACTGAGTCAAACCAGCTAGGCCCTAGGGCAGTGATGGCGAACCTTTTGAGCTTGGCGTGTCAGCATTTTGAAAAACCCTAACTTAACTCTGGTGCCGTGTCACATATAGAAATTTTTTGATATTTGCAACCATAGTAAAACAAAGACTTATATTTTTGATATTTATTTTATATATTTAAATGCCATTTAACAAAAAAAATCAACCAAAAAAATGAGTTCGCGTGTCACCTCTGACACGCGTGTCATAGGCTCGCCATCACTGCCCTAGGGCAATGCACTCATTTTATTTTTGTCTATGACAGAGCCTCTACTTCCTTCTAATTTCTGCTCTTCAGAATTTCAGTTTCTACCTGAACCATGAGAACTGCCCAGACTGCACCCACTGCTAGCTGCTTCACTCCAGAGAGAGGATCTGATGGGCTCAGCTCATCTTTTCACAAAAGGCTACATCTGAGTTTGCTGGCTAAATGCCTTTGGGCCAGGTGCCTCCCATCCCTTTATCTCAGACTAGTGGTTGGGAGTCATGTTGGTCAATGTGTGCCTCAGAACAGTCTCTTTTAGAGGCTATGCACATGGCAAATACCTGGTATCTTGTAGATCTCGCCTCAGCATCTGCCACTTGGAGTCACTTACATATATATATCTCCACATGTCTCTTCTTCTAATTCATGAGGTTCCAAGGAGCTGTTGCATTTTTATATTACCAGTAGTATTTAGCAGCATACTTGGCTTATTTTCGTTTTCTAATCCATGCTTTTGGCATGGATATGCATAATTATACTAGAGGCCTGATGCATGAAATTCGTGCAAGAGTAGGCCTTCCTTCCCCTGGCTGCAGGCACTGGCTTCCTTCTGGTGCCCAGGACCTGGGCTTCCCTTGCAGCCCTGGTTTTGTCCAGAAGGTCATCAGGGAGGACATCCGGTCTAATTAGCATGTTACGCTTTTACTGTTATAGAGATTTCTCTCTCCTTCCTTCCTGACTTTTTTTTGTTTCTTCCCTCCCTCTCACCCTCTATCCTTCCTTTTCTTTACCCTTCTCTTCCTCACTTCTTTCTTTTTTATTTTCTTCCTTCACAACATGTAAGGACAGTCTATGTTAGAGACTGTGCTGTGCAAGGTAACATCAAAATTGAAAATCATATTTACTACTATCAAAATGCTCACATGGGCATGTGGGAAAGACATCTATAGTAAGATCTTATGTTTAAAATACTATGTGCTTGTCCTTCTGGCATGTTTTTTCTTCCCTTATCTCATACAGCTTACTAATTCCTCATTACTTCATTGCTTTGGGGATTTTCCAGGGTAGAACACAGAAGAAGCAAATGTCAACATTTTCTGCCTGTTGTAAATGCTTATAGTCATGGAAGGGATGTTGTATGTGTCCCAGAGGGGAAATTCAGAGGGGTTGTTCCTCTGAGAAAATGAGAAAAAGAGGAAGAAAGTCTCCTACAGCTGGGAGGAAGTGTATGCGTGGGGTGAAAGTTCTCCGGAGGGGTGGTTATCCTGTTCTTTTCTTGGAAACATTCCAGGAAGTGGGTCCCACAGCAAATAGTTGTATCCTGCACCCACGTGGGGCTCCCAGGGTCCCCACAGCATGGGAGTTACAGAGGTCTTCTACCTGCAGCTATCATGTGACTGGGACATTAAGCAGATCAGGAGTAAACAGTGTCCAGAGAATCTATTTCTTATCTTCTGAGGAATATCAGATGCTGAGACGTCTACACAGCAATGGGCAAGGAGGATTTTCCACTGAAGAGTGAAACAGAACTTTACAATGACTGTGTGAGAAGGGGCTTAGGTGAATTTAAGGGAAAGAAAAATACTATTTCTTATAGGAATAAGTTTGCAAAACCCACCATATATGTAAACATATGGCTGTGATATAGTATACTAATTTCTAAGCCAATAATGATGACGGATTCTGGAATCACAGAAGGAGGGGTGATAAAACTTATTAGGGAAGCTTTTGCTTCTGGGGACCACTAGCATGAACGTGTGCCATGTGTCTCTGACTTTAAGGATAAAGCTAAGTAAAACAACAGACTAGAAAAAAATAAACAACAGCCCTACATGCTATGGGGAGACACCACGATGCCCCATCATTCTCAAGTCACATCAGCAAGATGGCAGCTGCCCTGTAAGGCTGGCTAACTCTTAAAGCAGAAGGCAGTGCACCATTCCTCACTATTCTCCCAGGTATGCTGTTTTTCTGCTAACTCATTTGACCTCTTACAGTGATGGCGAACCTTTTGAGCTCAACGTGTCAGCATTTTGAAAATCCCTGACTTAACTCTGGTGCCGTGTCACATATAGAAATTTTTGATATTTGCAACCATAGTAAAACAAAGGCTTATATTTTTGATATTTATTTTATATATTTAAATGCCATTTAACAAAGAAAAATCAACCAAAAAAATGAGTTCGCGTGTCACCTCTGACACGCGTGTCATAGGTTCGCCATCACTGTCTTAGAATCTCATTCACATTCCTCTGCAAGGAAATGAAGAAATGTGTCAGAGAAATCTGGGGCAGATTGAATTTATATGTAGAAAATTACTTATAAATTATCAACCACCTTATAAAAGTTACATATTGTAACTAGTTTTATTAGTACTAACAAAGTTTATCAATGTTTCCTCCAACAAAGTATCTCAGGTCTGTCCTAAAACCTCAAACAAGACTATTTTAATACACCAAAAAGCATCCCTTGCTTAAGTGTTGTCTCATTCACACAACTATATATTTACCAATGAATATATGGGCCCAGGCCCTGGGCTAGGCATTTTGCATGCAGTGGTGAAAGATAGACAAGGTTCTTGCCCTCAACAAGGTTATGATCCAGTAGGGGAAGCTAATATTATACAAGTTTGAAAAACTGTGGAAAATGCCACCAAGGTCAAGAACAGAGTGTTTTAAGAGAGAATAAGAGGAGTGATCTATTTGAGAGAGAGCCCAGGAAACACTTTTTGAGAAAGTGAGGGCTGGTTGTCATCCTGAATGATGAATTAGGTCCAGGCAATTAGAGGGAGAAGAAGAAGGGGAGGGAGAGGGAGCTGGAACATTAGAGCTTTCCAGGTAGAGGGTAAGTTTATTTGAGGCAAGACTGTTTTGGTGTCCTAAAATAGCACAGAAATAGTACACACATTGTTCTTAAATACCTCTATTGTTAGTCACTTTTATGAGTATTAACATCTTAAAAAACTTTCCAGTGGTATTCAAATCATGGCTGCATGAAGACTTTCAAAAATAGCAAGGGACAAGTGAAATAGAGGTGAGAATGAGAGGTTTGTATTCTATGTGGACTGATTTTATATTTTTTGTGTATCTAGTACATATGAAATTTAATGTTATATAATAGCTTGCATGGAAATTAGGCTGATTTAGGTAGCTCACTTTCATCCCCCACGGGAACATTTAATATAATTTTCACTGTCAATAAACACCCAACTATCTGTATTTCCTCCCTTTTCTGTCTTATAATAACCAAAGTGTTGATATTGTCTACAAGACATGTTTTCCACACTTGATTAGCTCCCTGTACTTAATGCCTCACAGGTAGGACTGTAAGTTATAGTTTAGTGTCCTCATTGTCCCAATGATCAAAATTTTGTTAATTCTCACTACACTAAAATGAGTAAAAGTGAAATCAAAATGTACATTATATACTGTTTGTGTTTATATTTCTGACACATTTAGGCAGATGTCTTTCAAAGCAGCCTAGTCTAAAACGCAGACGTATAACCAATTGACACAAAGCCTCTTTCCAAAATGATTAGATGCAGCCAAGCAGAATCCACTCTCACTGCCTAACATTTCATACTTCCATTGCCTTCATTAATGAATCTAAGCATCAACATGAAATGCCACCCACCACCAATCTGCATCCATTTGTGTAGCCTTCTGGCTGCACTCTGACTAGGAGTTTCTTTCATAGAATTTTCCTCGACATTTCTTTCCACTCAGCTTCAATTACTATAATTATTGAAAACATTCTACAAAAGACCCCAATGGCCAAAACTCGAGTGATTTAAGCAACAAAATAATGTAGTAACAGATTATAACCCAAAGTATAAATATGCAGGGATGGGTAAAAGTTGGTTTACAGTTGTAAGCCAACCACAGAGTTTATTCTTGTATTATTGTTTGTTTATTAATTGTTATATTGTTTATTATTATTAACCTACTTTTTCCCACTCCTGTATGTATGTGTATATATATGAGTTCATACTGACAGAAATACACTTTTGAATAGGTACATAAATGGGAGAAGGGAACGAATCTCCCTAACAAAATAATTCCAAAAATGTTCCAAAAATGAAATAAAACAAAAGCTCTAGTAGGTGGAGCTTAATTCTCCTCACCTTAAGTTTGGTCTGGACTTCCTGATACTCCCTAAGAAGACAACACAGAAAGGTAAAAATTGTAAATTTATAGTGGAGAAACCAAAAGACACTACTTTAACTAAGTGATCCATGATAACATCGTCAGCTATAAATCATATTCATATCATCTACTGTGGGGAGCCAATATAGGATTAAGCCTCGGACTGACCTGTTGGCAAAGTCACAAACAAGTCCCAGCTTAGAGGGCACAGTCCTCTTAAGCATAATTAGGCTTGACCTTTTGACGCTCCCTAGATCTTATCTGGGAAGTAATGGGCTGAGGGAAGTGCAACAAGAACAAAAACAAGTGAAACTCACAAGAACAGTGTAACTGTGGTAACCACTACCTTGTTTACCTCTGACTATAAAAATAAAGGCTCAGCTTGCCTCGCGAACTTTCTCTGTGGCCTCAGCCAGGCACAGGAAGATCCACGGAGACTAGAGAGAGCTAGAGAGTTCTGAATGCTGTCTCCGTGTAAAACATTCTTCGCCGACTCCGTCCACACCTTTGGGAACCCCTGGACCACTGGGGTTGGACCCCGGCAGTCTACCTCCTGATGTGTCCAGATTGCCGGGGTCCAACCCCAGCAGGTTCAGGGGTTCCCAAAGGTGTAGACGGAGTCAGCGAAGAAGGAATGACACAGAGACAGCGTTCAGTTGATCAGCAGCCTAGCCAGGATCTCTAGCCAGGATCTCCAGCCAAGTTCTGGTTAGGATCTCCAGCCAGGTTCTGTGTCCATGTTCTCTTGCTAGGTTCTCCAGCCAGGTTCTGTAGCCATGTTCCCTCGCTAGGTTCTCCAGCCAGGTTCTGTAGCCATGTTCCCTCACTAGGTTCTCCAGCCAGGTTCTGTCCAGGTTCTCCAGCCAGGTTCAGTCACCAGGTTCTAGTCAGGTTCTCTTGCCAATTTCTGTAGTCAGGTTCAGTCCAGGATCTTTTGCCATGTTCTCTCCAGCGAAGTTCTTCTGTCTGTAGGTTCTGTGTAGGTTCTGTCTTCTAAGTTCTGTGTATAGGTTCTGTCTTCTTGGTTCTGTCTTCTTAGTTCTGTGTTCTGCTGTCTTATTACATCTGTATTTATACCAGTTGATTCAATCCTATCAATCTCTATTACAAAGGTTAGGGCGTTTCTTATCTCCATTCCAGGGAGTAAAGATTATGTGGCTTAAGCATGATTGTTCGTAGTTAAAGTGATTAATTACCCGCCTGGCACTTAGTTGAGGGGTTTTATTCCCTCCCTAACTTCAGGGGGAAATCCCTACCTGGGGAAACAACCTTTCTCAGAGAGGAGACCTTGGTTAAAACACATAGTGCCAAGAAGGTGAGCAAACATTTTAAGAACAGTATGCCATATATGCCAGGTCCTTTGAAACAGCAAGAATGGACCGGCTCCCGGCACCAGATGAGAAGTGTACTTCACCACCGTGGTACCCTTGCCGAAACCATGACTCTGGTCCAACATGAGAAAAGGTTTGAGATAAAGTAAAATTTAGAGGCGTTTTACAAAACAAATGGTCATCCGAAGGCCAGTATTATTTAAACTGTCAAAAGCATTAAAAAAACACCCACAAGGAAATGCCAGGGCTGACTAGCAGCCCCTGGATGGCTGATGAACAGATTACTCCAACACACCTCCACTGTGGGGGAGAGGGTTAAGGGCTTGCCCAGATGAAGAAGCCAGGCCGCGTCGATTGCCTGCCTTGTTAGCCTTTATTGGAATTTTTATCTTTAGATACAATCAGTAGGGTGAGTAATCTTGGGAGGACACATGTGTTTACATTGTTTTCTAGGCAAAGGCATCCAGGGATTAAGCATAAGGATTCCAGTAAACACCCAGGGGTCTGCACGTACACAGACTTGTTTGGAAAGGTCAAGGAATAATTGGGGGGGGCGCCACCTTCGACACTCCCCTAAGTCTCCCCTAAGTCAGAATTCTGATAAACGGGGCAGGCAGCCTTCCACACTTCCTTTTATCAGAATGTCCTCCTTACAAACTTTCCAACCAAGTCTCTCGTGCTCCCCAACAAGGAAAGACTGAGAAACTCACAGGCCAGAGGAAGCTAAAGAGACGTGGCAATAAGTGTGAGGAGGGATCCTGGGTCATCCTGGAACAGAAAAAGGCCATTCCTGGTAAAACTAGTAAAATCTAAATAAAGCCTGGAGCTAAGCTAATAGTAATGTACCAGTACTGTTACTATCAGTTAGCTTCCTTTTTGACAAGCGTGCCACAATTATGTAAGTTGTTTATAACAGGGGAAACTGGGTAAAGTATATACAGAAATACTGTAATATCTTTGCAGATTTTTAAACAACAAAAGTTTTTTTAAAAACAAAGAAAAAAATTAATATGATGTTATTTTGCTCCTGACAATTAGATTCTTTATTAATGAAAAATTTTACAAGGTAGTATTAACAATGACTAACATGTTTTGAATGCTTACATTGTGCCAGGCCCTGGCCTAAGACTTTACATAATCTTGCTTAATGCTTACAATGTATAGATGAGGTAAATGCTATGACTATCCCCATTACACATGGGGATGAAAAGGGGCCACATGCTAACAGGGAAGGCTTGTGTGGCAGTCTTACAAACTCCAAGACCTAAAGTAACTACAAAGGATATTCTGAAATGAGAAATTTAACTAAAAGCAGCTATGGTGGGTAGTCATATCCTAGGCTGGTATCTTCCCTGACAAAGGTCAATCTTTACCTTAACTGAGCCTATTGTCTTTTTGCGTCTACGTTGGAATGTCAAAGTAATTTTCCTTTTTTCTGGACACTTCAAAACACAGGCAACAGTTGGCGGAGACCACAAATCCCCTCATTATTATTGAATGAATTGTTGACTGTTAACTATCCTGCCCCCACCTAAGTAAAAAAAGTAGGTGTCTATAATTTTACTTTTTATCTAATCCCAGTGGTTTCCCCGCTTTGCTTTCTCCTGCCTCTCTAATCTATTACCAGTGGAGTTCATGTAACCCTTATACATCTCCTCTTTTGATTGCAATGTATAAAACAAGGTAAAAAACTGCTATTCTCTGGAGCACTATCTTAATACTTAGAGATTCTGTTTCCTGGCAATTGTCTACAGCTTCGCTCAAATAATCTCATGAAGTTCTTTACAGGTTTGAGTGTTTCCTTACGTTAACACACAGCTGGGGCCATACTTCAGGTCCCACATCTCAGGAATGCTACAAAGATTTCACAGGCCTTAGAATCATCAGAAAGATTACTTGTTTTCAGTCCTATTGTAGTTTTAGATATTGAAACTCAATAGTATTTAATTCATTGAGAATTGGCAAACTTGTTAGACAGGATATTCAATTGTCAAAAACTATTCATTATGTTTTAGATTTCATATATAAGTAAAATCAGATGGTATTTGTCTTTCTCTTTCTGACTTCCTTCACTTAGCATAATACCCTCTCCATCCATGCTGTCACAAATGGTAAGATTTCATTCATTTTCATGGTTGAGTAATATTCCATTGTACATATGTATCACTGAGCAAAAATAAATGAACAAACAAAAATAGAAACAGACTCATAGATACAGAGAACAGACTAGCAGTTAACAGAGGGGAAGGGCATTGAGGGAGTGGGTGAAGAAGGTGAAGGGAATAAGAAAGACAAATGGGTAGATACAAAATAGTCCCAGTATGTAAAGTACAGCATAAAGAATATGATCCATAATATTATAATAAGTATGTATGTTGCCTAATGGGTACTTGAAATATTGGGGGACTGCTTTGTAAAGTATATGATTGCCTAACCAGTAGGCTGTACACCTGAAATGATTACAAAATAATACTGGATGTAAACTGTAATTGAAAAATAAAATTTTTAAAATTGTAAAAAGAACATCCATTTTCTAAATTACTCTGTGTGCGTGTGTGTGTGTACGCACATGCTATAAAAATAAAAGTGTGTTGTGCCTGAGATTTTTGCCAGTACTCCACCATCACACCCTTGATTTCTACGAACAAGAACACTGGCTACTGTGTTGTAGCTCCAGTGAGTAATTCTCCCCTGGCCCCACTCAGGGTTGTTCTGCGCACAGAGGGGTCCTCATTGTATGCAAGCGCCTGACTGCATGAATATGCTGCTTCAAGAAGATTGTTCCAAATCAATCATTCCTGATGTTGAAAATTTACATTTGAAAAGGCTGTTCTCAAATGCCTTGGACACAACTATCAAAACAGGGGAAAAACAGAATAATGTCTGTTTCCATTGTTGTTGGGATGGTGGTGGTGGCTGTTTTTTGTTGTTGTTACATGAATCTAAATTGTCAATTTAAACATTTTCATCCTGAACTGATCCAATAAATTCATTATGTAATCTTTATATAAGAACCTCTAAAGGGGAAACAAGTACAATCAGAAGCACAAATAAGGGAAAGTTGGAGTAGGGGGAGGGAGAGAGAAAATGAGAATGAGTAATGGGATGAAATCATATTCACACCTATAATCTGTTCCAGCCCCCAGCTCACATCTTTTGTAAGTAGCTTCGACGGCCTCTCAATGTGGCCAGGGGAATGTTCAGACTCTTCCAATATGACCCTGCTGTTTGTCTCACCAGGCTGTAGTAACTGTTTGCATAGCATGTAAATAAATAGAAAACTCGCTTGATTCTTTTTCCATAACTATACCAGCAAAAGAGAAAGTTAATGAAGGACACGCAAAGGAGTGTGGTGTGTTGAATAAAACACTTTCCCCAGGAATTGAAAGACGCCTCTGCATTGGAGATGCAGCAGCTTATCACTAATTCAGAATCTCCCTCCAGCCTCAGACTTTTGTCTTTCTTCTTCCTGGAAGCCGTACTTTCAAGGCGATGGCTTTGCTTTGTAGGCGCTGTGCTCTGGCCGGCTGGAGCTCAGAGGAAAAGGAATGAGAGTTCATTAGGGATATTTCATAGTCCCTCAGATCGCAGGGCCTCTGTCTCATCTTCACAGATCACACTGCTCACGGAGAGACTTTCTTTATTTTATTAGTTATCCTTGTACGGCCAGACGTCTACAAAGAGAGCTCCTGCTCTCTGCCATTCACATCCATGGGATGTGAGCACAATTCAAAGTCTGTCCTGCGCTGTTGTGCATTCACCATTTGCAAATCAGCTTATTGTATTCTAAAAACCCCACATTTTCTTGAAAATGCAGCATTTGAAGATGAAACTCTTATTCTAACAAAAGCATATTACAAAAAGGAAAAATAAAAAAAAAGAAAGAGATGAGAGAGAAAGCAGGAAGTGGGAAAGGAACAAAGAAAACAAAGACCAATGGACAAAGAATGATCAGGTAGGATTATATTTTCAAATCCGGACAGCTGACCTATGAAAGTCAAGTCTTGTTTGAGGTTTTAATTTCCTTCTAGGAATTTCTTTCTTTTCAGAAACCACTCCTCAAAACCAATCAGCATTGCTAATGTATTGGTCTCTTTCCAGCCTTGAGAAGTCAAACTGAGAAAACATGATTAGCGCTGTGGACAATCAAGAGATCAGAGATGGAGTGGCCCCTCTGGCTCTCACCTTTTTGGATGTGGACCCTAGATTATAGCACATTTTTCTAATTCTAAGGTCTATTTTGAACCTATTGCTTTATTCTTAGAAATCCATGGCCATTAATGATTTTATCTCTGAAATCTATGATTCCAGGTGGCCATTTGCTGTTTTAACATGTTGAAAGAGAACATGCTTAGCATTATTTCATAGGAGCTATACAATTTTTGGATCCATAGAGGAATTCATCTAATTTCCTACTGATAAAATAAAACTCCCAAAGCTTCAAAGAATGTCAGGATGAAAAAATGGGCTGAATTCTCCAATTCAAAAACGTCTCTCTGCCCAGATACAGTAGGTATTCTATTCATCTCCATTAAATCCCATTCTCGCTAGGCCCAAGCTGATCTTTAGGCCAGGGAGGCTGGCCTAGGAATGCAGAAGCTGGTTACCTACACTTCGCTGCATGAAAAGGACAACTTTTCCAAATTTGAGCCACCCTCTTTGGCTTTTGTTTCTTTGTCTGAATGGTTGGCAACTCTATATTCATATCCTTGGTTAGTATGAGGGTGCATACTAACTGCACTCAAAAGTAGAAACATGCACGACTTTCAAAAAATATTTTGGAATTTAAAGGGCATTTATTCAAAGTAGCAGCACTGTTTTTAACTAAGGTTCAGGGGCTTTCCTTTTCCCCAGGCCACTAAAGAAATACGAAAAAGCTTTTACATTGTACCAGACCTCCCTGGGTTGCATAAATCAACAAGTACTCCTGTGTGCCTGCCAGGGCTGGACTGCACAGTGCCAGGGAACCCCGTCAACACAATGTGAACAATGCCCGCGGAGTCTGCAGTGGTAGTGGGTGCCTACTATGTGCAAGGAATTGGAATAGGTTTTATGGAAATAAAGGTGGCCTAGTCCTTGACCTCAAGTCGTTTTTAGACTCTGAATGGGAAGGCATGCCATATGGATGTATAAAATAAAACAATACTTTAAGAGCTAAATAAAATACATTAGACTATAACATATGTCACAAAACACCAGGGAATTCATTGTTAAATATTTTCAAAAACAATGAGTGGCTATGCATCTCTATGAGCAAAACATGCCCCAACCACTTGGGCACCGCAGGTGAGCATATTGGTGTCACACTCCAGTTCTAATATGTTGCTCCATTTTCATTTCAGTTCTGCTCCTTATTCTGTAATATTTTTTTCTCTTTACTCATTTGTACCTTGAGAGCCCGATCTTAGACTGTGAGCTTTAATAGTCTACATTTCCAATTCTGTTAGTTTTCTCTGCAGCCAAATGTGCTTACAGTCTTGTTCACCCAGCCTTAATAAAAAGGATGTTTGCACAGCAGGGAGGCACATTCTCATTTATCTTAGACCAGAAATGTGAAGAATGAAATGGCCTGATGGCCATTATCTTAACCCTATGTGACTGCAAATATTTTGAAGTAGTGGAGGAGACAATCGGACCACGAAGCCCACATTAAAGTTTGTTTTTCTCAGTTATAGACTGCAGATTAAGTCCCCAGTCTCCTTTCTTACATAAGACTTTTTTTTTTTATTTTGCAACAAATAAATATAAGATTATTTTGTGTTCAACAAAAAAAGTCACCTAACTTGAGAGACTGCAAAACTATGAGTTCAGAATTCTCAGTGGGAGTTACTTGACATATTATTTTTTAAAAGTCCACCCGCCCTATTGAAGAGAAACATTGAACAGTGTGACAGGGCTCCTCTGTTATGCTGGCCTAGCCATCCTGAGGAAGGATGTCAAGCCACCGAAAGCTCTTTCTATTATTTCAAGTGACAGGATTTTCATATTAAATTTGCTACAAACAAAATTTTAAACATTAATAAAATGAAAAAGATGACTCTATTGGTCTACTCCTCAAAGGATATATGAGCAATTCTAAGACTTTGATAAGAAATTCTTTGAGAGTAGTATAAGAAGCAATCACACACACACACACACACACACACACACACACACACGCATCACTGAAGAATAGTAAATGTTTGTAAGCATACTATAATCAACAAAGCATAATCACCAAGTATCTTTAATTAAATGCTCTCTCTAATAACTACATCCTCCCTTAGGGAAGAGCTTGCCAGTGTTTTTGAATAGGCACATGAGTTTAGTTGATCAATGGCAAGGACCAGCTTCTCTCTATACCATTCTAAATTAATAGGTTGAGCACAAAATAATCTAACAACTTACATTTCTTAGATATCTGCATGTATCTAACACAGAAGGAGAAGAGAGAGAGAGACAACCTCTGCCCACTGGTATTCTTGAGAGGTGATAAAACAGTATGTCAAAAGTCTACAAGGAACCCTGATAATACAATGCTAAGTAAAGGAAAGGCAGAAGTGTAAACTGGGAGGCTACTTAGCAATGGCAAAATTAGGGGGGGAGTTTTCACTGAGGAGCTATAGCTTGATAAGAGATTTGAAGAATTTTACCTCTCTAGAGGTACAATTGTGGACTAAGTCAAAGTGTGGGAACAGTGTCTCTCTGGGTTGTTTTCTACCAGGAGCAATGCTGAAACACCAAATTCTCATCAGACATCTTGGCTGTTGGATGGTCACCATTTTGGAACAGGGGCGACTTGGGGTCTCCTGGTCTCACATGTCCCACAAAGGAATTCTCATCCCCTCCACTCAGGGGACCCCCGGCTCCTTTCCTGGGACTCTGGGTGGTGGATGTCACTCTTGCAGGAGGTTTCACACTCCCCCTAACCCCCTAAACTTTAATGTCATTATAGCCATTCCATGGTTCTCTGCTCTAAAGGCAAATCTAGCCAGAATTGTTATAATCCAAGTACAGGACTCCCCTCCTAGCCATGGTTTCTCTTTCTGAGGTTTCAATTACCCACCGTCAACTACAATTCAAAACATTAAATAAAAATTCCAGAAATAAACAATTCATACATTTTAAATTTGTGCCACTATGAGTGTTGTGATGTAATCTCATGCTGTCCTGCTTCGTTCTACACAGGATGTGAATCATGCCTCTGTCCAGTGTAGCCGACTCGGTTATCAGATTGACTGCCACAATATCACAGTGCTTGTGTCCAAGTAACCCTTGTCTTACTTAGTAATGACCCCAAAAGCTCAAGACTAGTGAATTGGAATATGCCAAAGAGAAACCACTGGGGGTCTTGAAACATATTCCCCACAGATAAGGAGAGGGGGCTACTGTAAAAACTGTTGAAGTAGAGAATCAAGGTAAGGAGTCGAAGTCAATCTGAGAAGAATGAAAGAAAACAAAATCTCAAAAATGATCATTAAAGTGGACGTGGAGATTCTGGGATTCTGTATCCCTACCCAGTCCCCCATGGAGGTTCCTGTCACTCTTCTGTGGGGTTTTATGGAGAACCAGTAACCCAAACTTAATGACCAATCTGTTGAGCTGACCCTTGTTGGTCTGAGTAGTGGGAGCTGGTGGTCAGCACAGATGGTCTGAAGGTCCCCTGCCTAATGAGTAGTGGCTACCTTAGTAACCCCAGACTCCAAAAGCCACATGCCAGAATTCCTGTTACATACTGAGTGTTTAGGAATATTTGATGAAACAATGAGAGAATGCTCTGAAAGAATTGAATACTTTCCACACAGAGATATTATGGGGGGGGAAAGACAAAACAAAACAAAAACATGTGGTCTGAATAGTTATCCCAGGCTCAAGACAAACACCCCACTCTGGTGGTTCAAAGGTTATCTTTTTACACCCCTTTTATGTATCCGGGCGTTTAATGAGCTACAGAAAAGCTGCAGCAACAGATGCTGTTCCCATGGGATTTCTGGAATCTACTCGGCCACTGTTCACCTCAGCAGCCAGGCATTTGGACAATGTCTCAGGACAGCAAGCTTGGCACTGAGACTTCTGTGGCGCTCGTTCTGCTGGGCACCGAGGCTGAAGTCCCCAGGCCAGCGAGGAGCGGTTTCTCACACTTGCTCCTTGTTTCTCAGCCTCCCTCCTGGGAGGGAGGACATTTGTTAACCATTAGGAAGACAGAGGCTTTGAACTGTGCCTCTCACCCCCAGTGGACGGTGGGCTCGGAGCCCTGGCAGCATGGAGTCCAGAGTACTGTGCGCTTCCTCTCTCCCGCCCTCTGTGGAGAATGCGGCTGGCCCACAGCTGAGAAAAAGGAAACAAACACACTTGGTTAGTTTGCTGCCAGGGCCTTAACGTGCTACAAAGCAAACCCCGTGGCTCTCCTCCCAAAGGTGAGAGGAGCAGGCTGCGGGTATTTCAACCAGCCCGAGTTTCCTGACCCTGTGATGTCTAGTTAAGGCTGTTGCTGAACTAGATGCTCTGCAGAGAACAACATTGAAAAAGGAGAATTCCACCCCCCCCCCCTGAATTTTTCTGGCTTGATTAAAAATAAAATTTCAAATAAATTTTGGTTTGTTAAAGATATTTTTACTTTATTTCATGTTATTAAGTTTTTATCTTATTAAATATCTTGATTAAAACACATTTTCTTTTATTAAAAACTAGAGGCCCGGTGCACAAAAATTTGTGCCCTCGGGGGGAAGGGGGGATCCCTCAGCCTGGCCTGTGCCTTCTCGCAGTCTGGGACCCCTCGGGAGATAATGCCCTGCTGGCTTAGGCCTGGTCCCAGGTGGCAGAGGGCAGGCCCAATCCCTAGGTGCAGCCCCTGGTCGGGCTCAGAGCAGGGCCGATTGGGGAGTTGGGGCGCCACCCCCTGTCATGCACAGACCAGGGCGGATCGGGAGGTTGCGATGCCACCCCCAGTCACGCTCAGGGTAGGGCCGATTGGGGGGTTGGGGCACTGCCCCATGTCACACTCAAGGCAGGGTCGATGGGGAGGTTGCAGCGCCACCCCGTCACGCAGAGAGCAGGGCCAATCCGGGGGTTGGGGCGCTGCCCCCTGTCACACACAGAGCAGGGTCAATTAGGGGGTTGGGGAGCTCCCTTCATCACTCAGAGAGTAGGGCTGATAGGGGAGTTGGGGCACTGCCCCCTGTCACACACAGAGCAGGGCAGATCAGGAGGTTGGGATGCCACCACTGTCACACTCAGGGCAGGGCCGATGGGGAGGTTATGGCTCTACCCTGTCACACACAGAGCAGGGCCCGTGGGGGTGGGGGGGGGTGGGTTGGGGCGCTGCACTCTGTCACACACAGAGCACGGCTGATCAGGGGGTTGGGGCGCCGCACCCTGTCACACACAGAGCCGCAGGGCAATCAGAGGTTGGGGAGCTCCCCTGTATCAGGCACAGAGCAGTGCTGATCAGGAGGTTGGGGCGCCTTCCCCTGTCACAAACAGAGCAGGGTGGATAGGGAGGTTGTGGCCCCGCCCCCTGTCACACACAGAGCTGCAGGGTGATCAGGGGGTTTGGGTGATGCCCCCTGTCACGCTGATCCCGGTGCCCGGAGGCCTCTCGGCTCTGCTGATCCCGGTGCTGGGAAGCATATTACCCTTTTACTATATAGGATAGAGGCCTGGTGCATGGGTGGGGCTGGCTGGTTTGCCCTGAAGGGTGTCCTGGATCAGGGTGGGGGTCCCCACTGGGGTGCCTGGCCAGCCTGGGTGAGGGGATTATGGATGTTTGCAGCTGGTCACACACCTTTCAGGGTGGGGGTCCCCACTGGGGTGCCTGGCCAGTCTGGGTGAGGGGCTGAGGGCTGTTTTCAGGCTGGCGGGTGATGGAAGCTCCCAACCACTCCTTTTTTTTTTTTCTTTTTTAATTCTGGGCCAGCTTTAGCTCTTAGGCTCCAGCTCTTCGGTCTCCGCTGCTGAAAGTAGGTATCTGGTTTGTTTCGGTTCAAAACAATGTATAACTCCAGCTCTGACTCCAGCTCTGAGATCCCGGCTCGCTGAAAGCTGGTTTCTGGGTTTTTTTTTTAGCTTCTATATTTGTTAAAATGTTTCAAACTGCAGGCTCAGAGGCCTGCAAGGCAGGTGGGGAACGTTGGTTTCCTCCGTCACTGAAGCAAGCAAGCCTCATCTTAGTTTCAAGCTGCCTGGCTGCCGGCTGCCATCTTGGCTGACAGTTAATTTGCATATCACCCTGATTAGCCAATGGGAAGGGTAGTGGTCATACACCAATTACCATGTTTCTGTTTTATTAGATAGGATAATGTCCTTAGTCTAGTTAATCGTCTTCTAGGCAACAGTGAAGAAAATAGAGATGCTTAACAAAGGTTGGCTAATATCAGGATGAGTCAAGGGCTCAAAATGCAAGTCAGGTCATGGCAGCTACTTCGCATTCTCAGGGCTCTCTTTCACCTGTTTCTTGGCTCAGGTGGCTGTCCTTTGATCTATGAGGCGGGGCAATGCAGAGTCAATCTCTTCACCATTGGAACGTCTGCAGGATATGGCTGGCTCCTCCCTTTAACTTAGCTCAGTGCTCTTTTTCCTTAGCATGTTGTGCAGGGCACACCCTGTTTAGAAATGGAATGAGGAAGCTGAGGCTCCTAATCTGAAAGACAAGGGGTGGGGCAACAGGGAGGTGAGAGTGTGGGTTTCCAGGAGCTCAGCCTGGCCGTGGAGCAGCTCAGTGGCATGGCCTTTCCACCTGGTTACCCGTTCTAAGAATGCTAGAGGGAAGAGCTGGGGCCCAACAGCCTGCAGGTTGAACTAGTCTTTCGAGAGAGGCTGAAGCACATGTGGCATCTCCTGCCAAGTAGGAGAAAAACTTTATTGGAAAGATTCAAATAATGACTTTAGGAAAAAAACAAAAAACCTGAAAGTAACTGCAGTGCCTGCACTAAAATAAAGACCCTCTCAAAAACTGGTAGAATCTGAGACTGTCCAGGCCAACCTCATAGAGATGTTGTTCTCAGAAGATGAAGATTGGATGATGGCCATTGTGCCTTGATTTCCTGATTTGCTCTAGTATAAAACAAACTGCATGCTTACTTTGAATTATTGTTAATAATAAACAAACAAATAAATAAATAGGAAGTTAAAGATTGTCATATGTCTAAACAACAGAGAGTGCTATTAAAATGCTTATGAGCCCTCAAAGTAAGTACTTCAAAGAGACTTCTGAACTTAGGTGAACTTTGTCATGAGGAGGTCAGATGTGTGGACAGAGACCCCCCTTAGGGAGGCATGGACACCACACACAAACTTAACTGCCCTCTGTACATACATCACTTATTCCCACCCCTACTTAGGGCACATTTTTGACTTACCTTGTACAAATTACAGCTGCCAGCATATGTGGCCACGGACACTGGGAGGTGGTAACTTGAGGAGAACAGGAACTCCTCTAATAACCACTAATTACAGACATCAAACGAACTGAAACCAATTCCTTCTCTCTTCTTGGTTGATATTCCTGGGGTTTAAAAGGCACACAAAGCACTTCCTTCCACAAATATAACCAGGGCACTAGTAAATGCATAGCACTTATACTGATAAACAATGTTTATAAGTGTGCCAATCAAATTAAAAAATAAAATGCTAACAGTGCTGTAGTTGTTAACTGTCACGGTCCTGAGATCACAGCTTGAGGCTGGAAGGGGTCAGGACCACCTCAGAAGCTGCCCCCTGGCCTGGTGTCACATGGTTCCCATAGGCCTGTAGTTCTGGTATTGGAAACAGCATGCAGGTCCCCAATTACTCACACCTGGTAACAAGTGAGCCATGACAAAGCAACATACCCACCCTGATCTACTGAGAGACAAACCAATCCCACCACCGTCAGCAACCACCACAGCCTGCCTCACCCTCTCGGAGGCTCTGGGGGACAAGTCAGGTCCCATGGACAGCATCTGCCATTGCCGTCCTTCAGAGCTCCTGGAATATCCAACTCTAGAATCTTCCAGATTTTTTTTTCTTCTGGCTGCAATGAGAACTCTATTAAAATCATCTTTAACTTCCCCTCAGGCTCTCTAGATAGAACTTGCCGATGTTCAAGTGCTGATTCATGATTCAGGGAGAGAGAGCTATGGTATCCTGGTTTATGTCACAGTTGTCATTGCACTATATTAAATGAACAACCTGTAGATGTATTTGGCCTACACAACCAACCCAGTGTTTTAATTTGAATTAATGTTCAATGTTTACAAAAAAAGTCAGAATATGTCCCATAAAATCAATTTATGGTTTCCCTTAAAAATGTTAAATATTTGGCAACACTGGGCCTGCATTCTTGCATGGTGCCAATCAGCTGGAATCTATTTGACTCTTTGCACTGGGTCTGCATCCTGTCCTCTAGATCACCATGTCTTCTCTGTGCCCCAAAGGAAGGCTGGTGCTAAGGTGGAGTGAGTGAAGCAATGTGACACCTTCACCTTCATTTCCATCATCTGCCTGGCTTCTACATGAATTTGAACTATGATTCTTGCTCTACACCAGGGATGGGGAACATCCAGTCCGTGGGCTGTATAAAGCCAGCAAAATCATTTGGTCTGGTCCTGTCAAGGCATTAGCGGTGAGTCAAGTAAATGTTTGATCAAATGTAGCAGGCTAAATTTTAAGTGGATAATTTTGTATGGCCCGAAAATGATACTATCAATATCCAAATGGCCTTTGGCAAAAAAAAGATTCCTCACCCCTGCTAAGCCATTCAGTATCCTTCATGTACCATTACCTGCTGTCCTGCTGCCCATGAGAGCCAGCCTGGAAATATTAATACAGCCTTGCTCCACAGAACATCTCCCAGTTTGACTGCCAGAAAGGGTATAGTCTCGGGGTGGCATTGGTAGTCTTGTATCTCTTATTTTCTAACAATATCCATGAGAAGTCTTTGAGAAGAAGTGGCATACTAGCCATTACTTGTTCCTGAAGAATCTAGATTTGGGTATCCAGTAAATTTGGCAGAAACTAAAATTTTTATGTTTATGTGCCTAGAGAGATTGACCAATTGTGTGCAGATGAAGACCCTGGATCATACATAGAAATTCCTTAATTCCTCCAGATGAAAAAGGTTGCTCTAAGCTTCATAAGTAATTTAAAAAATCAGTGACAGAGTTACTCTGACAAATACAGCTTCTGAAACACAGCAGGAGAGCAAGACAGAGTGAGTCTGGTTCCTTCCATAATCAGTGTGTGTGTGTGGAGGTGGGGCAGGGAGTTCAGAGCAAGGAGGGGCCTCTGGGGAAGTGTGATCATCACAGCCAAAGGATGAGCAGGATCTGAACATATGGAAGCAAAGGGAGTAGTTTTTGGTATCAAAGTAACAATCTGAAAAAAAGCATGGAAGGGGGAAATGTGGGTAATATACTAATAAAGAGAATAGCTCAGTGTGCCTGGAGTGTAGCTTACGTTCTCATGCTTAAACATCATCAACAATTTAAATTCAAAGATTCCTGGGTCTACCTTCAGACACCTATCCTTTATAAAATTAAATTTATTTTGGTGGTATTCATTAATAACATTAGATAAGTTTCAAGTCTACAATTCTATACATTTGTATATTGCATTATGTGGTCACCACCCAACGTTTAGTTTCCTTCTGTCACCATATATTTGACCCCTTTTACCTTCTTCAATGCCCCCTTCCCCTTTGGTCACCACCATATTGTTGTCAGAATCACCATTACAAGTGATTCTGTTGTGAAGGGACTACAGTCTACAGTTTGAGAAAAACTCACATTGTGTGTATTGTGGGTAGATATGAGAGAGGTGTTAGGGTCTGAATTACAGACAGAATTGACTTCAGGCCACTAAGTTTATAATTTTCCTGTGTTCAACAAAGAGCTACTTTTCCTGGCAGTTTAGTATTGGATATTTTGATAAGGGAGATAAATACTTTAAAGATAACATCCAAGTTTGGATTCTGGGAGGCCGGTAACAGGAGAGAGAGATAAAGATAGAGATAGAGAAGATAGAGATAAAGAGAGAGAGAGAGAGAGAGAGAGAGAGAGAGAGAGAGAGAGAGAGGCTGGGAATGGTCCTTGATTTCGCTTTTGCCTTTAGGCTGAGTTAGCATCTATTTTCCTTGAATTGCCCCTAACACCATGTGCCATGGTCGAGATCCCCCTTGTGCGAGGCACACAAACCTTGCAGTCAGTGACATGGAGATGAAAATGATATCTTTTCTGATCTGTTGATGATCTAAATTGGGTAAAATATCTGCATTTCTGTAAGAAATTCTTTTCCTCGGGGGAGGAAAGTTCCTAGCTTGGCTCAATGGATGCTAGTACATCTATGCCACCATTTACCTGTGTTTGCAGAATGTGCAATGATAATGCTCATTATCAAACACTAAGAGAAAAAATAAACTTGATACAAAATTGTATATCTATATTAATTATAATTACTGCATTATACACTATGTAGGAACTATAGCTGTATCTTAACAGTGGTTTTCTCTAGTGGCGAGATTGTACATAAATTTATTCATTCCTTGATTTTCAAAATTTTTTCTTGAACATGCATTTGTAATCAGAAAAAAACTTTTTTATTCAGTCCCAGACCCTAAAGCCATTCAGAAATCAGTGAAGTTGGGGAGCAGTATACCTTTCTATGACCCCATTCTCATTTTATTTTGACTTTTCCCACTTGAACACAGACCCATTTTCTCACTTGAGTGTGTATGTGCAGTTTAGATAGAGTCCTCAGGGAAAAGGAAAAGAAAAATATTGAAATATGTGCCTTGAGTTTGTGAAGACTAAGTCAATATATCTCAATTGAACCAGGAATCCTTCCAATATTCACATTGGATTTGCTTCCAAATGTTTGCTTTTTAAATTGATTGTAGGTAAGTTGGGAGGGACACAGCACTTGAGCACAATAAACACCGAGGATGCTAACATTTATAGAAAGAAATAGAAGGGTATTTTGTAGGAAAAGGCAAATTTTAGTTCCAAAAGGGGGACATACACTTATTTCTAATTTTTCTGATTTTTTTTTTTTTTTTTTTTTTAGGAAGATGGGAGGGGTGAAAGGCAGAGATGAGACCTGAGGTGTGACTTGTGTTGCATGCTGGACTTCAGAAGTGGAGCCTCCAGGATCTTTAACATGCTGCTCACAGTTTGAAGCCAGAGCAAGATCAAACTGCATACAAGCTATGACTTATGAATGTCAGTGTAGCAGACTTCTAAGGCCTGGAAATTAACCAGATGAGGTCTGTGTCTTCATTATGTAAGTTACTGAAATGATTAGAATGAAGGACGGAGACCATTTGGGCCATAAAGTACAGCTAGTATATATTTCAGAAGGTGGGAATCATGACCATCCAAACTGGATTTCCAATTTACGGATTACATACTCAAAAAAATCCCAGGCCAGTGTTATAAGAGACAAAAGGATCCCTTCATGTGTAGTCCTACCTCTTTTTGTTTAGAAGACTGTGAGAGAAGGGAAATCAGGGTTGGATAACAAAGAGAAAATGTAGTGATGCAGGAGCATGATAGCAGTCTACTTTCTGTTAATAGGTTTCCAATGTAAATTGCAGAGTGGAATTTCAAACAATTGCCAAGAGAATACAAAAGTGTATAAAGTAATCTAAAGATGGAAGCCTGGTGTCCCTTTAGACTTTTATTCCAACTCTACACTTTTTCACCTGAACTTATTATAGGAAAACAAATAAAAAATATGTATGAACATGATCTAGAAGGGTTAAAATATTTGTGTGTTTGTTGAAATTAGTCCCCAATTTTCTTCCAGTCTTCACAAGAATGCTTTTACAAGAAAGCATTTTTTCAAAAGCCATTTATTTTCATACTAAAGCAAAAATAAGAACTAAGCTCTTTAAATATCTGTCATCTGGAATGTTTGATGATTGAAGTCTTAATGCCTGTTTTGCTTTTGATTTTATTTTTGGAGGTAAAAGATAGGTTGGGTTGATTCAAATTAAAAACTATTTTAGTTTTTTTAGTTTTTCACTTCATTTGGATGGCATAGGACTAATATAATTATTTATTTAACAACTTTTTAAAAATGATCACACTTATCTATCAGAAGAATAAACCTGGGTATAAAACAGAAAAAAAAAACACAACAAAAAACTATACCAATATATTTCTTGCTGGTTTGTTTTCTTTTTGTTTTGATATATTAATATTACCATTTAAAAATAGTTAGCTTCTACTCATTTCATTTCAATAGCCTCTTATTTACCAAAACACTAGAGGCCTGGTGCACAAAAATTTGTGCACTCGGGAGGGTCCCTCAGCCCAGCCTGTGCCCTCTCACAGTCTGGGACCCCTCGGGGAATGACCACCTGCTGGCTTAGGCCTGCTCCCCCAGGAATTGGGCCTAAGCTGGCAGTCAGACATCCTCTGACAGCCCGGGAGCCCTCGGGAGATGTCTACTTGCCAGCGGGGAGCAGGCCTAAACTGCAGTCAGACATCATTAGTGCTGCTGAGGAAGCGGGAGAGGCTCCCACCACCACCACTGTACTGGCAGCCATCAGCCAGGCTTGTGGCTGAGCAGAGCTCTCCCTGTGGGAGCACACTGACAACCAGGGGGCAGCTCCTGCATTGAGCGTCTGCCCCCTGGTGGTCAGTCTGTGTCATAGTGACCAGTGATTCCCAGTAGCTCTGCTGTTAGGGTCAATTTGCATATTACCCTTTTATTATATAGGATAGAGGCCTGGTGCATGGGTGGGGGCCGGCAGGTTTGCCCTGAAGGGTGTCCCGGATCAGGGTGGGGGTCCTGCTGGGGTGCCTGGGCAGCCTGGGTGAGGGGCTGAGGGCTGTTTTCAGGCTGGCCAGAGCCCCTTCAGGGTGGGGGTCCCCCCTGGGGTGCCTGGCCAGCCTGGGTGAGGGACTGATGGCTGTTTGCAGGCTGTCCAAGCCCCCCAGCAGGGACCCTTACCCCATGAGGGTCTGGCCAGCCTGGGTGAAGGGCTGATGGCTATTTGCAAGCTAGCCACAGCCCCTTCAGGGTGCGGGTCCCCGCTGGGGTGCCTGGCCACCCTGGGTGAGGGGCTGATGGCTGTTTGCACTCTGGCCAAGCCCCCCAGCAGGGACCCTCAACCCATGAGGGTGTGGCCAGCCTGGGTGAGGGGCTGATGGCTGTTTGCAGGCTGGCCACAGCCCCCATCCACCCAAGCTTCCAGTGGAGGCTGGCTGGAAGCAGGTATCTGGGATTTATTTAGCTTTTATAATTGAAACCTTGTTGCCTTTTGTGGAGGCCACAGCCTGCCAGAGCAGGCGGGAAGCTTGGCTTCCTCCATTGCCACGGCAATCAAGCTTCCTCTTTGCTCCAGCTCCATGATTGCCGGCCGCCATCTTGGTTGGGTTAATTTGCATATAGTCACTCTGATTGGCTGGTGAGCGTGGCTTGAGCATAGTGAAGTTACTGTCAATTAGCATCTTTGTCTTTTATTAGTGTAGATTACATTGCTCAACTTAGGCATAAAGTCAGAATTTTAGCACCAAACTAGAGGCCCGATGTACGAAATTCATGCAATGGTAGGCCTCCACAGCCCCAGCTGCCTCTCAGCCCCACGACTCCCCCCACCCCCCGCCCACTGGTCATTCTGGAAGGTCATTCCGCAGTCTGGTCTAATTAGCACATTAGCTCTTTATTATATAGGATACTGGTAGCCAGGAAAAATGAATAAAAATATAATAAAGACAAGGTGTAATGCCATGGTTTTCCTTCTATTATGTTTATACTGAATGTTTTTGGGTTTTACAAGTAGACATTCACAGTTTGTTTAGCTGATAAAGAGTATACATATCAATATTTTAAAAGTCCAATACTATGTCAAACTGTAACCATTCCAATGAAAATCTTTTGAAATGGCCATTGTTCTCTATGAACTTATGAACTATCTCTCCCTCAGAACTCTGCTCATATTGAGTGTTGGTAATTTCGTCCCTCAAACAGAGCTAGTTGGTGAAAATGATAAGGAATCATTGCATCCCCATGATTCAGTACTGAGAAAGATCCAAGAAGGCAAAATAAAATGTATGATTTTTCTTTTGTTTTTCTCCAGGCTGATTAAGTTAAAAATGTGGAGAATGTGCCGAAGCCGGTTTGGCTCAGTGGATGGAGCGTCGGCCTGCAGACTGAAGGGTCCTGGGTTCGATTCCGGTCAAGGGCATGTACCTGGGTTGCGGGCATATCCCCAGTAGGAGATGTGCAGGAGGCAGCTGATCGATGTTTCTCTCTCATCGATGTTTCTAGCTCTCTATCTCTCTCCCTTCCTCTCTGTAGAAAATCAATAAAATATATTAAAAAAAAATGTGGAGAATGTGAAGAGGAATTATCTTTAAGGGAAAAACAAAAATTCAACATAAACCCCAAATCAGATACCAGAAAGTTATTTTTAAATTTTAAATTTTATTTTATTGTTGACAGTATTACAGAAAGTTATTTTTCAGTTATTTTTGTTTTATTGAATACTACTTCAAATACATCTTGAAAACACTAATGCAACAGAAAAAGTTCATAAGAACACACTTATTTGGAAATCAGCTGTTTCCTCCTCTTATTTTTTTTTAACTTGTCTTTCCCAAGTAAATAACCAAGAGATACTAAAAAAGAAACAATTATTACAACACTCACCTAGTAATGAATAAATTATTTTTGCAATGACCTACCAGGGTTTCTTCCTTCCTGATATTGCAGGGTTTATCCTTTTTAAATCAATTGTCAGTTATTTTCAGTGAAGGGAAGGGAAGAGAGAGGAAGTGAAAAATTAGGCAAATCTCAATCTGAAGGCACTTCAAAGACCCAGCAGGGCCCAGAGGGAGGTCTTTTTAGCCTCTCAGAGCTATTCTCCTCCCACAAATAACCCTGCCTGCTGCCTGTCCTCCAAGAAGGGCTCCTCCCCATGGATTTTGTTCTTTTTCTTCCTCAGGAGGGGATTGAGTCAAATATACTCTATAGGTTCTACATGAAAGAACTGTTATTCTGCTAATGGTTTTCATTTTACATACTAGAGGCCCAATGCATGAAATTCATGCAAGAGTAGGCCTTCAGTACCCCTGCTGCTGGCACCGGCTTCCCTCTGGTACCCGGGACCCGGGCTTCCCTAGCAGCCCCGGCTTCCGCAGGAAAGTCGTCCAGAAGGACGTCCAGAAGAATGTCTGGTCTAATTAGCATATTACACTTTTATTATTATAAATATTGAATCTGCAAAACACTGAC
The DNA here is from genome assembly GCF_964212035.1 of Myotis nattereri. Lineage (NCBI taxonomy): Eukaryota > Metazoa > Chordata > Mammalia > Chiroptera > Vespertilionidae > Myotis > Myotis nattereri. Next base: position 63,164,929 of record NC_138082.1, on the reverse strand, counting down.
ATATCTAGTAATGTGCTTTTTAATCAAACAAATAAATAAATTTTAGGCTTTAGATAAAATGTGAACTACAAATCATTGCTACAGATGTGGCAATATAGAATTTTTATTGGAGGTATAATTTTTTTTTTATTGGACATATAATTTTTATTATATGTCCTTAACTATTTTGCAATGACATTAAACATGTGCCAGTGAGTTTGAAACCCAAACCATTTTCTCACCAACATAGATGGATGGGATACACAATGAGAGAAACTTGATTTCACCCTTTGAAAGGAAGTGACGCGACTATACCTTCTCTTTGCTTTGAGGCTTGAGTGTTAAGGAAGTATATCGATGTTTGTTTTCAGCTGTTTTTCTGCCGCATCCTGCTGTATGTGACATCACTGTCCTGTCTACAGTGTGCAGGCTAATGAAGGTTATGAGACCAGAAATGAGCTCCATCTGAGAATAGATCACACACAGTCCTTCCACATGTATTGTCTTTCAATGACATAAAGGCATGAGTCAGTTAATTCATTTGCTTCCTGACCTAACCAATTGTCTGGCTCTCCACATTTAATTCACGGTTCATTTGTGTGACATCATAGATTTCACCTTTACTTGCCCAACATCAGCCTGCACATTTTACTGAAACATTAAGAGGCATTCAAACTCTAGATATTTAGGACCATATAAACAAAATATCTCTTTGAACTCTAATATTACAGCTAAATTTTATGTCTTCATAGCAAAATGTAAATTCTTTGAATGGGGAAACATATATTGTTGGGCCACCTAAGTTCACCAAAGTCCAAGGGCCTGGGAAAGGAAAACCTTAAAATGAAATCATAACTGAAACTGTGTATTTTACTTACTTGATTTACCCTCTTCCTACTTTCCAGAGCCATCCCTGCGTTGGCTCAGGTGATGGTAGATTCAGGAACCTGAAACATGATCTCTTCCAACACATTGTCCAGAAGCGGCGACTACAGCACAGAAAGATGAGAGGCCTTGATTAAAGTTGAATTCAGGTCTAGAACCTTGTCCAGTTCAATCACGGGATTCTGATCAGAGTCCAATGAACTCAGTGCAACCTCACCTTTCAGGGTGGGGGAAGGGTGGGGAAGCTGTACCATTTCAAATGAAGAAACGTTTTCTGAAGCACAGGAAAGCATTTCTACCGCCAATTAAACAAATCACCCTTCAGGGGAAGCATATTTTTTTTTATTAAAGCCTTCCAGCAAACACTATTTCCTAATTAGTTCAAAGAGCATAGTCACAGATGTGAGCCAAAATATGCTGCCTCCTTCGGAAGTTCTATATCAATGGTTAGGATCTCTTTCATTTTATGACTGAGTTTCATGTTATGTGTGGGTTTTTTTTTATTTTCTTTCCTTTAAGAAGGAGAGACTTACCTGAAAAATTTAAACACAAATACACCCACTGACAATGCACTGATAGCATAGCAGATGCTTCATACCCGAATATTGTAATACATGCAAGTCCACATTGTTGGTGTTCCAGTTTGTAATACCTTTGACCTACATCCAACCCAAAAAGCTAAATAAAATATGTTTTTCTTCCCCTTAGTAGGGTTTCCATATTTAGAAAACAAAAAATACAGGACACCCACTTCAATCTGACTTTTAGATGAATAAAGAATAATAATCTCTTAGTATAAGTATGCTTCATGTAATTTTTGGGACATTCAATTTGAAATTCAAATTTAACTTGACAGCCTATACTTTATCCTATACTTTATCCAGCAACCCTACTTCTGAGAGAATCAGGCCCCATATCTCAGAATTTATAAAAAACTAACAAGCACACACACATACAAATTGCACTTCACACTTCTTGGCAAACTTCCTTAGCTGTGGGAATTGTTAACAGTGGGCTGATCCCTGGGAGAACTGCGGCCAGCCAGGATGTGGGCTCCATCTAGAAAGCCTGGAGGCTTGCACCTTGAGACAGTCTGTGAAATAAAGGTATCAGAGGAAAATGTGCTGACAGAAAATGTTTGCTTGTTCACCTTTTTGCAAGTTCTTCTCTGCTGCCAAGTCCATTTACAAGTCTGCTTACAAGCCCACTTACAAATCCATTTACAAGACTTAACACTGGTCTTGGGCTACATTATTGGCCAGTCTATGTCAGAGTTTGCCACAGTACATGTCACAAATTAATTCCATGTACTATTTGGGGGAGATTCATATTCTCATGTGACTTGTAGACTCTTGGAATTTTAGACCTGGAAAAGCTTTATTATTTATAAAATCATATAATTACTTTATATCACAGATGAGATGGAGAATTGTGCCCAGGGAGCCTAAACAGTTTGTTTGAGGACTCAGAGCAGGAGCAGGGCAGTACCAGGGGTGCTAACTCCAGGTGTAGGTCACTGATCCACCTCTTGTTACAATCAGGTATCAAAATTGGGGTTCCCATGTTTTTTTACTGTGAATGAGCTACAATCCACTTGATTAACATTTTCAACACTAAAGGCCCTCTTGTTCTCTCAATGAATTTGCTAGGTACCCAAGTAAATAATAGGAGTGACGGCTACTAGTACTGATTCACAGCAGCTCATGGGCTTCAGCCTCATAAGAGCCTACTCAATTCCTGGCCAGAGTTCTCACTTGTAGTGAGGACTTGAGTAGGGAAGCTCCGAACCCCTCAGAGCATCTCTTTCTTCATCTGTGGGATAGGGTAGCTAAGGTACTTACTTCAAAGGACTGTAGTGGGACGACATAAAACATGCAGGTAGAGTTCTTACTCAAGGCCCGGCACATAGTGAGGCCCCAGTGAATGTTGGCCACTGTTCTAAACCATGGCTATAGAGTTATATCCTGTTTTCCCTGAGCTCATATTCCAATCAAGAACAGCACACATTAGCATGTCTATTTAGAAAGAAATAGTTTGAGTGTTTCCTCTTAGATCAAGGCATAATAATCCATGAAATAAACAAAGGATTTGGGTTAATTATTCCACAACACCAGCAAAACAACCCCGTCCACATTATTAGGAGCGTAAGTCAAACTTACAGAGCAGTGGTGTGGGGAGTCAGGTCACATGTGAATAATCTCCTCTCCACTCCTCTGAAGCCTGCAAATGTCGCAGGCTGATTTTATTTGGGTTATTTTAACAACTGTATCCAATTACACCCCTGGCTCATTGAAAGATGATTAAACAAAATTTTGCAAAAGCAAAATTACCGAGTCAGCAGAATTCGTTTTTGGCAGTGTCTCATTGCTCACTCTCCAATCTTCTTGCACTGCCCCGCACCCTAAACATTCGGTCCCTCTTTGTAGCTCTCATTCCCCAGCCCTGTCGCCCTCGCACACTCTGACAAAGCACAGGCGCCTAATGACCTCTCCCTACACTTGCCCCTGCATGTGCATTCAGTTTCTCATTTCCTACAGTGACCGATCACATTAGGCATTTTGAAGGGGGAAAAATTGAGCTAATTTAGCCCAAAATGGACCTGATTGATGGTCCAGCTAATTCAGCCAGGTTTTTTTTTTTCTTTTTACTTTTTTAAACAAGAACCTTTTAGCCCCAAATACAGTGGATTTTTCTGAATTGAGGTGTACTTTGAGGTAAGAATGGCTCTATGAGGGAAATTTAAGTCATGTGCCCCCCGGAGTGTAACCCAAGTGTTCCCATATTCTCTAGGCTTCAGGGATCACTCATCTATTTAATACCAACTGACGTGGAATGTGGCTGGTCCTGTACAGCCATGAAATGTCAACTTTCTCCCCCTTGTATTTCTGCAACTCCGACGGAATGGTGACATGATGGACAAATCCATCCTGGAGGGAGTCATCAGCTCTTGCTCTGATCTGCTGCTCTCAACATCTTGACTGGATACCTCTTTCTACACAACAATTCTACTCCAGGCTACTGCCATTCTGCCTAATATGGCTAGGCACTAAATATTGACTCAGTATCTTCTTTGAATTTTCCAAAGCACAACAAACATCAGTTTACAGAATTTACTTTTTAAAAAATTATTACAGATTGGGACGGTCAAAAGTGAATTGCAATGCAAAAGAAGAAGACAGAAATGAAAATTCAAAATCACTTACTCATAAAATTCAGTCTCATATTCCTTTCAAAAAGATTTCCATGTCTCTTTTAAGCCTCTGCACCTCAGCCTATCTCTCAACTTCAGCCAGGTTTCTGCTTATCCACTGATTATACAGGAATTACAGAACAAACCAGTGAAATATCTGCAAAATTCTTCCCCCAGTTGGTGCCATACCCAATGGAGTAAGATGGGCTGTGGGTGCAAAGGACATATGAGGCAACCAAGAGAGAAACTGACTTGTGCCAGCTGGATTCTTCTCCAGGGATGTCCTAACTAGGAGAATGAGTTTACTTTTCTCAGAGTGATGCTTCGCTTAGGAAAACAAAATCTTCCAGGATCCATTTCTGAAATGCGTTTCAGTGGGGGTGGGGGATTCTTGGGTTGAACTTGTCCTCAGAAGGGCTGTCCACCCTCTGTTTCCTTTTATTTCTCCCCTTTTGCATGGTTCTCAGAGACAAGTACGCATTCTTTCGCTTACTCTTCATTTCACAATTATATACCAAGCACTAATTCTAATGCCAGGTGTGGTACTAGCTGTTGGGGGTGGGAGGATAAAATAACATTCTTGGTCCTTCCTTAATGGAGCTTCAGTTAGCAGGGAAGTTAGGCAATAACACAACTAGAAGCAACTCTGAAATATATAAATTGCAACTGCTGTGAAGGAAATAGCCATGATTCTCTGAGAGTCATTGGGGAGCTGTCCTTTAGATGGGGGGCAGGAAAAGGCTTTATGACATTTATGCCAGGTGATATTTAATCTGAGAAAGAATTGTGAAAAAGAACTACCATCTGAAGAGAAGGTATAGATATGGGTGTGAGTGTTGGGGGGAAGAGGGATGGGAGAAAGGAGGGGAAAAGGAAAAGCATTCAAACCAAAAGAATAGCATGTGCAAGAGGTTCTAAGGGCATTTTACAGGAACTGGGGGTGGGGTGGCCTAGGATGTTGGGAATCATCCTAGTGAATCAGACGTTGGAAGGTTGCAGCGGAACACTGTTTAAGGGCATTCAGTGCCTCAGTAATGAGTTTCCATTTTATTGTAAGTGTAAAAGGAAGTGAATAATAATCAGGATTGTGGTTTTTAAAAGATTACTCAGTAGAGAAAAAAAATGGCAAAAGTGGAAGTGGGGAGACAAGTTACTGAAGTCGTCCAGATGACTGATGATCATGGTGAGAACAATGGAGATGGAGGGAAATGGAAAGGCTCAAGATAAATAATGGAGGAAGAATAATCAGGTCTCAACAAAGTTTGGATATAAAAAAGGAGGAATTGGTGAGTCTCAGGGGGTCACAAAGGAAATTTCTGTCCTCATGAAAATTATCACCAAGTGTATTCACAAATAGAATTTTCTAAACTGTATGCTCCAGATGCCTACATTTTATATTATTCACTCTCTATAGACTATACCTTGATAAAAATGCTTACCTGTGTTTCTGGCTTGGCAGCTGTATGGACATCTGTGTCCTTTTCTCAGTTGGGGAGGTCCCGAATTGGAACAGGTTTCAGTGAGGGTTGAGGAGGAATCGAGAGCCGTTTTGGCTTGTGAGTTCTGACATCCCTGAGAGTCACCTGAGAGGACCCGTCACGCGGCAGCTGTATTTGTGCATCTGGAATTTAGAGGAGAGGCCTGGGATACATGTTATGGACCCGTATCATTTTCAGAATTTTACTGCTATATTCTGAGGAAAATCAGGTAGGAAATAATAAACATACCTTCTGAAAAAACAAATTGTGAACCTTAAACATGTTCATAAAATATTAAGAACTGTTCCTGGTTCCTATTGAAATCCCACAGGTCTGATGGAACCGGAAGCCCTTGGCTTTTTACTCTGTGTCACATCTCTGAAGTTCTCACAGCACAGAGAATACTCATAAAGATCATTTTTTTTAAAAAAAACAACCCATATGATTGGCCTAGACTTTATTAGTGTTCAAAGCCTTTCACAAAACCACAAAACAATTGATTGTATGTGTAATGTCTGCCTCCCTCCCCTGGAAAAAGTAATCAGAAAGAAACATTGAAGTTAAGCATTTTTGGACCTAAAGAATAAGGTGGAGTTACTATGTTGATGTTGTTAATTTGATATGTCCAGATTATCAATCACTGGGAACATAGCATGTATGTCTCCCAAACTCACACCTTTTTTTCTGGACCTGGAGTTGTATCACGGAAAACTTCAGTTATCCAGATAATTAAAAATACTATATGAATATTATATAAACTACTTAAATGAATGAATCAAGTAACCAGGCATTTCCCCCAAATTAATGAAATTATTATTTAGTGTTTTGATTATGTATTACTCTGCCTCACTGGTACTGTCAAGATGAGTGAATCTCAGATGATCCATTACAAACAAAAATAAAAATAGATATGTCTTGTTGTGTTTACTTACATACATACAACAACATTTACTATGGACATGCAAATGCGACCATTGTGGGATGATGTTTACTACAAAGAGTTCTTAAGAAATATAAACCCTGCTAGGAATATGCTCGATGAAGAAATATGCTTAGAAACAGATCTGCCACCCACGGAACAGAGTATACTTCAAATCTGCAGGTTATTATAATTATTTCTGAATGAGTTGACAGCAATCTGTGTGAGAGTCAAACACAACGTTCCGGCAGCCTCTGACTGACTCATGGTGCGAGCCGCACTGCAATTGCAGCCAATGTGGCTGCCATGTCCTTTGGAACCCACATTGTGTGCACACTTTAAAAGGCCAGTCACATTTTTTTAGAGAACAAAGTAAAATAACAGATACTCAGTGCTTGGAGTGAAGGGGAGCTTGCAATGCTGAGTTAGCATTAAAGAGGTAAGCAGCATTTATATTCCAAATGGCTATTGGAGTTCTAAAAGGTAGGGCTAAGCTAAAAGCAGCCCAGAGATTCATCTTCAATGGTGGAAGATAAATACTTTACCATTTAGTGGTCACACAAAAAGCCAGTACAATATTGGGAGAACTCAGCAGGGAGCTGGAAGCCAGACTGTGGGGGATCAAATCCAAGCTCAACCTCTTCCTAACTGTGAGCAAGCTAAGGCACCTCTCTATGCTTTAGTTCCCTGGTCTGTGAAATAAAAATAATAAACAGGACCTTTCTCATGAGTTCCTCCTGAGATTAAATGAGTTCATTCTTATAAGCCCTTAAAACATGCCTGTTAACTAAGTAAGCAATGAATGTTAGGGGGTGTTATTTGGAGACATACAACAATTAGCTGAATAACAAGTTTCCCTCTATCCTTTACAAGAAATTAAAAAGAAGCTATTTTATAAAAGTTTGTTCATAGTCACTTACTTCAATTTCTACTGCAAAGCAAGGTTCAATGGATCAGCTAGCCAGCCGTGGGCAAACTACGGCCCGCGGGCCGGATCCGGCCCGTTTGAAATGAATAAAACTAAAAAAAAAAAAAAGACCGTACCCTTTTATGTAATGATGCTTACTTTGAATTTATATTAGTTCACACAAACACTCCATCCATGCTTTTGTTCCGGCCCTCCGGTCCAGTTTAAGAACCCATTGTGGCCCTCGAGTCAAAAAGTTTGCCCACCCCTGAGCTAGACAGTCTTATTCCTTCTCTCTGTTAATTGAACTTGAAGGAAATCTGCGGCCATGTATTTTCTGTTTCAGTTTGGAACTAAGATTCTAGAGTTACAAATATTGAGTACACACGTATTTTTACCAAGCGTGTGCTAAGCTATGTGTGGGGGACAAAGTGCAATAAAACTGGGTCCCTGTCCTTGGGCCCTTACACTAGTAATAGATTGCGTGGCAGCCTCGTGAGACTCAGGCGGGGTAGATGGAAAAGCAGAAGTGTGGAAAGGGCCCGGCTGCACTGACTCATAGCACATGCTCAATAAACAAGATCTCTTTCCTCTGTCATTACACAATATTTAAAAGCTCTCTAGGACACACCTTAAATTCTCCAGTACTTCACAGTTGGAGCATTGAAACTAAATCAAAAATTTCCAGTATGCATTCTCATTTTTAAGCCTCAAGAACTTACTGTTCTTATGATTTGAAGAAAAATGCTATTTTCCATTGTATTAAGGATTTTTTTCTTTGGTGGTTCCCCGCAAGGAGAGGAAATGAGACGCATCTCTGGCCTATTATGTCATTTGATGGCTATTTTTTGCTTATATAAGGTTGCTCCCCATGGAACAATTGTCTGCATAATGAAAACTGACTCATGTCATGACACTTCCCCACTAGCTTTAGAAATTTCAATGTCACACACATTTTGTGATTAAAGAATTTTACTAATATAGATAATATGAATCTGGTTCATAGTAAAAAATAATGTTTAGTCCTGGGAAACTCACTTCTACAAGGTAGACAATAAAATAAATATAAGTAGAAATCAAATGGTAAAATATGCCTTTGCTATCTCAGACTAGAATTAACAACTCATATTATCAGAACATGAAGAATCTTCTGTTCATAATCAGTCCATCTTAGGAAATCATATATGTTTCTATTATATGGATTAAAATAAAAACTACACACTTGTAATTTTCTCAACAAAGAATATTGCAAAGCATAATTCAATTGATAAGTGTATGAATATTAATTTACTAGGGAAAATATTTTCTTTATTCCAACATTGTATATATTTAATACTTTAAACTATTAAAAGTGGTAGACTAAACATTTTGTTGTGTAAAATTCACAAAAAGGGTGATTATTTTAGAATGGTCACCAGTAGTCAAACCACCATCTCTGATTTTCTATTATTTTATGTCTAATGTCATAGTTCATTCATATTTTTGACCCACTATACTTTGTTCATTTATTCATTAATGTAATAGATCTATTTCTTCAGTATCTACCCTCTGCCTGGTGCTGTAGTAGGGTCAGACTTGCAAAGAAGAATGAGACAGATGAAATCTCTCTCCCTCTGCAGCTGGTATCGCCTCGTTCCCAAACACGGCTCTAAATTCCATGGGAAATGCCTCGTTTCATTCAAGGCTGATGAAGAATAGTCAAGGTAAAAGCATTGGCAAACATTGTATGCACTGTTATATCAATATCATAAAAAGATAAGTGATTCATAATAGAAACATTATTTCTTAAACACCTGTTTGTATTCGTTCATGAGCTAAACATTTTTTTTGTATTACCTTATTTTACCACCTCAAAGCCTGATCAGTTATTCCATTTTAACACATAAAAAACGTTCTGCCTGTTGCCTAAGGCCACGTAGTTCTTTTTTTTTTTAATATATTTTATTGATTTTTTACAGAGAGGAAGGGAGAGGGATAGAGAGTTAGAAACATTGATGAGAGAGAAACATCGATCAGCTGCCTCCTGCACACCCCCTACTGGGGATGTGCCCACAACCCAGGTACATGCCCTTGACCGGAATCGAACCTGGGACCTTTCAGTCCGCAGGCCGACGCTCTATCCACTGAGCCAAACCGGTTTCGGCAAGGCCACATAGTTCTTAAATGATAACGTACGGATAGCAACACAGATTTGGGTTCCAAGCCTGTGTTCTTGATCATTATGCTCAATAAATTCTGATTGATATAAGAGATTGTTGTAGCACAATACATTGCTGGGAAATAAAGAAGGTCATCTAGGCTAAAGGCTGATGAGATATTGAAAAAGCAGTGAGTGTTCAGAAGTTCTCCGTTAGAAAGTTTAGCCATGAGGCTGTAAAATAAAAAACAAAAAAGGACATCTGTAACACTGTCAACGCAAAGATAAGTTAAAGAAAAAAGAACCAAGGGCAGTGCAATGTGATCTTCCGGATACGAGTAGCTGTCATGCTTACCACATGGAAAAGCTGGGTGGCCCGGAGGAAGCATTGTTCGAGGGGACAAGAAGAGGAGGCGCATTCCTAAGCTCTGTTTCACCCTGGTTTTCACCATTCCGTTGCGATATTTCGTGGCCTGTTTTGAGTCATTCAAAGATTATCTAATTAGAAAGTTGGTTTCTCAGTCTTTTGCCAGGCACCTCCCATCAGGAAAATCCCCTGTTCCCTATCTAACGAAAGAAGTATGAAAACAGTCTCATTCTTCTCAAGTCTTGACGAAGAATGCTCACAAGGAGGTCAGCAACCCAAGGGCATGGCGCTGGCATGGGACGGCCATGGAACAAGGAGCCGATGCTTCGTGAGTCAGTAACCGCTGGAGTCTGCCTCAGGGGCTGTGCTTCCTTCAAGATGTCTGAATCCTTGGCATCATTAGTATAGACTTCTAGTTTGTCCATCTTGAATACCTTTAATAAGTTCCCTGGAAAAATCAACTAAGATTATGTATAACTTGAAAGCAAAACACAGCAGAAAATCTTTGAGCCGTCATAAAAGGAGGAAGCAATGGGCATCAAAAACAAAGAGAGAACCAGAAATGTTGGAAGTTATATAAGCAACAAATGTGACCTTTACTCTAAGAGCTGAAACTGGGAGATTTGCAGCTGTCGCTCTGAAGGCTGCATAAAGCACACAGTTCAGTTTTTCTCCTGTCTCCCAGACTATTGCTCTGGACATGGAGAGAGTTCCTGATGTGCTCCTCTCTCTGCAACCTTCCCCCAACGAGGCAGAGCTACAATTAATGGCCAAGGGGAGAGTGTGGGGAACAGTGGGCATGGGTCTAGGACAGTGATGGCGAACCTTTTGAGCTCAGTGTGTCAAAATTTTGAAAAACCCTAACTTAACTCTGGTGCTGTGTCACATATAGAAATATTCATAATTTTTTTTTTATATTTGCAACTGTAGTAAAAAAAGATTTATATCTTTGATATTTATTTTATATATTGAAATGCCATTAAACAAAGAAAAATCAACCAAAAATATGTATAAAATGAACAAAAACAGAAAAACAATGTACATTTAGGAAAAAATAATAATAAAAACAATGATAATCAAATGGTACGAAAGCAAGGTTTGACAATTCAACTGTTTATGGCAGTACTCTAAGAGAAAAAAAACAATTTAGTAAAATTCAATAAATAGTTCTTTTAAATTAAATTATTTGTTAAAATTAAGCTGTGCTCTGGGTTTTAAAATCAAAATGAATATAATGTGGTAATTGGGGATATGAGAAAATAAATTAACACTACTTGAAAAAAAAATGGTACGAAAACTAGAAATTAGTGACTTTTTTGGTGCTGAAGTTTGCTAATTCTTCGATTGCAGGTTCATACTTGGTGCACTTCAAGGCCAAGCAAGCGCCACTAACTTCATCTGTTAGCCGGTTTCTTTTGTTCATTTTAATATTATTTAATGCTGAGAACAAAGTCTCACAAAAATATGTTGATGAAAAAATTGTTATCAAAGCCATAGCTAGATTTTTTATGTCTCTAAAAGTGTCAGGTACTCTGTTCGAAGCACTCAAAATTTCTTGTTCGTAGTTGCACTCTCTTTCATTATTCAAATGATTTCATTCCAGATTTTCAAGTTTCGACCTTAAGTCGACAAACACATGAGTCCAAATGCTACCTTGAAAATCTGCAAGTTGCATCTCTAAGTCATCAATTTGCATCCATTGGAAATCCCTTAATTTCAAAGTACTGTAAACAACTACATCTGGATACTTAATTATTTTAATGGTCTGTTCTAGGTTTCTAAATTGGTCGAATCTTTCGCTGAAGTGTTGAAATAACGAGTTTCCTATATTCTGGTACATAAGTATGGACTCCATTACACTCGTTGTAGTGGCCTTCTCGAAATACTTCTTTATCCGAGGAAAATACTTGTAAGTTTTAGTTTCAATATCTCGCTTGAAAATTTTAAGTTTACTTTCAAAAGATTTGAATATCTAAACATAACGTCAATATTTTAGCCAAAACCTTGTAATTTTAAGTTCAGTTCATTCATAGGAACAGAGAGATCTGTAAAAAACATCAAATTGATGACCCACTATGATCATTGATCTGAGGAAAGTTTGCCAGATCCTTCTTCTCAATAAATACCGTAATTTCTTCAAAGCGCTCCACAAATTGCTCAAGTACTTTACCTTGACTCAGCCATCTCACATTATTGAACATCAGTAGTCCACTGTAGGTTGAATCAACTTCCTGTAAAAGTGCAGAAAATTCTCTCTTGTGAAGGGGTCAAGAAGCTATAAAATTCCCAATTTTTGTTACAACTGACATTAAATCATTCAATTCTGAGAATCCCGATTTGGCACACAACACCTCCTGATGGATAGTGCAATGAAAAGGTACAAGTGGATGTCTAATAGCTTCCATAAACAATTTCAGGAATCCCACATTTTTTCCCACCATATTTGGTGCCCTATCTGTCATGACTGACACAATTTTAGAGATATCAATGTTTAGGTCACTGAATGTTTTTATAACAACCTTACATATTTCGTTTCCTGATGTACTTATTGGCACTGATTCTAACTTTACCAACTCTTCTCTCATTGTGAGACCATCAGAATATCTAGCAATAATGGCCAACCGAGCATTTGATGTGACATCAGTAGTTTCATCAAGAGAAATCGAAAAATATTTACAACTATTTAAGTCTTTTTTTAATTGATGTTGTACGTTTTTGTTAAGACCTATTATTCTGTCTTTGATAGTATTTCTACTGAGTGGTAACTCAGAAATTCTTTTAATAATATCATCATTATTTTTCATATCATGAAATAGAGCTGGTGCACATCTTAGAAATGTTTCCTTAATAAATTCTCCGTCACTGAGGGCTTTTCCATGCTGAGCTAGGGAGTGAGCAATACAGTAACTTGCTGATGTTAAATTTGTAGAGCATCTTACAAATTTAATGATGGAATTTGATTGACTTTTATAGAGGTGTAGCTGCCTAGAAATGTATTCCTTCCTTTCATCGATATTTTTTTTCAAGAGCTGACAATGATTAGTTTCAAAATGTCTCTTTACATTCCACGTACTGCTTACTACCGTTTCATTACACAGTATGCACAATGACCTGTTGTTTCTGTCGACAATCCCGTACATCTCAGTCCATATGTCTTGAAAGGGTCGGCTACTGCTACTTCCACTTCCTTTATCATTCAATCTTGCTTTTTTATTTTTTTGATTCTCCATCACAAGGCTGCAAAACTAAATAAATATAAATCACGGCATTTTTTATAAAAGGTTGATAGGTTTCTTACCTATTAACTTTTTGCAGGGTTGTTGCACTGACTCCTGGTGCAAAACAATTCAAAGATAGTATGTATAGCCAACAAATATATGGTGCTGTAATCAATTATTTGACACGCAGAATGTCTCGTCGAGCACTGCTGCACTGTATATCTTTTTCTTCTAACCCTCCCACTCCTGTCTCCTAACGCACATGGTGATCAAGTGCGTCCGTTTGCCAAATGCACCCGAACACACGGGAAGCTTACCCGAGGCACATGTTGACAATAATGAGGCCGTTTCCAGAATTGGGCATTTCGTCACTTGAGTAAAAATAAAATGTTATGCCGAAACCGGTTTGGCTCAGTGGATAGGGCGTCAGCCTGCGGACTGAGGGGTCCCAGGTTTGATTCCGGTCAGGGGCATGTACCTGGGCTGCGGGCACATCCCCAGTGGGAGATGTGCAGGAGGCGGCTGATCGATGTTTCTCTCCCATCGATGTTTCTGACTCTCTATCTCTCTCCCTTCCTCTCTGTAAAAACTCAATAAAATTTATTTTTTAAAAAAATAAATAAAATAAAATAAAATGTTATGAGTAAAGACTAATCTCTTTATAGTGCAATTCTTAACCTTTTTATATTAATGTCAATATTGGAACAATGTATCTTGGATGTTTTCACTATGTATCTTTGCTAGGCAACACCAATGTACATGTTTACATCCGGTTTTAGAATTGCATTATTGATCATGAGTAACGTGAGTAATAATATTACTGAAGTGATGCCCAACTCTGGCCATTGCGAGAGACAAATATTTGAATTATGCACTTTTTTGTCTCTGTTGATGCATGTCACCCAAAATAAGTTCGCATGTCACCTCTGACACGAGTGTCATAGGTTCGCCATCACTGGTCTAGGACTTGCCTTTCCCTTCCCATCAAGGAACCACCTAGAACTTCCTTTTTCTTTCTCTTCCCTCAAGGCCCCACAGGATCTGACCAAGTTTGCTGACAAGTGCACTGCTGAGTCTCAGAGCATGTGCATGCCCCTGTCTAACAGTGAGCACATGGACTGTGGAAGTCAAGGACACAGAGTCATGCTCCAGATCTGTTCAAATTGCAGAGACAAGCCTGGGTGCCAGTCCTTTACAGATTGGAACAAGGACTACCTGAAAGGTGCCTGGCAGTGTTTACTAGGTGCACCGGTTAATAATGCGAATTTTGTAATCCAAGAAAACACAATAATTTCAAGAGAAACATCAAAAGTGCTTTATTCAAAGTAATGTCCATCGCTAGCTACACATTTTCCCCATCTTTCGGGTAATTTGTGGATACTATCCCAATAGAACTTTTCTTGTTTTGAGGCAAACCATTCAGAGACCCAATTTTCCGCGTCTTCATATGTTTTGAAGTGCTGCTCAGAAAGTGCAGGTGCCATCGATTGAACAAGTGGTAATCTGAAGGAGCAATAACATATATATCAAATCGCATATATCAACATATGTGTAACTCCATCTATTGAAAAAAATCCGCATTATTAACTGGTACACCCAGTATACAGCCGTCTGTATTTCCATGGGCCACACCCTTTGATTCCTGCCAGGGTTCCTTTGTAGGACTTCTGTATTTGTCAGTAGCCCTCACTGTACGTCTTTGGACTCCTTCTACGTGACTATAGATGGAGTGATGAAGAGAACCAGAGACTACCAATAGCACTAACTGCCGCCACTGACTCCGGGCTGGCACTGCGAGGTCCTGACATATGTGGTACGTACCATCATCCTCATTTTATTGATTTTTTAATTGAGGCTCAGAGAGGTCTAGCAATCCACCAAAATTGCACAGCTAGTAGATGAGTAAGTCAGGATTTAGAATACTGCTCTCTGACCCCACAGTCTGCAGTCTCCTGCTACTGCACAAGCCTCTGCCAGGAACTTCCAGCACTGCCTCTTGGAAGCTGTGAGCAGTGGCCCCGCCTCAACCCATTTCACAATCTAGTTATGGCGGACCAAAGCTCTAGGAGTCTCAGGCTAGAACCGCTCTTTCAGCAGGTTATTTGTTTAGCAGCTTAGCTATGTTATAAAAACAGCCCAGTTACAATATTCACTGGAAGAATATTATTTTCCTCTAATTGAATTAGCACAACGTATGGTGAAGTGAGCAACCTCTAAGGCTTCCTGCGCTCCCAGACGGCGATTTCTCATGACTCAGATGAACTGTACTGCATGTCTTTGGGGGTCTTATAAAGAAATCACTGTTTCTTTCTGATTGTGTTGATATTTAGCTGTTAGCGAGCAGGTCAGTTCCTTGGCTTCTTGAGGCCATGGTATGCATTTCTGGAAACCCACTCATTTTCACCAATTGCCTTTTCTCAAAAAAGATGAAACTGGCTTGAATAAAATATATTGAATTATGTTTGGGGAGAGTGCTGAGAAAGCTGAACCGATGATCCCCCGAATCTGCTTGTCACCTGCTGTGGGTTTCTGAATCATGCCTTAAAGAATTAAGTATTGCCAGGAGGGTCTCAGATCAAGTGTCAAAAGTGTCCGATTTAATTGTTAGCATAAGGATTTAAGATGCTGGGTTTCCCTGGTGCTAACACCTCTCATTGATTCTGGAGCATTTCCATTTGTTGTTTAACAGAAACAGCCCCTTGGTATTTATAGCCCTATCATTCTAGAAGGGAAGCATTTGCAATTTGCACTTTCAATTTTAACTCTGGACTCCTTTTTCTTTAAACACCCTTCAAATGGGTGTCAGAGATAATTCAATGAATGCTTTGTCAGTGGTTGCACTTAGCAGTTCTCATCCCCATAGGCCAACATTTCAGAAGAGCCCCCATAATGCCTTGCTAATTGAAATTGAAACTGATGAGTCTTAGTTAGGCCCAACCCCACCCATAGTCAGGATTTGTGGGTCCATTTGTGTGTGGGTTCATGTGTGTATCCCTGCATGCTGCAACAGGAGACATATCTGATGGCAGATTGTATTGTCTAAAAGTGGTTGCATCGACATATATTTATATCCGATTCCACATGCATTTCTTATGATGAAATGTTAGCATTCCTCCATCAAGATGGGGGCTCTTTGTTTCCTCCTCTTGAACTTAAAGGGATCTTGATAAATTCTTTGACCAACAAAATGTGGTAGAAATGGTGCTGCATGACTTGCGAGGTTAAATCATAATAAGCAATGCATATCCTGCCTCTCTCTCTTTCCCTTCCTCGTTTTCTGTCTTAATGCTGCCCTTGGAACTCAGCCACCTGTTATCAGGAAGTCCAGACCCTGTGGAGAGGCCACAGTAGATGGATGTTCTGGCCAACAGCCCCAGCTAAACACTCAGCAGTTCCTAACTTCCATTCCTGTGGGGCCCTGAACCAGAACCAACCAACCAAGCCACAGTTTAACCCACAAAAACTGTGAGAGATAATAAATGATTATTGTTATTTAAAGTCACTTTATTTTGAGAAGATTTGTCATGATGCAATAGGTAACTAAAAGTTACCATTTCTCATTTTCCATGATTCAGTTAACCATTAGCACAAAACTGTATTTTTCCTATTTTGGTATAAAAAATATTTAAGCAATAATTCTGAAAGGAAATTTTGTTATCAATGAACTTGTTAAAAATAATAATTAACAACACTGAGTGACTGATGGGTGATGATGATGTGTCAGTGTAGGGTCAGCAGTTGTAACATATGTACCACTCTGGTGGTGGATGTTGATAAAAGGGGAGGCTATGCATGTTTAGGGGCAGGGACTATGCAGGAAATCTCTGTACCTTTTCCTCAATGTTGTCGTGAACCTTAAACTGCTCTAAAAATATAAAGTCTTCATAAAAAATAACCACTAAATTAATAATAACAATTTTAAAAGATAATACTGACCGAGGTCTCACTGTGTACCAGGCATTGTTCAAAGCACTTTACATGTATCAACATACGCATCATCCAAATAAAACTATGAAGAGGGCACTATTAACCACTAGGCTGCACTAGCACAAAACACTTGTAGAGCCCAGATACCCAGCAGCTCTCCAGGTTCTGGGATGAGAAGAATATCCCTGAGAGTTGAACGAAAATGGGGTAGAAGGAGGCCTGGATATCTGGTAGGCAAGAAAGAACAAGCAAATCATTCATTCACTACATGAGTCAAGTCTCATTCCAGGTAGCAGTGAACTAAGGATAGACCAGTGAAC
The DNA here is from genome assembly GCF_964212035.1 of Myotis nattereri. NCBI lineage: Eukaryota > Metazoa > Chordata > Mammalia > Chiroptera > Vespertilionidae > Myotis > Myotis nattereri. The sequence continues at coordinate 63,147,602 of NC_138082.1, read as the reverse complement.
TAAGTGGAAAAGCCTGCTGTCATGGAGAGCTGACCTTCCCGTGTACTGAACCATGTCTCCTCCCCTTTCACGGGGGACCACTGCGATCCCACTGTGTGCTCCATGCCGCTCCCTCCTGCCTTGATGAGTCATCACAGGCACTGAAAAGGAGCCAATTATGGAACATGCTAGAGTTATCAGCCAGATGACTGATGTAAAAGAGCACAGTAAGTGGAATGAATGCAAAGCCAGATGAGACAGGAGAGAGAGAGGGGGAGAGAGAGAGAGGAGAGAGAGAGAGAGAGAGAGAGAGAGAGAGAGAGAGAGAGAGAGAGAGAGAGAGACTTTGGTAATAATGTCTGTGGGAAGGAGGAGGGCAGTGATTTTGGAGCACAGGAAACTCTGAGCATGGGAAACAGCATATCTGAATAGGGGCTCAGTCCAGTCACGCCTGCGGACATCAGAGGCCACAGGGGCTACATTAGAAAAGGAGACGGGAAGAATCCAAATGAATATTTTGCTTACGTGGCACCTATGCTCAGCCAGTGCTGCTGGAGACACTAAGGCAGTGGTTCTCAACCTTCTGGCCCTTTAAATACAGTTCCTCATGTTGTGACCCAACCATAAAATTATCTTCATTGCTACTTATTAACTAATGTTGCTACTGTTATGAATCATAATGTAAATATCTGATATGCAGGATGGTCTTAGGCGACCCCTGTGAAAGGGTCGTTCGATGCCCAAAGGGGTTTCGATCCACAGGTTGAGAACCTCTGCTAAGAGCTACAGAAATCACAGCCATTTCTGAGTCACCCAAGGCTCATGTAAAAATAGCTGGTTCATATGAAAAATGGTCTGCAGTTTCTAGTCCATTGAGTTCTGAGGATTCGGAAGAGGAAGAGTGAAGCTACTAACCTAGGTTCTCTCTAAGAAGGTTCACGTGGCTGCCCACCACCGACAAGTGACAGAGTTTGCAGGGCACCTGGAAGCTGTAGCTGCAGACGGACTCCGGTAGCTGGAGAGGATGTTTGTGTCAAGCCCTCCCCTAGGCCCCAGGCTGGGTGCAGAGCCTGGCCAAACAGCTGTTGGGGCTTCATGACACAGACAGAAACTCACACCAGCAAGGCGGCTTGTGAGGAAAGGACTGGAAGCTCTGCAGGGCCCCCGGGAGTTCCCACCAAACCTGCAGTGCAAGTGCAGGGCCGAGAGTTCGCTGACTGGAAAGCAGCCATGAGACTTGATGGATTTCTCTGCTGTTGTGTGAAAAACAACGATCTTCTCTTCATGCAATCATCTGGTGATAATCTGACCTCAGTAGCCTCTGAAGTTCTATTAAAATATTGGCAGTCTTTCATTAGCACTATGGCTAAAGGGAATAGATAAAGTCTGGGAATCTTCATACACAGGATGTCCCCCAAAATTTATACACACTTTAACAGCTCCGTTTTGAAAATGAAATGCATTTTAATAAACACTGCCTTTATAATTATTCAAAATGTGTGTATACATTTTTGGACACTATTGCTATTTCTTTCCCAAAGAGTTCCTCTCTGCAATTTCCTCAAACCCCTTCAAAAAGCAAAGGTAATAGAAATAAAAATGCCTCAAACTAAAACTGGTTGAAATGGAGATAAATCATGCAGAGAGTGCCCTGTATTTTAAACACATACACACAAAATAAAATATGCCTAATATTTTAATAGGCTTTAGAATCAAGAATCTTAATGTATATTAATATCATATACAGAATAATTTTAAAATTTGGAAACAAAAAAAAAATACCCTTTGTTTCTCTTAATATCTATTTCAGGCTTCATTTGCCCCAAACCAATGGGGAAACCTGGGAAGGTTAAGGGAATCACAGTGCTTTATGGAACCATGGATAGTCAGCCAAGCACTAGCGCAGCTCCCCACCGAGGCAGGAAACTCCTCTCCCCTCTTTCTTTTCTGATGAAAGAAACTAAGTTATCTTTGAATGGAAGCAGATTCCTTCCTTACATAGTGAGATATAACTTAAAATAATGAGGATATTCCTTGGAAGGTATATGGTTATATAATTAGGCAAATTTTTTCTGAGACAATACATAACAGAAAAGTCTAAAACCTCTCTACAAAAACACAAACAACCTCAAAAGAGCAAGGAAAATGTATGTACCATAGTTGTGAACAATAAAAAGCTACATCTTTGTGTTTATAAATAGCTTATTCAAATCAACCCAATAGAAACATGACTTATGATCCATTAGAAAAAGTATAAAAAGAAAGTCAAGAAGCAATTTATAGAAAGCAATAAAAATATCCAGTTAGCATACAATGCTTGTCTCATTCATTAATAAGAAATGTAAATTGAATATTAATAAGATATCATGTTTTATATTTCAGAATGATAAAAAAGGTTTGAGGTTATGTTGTACTGTCAAAAATCTTCGAAATATGGGCTCTCACACTTGTTGATGAAATAATTTCATACAAGTTTACTATATTCCTATTTTTCCAATACCTATTAAAATATAAAACACACATGATTTTTGAGTCAATAATATTACTGCATACACTCAAGTAAGTTTATTGCTCAGAATTTCCCCAGGTATACTACATGAAAAGTTTATATAAATGTGTGTGCGTGTGTGTGTGTGTAATTTGTGTGTGTGATCTGACTATAACTTCACACATATGGGTGTTCATTGTAGCATTGCTTGTAAAAGACTAAAACTAGATATAGAGTCGAGCAACAGGAATTAAATGAATTATAGGACAGTATCATAATAAAGCAGTGTAAGGTAATTAAAAGAAGGAGTTAAATGGAAACGTCTCATAATGTACGTGAAGAAAGAAGAGTGTGTGTGGCATGGTATATCTAATATGATCCTGTTGCTATAAAATAGTGATACAACTATCAGGGGAGAGAGAGATGCGGGTCTAAGCAATGCACTCCCCACTACAAAATATATAAGAAACTATCAATCAGTTACATCTTGGGAAAGCCTGGGAGTTGGGGTAGGAGCAAAGAAAAATTTTGTACCTTTTCATATTTTCTAGCCTAATAAATTTTTAATTTCATTGTACAAAATTGCCAACAGGGTTATCTGAGCAGGGAAATTAGAGTCCAGCTCTTCTTTTCTTCTTTGTACTTCTCTGCAGGAAGAAAATATACTATTAGCTATTATATTAACTTATGTATATCTCCCTCTCTTTCTTGCATGTTGAGAATCAAAGTTGAATTTCTCCACCAATAGCTAGAATAGTCCATATAGTAATGGATTAGAATTGGAGACGTGAGTATGAACTCCTGTTTAGCTTAACCTAGTTGTTACATAGAGAAGTATTTCTAGGTAATACTCTGCAGCAGTGAAGAGTATGAAGAAGAAATCTGTATGAAAAAAAAATGGTAATATCTCTTGAGTGACAGCATGGAGAAAAATTAACTTAAAATAGAACACAGACCTAAAGATAAAACTTAACTATAAAATTTCATAAAAAAACACATAAAAATAACAATCTTTTTACCCCTGGGATAGAAAAGATTTTAGGCAGAACACAAGCACAAACCATAAATTATAAGGTATTACTTGTTACCCTAATGACTCAAGTACTGATGTCTGATATGTGTGTAATGCCCTCTTCCCTCCCCACTCCCACCCCATTTGAGACCTTTGGATTTCAGCAGGGCGATCCCATTGCTGTTAGTGGAGCCCAGAATGAGAACTCTGTCTCCAAAGGTGCAGTGCAGGCTCTGTGGCTGGGGAAGGGTGGGCCTGGGTTTGGTCAGTGGAGCTTTTGGCTCCTCTCCTGCAATCATGAGATACTCTATCCTCTAACAGGAAGATTAGCCCTGTCCAAGTATAAAAGAATGCAGACCAGGGCTTTTAACGAAAGAAACCTTTTGTAGACAAGATGAATTTTCACCTCTCATAACTTTTGTCTTTATGGCACTAAAACTAGGAATTCAACTCACACAGAATCAGTGTCCCTTGTGAAAATGGTTCCTTTCTGGACAACTGAGTTCTTCCTCTGTTGTCTGAATTGTGAAGTCCAACTAGAGCCCAGGTGCAAAGATAGGGCACACATGCCCAAGGTGACCTCCCCAGAACCTGACCTATTTCTTTCAGCTGCTTGCCCATCTTTAAAAGCAACCTAATAGAATCAAAGGGTGATTTTTTTAAAGCAGGTGTGTTATTTTGAGTGGGCAGTTATTTAACTGCTCTTCTGTGGGAAATGTTAACATCACAAGCAATCCAAAATTATATAGTAGGTATAGTAATTGTTTCTTAAACTAATAACATTTTTTTCTCCCCTTCTCTTTCCTCTGCTCATTTTAGGTCACAGTGGTTTTAATGGTGCCCTCCAAAAAGGCACATTGAGTTTTCACCCCCAGTATCTGGGAATGTGACCTCATCTGGAAATCGGGCCTTTGCAAGTGTAATTAGTTAAGGACCTTGGGTTGAAATCATCCTGTGTGTAGAGTGAGCTTTAAATGCAATGACTGCTGTCTTTGTAAGAGAAGAAACACAGACACATGGGGAAGGAGCCATGTGAAGAGAGACAGAGGCTGGGGGGGATGCAGCTCTAAGCCAAGGAGGGCCAAGGATTGTCGGGAGACATCAGCAGCTAGAAAGAAGCCAGGATTCTGCCCAGGAGTCTTCAGAGAGAGTGTTGCCTGCTGACACCTTTGTTTTGGACTTTCTGCCTCCAGAACTGTGAAAAAATAAACTCCTGCTGTTTTCAGTCACCCAGTTGCTGGTAGTTGGTTATGGCAGCACTAGGAGACTAATGCACTGGCCAATCCTTTAAACCTGCCCAGATCACCAACAATATTTCATTTAGACCTGCCCCAGAGCTATGTCAGAGAAACAAGGCACTAAAATTAGAGTCAAGAATTTTCCCCAAGTCTATCTTAAGGTGAAAGCAAATGTCTGAGGGACAGATAGCACGTGGAGAAAAGACAAAGTCTGTGTTTTTATGAATTAGTATGAATTACCAATCAGTACACCTGTTTTGGAAAAACATTCCGGGATTATCTTGTAAAGCTGGAGATGCCCACAGCCTTTGAATGAGCATGACCACTGCCAAGGAGGGAAGCTGTTGTACATGAAGACAAGTGGAGGAACTTTTTAAAAACATCACTGTTCCTAAAAGTCACAAAGAGGGGAAAATCCTGTCAAATCAGCAGAATAACGATATATGAAATGTGCAGTGTACTTACAAATGGAATGTTTTTCTACAAGAATATTCATAAATGACAGCTATCTGCAACAAACTGAATGACTTTTCAAACAGAAGACTGAACCAAAAAAAGCAGCACAAGAATATATACAAAGTATGATTCCGTTTATAGAAAATCCTGAAAATAGTTCTCAAAACTAAATTATATGATTTGGAGATGCATTCTTGGGTAGTAAAACTATAAAGCAGAGCAAGAGAGTGATTGCTATGAAATTTAGAGTAGTGGTTCACTTTAAGAGGGAAAGTGAGTGGTTATAATTGTGAGGGGAGAGAGCTTACACACACTGGTGACTTTTTTTTTTTTTTATTAAGCTACATGGTGGTTTCATGGATGTTTATATTTTTATTTTCTATACCTGTATTCATTATACTTTCCTATATATAAAATATTCTAAATATTTTAAGAAACTAAAACTTAAAAAAAAATGGGTGGGGGTGAGGGGGAGAGTCCATAGGAGCTATATACACAAAAAATGTTCTAATTCACCTTGAAGAAATTCATGTTTTTATATGGTTCTTTCACATTATCTTTCCCACTCTGGTTCCCAGCCTGTCAGCTAAATTCTTAGTCAAGGCATATCTACTGAAATCCAAGATTCTGGACAAGGAGGGGAATATGATGAAAAAGCTCCACAAATCTTAATTGTTGCCTTGAGGTCCGTCTATGTGGAGAATGTAGTATTTAGCTTTGCCACAGACTAGCTCTCCCAAGACTGTAGAGTGGTAGCTGGTATTGGCTGGAGACGTGTAGGTATTAAGACGAAGGCCAGCTAACGTGCAGCACTGCCATTTCCAAAGGCTTTTCAGAGGTCTCAGTGAGCCTCACCCACGCCTCGTGAGAAGACTTCACTCCTATTTCATTTGTGAGATTGGTAAGCTGCAGAGAAGTTAAGGAACTTGTCCAAAGTCACAAGTCATGACAGTGCCAGAACTGGAAACTCGGCTTTCTCCCTCCAAATGCAGTGACTTTAAGTGGAGTTCTGTGGGGAATGTGCTGACATCAGCATGCATAGGGCAGGAGATGTGGCAGCCTCAACTGACTTGGCACAAATGTCTCCAGCTCAGGCCTTCGAGTCCTGGGCTGAGGGGTCAGTAGGCTCCAAGGGGTTGTGCAGAAGACAGACATGGCTTCAGCTAATGACAGTACATCCAAGGACGCTTGCCTTTTTGTAAGCCTTGTGCCTATGGTACCATCAAAAGCAAAATTAATATTGCTTGTGATGGTGTGTACTGCTTGTAATGGTTTGCACTGTTTATCTTCCATGTGGTTGATATTCCATCCCCCCTAAACACTTTCCAGCCTCCAGCCAAACCTCAGCTCTTTACAATCTCAAAGCAATGAATCGTTTAGTAAATTATTTCAGATAAACAGACATAATCAGATCTCTGCTTGGACTCTATGCTGGAGAAAGTGTGCAAACCCTGACTGTTTCATATTGCTGCCCTCGGTGCCAAAAACCCGACCGCTTGCAATACGGCTCCTGCCAAGAAATCCCCCAGGCCCTAGTAGTGGTTTCAACAGAGGATATATGAAAAGACTGAACAAATATCATCTTTTATCCCCATGCCTGTCCTTCAAAGCTTTTTGCAAACTTAAGCAAGCTGTTTTTTATGACATTCTCAATAAATTGTGAAAGTCTACTGAGACCATTCCGGAATTGCTACTTTGAATTTGGGAGATAAAAGGTAAAAGTTTGCATCCCCTAAATTCTTTGATAAAGTAACAAAATATAAACTCAAACGAAACAAAAACTAAGGTCCCAGTCAGCATCGAGATGGATATGTTTCTCTAGCTTTTCCCAGGTGATTCTCTCATATGCCCTGAACTGGAGACAATGAATTATCAATTTTGAAAAATGAATCTGGGGAACAAGAGACAAGTCAAAGATAAAATTGTATGTAAAAGAGCAAATGGTGGCAGAGGAGTTTGCTTATTATCTATTGAGCTGCATACAATGCTGGGTCTGGGCATAATTAACTCCCGAATCTTAAGAACATTCTGGCCACCTGGTGGGTATGTCAGCACATCATTAAGACCCCCTCCACCCTTCCCTGAGAGTCACCTCCATTGTACAGTTGTGCACACCCTCATCATTTAACATGACCTTTCCATCATCACCATACTTCCACGTAAAACAAATTGCAAGAAGAAAATTAGTTGGAACCTTAGTATATCCCACCTGAAGAATTAGGAAACCCTACATCTAGATTTTATCTTTTAAATTAGAATAGCACATGTATCACATAATCATTATGTTAAAAGAGTTCATTTAGTTTATTTTTAAGAGTTTGGTGGAGTTTAAGAAAAGGCCATGGAGAGAATGGTTGTCATCTTGAGTTAGAACCCATCATGCCTGAGGTGCACCACTCTGGCAGACAAAGTAATATTCAAATTTCTTTCTCCACATTTTGACTGTACATCTATGTGCAAATGAAGTCGCATTTGAATTGAGACTATTCAAGGAAATTAAGAGAAGCAAATCAGGATGGGTTCGTAAACCAATCTCTGCAGAAAGAATTTACAAATTTTCAGATTTGAAGAAAAGCCTCACTTGAAACTTCCCTGAGACTTGGAACTGATAAACCTCAATTTACATAGCTGTAAAATCGAAATAAAGGGGCTTTCTCCACTGGGTTGTAGTGAAGGTTTAATGAGATCTTATAAAGTACTTAACAAACAGTTACATACTTAGTAATTGCTAAATAAAAGTTATAATTATATTTACATTATTTCCCAGAAACATTCATTTCCATATGAAATTTCAGATTAATAGAGAGAATAATAGGAAAACTGCTACAGATGGGAATATTGTATTACAACCTACAAATCAACTTTTTTCCATTATTGTAGTTATTGCTCACCAGCCACCTTGAGGTTCTATATTTCAACATTTCAGGAGAAGAAATCAGGTCTAGTTTCTCTGGGAGTTCATAAACAAATAAAAAGCAGAAACATTGCCTTGCACTTATTTTTTATTTATTTTATTTATTTATTTATTTATTTATTTATTTATTTATTTATTTTTCATCTCCATTTATCCCCTCTATGCCCTCTTCCACCTTCCCCCTCCCTAACCCCCACAATCACAACTCTGTTCTCTTTTTTTTCTCTTTTTTGCTTAATTCCTCCACTTCCCCCCACACACCCCAGAGCTGTCTGCCTGCTTTCTATCTATGAATCTGCCATGAGTCTGTCTCTATTTTGCTTGGTAGTTCAGTTTGCTCATTAAATTCCACATATGAGTGAAGTCATATGGTACTTATCTTTCTCTGACTGGCTTATTATTTCACTTTTTTTATACATCTATTGTGCCAAACACAGTATCAGACATATATAAAAATTGGTTTCAACTAGATTTAGCTAATATCACTTCAAACTATATTTGTATAATTTTGATCATGACAAAAGTCCTTTGAATCATTCTGACCACTTTGTCCAAACAGTGTCCTATTCAAAGGAAGCTCTTTCATTATCTTTTTATGTCCTTTTCTTAACAAAAAAATAAATAAATAAAAGTAGAAGAGCCAGAACATGTCATATATCCACAGGCATCTCATGGGATTTTAATCAGCTATTATCTCAGGACCTTTTCCACGTGGGATGAAATAGAGGTGCAAAGAATTTAATGACTTTTTTGTTTGCTTGTTTTCAACAAGAACTTTATCCAATTACCCACAGAATAGGTTAATGCTAATTTATTATAGAAAAACTGCTATAGCTATTAAGTTTTGCTGTTTTCATGGGAATTGTGTGGAGATTAAAATAATTTAGTAGTTCCTTAAAATAGCAAATGACACCTATTCCAGGTAAGTATTGATGCCTCTCCATCCTGCCTGGAGTTTTCAGAAAGTTTATGTCTGTGCTGTGAGATGCTAACTTAATTGGTCTGCAGTGGGACCTGAATGCTTATATGATTAAAGCCTCTCCAAGCATTTCTAGTCTGCAGTCAAAAATGAGAATTACTGTGGTATTACTGTTAGAGATAATTATAAAACAAAACAAAAAACAACTTTTAACCTCCCCTCAACAAGCTTCAGATTCTACTTAAGAAAAATATGTTTTAAAAATACATTGATATACTTTAAAAGGGGGTCAAATGACTTCATCCCCCCAAAATTCCATATTCCTTTTCTCTTTGTTATTATCCTCTCTCATCTTTCTCTCTCTAGAAATGAAACAATTGAAGGCCAGAGAGATAGATAAATCACACCTCGAAATAAGAAGTAGAAAAGCCAAGGGCCACTTAAACAGTGTGCTTTGTTACAGATACCCTTCACCATTCAAAAAAGGAATTTCTTCTCGAGAAATGAAATGTGCCAACCAAGTGTCCAAGAGTAATTACGGGTGCTCAGGGAGTGTGTTAATTGTGAAAATTGAGCGTTAAGAACCGATAGTGCTGGCTTTATTTAAGGTTCTGTGGATGCTCGTTTGACTGGTGATAAAAGCAAGAGCCAGAGTCCTCCCATTAGCTTGATCTTCATCTCTGCCTTCCCCACTGAGCCACATGGAGCGCTAAGAGGAACCCAGTGTTGCTATTACCCCGCAAGGAACCACACTCGCCTTGTGAATAGGCTACGCTGAGAGCTAGAGAAGGCCCAGTGGAGGAAAGCTGATTCCAATTTGGGGATGAAAGTACACTCCCCCCTGCCAGGTTTAAATTGAGAGCATATTACTCATTTTTAGTTAATTTCTCAGCCTGCAGAATAATTTGGCACATGTGTGCAGTATATGTCTCAGGAGGGACCCAGACCTTGACGGAGTAGTTGTAATTGGGGGGAAAAGTTAATAAATGACAATCATAGTTAAAAACCTTATTTATGTAAGAAAATGCATGCATTAAAATTAAAAGGGGGTCATTAAAAACAAGAGAAGTGGATTAATAAATGTTTCTTGTCTCATTCTTAATTTTTTGTTAATGTCAAGGCCTAAAGCACCATGGGAGCAGGAGAGTGGAATGCAATGGTTCTCAAAACACATTCACTGAGAAGAAATACGAATGAGTATGGGAGAAGCCATCCTGTTCATGGGCAAACCATACCTTCTACCTATGGTTCTTCTGGATAGACTTCCCGTAGGTATGTTGGAAACTTTGAAGAAAGGTTTGCAGGCTTTCCTTTCTGTCCCTGTCAAATGTATTCCTTTTTATTATTAACTAGAGGCCTGTTGCACGAAGAGATTCGTGCAACAGGCCTTCCTTTCTCCTGGCTGCCGGCACAGGTTTTCCTCCGGCACCCGGGACGCAGACCTTTGCTCTGGCTGGAGCCGCCTTCAGTCTTCCGTCTTTGCTGCTCCTTTGCTGCTCTGGCCGGAGCCGCCTTCAATATTCCGTCTTCGCTGCTCCAGCTCACCTTCAGTCTTCCTCCCGCCACTTGGAGCCTGCGTATGCAAATTAACTGTCATCTTTGTTGGCGGTTAATTTGCATATCATGCTGATTAGCCAATGGGAGGCGTAGCGAAGGTATGGTCAATTACCATGTTTGTCTATTATTAGATAGGATAACTGTTGCCATTGCCTGCCTATTTGTAGTGTCCATGAATCACAAAAATGCATAATGATCAAAGTTATAAATTCAGTAATGCTTTATATATTTTATCATATTTAAATATTTATATTAATATATATTCATAATGTTTTTCATATCTATAATAATTAAGGGTAATATGCTAATTAGACCAGACATCCTTCCATACATCCTTCCGGATGAAGCGGGGTGGAGGGAAACCCAGGTCTCAGGTGCCTGCAGGCAGTTGGAGAGAAGCCAGCCCAGGTGCCAGAGGGAAACTGGTGCCAGTAGCCAGGGGAAGGAAGACCTACGCTTGCACAAATTTCATGTACTGGGCCTCTAGTTGTTAGATAAGTGTATGTACATATGTAATTAAGTGCAATTGCATACATTTAAAAATATGATTGATACAAGTCACCTAAATGTCTCCATGCTTTACAGGTCATCCTTTTCTGTAATAGCCAAAAGAGATTCCCAGGTCCCCATCGTAGGTGTCTGAACTATGTTCAGCCCTTCCCACCATGTAGCTAAAGACCCCTAAGAAGGATGCTTGTCCTTTAACTCTATTCTGCTTTCCCACTCCTCACCTGGCCCACTCCTCACCATGACTGCTGTTCTTCACCCCATGAATGGGACACAGGTTTCTGCTTTTCATCTGCTAAACTATCACTAAGAGACTACTGTTGTCCATACGACTTTCACTCAAGATTTAGGAGCATGGAATGGTGACATCATATCACAGCAAAGAAGGCAATTTAAAACTGAAGAGCCAACATTTCTGTTCACTCGTTTCTCCAGCATTCTTTACTAAATAATATTTTCCTCCCGATCTCTGCCTCTTTCTTCTGAGGATCTAGCTTGGCTCCATTTGGCTGTGATGTCCTCTCTTTTAACAAAGAATTTCTCCCTTCTCCAATACCCCTCCTTCAACAAACCTTCTCCCTCCCTATCTCAGGCCTACTGACCAAAGAAATAAGAAGAAATAGGATTTCCACCTACCCTGTCTTTGGCATCAGGGATAAAATGAAAATTGCTGTTATTTCATTATATGGGGAAATTTTAATCCCTTCTTTGTTACTATCCTGGGTGTTCTGATTAATCTAAGAAGCCCCATATAAGTATTGTCCTGCTGTACCAGAGAAATCTGTCTAAACTTCAGTCAATTTGGAACATTCCACCTTTCCATTCCTGTCACAAACAAGGCTGAGAATTATTATTGATCTGGTCAAAAACACTGCTTGGTGCACCTCTGGGCATCTGTCACAGGGTGCCCCAGTCAGTGGCCCACAACCTTCCAGCTTGGAAACAGCTGGGCTATACAGTCATAAAAGCATCCAGCGGGCAACTTTGGCCTTTGATGCTGTTTAGTTTGGTGAAAGCATTCTTCCCTCTACTTGATCATAAATTTTCCTCCTTTTCCTTCTTCTTACTTGCTTTCTGTATTGAAGCTAATGAATACAAAGCCAGCAAGAAAGTGCTAAATCTCCCAGAGGCGTTTCATTTAAATGTACATCACAGTCCTAAACCGAGAGAGCTTAAAGCAAGGGTTATCACTGGCTGTGGGTTATTAATCATCCGAAAGCCAGTGGAAAATATGTCAGCAGGAACTTAAGCTGTCCAAATCCTTTGGAATCATGCAACATAACATGACTTCCCATGCCATCTTCCTACACATCCCCCCTTTCATAGACTAGCTTACCTTAATAGAGGCATAAAGGTAGATGGGATTCAAATAAAATCATGTCTTCCTCTTCCAATCCAGAATGCTTGTTTAATATCTCATTTATGCTTCTTTCATTGTCCTCCAAATTGACCAGAGCACAGCCCTGACTCCCTGGTAGGTGCTAAATTGAATCCTACAAGGAAGTCCCAGTGCCCAGGTCCTATAAAGCTTTGATTAATTTCCAAAAGTCAGAAATATGCATCTCTCTTCTCCTGAAAAGAAGTTAAATTGCAAACTCACCAATTAAGGGGTACACTTACATTTTGGAATATTGCCAAGTAAGTATTCAGTGACCAGCATTGTATTGCAGTGGTTAAGATTTCGAATCAGAATCAGACCCCCTGGGTCTGTAACTCAGCTCTGACAGTAACCAGGTGACCCGGGCGAGTTATTTAATATGTCTGGTTCAGTTTCATCATATGGGAAATGGGAATAATAAAGCGCCTTCCCTGTGGGTTTGTTGTGGGAGTGAAATGAGACAATTCCAGTTTAGTGCTTAAAACAGTGTACAGCAAGACATTCAAATGTGACTCCTCATATCTGTTCTCACCGAGGTCTCTGAGTGATAGATACAGATACCAAGGTGACTGGGAAGCTGAATTCAGATACTGCAAATGAAAATGTAATGAATTGGCTACCCACCTCTAGAACTCCCAGCCTCCTTGAAACTGTCAACTGTAAAGAGAGGAGAATGAGTGCAACCATTTGTGGAAAGATTTCTTTGGGGGCAGCTGTTCTAAGTCCCTACCATCCCCTTTCGGAGGGTGGTTACAGTGTGAGGCATTGTTACCTTTTGATATGCTTGTTTTTAACTGTGAGGTGAGAAAGGTCTTCAGTGGGGTCACTCGGAGACCTTGATATACCTTCTCAGCCTGGGGAACACTGTGGGACAGGACTTGGCTCCTGCTCCATTGATCATGAGGCTGAATAAAAAGAGATGAGCTCCGTGCCTGGGTGGCAAAGGAAAGACCTTGGTGCTGGGATGGGGGCAGCTGCTGCCAGTATTTGTCAGGGCAAAGGATGCAGCAACATTTCCTGTGGACCAGAAGCTGACTGCTCAGGGGAGAGAGTTACCTGGTGGTAATACTGACACAGTTGCCTGGGAGGGTGGAGGACTCCTGCAGCTAAAGCTGGGAAGAAAGGAATGTCAATGTGTTAGAGGCTGTGAAAGGAATCACAAGCACCATCCAGTAAGCATAAGAAATGCATAAATTGGTTCAAGGTTACTGTAAGAGGGTGGGTCCATCCAACCCCAGAAATGAAATTTAGAAGACATAGAGAAAGTGTTCCAGAGAAAGATGCCAGATAATTCAACATTTGCCAGGTACAGAGGACTTTTCAAGGAAGACATTTCATAACCCCTCATTTCTTTACCTCTCCCCAGATCATATTTCTGGCCTCAAAGGGGCAGAACATGGCTAGCAAGCTGGTTGATTGTATTAGTGTTCTCCAAAGAAATAGAGGCAATAGGATGTGTGTATGGATAGAGAGAGATAGATAGATAGGTAGAATTATAGCAGGCCCTTGAATAACATGATTTTGTTCAATATCATTTCATTATGACATTGGTGAGATGCCATAGGAACTTAACTCTTATTTTTATCAATTAGCCTCTGTTAAAATTGGTTTCACTTTAACTGGTAGAACCTATGGATGACTTTAAGTGAGGACTTGCTGTATACATATGTAAATATATCGATATATAGATGTCTATCTATTGTGATAGATGGAGATAGAGATACATCTATCTGTATCTGTATCCATCTATCTTGGAGATACTTATTTTAAGGAATTGGCTCATACCACTCTGGAGTGTGGCAAATCCAAAATCTGCAGGGTGGCTGGCAGACTGGATACCCAGAGAAGAACTGCAGTTTGAAGAGGCTAAAGGCAGTCTACTAGCAGACTTCCTCTTTGCTCAAGGGAGTTCGGAATTTGTTTTCTTAAGTCCTTTGACTGATTGGATAAGGCCCACTCACATTATGGAGACCAGTCTGCTTTACTCAAAGTGTGCTGAGTTAAACGTTAATCTCACCTACAAAGTACCCTCACAGAAATATCTAGAATAATGTTTGACTAAATATTTCAGTATTATGGCCTAGCCAAGTTGGCACACAAAATTAACCACGATAGTGGGGTGGAGGAGAGAGGTAGGAGCAGGAGAATGAAAGGGAGGAGCCACTCACACCCTTTTCCAACTTCCAGTTTGCAGACTTGTAGGGAAGGAGGGAGAGAAGATTTGATGTTAAATCACATGGTTAGTTTGATTATTATTATGCACTGGATATTTTGATTTTTACATGAAAATCTCTGCATTACTTAAAAGTGAACTTAGGACAGTAGGAATGAAAGTCATGGTCTTGCTTGAGTACTCATTTAGAAGCAAGGCTGGTACTAAAAATTTAAGGGTAGTGGGAGACCAATAGGAACAAAATGAGTCTTTTGATTATTCCATAATTATATATGTACTAGAGGCCCAGTGCATGAAATTCATGCATGGGGGTGGGGGTGTCCCTCAGCCTGGCCTGCACCATCTCCAATCTGGGACCCCTCGAAGGCTGTCCGACTGCCGATTTAGGGATTGGGCCTAAATCAGCAGTCGGACATCCCTTTCACATCTGGGACCGCTGGCTCCTAACCGCTTGCCTGCCTGTCTGCCTGATTGTTGCTAACGACTTCTGCCTGCCAGCCTGATCGCCCCCAAATGCCCTCCCCTGCCACAACCCGCCTCCTCTGCCAAGACAGGTCTCCTCCGTGCCATGCGGAGCCGTGGGACCCCAAGCCTCACCACATGGAGCGGCTGCTAGGCCCCACCTCTGCTATGTGCACAGCCATCTTTGTGGCAGCCATCTTGTGGCAGCCATATTGTGATGATGTCACGCGAGGGTGTGAGGACCACCTAGGCTTCTATTAGTATAGCTAATATGTTAATTACAAGTGCCTGGTACATAGTAAATAGTTAATAACAATTAGCTTATTATTACATGTAATAATAATAAATGAGTACTCAGGCAAGACCATGACTTTCATTCCTACTGCCCTAAGTTCACTTTTAAGTAATGCAGAGATTTTCATGTAAAAATCAAAATATCCAGTGCATAATAATAATCAATGTAATAATACATTGATTATGTATATATATGACATTTTATTAAAAATAAGACATATATGATGACATATAAATGTAGTCTGACACTCTGAAATAGTTGCGTACATTTCACTGAACTGCTTGATAGGTAGGAAAGAACACATTTTTAAAAATATATTTACTTCTTTTATAAAATCATATTCAAGTGACTGTGCTTCATGTTCTGGTGTTTCACATAAGTATATTTATTTCCTGTACTTTGGTCTGTGGTGTGATAGAACTTTGAAATTTAAATATACTCTTGCCAAGACAAACACAGTTGCCTTTGTTGATGTTTATTATTGTCTGTAGCCTGGGGGCATTATTGACTTAGGTAAATAAATAATTAGCTCGCTCATTTGAAGTAGGAAGATGTAATTAATGAATTTGCTTATTCCTTCTGCTCCCCGGCAGACAGCCAGCCCTTTGGGTCTTTGTTCTTCATCCTCTCTCTCTTCATTTCTCTCTCTCTGTCTGTCTGTGTTTACCTCCTCTCTGTATATCCATTCACAATATACTGGCCTACTCAGCTACTCTGGATTCCAGATAACATAGTGGCCTGTGGTACTCAGAGTAAGGTGATCATTCTAAGACATCAGTCACTAACCCAAGATTGTTGTTCAAGCATATGTTTCCAGATGTTATTTTTTTGGCTGTGCAAGAAGCTTTTTAAGAGATGCTTTTAACATTGATGATGAAGATCAATGAGAATAAATTTGATATTCAGATGTAACAGGCTTGCATTAGGACAGAAATCAGCTCTATTACACAAATAAACATTTTCAGTTATAGCTTTAGTGGATCTAATTTAGCCATGGCCTTCTTTCTCATTCTTTTCCTTTTTTTTTTATGTATTATTTAAGCAATTTAGAACAAGAATGTTATATAAGTTTTTACCTAAACTTTTAAAAATTTCTGCTAAGGTACAAGGTCCCAGTTTTTTTTGTGTGTGTGTGCTTTTATATTTTATTTATTTTAGAGAGGAAGGGAGAGGCAGGGAGAAAGAAAAAACATCAATGATGAGACAGAATCGTTGATTGCTGCCTCCTGCACACCCCCTACTGGGAATCAAGCCTGCAACCCAGGCATGTGCTCCAACAGGGAATCAAACCGTGACCTCCTGGTTCATAGGTCAACACCCAACCACTGAGCCACACTGGCTGGATGGTCCCAGTTGTTTTTACATCAAAATGAAATGTATATGTGAACTCATGGGAACTGTGATGCAAAAATATTACCACAGTGGCCCACTATATTAAAACAGAGGTGCACTGTGAACGGCCTTGTGTTCAGAGTCTTACTTTCCTGAACAATAATGGGAAAGACTGGGCTGCATCCTTTGGCAACATGCTGCATGATAAATACTTTGTGGTTAGGAATTAAACAGTATTCCCTCTGGAAAATCAGGCATTTTCAGCAGCCTTATTCTCATTCCATCAGACCACTCTGAAAATAATACCTGTGAAGATGTTGAGAGAGGGAAAGAAAGAATATAAGTCTCATCATTGACTTCTCAATGCTGTATAAATCAAAAGCTTCCAGCCCAGAGAAGGAATGAACATAGGCCCACAATGATGCAGGTAATTACTCCGGTAAATGTTAAGTCTCGGAAATTGAAATTGTGACACTGTTCTCATATTAAGCAGATGGGCCTCAGATTTTTCTATTGATTCAAGTGGCTGATACCTTCTCAACAATTGGTGACTTTTAAGCTCAGAGAAGCATTTCATTTAAAAGAAAATTAGGGTTTCTTTCATCAGCTCTCTAGGTATTAAATCATAACCAATTGATATTTCCTGAACATCCACTAGGAGCTTATGATAGACATGAAGATAATTTGGGTAACAGATTTACTGAAACCTCAAATACAAAATTCAGAAATGCAAATTAGCAATGCAAAAAGGAGACCAACTTACATGAAGATATAAAAAGAAATAAAGGAATTTAGAAAGGAAAATGTGTAGCGGTAAGAAAGAAATGATCATTTCCACCTTAGGATCCACTGTGACTGCGTCACATTGCTCATCCTTGCTGCCAGATTTGTCTCTCTTGTTTTCAGATCCCAAGAACAATTTTATCACAGTCTCTAAGATGGTCCCCTAGCCCTTTTTTCAGAGGCTGAGCTCCCCATGTCTCTGAAAGTTAACGAAAGGCAGACCTTCCTGATGCTTTGAGAGCTGAAAATGTGGTAAGATGGTGAAACAGACCAGAGTGCTCCTTGCCAGTGGGAACCAAGCAAGTGAGCATGCCAAGCAACAGAACAGGAGTCGGTCCCCTTTGGGTAAACAGGACATGCTTTCCCTGTGACCTCTGGCTGACCTCCTGAGAGAAAGAGCCAAAGTAGTCAGCATCTCTGTCCAGTGAAATCGGCATCAGGGACATTGGAAGCTCAGAGAACTCCCTGGCTTTGGGAAGGAGCAAAGCAATGACACAGCAGTATTTAAAGGCGGAGTGAAATGATAATAATACTGCAGAGACTCATTCATTCTAGTCTGTTCTCCACTGCCTGTCACATTTCCCTATGGTAAATATCCTTTCGACTTAGGGTCATTTGTTATAAAACCAGTTATCCCATTGTCCTCAAATAGCAAGAGGGTATTTACAACTTACAATATGTGATATATAATGGATACAGGGACCTTTTAATTTTAATTGGGTTCCTGATTAGTGAGAATGTTGAACTGCCATTGTGGTTTTGTGGGCTTGTTTTCAGTACACAGAACCAGCAACAATCACTGTGAACACTTTCTTATAAATACGATAAATAAATATGGAATGAAGTCGCTGGGGCCAAATTGGCATTGGTATCATTTATTTTCTACTTGGGTTTCCAGCTAATTAAATGAATGGATGCCTGTGCTAATTAAACTCACTTTGATAATGAGGCACTAAGGAATCTTAAATGACTGAATGTTAATGAATATTTCCCAAGTATGGTCCCAGTATCCTGAGTACTGCCAAATGGAAATTTCCTGTTTATCATTAAAATGCAGAGTTCTTTAAAAAGTTCCACATAGGTCATCAAAACTAGAAGCAGAAGCTTTGGTTTTGTTGTCTTTCTTTACAAGTCTGGTCAGGTTGATGGAATTTGAATAAAAAATAAATTTTGTTATAAATGAGGTATAATTGAACTCACCCCTTGGGATTTGGAAGGCCACACATAACAGTGCACAAATTAAAGCCATAAACAGGAGAAAACTCTGCCTTACCCTGCCGCTGCTCACAGATGGACAACTCACAGATGCCCACTGTTTTTGCTAATAACTTGAGGCTAAGGCAGACAAAAGGTCTGGGCCATTTTGGAGGTATGCTTTCCACAATGCACAATGGTGCTGCTCTGGGGTTTTTTGCTGGTAGATGAGCTTTATCAAGCATTTTTATCTGAAAACTACCATCACAGCAATTCTTGGAGTTGCTCTACAACCCTTGAAAATTTGTTCCTCAGGCTTACAGTGCAAACCAGTAAACCCTAACATACTCAAATCAAACACTAATGGTACATAGTGCATACGGAGGAGCCATTTATAAGGCATGCCTTATATATAATTATTTATTTCAAATATTTCAAACCCTCAAATATTTCAAGTATTTAAATATTTATTTCAAAGATTCTACAAAGCCCCTCTTCCATAGTCTTCCTTAAAGGGGGAAAGAAAGGAATTAGTATGCTCTATCCAGTGAGCCAAACCAGCCAGGGCTTAAAAAAAAAAAAATAAGGAATTAGTGTTTCTTGAACAAGGCCTTGTGCTTGCTCCCTATAGATCACAATTCCATCACCAAAGTCACGGCACATTGATGAGAAAGACCACCTCTTCATTTCTATAGGGGAAAACACACACACACATGTGAGACATTAGAAGAAAGCCAACATATTTAACACCATGCCAATCTATTATTCAACACATTTACCCTCGGTTACTGACATCAAACCTAGGTCTACCATTACAGCACCATGTTGAGGGAGTCTCTCTAACCTTGAATATCTCAACCATAGAAGGTGGATGATAACCCTGCCAAGCAGGACTGTGGTGAAGATTAAGCTTGATAACATGAAAAAGACCACAGCACAGTTCCTGATGTTTAACAAAGGCTGTTTTCTCCCTTTCCGGCAGAGTAAGGAATAGTCACCTTTTTCACACGTGCAGATGTGGACTTAAGTCAGTTTTAATTAGGATAATATAAATAAAGTGAAATGAGAATGAGTCATAAGGATACAAATTACAGAGAAAGCTTTTGAGTGTCTTTTTATATACCTTCTTTAGTGAGTGCACGAGATGAAAGAACACTTTTTCGTAAGACACCTGTAAGTTTTCCTCAGTAAAATTCCAATCCTCCGAGCTTAGTTCTGTTTTATTCCAGCCATTTCCTTCACATTCCAGATAGGGGCAGGACTGGGAGCAATCCAGACAGAAGAAGGAACAGATCAAAGGCATGCTTCCTCCTTCTAGGTGCATTTCTTCAAAGCTCCCATAACACAGCCCATTGGTCAGAACTTAGTTATGAGCCTTGCTTAGATGCAAGGAAGCCTGGTTAGTATAGTTTTATTCAGAAAAGCCATGTATCAGCTAAAAATCAGGTTCTATTAATAATAAAGTAAGATACAGCATGTTTCAGGTGACTCTTTGACATAGAATTCATTACAAAAATTCAAAGTGAATTGTGGCAAAGTAATGGTGGCATTGATTCTGGATATATTTTGAAGGTAGAGGCAAATGAATTTGTTGAATATAGAGTGGAAGAAGAATCAAGAATGTCTTCATGTTTTGGATATCTGAGCATTGAAATGATAGAGTTGCCTTTTATAGAGTTAGAGAAAATACAATGGGGGTATGTTTTAGTGGCTAAACCAGGTTCATTTTGGGGCTTGCTGCTTGAGCTGCCTATGATACATTCAAGAAGAAATGCAATGAGACAGGTGAAAGAGAAGAGTTCTAAGGGAAGGTCTGGACTCATAAATTGATGTGAGAATTATCAAGGAACAGAGGAAAATAATTTCAAGGTCTGAGCATGAGAAGCTAATGTTTAGAAATCTGAAGAATGGCGAAAATCAAAAGATGCTGAAAGAAGCAACCAGTGAAATAGAAAATAGTAAGTGTGAGAGCATGGGGAAGTTCTCTTGGTGAGATAAAAGGCATCAGCTGAAAAAGAGATAAGGGAGGATGTGCTGGAGTTTTGAGGATAGAAGAGAGGGTATGCAATAATCATTGAGGGATTGAACAGTATATCTGTTCGTCTTTACCTTCGTAGTAGTACGGTAATTTAAATTTTGGGAGCAAGAGAGCTCAGAGAAGAAGAGAAAAACAGCACACTGGGGAGAGTTCTTAGTTTTGAAACAAGAAGAAGAACCAATGAGTGGAACAGAGAGAGATCAGTCAAAAAACTAATCAGAGATATCAAGGAGAGAACATGTTCAGGTCAGGACAACATGTTTGTTACTCAAGAGTATGGATTAGGGAATCATACACAAATCTGTCTCTATCTCTTTCTAGCTGTGTGACCTTAGGCAGGTAAGCCAGCACCACTGAAATTTACTTTCCCCATTTGTAAACTGGAAATAATAATTGTACCTGCCTAGTAGCATTATTGTGAGGGTTATGTCAACTATGACTTGCAAAACACTAAGAATAACACTGCACCTACTAAGCCAGTATTATCAAGTCAGAACTGATGAAGAAAGGGAGTTGCCAATTGGCCACAGACAGCCCAAATGACATATGTAGAAATTAAAAGTACCGAACCTGCAACCAAGATTACTTTATCCAGCAAAGCTATCATTCAGAATGGAAGGTCAGATAAAGAGCTTCACGGATAAGAAAAAGCTAAAGGAGTTCATCACCACCAAACCAGCATTATATGAAATGCTGAAAGGTATTCTTTAAGAAGAGGAAGAAGAAAAAGGAACTCTTACCATTTGCCACAGCATGGATGGAACTGGAGAGCGGATAAATACCACAAGATCTCACTTATTTGTGGAATATAATGAACAACATAAACTGATGAACAAGGACTGATCCAGAGACGGAGAGGCTTTGATTGGACTGTCGGGCCTTGGAGGGAAGGTAGGGGAGGGTGGGGGCAAGGGGGAAAGATCAACCAAAGGACTTATATGCAAGCATATAGGCCTAACCAATGGACACGGACAACGGGGAGGTGAGGGGATGAGCGGGGGGAGGGGGGGTAGAGGGTACACATACGTAATATCTTAATCAATAAAAAATATTAAAAAAAAAGTACCATCTCCACTTTCTCTGTAATGAGATGTGTGCAGCTGCTGGGCTGTTGTTTCTGGGTAACATATTCCAATGCCCAGGCTCCCTCTATGTCCTTGTTCAGCTTCCCTGAGTCACTGGAAATGATTTCGTGTAGATTTTTTAGGCTAGAGATAAGTCTTGGTTGAGACTTTCAATTCACCAACTCTAGACACCCCTTCTCCAGGATTTTTTTTTCAGGATATTACATTTTCTATTGTGTAAATGGTTTAAATTGAGTTTCTGCTATCTGTAGCCCAAACCTTCCTATATGATATGCTATGGAAACAAGGCCCTCCTTGATCAGAAGAATGTATTGAATTACATTGTATTTTTGATAGTTTGAATGAAACAGTAGAAGTCTGATGTATTTTCTTTATTTTAACAAGTATATATAGAATTCTCAAAAACGATAAACTCCAATAGAGTTTTAGAGATATTTAAAAGTTAGATTTACTTTTTTCTGATACAACTGAAACAAATTCTCAAAATGCATCTTGCTGTTTCTTCATTGTTTCTATAATGACTCATTTAATAAATTCAATACTTCAATTTTAATTAAGGTATAATAATATCTACTTCTTAGTATAAACTTTTAACTATTTCCTTCCATGTTGTTAGTTAATTAATGATTTAGACATCTGGTTTCAGCTCTGATATGTAGAAGCTGTGAAAAATATTATTCCCACCCTTACAATAAGAAAAAACTGGACTCATCAGAAAATGAAGTTGTCAGGGCAAACAAGTAACTCAAATATGGAGAGAGGTGCCTGTCGGGATAAATAGAACCTGAGAAGTTACTTACCTGGGGCAGACTCTGCCAGACTCCATGTAAAATGGTAGGAAGATACAGCTAAAATGTTTTCAAAAATTGCTAGAGGCTGAGTGTGGGCTAGCACGAGAGCGGAAAGCCCTGGGTGCTACAGATCTTGGGGTACGTGCTGATCTAGGGGTATGTGCTGATCTAGAGGTATGTGCTGATCTAAAGGAACGTGCACATTCTTGCTGGCAGTGCTCATAGGAAAGATCTGGAAGAATCCTGAGAGAGCTTTCTTAGTGGTGCTGACTTGGGAAAAGGAATGGCAGCTAGTGTCCAACTCTGCCCAAACCTATTTCCTCTATCTTCACGAAGGACAAAAGGCTTAATCTGGGGGAGAAAGAATAATGAAAACTGGGAAATCTACTGAATCAGTGGGAAGAAAACAGAGAAAAAGCATCTCTCCGAGGGGAGGAATAGAAATATCTGTGAGGTTCAACTCTAGCGGGAGAGGCCTCGAGCACTTGTGAAGGCCACTGCCCAGCTCAGCGACCTGACACCAAGCCTAAATCAGAACATCTGGGAATGCTGTCTTTTCCCACCACCAGGCTAACATGCTTAGAGTAAATTATCAGTAGAATGCAGCTAGGATTGCTGCAAGAGACTAATCCTTATTAGACAAAGGGAAGACCCAAAGCCAAGGGAGGCAGAGACATTGAGACAAGAACCACAAGCAAACTAGTCCATACTGCAAACATAAGCTATCACTAAAGGGATTTTAAGCCTGAGGTATACACAGGGGACCATAAAAACAATAAAGCCTAAACTCTGCCCAACTCCTGAATAGATTAACACAAAACCCTGTGCTAAAGGTCTAGTTGAAAAAAAGGCATGCTCATCTCCAGCCATAAAAAATACTTGCTCCAGTATCTATAGTTCTACACAAGATGTCTGGCTGTCAACAAAAATTTCTAAGGCATGTTAAAAGACAAACACACACACACACACACACACACACACACACACACACACAATGCAAGAAGCAATTACTGGGATTGAACATTGAAACTTTGAAACTATCAGACAGAAATTTTTAACTGATTATTATTAAAATGTTATTGGCCTTAATAAAACAAAGTAGACAATTTGCAAGATCAGATGAGTAATTCAACAGAGATATGGAAATTATAAGAAAGAAGTGCTATAAAAAAGTCAGTATAAATTTAAGGGCTCCATCAGTAGACACAACATTACTGAGGGGAAAAAAATCTGTGAACTTGATGACAGAAGAGTGGAAATTACCCAAACTGAAACACAGAGCAAAAAAAAAATAAAAATAAAAAATAATAGAGTACCTGATAGTGGGACAATTTCAAACAGAGTAATATATGTGTAATTGAAATCCTGAAAGGAGACAAGAGAGAAAATTAGGCAGAAGATATATTTGGAGAAATGATGGCAGAGAATTTTATAAAATTAGTGACACACATGAAATCACAGATCCAAGAAGCTCACAGAAAACCAAACAGGACAAATACCACACACAGACACACATTTAAATATATTCTATTCAAATTTATGAAAATGAAAGACAGAAAAAAATCTTAAAGTTAGCCAGAGAGGGGGAAAAAACACCTTATCTACAAAGGAACAAACATAAAAATTTATACAACTTATCAGAAACTCATCAAGCAGAAAGAAAATGTAACAACACAGCATGACCTCAATTTTAAATAGTTACAATCTCACTTGCCAATATTTTATAGATCTATAATAGCATATTTATGACTTTGTAACTATGTAATTTTACTTTGCCCTGCGACTTAACTTTTCATGGTCTCAATTTTCTAAACACTAATTCACATGATAATATTTATCTTACTTTTTTCTTAATACCCTGTTGTTTTTAAAATAAATATTGGCTAAAACATTACATACCTTGGCAATATGCAAGTTTCTATAAACTTAACATAGGTATCAATTTTTTAAACACCTTATCTATTACTTGTATACATTTTGAATCCATTAAGCTACATAAAAATTTATGTAAAGATAACACCAGGAACTGGAAGTAATTTTCTGGAAAGCTTTGAATACTGCCAACAAATGTTTATGTAATAAAATAAAAAAAGCCAATAGATTTATAGGATGTTTTTATTTAAATGTCAGACTTGTAAACTTTGTGTTTTAGAGTTTACTAAAGTTTGATTGCCTGACTAGTCAGCACAAAATCCTATACTCCTTACTTGCGAGATACAAGGGCGTATTTGGAATGAAAAACTTTAAATTCATTTTAGCTACAGATGGTTGTTGTAAAGAATATTAAAAATGATCATGAAGCAATTGTCCAATAAGCATACTAAAAACCATAAAGTATATCTTGAACATATCATCCATTGGAAGCACCAGTATCCTATCTGCAATAAATAAATGGGTATTGGATAGGGCAGTTGTTAAGTTTTAATCAGAAATGCTAGACACAAACTGGGAGTAAGAGAAGAAAACTTGGGAAAAAATGGATCATCCAATTATCTTTGAGATCTGTCTTATATAGTGGGCTGGTTACTACTCCCCACTCTGGAATTCTCTAATGGATGAAGTCAATCTTCCAGTTCTTCTGATTGATTTCAGTGTCCAAGTGGTAAAATATATACTTGGCTGTGCTCTTTGGCCCCTAAAGCTACCATCATGCTCCATTTCATTCATTAGAGAGAATAACAAATTGGAGCAAAGAGTGCTAGACATCAACCTGATTTCTCTTCAGCTCAGAAGGATAACTGATGAGCTGTTTCCTCTCCCTGCCCTGTGACGTAAACAAATGCCACATGTCTACTTGTCTTTGCTTTCAGCATAGTATATGTGATTCGCACCAAAAACATTTTCTTGTGTGGATAGTTGAATAAAATCCCTTTTCATGTGTCTGTACTTACTGCTGTGATAATATTATATTTATTAGTTCTTATTATCTCTCAGGCACTGTAAAACCATTTTAGAGATATTACTTCATTTAATATATACATTTCTTTTAAGTAGGTTATATATCATGACTGTTTTATAGATGAGGATAGTAAGGATTAAAAAAGTTAGTCTGGCCAGTATGTCTAAATGGTCACAGAGTTGGTTCATTCACTGGAGGGTCATGGGTTTGATTCCTGGTCAAGGGCACATACCTGGGTTGAAAGTTCAATCCCCGGCCCCAGCTGGGGCACGTGCGTGCAGGAGGCAACCAAATGATGTGTCTCTCTCTATCTCTCCCTCTCCCTTATCCTCCCTCCCTTCCACTCTTTCTAAAATTCAATGGAAAAATGTCCTCAAGTAAAGATTAACCAAAAAACAATAAAACAAAAAACTGTCAGTAATGAAACTGAGAAGGAATGAGAAAAGAGACAAAAAGAGATCCAGGAGGCTATGCTATTTTAGAAGCCAATGACTACCATTTAAAGACAATCTCAACAAGGTCTAATGCAAGAGAAATACCACGTAAGATTAAGCATTAAAAAGCAGAAAATGGATTTTGCAATCAGGAGGTCATTGTTGACCTCAGAGAAGGCAAATTTTGTCAGACATTAGGGATGGACTTTGGTTTTAGTTGACCGAAGAGTAAATAGGAAATAAGTGGAGATATCAAGTATAGATCACTGCTTTATTTATCTTTTTTATTTTATTTTATCTTATTTTATTTATTTATTTATTTATTTATTTATTTATTTATTTAAGCAGTTGGCAGTTAACAAATGCAAACTGAGATGATATCTGGTAGGAAAAACAAGTGTGAGAAACTTTTATTTTCTTTATTGAGCTATTTCATTGTCTCAGTTTTCTGTTGTGAAAAAGTCAGACATGCATAAAAGTTGCAGGAAAAAGAACACTGACTGGTTGGGCTTAAACTACGCACTGTAAGTTGAAAATCAAAGGAGCGAGAGGACGAGAAGCAGTGAGAAGTCTTACTGTAGTGAGAAGGGCGTGTAGCTTAGAAGACTGGATTGGCCTCAAATGAATGAACCTTTCATGGCATACACCAGGTACAAAACCCTCAGTAGCAGACTGGCTCATCTGTTTGTTTGTAGGCGAGTCATAGTTCAGCTAGAAAAACTTTTTCCAACTTATCTCCTCGACCAGTCTGAGGCAAGTGGCACAGTTAAAAGATTTTTTTTTAAAATATATTTTATTGATTTTTCACAGAGAGGAAGGGAGAGAGATAGAGAGAGTTAGAAACATCGATGAGAGAGAAACATAGATCAGCCACCTCTTGCATATCCTGTGCCCGCAACCCAGGTACATGCCCTTGACCGGAATCGAACCCGGGACCTCTCAGTCCGCAGGCTGACGCTCTATCCACTGAGCCAAACCGGTTTCAGCCAGTTAAAAGATTTTTAAAGAAAACCTGGTGGCACTGTTTGACAACCTGTGTGCTTGTAGTTCTTGCTAATACCTCCTAAAAACCCTTCTGAGCAAAGTTGGTTCCTGGTGAGGCTGCCCTGCTTACCTCTGGGGGTACATGGCCCCACCAACTCTCCTGTAGGGTCCAATATTGGAAAAGCAACTTCTTACTCAGATTTCATTCAGTTCAAATGTTTAGCTCCTTGAAATGGATGGCTTTTGTTTGGATTGAGAAAATATATTTACGACTTTCCTCTGACATTTTTAGCTCTATTCCTTGTAGGTAGGTTGTTTCTGGCACGTTCTAGTTGGGAAGAGGTGATAGAATGTGTTCAGGGGCCTTAGACAGTGGTAAGGAAAGCCTTAGACATGTTTTTCTATAAATAATGCTTTCAGGTACTGTTTCTGCATGTCAGGAGTTAAATTCTAGAGTCACAAGTTCAAAGGCCCTCATCACATGCATATACATAAAAACCACTTGAGCTTTTTGTTTAGGGAAATGATTTTGTCTAGCCCAGATTGCTAATGGATAATTTCCAGATTAGAACAGGCCATGGGAGAAGTTGTCGGGCTCATCTGCTGAAAAATTGGTTTCTTAAAAAAAAAGGAAGCTGAATCTATTTTCAGATTTCAATTTATGTATGAAAATGGAAAAGGCAGCTTTTAATTTGTTAATGGAAACCTGTTTCCCGCCTGAAGAAATCTGTGGAATAGACCTGATTCACTGGAACAAAGAAGGTCTTCAGGAGAGAAGTGAGCGAAGTCGCCTCCGCCTGAGGAAACAATCGGGCAATTAAATCAGCTACCTCTACAAATGACATGCTTGGCTTTAGAGGAAAATTTAAATTTCTTTTTGAGTCTGTTATTTTTGATCATCCTTTCCCCATTTATTTCTGTTAATTAACATTTTACTATAATTCCATTTAGTAAGAGATGTTTAACATGTTACATTTTTAGCTGGAAAATTTTCAACAAGGCTTGGCATTTTTCACATTCACATTCCCCAACCCCCCACCCCTAGTCATGTCTGGCTTATCTTCTGAATCAGAGAAAAACAAATGGCATCTCTTACCAGGGACACAGAAGAAATAGAATGATTGATATTACTTGACGCCTCCTGGGCTGAATGCCCAAAGTGGAAGGCTGTGGATCAAAGGCAGACCCAGGAAGGCTGATCATTTGTATACTGAGTTCATCACCAGACAGCCCTTGCTCTGATGCAAACAGATAGGCTATATGAGCACTGAAACAAACACAGGAGAGCGCAATCTGTACAAGGGTCCAACAACGTTTTATTCTTTCTTCCACTGTGATTCCTGAACATCACAGTGCTTCTATAGCAAGAGTACATCTGAGCAGGCACTTCAGCCCCAAACAGTCTTGGCTTCACGTTTGGTTCTGAAGATAAAATTAAGAGCTGTATATAATCAGCAGATGCGTAATGTTTCAATAATATGGGCTCATGTATAGCTTATGTTTCTATTAAATCCATCATATACATTTACGCATAGGAATAAAGAGAGGGAGAGAATAACGAATGAGTGTTTTTATTACAATTTCAACAAAAGTGGCATTTTCCTTCAAAGTACATAAGTCATTTCCCTAGCATTACATAAGCCAACATATGATGAGAATGGGCAGCTGCTATTAAGTTCTAAAAACACACTAGAAAATCTTACAAATATAGGTACTAAGTAACAAAATGAGCAAGTTTGAGGCAGTGCAGAACAATTCACACCTAATTTAAAATTGTTTTGATTGATTTATAAAAATTATCAATTCATGCCTTAAGGCATTTGTTATCAATATTATAAACTATTACATTATACTTTAAAACAATGTAAAGCAGTAGGAGTGGGAAGGCCAGGCCCACAGAGTACTTGGAGAGTGAAGGGGTGTGTGTGTGTGTGTGTGTGTGTGTGTGTGTGTGTGTTTAAGAAAGAGAGAGACAGAGAAATACAGAGAGAGAATTATTCTTTGGTGAGGTTTTTCGTTTGTTTGTTTCTTTTTTGTTTTTTGAGCATACATTTGTTAAGGTAAAGGGAAATTGGCAGAAGCATTAATAACTTTCAGGACTTGCCCTGAAGGACAAGGTATATTTGAAGATGATTCCTTAAGTCTGTTCTCTGACTTGTCAAGCAGTGGCAGGAGAAAAGAGAAACAATCCAAGAATGTTGATACCCACATCAATTCTACAGAGGAAGGCAGATGATCAATTATTTTCTGATGCTGTTTGAACACAAAATAATATTCTGAAAGTAAAGGGAGTACATAAAAATATATTTTGAGAATACCTATAGCCATTTTTCCTAAGCCATGTATTACCAAACCTTTCATCATTAGGAGTAATTTTATTTGAAATTCCATTATTATTACTGTTACATATGGTTTCTCTTTCAATAGTAAACTTTAGCTCTCCCTAGTTTCCCTCTTCCTAATACACACACACACACACACAGCCCTGAAAATCACCCTTGGTTCACATAGGGTTTCCTACTGAAAACATTGGGACAATGGCCAATGGCATTATGGTCCAATATAAGGAATTAATTGCATAAATCTCTGTGGGTTTGTTTGTTGTTTTTTTTTTACTTTTATAGCCAACAATAAAAGAGTACAATTTTTCTTGCTTTCTCTGATTTTCCAAATCTTTGAACCAGAAAGGATCTAAGGAATTATCCACTCGACCCCTCTCTGACAAATCTTACACATAAGAAAATGGAGGCTCCAAATTGTTAAGTGGCCTGCCTAATAAAACCTGGAAATCCAAATCTAACAATGACCCTTTCTAGATGAAAACCTTTTGGTAGTTCATTATCCTCTACAGAATAAAGAGTAAGCTCTTTGACGGGCTCTCCCTATATTTTCACTGTCATCACCCATCCCATTTCCCTACCACGAGTTTGTTAAGCAACTCAGAACTGCTGAGAGTTCCCATGGGCACACTGAGTCTGGCCTCAAGGCCTTGCTCACAATGCTGTCTTTTCCTGGAGCACCCTGTTCACCTCCAGGTCTTCTGTCTAACTCGATATACCGTGTTCAAAACTCAGGACAATGCAGCATGCCTTCCTAGAAGTACTTCAGATGTGGTTTAGGGACTTCTCTGTGACCTCACAAGACTGTGAATACCTTGATCACACTTCTGAGGCCATTACCAGGATCTGTGGATGGGATCCTCTTCCATTAATCTCTAAGCACTTTCACAACAGAGCTTGTGTTTTTGCGCCTTTGCATGCCTAGCAAGTGTCTCGAACAAAGTAGTTTCTCAACAAATTGATGGAGCATCTATGGTTATTGCTAAAATAACCTTTTCTTCTCTATTCCAATCTATACAATAAGTGTGGGCCTATTAGATTTATAGAGTGGTTGAAATTTAATTAAAAATTACCTATATAGAGACTGTAGTTTTGAGAGCACTTTCACACACATCCTTTCAGGCTGATATTCTAGGAAGCCGATTAGTCCTCCTCTGTATAACAACGCTGATGCTATCACATACCCATGGCCATATATATGGCCAGTGTTCGTGATGACCAAACAACTGGTCACCATGGGGGTGGGTAGGCGGGCAGGGCTGCAAACAGCTGTGGGCTGGTGGGCAGGTGGGAGGGTGGGCCAGGCTGCGAGTGTGGAGGGGCTGCAAGCAGCAGTGGGCTACCATGAACGATTTCGCGTGCTGGGCCTCTAGTGATATATAAATGAAGTAATCCTTGTTAATTACTTGCAAAGTTCTTGACACATGGCAGTGTTAAAGTATTATTGTTATTACAAGTTATTTTTAGAAATGTATACTGTTAGGCTTTCTCCTACATATTTCTGCCATTATATTTGAACCTGATTTAAAACTTCAATATTGAAATTGTTTTTCACTTTTTTTCTGAAGAAAATGATTTTTAGGATTCAATAAGCTCTATCTAAAACTGAAAAATAGAACAGTATACAGATTTTTAAAAAATAGAGGAAAGTTGTATACTTTAGACAATTAGACTAGGGGAGAAAATGTCAAGGAGAATCATGATCAATGCTTTAAAATAGCTGAGATCTTTTATATAAAAATAAGACTCATCTTATATACTAAATACATGAGTAAAAGGTGTGAATGGAAACAACAGAAGCGTATCTGGGTAATTACCAGTTAAGATTGGTTTATAGAGAATTCCTGTAAGTATGGACCCTTAATATGCTATAAAATACTAAAGAATAAGTAAAAGTAAATGATTCAGCTTTATCATTGGTAGAAATTCATATTTTTTCAGTGAAGGTATTAAATGATTTTAACTTTAAAAAAGCATTGCCTATTTTCTGTGTAAGTCATAAAAGAAAAACATTAGTATAATGAAATCTAAACTTTTTAACTGTAATTTATCGGAAAAAATAAAAGCATAAGTCAAGAACTAGTTATATTTAGCCATAACTCACAATACTAAAATCACTATTTGCACTGATAAATATATAATAAATTATAATTTATTTTAAAAGATGCATAAATTTCATGGAGGGGG
This sequence comes from Myotis nattereri, assembly GCF_964212035.1. Taxonomy (NCBI): domain Eukaryota; kingdom Metazoa; phylum Chordata; class Mammalia; order Chiroptera; family Vespertilionidae; genus Myotis; species Myotis nattereri. The sequence continues at coordinate 63,116,158 of NC_138082.1, read as the reverse complement.
GAAGTAGAAATTACAAAAAGAAGTATTACTTGTTCTCTGAGAACAAATATCATTCTGAACTTCCCTTCTGGCTTTCTAGCAACTTCTAATTTTGAATTCTATCAATAGGTGTACCCTATATAACATAAAGCTCAGATGGCAGTGTGAGTCTTTCTATTTGCTTTGGCAGACCTCTCATCTCTCTTAATAAGACTTGGGTAACAGATAAAAACCAATACAGTTATAGTTGGTTATGAACGATTGCAGTCCTGGTGTATTCAGGGTTTGGTATTCCACCTCCTAGGGAACAAAAAGTCCACAGATTTTTATGCTTCTTGGGGTGAGCCAGTTCAGTTACTTGGACAAATGAAGGGAGAGGATTTTCACATTTGTTCTTGGTGGTTTTACCAGGTGTTAGACTTTCTAGGGAAATCCACATATTCTCAGGGTAGTGTCCCAGTTTATCTATCTAATATCCTTATATCATCTGGTTTCAGTGCTTTTACAAATTCTTCTTTTAGGTCATATTCCAAACTCCAGCATTTAAGCCAATGGTTTACAAATATTCCCATGATTATTCACAGATATTTTTTTAGGATTCTCTAAGGAGTAAATAAATGTAAATCTTATTCAAGCTCAATAATTCATATCAGAATGCAAGTCAGAGTAATATACATAGATAACTTTGACCTGTTCTTGGTTTTATTCAGTAAATCATTTTCAAATACTATCTATTCTTTACCTATTGTTACTAACAAATTGCAACATAAACCCCAGCACCTGATTACATCATTCAGATGTCTTCACTGAGGTGGAGCAACACTCTAAAACTGAAATGGAGTTTGACTTGCCCAGTCATGATTTACCAATTTGCAAATATACATATAAAGCTTTTAAATATTTTTATAATTAATAAACCTGTTTTACTCTTTAGAGCTGTTTATTATTTTAATGAATTCACCCATTCAGTCTCTTGAAACATTGAAGCTAATGTGTCTGTCTGAACGTAATGACATTAATTTCTATATTCCTGGTGTGTTTGGTGTTTTTTTTTAACCTAATTGTAAATCTCGTAGCCTATAGCATACAACCTGTAGTGTCATCATGACTTTGTTAGCTTTGTAGCATCAACAGCTGGTTCACTGCCTAGCACATCAGTGTTGGATTAATTTGGAAGAATTCATCTGACACTGATGTGAAAGAGTATCTCACTCACTGCCCAAGTTTAAGAAACAAAGCCTTTATGTTCTTGAATAAGAGGAGCAGTGAATAGATTATGATTTGACGTGCACAGAGACTTTTGAGGATGTAATAAAGGGAAAGGAATCTCTGTATTGGCACCAAAAGGAGAGGGAAAAGCAAATGAGTAGAGAAGGATGGCGGAGCATCTCTCTAAACCGACTTGAAATAGAGTCTTGATTATCAACAGAAAGGCTGAGAGTCTTAAGTTAGAGAATTATCTATTCTTTATTTATGATGTCTGTGTTTGTTTTGGGTGTGTTTCCCAACCGATGGCTTGAAGGATACATACCCGATTTTTAGATTCTGCTTATAAATTTTAAGAATGAACTTAATGCTTCTCTTTTTTTTCTGTTCAGTTTTACAGAGTGCATATTGACTGTACCCTTTTTAAGCAATGAATAAACTGGGCACACTAGTATTTTTCCTCACTTTCCTTCTTTAGTCCATCTCCGGATTTTGGTTATGTTATTTATTTAAATTTTTCTTATATATTTCTTATACCACAAAAATGTATTTAAACATCTATTGCTTGATTTGTCTGCTTTAAGCCATATTAATCAACTTCCAATTATAAAAAATTAGAAATTCATTCTAATTACATTTATTTCCACCAGTTTGCACCTTCAAAAGTTTATTACATTATATCCACATTTTCAAAGTTTTAAGCACTTAAATTCTGATCTAAAACAACAATCCTTACATTTGCTTCCTGCTAATGCTAGATCTGGATAGCCTGTTTATGCCCAGCCCTTTCCCACAATGCGCCCCTCTGATGCGCTGCAGCTGAGGGATGCTTCCGCAGATTGTCCTCACCCTGAGAACTTGTCATTATAATAAAGGAGTAGGGGGTGTGCCCTACTCTTTAAGGACCATTCTATATCTGTTAGGATGAATTTTAGCTGCAAGTAAGAGAAATTAAACTACTAGGACATGCATTGTCTTACGTGATACAGAATCAGCAGACAGGTGCTTGCAGAGTAGTTATTCAGTGGGACAGAGACATTACTAAGGGCTCAGAACCTTTGCACCTTTTCTTACTGCTGAGTTTGGCAGGGAGAACAGTTCTGGAAACCATCCTACAGCTCCAAGAGTCATGTGCAGATAATAATGTGCAGAAGCAGTAAAGGGGCTCACCCATCTGTGTTCCTTTTTAAGGTGAACAAAAGTCTCCCAGAAGCACACAATTGTGTCCACTTTCTAGAATTAGCTCTCTGTCGAACTCAGATCAATGAAATGGATATATCCCTAGAGATAATTAACTGGAAAAGCAGTAAAGAGTAACCTTAGTGATGCACTAGAAGAAAGAACATAAACAGACCTTTTCTTGGAGAATTAAGATGCTTCCTTCATCCAGGATTGACCATTTCTCTGCTTTAAATTTTATAGAGACGCCGAAACCAGTTTGGCTCAGTGGATAGAGCGTCGGCCTGCGGACTGAAAGGTCCCAGGTTCGATTCCGGTCAAGGGCATGTACCTGGGTTGCGGGCATATCCCCAGTAGGAGATGTGCAGGAGGCAGCTGATCGATGTTTCTCTCTCATCGATGTTTCTGACTCTCTATCTCTCTCCCTTCCTCTCTGTAAAAAATCAATAAAATGTATTTTTTTAAAAAAATAAATAAATTTTATAGAGACAAAAATTTTACTACATTAAGGAGAAAAGTGGGCCAAATAATTTCATTCATCATTTTTATTTTCCTTCTATCAAAAGCAACACTCAGAATATTTAAATATTCCCTACTCTGCTTCCATTCAGTATCCTCCAGAAAGTAGAAATCTTGGTTCAAGTGATCCTGGGCCTCAGACCGGGAACATTCTGTGTAGTGATAGGAGAGGACAGAGTGGGGTTTGGTTCACACCCCATAGCTGGTCTTCTGTGAGGTCACTTAGGTGAGCGCTTTAGCAAAAGGAGGTCATATCGTTCTCCTTTTTATACCTTTCCTGGGACAGAGATTGAAGGATGATGATGAAATCTTCTCACAACCTTCCAATCCCATTAAACTTCCCCCAGGGAAATACCATTAGACCTTAAACAAAGGAACAAGTCCCTCCCTAAATAGATTAGAGGACACATACCCAGCAAGCAGGCTTTCCAAACAAAGGAGCTCCAGGCAGGGTTCTTTCTTTTCCTTCAATGCAAGCAAGCAGGTGTTTTAAAGGAAAGGATGCATGGCCCCTGCCCATCTGACTTCGGAGAAATGGCTATAGTCTCCGTGCACTGCTTCAACAATAGTAATAAGGACAAATCACTACATGACTAAAGCCATGGGGAAAGAAGTATTTCCTGACATCTCATACAGAAACACACGGAGAGGACATCGAGATCCTACAGCAGTGAAAACTAGGAGCTGGGGCAGGGGTAGGGGAAGATGGACCCGCCCTACTTTGGACATTACGTTACTACAATGTCATTAGCACTCTCAATTTTCTGAGGCTGAGGGATATTCAGATTACATTTACATGCCTAAGCACAATAAGGCCTAGCCCTCAAAATTGATAGTCACCCCTTCTCAATAAAACTCCACCAGAACAAACTTAAACCGATGATGGCCAAAACCCATCCTTGAGATTGAAGCAGCAACTGTGGGTGGAAGAATGAGTCTTTGGTGGTGACATTTATACTCCACAGACTAAGCCTGTCTATGACCCACACTCAGCACAGGCCTAAGCGAATCAGGCACTGGCTGCTGTAGGAGAGATGGACCTATTGATTAACTTGATCAAAAAGTACAATTAGAAGAAACCTCAGAACTGCTCTGATATTATGACTGTGGGCCTGGAGTAAGTCATAAAAACCAGCCAAATGGGAAATCTAAAAAATACAAAACAACTCCTCTCTCTGGAAAATGCTTAGGGAATTATATCAGCTAATTAAATCACAAATATGGTCTGTGGAGTATCGCTTTTTAAGAAATTAAATTTAATACTAAACATTATGGAAACATTAAATTTTCTTTTATCCTTTTTTGATTGATATTCAGGAGGCTTTTTTGATCTTGCTTTTTTTTCCTGTTCAATAATTGCCATCTAATATTTCTAGGAGAAAAATATAGCTTTTTGAATGTTTTAGGGGTACTTTCTACCTTAGAAAGGCCCTAAAGAGGAAACAGGACACATTAACTATAGAGATTTATTTATTTTGAGCCTCCTTCATCATTCCAGTCTCTAAAGCCTAATCAACAGAAACTACCCAATTTTAACATCTGCCAACATACTTCTTGCAGCTTTATTGCCCTTAAATTGAGTCAAAACTCACAAAAGCAAAAGTGTGCCTTTAAAATTTTGAAGCGTCTAGATAATTTTCTCATAGTTTCCCTACAGATCTATATGTACAAAGCTAAAGCAATTACATAATAAGATTAAGGGCTTAAAAAGGTGGAGACAGACACCTGTTTCTATGGTGGCTGTCTCCATGGTACCTGGTTAAAAGAACACATGCATGACCCAACAGGTCTGTTACCTCTAATTTACATCAGGGGTGCTAATTATGCTTTATACAGTTAAAATCAGAGTCCTTGTTTGAAACTTACATTTTAAAACAATTATTTTCTTATACAGTTCTCCTTGGGAAACAGGGGCATTATTCTATCCGTGACATGTGATTATTTCTAAACCACCAATTTAAAATGGCCCATCTCATCTCTTTATCTGCCCATTTCTTTTTTATCCGTCTAAAGCAGCCTATAATAGTGACTGAAGACAGCATGTAATAGTGATAGAAATACCATTCCCTTTAAACAATAGAACCCATTCAAGGGTTTTTATTTTACCACTGGTTACTTTAATTTTTCTTTCAATTAAATCCAAAGCTCATCTTTCACTTTTACTGTGCATATGTTTTTAAGCTATTGTTAGTCATATGTGTGAAAGTAAACATGGAGTGATAAAAATTCAATGAGATAACACAGTAGCATAAAACAGTTTACTAAAATGAGTCAAAAGAAAATGATAGGCATAACTATACTACTGCTGTAGGAGATAATTTGACCTAGAACTAGAATCAGGATGAATCCTAGACCTACTCTAACATTATGGCAACAGTCCTGAAATAACTTAGCCTCAAAGCACCAGGCACTGTTCTAAGAGTTTGCACATATTACCTCAGCTAAGAATCTTGATATCAATCTCATGAGGTAAGTTAGCCCCATTTTATCACAGAAAGAAAATAAGCCTCAGAGAAGTTAAGTAACTTGCCCAAAGTTACACAGCTAGTACATGTTGGAACCTGAACATGAACTGAGGCTGTTTGGCTCCAGATTCTGCATTTTTTACCAGCATGCTAGTTGCAATGTGTGATATTCATAATTCAATTAACAAGGGAGAAAGGAAGGTAAAAATGTGAATCAGCCCAAGAAAATGGATCCACGGTAGGAGTATTTTTCTTCCCATAGTTTCAGTTACTCCTCCCCATGCAACACTGATTACAGGCCCCACCCATTATTATTATTTTTTTTTTAACTATGTATTCTCTCCAATTTGATCTTGTTTCTTCTCATCCCAACAAACCTCAACTTAGAGAAATTAAATGATTTCAAAAAAATTGTCCTGAGGACAGAGGCACTTAAGATACATTGAAGTTTGTCACAAGGAAAATAATTTTTTGAAGTTTCAGTTCTATTTTTAGGGAAATGTGGGGATTGAAATACTCAAATAGATGGTCATGTTTTGTATTACTGAAAATGCACCTCAAGGAGGCAGCAGGTCAGCTAAGGAAGTTCTTCAGGTAGATCACCATGAAATATATTGTTCTAACTCTTTGGGGAGTGAAGGCTGTGCTATTGGCAATTCTGCTGGGACAGCAGCATAAAGGGGGCCTATGTTGGGATATCCCATATAATGCCTTTAGAGACTGAAGAGGCAGAAAGATGGTTGAAGTAAGAGAAGTAAATTATTTTATCTCTTGATGGTGGAGATTTTTAAATTTATATTAAGTATGCTTGCACAGGCTTTCAGATTTGTTCATTCCCTAGGCTCATGATATCCAACTTCATTTATTATTATTGCTAGTATCAACTCATTGATTGGGAAATTGCTTTAGGACTGGCACTGTGCTGAGGACTTAATTTATAAGTCCTCATTTAAACCTCACAACAATCTCATAAGGTAGATATTATGATTATATTTGTTTTGGAAATAAAAATAAGTTGAAGTGATTTGGCTAAGGTTACATAGCTTACAAATTGCAGAACCAAGGCTGAATATAAATACGGTGCAAGCCTATACTCTCAGCTACTATATTCTATGTCTCTAAAATTATTTGGTCTTTGAATGCTTTTCAACATATAATATATTGATTTTTCTCCATCAAGAGCTTGTGAGATGCAATCAGCCTTAGAATAGAATATAGTGCAACTATAGTCTCACAGATAAATTTTTAATGAAAGGAAAAATTAAAATATTATTGCCACAATTAAAATATTAAGACATTGAGCAAAATTACATTCAAATGAAAGAAAGCAGGATTCATGGTATATGATTATTGAGAGACACACACTCTAGAGTGGTTGAGTGGCCCCAAAATGATGATTTGCATAACAGAGATCACATGGCATCTGATCATTTCTTCAAGTTAAAATCCCATAACTTAGGATTATATGATGTGCTTATATACTGCTACCTTACATTTATGTGGTATTTCCTATGTATGAGCCACTGTTCTTACCCCTCACTTACGTTCAAACTCTCCTCACAACCATCCTGAGGTAAAAGCTATTATAAGCCTAATGTTGCAGATGAGGAAACATATGTACAGAGTTATTAAATTACCCACCCAAAGCTAGTGAATGATGGAGCCAGGATTCAGACAGAGCCCACCCAGCCCAGGTCGGTACTGGAAATGATGGGGCCACACTGACCTTCACAGCATTTTTCATGTGTTTGTTACAAGTATGTGCTGAGATATGAGATGTGTTAAAAATGTTATAAAAATACATTCTTGCTCCATTTTATTTGTTTTCCAATATACATATAAATATTTCTTTAAGTCTTTAATAAGTAAAAGTGACTCTGTGTGAGGTATATAAAAAAGAGTAGAGATTATCCCCATAATAAATAGGATAAGATCAGGAATGAGAATCTGAACTGATAACTAAGCAAAGAGAAGGCTAAAAAATCATATGCATAAATAACACAATTGTATTCTTTCTATTGCTGGAATGCACATGTGGCATAGCCAGCTGAGCTTTGAGACTGAGTTTTTGCTTTGTTTTCCCTGTTTTTAGTTGTATTCCTCCTTGTGTTTTATGAGTCCAGCTTTGATTGTCTTAAGACAAACATCTGGATGCTGGGTCCTCAAAGTGTGGCCTGTGGATCAGCAGCATCCACATTGTTGGGCCCTTGGGAGAAGCCCAGAATCCGTGGCCCCTCCCTAAGATTTGGAATCTGCTCCCTGGTGATTCTTATGCATACGAACGTTTGAGAAACACTGGTCTGCAAAAGCATGCTGAAATCCTTCATTGGTGAGAAATAGTCTTCTTTTTACATTTTTAAGACTAATCAAATGGCGGAAAGGTCAAAACCAGTCATCTCTTTCTGGGGAGGAGAGGCAGTGGGAGGCAGAAAAGATGCTTGGATGAGAAATAATGCTCTGTTTCTTGTCTACACAATCACCACCCTCCATTCACTACCCATACGCTCAGTCAACTCACAGCCTGAATACACAGCTACATAGAACGATGAAATACACCATGTTTGTGTCCACGACAGGGTAATATGGGAGATGAAATGTCAGAACAGAAGCCTATAAGGCCATATTGGTAAAAAGAAGTTTTTCTTAACACAATTTACCTACAGTAATAAATCTGTGGGCTAATTAACTAGGCCAAATATCCCAAAGGGTTCAAAATGGAAAAGTGAAGTGGGGTTGAAAGTTATTGAGTGTCTTCTATGCACACTCTATACAAAATGCTGTTAAGTCCTCACAATAAATTGATGAAGTTCTTCTCTCCATTGAACAGGCTAGGAAGTTGGACCACAGAGAGGTGACCTGCAATCACACAGTAAGTTGAGGCTGCCAGGTTCAAACTGTTTTTCTGAACACGAACCAGTGCTCTGTTACCCAAAGCTGATGGTGTAAAGAGAGCTGGCAGCCAGTCTCATATTTCTGTTTCGCTTTAACTTGATGAGGATTGTTTCTATGTTGCACTTTGGGTGAATCATTTACCATATATGGGATGTTCTGCCTAAATATAAAACATAAAGGATGTGTAAGATCAGGTCCCTGCCATGAGTTTACAGTTTAACTGAGCAGAAAAGCTAATCTGCATGTAAAAAAACAAAACAAAGATGTATTACTCTTAGACTGTGTCATTGGCTACTAATACAGAGGAATTCAGAGAATAGATCAGTTGAATTGTCGATCTGAGAAATCTGTGAAATCTGTAACTGAGGTGGACTTTGGGATAAACTCTAAGAGGATTCCTTACTCAGGTGTGTCATTGAGTTTACACTGTGTGAATATGATTTTAGACCTTTAGTGCCATATCCTTGAGAGAAGATTAGGCTCATTTCTTTTCTTGGTGCTTCCAACTAAAGATTGCATTTGGACAAAGATTCCATGACTAAAATAATAAGAATAATTATGTTATTTTATTTTTAATAAAGGTGAGCTGCTAAGGACTGGAGGGAGTGGTACTTGGAGCAGGTGGAGTGGGAACAGGATGATGAAATGGCATAGGAAAACTTCATTTCTTTCAAAATGTTGCCTAGAATTGGCCATGATCAGCATTAATAACATGGATCTGTCACAAATACTGAAAAGTCAAAATTAAAGACTCTGCTTAGTGGTATATTCAATAAGACAATTGTTAGGGCAAGAGTGTTCAATCCTTGGCTGACTTCATACTGTGTCTGACTGACTTGACTTCCCGGGGCATCCAGTCCTTAGTGGTGAGGATAGCCTCACATTGAGCATATTTGAAACATCTCTAGAGCCGTTCCCTCTGCAATGCCCTGAGGACAATTAACCAGTACCCTTACCCAGAGGTGCCATGTTGCCTGGGCTCCTGAAGGATGTATATGTAAAGGAATTCTTAGTGTGGTTATGATTATGCTGATTTGGGGACTATTAAAATTTGGAACCTTTAAAGCATTGATCCTGAAAAGGAAAGAAACATAAATAAGGGATCGAAGAGAACAGCTACCTAGAATCACCACTGGGGTTGAAATGCTTGTCCAGCTCATGATATGGAGCACGGTGCGTGACTTCTCTATTCATGCAACAAACCTTCATTCTGTACCTACCACATGCAAAGCATGGAAAGACTACCTACCTGATAGGGCTGTTGTAGATATTAAACCGGGTAATGTTTGTAAACTCTTTAGCCCAATCTCTGAAACATAGCAATTGCTCAATAAATGGTAACTATCATGTTACAGAAATAATCAAATGTATACTTCCATATCTTTATTTTAAAGCACAATCCATTTTTAAATTGAAATAATTGCATAATACCCACATGCAAAGACATAGCCTACACGATCCAGATTTCTAACATAAAATACAGGTCAACCTTCCTTTCCCAAAGTTGCAAGAGCCAATTTAATTTTTTGTTGGTGTTTTACTGGAATTTTGCTGAATTTAATATTGTCCCAAGAATAACAATAATATCATATTTATATGTAGCTTTAAAAAACATTTTTTCACACTCATTAACTCTAAATGAATTATTGCCAGGAGGCTTGGAAATTTCCTTGTTTTATAGAAATTTTGGTATGTAAAATTTATTTTAAATGAATTTGGCCTGAATCAGCAACTGAGGTACAACAATTAAAATATCCAATTTAGAGAAATTCTTGGTAGCTTTCCAATATGCCATTAGTTTTCATAATCAAGCTGTTACATATCTTTTTTTTTTCATTATGCATGAGCAAATAGACTCCACTACACTCAATTTGAAGCAATTATTATCTGTGGCACAATATAATCAAAAGGCTACTGCTATTTGTTGAAGAATTCTTTGTTTGCCAAGATTATTAATAAAGTTATGCCAGGAGCACATGCAGTGCTGCTTGGCACTCAGCAGCTGGCTCTGGCAGTGAGAAAGTAAATCAGAATTCTTGATGCTTGTATTTTTCAGTATTTCTGCCAGTGTGCATATTGGAAAACATTTCACATTAAATAGCATTAATTGCCTTAATTGGCTTACGGTTAATAAGTCCACTGTACTGTTGGTGTATAGTTAAAGCACTGAGTTTATTGGGGAAACTTAGATTATTATAATTCAGTGGTCCAGGTGTAGCACACAGAGCAAGACACTTGAACTGCATGCACGACCCCTTGTGTGTGTGGAATGATGAGGTGTGGAGGGGGAAGGAAGCCCACTCTGATTAACCTGGGGTGAGAACTCTTCAGACAACTGTCTCAGGTAAATAATTCCCTTTAGAAAACACATGAAGGAATGTCAACCTGTGCTGACTACCTCCTACCAATCCATGAACAAGCAAGAGCTCTCACTTGCTCCAGGACCTCTGTATTTGGCATTGGCAGAACCTAGCTTTGCTTGCAGGTGGCTAATAACAACTGCAATAACACCTTCCGATATTATCATGACCAAAGTACATAAATCATGAGCCTCTCTTTATTGTCATTGAATAGCTTTGCTTTGGGTGTCATCCCAAAGGAAACCTGCCTTCCTGGTATCATTCAGCAGAGCCAGGAGCCGGCTGACACCACCCTCCCCATTGCTCCTCTGGCTTGCAGATGCCAGAAGTTTGAAAGAAAGGGATTCATCTTCTGTTGTGAATGCTCAAACCCCCTCACTCCCCTCCCCCCCCCCCCACCACACACAAAGCCCACGTAAACTTTCAGACATTTACATGATTATATCCTTGAGTTTAATAATGCTAAGAAGGAAAAAAAACATGAAGAAAATGCTCTAAGGGTGGTCAAGATTGGGGAATTCTGCCCCCCCCCCCCACACAAAACACACACACACACACACACACACACCATCATGTTCCATTGTTCTCAAATCCTGATGGTTTGCTTTATTTGCTAATTAGTCTAAATCAAAACAAACAAAAAAACCCCAACTGCTTATTATGCCTAATGCCTTCAGGAATACTTTTACTGCTTAGTGATATTGAAGTCACGTGTGATTTGAGAGGATGAAAGTATTAGAATAATAACATTTGCCATTTGTAGCTGGAATTAGGGCTGATATTTCAACTGAGGAAGAATCAAACTTACATTTGCTCAAATAGGGCAAACTCAACATCCTGGGCATTTTTGATAGGGGAGCAAAATCTTGTGCCTGAACATTATGACTGGGATTTGGAAAGTGCGCTATTTACACTTAATAATCAATGCCACCCCAGTGTGTGAAGGTGGGGGCTGGTTCTCAGAAAATAGGGTGGTGGGTCTCAGCCTTAGTCCTACCCCTGAGTGACCTCCTGGTGGTCACTCTAGGGAGGGCTCAGGTGTTTTCCATCTGCCCCTGGGAGAAGCCTCCAGAACACAAGAGCACATAGATTGACATCACTTTGATTTGGCAGTTTTACAAACCTGAGAAATGGGAATGCGGAAGGAAACAGGAACACCCCTGTAAGGGAGAGAGCAGTTTGATCTCTCTCTCCTCTTTTTCTAATGTTTTTATTACATCTGAAGTTTATAACTACTTCCCACTCATGTTTGTGAGCAATTAAGAGCGTCTGCCAATGTCAGAGAGAAAAAAAAAATGAAAGCAAGTAATCAAATTAATGACATTTTATGGGTTTTTTAGTTGTATATATAGGAACACGTTCCCGATCATTAAAAAAGTAGCTGTTAGTTTTTGTTTGTTTGTTTGTTTGTTTTTTTGTGTTGTTGTTGTTTTTTTTACATCAAAGTAAATTTTTAAAAATAAAGCATAGGTAGAGATACCTCCTTTGTATTCTGGATAAAAGGTTTCCTCACTGCCTTTTCAATGCCCATCAGTTTTCAATGCCCATCAGTTTGAAAAATAACACAGAATGACTTCATTCTGAAAAAAACACACAACTATGTTTAAAGTATGCTCAGTACATTTCTACCTCTTTGGATGGTATGGTTAGTGGAATACTCTAATAACATGTAAATGTGTTCAGTTTTTCGTTCATTCAACAAAAATCTATAAAGCAATCAGTATCTACCATCATGAAACTGAGCCTTCCGGATCTAAAAATGGTTAAGGCCATGACTTCTGCCTTCAGGTAACTCCTATTTGACTAGCGTCCCATGTAAGGTAAGGTGCTTTTGGTTACTGGTAACATCTTTACCATACTTGAAGAATCAGGAAGGGCATTGGGATATATAACAAAAAAGAGAGCGCTAGGGTGGGCTTCATGGTGGGCTGACCCAGTGGCCCAGCAATGTCATCAAGAACCCAAGCACTTGTGGACTCTCCATTCTGCACAAGCCATGATAAGCCCACTCCACCTGGCTGTTTGCCCTAACACTCACAGATTCCTGCAGGTAGCATCTACGTTTTCATGCAGTGGGAGAGAGAAACAGTCCCCTTTGGCTCTTAAGAATAATGAAATTCGTTGCCTGGAAGGCTGAAGAATCTTTTATGTATCTCATTGGCCCAAATTGGTTCAGACTTGCAATATCCCTAAACGGTATTCCTGGTAAGGGAGATGAGATTGCCATAATTGGCTCAGCCTAATCAGGGTCCACCTCTGCATCAGGGACCAGTCAGATTTCCTTGAGGCATGTTGGCTATTTGGGGAAGAGTTCCATTAGGCAGGAGGAAAGAAATAGGTTCTGGGCAATATCCCTGCCCTCATTATCTTTTGTAGCAACTAAAAGCTATTTCAGTAATATAGGATTAGACTGGCTGGTGATATGGCTTCTGAAGGACCCTGCTTCTCCGGACCAATAGTTCTCAAACTTGAGAAACTTGAGGACCTATTAAAACACAATTTGGCCCTGGCCGGTGTGGCTAAGTTGGTTGGGCATCTTCCCTGCACCAAAAGGTCACCAGTTTGATTCCCATCAAGGCACATGCCCCAGTTGCAGGGTTTCGTTCCCAGTAGGGGGCGTGCAGGAGGCAGCCAATTGAGCCAATTGGTCTTTTTCTTTTTCTTTCTTTCTTTCTTTCTTTCTTTCTTTCTTTCTTTCTTTCTTTCTTTCTTTCTTTCTTTCTTTCCTTCTCTCTCTCTCTCTCTCTCTCTCTCTCTCTCTCTCTCTCTCTCTCTCTCTCTCTCTCTCTCTCCCTTCCTGTCTCTCTAAAATCAGTAAAAACATTAAAACACACACACCTAGTGTGCTGGGCCCCACTCCAGAGATTCTGATTCAAGAGATCTAGAGTGTGGTCTTTGCATTTGCATTTCTAACAAGCTGCAGGTAAAGCTGATATATCTAAGAGTAATTTGGCATCTGTTGGTGGGCTGAGATCACCATCAGAGTTTAACAAAATTTACTTCAGATCCTAAAACATTTTCTCCGCATGAGGCAGTTTTCCTTTATTATATCATTCAATTGCCTGGTTAGCCTTGGAGACATCCTTCCCTCCATTGGAAATTACATAAAGAGCCTCAAGTGTCTTTTGAAAGCTGTTGCTGCTTTTACTTTAATAAAAAAGTCCCCAAACTTATTTTTTAAAGCCAATAATGCACATATAAAATGTAAATTTGTTTTATAGCCAAGCTTTAAGAAAGTTACAGTTCATATTTCTGCAATTCTGGAAATAGCTATTATTGTGTAAATTGGACTCTCCTACACTGACAAGAGGAAGTGTATTACTGAAAATATTGGAACACTAAATTGCCTGAGAAATAAAAAGATCATAATGCATTGGCTCTTTATGTGTTGAACACAGACTATTTTTTGACATTGAATAAAGCAATTCAAACCATCTTTTCACTGCCCAAGTTTTATAATAGACCTTTAACTTAAGCAGAAAGTTTGCAGATCCTTGTCATTGGAAAGTTGGTACATTTTCCAAAACAATTTGAGGTGGTGGTTAAATTCCTTATGGAGGTAATTCTAAAGAGCCCAGATAAGTGCGCGTGGTCAGAGGAAAGACACCTGCTAAGAGCCAGGTACTGTTCTGGCCGCTTCATGTATGTTACTTTATTTAAAAATTTTAAAAATCAAAAGGTAAAATCAACAACAAATAAGAGCCCTTCTCATATGCTTTTGTGAATTCGAGCTTCTCTATTGGTGACTAGGAAAGGTCATAATGCAAAGCAAAGATCTTATAAAATGCCTTTTCTCCGCTTAAAACCCTTCTGTATCTTGGGATTTCTAACTACATGAAGACTGAGTTCCTTGATGACACCTTCCTAGCAAAGCCTCACCTGGGACCCTCAAGCCAAAATATTCTTAAAATCTATCTACACTGACCTTCCTTCAGGGTCTGGGCAGAGCCATGCTCCTCCCACGTCGGGGTCTCTACCTGCTCTACCTGGGTTGGAAATGCTGCCTCCTCCCACCCTTGCTTAATAATCCTCCTTGCTCTTCAAATCTCTGCTCCCATCTCACTTTCTCAGGAAAAAACTTGCTGTGGCATTAAGATCTGTGAGATGAATATGTGAACACAAACATTTAAGAGCCTATTGTAGGCCAGGCGTGTGCAATCTGGTATTTGATCCTTCTGTCATCTGATCAGGTGTGAGGACCATAATTTTCTCACTATCGTATAGGACAATGCTAGAGGTGGGACCTCATGTACTAGTAAACAAGGAAGAATGCTTTCCATTTCTGCAGAGCAAACAGGATGATCACATACTGTCTGCCTTGATTATTTATGGTTTAGAATCAAGGTATGTTTTATTGTACCTCATATAAAAGCTAACAGGGAAAGATATTAGTTTTTAAAATGTATTTATTTCCCAATGCTTGACTCTGTCCTGCGCTTACTAAAACATAACATATATGAAAATGTTTTAATATAAAAAGCACAAAATAAATGTAGAGATATTCTTATAAATAAGTACTTAATGAAGGGCACAAAGATGATGCTTTAAAAATACTGAGATTTTTCTAAACTGTTTGTAGGAAAAAGTGAATTTTGCTGGAACAAGTTGACCATAACTTCTTAAGAAAAATAGACAATTTAAGACTCATGGTCTAAATTACATTCATTGAAAATGCTTCCAAAATAAATTTAGAATTTTTTTTAAAGAACAACTTCTACAATATTCAGGAGAAGCCGAAACCTAAAACATCCTCTTTCTGCCATGGCTGAGTTGGCCAGAGCACTGTCTCGTTATGCCAAGATTGCAGGTTCCATCCCTGGTCAGGGCAAGAATCAACCAATGAATGCATAAATAAGTGGGACATATAGGTGCTTACATCTCTTTCTCTTTCTCTTTCTCTTTCTCTTTCTCTTTCTCTTTCTCTTTCTCTTTCTCTTTCTCTTTCTCTTTCTCTTTCTCTTTCTCTTTCTTTCTCTCTCTCTCTCTCTCTCTCTCTCTCTCTCTCTCTCTCTCTCTCTCCTCTTTCTCTTTCCCTCCCTCTCTCTCCAAACTCAATAAAAGTAAAACAACCTCTTTCCTCCCCCCTATACGATGACATTCATTGCAGAATTTTCACTGCATTGTATACATGCTACATTTACAATTTAATTAAACCTTTGTCAAATAGAGTTTTCTACCCACAGGAGGTATAGAAGCTCAACATTATGGCTTAGAGTTAAAGAAATCCTATATTATATGTATTCTTAGGATTCTAAGCCATCCTGGGTTCTATTTAAGCGTTTTGTCTTCTGAATAATAACCAGTAGGATGTAGTTTGCAGAAACATACAAAGCTAAAAGAAAAAAAAATAAGATAAAATCTCACCACAATTCTTTTAAAAAAAAGTAGAATGCAGTAAATTCTCAGAGCAAGACTAAAAATTGACATATGTTTGTGAAACTTAGATGAATCAGAAGTAAGATTTTCTAGAAGACTGCCTATGAACTATAATGTACTGTACTTTTTCCTATAATCAAAGCAAGTAAGACTTGAATTAAAAATCCACATGAATTTTCTAGAATTTTTCTGTTAAGGCAGGCTTGCCTTTTTTGTTTCCTTTTTAGCCTGCTGTATCCCCACTGGCCAACAGACTATAGTCCAGAATACATTTCATTTTAAAGGGCTCCGTTACAGTTAATGAAGATAAGTCCATATGGTATAATATTGTAATGAATTTTCTGGTGGAAATTAATTAGATGTGTGAATGTGTGAATGCTAACATTTATTTACATCCCAGGCTAAATGTTCAAAGGAGTATATGTTAAGCACACAATTAGAAGCAACGATGCATTAAATTGGTCTCACCAAGAAATAGTATTAATTTTAATAGTGCAATGGAAGCTTCTTAGAAAATCCATGATAAGACTTTCCCTGCCCAGTTGCCTGCTTTTGAGACACTTCTTTTTATAAAATTTGATGGAAAATTGAGAATGGAGAAGGAAAGTGCATTTTCCAGCTCACATCATAAGGCTGCCTAATGGTCTCATTAACCTATGGACTTCCTCCCAACTCCTTTGATTTGCACTGTGCAAACAGTATCTAACCACTCCTTTTGCAAACAGTCAGTGACCTGTTTAACCAGGGAGGGAATTCCTCACAGCTGGAAACCTTCAGTTACTCTGTTCTTTTTTAAAGTGTTACTTTACTGAAACTATAAAAAACAACATTAACTCTTGGTAGACAGAAACTGTAGAACCATAGGGCGGGCTGGAGGGATTTCTTTCCCAGGCGAAGGGCTATTCTAATTTTCTGGGATGATTTTTCATTTGTGCTGGGAATTTATTAGACTATCTTACAGTCAAATATTTGGCATAGAAATATTTTATTGTTCTATTTTTTCTTATCTCACCCTATATATTAACTGATAAGAATAATGAGGATCATTTATTGAATTCTAACCATGTGTGAGCACTGAGCTAGTGAATTACATAAATTGTCTAATTTAGTTCTCTCACAGATGTTATGCATATGTATTTATTTACAACTTTGTTTTATAGGAGTGAAAAGTGAGGTTTGGAGGTTGACTATTCACTGAAATTCAGCAGATGGTAAGTGGCTGACCTGGGATTTGAACCAATGTCTGTCTATCCTGTATGTCAAACAGTCAATGCTAAATGTTTGGGGCAATCTATATATCTTACCTAATAACAGTCAAGTATGGTAATTGACCATACCTTCGCTATGCCTCCCATTGGCTAATCAGTGAGATATGCAAATTAACTGCCAACAAAGATGGCAGCCAGCAGCCATGGAGCTGTAGCGAGCAGGAGGCTTGCTTGCTCCAGTGATGGAGGAAGCCAAGGTTCCCTGCCTGCCGCAGCCGGCTCTAAGCTACACTCAAAGCAACAAAGTTTCAATTATAGAAGGTAAATAAACCCCAGATACCTGCTTTTAGCAGACCGTGGCCATGGAGTTGGAGTGAGCAGGAGGTTTGCTTGCTCCAGTGATGAAGGAAGCCAGCCTGCCGCCGGCTCTGAGCTCCACTCAAAAAGCAACAAAGTTTCAATTATAGAAGGTAAATAAACCCCAGATACCTGCTTCCAGTTGCCATTGCCACAGAGCTGGTGCGAATAAAAAAAAAGGAAAGGCTGGGAGCTTCAGTTGCCAGGGGGTTTGATCAGTCTTAAAACAGCCATCAGCCTCTCACCCAGGCTGGCCAGGCACCCCAGTGGGGACCCCCACCCTGAAGGGAGTGTGACCAGCCTGCAAACACCCACCAGCCCCTCACCCAGGCTGGCCAGGCACCCCAGCAGGACCCCCACCCTGATCCAGGGAACCCTTCAGGGCAAACCAGCTGGCCCCCACCCATGCACCAGGCCTCTATCCTATATAATAAAAGGGTAATATGCAAACTGACCCCAACAGCAGAATGATTGGGAATGACTTGTCACTATGACACACACTGACCACCAGGGGGCAGACGCTCAATTCAGTAGCTTCCCCCTGGTGGTCAGTGCACTCTCACAGCGGGAGCTCTGCTCAGCCACAAGCCAGGCTGACGGCTGCCAGTACAGTGGTGGTGGTGGCAGCCTCTCCCGCCTCTTCAGCAGCGCTAAGGATGTCCGACTGCAGCTTAGGCCTGCTCCCAGCTGGCAAGTGGACATCCCCTGAGGGCTGCCAGGCTGCCAGAGGGATGTCTGACTGTCAGCTTGGGCCCGATCCCCCAGGGAGTGGGCCTAAGCCAGCAGGTGGACATCCTCTGAGGGGTCCCATAGGCAGACGCCATAGGCAGGGCTGAGGAACCCCCCTACCCCCGAGTACACAAATTTTTGTGCACCAGGCCTCTAGTATATATATAAAAGCCAAGAGATTAGAATGACCAGAACAACCAGAATGACTGGTCACTATGAGGCTCACTGCAGCTGGCCAACTGGCCCAATCAGGGATGGGGCCGGCCGGCCAACCTCCAGCAGCCCCTCTCCCAAAACCCTGCCAGCCTGGTCCTGATGGAACCCCAATCAAGGGCGGGCCAACAGCCAACCTACCGTGGCCCCTCCTCCTGGCCAGCCCATCCCCAAACATCTCCAATCGGGGCAGGCTGGCCAGACCCCACTTGTTCAAAAATTCGTGCACTGGGCCTCCAGTTTTCATTATAATCCTTGAAGACACTGGCTGATAATATCATAGTTCTTTTGTGATTTTGTATAATAAATATCTTGTGGAACCCCACTCCCCAAACAAATTTCACAGATACCAATACAAAAAGTAAGAAAGTTTGAATAATAAAAATATTATTTGTTGCACTGGACAGAAGAAATATGTGATTGGGATGAACATTTTGAAGCATTGTAAGTTTGCACACCTCCTCTGAATAAAAACTCAGTAATGTATACATTCTTTATAAAGTTACTTCTCAAATAATGAGACCCCCTCATTAAACTCAAATGCCCTTATTCCCTTAGTGTTTTTGATACCTGAGAACTGAAAGAAAAATATCAGTTAGTATAGGAAGTAGGCCTCTGTGATCCATCTCTAGCACAGTCAACTTTTAATGGAAATGGTTACTGAATTTCTCTAGGGCAAACAGAATGTAGGGCGGAGGGAAGAAGATATAAGAACAAAGAACTGTGGACCTGAGCCCGCACCAAGGTGGAAACCCCTAAGGTGCCTGCCTCAACTAGACAGGAGGAAGTGGAGACAGCTAGAAAAGGCCTCAACCAAAGTTTTTTAAATGGCCCAATGGGAGACAATAAGACTTAAGCAACATATGAGGGAAGAGGTGTCTGCATAGTACTCAGCCAATGAGGAACCAGAGGAAGGAATAAATAAATAAGCTGTGATCGCTACTCCATGTGTGCCTGTATAACAGTAAGGACAACCACTCTTGAGAATATATTAAAAATCTCATTTTGGCCATACTTCTGTCTCCAAGTTCATTATCTGAATTCGGACAGGTGAGCATTTCTCATAGTAAACTCAATAACAAGACTGAGTTAAAGTATGCGTTCCTCTAAAAGACACTTGAAAGTCAAGTAACATATTTCAGTAAATAAAAAATGGTCTAGGCAACTCAGAATTCTATATAGAAGCTGTTTTGCCTGATGCAGAAATTCATGTAAGAAAAATAGCAAATTTCATGATTTCTGAAAATGTGAACTCAACCTACACTTCTAACCTATACCTCTCTAGACTTTAGTTCTTACAAAGTTAGTGGGAGCTTCATGTTGCCTCAAAGTAATGAGGAAATATGCACTGCCTTTGAGTATGCAACTACAGTCCTGTATAATAAAAGCCCAGTGACCGAAATGGTGGAACGACCAGAACAACCAGAGACCAGAACAACCACGTTCCCTCGCCCAGGCCAGCCCTGCCCCCTCATTAGGGACTCCCACCCTGATCCGGGGCCCCCATTAGGGCAGACCAACTAGCCCCCACCTATACACCAGGCCTCTATCCTATATAATAAAAGGGTAATATGCAAATTGGCTCTAATGGTGGAATGACCAGAACAACCACTCAATCAGTCACTATGCAATGCACTGACCACCTCTCGGTCCCTTACCCTGGCCAGCAGGCTCCGATCCCCCAATGGCAAACAGGGAACCAGGGG
Source organism: Myotis nattereri (assembly GCF_964212035.1). Lineage (NCBI taxonomy): Eukaryota > Metazoa > Chordata > Mammalia > Chiroptera > Vespertilionidae > Myotis > Myotis nattereri. Next base: position 63,095,969 of record NC_138082.1, on the reverse strand, counting down.
TGGGTAGAAGGGGACACAGTGGCACCAAGCCAAGGCCCCCACCCCGCCGGTTGCCCCACACACAGAGGGTGACCCATGATGAGGTGGGGCCAGCAAGAGGGCAGGAATGGTCGACCTCTTGGTCCCTTCTCCCAGCCATCAGGCTCCGATCACCTGATGGTGAATGGGGAACCAGGGGTGGGTGGTGGCAGGGGACTGGCTGCAGACATCCAGGCAAGATGGCCCTGATCACAGGCCAGGCCTAGGGACTGTACCTGCACAAGAATTTTGTGCACCAGGCCTCTAGTATCCTATATAATCAAAGGCTAATATGCAAATAGACTGAATGGCAGAACAACCAGTTGCTATGATGTGTGCTGATCACCAGGGGGTGTGTGTGGAACATGGTGGGTGTTGGCCACTGCAGGATGGTGGAGCAGGTGAGCAGGGGCACCAGACCAAGGCGGGGCACCAGTTGCTGTCATCAGGGTGAGCCTGTGTTGGTTACTGAAAATTCTTTGCTCCCATGCAACATGGTCCTTGCCCAGCACTCGCACCCGCTGCTGGTGCCCAGTGCTGGTCCCAATCACTTGGCACCATCAGCAGGTGGGAGTAACAGGTACTGGCCCTGATTGGCCCTGAGGGCTTCTCCACCTCCCCCTGCTCCTGAAGGGTGAAGCCACCCTTGCATCTGCTGCTGGCGCCAGCCCCAATCGCTCCATGCCGTCAGCGGGTGGGAGTGGGGCTGGCACTGTCAGCGTGTGGGATTGGCGGGAGTGGGGCTGTCGGCAGACAGGGGACTGGGGGCTGCAGTGGGAAGGGTCAGGCAGGGGTGTGGAAGATGGGCCGAGACCTGCTCTTGTGTCTACTGCAGCCTTGTGGCCCACAGTACCTTTCAAGGTGCATGCACTGGGCCCCTAGTAAATGTATAAGACATCACCTCATTCCCACCTCTCCTCTCCCTTAGACCTATCATCTATGGAACGGATGGACTTGATCAGTATTACCTGTTCTCTCCAAATAATTTGTTGTATAGGGAAAAGATGACAAAGGATGTAGAGTTGTATTCTGAAAGCAAAATAGAAAAGGTAAGCAAATTCTTATTTTAACTATGGATAAATCTAATAAATGAAGCTTTCAGGTTGCAAGTTTCCTTGTTCACACATGTAATTGTATGGCAGATCTATCATAAACTATTTTATGGTTTTAATCTCAGATATAAAAGTTAAAGCTAAAGGGAAATTAACAAATTATTCCAGGGTCTAACTCTATTTTTCAGTAACTATTGTTACATACCAATGACTAAGCATTATCCTGGGATTGGAGGTGAGGAAGTGAGTAAAATAAGTAAAATCTTCTATTGCTTTAATTTTGCATATGTGATTTTAAAATTACAACATGTTATCACTTCTACTTCTTCCATGACACATGCTATTATAAAGTTATAAATATGGTGCTTAACCACCTCTAAAATCAAAGCAGAAACTCATAGGATGATAGGGACTTCATAGGTGATCAAGTTCATCCCTTGTTTCTAGATATGAGTGCTTATCATGAGTCTTGTTGAAAATTGTAACTTTTCCTTTTATTTCCCAAACTTGAAATGAATTTATTTTAACTCTTTTATCTGTGTCTAGTTAACTTGGTAAAGAGGTGATTGAAATACTCCCCACCTGGAAAACAAATTTGAAAATAAGTCAAAGAAAAGCAATGAGAAATAATTGAGATAAGTTGGGATCTCATAATTGTGGATGGAGAAAAGTGTTTAGGCTTGGATATTAGATTCAGGATTGATCCCTGTTTCCTCAATTCATTTGGTCAGATGTTCTCAAATATTATAGCTGGAAGGCTGGTTAAAGTCATCTCTGGGCCGGGCTGGCGTGATTCAGTGGTTGAGCATTGACCTATAAACCAGAGGTTCAATTCCTGGTCAAGGCACATGCCTGGGTTGTGGGCTCAATCCCCAGTGGAAGGCGTGCAGGAGGCAGCCGATCAATGATTCTCTCATCATTGATGTTTCTATCTCTCTCTCCCTTTCCTTTCTTCTTTGAAATCATATATATATAGTCATCTCTGGCTCCCATTGCCAGAGTCTCTGATTCAGTAGGTCTGACAATTTGCAATTGCATCAAATTTCTAAGATATGCCAGTGATGTTGAGGCAGGGGTACTTCTGCCATAGATTACTAGGTAACTTGCTTCAGTTTCCTCATTTCCAAAAAAGGCAATGTTACTATTTTTAGAGTCTTACTGGGAAGATGGCTATACTTAGCACAATTCCTGGAATATAGTATATGCTCAAAAAAAGTTTATTCCCAATCCTACATCAATTTACAACCCTGAAATATTTAGGGCCATCTAAATAATCCACATATGACAAAAATACACATAGAGAAACATATGAAGGTTGTTGTTGCTTTTATTGGCTTGTTTTCTTTTTGTTTAATCACAGTGATTTAATTATTCTCAAGATTTCTATTCTTTTAAAAATTAATCTTGATTGCTCTTTTCATTACATGTTTTATCCCTCACCATAAAAATCTAATATAAAACTCATACAAAAACAAAATCTCCTAATATAAGATCCAGGTATCTACTATTTAGAAATAGGATAGAATTTTTCACCTTGATGGTATCTTAGAGATCGTCTGGTTGTCCTGTTTTACTTTATAGTTAGAAAAACTTATCCAAAGCCACAAAACAATTTATTGACTAGATCCTGAGTCACTTAAGTAAAGCCAGCATATGCTGTGCTACCATTTTCATAAAGAAGACTTCATACATCTATTTTTTCATGATTTAATAGTGTTTTCATTTCATAACCAATTGACAAGAAAGAGAAGCAGCCCAACCTCAGTATGCCAGAGTCTAAAGTGACTCAATAAGACCCTCCCCTGGGGCAGGCATGGCAGGAAGGCATTAATGGTTCTGATCACTAGCTGTGTTGGATTAGAATTGGGGGCCTCATTTGTAGTGGGCCTGGAAAACAAACCTGGTACCTAGGGGGTGACTGGGAGAGCATTTGAAGACCTTGGTAGAGGGCAAAATTCACTCCTACTAGGGCAGGGAGCATGGGGTCAGCCTCCTAGGCAGGTGTTTCGGTTAAAGCTCCTCCTTTGTCCTACCATCACTATACCTTCTTGAGTTTTGTTTTTTTTTTTTGCTTTTCTGCTTGTTGCTAAACAATGATTCTGTCTTCCCTCCAGCCTGCAGGAAGTAGGTTCTAGTATCCATTGCCTGTGATGCCTAGGCCCTCATGGAGACATTAGCAGGTGTGGATAGCAGGACCAGCTCTACTGACTCAAATCCACAACAATTCTTAGCCTCAAGGAAAATAATCATTTCCCTATTATTATTAGAAAAAAATTTATCTATTTTTTTTTTTGGGGGGGGAGAGGTGCAGCGTCTCTTTTATGAATAATGCTGACCTGTATTGTCAATTTCTCTTCAAACACTACTATATGCCTTTGAAATAAAGATTCCTTCAAGGGCTGGAAAATTTGGGGTATTCCCAGCAACATGCCTGTGCCAGATTTGTTTTTTCTCATAGCACACTCTCTTGTGGTAGAGTTATTTTGTCTCTTCTTGCACCTTGGTAATTATGGTGATTATGACACAGATAGGAATCTCAGACATCAGTAGGAGGGAAAATCCTCCAATGTTTCTACAACTTCATTTGCAGGGGTCTTATTCAAACAATCTAACCTATTATTAAAGCCATCCAAGAACAGAGCAAGGTCCAGTCTGGAAATGGTGTCCCCTTACCGCCATCAAGGGAAAAAGTGAAAGGGACTACTATGGACTGAATGTTTATGTCCCCCCAAATTCATATGTTGAAATTCTAACCTCCAATGTGATGATATTTGCAGATGAGGCCTTTGGGAAATAGTTGGATAAGGTCTAAGAGGGTGAGACTCTCATGATGGGATTAATTCTCTTATAAAAAGAGGAGACATGGGACCACCCATTCTATTCTCCCCCATATGAGGATATGGTTAAAAGGCCCTTGGCAAACCAGGAAGAGAGCTGCCATCCGCACTGAACCTGCTGACACCTTGGCCTTGGACTTCTCAGCCTCCAGAACTGTGAGAAATAAAGGTTTGTTGTTTAAGGCCCCAGTCGATGGTAATTTGTTATAGCAGTCCAGGATGACTAAGACAGGGACTGCGGTTCAGAAACTTTGAGAATACAAGTCTAAGAGTCAACATTTTATTTTCAAGAATTGCAGGGGAAATATAGTAAATAAATTGGCTTACATTACAGAGTTAAAGAGTGCATTTAGCTATACAGAATAGCTTTATAAATGCAAGGGAATGATTATCATAAAAATCAAGAGAGCCCTGGATAGTTTTCTCAGTAGTTAGGGCATTGGCCCAAGGACTAAAAGGTTGCAGGTTCCATCCCTGGCCCTGGACGGGGCACCTGCAGGAGGCAATCAATCAATGTGTCTTTCTCACATCGATGTTTCTCTCTCTCTCTCTCTCTCTCTCTCTCTCTCTCTCTCTCTCTCTCTCTCTCTTCTCTTTCTCTTTCTTTCTCCTCCCTCCCTTTCACCCTTTCTAAAAATCAATGAAAAAAATATCCTCATCTGAGGATTAAAAATAATAATAATAAAAATAAATAAACAAATAAATAAATAAAGTTAGTCAAGAGAAGGTCACACTTGAGAAGAGGAGGGGCTCATGGAAAGATACACAGTAGAGACAGGGCCTCACAGGGGTCTCCACATTCCATTTCTTACCCTGAGTGGACTCACATGAATTTTGTCTTACAGCTATTTGCAAATGATACTTATGTTTTATAAAGTTTTTGCATATATGTGATATTTCATTATATTTTAGAGACTTGTAACAGATTAAATGGCTATTAGTTAGATATTTGGAACTTTTGTCTGATATCCTGATTAACTTGATTGAATTATATTAATACAAATAAAAGCAAAATAACGTCTTTCAGTAGCACATTTCTGCAATTTTTATGACTTGATTTCTCACTTTGCCTTCCCCAACAGGCTGAATTTCCTGGGTGCTCTTTTTAATATCTCATAATTATCATTTGTTAGACAGCCATTTGTCATGTGCGTAAGGTTTTGGGGAACAACTACAAAAAGCAAACAAAAATGTGAAACTTTTATTTTGAAAATGAACAGAATAGCAGTTGGGTATCTCAGGTTTATATCAACCCAAAAGTGTTAAGAAATAATAAAGGAAGAAAGAGATGGAGAAAGGAAGGGGAGAAAAGATGAAGGAAAAAGAACTTCTATGTGTAGAATGCTCACTGTACGCTAGTTGCTCTCCTTCAGGGCATTCCATTTACTTCACACAGATCATGGAGGCTGTTTGCATTTATTTATTTATTTATAAAAATTATTGAATTTATTGGGGTGACATCTATATTAATAAAAGGTAATATGCTAATTAGACCGGGAAACCTTCCAGACATCCTTCCAGACAAAGCCATGGTGGTGGGGCTTAGGCAGAGGCAGTTAGGGGCAATGAGGCCAGGATGGAAGGGCAGTTGTGGGTGATCAGGCCAGCAGTTGGGGAGCAGTTGGGGGAAAACAGGCCAGCAGTGGGGGGCCAGTTGGGGGCGAGCAGGCTGATGGGGGGCAGTTGGAGGTGATCAGGCCAGCAAGAGGGAGAAGTTGGGGGCGAGAAGGTCAGTGGGAGGACAGTTAGGGGGAAGCAAGTCAGTAGGCAGAGTGGTGAGGGGTGATCAGGCAGGCAGACAGGTGAGCGGTTAGGAGCCAGTGGTCCTGGATTGCAAGAGGGATGTCCGACTGCAAGTTTAGGCCTGATCCCACAGGGATTAGACATCCCCCGAGGGGTTCCAGATTGGGGAGGGTGCAGGCCAAGCTGAGGGACACCCCCTCCCATGCATGGATTTTGTGCATCAGGCCACTAGTTGGTTAATAAAAGTATATAGGTTCCAGGTGTGCAATTCTGTAACACACCATCTATATATTGTATTGTGTTTCTACCACCCTACAAAGGGAGAAAGAGACTCCAGGAGAACTTCTTATAGGCCTTCAATTTGATTGCACTCAGGTCATGACCCTAATGTTGCCAGTTATTCGTAGGGAGAGGAACAAGGTGATAGAGTCTAGTTCCGGTGATATTGGCAACTTTCCAATTAAAGTGGCCTTAGGTGTCACCTCTCTCACAAGTAATTCCAGTGGGTTGGAAAAATTATAGTTGCTTCCCTGTCAGGGAATAGGGGACTCCACAGGGGTTCCACACTAGCACTTTTCAAAGCAAACAGCCTTGTATTAATAGAAACAGAATGATCTTGTCTTCATATCTGATCTGTCACCTGGCTCCAGAGAAAAGGAAAACTCACACCTTACTGGGGGATGGTGAAATAGACTTTTGAAATTCAGAGATATTGCTTGATGTGTCATTAAATGCAATTTCTTTTCCAAATTTCCTCATCAGTAATGATCCTTATTATGTAGGTGGACAGTCTCCTAATATCGATAAAGACCTTTGCAGCTGCTCTCATCACAGGCCTCATGTTTAATATGCACTTTGCAATTAGCGTGGACAGAAAGCCGCACATTTGCAGTCAGCCACCCTCTCTGTCAGATCGTTTTTTAATCTAGGCTGTGTTCAGCTGCAAGGGGCTGATAAGCATTTCTGAAATCTCTGCACACGACCAACAGCACTTTAATCTCGTCTTTCAATTTCCAGTGCACTCATTACACAAATTCGGCTCAAAAACCCCTGTGCATGAAAATTAGCCTTCCTGGATGTGGTACAATTGCATTTAACCTTTGCTAAAATACTCCCATCCTTCTGGCCATTCGTCCCAGAAAAATATAGACAGTGGCTTACTTGTAAAATGGACGAATTTATGCCCAAAGCCCATGGGCGCTAAAGTGGAGCTAAACGCTAGCTATTTGTTTTAATTGAGGATGAAGAAAATGATTTCTTCCATTTTAACCTAATTTTCAGAGAATAAACATCATTACATAGAGATAAATTATATTTCCATGTAGCACTTTCATATGCAGAACCCTCGACTAGCCCAGCTGTCAGATAGAGCTTGCTCATTTCCACCTGAAGCCCATTAGCACCAATTTTCAATCAGTTATGCAAGTATTAACCTGTTCCTCTCTGCATGTAATCTGTCTGTGAGCTGGCTAGGAGGAGATGAAATTCTTAGTGTCAAAATGCCTTCCTTAATATGCGCGTAGGTCTTTATTTGCATTACACCTTATGCTCTAAGTTCAAGCTTTCAAAGATAAAAACGTGTGAAATAGTTGCTGCACCTTCCTAGCCTCTAGAGATGGGCCACGGCTGGGGAGGGAGGTGTAGTGCTTGCTGAAAGAATCACAGGGGGAAAGCCTGAGCTCATCTTACAGGGAAATGATCAATTTTATCTGTCATTTGGCTGCACATAAAATTCCTCACACAAGTCAAGGTGAGTTGATGGCCAAGGATCCTCAGTGTATTTAACCTTGTTTGGATTATTAAAAGTAAATCGAGCTTCTGAAATTCCCCAGGAAAAAAAAACAACAACAAAAAAACCAGGTTATTATATCTAGACTAATAAAAGGGTAATATGCTAATTAGACCGGGAGACCTTCCGGGAGACCGGCCAAGGGGGGCAATTGGGGTTCATCAGGCCAGCTGGGGAGGGCAGTTAGGGGCCATGAAGCCGGCAGGGAAGGGCAGTTGGGAACCATGAGTCCAGCAGGGGAGGGCAATTGGGAGCCATGAGGCTGGCAGGGGAGGGCAATGGGGGGTGATCAGGCTGGTGGGGAGGGGCAGTTGGGGGCAAGCAGACTGGCGGGGGCGGCAGTTGGGGCAAGAAGGCTGGCAGGGGGGGCAGTTGGGGGCAAGAAGGCCAGCAGGCAGAGTGGTTAGGGGCAATTGGGCAGGCAGGCAGGTGAGCAGTTAGGAGCCAGCAGTCCTAGATTGCAAGAGGGTGCAGGCCGGGCTGAGGGATACCCATCCACCCATGCACGAATTTTGTACACCGGGCCACTAGTGTACATATATTTATATTTTTTTTAACAAAAGCTCCAGACGCTTTTGGTGAGAAAGTCTTCATGAATGACTGAAGGACTTTATTTCTACCCTCAGTTTTCCAAAACCCAAAAGCCCTGGACTGAGCTCAGCTCTCCGGGTTTTGGTTTTGATCTGTGGCCCACCTGAAATGGATGGGGAAGCTCTGAGAAAGTAATCTCATTTTGCATTTAGGCAAAGGAGTGAGCAAACCAAATGCAAGACGTCTCATAAAGACAGAAGAATAAGTTATAATGACTTTCTCCAGAGCTCTCTGTGATACGGCTTTGCTAAATGCATAATGAAGAAGATAATATATTTAATAAGAAGAAATATTGGTTCTCTTGAATACAACACAGAGATTTAAGAATGGAAAATGGATGGAGTGTGTATATCTCCTATATTTCCAGGAATACAGAGTTTGGGGCAGCACTTCTGCACATTCCTTTGGCACAGATAAACTCAGGATTCCGACTTCTGTGGCATAGTATTCTGAGCTGGGACCACAGGGAAGGGCAGAAAGGAAGTTTGAAGAAGACTGGCTTGAGGAGATCACTGTAATTTACTGTTTTCAAACCCTGTTGAGCTTTGTTCTTTTAGAGATTCTACCTGAAGGCAAGTTGCAAGAGACAGGTATTTTTTTTTGGCAGGGCGGGGGGTAGGGGTGGGTAGGGAGGGGGGTGGGGGGGGTGAGTAGCTAAGTGAACAATTGTATTTAAGTTACATATGTGTCACATTTGTCTAGCCTAGAATGTAGAACTCTAAGCAGGGCGGGGAAGTAGATTTCATTTCTGTAATGTCACTTGAAGCAAACAATAGAATTTTTCACATGGTAAATTTACTTCTTATAATTGCAAAATTCTCTTTTAGTAATTATAATGTTGGAAGTAACTGTAAAACAAAAGGCTCGAGCTGCCTCCTAGAATACATCTACCACACCTCCCAAGACTCTCCACCCTAAAACCAGGAAAGAAATAAATTCCTGTGCCTCCAGGCCTCCTCACCTAGAATCCCAGCGATCTGGCTCTGGCATCTTGCCTATTGTGTGGACATGTTGGGACACTTGTGTTTACCCACAGTCCACACCAGGCCCATCTGTGCGAAGCTGCCTACTGACCCATGTGATGCACCCTAAGGACTCTAAAGTGACCCAGAGGTCACTCAAGTGATCACCCTAGACCAGTGGTCGGCAAACTCATTAGTCAACAGAGCCAAATATCAACAGTACAATGATTGAAATTTCTTTGGAGAGCCCAATTTTTTAAACTGAAACTATATAGGTAGGTGCATTGTTATTAAGTTAGTTAGGGTACTCCTAAGCTGGCCTTTGCTAAAAACGTCCTCAATCTGATTGAGGTACATTCACTGAGGTCGACCCCTTCCAACTCTCCCATCCACACTCGTCTTGTATACCTGTTTCAGATAGACCAGTGTGGATGGGAGAGTTGGAAGGGGTCGACCTCAGTGAACGTACCTCAAAGCAATGTACCTCCCCGGAGCTGTGTATCCCGCAGCCCACCTGTGCCACGTCTCCCGTCGCCCGACTGACTGACAACCCCCACTTCTTCTAACGCCACTTCTTCAAAATAGACTTGCCCAGGCTGAAAACCGACTTCTGTGCATGGGCCACGGAAGTTTCAATCGCACTGTACGTGTGCGCCCGCACGTGGTTTTTTGTGGAAGAGCCACACTCAAGGGGCCAAAAAGCCAACCACCACCCTAGACTGTTCAACCACAGATGCTGCTCTCAGGTGCTGGGTCCCCTGTGGTCAACAACTTACTGGTTGGAGTATCACCTGTTTCATTATTACATTCATTTATTCATTTCAGCAACATCACGGAGAAACTTTATGTGTTGGGAAGTGCGCTTGGGAGAGAGAAGAGTAATGTGAGGAATGGCTGGGGGATGTGCATCACTCTGTGACTTCCTCCCAGGGAGAAGATCCACTCAAGGCTCAGATAGTCAAAGAAGCAGTTAGTGCTCCTGTCTCCAGGGAGACCATATCCCTCTGCCCGACAAACCCTCTTGCCTTATAGACTTTGGGTCACTGGTTTTCAATTACTTTGAGTTCTGTTTATTTATTGCCTTAGTTGTTTTTTCACCTGCTTGGGAAAGGGTAATGAATCCCTTTCCAAGTAAATTTAGAGGCGCTCTCTCAGGCCTTTCACATCATAATTGAGCAATGCTGCACAGAACTCAGGCCAAGGAAGCCAGAATACCTATTCCTCAAGGACCTAGGAATTTAGTAGAATAATAGAAAAATAAATATTTCATTATGACACAACCAAGGTGTGTATGATGACTCAGCATTTCTCAAATTGGATCCCACAGACTGCCAAACCTCTTCTCTGAGGTCTGTGAGTCATGGCTTGGAGAGAGCCTACTATACTCAAATCTTAGTTCTGCTACTGTCTGCTCATATCATGACAAAGAAGATAGTTTAGCTCCTGAGCCTTGGCATCCTCTCAATAAAATGAGGATGCTAGTTGCTACTTCTGTTGTGAAAATTAAATGGGGAAAAGACCGGTAATGAGCTGATCAATTTCCAGTTGTATGGTGTGCAAGGTGTCTGTACGACTGACATCAACCAAATATCATTAGAATTACTACTAACAACAGCACAAAACATCATCTATATATATAAAAGCCTAAGCGACCGAACAACCAAATGACTGGTTGTTATTACATGCACTGACCACCAGCGGACAGATGCTTAATGCACTGGACCAGGCCTATGGGGATTGGATCGAAACTGGCTATCTGACATCCCCCAAGGGGTCCTGGATTGCGAGAGGGCACAGGCCAGGCCGAGGGACCCCACTGGTGCATGAATCCGTGCACTAACTTATTTATGACAAAAGTGAAATGGAGGAGTAACTCCTGCATATCACTGGCAGAATGAACCTAATATTAATTTATTCTCTTTTCTTAGGAATGCCAAATTTCTGCTTAGAATTCCTCTTATGCTAATCCAAATTCAACACATTGCATTATAAATTTTAAAAGGAAAAGCCTAGCTCAGAAACATTTTCCAAACTCTTTAAGGAATGACCCAATAGACCACGCTTTACTTGTTGAGACCACATTCCATTATTTCTCCCCTCTGGACCTGGACAGAGAATTCCCTGCCCAAAAAAAGCCCGCCAAAAGTCCTTTAAAAACTGCTGATACCCGTCACTGGGTGCTGAAGTCATCAGGTTCAGCCACCTGGTGTTCAAATGATCAAATTAGTAACCCCTCACCATTCTGGCCTCATGTGTTCCTCCTTCGGCGGCCTAACAAATAGCTTAAGCAATGAGTTGGTTGTTGGAGTTAATGTGAAAAATATGGCCACCCAAATAAACCATGGTTGCCATTGAAGGACAAGCAAAGGAAATAGAAAGTGAAACAGAAGCTGAGTGTAAACATGACCCCTTGGGCTCCTTACGGAGGTCTCTAAGTTCAGATATACTCATCAGGTAACCGGACACACTGCTGCCAAAATTCACCTCTGGAATATATGGGCACCACTTTTCAAGAGCAATCGTGCATCAAAAGACCAAACAAACCCGGCATGGCTCAGTGGTTGAGTGTCAACCTACGAATGTGTAGATCACCGTTTGATTCCCAGTCAGGGCACATGCCCAGGTTCTGAGCTTGAACCCCAGTAGGAGATATTCAAGAGGCAGCTGATCAATGATTCTCTCTCATCATTGATATTTCTCTCCCTCTCCCTTCCTCCCTGAAATCAATAAAAAATATATTTAAAAAACAAACAAACCTTATCATTCAGCATCTGGTGGAACCTTCAACATGCAGAACTGAAAAAGCAGGAGGTTTGCCTGGCCAGCCGACATGACTCAGTGGTTGAGCATTGACCTATGAATCAGGAGGTCACAGTTTGACTCCTGGTCAGGGCACATGCTGTGATGTGGGCTCGATCCCCAGGGGATCGAGCATGCAGGAGGCAGCTGATTGATGATTCTCTCTCATTGATTTTTCTATCTCTCTCCCTTTCCTTTCCTCTCTGAAATCAATAAAAAATATATGAAAAAGCAAAAGCAAAAGCAGGAGGTTGGATTAAATTAGTTATTTTGAAGTAAGACATATTTCATACTTCCTCATTTCTAAGATGTCTTCCATTTTAAGACATACCAAATATTTGATCATACTCTTTAGGAGTACATAAACACACACTTTAATAAGAATACAAATATAATATTTTGAGTATCAAAACTAGCATAGATTCATCCATATAATTGCATGCCATTTTAATTTTCACTATCACAATTAACATTGATTCCAAACTTTCTTCACCTTCAGAGTTGAGAGATCCTTCTAAATCCCTTTCTACCACTGATGCTTAGCATCATGTGACATCTGAATAGTGTGCTAAACCTGCCTTGGATCATACATATCCTCCTCTCGGCTTTGAAAGAATTTACAAAGGTTCCTGTCTACAATGCTTAAGCCCCATGTTTCTAAGCACTTTATTTTCTATTTATTCTCAACCTCAGTTCATTCTCTACCTGTCTGGCCATTTAAAAATGTGCTGCCTGTATCGCAGAGCTTAGCTCTTCATTGGCTACTGTTTTGTTTTCTTAATGTTTTCAAGAAGTGAGATGTAGAAATGCTTTCAAAACTCTGAAATGTTTCAGATTTATTCATAGTGTTTAAATACGTGCCTCTTTTCTATCCCCTTCCCACTGTCCAAATTCAAGTCCTTGTGAGAGCAGACTCCATCTTCTGCACAGGATCAAAGACCTCTTGCCTGTGCTGGGTATATGTTTGCTCACTTACAGTAAAGGACTTAACAGGAAGGTGATCAATAGGTTGGCATCTTTATTTTAAAAATTGGTGGTATTGGTTTGTCCAGGAACTAACTCTGGCATGCTTAGTAGCCTGTCCTCACACCTGATCTGCCTTAGTTTATCCATGTGAAAGAGGAGGAGAAAAACATAACAGCCACTATTTGGTGATTATTAGGATTTTTCCAATCACCTGGGGTAAAGGGTAGCTCAGCTCTGTAGTCCATGTGTGGACTTTGCTGAGGCATTTACATAAGAGAACTGTAAGAATTTAAAGATTGTAAAATCCTTATAAAATGAAGCAGCCACTCCCATTTCCTATAAATATTCCTGTTTTCTGTCTCTTGCTTACAATTAAAAACTGATCCTCAGAAAAACACAGGATTAGTCAGCAATACTGACAGAAGAAGGAGAAAAAAACTGAACATTAAAAAAAAAAAAACCTACAAGAAAAAGATGTCTCACCATAATGTGGATAAATGGGTCTAATTTTATTCCCTAGAAACTGGATCAAGAAACATTGAAAATCCATCTTTTACCTTCTAAAAGTCTTTGCTTCTCCTGGAAATAGTAAACACCTTGTAAGGAAGTATGTCTCCAATTTAATAGTACCAATAATAGAATCTCTCTCTCTCTCTCTCTCTCTCTCTCTCTCTCTCTCTCTATATATATATATATATATATATATATATATATATATATATTCCATGCCCATAATAAAGACACAGTTCATTTTCTGAATGTGTTTTATAAAGGGCTAAACTATTTTAAGCAAAGCATGGCTATCTCTGTTTACTGCCATAATTTTTCTATGCTCATGCTTGGTGGGTGGTAGGTATTTATTTCTGAATTCTCTCAGAATACTAACTGTGTTCTTTTAATATATTTTGAGCAATAACAACATACTTTATAGCTATAGGTCATGTTGCATGACACCATCTATATCCACTGAATTCTCTAACTATAGATGCCAGAATAAAAATCAGAAACATTTTGTGCAACATATATACTTTGAGACGAGTAAGCGTGGAAGATGCACAGGCAATGTGCTCAATAGGAAGATGTTATCCTCTACTAATCAACTGTGCGTTTACTCAGTGTCTGCCACATGACCCATGTTGATATGATGTAAACTCCAAGAATGCTCATTGGTGAGTTGAACTGAATTATCTAATGCATCCAACATCTCTTAAATTTAGTAAGAGTTGTCTTACTTTATTCATTTATCTATTTTTCTCACCTTTATTTGTTATATAGATAAATATCACCTAAAGATCTTAAACTATGTTAGGACATTTTAATATTGGTTCCTAAAATGATTGTTCTAACATAAAACTATCTAGCTCTGTGTGAAATCACTCTCTCTCTTGTCTCTGTATGGACTTTACTCAGGTACAAAAGCCATAATTAAGTCAGTCAACGCCTGTTACCAAATATTCATTAAATACATACTTTGTGCTGGGTACTGGTCTTCATTTCAGGAAACAAAACAAAGGCCCTCCTTCCAAAAAGCTTGTATTCATATATAAGTTACAGAAAATAATAAAATAAAATATTTAAAAATGTACCCCAGGGTAATGTTAAGTGCTACAAATAAAATAATGTAAAAGAGAGAAACTGGCTGGGGAATGGGTTGGGGGGGGGCATTCAGTAGTTCTTATTTAGCCACATTGGCCTGGGAGAGTATCTTGGAGGGGGTGACATTTAAGCTGGTACTTGAATGTGGAGAAGCAGTAGTCATGTGCTGAGGAATAAATATTCTAAGCTACTGTGGCAGAAAGTAATACATGGGAGAAAATACAGGGAGATGGACTTGAGAGGTAGGCAAATGCCAGATGAGGTAGGGTCTGGGAGGTTATGATTTTAAAAAAGATTAACTACAATATGGTAGAAAGATTGTGATCATGGAAACTTATAGAAGGCCAGGCTAGAGATGTTATCTTTGATTCTGGTTGAAATAGTAAAGTTCAAACCCAAATTAGATACTGTAAGAACAACAGGTTGTACTAGTGAGTTGAACGTGGAATGGGAAGAAACTCACAAATTAAAGACAGGATTTGGCCCTAGCTAGTGTTGCTAACTAGTTAGAGCATTGGCCTGTGTGCCTAACAGTTATAGTTTGATTCTTGGTCAAGTGCATGTACGTGAGTTGCAGGGTCAACCCCTGGTCCTGATTTGGGCCTATGTAGGAAACAACCGGTCAATGTGTCTCTCTCACATCAACGTTTCTCTCTCTCCCACTCTTTTTCTCTCTCTCCCTCCCTCCCTCTATTTCCACTGCAATAAGTACCAACAAACAAAAAAACAAGACAAATGTCAAAGATTTGGTAGGTTGAGGATTCTGGGATCTGTGTATGGGCGAGGGAATGGGAAACCCGTGGTTCTTTTTTTCTGGCCAGGCTGTTTGTAGGGACTACTGGATTTTTTTTTTTTAATATAGATTTTTATTGATTTCAAAAAGGGAGAGGGAGAGAATGATAGCAGCATCAATGATGAGAAAGAATCATTGATAGATTTCTCCTGCATGCCTCCTACTGGGGATCAAGCCTGAAAGTAGGTTCATAGGTCAATGCTCAACCACAGAGCCAGGCCAGCTGGGCTGGGACTACTGGATTTTTAAGTAGGTAGTTGACTATTAATCTGGAGGTCAGGAAAAAAAAGGCACCAAGAGTTGCTAAGAAATCTACAAAGAGGAAGACAAAAAATTAACCAATAGTTTTGTCAAGATACAGGTCTTTGGAGATCTTAATAAATTAAGCTTAATTTAGATTGGATTGGAGAGAGAACAGGAGGTTAAAAAAAGTGGAAGCAGTATTATATATAGAAGCTTGCTAAAAGTCTTGCTATGGAGGAAGAGAAATACTGTTATTGTTTGGAGCCAAGTTAATTTATTATTTGTTTTAAGATGAGTGATTCATGATGATGGGAATGATCCAAAAAGTAAGGTGAAAGGAATGATACCACAGAAATAAGGGAATGTTGGCAGAGCAAAGATCAAGGGAAATTATGAGGTGAAGGAATCCAAAGCCTGAGGGAAGGGTTTGTTTTAGGTAAGAACAGGGACACCTCATCTGTGTCAAGGTAGGAAAGACAGAGTAGATGAACACAGGTACAAAAACTGGCAGACTAGGTGGCAGCTGAATAGCAAATTGTAATGATGTGCTCTGTCAAATACAGCAATTAATTCTTTTGTAAATAATTGCTAGCTGTAGATGCTCCTTATTAAAGGTCAAATACAGCAGCTTTACAATTGTTAGAAGAAGAATAAAGGAAATAATCTGCATTGTGTAATATCACTAAAATTTTAATTTTTTCATTGAAACTGTATCACATACATTGATGGGGGGGAATTCAAAATAGAAAATAAAGACAGAAAAATTTATCTGCTTGAAAAATATACCAAATAATATTGATTTTAACAAGAACTTCCTTTGTTGTCAGCAGACATTTTCAAGGCTTCCACATTTTAATTAAAAAAAAAAATAGGGCAACTGTCAATTTGAATTACTCCATCCTGCTTTGCATAATAATTTACATATTTATCCACCAAGAAGGCTCTGATAAAAGACAACATCCCATGAGAGATGAAAAAGCTTGATTCTTGAATTGTAAACCCTCTTCTCCAGGAGCAAAACTGTAGTATTGAGAAAGACAATGGGCCAGGCCAGTGGTTTGTAGTTTATATTTTACTGTGAAATTTTATTATAGAAAATTGTTTGGAGCAATTCTTATCATCACTGTCCCAGTTAAAACAATTTGTTTTTTAACCATGAAGAACAATTCTTGCCTAAAACAGGATGATCACAAGAAAGCTATTGTTCACTCCCAACAAGAAAAGTCAAGCCAATTTCGAAAACAAAAGGTATTTGTTTACTGTTTTTATTTACTAGTAATTTAAAGATTCTGCTCTTTAGACTTCAGGCAGATGCTGTGAGATACTCAGAGTTTTGAGAACTCTCCTTGAGGTTTTATTTTTACCTCAATCATAAAGTTGTCTTGGTACAACCTAAAGTTTTATACCTTCTTGATTTTGCCCTTCTCTGTGAGCATATCCTGACACTGGGATAAGCTCATTCTAAGTGCTCTCTGACATACTCCCTGATGTGTAGGCTGTCTGTGTTGCTTTCACAATTTCTCCCAGCATAGCACATCAAAAAAGGCCACATGGAACCCCCAGAAAATGATCACATGTGTGCCAGAGATTTTAGGCATCCCAACTTTGGACAGGCTATTAAGAGCTGGAAAGGAGTCCTGTGATAACAAGGACTCCTAGGAGGTTAAATGAAATCCCACTGCTAACACTTGCAGTGAGGGCTGATGCCAACTCCAATCGCGTCACTGTGGCTCCTACAGAGACTGGCCCCCACGGCGTCGCTCTCCACCCCCCGCACTGCTCTCCTTCCGTCCTCTGTACCTGCCTTTTCACTGCTCCGCAAGATAACCAGTGAGGTTGAATCCACGCAAGGCTCAGCTGTACCATTTTAACCTGATCATTAGTTAAGTGCTTTTCAAAGCATGTTCCACAGTCTTGTGGATGGATGTCAGGGTCACTGCTGAGAAATATTTCTTCGGGGAAACTGGAAACTGTGTTTCCTTTTCAAACAGAGCATCTCCATTCCTCTTTACTTTGTAAAGGACCCTCCACTAGGGTTCTGCCACAGGCTTTCTTCTGAGAAAGCAGTCTGCTTTGGGAAAAATATAGAAATTATCCATATTGATAGAAGTGTAGACATTAGTCTGTGAACCCTTCTGGGTTGAATTTTCACCGTAACATTTTAGAGACAATGCTTTGACCTTGTGGGTCCAAGACAAAGTGGAAGTGAAGGACGGACATTTATGGTCATTTCGTTTCTTTGTGATCTTAAATCACATGGACAGCCAGCCCGCCCAGCTTAGGGAGGGTAGGGGGGTGGAGGGGAGACAAACATTGCTTCCTTGTTGCAATAAGGAAAAGATTATCTCTGTATATCTTAGAAAATATCTAAAATGTCCTTTCTTTCCGATTTCTCTATGTTCCTGTTTTTTGTTTGTTTGTGTTTGTTTGTTGTTTGTTGCAGTCTTTGCTTTAGTACAGTATTAGGATTACAAAATGGGATTTGTAATTTCCTTGAGAAAACATAACACCCAGTTAAGTAAGAGCTCGTTTGCAACGTCTCCCATTTCACTTCGTGAGTGGAAAACAGAAATTATAAATGGTGTTTCAGTCCCTGAATACCCACAGCATTCATCAGAAAAGAAACCATACTACCCAAGGCCTTTCTCCTCCTGTCCTGAAGCACAGTGGCAAGCGGGGCGCTGTCCTCTGGCAAAGGGGAGCTCCTGCTCCAGGCCCACCTTTTCCAGTCCCCCCTGGTGACCAGGCAGCAACCAATCTTAGGAAAAAGCAAAAAGGAACTAGAAGGAGCTGAGACATACAAAGAACTTTCGCCACCTTCAGGATACTCTTTTGTTTAATCTTTACTTTTGGGGGAATTATTTTCATATTTAATTAAACCAGACATTTGCTTTATAGCATTTTGCTAGATGGCAGAGAGCTACTTCTTTGTTTGTGTGGGGGGGGACTAGAGATGAGAGAGTGGAGCGTGGTTTTCCTCTGTTCACGCCCCCACCTACCTTCTAAGGACAGCTTAGTTGGTTAACCTGTAAATCATCTTACAGCAAGATTCTGGGGCAGAATTCTAGCTTTTACAAAGAAAAGGGGGTCTCCATCCTCTGTGCTTCGCAGCCAGCGAGCTCCTGCCGTCTCCCCGTCTGGGGTGAGCAGGAACAGAATCCACCCATTTGAGTTGGCTAATCACCATGTCGAACGAAAGAGTGGCCCTGGCTGCCTGCGGATGCTGCACGGATGGACGTAAATGTTTTTCTCTCTGATGTAGCCCTCACACAGTCGGGTGTGTGTTGCAAAACGGAGGAAATCATCCACGGGCTGTAATTATAGCGACTCGTTGACACAAATGCTGAGAGGCAGATGTGGCATAAATAATGAGAGAACACAAAGGAGACTCTTCATGATCAAATCCAGCCTTCGGGCCCTCATCACGCGGGAGCGGCCAAGGCCAAGGCCACAAAGGCCAATGGTAAGAATCAGTTTCCCCCAAGGCTGCTTGATTATTCCCCCAACCAGGGAACTGAGCGGTGGATCTCAGAACGCAGACCTATTAGAGTAAAGCAAAAAAAAAATAAAAAAGCAAACATGAGCCCTATTGCAAACGGTGTGGCCTCACATGGACAGAATATGGATAGAATAAATAGGCGTGTTGAGGGACTGCGGCAAAGCCACAGAGCAAAAGGGAAGCCCAGACCAAAGCACGACTGCAACAAAAGTGAGGCTAAGCCAGGAAGACAGTAGCAAAACAAACAGACAAAAAACAGTCAGATCAAACCCTTCAGTGGAGTAGCTGGCAGCTCCCATGATGGACATAAGAGCCAAAAGTTCAGTTGTAATTTTTAACTTTTATCACAAAAGTGACTAGTTTTATCATCATACAGTAGCTATATATATATATATATATATATATATATATATATATGATTTTTAAAAAATTATTACAGATGTCCCCTAATTCTCTCCCCTTCTGGTCCCCTCCACCCACCTTCCCCTGCCTCTGGCCCTAACCTCATTGTTGTCTGTGTCCATGAGCTTTGCGTATAGATTCTTTAGCTATTCTCTTCATCTTCTTTCTCCCGGCAGCCCACCCACCTCCCCTCTGACATCTGTCAGTCTGTACCATCTATCCATGTCTCTGGTTCTATTTTGTTCATTAGTTTATTTTGTTCATTAGATTCCACATATAAGTGAGATCATATGGTATTTGTCTTTCCCTGAATGGCATATTTCATTTAGCATTATGATCTCCAGGTCTATCCATGCTGTTACAAAAGATAAGAGTTCCTTCCTTTTTACAGCTGCATAGCATTCCATTGTGTACATGTATCACAGCTTTTTTACCCACTCATCTACTGATGAGCACTTGGGTTGTTTCCAGTCTTGGTTATTGTAAATAACACTGCTGTGAACATAAGGATGCATATATTCTTTCTGATTGGTATTTCCACTAACAATTCACTTGGGTTCCCTTTTCTCCACATTCTCTCCAGCACTTGTTTTTTGTTAATATATTAATGGTAAGCATTCTGGCAGGTGTGAGGTGATATCTCATTGTGGTTTTTGTTCATCTCTCTCTGGTGATTAGTGACTTTGAGCATTTTTTTTCATGATGTCTATTGGCCATCTGTATGTCCTTTGGAGAAATATCTATGTGGTCCTTTGCCCATTTTTAAATTGGATCATTTGTCGTCCTGGTGTTGAGTTGTGCATGTTCTTTATATATTTTGGGAATTAACCCCATATCAGATGTATCACTGGCTAATATGTTCTCCCATACAGTGGGTTCCCTTCATTTCGTTGATGGTTTCTATTGTTGTGCAGAAGCTTTTTAGTTTGATATAGTCACATTAATATTTTTCTTTGTTTCCTTTGTGCTTGGAGATATATCAGCAAAAATATTGCTACATGAGATATCTGAGATGTTACTACCTATCTTTTCTTCTAGGGTTTTTATGATTTCAGGAGTTACATTTAAGTCATATATCCATTTTGCATTTATTCATATGTAAGTTCGTGATCCAGTATCATTATTTTACATGTGTCTGTCCAATACTCCATGGTATGCTCTCTGTTCTGTTCCACTGATCTATATGTCTGGTTTTTGTTTGTTTGTTTGTTTGTTTGTCTTTTACTGATGAGAGTGTGTGTGTGTGTGTGTGAGAGAGAGAGAGAGAGAGAGAGAGAGAGAGAGAGAGAGAGAAACATCAATCTGTTGCCTCCCATTCATGCCCTGACGGGGATCAAACCCACAACCCAAGTATGTGCCCTGACTGGGAATCTAACCCATTACCTTTTGGTGTACTGGACAATGCTCCAACCAGCTGAGCCACACTGGCCAGGGCTGTATTTCTGCTTTATGACCATACTCTTTTGATCACTATGGCCTATAGAATAGTTTTATATTGGGTAGCATGAGTCCTCCAATTTTGTCCTTCTTTCTCAAGATTGCTGTGGCTATTTGGGGTCTTTTGTAGTTCCACATAAAGTTTTGGAATATTTGTCCCGGTTCTATGAAATATGCCATTGGCATCTTCTTCAATTTCTTCAGTTAGATTTTTTAAAAAAATTCTTTCAATAATGTTTTGCAGTTTTTAGTTTCTTTTGATCAATTCATATCTAGATTTTAGGAGAGCAGTTACTGCTAATTGATTACTGAAATAAAATATACAGACATAAGAGGGTTGGGAACTTCTTGGAAGGCCTGCAAACAAAAATATTAAGGGGGAAGATGCAGAAAGGAAGAAATGGAGACAAGGGGATAATTCCCATGATCCTTAAACTCAATTAACTGTTTGTTAAAACAATCTTTAACTTAATAATGCTTTGATAATTCTTTTAATATCTAATGCCCAAAATTTGTTTGGTACAGGATGGACAGAGCCAATGGCTTCATCTTTGAATTATTTCACACAAAAATATTTTATTGCTTCTGAAAGATCCTGGTGATCTATTGCAATGCCTCTATGTAGGAAATAAAATGCAGCATTAACACATTGTGAAACTCCCAGTCTCTCTTCCTCCTGTATGTTTCTCTGTTTCCCTGTGCCCATATCTAAAGCAAAGATGCCTACACCTTTGCCTAAATTCAATGAATTTTCAATGGAAACAAAAGGATACATTGAGATTAATTATCAGGATATTTTCCTTAAAGTGAAATAACTTTGGTGCCTCAGATGAATTCTAAATTCTAGTGTTTTTTGATTGTTTGTTTGTTTGTTTGTTAGTGTTTTGTGTTTCATTCATCCTTTTATTCTCTTGCCTTCCTTCATCTCCAGATATATCAAGTCCTACAGCTATGACCAGTTCAGCACAGGTTATTCTGAAGAGGAGAGTCATCACATTTCATAATCTGAAATAACAATAGCTGGTGTTTATTAAGCACTTAGTATATACCAGATGCTATACTAAGGGTTTTAATGTATCAACCCTTTTGATCCTCACATACACACTCTGTGGAAGGTACAGTTATTTTCTTCATATTACACATAAGAGAACTGAAGCAAAGAGATGCAGTCCCTTGGTCAGGCTTACATGACCAGCCCATGTGGCAGAAGCAGGATCCATGCCACAGCCTGACGCCAGTATTAGACTCAACCACTCACTGAGCATCAAAACCTGTAATTATCAGAGCCAACGTTTTCCTTGACTGCTTCAGAAGATTTTTCTAAAACTGAAATCAAAGAATGTATCTTAGCGCCCTCAGATCTTATGTACTTGGAGATTAAAATACAAATCAGATACTATTCTACCAAAAAGCTATTTCTGGCAACTTACAGTCAAAACCTACAGGGTCAACAAATATGAACCTAATAGAAAATACAATCTGAGAATTATTAACAGAATGGATAGTTTACAACTGGTTTTGAAAATAAGGTGTTATCTTTAAAACACGCCTGTCTCTTTTCATTAATGCCATTTTTCTTTCCTTTTCTTTTTTTGTAAAATGGTTTTCACTCTTTATATTCCCTTTCCCCTGGCTAAAATCTTGTACTGATTATTTAATCCCAATAGGGTTGGTCTCCACGCCTCAACTTTTCAGCCAGTTCAACACTAGAATAAATATTACTTGGTCAAAAGGCAAAGCTCTTGGATGTAAAAGACATGAGTACAGAACCCAGAGTTTTATTCCAAACAGAAGGATGGTCAGAATGCTATTCTAATATTTCATCCCATTGCACATTTCAGACTGCACTTCCACAAGCTCAGATGGAGCCAAAGGCCTGAGGACTTTTCATAAGAAAGGAACATGCACACTCCAAAGTCCAGGTTTGATAGTTCTCCTTATTGAAATTAAACATTCAGCTCAAACTCCAGTAAAGATACAGCTGGTAATTTTAAAACTGGAAGTGGTATTGGAAAAACTTGTTAGATTTGTAAATGGCATTACAGCTGCCAGTTGAAAAGAAACAGTCATACCCACTCACATGTTTAATCCAGGGAAGTATACACTAGAATAAGTGTTAATTGTTAGTGAGGAAAAAAAAAAATGTCTCAAGCACTTACAATTAGCCCTTAAAGTCTGGGTCTTTGGTCCAAGTTATTTAGTCAGTTGTTACAATAGATCCTTATGTATTTTTGTTGTGGAGATTTAGCCAAATGTTTTGCCTCTTATATACTCTCTGGCTTCATGAACAAGAAATGTACTAAGGTAAATGTATTAAGAAAAGTATTAAAATCCATTTCCCTCACTCACAGCAAACAGGATACAAGTCACAAACCTGGCAAAATGAAATATTCTTTATGGGAAAGTGGATTCTAATATATTTACCTATCCCATGGCCAAATAGAGACTCTTCTTAGACTGTGACATAGAAATTGTATTATCAAAACAAATATGAGAAGAACCTACTTTTCTGTGGGTTAAGCTGGGACAACATATGTATGTTTGTCTCTCTTAACATTTTTGTTACTGTAGACCATTCAGATGGAGAGGAGGAGTAGGGAGGAAATTTGCCTCAGTGATTCTTACTGCATTTTTAAGCCAATTTCCATATTGGGTGCAGAAAGCTGATGGGTTGCCCTAATTTACAAGGATATGATAAAAGCTTTACTAATTTTACTAATCTTCTCTTTCACTGTAGCAAGATAACCCAATACAGCAAGTAGTTCAAGAAGAATTAATTTTCATCTAAAGAAGGCCTGTCAGGCCCCTCTCCCTTGAAATATGATGAAGAATTAGACCCATTCATGAGAATCAAGTATTTACTTAGACTATAAAAATAATATTTACTAGTGTGCTCCTAAAGAGAGTCTATGGACATTTTGGACCCTAATTAAAAGTATGATTTTAAAGTTTTGCCCTTTGGGAACTACTTGCACTTGTATCCATTTTCCAAATATTTCCGCCCACTGGAATTTGCCTTTAATTTTTGAGTTGGAATAAAACAAAACAAAACTATAAAACACTGAAACCAAGAATTCAATCACAGCTGGAAGATTGTGCACAGATGTTTCTCACAAATTATTTCATAGCTGAAAGACAAAAATAAAATTAAGGGAGAAACCAGTGTTATTTCTTAATGGAATATGGGAGGTCAAAACTGAGGACTGTAAATATGCATAATAACTATTAGGTAATTCATTTATTAGCTGATTAATTCTTACAGAGCCAGAAAATTTGAAAATGATACTTAAGTCCTCTGTCAAAAACTCTCCCATCTTGCTTGTCTAAATGCAAGTTATATTAAAAATAGTGAACATAATTCTGAAATATCACAGGATACTTTAAATCAAATAGATCGATTTAAGAAAATTACATTGTTTTAAAATAGATTACTTATCTCCCCTAATCTTCTGTGTTTCCTGTCTCCATTTCATTCTTTAATATCTTCATTATCATGTTTCCAGCTTTAATATATCAAGACTAAGAAATAATCTTGTTTAAATACAGGCACACAAGCTGATTTCCCTCAGCCTATAGGAAATATTGAAGGTGGCATTTAGTTTAGAGGATATGATTAGAAGGAGCTCAATATAAAAGTGCAGCCTGCCTTTTCTCAGCGTTCACCGTCCTGTAGGAATTAATGAAATCACATTCACTTTAATAATTCAGTTATCACTATCTTTGCTAACACGAGAACTCTAAACCTATGTAAAGTCCCTCCAATCTATTTTTTGGTGTTCTCAGGGGGGTGTTACAAGTGTTCACAATTCTTGCCAAAGTGTGGCTAATACTCCATTTCTTAATGCCCTCCAAAAATGAGCTAACACTGAATAACCTTGCTTTGCGATTATGTGTTATGTGTTTTCCCCTATTCGGTGTCATATTCTATTAAACACTCCTCAAATCAGTACTTGTGCTCCAATATTTTAAAGTATTTGGTGAAGCATCTCCTTTAATTTCAAGTTGTTCTGTTTTCCCATGAATTAGAGTTTATTTCGAGGACCCACACATGCAATCATTGCACTAGGCCAGGTGCAGAGTACATGGGAGCCACCATAGTACATGCAGAATCACAAATTTGCAGCTGGCTCAGTGCCTTAGTACCTAACTCCTCCTTCTCCTCGGTATGTTGTTATTTCCTGGGAAGATCCTCCAGCCTCTCAGTTTATAGGTTTTGTTTGGCTCCCACTAATCAGATATGCTCAGGCCTGTCCCCAAACCAGCCTGAACTCAAACTGGAACTTCTGACGATAATAAACTATGTCACTGTCATTATATATATAAGTTACCAAATACTACAGGATTTTTAAGAGGAAGACATTAATATAAAATATAAAATATTTGCTTCTCTTTCTCAATTGGTACCCAGTAAGCTGATCACTTTCTGGGTTTGCATTTTCCAGAGAAGTCCAATTTGATGAGCCCCAAAGGAGAAATTACTATAGGAAACCAGGAACAATGCTGCCTCTTGCTGAAGCATGATAATGCGGCCTGGTAGCATTATAGTTACTTAAATACCACATTCAATAGAATCCTCTTTACTTTCATCTGGGTAACACCAATCTTTCAACGAGGAGAAGAAGGAATAACAGTTGGTGTCCTGGTCTGCTGAGACACATGAAGCAGGCACAGATTGAAGGTCAACTCTACAGTCTGTCAAGTTGTGGGAAGTGTGGAGGAGGGGCATTTGTTCGTTCTCCTCTCATATAAAAAGATGTATCTAATCATGTCCCTTTGAGCAAAGGGAGAAAAAAAAAGAACTTGGAAAGCATCAATGTTCTTTGGCTCAGTTGACAGTGCATGAATTATCAACATATATGAAATTATTCATTTATGCAAAACTATAATTTGTATAGCCTCTTATTCAGCATGAATACTATCCATGTGTGCCAAACATGCAGAGACCTAACTTCATTAGAATAAGTATTCAAGGCAGGGGTGTCTGACCTCTAATTTCTTTCCCTGTCATACACACACGCACAAATATATTGCAAGAGAAAAATCCACATTTTCTCATTAAATATAGTTCTGTTAAAAGAAGTAACTAAAATGTGGAAAATGGGCAATGTTCACTGCACAAGATATTTGTAATAGTCTGAGAAAAATGGAGATGCCAAAGCAACATCTGAAGGCTGTGCGAGCCCTTGAAAATGTCAGGGATTGCATATTTCTAAAAGAATGACATAACGCAGCAACAGAGCAAAGTAAAGGGAGAAAAATAGATAACATTCATTTCAAATATTCTTTCATATTTTAGACAATACCACCAAAGAAAATATCTTGATGAAATTATATTTATCCTCTTGATTATCCCACAAACTTGATATTAATTAGCTCCACGTTTCAAAAGTTTCACAGAAAAAGAATGAAATGATTGTATAAATTCAATCCCTAAAATGAACCAACTTCCCAATTATCTTGCTATCCTATTAGATAACGAAAGAGGAGGAGAAGAAAAGAAAGAAACAGAAAAAAGCAACTAAAACTTTCAACTTTCTTGGAATAAATAAAACCAAAAGAACTAGTAAATGGCATTCTTAAAGGTCAGTTCTTATGTGCCTAAAAATGATACTTGTTTTTGTGTGTGTTATTCCAGAGATTGTAGAATGGGAGCCCACTGGTGATGTTTACAGTAACTGATGCTATTTATGCATTCTGACAGATGAAATGTCATTTTTTGAGTGGCAGAGGCTGTGGAACTTTCCAACTGTCTTTATGGACAGACAGA
Source organism: Myotis nattereri (assembly GCF_964212035.1). Classification (NCBI taxonomy): domain Eukaryota; kingdom Metazoa; phylum Chordata; class Mammalia; order Chiroptera; family Vespertilionidae; genus Myotis; species Myotis nattereri. Next base: position 63,069,475 of record NC_138082.1, on the reverse strand, counting down.
AAGGAAACTATTCAATTGCAAAGACTCTCTAGTGACTGAATGTGGACCTTTAGCAACACAGTCCTTTGTGGAGAGGCTACATGCAGGGGATGCTCTCTCCTTTCCTTCCCACCCAATACTTACCCCAACTCTGAAGTGAGAAACCATTTATTGATTTCAATTTTTTCAGCGAAAGAGAGAGAATGGACTCTCAAGTAACCTGAGCAAGAGGCATCACTCAACACTTATTCTTTAAGAAGAAGAAAAACTTTCAGAGACAGTTTGCCTCTTCAACCACACCTTGGACATGTCTGGTGTCTGTGGAGTCCTCAGTGGATCTAACTGCTGACTAGGGGAATGTCTAATAGAAGCTCATTGGTGGAAGTTGTTATTCAGAAGAGTATGGCAAGCCATCTCTTTAAATTTATATTATTATCATTATTACTTACACAGAAGTAGGGTATAGGAAATAAAACAAAAAAAGGAAAAATATAATATGAAACCTCTTTACCTCATCATGAATATTTCCAATATCCAGGTATTTCCATTAATATCAGCCAACCACTGAGTCTATTAAAATGCCATCTATTTAGAGAAAAGAATAAGAATGTCAGAATTAGAAAATGAGAAACATTAATCAAAGTTTAATTTACTTTACAAAAAGCTAGCTAGAAATATAATTTTTAAAAATTATTATTAGTGACTTCTTGTTTTAGCTCTAAACTATCCTACTTAATAATAGACAAACATGGTAATTGACCATACCTTCGCTACACTTCCCATTGGCTAATCAGAGCGATACGCAAATTAACTGCCAACAAATATGGTGGTTAATTTGCATACGTAGGCGCAATGCTGGGAGGCGAAAGGGGAAGGACAGAAGAAGCCGCCTGCTGCTGTCGGTGATTGGAAACCCAGGCGGCAGGCAAGAGCTGGGTGGCAGGGCAAAGGCGGCCCTAGGGCCACCTTTGTCCACCCCCCAGCCCATGATTGGAGAAGCCGGGCAGGGCAGGGAAGAGGCAGCTGCCAGCAGCCGCCTCTTCCCTGCCCCTCCCAGCCAGTGATTGGTGATCTGAGAAGCCTGCCACCTCCCGGCGGTGATTGGTGATCAGAGAAGATGGGCAGGGCAGGGAAGAGGCGGGGAAGCCGCTAGCAGCCACCTCTTCCCTGCCCGCCCCCCCTCCCCCCCGGCCAGTGTTCAGAGAAGTACCTGTACTTTTTTTTCAAAGTACCTGTATTTTTAATAATTTCTTGACATGGTAAAATAATTTTACATTACGATCCAAGGGTGGTGGGGTGAGGAGAAGGAGCAGCAGAACAATCCAACAAACAAAAAGGGAAACAGAAATGCATGGTGGAAGGGATTTGAAGGGTGGGTAGGGGCATTGCCCAACTAAAATGCAATTGGTTTTTTACTGAGTACTATTCATGGGAAGACAGCAGCCTGACTCCTTCTCTATACAGCATATTGGGAGTAATAATGATGCATCCAGGTGGAAATATGATTAGGGGTTGGAAGACAGACAGGGAAAGAAGAAATCAGAAATAGACACTGAGAGAGTCACTGGCTGGTTGGCTGCAAATACTCACTCTCCAGTAGTGATAGAATAAAAAAGTGAGGGATATCTCTGGAAGATTCAAGAGATAGGGGGCAACTCTTCTGTGGTTTTGACTTTCCCAGCAGATTTCCACATACACACTTGTACACGCCTATGTTTGCATGCACACACATATACACATAACTGACTGCCCTTCCTGGAAGCACAGAAGAAGAAGCCACCAGAAGAAGAAGCCACCCACCTTTGGTCCAGGTGCCAGCGCCTGTGGCTGGCTGCAGCCCGGGAGACAGACAAGCCACCCAACCGAGGTCCCAGGCTGCATCCACCCAGAGAAGCTGCCAGCCCTGTGGTCCAGGGCGCCAGCACCTGTGGCCAGGGAAATAGGTTCCCTCTTCTCCTACTGAAGTCATTACTTCAATATTCCCCTTCTGAATTTCTCTTCTATGCTGCAACCCAATTCCACTTTTCATCGGAAAGATACGGGACAGAGAGAGCAGTGTTAAAAGCTTACGTTTTTAAGCTGGTAAGGTTGGTACTTAAACATATAAATGGAAAACTAGAGTCCTTAAAGTAACAAAGGCTACAAAGGACAGGGACAGCGCAAGACCTATTATATCCAGCAATCTATAGGGGGACTGAAAACTTTGCAATGATGACAATTAGTGAAGATATGAATCAACTAAAATAGTTAACAGGAACAATTCTTCCATCTTTGAAAATATCTACATCAAATCTGGTTAAATAGATTTTCATCTGCATAATATAACACATTATGACAAGACCACCACCACCACCAATGTGGTCAGTGTTGTGCCAATAAATGTTTAATAACTGAGGGATCTCCCCCCCCCAACCCAGTGCACAAATTTTTGTGCACTGGGCTCACTAGTAAAGGATATAAGAATGGTTATTTCCTTACAATAAGAAAAATACTGGACAAATTGGAAATCAATTCCTTTCCTTGGACCCATCCTAAAACAGGTTTTAGGGAAAACCAACACACTGAACTCAGGAGAAATAGGCACCTAGAGAAAAGAGCCAGGATCAGCTGACTGGTAACAGAAGCAGCTGCAGTTCAGAAACTGTGGGGACATCTACATGGCAATCTTGTTGAATTGCTGGAGGCTGTGTAGACTACCTTGAGAGTGAGAGGCTTTGTGGGGATAAAATATTAAGGAGCCACACAATTTAAGTGCTTTAAATTGGAACTGTACTAGATTTTCATGATAAAGAGCTGAGATCTTTCCTGACTCTGACAAGGAGAGAGGGAAAGTAATTATTGTGAAATACAACTGGAGCTGTCTCCATAACACAGGGCTAGTCTTCAGGGAAAAGACTTTTCCAGAGCTTGATCCCTCAAGGAAAGCGCCTTCCTCTTACTCCATCCCCTTCTAGCTTTCTTGTCTCAATGAAGGCTGGCAGGGGGTAGGGGGACAGAACATAGTCAAGAACTACTCAATGGAACATAGTCATAAAATCTATTTTTTTTTCAAGGAAATATGTTTGGAATGTTGTACTCAGGGAAATAGGGAAGTGAATATAGATGGTAGGGTTATATCACTGAAAATATCTCTGAAAGGCAGAGCCCAGAAACACAGATCCACTAAAGGACAGATTCAAGTGAAAGCTTATAAAACATTGCCCTGTCACACCTTACCACCATATGAACAAGGTTTCAGTATAATTACAGTGGGTTACAGTTGAAAGAGGTGTAAGACACAGACTCTCTCTGATGGGAAATGCTTAGGGAAGGCCAAAGTCAATGGGAGAGGCCAGTACAAGAATCCTAGAGGAATTTAAAGCCTCTGCCATCCACAGCCACAGCAAATATTAGACACAATCCAACTCCTAGTCAGATTAATACAAACCTTACATTAAAGGCCTATTTAATAACTTACTACTACCTGGAATAATATGTTTGGATTCCAGCAAATAATTTCAAAACATGCCAAAAAGCAATAAATAAAAACATATTCTAAAAAGCCAAAGCAACCATTAGAACCAGACTCATATGTAACATAGTGATTGGAATTATTAAATAAGAAGTTTTAAATAACTATGATTAATATGTTAAGGATTCTAATGAAAAAGTACACAACACATAAGAACAGATAGGTAATACAAACAGAGAGAAGGAAACTTTAAGAAAATACAAAAAGAAAATATTAGAAATCAAAGACACTGTAACAGAAGTGGAATTCTTTGATGGGCTATCAGTAGACTTGACATGGCTGATGAAAGAATCAGTGACATTGAATATAGGTCAACAGAAATTTCCCAAACTAAAATACAAAAGAAAAAGGAAAAAGAAAACAAAACGGGACATTCAGAATCGTGGAAATTTTCAAAAGGTGTAAAATCTGCATAATTGGAATACCAGAAAGAGAAGAAGGAATGGAGTCAAAGAACTATCTGAAACACTAAAGGATAAAAATGTTCCAAAATTAATGACAAACACCAAACCACAGATCCATATTTCCAGAAATCTTAGCACCAAGCTGGATGAAATCCATATCTAAGCCAATAATATTCAAACTATGAAACTAAAGACCAAGAAAGAAATAGATGTAACTCAGATAGGAATGCACAAAAATATACCATACTAACAGTAATAAAAATAAATCTGAGTTAGCAATACTAATTTTAGACAAAGCCAACTTCAGATAAAGGACATTTTTAGGGGTAGAAGGAACATACAATAATGACAAACATAGCAACTCTAAATGTATATACACTTAACAATAGAGCATCAAAATATGAGAGGCAGAAAATTATATAACTAAATTGATAAATAGACAAATCCACCATTATAGTTGTAGCTTTAAACACCCCTTTATCAGTAACTGATAAAGCAGGCAGAAAATCAATAACAATATAGTTTACCAGAACCACATTATTAACCAACTTGATATAACCAACTTAGATGAAGTAGACCAATTTCTTGGTCAAAACTTATACAAAGGGAAATAGATAACCTGAATAAACCTGGAAAAGACAAAAGTATAGGAATGGTTAGCAGATTATTTGTTGCATTTATCAAAGCTAATAGATTTTACAGCACATCAAGTGAGTCTTAATAATACAAGTGGAAAAAATAATGTAGGAGGCTGAAAGATCTTGAAATGGATCAGATAGTGAATAACAGGAGCCTGGTTTCTCACTGTTATAGTGGGAGATTATAGGTAAGCAAGTGGTGGATGCTAAAAATGAACCATGTAATGGTAATGGTTAGATTTGGAGACATCAGTATAGGCTTAAGATATATACACATGGTTACAAAAAATATATATTTATGTATAGACTAGAGGCCCAGTGCATGAAATTCGTGCACGGGGATGGTGTGTGTGTGTGTGTGTGTGTGTGTGTGTGTGTGTCCCTCAGCCCAGCCTGCGCCCTCTCCAATCTGGGACCCCTCGAGGGATGTCTGACTGCCAGTGGGATCAGGCCTCAATGGGCAGTCGGACATCCCTCTCACAATCCAGGACTGCTGGCTCCCAACTGCTTGCCTGCCTGCCTGCCTAATTTCCCCTAACTGCTTCAGCCTACCAGCCTGATCACCCCCTAACCACTCCCCTGACAGCCTGATTGATGCCTAAGTGCTCCGCTGCCAACCTGATTGCCCCTAACTGCCCCTTCTGGCCTTGTTGCCCCCAAATGCCCTCCCCTGCAGGCCTGGTCCCCCACAACTGCCTTCCCCTGCAGGCCTGGTTGCCCCTAACTGCCCTCCCCTGCTGGCCTGGTCATCCCTAACTGCTCTCCCCTGATGGCCTGGTCGCACCCAACTGCCCTCCTCTGCAGGCCTGGTCCCTCCCAACTGTCCTCCCCTGTTGGCCATCTTGTGTCCACATGGGGGCGGCCATCTTGTGTGTTGGAGTGATGGTCAATTTGCATATAACCTCTTTATTATATAGGATCTGTGTATGTACAGGAATTAAAGCACATGCATTTCACTGTTCTGTTAGCTGAGATGGCCCATAAGCAATAATACTCCAGTAGCAACAAATACACCTAGCACTTACATCTTGGTTTTTCTGTTACCATTTTCCAATTAAAGAAGCCAGGGCTCCTTGAGCAAATAGCTGATTAATAGAACTGGAGCAAGAAATACACAAAAAGACCCTAGAGCATCCTGTTTTGCCAGGAAGTAAGAAATTGCGCACTCACACACACATGATAAAAGTATGTCAAGGAGAGAAAACAGCCGTATGCATATATGCATAATCCATGGGCACAGACAATAGTTTGGTAGAGGCCTAGGCCTAGGCCTGGGCTATAAGGGGTCAATGGGAGAAAAAAGAGGACATATGTAATACTTTCAACAATAAATATTTTTTTTAAATATTTTAAAAAAAGATAAACAGCCAACTGAAAGACCACTCAATGGCCAAAAGTGGGATAATTTGAGCAAAAAAATAAAGTCGTTTTGAATTGTAACCCAAAGTATAGAACAAATGTCTGTGAGTCAATACTGGTAAGTATCTTCCTACATTAAAAAACAAAAACAAAAAACAAACAAACAAATCTCTCATTCGAAAGAATTCCAAATAATTTGTGTATATATTCCGCTCTTACAGAGGTGGAGCACAATGCCTCATGCCTTACGTGTGGGCTGTGCTTGATGACTTCCTTTCAAAGAGTATAGCAGGAGGATTAAAAGGGTGACAAAATCCAGCAAACACTACCTCAGACAGGGGATGCTGGTAAATGCTGACAGTGATGTATATAGCAATATTGTATATAACAATATTTTTGTCAGGTTGGTTTAACATTTCTTTATATTTTCCTTTTCTTCTTCCTTTCTTACTTCTTTCCTCCCTCATTCATTCCCTCTCTATTTCCTTTCTAACCTTCCTTCCTCTTTTTTTCATAAAATCAATTGTATCAAGCACAAGTTTTATGATTCTATTTTACAATTCATGTTTACAAAGCTCCTGATTCTAAGAATATAAATACCCACTCAAATACTGTTTATACATTTAAATCACCAACATATTTTTGTTTTGGTTATGAACTAAAGATATGATTTATTTTTCCCAAGAAAGTATTAACCAACAACCCTGACACTCCTTATTCAATAGTTCATTCTTTCCCTACTAATTTAAAATTTCATTGATATCTTACTTGAAATACTTATACACATTTGTTTCCATTTCTTGGTTTTCTAACGTGTTTCTTTTATTTCAATGCCTATTTTAGCACATTAAATATTTGTAATTTGTTGTTCTTATCTTGATGACTAAATTGATAACATCATGGATCTAGTTTGCTGCTTAGCAAAGCCCAACAATCTTGAGAATATACAGATTTTAGAAAGCTGTTCCTTCTTGGACAACCTCCTGGGAAGAAGAGGAGGTGGAATTCACTAATCTGAGTAGAAGTTTCAGTGTCAAATGCTGCCGCCTTGCCTCTGTGAGACATGAGACCACTTCATGACCAATGATTGCCTATATGTCATCTACACTAATAAAAGAGAAAAATGGTAATTGGCGTACGACGCTACCCTTTTCATTGGCTAATCAGGGCTATATGCAAATTAACTGCCAACTAAGATTGGCAGTTAACTGCCAACAAGATGGCGGTTAATTTGCATATGTAGGCACAATGCAGGGAGGCGAAAGGGAAAGCAGGAAGAAGCCCCCTGCCACTGACAGTGATCGGAAACCCAGGGGGGAGCTAAGAGCCGGGGGGCAGGGCCGCCTTTGCCCTGCCCCCCAGCCATGATCGGAGAATCAGGTGCCTTTTCTGCCCTGGCCAGTGACAGCAGGAAGTAGGGGTGGAGCCAGCGATGGGAACTAGGCACGGTCGAAGCTGGCAGTCCCAGGAGCTAGGGATCCCTTGCCTGGGCCTAAAGCGGAGCCCACGATCGTGGGGCCACTGCAGCTGCGGGTCCCCGCTGCCCAGGTCGGACGTCTCAGCCAGAGGCGTCCTGCAGGGGCAGGGGCGGAGGCCAGAGGCCTCAGGCCTGGGCGGGGGCCAGAGCCAGTGATCGGGGGGAGATGGGGGTCCCCTGTCCAAGCCTGACACCTCTGGCGGAGGCGTCAGGCCTGGGCAAGGGGCCGATCAGGCGATTGGAGGGTGATGGGGGTCTACGCCTCTGGCCGAGGCATCAGGCCTGGGCAAGGGGCAGAGCCAGTGATCGGGGGAAATGAGGGTCCCCTGCCCAGGCCTGACACCTCTGTCAGAGGCGTCAGGCCTGGGCAAGGGGCCAATCCTGCGATTGGAGGGTGATGGAGGTCAACGCCTGAGGGCTCCCAGTATGTGAGAGGGGGCAGGCTGGGCTGAGGGACAATCCCCCCGCCACACACACACCCAGTGCATGAATTTTGTGCACCGGGCCCCTAGTTTCCATATAAAAACCAAGCAATTTGGTGACCTATATAGTCAGATGTTAATACATGTTAAGTGCAATTGATTCTTCTGTTTTAGGCTTAACACCAAAGAGGTCAAGAGAGATTAGTCTCCACACCAGTCTATCCCCATCCAGGTGCAGTAGCACAGGACAGCCCCACAAAACTGGTCAAAAGCTTTCTCACTCCAAATAATACCACCCTCCCTTCAAACATCCATTCTTCTCTGCTGCTAAAGCAAGCTCCTGTGGGTGGGGACATGCTCTTGACCAGGACCCCCTGCTATCTTTTAACATTTCTGAGAACTCTGCTGCTACCATCAAAGAAAAACCTTGAATGTTAGAAGTATTTTATTTCTTTAGGGTTGAATCACCCGTTAAAGTTTTATTGGCACATTTACTTAATAAGATATGAAAAAGTCTATGGATTTAAAAAGTTAAGAAATCCCAGTAACCCACTAGGTAGGTCCATGGTAAGATTGGGACTCATGGTAAGATTGGTGAGATTGGTGCTGTTGTTTTGTTTTGAATCTTAACGTTCTGTTTGCTCTGTGTTTTACCAATATTCGACTTTGATGTTTCTACTCATTGATATTCACATATTTCCTCTAAATGTAAAATGACTTAGTGGCTAAGAGCAAAGACTCCAAAGCCAGATTGCCTGGATTCAAATTCTGGATCCAATACTTTCTAAGATAATTAGTATATAAACCTGGGTAATGAGGCAGAAGGAAAACAATGGTTTTTCAGTGAAAGTGAAGCTTTGTCCAAAGGGCCCAACCACGTATTATTTCATTAACTAAGGGATGTAGTTTGTTTTATTTACAATTAGATCAAACTTTTTAAAAACTTTTTGGTCTCCAGACCCTTTACATTTTAATGAATTGTTGCAAATAATGTGTAGATTCATCTATTGATATTTATTATATTAGAAATTAAAAGTGAGAAATTTTTAAAGTATTAATTTTTATTTATTTATTTTTTAAATATATTTTATTGATTTCTCACAGAGAGGAAGGGAGAGAGACAGAGAGCCAGAAACATCGATGAGAGAGAAACATCGACCAGCTGCCTCCTGCACATCCCCCACTGGGGATGTGCCCGCAACCCAGGTACATGCCCTTGACCTGAATCTAACCTGGGACCTCTCAGTCCGCAGGCCGATGCTCTATCCACTGAGCCAAACCGGTTTCGGCTAAAGTATTAATTTTTAGTTTATGGAAAATAGTAATAAGATGAACACATGTTAATATAAATACTTCTTTAAATTAGCTGAACCATTTTGCTATATCTCCCATTAATGAGTTAAATATATCATTTATATGTTCTCTCTGTATATTTGTTTGAGACTTGTATTTACCTCATAAAAACTACAATTTGATGCCACTTACTATGCACTATTGAGTAAGTTACCTAAATTCTCTATGCCTTATCTGTAAATGGAAATATTAACAGCTACTACTCATAGCATTATCGTATCACATGATTTAATACATGAATTCACTTAGAGCAGTACCTGGCACAGCACAAATGCTCCACATCATAACTGGTGTCTATTACTATTTACATTATTTAAAAGAAAACATTTCCAAAATAAATGTTTTCAAATAGAGATGCACCACCCCTGAAAAAATTTTGGTGTGACTGTTTTTGAAAGCATGAAAACAGTATAAATTTTTTATGCAACTGTCTAAAATTAACCAAACACTCCAGAAGACCTTAGCCACCTTGCACCTCCTTCAATATAGAAAGAAGGGTGAAGTCAAAGGACTGCAAAATCTCCATACGTGGTGAATTTTTCCCAAGGACAAATGCTTGGTATTATGAGCCCTGGACGCAGCTGAGGGGACTCAGTGGGGTTTTGTTTTATACAGCTCTCCCCTGCAAGTCCTGCCTTGCTCTTGTTGACTCAGACATTCGCAAGTTGTTGGGTGAGTCCAAAACATGTGACCAAGACAGAAATAAACCTTCAGTAGAGTTATGCAGACCCAGCCAGAATTCAGCCAAAAGTGCAGTAAAACTGAAATCTGAAGAGCATTAGTCAACCTGCCCTTGAGCCCAGACTGCAATGTTTACTTGCATTAATATTCATAAAAATAGTTAGAGTGTGAACTAGGGACAAGCTACTATTTTAAAATTGCCAGTGGGGGTTGTTTTTCTATTACTTGAGGTAGAGAATTTAAAATTACTTAAACAGGAGAAGAAACATTTTTGTATTTTGTGGTTGAAACAGAATTTGCCCTGGGGCAGATTTTTTCTTCTTTCTGGGAGGTATGACTTTAGCCAGCCTTTTTAGCCATGTAGATGCAAAGTGGTTGTACTTAGAAAAACAAACCCAAAGGCAGTGGCTGCAGACTGAGATGCTGCTCCATTACTGATGCAGACTGCTGCCTTGGCCTCTGGTGAGGTGAATATGGCTGATGACTGTGCCTCATTCTCTCCTTCCTGAAGCCGGAGGTCGGGGCAGGATCCTGGATTTCATAGAGGAGAGGACCAGAGAACAATTCAATGTTATCTCCTCAAATAAATAATAAATGTAATTCAAATTTTCCTTTAACACATTTGCTCCCCCCCCCCCCCCATTTGATAACTTAGGAAAGTTGTTGTCAAAGGTGGGAAACCTCTCTTCAGTTTCTCACATGAACAAGTTGAAAGATGTCAGGTGCAGTAACTAATCTTAAATACTCTTGAATTAATGCTATTTATTAACCAGTTTGTCACCAATGTCCTTGTTTTTGTGGGTTTTATGAATTGTATGTTATTTTGGTGATGTCTTTTTTGCCAAGTCAAAATTTAAAGTTTTTAAAATATGTTCATGTGGTTTCTTACTCCTCAGTAATGGAATTATCAAACAATTCAAGGACATATTTAATTCTCCTTTTCAAAATATATCATTTTTTCTTAATGAATTACTCCTTTTGGTATGCTTTAGAGAAATAGTTTACTACAACTTACTTTTTAAAGTTAGAAAAATTTCTATTGATTTTATTATTCCTCTGTATTATTTCTATTTCATATTTTATTAACTTTTCCTCTGTATTTTCTCTAATTTCTTTGAAAGATAAGATGATAAGTTAAAAATAGAAGGACCCTTCACATATGTCCAATTAAAGACTCACTTATTTTGTTGAAATGTTCCAAAGTGTATTTCCAAATTACTTTATCTGGTGTAACTTTTTATACCAACTTTGTGAATCTCACTTATGCCCAGATGCTAGTCTTTAAAATGTCAGTGTAGCATGTTGGAAGCCTTAAAAAATTTTGAAATAGGCAGACTCTCCTCTTTTATTTAGACTTGGTGTAGAAAAATCAAAGTTGGAATGTATATTGAAAATGGTCCATGCACAAAAAACTCAAATTATAAAACTTCTAGAAGAAAACAAAAAACTTCCTTCATATGTTGGTCTTGGCAATGATTCTTGGATATGACACTAAAAGCACAAGCAACCAAAGCAAAAATAAATAAGTGGGACTACATCAAACTAAAAAGCCTCTGCACAACAGAGGAACAAATGAATAAAATGAAAAGACAACATACAGAATGGGAGAAATATTTGCAAGCCATATATCTGGTAAGAAGTTAATACCCAAAATATATAAGGAACTCACACAACTCAATAACAAAAAAAAATGGCCAAAGGACCTGAAAAATATTTTTCAATGTATATAGATAACAAGTATATGAAAGTGTTTGTAAAATCACTAAACATTAGGAAAATGCAGTTCAAAACCACAATATAATATCAAATGTTAAGATTGCTATTATTAAAAAAAGAGAAGAGATAACTAACGTTGGAGAGGGTGTGGAGAAAATGAAATCCTTTTTGAATCTAAATTGTTGGTGGGAATGTAAATTGGTGCAACTATTATGAAAAACAGTATGGAAGTTCTCAGTAAGTTAAAAATAGAACTACCATATGATCTAGAAATTCCACTTTCGAGTATATATCCAAGGGAAATGAAATCAATATCTTGAAGAGATATCTACACTTCCATGTTCATTGCAACATTAGTCACCATAACCAGGATCTGGAAACAATGTAAATGTCCAGGGGCAGATCAATGGATAAAGAAAACATTACATATGTATATGTACAGGTTGGGGCAAAAGCATGTTTAAAGATGTGAGTACATGAAACACAGTTTATTCTTGTATTATTATTTATTAATTATTGTGTTATTTTCCATATGAAGAACTGTACATATACTTTTGCCTTACCCTGCATAGATATAGAGAATGTGGGGTGGGAGGGAATTCTGCCATTTGCGACAAATGATGAACCTTGAAGACATTATAATAAGTGAAATACTCCAGACACAGAAAGACATACTGTATGATCTGTTATATGTCGAATCTAAAAAAGTTGAATTCACAGAAGCAGATTGTAGAATGGTGGTTGTTGCCAGGGGATGGGGAATATGGGAAGATATTGATCAAAGGGTACAATCTTTCAGCTATAAGATCAGTAAGTTCTGGGGATTTACTCTATACTCTGGTGACTGTAGTTAACAATTTTTTTGTATACTTGAAGTTGGCTATGAGAGTTAGATCTTAAATGTTCTCACCACATGCATGCGCATGTGTACACACACACACACACAAGGTAACTAATAAGGTGATGAATGTGTTAATTAACATGACTGCAAGGATTGTTTCACTATGAATAGGTGTATCAAATTATCACTTTGTACACATTAAATATATGTGATTTTATTTGTCAGTTATACCTCAGTAAAGCTAGAAAAAAGAAATAAACTACTCCATTTATAAGAAGAACTCCCAAAGAAAACATATAACTTACAAAATAGTAAAATAATTATTTTAACTATGGCTCAATAATAAAATAGTCAACTTAGTTAGATTGAGAAAATGATCTGTATATGGCCTTGTTCATATCACAATAAGTCATGCTATATGGTGTTTAGCACAATGAGCTGGAAACTAGTTTTTGTTTTAAAATTTAAATTTATTATCCTATTTTTCTTGGTCTACTTTTCCACTTTTCCTCTTTAGACCCTACTGTGTTATTCAGTATGCTATTTGGCTAACTTCTCCCACTTAAGAATGCCACAAGTTAGAACTTGATTTATCAGCATTTAGTTGGGAATTTCCTTCAAGGTGAACACAATACACAAACCTTACGATTTGAGAAAATCAGGGCTCCTCCAGGTTTTACTTGGTCTCTGGATCCCAGGTTCACCCATCACCATTTTCTAAGCTATGAGAAAGTGATAAGAGAGAAGAAACATCAGTAAGTGCTAGTCCAAGGACACTAATCCAAATGGGCTGCAGGAAATGCCCTCTCAGGTGGACTTTGCTATAGTTAATAGCATACACTTCTATACTAATAATAGAGGAATATGAAAATTGTCCGGGACACCCTCATAGTAACAGTAATGACCAAACAGCAGGCTGCTTGGGGTGACAAGGCCGGCAGGGGGGTTAGTGAGGGACGACCAAAGGACTGAACAGCAGGTTGTGTGGGGCGAACAGGCCGGCAGCGGGGGCAGTTGGGGGCGACCAGGCCAGCAGAGGAGGGCAGTTGGGGGTGAGATCAGGCCAGTAGAGGAGGGCAGTTGGGGCGATCGGGCTGGCAGGGGAGCAGTTAGGCATCAATCAGGCAGGCAGGCAGGCGAGCAGTTAGGAGCCAGCAGTCCCGAATTGTGAGAGGGATGTCCGACTACTGGCAGTCAAACATCCCCCAAGGGATCCCAGATTGGAGAGGGTGCAGGCTGGGCTGTGGGGACCCCCCCCCATGCATGTATTTCGTGCACTGGATTTCTAGTATATAATAATTACTATATACCAAGCACTGTTTGATTTATATTAATTAATTTAGTCCTCATTGCAGTCCTATGAAACAGTTACAATTATTACCTTCATTTTCAGTTGAGGGAATGGCATCTCAGAGATAAATAACTTTGCCATGATCACACAGCTGGTACTTTAGAGGTAGGATTAAAACCAGGCAGCCCAGTTAAATATGCTCTGACACACTTTAGTGAAATATCCCAGGGCTTGTATTCCAAATATGGGATACCCAGAAAATTAGAGGCATATTTGAAAAGGCTGAAATTCCCAAAATAGGTATATTCTCATCAGAAGATTACATGGCATTATTTTTCTTACATACTAACTGGGCCTTAACAAGTTTCACAACTTGCTCTTTGGTGTATTTCTAGGTGATTTCTCTGTGCAGGTTGTTAACCCATGGCAATTGGCCCCACCCCATAACAAAGAAACAGAATTTCCAGAGGATGAGGCCCAGAAATCAGGATTTTAAAAAGATTCCCAGGTGATTCTAATGTGTAGCCAAGGTTGAGAACCACTGTTTTAGTGACTCCAAAGCAAAAACAAATCATCCAGTTCCTTTTCTCCCCCAACAAACATGAACAGTAGAACAGACCATTAGAAATGTGCTTGAGTTTAGATACATAAAAACTAGCCTGCAGTATGTCCATGTCCCAGGGATTTTCTGCAATGACATCTCCTACCTCTCCAGGGCAAGGTACCTTCTTGCTCCAGCAGCAAAATTTACATCCTAAAGTGAGTTCTCAGCTGCTCATGCTTTTAGTTCAGTGGTTCACAACCTGTGGGTCGCGACCCCTTTGGGGGTCGAACGACCCTTTCACAGGGGTCGCCTAAGACCATCGGAAAATACATATATAATTACATATTGTTTTTGTGATTAATCACTATGCTTTAATTCTGTTCAATTTGTAACAATGAAAATACATCCTGCATATCAGATATTTACATTACGATTCATAACAGTAGCAAAATTACAGTTATGAAGTAGCAACGAAAATAATTTTATGGTTGGGGGTCACCACAACATGAAGAACTATATTAAAGGGTCGCGGCATTAGGAAGGTTGAAAACCACTGTTCTAATTAAATCTTTGTTGGGTATTTTGTTTTTGTTTTGTTTTGTTTTGATTGGGTTTGGTTTCTGGTTTTTGTTTGTTGGTTGGTTTTACGCTCCTCTGCACTATTTCAGGCTGTAATTTTTATTTATTTTAGAACATGTTGCAATTTTCCATGCAAAAGTGAATCTGGCACACTTTTTCTTGGTATTCCAAGATATGAATTTGCTAGAGAAGTATCAAAACAAAATAACTGTACTATGCCCATGTCTATTCAGGGGGCTGGAATTAAAATATAACTAAAGTGATGCACACATTTTCTGCTTCTTTTTCTCTCTTTCCGTGGATCAGGGGGAGGAAGTTAAACCTCTTCCATGCTTTCAGACTCCGGAGAAACTGATTCTGACAGTTTTCCATGAATCTCTGAGAAAAAACACAGGAAAAAGCTTCAGAGTGGGTCCTTAGGGATGCTAAACTTGGATAGCCGCCTGAGACTTCATGTGATTCAGTGGAGACATGTGTGGCTCATTTATTTACAGAATTGCTTCTTTCCTATGTGCTTTCTTACATGTCAACTTCAGGGAGTCTCTTCTACATCCTTCTATAGACCTGCATCAAAGGTCCTGGTGTCAGCAGAAGTGTGCCTGAGAGACAGATGACACCATGTTTCTCTTACTTTAGTGGAGGAAAGGCCATCTTCAAATTGTCTTTGGGCAATGACAACCAGGAAGAGGGGCATTTTTGGGCTGCAGTAATATAACACATTTCCTTACATAAAGCATCTGTCTTTAGGCTCCCAAATTAAATTCTCTCTTTTATTACGCGTTCAGAATGAACCTAAATTTGCAGTGGTCAGCAAACTGCGGCTCTCAAGCCACATGCGGCTCTTTGGCTCCTTGAGTGTGGCTCTTCCTAAGCCTTAGGAGTACCCTAATTAAGTTAATAACAATATACCTACCTATATAGTTTAAGTTTAAAAAATCTGGCTCTCAAAAGAAATTTCAGTCATTGTACTGTTGATATTTGACTCTGTTGACTAATGAGTTTGCCGACCACTGACCTAAAGGTTTTTAATGAGATCTGTGTAGCACCTGCTAAAATCATGTTGGTCAATAACATTCATATTTTTTGTACCAAATGCACCCCCTGAAATGACTGTATGGTTTTATCAACAGCTCTTTTGGATTTATCATCCCTTTGTTGCTCTGATTTCTGGATTCAGAGAGCTTGCTCACTTTTCACATTTGACAAGCTTCCTGTCTCAGTTTCACTGTTGCTTCCACATCTGTTTCTCACTTTGTTCCAGAAACAGATGTGGCCATTCTGAAAACTGATTTGCTAGGCACAATTTACAATATCCACGTTTCCATCGATATATTTGGGGTCTGTAAATCTTTGTGAAATCTTTATATTGAAGTAGTCTTTTCATCGTGATGTTTGTCCTTTAAACATTTTTTTGGAGCCTTTACTTATTTGTTTGTTTGCTTCTTACATGCAGAAATTGTTTTGAAGGAAAAGGAAATTGGGTCCATTAGGACACTGGAGTTCCTCAGGTGCTGTGTCTTGAATGTTAACGGTAGAAGCAGGTCTGGGCATCAGAAAGGCTGGATTTGCAGAAATAACAGAAAGTGGAGTGGGAGAGAGGCTAAGGCACTCTCAACCTTGGCTGCATATTAGAATCACCTGGGAATCTTTTTAAAATCCTGATTTCTGGTCCTCATCCTCCGGAAATTCTATTTCTTTGTTATGGGATGGGGCCACAACATTAGTAACAAAGAAACAGAATTTCCAGAGGATGAGGCCCAGAAATCAGGATTTTAAAAAGATTCCCAGATGATTCTAATGTGCAGCCAAGGCTGAGAACCACTGTGCTAAGGGGAGCTGACCCAGCTGCATGTGTGCTCAGAGGAGGGACAATTAGGCCAAACATGTGCTATATCAATTGCAGGTGCTGCTGTGGGAGTACAGATGTAGCAAACACTCAAAATCTGTGATGTAGATGGCCCTCCCACTTTCCAAAACTTCTTTCAAGGCAAACGGAGAATTTTGGCCACTGGTCTATGGGTAAGGGTTCTGGACACTGAGAGGGCAGGAGCAGGGTGGGACCTGAAGCCTCCGAGAGCAGATAATCAGAGCAGCTACTTAGAACAGGACCCAAGGAAACATAACAGTTCTAACCCAAGTTGTACCGAACTGGGGAAATAGACCAACCAGTGGTGGGAGGCATAGGAATAGGAAGATACTGTTAGAAGCAGACTAAGCAGCCAGGCTGTTAATACTGAGCTACCAATTTGTTTCTGCTCCTTTTTTATATCTGTAGAGACAAGTTTGTATCAAAAGAAAAATTAATTCCTTCACAAAATACTCTAATAAATATATCACAGTGCACAAATTAACATGCCTAAGGAACTCAAAACTCTTATCTCCTCCCCCTCCTCCCAATAATATTGGCTTTTGCTCTAGAGCTCATTGGCCCCTGTTCCCAGGGCAACTTGCCAGTCAAGAATTACAGTGCAGAATGTGGAGCAAGGGCAGCAGAGAAGCAAACAAGAAAGATCATGTCCTGCAGCAGGGCACCGTGCCCTCCACTCCTGTCCGCAGCCCCAAACAGTATTCCTATTGTTCTGCCTGGAAAAGCAACTTCCTTCCTCCTCCCTGCCCCACTCCCCGCCGCCCAACTTCTCCACATCTGGGATCTCAAACCAGCCAAGGAGGTGTGGAAACGGAATTTAAGATGTGTTAAGTTGCTTCCCAGAGGAAAATGAGAGCTATAGCCCACAACTAGAGCAAATCAGGATTTTCCAATGGTGGTGGGGACTGTAATTATCTAAGGAAAACAGCGCACCTTTGAGTTTGCTGTGCGCCAAACTTCACTTGGTGTGCACTAGGGTGAGCGCCTGCACCCTTATTGGCTTCTGTGATGTTTCCACATGCTTACGACTGCGGCACATAGATGCCAAGTTCGTGTGATGTGTGTTAACACCACCCCGGGTATGTGAGCCCAGAGCAGCTGTCCAGCATGTGTTAGCAGTGATGTGGGGTATGTTCTCGTCAGAGAATGTCCACAGGAGTCTAGTAAAACATTTCACCCTGTCTTTCCCTTTAGTTCCTCCCTTCACATGCGTGGGGGAGTTGTGAGCTAAGTGTGTGAAACAGGATGAGTGAAAAGAAATCTGTCCCTTGGGTTGATGCAGGAGGTTCTTATTTGGGGAGGTACAAAGGGAAACTTCTAGAGCCTGCAAATAAAGTGACCAGCCCATGAACCATTCAACTGTGTTCCTGTGAGTAGAACAGGATGGCCTAAATAGTCTAATCTTTCAAAATGTATTTCATCAGCAATTATTGCCCAAATCCAAGAAGTACTGGAGATTTGGTCACTATTTTTCTTTCTCTTTTCTTTCTTTTTTTTTAAGAAGTATGGCCCATGTGCTCCAGACCCGTTTCAAGTTACCTCTGTTTCAGAATGTGCCGTAAGCACTGGACTATTATTTAGCATCATTAATGCAGATCCCCAGTGAGTGGTGCCATGTTGATTTGAAGCAGCGAACTTCCTATTCCACCATGAGCCAATCAAGCTCCCAGTTAATATTTGAAATATGGTGACAAATAAAGCATATCCTTTTAAAAGTTGATTTTGAAATCATGCTGAGACAACCAGTAATTAGTGTGCATCCACTACGTGCATGGCCTGATCTGTGCAAGGTGCCAGACCTTCCTTGTTTCTGTGCATTAGCTCTGTTAGCCCATTGCCCTGCCCACCCAGGATAATATTCTGCTTGCTGCCCCAGGCACAGAGAGCATGGCTGTTTCATTGACAGTGGCCTCAGTGGCTGACGTAATTAAAGACTGTCTTAAGGTCTAAACACTATGGCCATTTCCCCTCCACGTCCCATTGTCACTTACATCTTTACACACTGTGTTCTACTCTGAAGTAACTTGAAACAAAATATTTAAAGTTTAATGATTTTGTACTTATTTCCAAAAAGGAATTGAACTGGTTTTTCTTCTTTTAATAAAGGAGGCCTTTGTAAAGCATATCTGTTTACATTATGAAAGGATAGTAAGATTTGAGTGAAACAGTTTAAATGTAAAAGATAAAATGTGTATGTATAACTTCTCTTCAAAATGCATATAAAAGAATTTTTATGTATTAAGAATTAGTAAGATCTATCTTTGAAAAGATAGGTGAATTTTCTATTGCAAAGGGATCAAAAGATTAATTTTGGTATTTCTCAATAGTCAGTATTTCATATAAATATTTCAATTTTATTTAAAAACAGGTAAAAACATCACTCATTGCTCTTTCTCTTCCTTCATATACATACATATAAATATATACATATGTGTTTATACATAATTCAATGTAGTAGCTAGTTTGGCACAGATTTAGTTATATACGACGTAAAATGCTGTAACTATGAATTTTTGCTCAAATTAATTGGCTTCAAATTTTAAAATTAGCAAGAGTTTACTAATCCTTATACTTCTCATAGAGAAAAGAAAAAAATTATTTAATAAGTTCAGTTTTTCCAGGCCCACCAGCACCACCATCACCAAGAGCACATGAATTAAAGGGTGGGTATTTAAGTTCCCATCTGGATGATTTATTTTCATGGACACACACACTCACATACACACACACCTACATCCTTACACACACACACACCAACATCCTTACACACACACACACACACACACACACACACACACACCAACATCCTTACACACACACACCGACATCCTTGCTTTTAGGGGTAAATGGATATTTAGAATCAAATTAGGATTTTCAGTTGCTGAACATTAATGAGGCCTTTCTTTACCTAAAATGGGATAATATGATATCTAAACTTTCCTAAAAAGCACCAGATAGTAAGATTTTGAGTCTAGCAGGTCATGCTCTCTCTGTGGCTATACTGGACTCTGCCTTGTAGTGCAAAATCAGCCATTGATAGTGACTAAACAAATGGGCGTGTCTCTGTTTCAATAAAACCTTATTTACAACAATAGGTGGTGGGTCAGGTTTGTATTGGTTTATCTGTTCTCTAAACCAAAGTGAAGGGTGAGTCCCCACATGTAGACTAAAGTGAGCATTTGAAGCAATTAGCCACACTAACGCTTCCCAAAGTGTTTTCCATAAAATATTAACTCCTGAAAAACATTCTATTCACACAAAAATTAAATGAGCCCTAGCTGGTTTGGCTCAGTGGATAGAGCGTTGGCCTGCAGACTGAAGGGTCCCAGGTTTGATTCCCATCAAGGGCACATGCCCAGGTAGCAGGCTCCATCCCCAGTAGAGGACATGCAGGAGACAGCTAATCAATGATTCTCTCTCATCATTGATGTTTCTGTCTCTCTCTCTCTGCCTCTCCCTTCATGTCTGAAATCAATAAAAATATATTTTAAAAAATCCTAAGTGTGAAAACATATTGTTAAAAAAAATTAAATGAATTTCAGAATCACTATATACTATATCCCCTAAAGATTCAGTGGAAGCCTGCAGTAAAGAAATCTATTTACCTCAATATTTCTCAAACCAAAAAACCTTTGTGGGTTTTCGTGTTGTTTTTTTGTTTGTTTGTTTGTTTGTTTTTTTAGAGAGAGTGGAACAGAGAGAGACATCGGTGTGAGAGTGAAACTTTGGCTATTTCCTACACAGCCCCTACTGGGGATGGAGCCAGGAACTCGGGCATGTGCCCTGACCAGGAATCCAACTGGCAACCTTTCAGTCCATGGGACAATACCCAACCAATGGAACCACACTGGCCAGGGCTGAAAAAACTTTTTGAACACCTGTCTACAGGCATCCTGTGGAGGGGGTGTTCTGTAGGGCACACATAGAGATTGTCTATCTAGATAAAGCAACAGCTTTCAAAATCTGTTGCATTGTTCATTGGATATTTTCAACAAACCTACATTTTCCTTGAATTATCCCAATAGCTTTGGCCCTAAGTGATGAACTTGCTAATGATTTCTCTTTTTGACATATATTGGACCCAGTTCTGGTTATGACATAATTATTTGGATGATCTGGACAAGCATAATGTTACTGATGTTTACATAACTGGAATACTTTGAAATGAAATGCAGCCCAGCAGCCCCACTTTCTCTTGTTTCTGATTTGACTCACATCACCCACAGTCAAAGCAATTTGTTTCAAAGTTTGTCATTAATGAAGCTGACATTTTCAAGCTCACTCCACTCTCCTGGGATCTGTCATAGTAAACTGTTTTGTGGAAACTAGAAAAATGTTCGCATGTTACTCTCTTAAGGGTTTTACAGAACTAAATGTGTGCATTAATGTAATTATTATTTAATGCTAGCAATTGGTGCTGTTTATAAAATGTATTGTAAAACTTATGTTATGATCCCAATTGTTGACGTTAACATTGAGAATTGAGTTAGAAAGATCAAAAGCCTTTTTAAAATCGACTTCCCTTTCTCCTTTGCTTTACTCACATATTTTTAGCTCACTAAGGATATAAAATAGCTCACCTCAAATCATAAAATATTAGAACAGAAAGGAAACAATCACATTACCTGCCCTAACATTCTTTTTCTGTAGGAAAGAAATGAAATGAACACATGAGAGGAATGAATAATCCCTATTTATTAATTTTCAGTTCCAATGCTATATATATATATATATATATATATATATATATATATATTTACAGTTGTGAGTATACAAAACAGTTCTTGTATTTTTCTATATGAACTATATCTATAGTATATATAATATAGTATATATAATATATAGATAGAGACTATATTTAGAGTATATGGAGAGGATATTTATACATATCTATATCAATATTTATTCTATCTTTCTGTCTATTAAGAAAGGTAGAGAAGAGAGAGATGGAGGGAGGGAGGGAATGAGGGAGGGAGGGAGGGTAGAGAGAGGTTAATATATCGGTAAAAACAGTAGGGCAATTTTAAGGTAATGCAAGTAAATATTTCCCACTTTTGAAAGTTCTGTGTTTATTCCCAAATATCTATAACTTGTATTCTCTACAGAACTTTCTTGCCAAAATTCAAGAAATTAAACTCGTCTATTGCTTCTCTGTTAAT
This sequence comes from Myotis nattereri, assembly GCF_964212035.1. Classification (NCBI taxonomy): domain Eukaryota; kingdom Metazoa; phylum Chordata; class Mammalia; order Chiroptera; family Vespertilionidae; genus Myotis; species Myotis nattereri. The sequence goes on along the minus strand of NC_138082.1, from coordinate 63,047,654 downwards.
CTAAGTGTGTATTGATTTTTCTTCATCATAAGAAAACCTCTATGAAGAGCGTTCATTGGACCAGTCAATAGTGCTATACCAAATGCTGCCTCTTGGTGGGTAGAAAAACAATGTTCATTGGCTGGTGGGATTTAGGAACAGATTTCCACAGGGCTGTAGGGAGACAACATAGCAGAGGGAAGGAGTGGGCACTGAAAAAAGGAAACCTCGAATGGAACTCTGTCTTTGCTATTTACAAGTTGTATGATCTTAGACAACTCAGTTAACCTCAGTGAAAATAAAAATACTGGAAGAGGTGTTGCAAAGATTAGTGAGAGCATTCAAATACATACAAAGCTCTCAATAATGGTGCCATTATATTGTAACCTGATATCCGGGTTTAGAGCCTGTAGGACAACTGAGTTCTCATTCATATTAATTAGTGCTTGAGTTACAATTACCAGACACATTCCCCACCCCCTTCCTCCCTGTCCTCCCTCAGTTCTTGCTGGAAGTCCCCAGTATAATGGTGTTGAACCTCAACTAAGAAACAAGTTCACACATGTTCTTCCCTCTCATCGACATCCCTCACCGCTGCTTCTGCCGGTGACTTCCAGGGGAACACTACTTCACGCCATCAAGACCAGCTTCCACCGTTGCCTTGTTCTAAACCCTCTGGATGCTGAAAGTTTGATGTGGGGTGAAGTAATAGAGAGGAAGAATAGGGTAGTAATCAGGACTTTTGACTTTTGAGGTTGCAACTGTAGGGGAAGAAAACATTTTCCTCAGCTGTCTTAAGGTCCCAGGCTCTGTCTGAAAATAAAAATGACAAAAACAGGTTAACAGGAGAAAGTATACACATTTCATCGAATTTTAACATGTACACGGGAGCCTTCACAAGAGACTGAAGATCTGAAGAAGTGACAAGAACAAGAAGTTTTTATATCTTTTCAACAAAGAGTTGACAAGACAAAGAAGTTGGGCTTGGGGCAATAAGTGATAAAGAAGTAGCCAGAAAGATAAGGGTGAGTTTAACAAGGTTTGTTTGTACAGAATCTTGACCCCAATTTCCCTGTCACTGGTGATGAGAATGTCTTCCCACCTCCTGGTGCTGGGAAGGTGCCTTTCACACGAGAGTTTTATGAACTGTTTCAGGAAAGAAAGGCAAGTTGGTGGGGGAGGTCAGAACGACATCAATTTTTTTTAAATTCATTCAGCATAAGATATTTTATATTCCAAGGTGCCATATTTTAGGGTAGAATGTCCTGAATCACATCACAACTAAAGGAACCCAGTACAAACTTGCTCATATAAAAAATAATGTATTAGCTCACAGAACAGAGGTGATTAGGGTATTTGGCTGCAAGAAAACTCAAACAGTAGCATCAGGTCTCTATCTATTTGCATCCTTACCCCTGCTTTCCTCTGTAGATCTCAGTCTCAGACAGATTTTTTTCCATATGGTGGACTCCATAGTTGCAGAGTTGAATCATCTAAGTCCAAGTCTAAAAAAAAAAAAAACTTATATAAATATGTTCCATTGACTTCATTTGGTTTGTTTGTGAATTAATTGATATAATCAAGAAGAGAGACAGGTTTGGGTCATGTGCCCTCTTCTGTATCTGGGGCTTGAGGTCCACTCCACCAAATTCTACAGATTCAGAGTGGAAGATGGAAAGTTTCTTACGATGCCTTTACCAGAGGTTAAATTGATGCTGGACAGGAACAAAAAATGATTGCCCACTTTGAATAGTCCTCCTAACACTGTATTGAATGTTGTCTCCCAGCCTTGAGCTGTACTGCTTGTGCCAGTACAAAGTCTGGAAAAGCCTTATATGTACCCCTTCCCCACTCTGTGGCCCTAAAACCTCTTTCTATATAAGCCCATATCCAGTTCCAGATCCAGAAAGGCCATAATTGTTATCCTAACCAATCTCCCACCATTCCTTCTTTCTCCTGTTTCTCTGGCTCCCTTGAACTATCATACACAAAACTCTTTCCAGGGCCACAAAATGTAAATCACTGTGCATACCAACCAATAGTTACAGATATAAAAGAGGGCCAATTGCCTGCCAGTTCTGCAAATATCAATCTAGTTGGGATCACTGAGCTCTGCTTCACCATCATCCCATTATTATTATTATTATTATTATTATTATTATTATTATTTCTATTACTTTAGGTCCTTGATTTTCCCAGGTACACATTCTGCCCAATTATATATTAGATAAGGCAAGGAGGCTTACCTAAAAGACCTCAGCAACATCTAGGAACCCTAAGGGAGTGAGGCACAGGTGGCACAATTAGTAGTATAAGACAATAGTCACCATTATTATGTGCTGGCATCCTGGAGAGGAGGGTGTTGATTGGCTGTCCAGTGCAAGAGGAGTGCAACATTATCAAAGCGGCTTAGAACATCTAGCATTTGCTTTGTCACCTCTGTACCAGGCGTCCACTTCATCGTGGAAGCAAAAACAAAAGCAGCTTGGCAGGCTCCTAGCTGACCTTCAGAAATAGAAGGGAAGCAGAATCAGCTACATTTATTCCTAAAATATAGTCTGAGGTGTTACAGAAAATAGCTATAAGAGACACCTAAAAAGAGAATTCTCTCCCTTCTGCATTCTCAGAGATAACATTCCTGAACCAAAGAGGAGAACTGAACTCAGTCAGTAGAATATTTCATAAGGACTACATTTTCTTTTCCAAAGACTAAATTCCATTAGTTTAGAAAAGAAGATTTAATCCAGAATATGGTTTCCATCGCAATATTCGTTTCACTGACTATGCTGCATGAATCATTTTACACTGCAAACTCAAATTCTAACAAAGTGTGACTAATGATGGCAACAGAATTTAATATGACCTTCTCATTCAATATGCTGCACTTACCTTATGCTTCAAACCAGGGACCTTCCCTCAACTGGTAGAAATTTGGAAATGCCTTTCTCAATGAGGCTGTCCTATAAAAAGCAGAGAATGGACCCCATGAAGTTTCTTGGTCGTGTCTGTCTATCATAACTATACTAGTAAAGGCACACTCAAGTTCATTTGCACATTAAATAAATTGCTAGAATCAGGACAATGGATAAATGCTGTTATTATGTTTGACCCAGTGGTATTTTTCATGTTGAGTGTCTCAGTATGTAGACATTGATTCTTGCTTTTGTTATAAAATGTGAATCCAATTTAATTTATTCCATAAGGATGAGGGAAGAGATAATAGCATGGAGTGGAAACAGCCTCTGGAGTTAATGTGCCTGGGTTATGAACTCCAAGATCTCTAAAAGTTCTATTACTTTACAAGAATTTTTCTTAATCAGTAATTTGAACAAAAATTTATGCTCAACCTGAAGTTAATTGCTAATGTATTGGAATTTATCAATACAGAGTACCGAAAATATTTTACTTTGATTACATGAGTAACTTTAAAATTGTAAATATATAGTTAAGAAAATATTGATGTGTGTCATAAGGTATAACAAATGAAGCTAATTTCTTGACCATCTCCTCTGTTTGGTTACAAGAGGAAAAATCTCAGAGCCTTTAAAATTGGCCCCTTATCTTAATCATATTAACTTAGAGTTCTCTAATTATGTGTATGTGTGTATGTGTTCATATGAAAAATGATTTTTAAAAATCAAGATTAATTTAAGAGATGAGTAATTGCCAGTTTCAAAGAAATCTGTTTAGGCAATATAGCTGGAGTCATAATCGAGTTTTCAGTCAGTTGACTCAGTGCCCAAAAGTTTTAGTTCTTTGGTGAAATGCCCAAGTTAAATGGCCATTTGATTGAAATACATGGCTGAAAGCATCAGGGATTTGGCAAAGCAACAAGATTGACAGCATGACACTCTCATATGCATAAAAGAGCCAGAATAGAAAGATACATGTGGTTGGTTTTCCATCCAAATAAGAATTTTAGTCTCCAGTGGAAGGACAGCCAGTGCTTTCCCAGAGATAAAAGGAACCATCCCCTCACTGCCCTAAATGGAGTCATTGTTTTATATACACAGATATCACACCACCAAACACACAAACTCACACGCCAACAGAGGAAGTGATTCAAGTTCTGGCCTGGGAAAGCAATGCACATAGCCTCTCATTTTTATTTTATTTCATTTTGACTTGGCTGATTTATACACTCTAACACTGTAGCCAATGAGTCTTCCATGTCTTTCACAAATCCCCTGGTTAAATCGGCAACAGCTATGGCCTAGTTTAAGTGACTTCTTCAAAACAACCAGGATAGCATTTATTTTGTGTTTAATTTTTATTTTTTGTTTTTTGAATAGCTGATCTCCAGGAATCAATCATATCACCATGTGGCCAAGCTAACATAGTAATTACTCCAAAATAGAAACTGCAGGATAAGTTTATTACTGACCAGCCTACAAAAAAAAATAAAATAAAAAAAATAAACAAAAAAAAAACACATCCTTTCAGACTCATTCCCAAGATGGAGATAGTAGTTGATGGTTTCTTTTTTTTTAATATTTTTATTGATTTCAGAGAGGAAGGGAGAGGGAGAGAGAGAGATAGAAACATCAATGAGGAGAAAGAATCATTGATCGGCTGCCTCTTGAGCCCACAACCCAAGCATGTGCCCTTGACCAAAATCGAACCCAGGACCCTTCATTCTGCTGGCTAATGCTCTACCCACTGAACCAAGCCAGCTAGGGCAGTAATTGATGACTTCTGAAAATGTTGATGTTTAAAAGATCTTATTAAGATTTATTTATTAATTCAATCTGGTTCTTAATTCACTTTAGTTTTAGAGTGTGTTTTGTACTTAAATTCATTGATTTCTGTGGTTATCAATTATCTCTGCCTACTTTATTTTGTTGTTGTCTCTTGATTTGTTAAATTTACTAAGTGGAAAATTTAGAGTGCTTTTACACAAATTTTATTTAATTGAAATAGAACATAAACCCATGAACATTTTTATTATACACTGAATGTTTGCATCTTCCCAAAATTCATATGTTGAATCCTAAACTCCTTATGTGACTATTTAAAGATAGGGCCTGAGAGGAGATAATAAAGGATAAAGGAGGTTATAAAGGTAGGAACCTAAGCTGGTACGTTTGAAGCCCTTATGAGATGAGGAAGAGCCCCCAGGTCTCACTCTCAGCCATGTGGAAATACAGTGCTGAGGTAGCTGTTTGCAGGTCAGGAAGAAAGCTCTCACTAGACACCCGACTGGCCAGCGCCTTGACCTTGGCCTTCCCAGCTCTAGAACTCTGAGAAACAAATATCTGTTGTTAAGCCACCCAGTCTGTGGTATTTTGTTATGGCAGCCCACACTGACTAATGAAATTTATCTAAATAAGGTTTTACCTATCTCCTTAGATTTTGACAAGAAGTATTCTTCACTTTATTGCTCAACATATATATTTTTATTTTATGTTTATTTTTCCCATCATCATTTATCTCCTCTATGCCCACTTCCATGTCTACCCATCCCCCTCCCTCACCACACTGTTGTTCATGTCCATGAGTTCTCTCTCTTTCTTTTTCTTTTTTGCTCAATCCCTCCTCCCCTGGCTCAATATCCCCCACCACCACCCCTAACCCCCTGTCACATCCACACCAGAGCTGTCTGCCTGTTCTCTATCTGTATCTATGAGCCTATCTCTATTTTGCTTGGTAATTCTGTTTGTTCATTAAACTTCACATATGAGTGAAATCATATGATACCTGTCTTTCTCTGATTGGCTCATTTCACTTAGCATAATGTTCTCCAGGTCCATCCATGCTGTGGCAAAGGGTAAATTTTTCTTATTTTTTATGGCAGAGTAGCATTCCATTGTGTAAATGTACCACAGTTTTTTATCTACTCATCTACTGATGGGCACTTGGGCTGCTTCCAAATCTTGGCTGTTGTAAATAATGCTGCCATGAACACAGGGCTGCATATACTCTTCCGAATTCATCTTTTAAGTTTCTTCAGGTAAATTTCCAGAAGTGGAATTATGATATCTGTATGATATTCCTCTTTGATATGACAGTTATTTAGAATAGTGGCTTGTTGGCATTTAAATTACTTTTAATTTAAAATTTGTTCATTTAATTTAAAAATGTTTTTCTTACCCTATAACATACATACAGGAAAGAGAAGAAATCATGAGGGAATAGCCCAATTATCTATCACAAAGTAAATATGCTCTAAACACTATGGCCCACAACACAAAATCCTCTGTATCCCAGAGAAAACTGGGAGTGTTCCCCATCTCTCTTTCCACAGGTAGCCACTCTTCTGTCTTCTAACACCATTAGACTATTTTGTCTGGATGGGCTGCCCTTAGTCGGTTCTGACAGCAGGTTCTGTTCCTTTACTGGCTTTTATAACACGCTGTGGCAGAGCCGTTCTGCTTACCAGGAGCCAGGGGCAGGCAGGCAGGCAGGCAGGAATAGTACATTTCTAGTACAGACTGAATAATTGCAGAAATGCCCACAAAAAGGTGCAAGGTCTCTGGTGTTCACAGTTCAGCCAGTGGATGTATTGAATCAGAATGCTGTGTGGTTCCATCCAGAGCAACGACGACTTGCCTGACATCACACAGTAAAGTCAACACTGAACTCCCAAACTTCAGTGTATGTAACAGGTTAAATAGATTTTATTATTTTAATACCTGTTTCTGAGAACATAGATTTTATATTAATATATTGCCTTTAAACAGATTCCAACATTTCCCTTTTTGTTTTATGAGTTTTATGTATTTTCACTTTCTTATTCGGTGGCTATATTGTGTTTTAGGATGAGTTCAAAGATCAAGGACTTGGTTTGGCTGAATTTCATTTGTTGTTCACTGTGTTTCTATATCATAATTTAAAAGAGCCAAAGGAAGATTCTTTCCTGTCTTTTTTGTTAACCGTATCTGAAGATGCCAACAGCTGTTATAACTGTTTCCAAAAAGACTTTCCCTAAAGGAAACTGGGAGGTTTGGTTTTATGTTATTTAGCTCATTTAATCAGAAAGCAAATCATCTGTCTTTGATCGTGCCCTTGCCAGAAGATCCCGAACTCATTAGTGTGCTATTAATGAGGCTGGGTTTTAAAGCAGGTGTTGTTAAGTGCAATCAGAGCAGCTTTATTAAGCTGCAAATTGTCTTGCCACGACAAAGGAAGTCAGATTGGTCCATGCTCAGTAACCTTTGACTATATGCATGACTTGGCTGATTAAAGCGCAATTGATAATGACCTTCAGTCTGGCAAAGCTGGGAAAAGGTGATGCCTGATGTTGGCATTCATTGAATGGGATGTGAGTGACAGGCAGGCAGTCTCTTTAATTTAGAAATCTATAATGTGATTTCAAAATTAACTAATATCACAGTGCAATGAGCAACTAATTTATGTGTATTCAACTGATATTTTGATGTGTGTATTTCAGAACAGAGGCATCATTACAGAGAGAGAGTTAACTTTATGTTAAAGTAGTTTTGACTAGCCATATTCTAGAAAAAGAGGACTGTAGGAGATAAAAGACAGTTGTTTTTTAGAGATTATTAATGTATTCAATAAGCATTCTGAGACCCTAATAGGTTGATGACCCTGGCTTGGTGCATTAAACACAGGTGCTGCTTCTCAGGAACTCACAATAGGTGATAGACAGAAGCACCAATTTTATCACAATTTATTCAGTGCAACAGCAGTTTATCATTAGCACACAAGAGGGATGCTGTCTGTCATTCTCAGGACCTCCACTGATTCCAAAATGGGGAGGGAGAATCAGAGGACTCTGGAGAGAGATTGTAATTTATTGAGTGTCTATTATATGCTGGCAACTTCGTCCATGATACCTCATTGAATCTTTGCAACAATTCTTAGGTAAATATTTTATTTCCCAGGTGAGGAAAAAAAAATTCATTCATGGGGTGAATATTTAGTCCAACATCAGTCAACTAATAATTAGCACAACCAGGACTTGAAATCAAACTGCTATTCTCTAAAGCCCATAGCATTCTGTGGAAACACTCAAGGTAAATGGAAATAAGCACAAATAGCAAAGTATGTGTCATTCATGATGCGTGTGTGTGTGTGTTAGTGTGTGTGTGTGTGTGTGAGTGTGTGTGTATTCTAGTGTGTTTGTGGCCTGGCTTGAGCAGTATAATACACGGCCACATAATCTTGAAATCAATATTAAACAATGGCTTTTGCCTCATGGTATTATAAATTTCCCTGTTTTTTGCAAGTTTGTCCTCATGAACAGACAGATGATGGCTTTCCCATTTGTCATAGCATATTTCCTTTACATTAGGAGGGCTTTACAAAGTGCCCTACTAAAATATAAATAGCCCAGAGATAGCTGTAACCTTAAGTTTTGCTAACACTTCTACTTCCCAGCTTGGGTGTAGGGAAATTTTATTCTGGGGTTTGTTAATAGAAAAAAGTCTATCCCAGGCTCAAATAGGTTTGTTTAACAGATAAACAAAATTAGAGAGGTTTCTTTGTTCCTGCAGGACCTTTCAGGGCCTTTAATATGCTAATGGTATTGTGACTTTCCAAAGAGAGAATTTGGTATTCTGCGTTTCCCAAGTTTCCTTGACCATGAGGCTCTTTGTGCTTTGAGCACCAATTAACACTCACAAGAATTAGTGTGTGCAGAACAGACCGAGGCCTTGCTCTATAAAAAATTAGCATCCAAGTAACAGCTTGGGGAGAGCAGAGAAGAGAAACAAAGATGAAAGGACACTGATACAGAAAATAGGAAAGCCCATGACTGGGTACCTTTTTCACGACTTAGACAGAACTTCTTCTGGTTATTTCAATGCTGGGAAAATCTTAAATGATATGACCATGTCTGACATGAACAGAAATTATATTCATCTAATTTGTCTAAACCAAATAAATAAAAAAAATCAATAGTTACTGTAAATATTGGTTGAAATTCCAACTCCTACATCCCTCCTGAATAACACTTCAGTGAGTAATTTATCTTTAGATTATATATAGATTAATATAAATATTAGTCAAAGGCTTATTTGTGGTAAATGGAATATGGGGACTGAAATAAACTACGTAGATTTACTGAGTTGACTAAGACTTGTAAAAGTACAAAATTATTTGTAGCTTTATTAGCTGTATTGCTCTAGGTCAACCCTGGTTGCATTTCTAGAATCATATTTCAAAAGTATATTATAAAAACTGTCAAACAAAATTTCTATGTTGCAGTCACAGTCAACTGTCATCTTTCCCACTAGGGTGCTATCTCTTTGGTCCTGTCTGGGGTCCTGCACTGTCTCTCTTGCCCTAGGTCAGTGATGGCGAACCTATGACACACGTGTCAGAGGTGACACGCGAACTCATTTTTTTGGTTGATTTTTCGTTGTTAAATGGCATTTAAATATATAAAATAGATATCAAAACTATAAATCTTTGTTTTACTATGGTTGCAAGTATCAAAAAATTTCTATATGTGACACGGCACCAGAGTTAAGTTAGGGTTTTTCAAAATGCTGACACGCCGAGCTCGAAAGGTTCGCCATCACTGCTCTAGGACATTCTGTCTGTCCCCATGTTCATCACACTGGCTGCTTCCTGCTCTCAGAGCTAGGAAACTAGTTAACATCACATTCTAAAACTCTCCATCTGCCAGGGCGAAACCCATCATTACAAGGTATCTCTGTCTTTCCAAGTTCATTTGCTATTGTAATGATTATTGCTATAGTACTTGCTCTAGTCCAGCTACTGCCTTAATGCAAGTAAGTCAGTGAGGTGGGAGCTGCCCTGCCCTGCGATTCCCTTTGAAGCCTCTGGAAGGTTTCCAAGCATGTGCTCTAATGGTATCGTTACCTGGAAATACCTTCTGCTCACAGGGAACGAAAGCTGCTTGGAAAAGTGCCTGAGGATTGTCATATTTAAGAAGGTAACAAGTTCACTTGCCACCGCTTGATAATTATTTTCTCCCACTTGTTTTCCGGACTTCCTCAGAAGACCACTTAGCTCTACTCGCTTTAAAGACTTCCTTTTTCCTCCTATTTAATCTTCCACTTTTGCAGCAAGTTGATCCCCAAATAACAGATGGCAAAAACGATCACTGACATAAATCACAATGAAGCCACCTATTCAGACCAATGACCATCTTGCCTGACTTTCACGTATACATCGGTGATTACAAGTAGATAGTAAGGAAGCCTGATGGTTTGGCCATCTGATAAAACAGACCTGGAATGTGGCCCCGATGAAAAGTTTTGTAGGACAGAGCAGAAGTTATCCAAGTTTTCCTTCAAGGTCATTCATTTCCTTTTCAGATAATAAACAGGTTTGAATAAGGATTATTTTCCAGGTTAAGCAATCACAGATTGTGCCTAGGATAGGTGAAACTTATTTTGGGAATGAGGATAAGAAAAGCACAGTTTGGCAGATAGATGTTTCAATTTTCCTGAGAAAAGAAATGCATTGACCAGATTGTAATCACTTTGGTAAATTACATTTCAATGCTGAGTCATCTGCACAGCAGTGAGGTGGTATCTTTCCCTTTGAAAGATAAATTGTAAGGCTGTATTATCCAAATATAATAAATGACTTACGAGGAACTGTGAAAGAACCTTAATGCATGCAGGAAAACTCTTAGCTTTTGCTGTTATCTTTTGAAGAGGAAAATGAGTCCAAAGATCTTAGAGAGAATCTCCAGGAAATATTTGCACAGGAAGTAACATTGCTGTGAATGATAACCTTGTATCTGACTTCACAAAAATTGTACATGTGACCATCAGAAGGATAAGAAGGATGCAAAGTGCAAGATGGCAACTCTGAGGCTCAATTGAACTGAATAGAATTGCAGCCACTCATCCTCTTTATCAGCTGTTTCACTTCAGAGTTATATGAGAAGGAGCAGTGAGCTATATACTAGGATAGCGGTTCTCAAAGTGTGGTTCCCGGACCCCCCTGCATCAGCATCATCTGAATATCTGTTAGAAAAGCTAATGGTAGGGCTGGATCCCAGACCTACCAAATCAGAAACTTCGGTATTGGGGTCCAGCAATCTACACTGTAACAGGACCTTCATGTGACTCTAATCCATGTTATAGTTCGGGAACCTTCCGAATCAGGAAGTCCACATATAGGAGGCTCTGCAAGTCTCCAAATTAGCTGAGTGAACATAGACAAATCCTCTAACTTCTCTGAATTTAATTTCTTATCTGAAAATTCAGGACTGTGGGTTACATGGTTTCTGATCGTGTGTGTCTACATTATTACTCACATTAAAATTGAAATTCTACTATAACAGCTCAGTGCTAAAAGCTTAGGCTCTGAAGACAGAAAGCCATGTTTTCAAATTCCTACTCTACCCTGATAGCTGTGTCTTCTTTCTTATATTTAACCTCTCAAAGCCCCGGTTTTCTCATCTGTAAACTGCAGATATTAATAGTTCTTACATCATAGATTTCTGAGTTAAATGAGATAATGCATGTAGAGTGCTTGCTTGGCAGTTGGCACTTAAGCTCTCAGTAAAAGATGATCATTGTTATTTGGGAGAAGAGCTCTGATAAAACGATGCTTAATTCTCAAGATTATATAATTGGAAAAGAAACTTTTGTTTGAAGTTCTATAAGTAAGTACTGTATGTTTTAAAACAAACAGGCACATTTCACTTAATTTCTTGTGACTAACCAGTTCAGGCTATCAGAAAAGCAAGGGGGCACTCAAGACTTCCATTTAAAATACCAAAGGTGCATTTTCCCCCCATGTTATTTGGATAAACTACAATTATTTTAAAATCTGAAGAGAGATTTGGTGAAATTTTGGTGGAATAATGATGGTGATTTTTTTTTCCCCCTCTAACAGCTTTATTTATTTTAGTTTGGTCTAAGAAAGAACACACAATTGTTTGCACTGTATTTGCAAACAGTCAACAAGGAAATCATGCATTAATTGTTCACACGAAAGCATGATGCGGCTCATATTTATCCGTGTTGATCGCGGCACCAGACGGTCTGATTGGGAAAGTGCTTGGTAGTGGGAGGGCCAGGGACGCAGCAGCTAATAGATGCCTCTTTAATATGAGGTGTTCAGCATCAGACGGGCTTTGCTGACTGCGTTGCTACACACAATGAGTCAGTGTGGGGGCTCTGTGTAGCAGTGCCCAGGCCTCTGTTTTAGTTCTTAATTTCTTTCACAGCATCAAAAGCCTTTCTATTCAAAAGCTTTCCTTTTTCTTTTACTCCTGAGCCTCTGGAATGGAGGCAGAACTGCAATCTACCAGCAGCAGCCTTTGTTCCGATCTTTCAGGAGGCTGGGGAACAGTGTGAGTCCTTCCTAATTAGCCCATGTACCAATGAAATACCCTCCAAGCCAGGAGAGGCTGCAACCCCACAGCCCAAGTGGCAGAAAGGGGGGAAAAGGCCTCTTTAATTAAGGCCCAACAAAACCGGGTAAAAAAAAAATAGTACTTTGTTCTCTACAAATGTCTTTTTTCAATCCCTGTAAATGCTGGCACATGCTTTTAAATTGTGCCTTCACTTTTGCCAATGTACTACCTCTCTGCTTTGGCTCAAGACTGCAGAAATTATTGGCCCAAAGGAGTGTGGGACCCAGTAGCTTTAGGCTATGTCTGTGTCTGCATTTCACAAGAGCACAGGCTGTGCACAAACCAGGAGCTGATCATCAGGGGATGGTCTCTGTATAAAAGGATGCAGAACAGCCACCCCCTCCAGGCTTGGCATTTACACAGGCCGTTCACAAATGTCATTACCCTGCTGATGCCACATATGCATCAATTTTACTCTTCCATTGCCTATCCCTCCTTTATGTCTTTCAAAATTAATGCATTTATTTTTTCTTAGATGACCTCTTCAAAGACTTAATACATTCAAGTGAAGGAGCTGGTCTTGAACATGGCACTAATGCATTATTAGCATTCTGGTCTACCTCTTAGGTATGTCCTAACTTTACCTTTCTGTACTTATGGGGATGATCGGGCTTTGCTCTTTTATTTTCAAACTGAAAATACTTTCCCTGTATTATAAACTATAAATGTTTCACTGCAAAAAAAAATTAATGCAGGTAATCATAAGAAATGTTTTTTAAAAATTATGCAAAATTGCACCATTTAGAGATAATCACTGTTAACATTTAGTGGTGGGGGAGCGATCATCTGTATATTTCCATGCAAGTTTACAAAAATAGAATGTTTTCATTCCCACTCTCTCTTCACTTGACAATATGTGTAGACATATGTTTAAGTCAGTAAATATGGGGGCCTTTCTAATTGCTGTGTAGTACTAGACTTTGAATAATACAGAGATCATTATTGAATATAAGTTTTGTATTTACATTCATTTACTATCTGATTAATTTCCTTTGAGTACCTCATGAACATTAGGAAACTTCAAATTCCCCATTTAATGAAGATGTTTTTGTTTTTATTTTTGCAGGTAAGAGTCTAGATAGGAATATTCTTGAAACAATGGCATAGTTGCATGTATCTTATATGAGGGGAAACAGAATGCACACAAGCATAAATGATGTTTTTATTTTCAACTTTCTTTTACATGTAATTATTTTTCCAATAAGACAATTGTAGATAATTTACTTCTCGTCAGTGAATCTCAATGCTTTCTTGAAAGCTATCTTTGTAAAAATCCCAAAATTGGGGGTTTGTTTTAAAAGTAGCCTTTTGCCTGTACAACACCAAACATTTGGTCAATTCACCACAAAGTTAGTCAAACATTGAAATGTTTGGCAGATGTGTTTGAGTTGATCATGACCTAGCCATCAAGTTGACACAGGCTGAGTAAATGAGAACAGAGAAAAGTGGAACATGTGCTTGAACTGTTTCATTTTCTTTCTAAAATGTATCCTAAAATATATATGCCTTTAACATGGACAACACACTTTACAAAAACATGATATACTGGGGAAAAGGCCAGTCTTAAAAACAGACTACTTGAGGCCCATTGTCTCTTCTACTCACAGACACTTAATACTCTGTAGCCTCAATGTCATTATCTGTAAAAGGAGGGAAAGGCCTCAAAGGAATATTGTAAGAATCAGACACGATAATGTCAATAGCTAGTACTTCACATTTTAATTACATTCAGAAAATATTCTTGGAATACCTACTGTGTTTCAGGCTTTCTGAGAAGAACAAACCAGTTTAATTTTTATAGCTATAATAGTGTGGAAGAGGATAAATACTTGTTCTTCTACCCTTCTAAGTTATTCTCTCTGGCCTAATAATTAAATTGATATGAAACAGAGTAACAGGAGAAAATATGAAATTTATTCTATATGCGCATATAGGAGTTTCATAAAACCATGGGTCCTGAGGATGAATTGGGTAGTTAAGGTTTATATATGCCATTTTGACTGAAGACATGGGGAGATGGTGTATGGTTTGGGACTTCAAAGAGTAGGAAGACAGTTCACATGAGATAGAAAAGCATATGTTTGGTAAATAAATGTTTGCTGGGCCATCCTTAACAATGGACACAGAGAGGACTTTGATCAAAAAGGCCTTGCTAGTTTTCTCTCTGTTTATCACACACTAGCTCATATTAAACTCTGGTTAAACCTCTTACATGTCAAAATTAAAATTCACTCCCAAATCTTTTTCCCAGGTTTGGTGTTTTATTCTTTATACCGCCCTTGGTAAAAATCTGGGAACAGCATAATAGGTATCTTTAACACTGGACTTACAGATCATTAGATATTTTCTTCCTGTGACCATGCCATGAATGAAAATGTGACAGCCAAATGTGATAGAAGCCAGTGGAGATGTCTCTCTAAATGATGACGCTGATTTAGACAAACTTATGGTTCTCGGTAACCGAAGGAGCAGTGCTTCTATACAAGAAAAAACAGATCTTTAGAAGTATATGCAATGCAGTGTGAGGTGAGGTTTGCACATCCACAGAAAAATATTAAGCACGCAAATGGAAATGTGGTTGAGAACCTGGGAGCGATGCTTAAGCTGAAGTTATACGATGTGGAAGCCGTGCATGTGAGGTAGCACCTGGAGCTGTTGGCAGGGATGAGGTGACACTGAGGAAACCACCTAGGTGTTTTTCTAGAATTGAAGAGAAAGAGCATTCAAGGAAAAGTCTTGGAAGAAAACCCCAATTCTACAGTACAATCAAATAATGTGGGAAAATTATTGCATGAGAATGAGGGAGGTTGTGTGAAAGAAAACTGCCCACCATGGGCCTGGCAAGGTGCTGAGAATAATCATACAGTTACATACTCTCACATGTATGAACTTATTTAATTCTCTCCACTACGCTTTGAAGTCCACTTGGGGAAACAGGGCTGGAGAAATGTTGATAATTCAGCCACAATTATGTACCTTGCAAGTGGTGGAACTCTCTAGTAAAGATCTGTCTGACTCTAAGGCCCATGCTCAACAAATTATATCCATGTGTAGAAATCCATAGAAAATAAGTGCAAAGGGAAGAAGAAAATGTCAATTTTGAGACCACTGGTACCTTCCAGAGATAGATGTCTCACTTGAAAGAAAGGGAAGCGCCGAAGCCGGTTTGGCTCAGTGGATAGAGCGTCGGCCTGCGGACTGAAAGGTCCCAGGTTCGATTCCGGTCAAGGGCATGTACCTTGGTTGCGGGCACATCCCCAGTGGGGAGTGTGCAGGAGGCAGCTGGTCGATGTTTCTCTCTCATCGATGTTTCTAACTCTCTATCTCTCTCCTTTCCTCTCTGTAAAAACTCAATAAAATATATTTAAAAAAAAAAAAAAAAAGAAAGGGAAGCATAAGGGTAAAAAAGTAGTAAGGAAATGAAACAATGGTTCATTGTTTCCTCCTAACGGCCACTTATTCCTAAAAAGTGACTATGCAAAGAAAGAGCTGTGTGTAATTATCAACAAAAATAATGGACTGACCTTTCATAATTTCAGAACAACTGAGAAAAGTCTTGGAAATAAGAGAGTCTTTTGTGGGAAGGAATGATTTCTTGAGATTCATGTCAGTAATCCATTTAATATTTATATAAATCTTAAAAAGCATTACCCTCTTATTATTAGTTTTTCTGTCTTACTATTGTTGAAAGATAAACTGAAGCACATTAAAATTGCAAGAGTTTATGTGAGCAAATATAGATTCCAACTGGGAAAGTGATTGGGGCCTTGCACAGGAAGAAGCTAAAGGGAAAGGCCTTTATAGAGCCAATGCCGAGGCCGAGCAGGGCAATCACGTGGTTGGCTGTAGCTTAAGGTTGCCTTACTTAAGAAAGCCTTATTGGTTATTTGTGATTGGTTGTTCTTAAGTTTCTATTTCTTACCCTGAGCAATTTACAGGAATTGACTTTGGTTTAGGTGTCAGTTTGCTTACATAGGCCTTAGAGCCATCTCAGTCTAATGAACAACTTGTTTAACTTTAACCATGTTTAAAAGCTCTCTTCCTGGTTTCTCTTTTTATGGCAGAATAAACAACTCTCTTTCCTTTAACAATCTTCTTTCTATTAATTCAAATATTTAGCTATAAGAACCTCTTCTTGAAAAATTTTACATTATTATTCTCATTCAAGCTCCTAAATACTCACCTGATTTTGAAATTCAGGAGCTCCTGCAAGTCTGAGGTTGGTGTTGGTGAGGAAAGATTCTAAGAAAGGGTACACCTACAGAGTTGAGTCAGTTGCTTGCTGCATCCTCAGAGATGGGTTTTGGTGGCTGTGAATCAAGAGCTGGAGATATCTGTCAGTGGGAGTGCACGTTGTGAACAGCAATAATGTGCTTTCCACAGTGTTCTCTGGCACATTTTTTTTCTCACCAGTAAGTCAGTTCAGGGTCAAATTCTGGATTGGCAAGCAAGGACCTCAGCAAGCCAGATCCAGCCTGTGGAAGTACAATGGAGCTGGGAGGTCTGAGCTGAAACCATCTCCAAATGCTTCCCCTGGAAGAGTCCTTCATCTGAAGTTGTGATGACAGGAGTGTGGCAGAGGCTGTGCAGCGCATAGAGATTACAGGCCAGTGTTACAATGTGATCTTACAGTAATGGAGCCAACTCCCTACTGCTGAGAGCATGGCAAAGGAAACTTTTTCTCGTGATGCCAAAGGTAAGGCTGCTAAGCCCTGGCAAGACAGAAAGAGTTGTCACAAGAAAGTTGCCAAGAGAAACATGATGGGGATGGGGGTCACTCCTATGTGAGCAAAGGTCTGTGAGCCTGTGGCAGAAGGCAAAGAGCCAAAATCGGTTGTGTGCAAGAGGTGCTTGAGTTGAGGGGCCATTTTTTTAAGGCAAAAAGTTCTGGATGTATTAGGATTAGGTAGACTTGCTAAAAGCAGAGTCATCTTTTTTTTTTTAATTGGTTTTAATCAGAGTTAATTTTATCTATTTTTTAATATTAAAAAGTTGTTTTTAAGACTTTATTTTTAGAACAATTTGGGGGGGGGGGGTTTCAAAGCAATATGAAGGGGAAGATACAGAGATTTTGCATAACCCCTGCCCCTACACATGCATAGTCTCCCCTATTATCAACATCCCCCACCAGAGTTGCACCTTTGTTACAATTACTCAACTTACAGTGACAAAGTCCACAGTTAACTTTAGGTTTCACTCTTGGTGTTGTGTGTTCTATGGGTTTAGATAATATATAACGATATGTACCTATCATTATAGTATCAAACAGAGTAATTTCACTGCCCTAAAAATTCTCTGTGCTCCACCTACTTATGCCTCCCCACCTTCCAACCCCTGGCAGCCAGTGATCTTGCTATCGTCTCCATTGTTTTCCTTTTCCAGAATGTCATGTAGTTGGAATTATATAGTATATAGCCTTTTCAGATTGGCTTCTTTCACTTAGTGATGAGTATTTAAAGGTTCTCCATGTCTTTTCATGGCTTGATGGCTCATGGTTTTCTCTGAATAACACTCCCTTGTCTGGCTGCACCACAGTTTGTTTATCCATTCACCTATTGAATGACATTTTAGTTGCTTCCAACTTTTGGCAATTATAAAATAAAGTTGCTATAAATACCTATGTGCCAGTTTTAGTGTTAAAATCATGGGCTTTTTAAATTTTTGTTTTATGTTTTTTTTGTGTGTGTTGTTTGTGTTCCACTTTTGCCTCTCTTACACATGGGCTTTATGTACCTATGTTTTTATGTACTTTTCAAAAAACTGAAGAAAGCGTTTTCCCCAATTCACAATTATAAAGGGGAGACCATCCTATTATTCCTAAAGATGAAAAATGAAAATAAATTTTATTTTCAGCTTCTGATTCAAGTCAAATTGAGCAATGGCTTATTTATTGTATCTTGCTGGCTCTCTTTAAATTGCGATGCATTTTCTATAACAAGAGAAAAAGATAAATAAGGCAGCAAGCAGCCTAAGGAAAGCCAAATTGACTTCTTTATTATATTCTGTCAAAGTAGCAATTGATATAAAATGTGCAAAGGCTGTTAGAAATTTGTGAGAGAAACCAGAATGTAGTTTAAGGTAGAATTAGAAATGAGTGAAGAGAAATATTAGGCTTGAAAGACTTCAAAAAAGCCATTTTATTATTGTTGTTCTTTCACTGAGATCTTTATTTGAACTGCTAACTCTATTGGCACTTTTCTTTTGACTACTTAAATATAATATAATTCAGTCCTGAAATTATAGAGATGATTCTAGGGCCGCCCTCAATGGAGCAGCTTGTGGTTCATTTGACAAGTCTTTGTTATCTCCTTGGAGATTGTGTAACAGGTGCTCAATAAAGGCCTCTGGGACAAATAACTATGTACAAATGTTAAAAGCAAGCATGGCTTCATTGAGTGTCACTCAAAATAATTATTGGGGACATTTCACTTTTCACTACCACTTGTATTTCCTTTTCTATCCCTGTTTCTCCACTTCTCCCTCCCTTCTTTGTTTCCATCCTTTCTTTCTCCCCCACCTTCTTTTTGTAAAGTCTTTTTCTGCTTTCTTCTTATCTATTGTCCTTCCTTTTTTCCCTTTTTCTCCTTCCCTCTTTCTCTCCTTTTCCCCTCTGCTTTCCATTTTGCTTCTTTCTTTTTCTAGTCCATGTCTTCCTTTCAAGTGCTTTTATTCGTTTGCTTATAATTTACTTATTGATCCCTACAATCCCAATGGACACGGTGCAGTGGTGCTACTGAAGGGCGTTGTCCAGCTGGCTGGATGGACCACTCAAAATCATATCTGGGGTGACTGACATTTCATAGCTGCGTTTGTCTGAAGTGAATTTTGTACAATTGCTCGGTGTGCTAGACATTGAATGTGTTTGCCTCTGCATCCTGTAAGCCATTTACACTTGGATAACTATCCACGCCGGAATTCTAAAGAGATTATGAAAACTGAAACAATATGGTGCAAAAACATGTTTTACAGAGGCTAAGATTCTACTAATGGCATAGTGTAATCTATTCATTGTATTATAGTCCTGTGTTCTCTAGGGAGTGTCTGAAATCTATGAGATATCTCTGTATCAGAATTTACACTGGTCTCTCAAAATCCCTCGGAAGACATTAGTTGTGAAATAAATCAAGGTCCCCCCCTTGTTTTCATTCTGCTTGCAGCAAGTGCTCTGGGAGATTACATTTCTCTGGTTTGAGTCACTCAGACCCTGAGATTAACATTCTCCTGGGAGAGGACAGCAGTGTTGCTGGAGAGCTAGGCCTATGCCTTCTGAATTTCAAAGGGCTGGGAAACAGCTCATAATTTACTCAAAAGCTCACAATCAGGATTACCCCCAAAAGCCCTAGTACTGCTTCTTTCTTTTTTTAAATATGTTTTTATTGATTTTTTTTTATTTTTTATTTATTTATTATTATTTTTTTTTTTTTAGAGAGAGAGGAAGGGAGAGAGAGATTGAAACATCAATGAAAGAAACATCATCATTGACTGGCTTCCTCCTGCATGTCCCCTACTGGGGATCAAGCCCACAACCCAAACTGGGCATGTGCCCCAACTGGAATGAAATTAGTGATCTTTTGGTTCACAGTCGACTCTCAACTACTGAGCCACACCAGCCAGGCCCCGCTTCTTTCTTACAGTTTCTTTCCTTGTCCTCTCTGCCCCTGCTCTTCCTGCCACCTCAGAGGGTCTAGCAACAGTAATAATCACTTAAGCTTTGAGTACAATAAGTCCAAATTTAATGTTCATAAATTCTGTGACTTTAAGGGAAATGACACGATAAAACCAGTTCTACCATAGACTAATTGATGTAAGCAAGAGTTCAGTTTCTATGGCATCTCATCTATCCTATATAATAAAAAGCTAATATGCAAATTGACCAAATGGTGGAATGATTGGTCACTGTGACGTGCACTGAACACCAGGGTGCAGACGCTCAACACAGGAGCTGCCCTCTGGTGGTCAGTGCACTCCCACAGGGACTGCACTGCTGGCGAGTACATCGGTAGTGGCAGGAACCTCTCCTGCCTCCATGGCAGTCAGACATCCCCTGTAGGATCCCGAACTGGGAGAGGGAGCAGGCTAGGCTGAAGGACGCCCCCCTCCCTCCAGTGCACGAATTTTGTGCACCAGGCCTCTAGTGTTCTCTAGTGTTATAATGAAATGACATTATTTAAGGATCTGCTCTACTTAACTTCTTAACTCTCCCACTATCCCTTCTTCTCCTTCCCCAATTTTGTTTCTCAATATTAATTAGCCACAATGTGAAGTCTAATTTTTATAATAGAATCTGTGTTCATTCTTTTTCATTTGAAATTGGGTGTTTTATATTTGCCTTTCTCAGAAAATATCAAAGCCAATTTGTACTTATGTTGGGAACACAATTTATCACTCTTTTGAGATAAAATCCTCCCTTTCTCTCACAACCCTAACCAGTAATTCTAGATAGGAAAAATAAATAAATAAATCACACTCATGGTATAATCTGACTAGTGCTGTCCAGTAGAATTTTCTGTGATTATAAAAATGTTCTATATCTACATTGCTCAATTTAATAGTCACTAGCCAGTCATGTGTGACTAATGACCACAGCATATAAGCTTTTGCGATTTTTCCCACTGGAGTTTTTTCCCTTGTGAAATAAAATACTCATAAAGAAGGAAAAACATATTTCATATATATATATATATATTGACTTCAGAGAGGAAGGGGGAGAGAGAGAGAGAGAGAGAGAGAGAGAGAGAGAGAGAGGTCAATGATGAGAGAGAATCATTGATTGGCTGCCTCGGGAATCGAGCCTGCAACCCGGGCTTATACCTTCGACCATAATTGAACCTGGGACCCTTCAGTCCGCAAGCCGATGCTACTGAGCCAAACTAGCTAGGGCCATATTTCTAGATAGAAAAAAAAAGATTAATTAATCTACCTTTCAGTGGCACTAGGTGCAGTGGGAAAGTCTAGAAATGATATTTTTTAACGAAGGGTTTTTACTACAACTTGATGACTAAAGAAATAATAACCAGTAGAAAATAGAGGAGTGACAAGCTGAGTTTTTACAGAGTTCAGAAAATAGGTCTACCTATCAGTTAGTTTAGATTGACAATTTTAAAAATTCAGCAGAGCTCAATAGTTTATGTTCAACTGTTATTTTTTGCTAAATTTAATCAAAGCAACTTGTGTATATGAAACCAAATTAGAATTTGTGGAAACCTTGTTAATTTTGTAAATAGTAATAATACATGGCAGAGCAACTTGGTGAGCACATTTGCCATGATGCAATACATGTCTGAGACTCAGTAAGTGGCACAAAGTGACAGAACTGACAGATATGTCAGGACTCTGTAATTGGGCCCTCCCCGCAACTGAATCCAGAGTAAGAACAAAGGCATTTCTGACAATTCTGGAAGTTGATTTCCCACCACTGAGCATGTATTACTGAAATTTCAAGGATATGCTTCAGGAAACACCAAAGTCTGGCGATGCTTTGATTGCCGGGTGGCTATGATCATTGTTTCCATTAAACAAACTACACTTTATAAAAAGGGTATCACTCATTTTTAGCATTCAGACTCTTCCAAGTAACCGGGGGAAATTGACATGGAAAGCCTTAATGGGTTAGATATTTTATGAGTCTATCTATAAGCTCTAGTTTCTCTTTATGAGGTGGTTGGAATGACTGTGGATACAGTGAAGAGAGGTGGAGATTAAGACTAGCTAGACTTGCCCTAACCAGTTTGGCTCAGTGGATAGAGCGTCGGCCTGCGGACTCAAGGGTCCCGGGTTCGATTCCGGCAAAGGGCATGTACCTTGCTTGCAGGCACATACCCAGTGGGGAGTGTGCAGGAGGCAGCTGATCGATGTTTCTCTCTCATCGATGTTTCTAACTCTCTATCCCTCTCCCTTCCTCTCTGTAAAAAATCAATAAAATATATTAAAAAAAACTAGCTAGACTTAAATTGTGGCTGGGGGAATAGGGTAGACAGGGACAAGTCATTTGACCTTCTCGGTACTCAATTTCCTCATTTGTAAAATACCAAGTATACTAAACTATTGGTCCATGGATTTTTACATCTTATTGTCCACATGTTAGATAGCATCAGGGTTGCCAACATTTTATTTTGCCAAGGAGGGACATTAAAAAAAAATGCATCTCATCTCACTATAATTTCACAAAGAGTAGCACCAAATTTTAGCACCAAAAAAAAGTAATTAAACCTAGCTTTATGGAGTAATTATTTCTTTCTGTTGTAATTATTTTCCTTAGACTTTATTCCTGACCAATGTGGGTCTTTGGAACAGATTGAGAACCTCTGATGGTTTTGACTCATTGACCAAAAACAAGTTTTAGGTAGAACTAATTTCTGAACTCTGCGTTGCTTAATGTTGATTCCTCACCTACTTTCTGCTGTTTATTATTTCTTTATTCATCAAACCCTAAAAGAAAACCCATATTGAGAAATACTAGTGCACTGGGTTTCACTGGGAGGTAGATTTACTCTTTTATTTTTTAACCTACTTTTATTTACTAAACTTTTTAACCTATTTTTATTTATTAAACCTTTATCTGACTAAAACAACAACAACAAAAATTTATGCTTATTTCCTGTGCTCAATTGTCATGTGTAGCTAGTGATCGCTATGGTGGACAATACAGAAATACAATTTTTTAAATTTATTTATATTTATTTGTTTCTATTTATTTATTTTTACCTAGAATCACTGACTAGGGAGTTTAAGAGGAAGGGGAGAATTCAAATTTGGGATATTTATCAACTGAATCCCCATATAAGTTAAAAGTAGCTCAAGTTTTTGTTTAGAGGGCTTTTCCGAACCTAGATCTTTATGGCCCTACTGGCTTTAACCTCCCAGATTCTTTCCACTTAAATAGGAAGAACAAGGCTGAACATACTTTAGGGGTTTGGTCCTTTGAAATCCAGATCCAGATCTAGTTCCATGTTCCAATAGTTTATGGGCGTAAAGACTATATAGAAGCAGTTGGTGTGTTTGGAATACCCGGCTCTCCTCCTTGCAGCCCTCCTCCCTGGCTGCCTCCTCACCCAGGCTCCATTTACTCCGTCTCACAGATGCGAAGCCCGCCAAAAGGCCTCAAATAGGCTCCATCTGCTCACTACCTAATCTCTATTTAAATCGAGCTAAGTACACACTTTTCCTGGGAGAACCAGGCACGGTTCTGCAGTGGGATTGTATGGAAACAGCTCCACTCACATCTTCTGCAGCATTTGTTTCTGGAGTTGGTTATTCTGTAAGGTCTTTTCAGACCACGCTTTAATTAGCACTGCAGCTTTCGCTTATTTTTAAAATGATTATCTCCCCAGCACAAAAAAAGAAAAGCAAAGCTTGTGGTTATTTGGGTAATTTAGTCGGTGGAGTCAGCCTCAACAGATAATTAAGGCTTCTTTTTAAAAGAAATCATTCAGAGAATGAATTACTCTGTTATGTTACCTGCATTGATCCCTTCAACAAGATAGTGGGCACGCCATCCAGCGCTGCCTGGAAAAAGGGATTTCTACTTTTGTGTTGCCCTTACCACCCAGCCTCCCCATCCTGCCCATCCCCCAATTCCCGGCACCCACTCCCCCTAAAAAACTCAAGGAAAGTGAAACCCATGTCACCAATTGTTTCAATGATTAATCTGAAACCTGACACTATTTTCCTGGAAATAATGTAGAAGTCTCCCATTCTAAATGGACAGGATGGGAAGTGTGTCAAATCAAAATCGAAGTGTGTTCAGCCATTTTCAGGAAACAACACTCAGGACTAATAACTAATGGATCTTGGAGTTCAATTTTCAATGTATTTATTAATCACAAAATGTTTGACAGAAGGTCATGCATACACATGTGTGTGTGTGTGTGTGCGCGCGCGCGTCTTGTTTTTCTTCACAGATTACTCATGACAGCCTCTTCTGGTCATGAGAAAACAGAAAGAGGTCTTAGTAGTTACAATGCAGTATCATGAGAAGTTCCCTTTTATTTTTACTTAAGTATTTTTCACTAAGGTATTTTAGGGAGCACTGGAACATTTGTGTATATCGGGCCCATTTTACTAGTACTTCTTAGTTTTTTAGTTTCATAGTTGTTTTTTTTTAGTTCCTTCTCCACATGTAGTCTACTAGTCCGATCCCCAACCAGCTATTCATATACTCGTCAGCTATTTAGAGAACTGTTTTATTTCAGCCTTGTGTTTTTTACATTTAGTACTCCTGTTCAGAGACCAGAACGGTGGTCCTGGGTATTGACTCCAACTATCCACCAGCAGCAGCTTCAAGTATTCTCCTGCAGTGGCCTTAATGCCACTGTGGAAAGGGTGCCTCATCTGCCTACCCATGTGATGTCTCAATTTCAGGTTGTAGATATAAACAAAGATACTGCTCCCTGTATTTTATTTACTATTAGAAGAATCATGTTTAATCACAAGACCAATCATTCTTTCTTTAAAAAAATGTTTTTGTTGATTTCAGAGAGGAAAGGAGAGGAAGAGAGAGAAACATTAATGATGAGAGAGAATCACTGATTGGCTGCCTCCTGCATGCCCCCTATTGAGTCTGCAACCCAGGCATGTGCCCTGACTGGGAATTGAACCATGACCTCCTGGTTCATGGGTCAATGCTCAACTACTGAGCAACACCGGCTGGGCTATTCTTTACACCTAAACACCCCTTCCAGCACAGAAAAAAAGTGTAAACTTCATAGTCAATCAGAGGACTTGTTCCATTTTCTGGCTGCAAGACATTGGATGGATTAATTACCCTCTCTGACCTGAAGATGTATATTAAAAAACAAAAACAAAAATGTAATTTATAATTCATAAGGTTATGATTGAATGAAAGGAGATAGTTTTCTTCGAGGACAAGGACTCTCTTTTTCATTTTGGTATCTCCTGCACGTAGTACATTGTTGGGAAGAGAGTAGGCACTCATTGAAATGACAGTTTGAATGAATAAGCATAAGTGGAAGGATTGAGGACTGAATTAGTGAATGGATGTGAAGATGCTTCATAGAGGAAAGTTTTGTTTTTATTTTATTTAATCAAAAAGGGAAACTTCAGAATAGAAAATGGAAAGTCTTATGTAGAAACCAAAGGTCACTGTGGTTTTTGCCATTTTTGTTTTCTAATTAAAAATCTAGAAGCTGGAGTCTAAATAGCAAAAAAGAAAATGTTCACATTTCTTAACTTAGTGATAATGTCAAAACAACAATAGCAATAATAATAGCAAACACTGACAGAGCACTCACAATGTGTGAGGCACTCTGCTAAGTAATTAATGTGCTTCATTTCACTTTATCTTCAAAAAGACCCTCAGAGGTAGGTGCAGATTTAGATACTGAAAGAAAAAGTAACATAACCAAGGCCACACACCCAGTATATGGTCAGTGTTGAAACACTATCTCCTTTTGATTAGTTCAAAGTCGCATTGTAATATATGTATAATCTTTGATTGATTGGTTTCAGTTTCTTGATGGAAGCTACAGGAGAGCGTAGGCCATGCCCTATTCAGCTTCAAGTTCTCAGAATCTAGGCTGTGCCTGGCTCTCAGTAGGTACTTGAATGTTGAATGAATTAATTGATAATTCAGCCGATAGTATACATAAACTTTGTTTTCATGCATCCCGGAGTTTAGTATAAGGAATGCTCTCTTCCCTTCACTTCCCCCCTCATTGGATTACCCCAGCCCACCCTTCATTGCCCCCCACCTTGCCCTTCAGACAATCACACTCATTGTTCTCCTGGCAAGGTCCATTTTGGAAATCTCCCATCCAATCTAAGTTATAATTGGAGAAAAGAGACCTATAGTATATCTCACTCTGAAATTATAGACACTGTCCAATATTTTCTTTACTTTTTAATGCTTCATTTTTAAGTTTCAAGTAAGAGTACATGAGATAAAGTCTCATGTTATGAACTGCTTTGGGATCTTGATTTATGATATATGTGTTTGAGTTTGAGGTGTATGGGATCATAGAAAATATTTTATCTTTTGTGAAACAATTCACAAACAGAGCTATTACATTACATTTAAATCAGAAACAGCATCCTTCTTTCTAGGGATCTAGCCTATAAATTGGAGAAGAGATTGTGACTTTGGGGGTGGGAGGGGGGAGACAGCTTGAATTTGTCATTTTAATTTACATGGTTTGATATATTGTGTATAGATAGTAATTTTGGCATTAAATTCTGAAAATTTCAACATCACAAACTTCCCATTGTTACTTTTCCCCCAGGAAAACTTTAATACAAATCTGAAGTCTAACTTTTACTGAAGTCCAATAATTTTTTGAGAGTGAATGAAACAGATACCATTTTCCCTAGAATGGTTGTCATGTTTCTGGCATTTCTTTAATTTGCTTACTATCTTTTCTGACACTCTGTTGTTTCCCACTGCACGGCACACGCTGAAGAGCTTACAGACCTTAGCTGGAATTTCTTCTTGTAGGCAAAGCCAACTGCTGTCTTGTCTTTTCTCCAAGGGATCTTTATTAGTGGGAAGGTCTGGGGTAAGGATCTGTCTTTAAGTCAGTATCCAAGTGAGCCTGCCCACTAATCCCCAGAATTAAGCAAATATGTCCACCCAGTGTCAGACAAACTGGACTGGGGTAGACCTCCCTCTTAGAACTGCAGCAACATAACCAGTTGTCCAGCTATTCATAAGCTTCTGGGCTGGGTTAGGTATGGTTCTCTCTTGAGAAAGGATGAACTTAAATGTTCTGTCAAGTTTCTTCTGATTTTAAGATTTGTTACTGGTGAGACGACAAGACCTCAGATCTTGTGTTTTTGAAGGAAAGATTTAAATCAAGAGACAAAAATGTAGAAAAGCAAGTAAGAATTTATTGACTGCAGCAAAACACACATAGGACCGTGAAACAAGGAAAGGCATAGAAAAAGCAACAAGAGAGCTAAGGCGGGGCTGCTTTGGCTCACTGAAAAGTCAGAGAAAAGGGGGCCTTAGAGATAGGTTCAGGGGATCAGCCCAGGATGAGCTGCCACTGCCCATTACTCCCCTTTCTGCAAGTCCTGGGGAAGGGTCCCTGGAGTTTAGGAAATGCATGCCTGTAGGGTCAGGAGAAAAGGAGCGGAATGGCACAGACATGCTCCCTGAAGACAGCACACCTTTCATTGTTTTTTAATACAGCAGTCTCCCCTTATCCATGGTTTTACTTTACATAGTTTTAATGATCTCAGGTCAAGCATGGTCTGAAAATATTAAATGAAAATTTCCAGAAATAAATGTTTACTAAGTTTTAATTGCACACCATTCTGAATATCTTACTACATCCCATCGTATAGGCATTGTATCATCTCACATCATCAAAAGAAGAAGAGTGAGAATAATAGAAGATATTTTGAGAGAGAGAGAGAGAGAGAGAGAGGCCATATTGACATAACTTTTATTATACTGCAGTATTGTAATTGTTCTATTTTAATATTGTTAAGCTTTTACTGTGCCTGATTTACAAATTAAACTTTGTCATAGGTGTGTATACTTAGGAAAAAACATAGTATAGCCATGGTTTCAGACATCCCCTAGGAGTCTTGGAATATATTTCTCCATGCTTAAGGGGAGACTACTATACCTAGATTGAGCAATACCCTTATTGGATCCCCCTCAATCTTGCCCCTTGAATGCTGTGTTCTATTCACCATCTCCATGGCTCTCCACAGATCCAGCTTTCCTGGCTGCCCTCCGCCTCTCTGATCATGATAAAATTGTGCCCACCTGGCTTCTTCTGGGTAAGCACTGCCACCGCTCCCCTGTTACTTCTGGGACCTTATCATCTCACCGCTCGCAGGAAGCCAAGCTCAAGAAGAGTGTCTCCTACTGAAGTCAGGTCAATAGAGAATAACTTTCTCTGAGCATCTCAGTGACGCTGATGTCACTCTCAACAATGCTTTTTTTTTTTTTCCATCTAAAATGACTTTATTTTTTTTTTTAGTACACCAGAAATAAATATCTTCTTTAAAAGTCCTTAGAACATTGCTGATTCTTCCAGGGTGTTTTTCAAACTCAGTCAAGGAATATACAAAGTACAACCCTGCAATGTCAAATATAGGTTTACAGTTGTGAGCAAATCACGGAGTTTATTCTTGTATTGTTGTCTTATTTTCTTTCCTTTTTTTCCCTTTCTTTATTGATTACAGTATTACACATGTGTCCTTATTCCCCCATTGCCTCTCTGCCACACTCATGCCCTCACCCCCCTGGTGTCTGTGTCCATTGGTTATGCTTATATGCATGCATACAAGTCCTTTGGTTGATCTCCCCTTACCCCCACCCTCCTCTTCACAAATGCATTTTTAATCACTGTGATAAATGGGGTATATTCAGCCTTAGCTACTGTATCCAGTCTAGCAAGTCAGTTTCCTGAGCTTTTTAAGACCTCCTTTCACTGTAAGACATGGCAGTTGTAACAGTTCCACTGTCTCATAGCTTTCAAGAGCCAGCCTATCTGCACATTTGCCCAGCCTCTTGGGTTCCTTGCTAGAGTATTAAAATCTATATCATGGGACAGAGCTCCCATATTGACAAAGTTTTTCTTTTCTAACTTTATGTACTAATCAACATCTTCAGTCCCTTACACACACCCCTGGCTAGATTTCTGCAGCGTTTTTGTGGTATAGTCCCTTTCCTCTTCAAGCAAACCCAGAGCTTCCTCACTTATATTATGTTTTTATTTAGCCACATTTATTTTGTGTCCAGAGAGTAATGGTGGTGGGGAAACATTATGAAGGAAGTTTACTAGTATGTTGTCTTGTGAGGCAGTGCCTTCACCATTATCTACAAGCAAGAAGGAGAAAAAGACAGCTTTTCGTAGAGTGGAGTGGGCCACTTCTGTGGAACCAGAGTATACAAAGGGATCTGGGGATTCAAAAATTTTAATGCATTGACCTATATGTCCTCATTCCAGTTTCAGGGTTCCACTCTTTGTTGACACCCTGAACTTGGTTTAGCCAAGCTGCTGAGATTAAGAATTCAACTTTCTCCAGATTCTTCTACTCTTATAGTTCAGTTATAAACCTAATTTTCCCCTTTCTCTGCCCTCCAGTTGCAGATGAGAGTGTATTCGCTCACAAGGAGAACCTTAGCTTTCACACTTCTCCTTGAATTATTTATTCATTATCCTCAGTCTATCATTTTCTGCCTCCACTGAATCAGTTGCCCCCAGCAACAGGTCTCTAATTTCATTGTTCTTTAGTAACCACTACTCCAAACTGACCCAAGGCCAGGGACACTGTACATTCCTGTCCACCATTACTCCATTCCAGTTCACCAGGTATAAAAGTTGTCACAGTAGTACCACTACAGTATGCCAGGGTTAACATTACTTCACTTACTACCTAATGATGGGGAATATCATCCAGCTCCAAAATGACCTTTTATTTTCTGCTTCCTAGTACTATTCCTGGTACTGTAATGCATATCAGATTCCCTGGCGAACAAACTCTTACATAGAGAGACTTGCATTAATAAAATTCACTGAAGATTCCTCTAAGGAGCAATACCTGAGAGTAAGTGAATGAAGTAAGACTGAGCAGAGAGAGGAGGCAAATTGTGATCTAGTCACTTCTAAGCCTCAGATGACCCCAGAGTAAACTCCAGATGTGGGACAGTTCTTCATATTTGCCTCACCTTAAGGCAAAAGAGCAGTGACTTTACACTCTTATCTCAACCAGCTGCTCCTAGGAAGTGTATTTGACCATAGGCAAGGAAACCTCTTCAGCAGGGAACGATTATGAGAGAGTCAGTATCCAACACTCCTAGCAGCTGGGAGAAGGAAGGGAAGTCCTGAGGGGGATCTAACATCATCCACTTCTGGATTCTTTAGGTAGCTTCTAGATTCCTTTAGATAGGCAATATTGATTGTATATTATGTACAATACTAGAGGCTCGGTGCATGAATTCATGCACAGGTGGGGTCCTTCACCCTGGCCAGCGATGGGGGCCAATCGTGGCCGTCTCAGCCAGTCCTGATCTGGTCAATCAGGGCAGCCACCGGGGGGAGGGACCATGGGAGGTTGGTCAGTTGCAGGAGATTGGCTGTGGGAGTACACTGACCACCAGGAGGCAGCTCCTGCATTGAGCCTCTGCTCCCTGGTGGTCAGTGCGCATCATAGCTACCAGCCAGTCGTCTGGTCATAACGGTCTCTTAGGCTTTTATATATATAGACTAGAGGCCCGGTGCACAAAAATATGTGCACTCAGGGGAGTGGGAGGAGGGTCCCTCAGCCCGGCCTGTGCCCTCTAGAAGTCTGGGACCCCTCGGGAGATAACGACCTGCTGGCTTAGGCCTGCTCCCGGGTGGCAGAGGGCAGGCCCAATCCCTAGGTGCAGGCCCTGGTCGGGCTCAGAGCAGGGCTGATTGGGGAGTTGGGGTGCCGCCCTCTGTCATGCACAGAGCAGGGTGGATCGGGAGGTTGTGATGCCACCCTCAGTCACGCTCAGGGTAGGGCTGATTGGGGGATTGGGGCACCGCCCCCTGTCACACTCAAGGCAGGGTCGATGGAGAGGTTGCAGCACCACCCCCTGTCACTCACAGAGCAGGGCCCATCAGGGGGGTTGGGGAGCTCCCCCCGTCACTCACAGAGTAGGGCCGATACGGGAGTTGGGGCACTGCCCCCTGTCACACACAGAGCAGGGCTGATCAGGGGGTTGGGGCGCTGCACCCTGTCACACACAGAGCCACAGGGCGATCAGGGGGTTGGGAAGCTCTCCCCTATCAGGCACAGAGCAGGGCTGATCAGGGGATTGGGGTGCCTTGCCCTGTCATGAACAGAGCAGGGCGGATAGGGAGGTTGTGGCCCCGCCCCCTGTCACACACAGAGCCGCAGGGCAATCAGGGGGTTTGGGCGCTGCCCCCTGTCACACTGATCCCGATGCCGGGAGGCCTCATGGCTCCGCTGATCCCAGTGCTGGGAGGCATATTACCCTTTTGCTATATAGGATAGAGGCCTGGTGCATGGGTGGGAGCCAGCTGGTTTGCCCTGAAGGGTATCCTGGATCAGGGTGGGGGTCCCCACTAGGGTCCCTGGCCAGCCTGGATGAGGGGATGATGGCTGTTTGCAGCTGGTCACACACCCTTCAGGGTGGGGGTCCCCACTGGGGTGCCTGGCCAGTCTGGGTGAAGGGCTGAGGGCTGTTTTCAGGCTGACAGGTGACTGAAGCTCCCAACCGCTCCTTTTTTTCTTTTTTTTTTTTTTTTTATCCTGGGCCAGCTTTAGCTCTGAGGCTTGGCTCCAGCTCTTAGGCCTCTGCTGCTGAAAGCAGGTATCTGGTTTTTCTGGGTTCTATAATCAAAACACTGTTTCAACTCCAGCTCTGAGATCCCGGCTGGCTGAAAGCAGGTTTCTGGGGTTTTGTTTAGCTTCTATATTTGTAACAATGTTTCAAACTGCAAGCTCAGAGGCCGGCAGCGGCAGGCAGGGAATGTTGGAGTCCTCCGTCACTGAAGCAAGCAAGCCTCATGTTCTCTTCAAGCTGCCTGGCTGCCGGCCGCCATCTTGACTGGCAGTTAATTTGCATATCGCCCTGATTAGCCAATGGGAAGGGTAGCAGAGGTATGGCTAATTACCATGTTTCTCTTTTATTAGATAGGATGTCTCATTCATATTGTATATAATATAAATGCAGTTAACTCAATGAATGTGGGTGGAATAGAGAGGGAAGGAAATCAACTACACAATGGAGATAAAGCTTAGGGATCTAGATATCTTGGGCTTGACAGGCCATTGTGACTTGTACTGTTGTACAATAAGCATTTGAATGAATGAGCTTAAATTTAGAGGAGAAGTAAGGATTAAAGCAATGATTTAGGGTTCCTCAAAATATAAATGTTGTTTGACTTCTTTTTCCCTACTCTAATTTTAAGAATAAAACAAACCATATTTCCCAGGATCCTTTGCAGATAGGTGGAGGAATATGACAGGATTTTGGCAAATGAAAAGTAAGTTCATGTTATTGATTTTTTTAAATTTTTAATACTCCTAATAAGGATAACTCTACAAGCTCTTGTCCTTTTCCTATTCCCCTGATGCCCAAATATCTGCAGATTGTACTGTTGGAGCTGCAGTTGTCAGCAGTGACTGATCATGAGAAAAACACCAACAGACATCAGCCCTAACATCCGTGAGCCACTACACCAGCACAACATTGCCTGCCTCAGAATTCTGTCAGATAAAGGAAAAACAAACTCCTGTCCTCTGCACACCTCTCTTTTTTCATTCTCTTCTGTGCCCAATGCAACCTATAACTGATAATAATCTTGAATGAGATGGCCACAGGAAAGAATTTAGAGTACGAAGAGCAGATGCTGGCAGAAACTCTGGAAAACAGTAATGTTTAAGGCATAAGTAAAAGAAGAGCAGCCTACTCAGAAAACTTGATAAGATAATAGAAATCAGCTTCAGATACAGGAAGAGGCCATGAAGTTGGTGAAATCACTGAGGATGTAGGAGTAATCAACATTTGAAATGCAGCAGAGCAGAACACAAAGAGTTAAAATGTGTTCGTTGAATGTGGTATTTAGCAATCTATGTAGTTTAGTGCCCCATTAGAGAAAGCAATTAAAAAGTTCTTATTAACACATCTTAATACTGAATTGACCATGAAGATTAATTCATTCAGCAAATAATTATTGAGCACCAAGCAAGTACAAGGCACTATATGTACAATGATAATCAAAACAGACTGAGAGCCGAGAGTCCCATAATTTACAGATACTGGCTTTTAATGAAAATGTGAACAGTTATAGTTTTGGGTTATTGAAATGTCTATGTTAAAATTCCATCATGAAGTCCTTTAAACAAGGACCATCATAGAGCCTACATTACACAAATACTCCTCTTATTCTTTCATACCTCATGAAAACCCAACTATTTAACCCACATTACAGATGTTGGAAGCAGCCATGGAGTAGAACTTACAGTTGTGTTTTAAGGAGAGAACTCTGAAATTGGGTGACATGTTGACTACACACACTCAACCAGATGTGACTGAGCTTGTGCTACTCTATCCATGTTGTGTGAATAATTGAAATAATAGAGAAGAGGGCTGGAATCAAAGAACATATCTACAAGTGTAAATCAGAGCAATAGAGGAATAACTAAAAATCATTTTGAAATGAAATAAATAGGCTACCATCAAGATGCATGTGGAACCTTCTAATTTCTTTTCCATTTTCATACATTTATCTAATATGTAAATAGATAATTGGCAGGTTTGAAAATCCAAATGCATAGCTAATGGAATATCACTACAGTTTATCCTCATTTTTGGCAATTATTGGAATTCACCTGTCGTTCAAGATAAAAAACACTTCATGGTCTAGGCTTAGTCACCCCGTCTCATTAAAACTTCTGTACCAAAGACATATCCCACTTCAAGAGAATTGGTTTGCTGGGTTTGAACTCTTTGACAGTGTGAATGGATATGCATTTTTTTTCCCAGGCCACCACAATACTACAGGTCAGTAACACTGTCAATTTAGAGATGGTTACAAAGCAAGTCAAAGCAACAATAGAAACTGGTTATTACAGGAAGAGAAATGAAAGGGATTGGAAAGATTTAAACACCATGGGCCAGAAAATATATATTATTTGCAAGCTGGATTTGCCAGCTAATAGATTGGAGTGGGCGTGAAAAGGAGTGATGACAAAGAAAGGTAAGAGCATTTCAACTACTTCTAAGCAGCTATTTGAGATAGGTGAGTGAGAATTCTTTCTGTTAGAGTTTTTCAGTTACAATTTCTAACTAACCCTTTTAACTCAATAAGAGCTTTCCCAAAGGGTTTCACAGAATACAAACATGTTTCACAAGTTTTGGAAGACTATATTTTTCTCAGGATATTTTGTTGTTATTGACATATATAGAAAGTACAGAGTCAAGGAAAATTACAATAGAATAACTTTGCTAATCAACGTTGACCCTTTAGACATGTTTCATTTAGTTTCTACAGGAAAGTTTTATTGAGCACTGGTCATATGCAAAGTAGTAAGAAATACGCAAGGAGGAAAGGATAAAATGAAGTCTGACATATTCAACCTAAATACATGACTAATAAGGCATATAGATTATAAGAATAACATACTATACATGTAAATGACACAAGTCAGTATAGATTGATCCACATTTTTAAATTTACTGTCTTAATACATTTATCAAAGAGACTGCTTTAAGAAGATAAAATTGGTAAAATACCTATCTTTAAGCATATTAAGTTTAGATTTGTGCTCATTTGAGAGAATTTAGGGATGCATTAGTGGTAAGTCCATAGAAAAACAAGTAGGCACCCAGGTAGTATGGCTCAGTGGTTGAGCATTGACCTATGGACCAGGAGGTCTCGAGTCCCTGTTAGGGTTGTCGGCTGGGTCCCCAATGGGGGGTGTACAGGAGGAAGACAATCAATAATTCTCTCTCATCATTGACATTTCTATCTCTCTCTCTTTTTATATAATTCATATATATATGAAAACCAAGCAGGCAAACAAACAAAAAACACAATTATTAAGTTTAGGGAAAACATTATTATTAAGTTTAGGGAAAACCAAAAGGGTTTTAGGAAAGGAAAACTACTCATAGAGTCCCATGTCACTCAGATATGAATATTGTGTACATACAGTGATAAAAATACTCAATACTGATCTAATAAAAATACTCTGCAACTATATCTGTAGGATGGGAAGAAAATAAAGGTTTATACATGTGTATATGTGTGTATGTTTGCATACATGAACATATGCATAGAGTGGGGGCCAATAAATCATTCCTACAGTGGAATGAAAAATAACAATTTAAGCATACTACCAAGAAACATAACTATGAATACAAACATAAATAGCTAAAAGTTTTGTGAGTGGTGGCTTCTGGAGAGCAGGAAATGTGATGATGTATGGTGTTGGGGAATGCTACTACCTCAACAACTTCTGGAAAATAATTTGACTCTTTAAAATGTGTAAGTATATAGTTTTGATTAAAAAATAACTTAAATCTAACAATGCATGTTTCTTACCACATGCAATAAAAATATCTATGTTATATATATATTTAAGAGCTCTTTAAGGATTAATTACAGTTAATAATTCTAATTTCTGAAGAGTGAAATTATAGCAATGGGGAAAAGATGAACAGGACTTTTATGCATTTCAATAGATTTTATTTTTTAAATGAGTGTATATTATTTTATAGAAGTTGACTTTTTATATCAATAAAAATTTATGTAAATTAAAAATGGAACTAAAACATACTGTAAATTAGCTCTGCCAGTGTTACAGAGTGATTAAAGTATCAGCCCACACACCAAAGGGTAGAGGGTTTGATTCCTGGCCCTGGTCAGGGCATGTGAGGAAGGCAACCAATCAATGTGTCTCTTTCACATCGATGTTTCTCCCTCTCTTTCTCTGTCTCCCTCTTCCTCCCTTCCTTCCACTTTGGAATAAATGAATAAATAAACAAATAAATAACAAACAAACAAATAAATCTTACTGCAAATTAAATAATAATTTCATTAATACTATATCTAGTTTGTACACAATCTTAAGCATTGTGCGTGGATTTTTTAACTCAAACAAATGAGCTGAATTATCCATTTATTATTTGGAAACTTTGGTTTGGGAAAGATATAACTGTGATGCATAGGCACAAAGTCTGATCAAGTGGCATATATGACAAGATTAAGTGAGATCATTGCACATTTTAAAGTGCAGAATGAATGCATGTATTAATTATAACACCTAGAGACGAGGTTCATAAATAGTAACCCATAGTAGGCAAATGGCTCTCAAGAGATAGGATCTTTTTTAAGATGACTCAGGATCACTTGGAACATAATTCCAGAATTTCTTATCATTCTAATAGCTGCCCAGTACTACACTTGATGGGTCTTAGAATAAAGTGTAGTATTGAAATGAAGGTCAACCTCCTTGAGTCAAGATTAACTGCTGTAAAGGGAAGCATATGTGGTTAGCTACTTTGGTCAGAAAACTGGGCATAGCCAAGTTTCTTGCTTTGATCCCCAAGTGGGCGGCCTGGCTTTGTTCTGTGCCTCAGCCACAAACTGTACTTCCAAACCCAAAAGGCTCAGAACTGCATGCCTTTGGCCACAACGAGGATTAGACGGAGGAGTGTGGTTAATCCATGCAAATCCATCCACACCATCCTACAAAGAGTTCACATAATGTTCCACTGTGTTAGGTAACTGGCAGCATTTTATAAATAGATAACGAATTACTACTTGAACATAGTAGTTAGCATATCAAAAGTGGAAGAGACCCTCTAGGTCACTTCACTCACCCCACTGCATTATGCAGAACTTTTCTCTACAGCATCGCTGGAAAAAGTACCTCAGTCTCTGCTTGATCATTTCCAGTGGTTGAGGGGATGGGAATGCTGCTCATCGCATTGTTGTCATCAGGTCAAATGTCTCCTCATTGCAGCGTTGGGCAATGATAGTTGTTCACAGTCCCTCCTGTAGATAGACCCATTGATCCCAGTTTTGCTCTCTGGTAAGATATTGAACAATTTTAACCTTTCCCTGAATTGTGTATAAACAACCTATGTCCTACCTTTTTTATTCCCGACAAAGCAGTTTCTTTAACCATTTTTCCGAAGCCCTGCTTTTTGTATTCTTTCATATTCTTCATGATCCAAGTATGGTCCAGATTGTCAACATATTTTATCCAGACCTGAATACAAACCTCAAGACTTGATTCCCTGTGCACAGGCAGCACTATGACTTTCTTGCTCTGTGCAATTTCTTGCCTGTATAGTTCTGTGCAGACTGCACAAGAAAGAAGAGCAATTGGCAGCTCCCAGCCCAGAGTGGCTTAAGCTGGCCTCCTGAATCTTCCCCTAAATCTTCCTCTGGCCCTTCCTCTGGAGTATAAAAACCACCAGGGCAACAAATCAAGGACCAAAATGAAATATTAAACTGATTTTGAGAAAGTAAATAACTCTACTAGCAGCTAAGAAATTCTTTTGTGAGTCATGTGGTTTCCAAACCATTGCTAGCCACAAAAGTAAAGGAGGAACTAGTCAAGTTATCAAAGAACAATTCATTAGATCCCTAGACAATTATATAGCTCAGAAAATGTTTAAAAAATTGAGTGATACTTTATAATAAAACTCTTTCCATTCTTATCTACTTATTTATGCAAACAAATTTTCTTAGTGCTTACAACCATAAAAGCAAAAATAGCTATCATGTAAGCTAAACCCTGTTTAATTCTAACAATATATATTGTTCATGAATTTACAAACTATTTTTTAAACTCAATTCATCTTATTAAAAATATATCTCTACTACAATTTTGCTTTTTATGCTTAATAAAAGTGTATTCAAATGTGTAATAACATGCTGTGGTGGTCAATTTTATATGAATAATAATTATCTTAATTCAAAAGATTTTAATCAAGAACTTATGGTTGTAAATTTCATATTTAAATGTTCATATATTCTTTTAAAACAGTTATATAGTGCTTAATAAAAAGATGTTCAGGTATAAAAATATGAAGAAGTAGACTAGTACTATGAATTCAATTAAAAAAGGAACAGTATAAAATTTCATACAATTAAGAGGAGCGTGTTTCTATATTTTAATAATAGATGATCCTCAGAATCAAATCGTTAAATTACCTAAACCCCATTGGATATATTTAAAAGATTGAAGTTACCATCCCAATTTTAAATGTTAATGTTATCAATATGACAGAAATCATAGTCTGGACCTATTCCAGGAATTACATTTCTTAAAACTATGATCAAAATTTATAGATGTCACACTAAAATAATGTGAAGGGTACATTTTAAAAATGAAAATAAAACATATTTTAGGTTGTTTTTTCTTATCGTATAATCAAAAATAAATGTTCTCATGCTTCCCCCTGGGAAGCCTGGTGCTACTCCACACTAATTAGGACACAGAAAGTGTTTGGAAGAGTGTCTCAACCATATACTTCTTTAATGCCCTTGGTTGAATGCAAGGTGATGAGAGCTGAAGTGATATACTTAATAGTCAAGACTGAAGTGAACATGGAGGAATAAGGCCAAGGCAAGAACAGGACACATAGGATCTTATATAGCTCACCTCATTCCTCTTGCACACTGCAATAGACCTTACCTGTTAGACTTTCCTAATGAAAATTTTCTTATATTCCCCCCCATTTATTACATAGGAGTCAAATATCTGATGTTTTCATGTCAGTTAAGAAAGTACTTCGAACACAATACTAACAGAATATACTGGGATGGGCAAAAATAAATTTACAGTTGTTCAAATGGAAAAAGGCATGCAGGTTATGATTATTACAATAGCTTTATTAACTCAAAAGATGCCACAATGCAGCTGGAATCCTACTTTTACCCACCCCTTTATATTTCCTCTATTTTCTACTTTTTAAATTGTCAGTTTAATGATTGTTAGAGTCCCATTTGTGGTCTTTCCATAGCCAATTTTAGTCATGCATAAGTGATAGGAACCATCCCTTGCTTATTGATTTTTCATATCAGATGAAATAAAACCTTGTTTCTCATGGAGTTTTTTAAAAAGCAGACAGAGATGCTGCCACGATCTCTGATTTAATTTGAGGGCCTTATTTCTTGCCTGATTGAGCTCATGTATTTTTATGAAAATTATTGAGCCTCATAAGTCAGTCTTATCAGGAAATCTAGAACGATGGCCACTCTTACCCAAGAAAAAGAATAGAATGTCTTACCCAGAAAGAAGAGCAGGCAGCCTGGATGCCGTTGACTCAGGTACACCCTCAGGAAGGGCAGCTCCTTTGGCTTCTAAAAAGGTAGAGGCTCATTTGGAAACCAACAAAAATGGCATTTCAGAAATTGTTATGCTCTATTTTAACTTTGAAGTGACTTATAAATAAACCTTTCAATGATTGCAGCCATCTCTGCAATCTTGGCTTGGCTGTCTTTTGAATAGGTTGGCACACCCTGATTAAAAATGGTGGGCTGTGGGGGGGATAAAGACACATTTGTAATACCTTCATCAATAAAAAATTAAAAATGAAAAAAAAAATGGGCTTCACCCAGCCGGCGTGGCTCAGTGGTTGAGCGTCCACCTATGAACCAGGAGGTTGCAGTTCAATTCCCGGTTAGGGCACATGCCCAGGTTGCGAGCTCGATCCCCAATGAGGGGTGTGCAGGAGGCAGCTGATCAAGGATTCTCTCTCATAATTGGTGTTTCTATCTCACTCTCTCTCTCCCTTTCTCTCTGAAATCAATAACAATACATTATTAAAAAAGAAAAAAAAAACCTGAAAAAAAACAAAACAACAACGGTGGGCTCTAGGCACAAGTCAGGCTGCCCTGGCTGACTTTAACTTTTTGTGAAAAAATTACTCTAGAACATAGCACAGGTTTGAAAGTTTTGGCAAGTTGATGGGAAAACTGTCATTTCACTAAATACCCTAGTAGTTACCTGGACTTTTCTCTTTTTTTAAGAGAATGACGGCAAAGAGGGTAGAGTTCTGCCCAAAGACAAAATGCAGAATCTTTTCTGGTTACAAAGCATTAAGGGGATGTTTGGAAGTAAGTGGGGTAGTTTGCCTTGTTGACAAGGGAACAAAGAGGAACTGTCTTTTCATTAATGAAAATCAAAGATACTTATTGCTCAGCATTTTTCATAATCAAGCCTAACCCTCCTCAGATATCAACATCATCCCATTGAGACACTGCCCTAGAGTGTTCTAGGAAGGCTCAGCTACTAACACTCTCACTTCTATTAGGGTTTTTGGAGTTGTTGTTTGAGACCCCCACACTTGCCCCAGGATACTCCTAGGCCATACTAACATCAGGTACATTGGCCATGACCATGGTTCTAAGAATATGCCAAATCTGCTTCTTCCTCAGTTCCTTGGCTTGGGAAGGGAGAATTTAGCAAATTTAGCCACTAACTCATTATTAAACAACAAGTGGACTGGTGCACGAAATTTGTGCACTTGGGGGCCAGTGGGGAGGGCGAGTGTCCCTCAGCCCGGCCTGTACCTTCTCACAGTCTGGGAGCTTTCGGGGGATGCCTGACTGGCAGATGTCTCCCAGGGGGAGCAGCCCTAAACTGTCAGTCAGACATTCTTAGCACTGCTGTGGAAGCGGAAGAGGCTCCCACCACTGCCGTTGCCCTCACCAGCCATAAGCCTGGCTTCTGGTTGAGCAGCACTCCCCCTGTGGGAGTGCACTGACCCCTAGGGACAGCTTCTATGTTGAGCATCTGCCCCCTGGTGGTCACTGCGCATCATAGCAACTGGTTGGCCTGCCGTTTTCATGTTAGCCTTTTATTATATAGGACTAGAGGCCCAGTGCACAAAAATTTGTGCACTGGGGGTGGGGGTGGGGAGTGGGATCCCTCAGGCCAGCCTGTGCCCTCTCACAGTCTGGGACCCCTCAGGGGATGTCCATCTGCTGGTTTAGGCCTGCTCCCCAGGGGATTGGGCCTAAGCTGGCAGTCAGACATCCCTCTGGCAGCCCGGCAGCCCTTGGGGGATGTCCACTTGCCAGCAGGGAGCAGGCCTAAGCTGCAATCGGACATCCTTAGCACTGCTGAGGAGGCAGGAGAGGCTCCCACCACCATTGCTGTACTGGAAGCCGTCAGCCTGGCTTGTGGCTGAGCAGAGCTCCCCATGTGGGAGCGCACTGACCACCAGGGGACAGCTCCTGAATTGAGCGTCTGCCCCCGGTAGTTGGTGTGTGTCATAGTGACCAGTCATTCCCAGTCATTCTGCTGTTAGGGTCAGTTTGCGTATTACCCTTTTATTATATAGGATAGAGGCCTGGTGCATGAGTGGGGGCTGGCTCGTTTGCCCTGAAGGGTGTCCCGGATCAGGGTGGGGGTCCCGCTGGGATGCCTGGCCAGCCTGGGTGAGAGGCTGATGGCTGTTTTCAGGCTGGTCACACCCCCTTCAGGGTGCGGGTCCCCACTGGGGTGCCTGGCCAGTCTGGGTGAGGGGCTGATGGCTGTTTGCAGTCTGGCCAAGCCCCCCAGCGGGGACCCTCACCCCATGAGAGTGTGGCCATCCTGGGTGAGGGGCTGATGGCTGTTTGCAGGCTGGCCACGGCCCCTAGCCACCCAAGCTCCCAGTGGAGGCTGGCTGGAAGCAGGTATCTGGGATTTATTTATCTTCTATAATTGAAATTTTGTTGCCTTGAGCGGAGGCCACAGCCAGCCAGGGCAGGCGGGAAGCTTGGCTTCCTCCATTGCTGGGGCAACCAAGCCTCCTGCTTGTTCCAGCTCTGTGGCTGTTGGCCGCCATCTTGGTTGGGTTAATTTGCATATAGTCACTCTGATTGGCTATATGGCCTGGGCATGGCTGGGCATAGCAGAGGTGGGCATGGCCTGGGCATAGCAGAGGTGTGGTCAATTTACATGTTTCTCTTTTATTAGATTAGTTAATAAGGGGCTGCATTTTATTTTAAATACCCTCTATCTCCATTATGAATTCTAGTAGAGATCATATTAAAATTGTAATTAATGAAAGAAATGTTAATTCAAGTGATATATTATTTAATGAGTTCATGATTCATTAACTTGAAAAAAATCCATGTGTTTGCTTAAAATGAATCTCAATGATGGAACTATATAATTATTTAGTACTAGAGGCCCGGTGCACAAAAATTTGTGCACTCGGGGAGGAGGGGGTTCCCTCAGCCCGGCCTGTGCCCTCTCGCAGTCTGGGACCCCTCAGGAGATAACGACCTGCTGGCTTAGGCCTGCTCCCGGGTGGCAGAGGGCAGGCCCAATCCCTAGGTGCAGCCCCTGGTCCAGCTCAGAGCAGGGCCGATTGGGGAGTTGGGGCGCCGCCCCGTCATGCATAGAGCAGGGCAGATTGGGAGGTTGTGATGCCACCCTCAGTCACGCTCAGGGTAGGGCCAATTGGGGGGTTGGGGCACCGTCCCCTGTCACACTCAAGGCAGGGTCGATGGGGAGGTTGCGGTGCCACCCCATCACACACAAAGCAGGGCCAATCAGGGGGATTGGGGCGCTGCCCCCGTCACACACAGAGCAGGGCCCATCAGGGGGTTGGGGCGCCACCACTCTCACACTCAGGGCAGGGCTGATGGGGAGGTTATGGCTCTACCCCATCACACACAGAGCAGGGCCCGGGGGGGGGGAGGTTGGGGAGCCCCCCCCCATCAGGCACAGAGCAGGGATGCTCAGGGGGTTGGGACCCCGCCCCCTGTCACACACAGAACCGCAGGGCGATCAGGGGGTTTGGGCGCTGCCCCGTCACGCTGATCCCGGTGCCGGTAGGCATATTACTCTTTTACTATATAGGGTAGAGGCCTGGTGCATAGGTGGGGCTGGCTGGTTTACCCTGAAGGGTGTCCTGGATCAGGGTGGGAGTCCCCACTGGGGTGCCTGGCCAGTCTGGGGGGGGGGCCTGAGGGCTGTTTTCAGGCTGGGAGTCACTGAAGTTCCCAACTGCTCCTTTTTTTCTTTTTCTTTTTTTATTCTGGGCCAGCTTTACCTTGAGGCTTGGCTCCAGCTCTTAGGCCTCAGCGGCTGAAAGTAGGTTTCTGGCCTTTGCTTACAATGTTGCGAATCTGCTGGCTGAAGTCCGGCGGTATTTGTTACAATGTTTCTTAAACTGCCCACTCAGAGGCTTGCAGCCGCAGGCGGGGAACGTTGGTTTCCTCTGTCACTGAGGCAAACAAGCCTCATCTTAGTTTCAAGCTGCCTGGTTGCCGGCCGCCATCTTGGCTGACAGTTAATTTGCATATCTCGCTGATTATCCAATGAAAAGGGTAGCGGTCGTACGCCAATTACCATGTTTCTCTTTTATTAGTGTAGATGAATGATGATATCACATTTAATAAAATTAGAACAATTTTTTGGTAAATTTTACAGATTAGGATTAATTAATAAGTTATATATAATGATTTTATATATCTTTAAATTATACTACTTCAATAATTTAAATGTTCTAATGCAGTTCTAATATAGAAACCTCCAATGGTAGCACCTTGTACTTCCTCTTATAATAAAAAAATGTTCCAATTCACCATAAATGAGCCAATAAAATTAAAATTATATTACTATTATCAAATCTGCTTCTTTAGTAACAGCTATATTTTCTGTGGAGAGACAGTGGTTTCATTTTATCTGGGTTGATAGAATATTCTCTAATGCTCACTATTACTCTAAAACCTAGATCATCTTTTTAAAAAAATATATATTTTTATTGATTTCAGAGAGGAAGGAAGAGGGAGAGAGAGATAGAAACATCAATGATGAGAGAGAATCATTGATCAGCTGCCGCCTGCACACCCCACACTTGGGATTGAGCCCACAACCCGGGCATGTGCCCTTGACCAGAATCGAACCTGGGACCTTTCAGTTCGCAGGCCGACGCTCTATCCACTGAGCCAAACCAGGTAGGGCTATATCATCTTTTAAGAAACCAATACTACACACTTGATAGTTTTATAGAAAGAGTGTATTGTAATGGTAATTTTTGCCTCCTAGATACAAGCAACAAGGTGAGGAAGGAAGAGAGCAGCTGCAGTCCAAGACAACTGCTAGTTCTTAGAGACATCACTTGGCTCAATTATTTTATTTTCCTGCATAGAAGAAAGGTTGTCCTTTTAAAATTACTGCAAAACAGCTGCCTATTAAGTCATAGGGATTTTATATTCCAGAGAAAACAAACTATTTTGGGTTAGCAGAGCATTCATTTAGTATGAGGCTCTCAGACAAACTGCACTGTGTCTTGGCCAAAAGAGAGAGACTCCGTTGCACCATGTACAACTGAGGCACGGCTACACGAAGGGATGGATATGCCTCAGTCGGCAGGAGGACTGAGGCTGGGACCCAGATGTCCTGAATCTCTGCCCGATCATCCATCATTAAAATGCTAGAAAGTTCTTTCTGGGAAAGTGGAAGGGAAAAGAGAAATCCACAAGGAGAGGGGAAAGCATGTGGTGCCTTTGGCAGACTCTTCGAGAAGGGAAAAGTCATGCAACAGCGCCGTGGTTTTCCCACAGAACCTGACCTCTAACTCCGCTCCTGGGCGAAGGGGTTTTCTCCTGGTTCTGGTGCCCTCCAGGTGGTTTGGGGTCAGAATCCTGCAGACTGTGGCCAACTCAGTGTATACTCAGCTGTTACAGTGTGCGAGCCCCCAGGGAGTTCATCACCGGAGGCTCTCGTGAATGGGCCTTTTCACAATAGGGTGAGCCACATGTTGACGTGGGAAAAGGAAGTGCAGATTTGGAATTGGGCCTAGTAAATCAGGTGGTCCCAGGAGGGCTACATGGATAATACATACTTTCTGAAAAGATATATTAGTCTACATTATTTGCATTTCCCACCCATAACTATACAGACTAACATATTCCAAATATCCATTTCACCTGGCATTGTAATCTAAGCCTGGTATAGACATGGCAAGTGAATTAAGTCAGAA
This sequence comes from Myotis nattereri, assembly GCF_964212035.1. Classification (NCBI taxonomy): domain Eukaryota; kingdom Metazoa; phylum Chordata; class Mammalia; order Chiroptera; family Vespertilionidae; genus Myotis; species Myotis nattereri. The sequence continues at coordinate 63,002,952 of NC_138082.1, read as the reverse complement.
CACAGAAAATCCTTTCATGTGGCAATTTATAGAAGGGATTGATAGAATTCATTATTCCTTTCACAATATACAAGCAGAGAAAAGCTTTATTCAGCCTTTTCTGAGTGTCACTAAGAATTCTACTAATTTACATATGGTAGAGAATATCTGATTGCTTGGTTGCTTGTTCAATTAGTTGATTCATCCATCCATTCATTCAACAAATACTAATTTAGAACCCTTTGTGGGGAAAGCTAGGGTGGAAACAAATGTGTAGGGGACACAATGACTCTGACCTTAAGAAGCTCACAACTGCACAGCGACAGTAACAGTGCAGCAATGGTGAGTTCTGGGGTCCTGGCGTGAAGAGGCAAGGTCAGCCCTGCATGGGAAGGTCAGAGAGTTTTCACTTAAGGGAGATGACATTTGAACTAGAACAAGGGAACAGAAGGAAGGGGAATGGGACTAAAGGAATCCCAGGCAGAAGAAACAGCCACGCAGTAAAAGCCTGAAGTGAGGCAGAGACTGACTATGCACCAAGCACCATTCCAAGCGTTTCTAAGTATTAACTCATTTGATGTTGACAACACCCCCATGAGGCGGGTGCCTTTATTTGCACAATATATAAAACGTCAGATTTCAGAGATGGTGACGGCACAGCTGGGATTCCAGCCGAAACAGTGTGTCCTCTGAGTCCTCACCGCCCAACAGGACACTGTCCGATGGAGCATTTTGAGTCCAGCTGGGGCATATGGTTTAGTGCGGCTGAGGCACAGTCTGTGTGAAGGAATGTGAAAGGAACCAAGAACAGAAAGGGAGTTGGGGGAAGTTCACTCTCTCCAAGTGACCAGTGAAGACAGGCAGAGCATAGGAGCGTTCAGAAACAGCCAGTACTTGGCACTTGGTTCTCGTACTGAGAAACGGTAATCAATTGCCATGGCATTGGTCTAATGACATAGGCGGACCATTCTAACTACCGTAGTGTGGTAACACTGGTTTTTGTTCTTTTGTGACACTGTTATTCACTAGTCATCCCTCCTCAAATGTTAGATAACATTTATTTTCAATACAGATGCTGATTGAAAATTTATGATACTGCTTAACACACCAGGAGATATTCTGAGATGTGGCGATCACCGAATCGAATGGTTTTATTGCTTCCTTTCTCATAACCAAACACATGTGCCCGTGGTTTCCTTTTCCTGTGGGCATTTCTGTTTCTGGGTCAGCAAGAGCAGAGTCACGTGGTGCACCACCTGAGCTGTCAGTGCCTGGTGTCAGCAGACCCTCACACAGATCAATTCCAGGCATCATGTCCCTTAGGAATCTATTCCTCTGCTGTGACCCCAGCTCTCAAGCTAATGGCTGGTGTCCAGGCCTTAAGATACAAATATGTCTCGGGTGTTTCATGTAGAAAGCAGCAAAGTGAGGAAAGATGTTAGCCTCCTGGGATTTTTATCAGTGAACTTTGAGGACAAAAGTGTCCTCTGGGGCACCAGGACCAACAGAGCCTCACGGTGTTGTCGTAGTGACCATGATGAAATCAGCTCATACACATCTGAGCACAAGAAATCTGTTTTTATTCCTTGCCTATTAGATCAATACATTGCTTTTTCTTTACTTCCGTCCATTCTGTAGAAATGTCTCTAGGGTGTTAAGTATACAGATGGAGAGCAATTTCTTTTTCTAGCTTCTTAAGACTGATTTTGCTTTGAAGAGTGACTTTGAGAAGGAGGAAGAAAGACAAAGAGAAAACACAAGAAGAGAGGAGAAATGAGGAGAGGAGAGGGGAGGGGAGGGGGAGAGGAGAGGAAAGAAGAGGAGAGGAGAGGAGAGAAGAGGAGGTGAGGAGAGGGGAGGGAAGGGGGAGAGGAGAGGAAAGAAGAGGAGAGGAGAGGAGAGAGGGGGAGAGGAGAGGGGAGGGAAGGGGGAGAGGAGAGGAAAGAAGAGGAGAGGAGAGGAGAGAGGGGGAGAGGAGAGGGGAGGGAAGGGGGAGAGGAGAGGAGAGAGGGGGAGAGGTGAGGAGAGGAGAGGGAAGCGGAGGGGAGGGGAGGAAAGGGGAGGGAGTTTTCTATTAGGACAATAAAATATGTCTCTGTGTCTGTCATCCTGCAGCTCAAGGGTCATTTGGCCACCACCCAAAGCAACATGCCTGACAACTTAGTCTAGGACCTCAAGGGCTGACCCAGGGAAGGCAGAGCCAGCTCTCAGAGAATACTGGAAGGAGACACTTAGCAACTCCTCTTCACCCTGGCCTTGGTTATTTTCTCACCCCATTTTCATCTTTAGAGAATTGTAGCAGGAGCTGCATTTGGGAGAGATGGAAATGTTTTTCATGCCTTACTGCTAAAGCAGCGGTTCTCAACCTGTGGGTCGCGACCCCTTTGGCGGTCCAACGACCCTTTCACAGGGGTTGCCTAAGACCATCCTGCATATCAGATATTTACATTATGATTCATAACAGTAGCAACATGACAGTTATGAAGTAGCAACGAAAACAATTTTATGGTTGGGTCACAACATGAGGAACTGTGTTTAAAGGGCCAGAAGGTTGAGAACCACTGTGCTAAAGGATAGTGGGAGAGCAGTGTACATTCGATATTTGTCAAAAGCCACAATGAATGGGAGACTATATCAAAACAAAGCATTATTCTCCCTTCTATAGGAAGCTTACATGATTTTCCATATTTGTTTTATTATTTTAGCTACAATTTCTCAAGCATTTTTGGTGTCAGCAATCATGAAATTCTTATCTGCTTTATACTTTAATTTAATCTCCAATACAACTTTGCAAGTTAAGCATATTTCCTATTCAGGGTCTTGGAGAGTTTAAAGTAGGGTCAGATCATACACCTGGTTAAAGTACAGAGCTAGGATTCACACTCAGACTCCAAACCCAATGCTTTTAACCACTCAATTATGGTTCAAAGAACTTGCTGAAGAAAGATTACTCTTTTTGGTGCTTATCATGTTTGCATAGTACGATTTTCTAGAAAAAAAATGTTGTTTAAAACACTATAATAAAAATATTTCTGATCTGAAATCAAATTAAAAATTTTGTGTTTAAAAATGGGAGCCCCATTTTTGCTGCTTGCTAGACAGGAACTTTGAGAGGTGCTCATGGTCTCAGAGTCTCAGTTGCTTTCTTCATGAACGCAATATCCTCAGATGTGGTTGGGGCCAGAACAGTGGTGCTCAATGTACCCACACCACAGTGAGTGCGTTAGATGTTTTCTGTTCTGCACAGCATCTAATACATCACTGAGTAGCAGAAAACCGCTGGGTTTGGCTCAGTGGATACAGTGCCGGCCCTTGGACTGAAGGGTCCTTGGTTGGATTCCAGTCAAGGGCACGAACCTCTGGTTTTAGGCTCGATCTGTGCGGGAGGCAACCAATCTATGTGTGTCTGTCACATCTATGCTTCTCTCTTCCTGTCTCTCCCCCTCCCTTCCACTCTCTCTAAAAATCAATGGAAAAATATCCTTGGGTGAGGATTAACAACAATAAAAAACAAACAAAAAAATGTTCTTAAAAAATCCCTTTAAATTGAGTTGAATTTTTAATACATGGAAATAGAAAAAGTTACTAAAGTTATACTGTCCCTTAATTGCTGTGTATGTTTGTTCTGGAATGAGCTTTGCATGTTTGATGTTACTATATTCTTAGTCACTAGTTTATTTGTAATAAATAATAAATGAATGTTTAACTTTAATTTGTATTAGTTTCTACTCTTATTAGGGATTATCAAGTTTTCCCAGTATTGTAGCAAAATACACACTACCTTGCACAATCTACTTTCTTTTAGCCACACCAAAGGTGCTTTGTGATAGTTGGGCATAAATGTGAAAGGAATCTCTAGACAGATCCTACCCATTGCTCTACTATGGGATCTTGGGAGAGCTGAGTAACTCTCTGGGCTTTGATTTTGCATGTTTTTGTTTTTAAATGAGGCTTGATAGAGAAAACTTCTAAAATTCCTTCTACCTTCCACATTCTCTGAAACCTAGTCCTCCTCCTTCCACAGTGGTGCGTGGCCTGGGGAAAGACAAAGTGCTTGTACCCTTTGCCAGTAACCCAGTATAACCAGCTGATGGCAAGGGTCCCGCAAGTTTGGAGCTCTCTGTCCCAGGCCTAGCAGTGGGATGAGATTCAATGTCCTCCTGCCCAAGAGAGAGGGTCTAGGACAGAAGGAAAACTAAAGCAACTATTGCATTTTCTTTTTACGGTTATATAGTTTGTCTTCTTGATGTGTTGCTTTTTTAATTTAAAAAAATGTTAAAAAATAAAATAAAATGTCTTTCCTCCTCATCCAAATAGACCTGCTTTCTTGGTTCCAAATATGGTGTTTTTTCCCTCATCCTCATTTGCAAGAGTCAGGACTCACACCTCCACATCTAAATTAAATCTTCCAGACTGGTCATTTTATGTTCATTTATTGACTCTGACGGGCCACATCACACACTGCATGTCTCACCGCTCTTGTATCTGTGCTCCCTTTGCAGCATGCTTTGTTCTTGTTTATGACCTTCACTAATTTCCAAGAGCCTTGAGGACAGGGCCTCTCCATCCACCTGTGTGTGCGCCTTCTGTGGGATACACCTTTGGCTGAAGTCAAGTGAAAGAAACATATCCATAGCGGTGACTACGGTCCCACAAGTGCACAGGTCCCCAGAGCTCCCAGGAGCCTTCCTGAACTTAGTTTTTAAGACTCTGTAGTGTTCTCTGCTGGCAGAACTCTAGGACTCTAGGAACCTCTATCGTTTTTTCCTCAGAGGTCTGCTAAGTGCTTTCTTTTGGCTAGAAGCATCAGATTTCTCAACAGTGTAATAACAGAAAATATGCATACTGCTCTTTGCCCCTGGTTCCTGGCACAGAGCTTCTAAAATTCTTGTATATCTTGTTTGAACAATGGGAGCATCTTTTGTTCTAATATCTGGTCTTTGACCCTGGTTCCTGATGAGAGCTCCTAAACCCCTTGGGGATTCCTGGGTGATAGGAGTGTCTTTTGTTCTAAAGAGATAACTTTGGATGGGCTCCTGGATGACTCCTGGTTTGGGGCTAGTTGACCAGAAAAACTAAGCCATGATTAGAAGCTTGGTTCGTTCCACCCCTTTCCCAATCCTTCAGGAAGAGTGAGTTAATAATCGATCATGGCCGAAACCGGTTTGGCTCAGTGGATAGAGCGTCGGCCTGCGGACTGAAGGGTCCCAGGTTCGATTCCGGTTAAGGGCATGTACCTGGGTTGCAGGCATATCCCCAGTAGGAGATGTGCAGGAGGCAGCTGATCGATGTTTCTCGCTCATTGATGTTTCTGACTCTCTATCTCTCTCCTTTCCTCTCTGTAAAAAATCAATAAAATATATTTTTAAAAAAAAAAAAATAAATAATCGATCATGTCTACATGATGAGGCCTCCATACAAATTCCAGAAGTACAAGGTTTAAAGAGCTTCCAGGCTGGTGAACATGTGAAGCGGCTAGGAGAGTGGTGCACCTGAATATGGCTAACAGTGGTGCTGTTAGCCATACTTTGCTTTGCCCTATGTATCACTTCATCTGTTTATCTGTACCTTTTATTATATTGCTATAATACACTGGTAAAGGTGTTTCCCTGAGTTCTCTGAGCCATTCTAGCGAATTATTGAACCCAAGGAGGGGTTCCTGGTAAATCTAATTTATAGTCAGTAGGTCAGGAGTATAGGTGACAACATGGAATTTGGGATCGGAATCTGAAGCCAGGGCAATTTATGGGACTGAGTCCTTAACTTGTGGAAAACTGATGCTTACTTCAGGTAGATAGTGTCAGAATTGAATTGAATTGAATTGAATGGAATTGAATTGAATTGAATTGAATTGAATTGAATTGAATTGAATTGCATCCAACTGGGGTGTTAGAGAATTGCTTGGTGTGTGTATATGTGTGGGGGACCCACACATGAGGTGTCAGAAGTATTATATGTGTGAGTTAATGAAAACATGGGAGTGTTTTTCCTTGACTCCAACTATCTCCTTTTCCCAGTGCCTTAGTCCAAGGCTGTGTATAAAATACATGCTCAGCATGATATGACAAAGTCAATAAATGTCTCCCTGTTGGTAACCCTTGCTCCTCTTGCTTTCACCATAGGAGGTCATGGAGTAAATGTTTGTTTGGCTCTGCATTTGAGAACTGCCCCATGCCTGGAGAAGGTGGAAGAGGTACAGAGGAACAGCCTCCTGCCAGCATTTCATTCACTCATGTTACCATCTTGTTCTCTTGCCTTCTGAATTCCTGCAGATTTCTTACCTTGGCCTCAAGAACCAGTTCTTGTCCTTCCTGCCTGAACTGCCTGGAGTTCTCAGATCACTGACTGGCTCCTGAGGAACAAGGCTAACCGCAGGGCCTCTCGGGTGTCTGGGACTACAGAGCGTGAACACACAGCGTGCAGGGCCAATCTGGCCCAGAGAAAAGTGGCTGGTTCTACACAAGAGGTTTTTTGTTTGTTTTTCCTTACAAACCTAAGTTTAGTTGCAACACTTAAAGTTTAAAAATTAAATTGAAGAATTTGACAACACTCGGTCATAGTGTTCTTCAATGACTGTTGCAAACCAGACCCAAGCCAGTCTAGTCAAGATATAACTCTTGGGTTCTTTTGATAGGGAGACAGTAACCACTACAAACTTTTAGGAAGGTTAGAGTTAGCAACTTTTCCCCACCTTTCAGTGAGTATCAAACCAATTTCTGCCATAACTCCAGCATTTATTAAACAAACATTTGCTAGCAAGTTGTCTGTTCCATGAGGTTGATGAAGCTTTGCCAAGCTCTTAGCCCTTTGGGTACTCTGACTCAACCTTGAACAAAGGTTCATTCAGGAAGATGCACATGAGTCTTGAAGCAGGATCCCGGTACTCCCAGCATCAGCATCAGGTCGCCTTCGATGCTCTGACCCAATGGCTGGGTGCAAGGATCAAGCTTTAGGCACTATCCTTACAGGTGGCACTATACTCTTATGCACTGTTCATACAAGTTTGGGGAGTGTCTCTAAAACATACCCCAATTCTACCAATAAGAGCCCATTTCTGAAATTCATTATGCTAATTAACAAGTCACAGATTTAAAAAAAAAAGTCTCTGACATTTAATATGTTTATTAATTAAGCTTCTGAGGCTAATCTGACAGAAGCACTTGCAGTAATCACTTCTGGAGTGTGGCCCTTTGGATATGATACTGGCTGATTATTCCTGCAGTATTCCTTACTGATCATAATGCCTGCTACATCTGGTTTGTAATTTAACCTTACTACACACAACCTATCACATTGTCTAGGCTAGCAGTTCTTTACCATGGCTGCACTTTAGAACCACCTAGAGAGCTTTAAGAAAATTCCAGTGTCCAAATACCACCCCCCAGAGATTCTGATTTAAGGGCTTAGGTAGGGCCCAGGGGTCAGTCCATTTCTAAAGATCCTCAGGTGATTTTAAGGATCAGGGCTGGCAATCAGCTTTTGCTAAAGTATTTTAAAACGTGTTACTGTTATGATAACAATGATTCGCCTGAGCTGAGTGGAGGCTGCTTTGTTTCCATGGGGATGGTATTCTCCAGTGGCCTCCCCGGCACTTACCTGAGTGAACCTTGTCATCTGACTGGTCCTCTGGCAGCCCCGGAACCCACAGCAAGTCAACAAAAACACTTCCAGGCTCTCCCAGACCCAGTCCCTGCATAATCAGCCCAGCCTTTACTAACCAGCCCCTGGCATGATATAGAGCAAATGAAGAGAAATACAATTTAATTGCAAAATTATATTTTTATGCAAAAGGAGAGCAGATTTTTTTTTCTCAAAGGAATTGGCTTAAAAGATCCCATTTTTGAAAAAGGTTGAGAGATGCCAGGATAGCTCTAAAGATTTTGTTTTTCCCTAAGTCTTTGCACCTTCTTCTGAGGAAGCTGACCCCAGGTAAGTGGCAGGGGCCCAGTATTTGCATTTATTTAAGCTATCATTAACTAAGGAACAAGGTGATATGTCCTATATATTCCACCATTGACTTGAACAGGGTTTTATATCAGAATAATTGTATTAGAAAATACTGCTTATTTATTTTACTTATTTTCTTCTGCAAATTTCCTATCATCTTACTTCTTTTCACCAAATGTAAGCAAATGTGAACAAAAATAAGTTTCTACATATTAATGAATTATTTGGCCATTTGTACTACTATGTGCAAATTCTGCTTATTCCAAATATTTGCCCTCCCCGCCCCCACCCGCCCTTGGTTGTTCTAAGCTATTTCCAAGCTTTCCCTTCCTTTCTATTTCAACTTGTATTATCTGTTAACTAGAATAATAGCTCTCTAGCTTCCTAGTTAGGGATAAGGGTTGGGGAGAAAAAGATTTAAAATTCCTTGGATAAGGGATGAACTAGAACTAGATTATCTAGGTATGAGTACTTGGACACAATTCATAGAAGGGTCTGATATCAATCTCTTCTCTTCATTCATTCTCCCCCAACCACCTAATCTCCCACCCACCACATACAAAAAATTGAGACTCACTGACCACAAAAACAGGGCATTATTTATTAAACACCTTAGTGGTTTCTGTGCTGCCACTCAGACCACTTAATGTTATACTCCAGTCTTAAGGCCATCTGTTCATAATCAGAATTTTAGCAGTCTCTGGTGCTCAGCTTTGGGTTGCACAAAATTCACTTATGGTTGGGACTTTTTGTTAATATAGGAAGTGTAAAATGACATTTCAAATCGTTTTCTTGAAAACTACACTTTTTACTTTTTCAAAATCTTAACATCTGATTTCATAATATGATCAATAGTAAAAACATCAGTTCAGCCATTTTCCTATTGTTCAAGTATGCTTTCATTATGAACATTTCTTTTAAACTGTGTTTCCTATTTAAGAAACTTGTCCATTTCATGAGGGTTACTTTAATTTTTAACCCAGAAAAAAATACAATTCAAAGTTCCGCTCACCCAGACCACATGATTCCTACACATTCCTGAGAACCTTGGAATCCCATTCTTCATTCACAACACCTTGGGCAGCACAACTGACACATCACTGTCTGACAAGGGGAGCAAAGAAACATGCTAAGATCAAACAACATATTAAATACGAGTTGTGCTTTATTTTCTTTTTTGTTTCTCTCTCTCTCTCTCTCTCTCTCTCTCCAAAATAGACATTCTAAATATTTTCTTTCCACCCCAGGTGTGTGGGCTGAGACACACCCTCAGGGAAGATCACTGGATTGGCATCTGTGTGATCACAGCCCTCCCAGGTTCAAAGGGGTGCTCACTGGAATCACTAACACAACGTAAGGGCTTCAGGAATGGTTTGCAGAGCTGAGGTACCTGAGGTAAGGATCCAGTGATAGAAAGACTTGGCAATAGAGGTGTAGCATTCTAAATAAAGGTACTTATGTAAGTACTAGAGGCCCGGTGCATGAAATTCATGCATGAGAGGGGTCCCCTCAGTCCAGCCTGCACCCTCTCCAATCCGGGACCCCTTGGGGGATGTTCAATTGCCGGTTTAGGCATGATTGCAGGGATTGGGCCTAAACTGGCAGTTGGACATCCCTCTCACAATCCTGGACTGCTGGCTCCTAATTGCTCACTTGCCTGCCTGCCTGGTCACCCCTAACTGCCCCCCTACCCCCCGGTGGCCTGGTCACCCCTTACTGTGCCCTCTCCCGGCCTGGTCACCCCCAACTTCCCCCCCCCCTCACTGGCCTAGTTGCTCCTCACTGCCCCCCCTGCCAGCCTAATTGCCCCCAACTTCCCCTCCTGCTGGCTTGGTCACCCCTAACTACACACCCCCTGCTGGCCTGGTCACCCTTAACTGCCCCCCCACTGGCCTGGTTGCCTCTTACTGCCCCCCTGACAGCCTGGTTGCCTCTTACTTCCCCCCTGCCAGCCTGGTTGTCCCCAACTGCCCCCACCCCCACCCCGCCTGCCTGGTCGCCTCATGCAGCCTGCTTGTTCAGTCATTTGGTGGTCCCTCACTAACCCCCCTGCCAGACTGGTCATAGGCAGCCATCTTGTGAGTGTTAATTTGCATATTACCTCTTTAATGTATAGGATTGTTATTTTAACTGGAATGATTTTGAGATAGTCTTCTCTGGATATCTTACATAAAATTAGATAGCAACTATTAATGACTAAGGACCAGGACTTGCTAAGTGCTGTGCATACATCACTCATCTGATATCCCAACAACTCAATGAATTGGTAGCTATGTCACAGCTGAGGAAACTAAGGGTCAGAAAATGTAAGGTGCCCAAGACCACACAGCTAGTGACCAGGAAAACCACAGCCATAGGGTCCGTGTTCGTAATCAATGTATGATATTCCTCATAAATGTCTGGCTAAATAAGCCTAGATTCGTATCATCTGGAGACCAAGAGATGTTTTTATTTCCCCATATATCCATCCAACAAGCATTTATTGAACTGCAACTATAAATCAAGGACTGACATCAGTTCTGGAGACACAATTGTTAACAAGAGGAAAGATCCTCTGTCTTCATAGATCATATGTTAGAACATAAAGAAAAAAGGTAAAGTGAATTTAATAATTTTAAAATAAGATTAGTGTTGCAGAGGAAAAAAGGTAGAATAAGATAGAAAGTGATAGAAAGACCTAATTGGTTGGTCAAAGTTGGCTTCTCCAAGATGGCATTACAGTTGAGATTTAAAGGATGGAGGGACATTGGCATGCAAATAGAATGAAAGGAAAACCATTTCAGGAAGAGGTAGAGGTTCATGCAAAGGCCTCAATGTGGGATGGAGTTGTCCACAGAAGCTAACTCCTGCCTTCGGCTGGCCGCACCAGCAACAGAAATGGAGTGTGGTTGGCTGAGCAGGCCGCTCTGGGAGGCTAGCTGCGGTCCTTTGGTTTGCATTCTGTGTGTCACATCTTATTTAACTCTTCTTCAAGTGATGGGAATATTAAAACATAAACTTGCCATCTGAGCCATGACCACGGTGTTGTCATCTAGAGACTCTTATCACCTTAATAAGATTATTCAAGCGTTGCATGAGAACAAGGTAAAGCTTGGCCGGCACTCAAAAGTAAAATCAGATGCAATTTGCAAGGTAAAAAACAGAGCTGAACAGTCAATTAAGAGAACACAGGCATGAAAAGCTAAGGTTATGTGAGGAACTAGAAATATTTATATCTAAGGTGCATTTAATCATAAGTATATTATCTATTTATCATGTTTTCATAGTATCAGGGTATCCCTAAAAGAGTCTTCAAAAAGAATAAGTATGATTTTCCTATGTAATATAATATCTTACTACACACGATACTAAAAATTCTAAATATATGTATGTGTGTATATATAGATAACTAGATGGATGATGAATATTAGATAGTGTTCACTGTATCCAATTTCACTTAAGTTGTGTCCACTGAGCTATAGCACCAAAGGGCATGGGATTTAGATATGTGTAGGGTACGTTTTATTTTCCTGGTCTCTGACACTCACTTAACAACAATCAATGAGGCAATGATAGCATTATTGATCACAGTGATGACACTCTGAACAATGGATCCTATTACACCAAAATGAATGATTTTCAACATGGGCTGAGTTTGACCCTTTAGCCTCCTGTAGAAGGAGCACATGGTTGGGAATTAGGATTATCCTGAGATTGAACCTTAGACTTAGTACCTTTTCAAATTTTTTCACAATTTAAAGAAATTTTGGGTCTGGCTGGCCTGACTCCCAACCACACCCTCCCTCGGGGGACTCCACTTTGAACTGGGCTGCTGCTCAGGGCAGGCAGGCTCTACTCTAGAAACACCAGGAGGTACCATTTCCTGGAACTCTGCACTGTGACAGCCCAGCGTTGGAAGAAAGAGTTACTCCCTTAAAATGCTTATGTTCAATGAGCCCAGCTTCACTTGTAATCAGAACTCAGTTCTCTGTCACTGACACTTCAAATTTATTTACATTTTATTGCCCTTTGATGAAAACTCAGTCAGGCCCATGATTTTTTTTTCTGACTTTCAACTAAATCACAATTGTATGGCCTCTTGAAGTCATAAATGAGTTTTTAAATCAGAAATTAGAATCTAGTCCAATATATTAATCAATGGTCAGAAATTAATGTCACATCTTTTTCCCACCTCTAGCTCAGGTCAGCTTTAGGCTAAAATGTCTAAAATGAGGAAAGGGGGAAGAATTGGTTTTTCTCTATTTCCCTGTTAGCTTCTTTCTGCCTCCACCTCCCTCCACCCTATCCTGTTTTTTGGGCTAGCGTTTCAGACCTGTCCGTGAGAGAGAGCAGAGTGGCTCAAGAATGAGAAAATTTTCATTTGGTCAGTGCCTTTGCAAGCTGGCCTCCCTCTCTCTGATGATCACACGTGCTTACAGAGAGTGGATCTGTTGACCACCAGTGTGGGCTCCTTGGCCTTCCGCATGTCTGGGAACCTCTCACCTGGGCTATGATTTGAATAGTGCCTCTCTCTTGGAATTCTGCACTGCAGCAGCTCTGTTTTGGATTGATTACAGTGTAATCAATCCATTGAATAAACAAAAGTCAAGTTAGAATCAGAACCTAGCTCTTATTTGTCTTCCAATTTTCATGATGTGGACAATGAGCATTTTCCTTCAGCTGGTGCCTCTCAACCTGCCCGCAGCTTTTGCTCTGCTGCTGGTCCTCATCCCTCAGACCCGGCTTTGCGGTGCTCTCAGCAGCTCCAGGAGGTGCTTTTCTCTCTCGTGATTCAAGGCTGGGTTCCAGACACACTTGGACAAGCCCTGGCTGATCAGCATGCAGATCTGTTTTATCCTGTTGCCATTGGCCACAGTCTACGATCCCCTTGACTACAGCGAACACCTATAAACAATGTGAAAGTTCCACTTGAAGAACCTCCTCACTAGGTTTGGATAAGGCTCTAGCAGACTCCATTCTCTTCTCAGGAGTTGGGGTGGGGGCAATAGCTCTCTCTATAGCAGCACTATTCAGTAGAAATACAATGTGAACCACACAAATCATTTTAATTTTCTAGTTTGTGTGTGACACGCGATTGAGTTGGCTCCAACTCCTGGTGATTCTGTGAATGAGTGATGTCCACAGTGTTTTGTCCTCCACAGGCCTGCATGACTCTTGTAGACTCCTGCTATGGCTTTTTTTATAGTCAATCTATCTCATATTTGGTCTTCTTCTAGTCATACTAAACAGAAACAGATAGAAATAATGGTAATATATCTTATTCACTCCATAGATCCAAAATATTATCACTTCAACATGTAACCAATATACAAAAATATTAGTGAGATAATATATAATTCTTTCCCCCCATGCAAAGTCTGACATCTAACGTGCATTTTATAATTAAAGCACATCTCAGTTTGGACTAGCCACATGTGGCTCGTGAAGATCTATTGAAAATCTCTTCTATTTTCTCCATGTTTACAGCAGCTTTTTAAACATATAATTTACATCTCACAAATTCTCCTTTTCAATTTAATAATTTTTAGTAAATTTACAGAGTTGTACAACCAGTGCCTCAATCCAATTTTAGAACTCTTTGTATCTCTTGTTTTATTTTACACAAATTGAAAATAACCTGCCTAAGTACACCTTTTACTAATAATTGTTAATGAGAGACACATATTAGAAATGCTATGTAAATAGACCTTGTTTTCCAGTAGTCTTGAAGCATATGTTTTCTTGTACTCCTTAACGTAAGCACCCTTAAAAATGGTTTCCTGTTCACAGGAAAATAAACATGGTTTACAGGAAACCATTTTTAATCAGTGCTTACTAAGAGGTGTTGCTGAGAATGACTATAATAAAATATTAAATGTGGTGGTTTTTTTATCACCTCCCCTCCCAAAAAAAAGATCCTTTTTAATCCTACATCTAAGTCCAGGCAAGCACTAACCAACTTCTGTCTCTATGGATAGGCCTTTTCTGGGCATTTCATATCCATGGAATCATACTGTATCTGTTCTTTTACTTCTTTCACGTAGTGTAATATTTTTGACATTTATCCATGTTGTAGCATGATTCAGTTTTTTTCATTTTAATTGTCCAGTAGTGGTGATGCCATTGTAATAACCAGCTATTATTGAACAGTAAAGGAAGAAAGGGGAAGCTAGATAATATAGGCATGCCCTTTATACAGCCTTGCCAAAAAGCTGCATTTAATACTCTCCAAGTCTGTTCCCCACTAATCTTTGGGAGAAGGGACTGGAGAGAGGCAGCTTAGACACATGCCCAATGAGGTCTGAGTGACTGTGGGAAAGTGCTTGACTGTCAATCACACCTAGAAGTGAGTCAGTAGCCAGGATGGGTGTGGCCACTGTTTAAACTTCAAAACAAAGACAGTGCTTTCTCTCTCTCTCTCTCTCTCTCTCTCTCTCTCTCTCTCTCTCTCTCTCTCTCTCCAGGTTCCTGGCTCTCCTGTTGCAGAAGCATGCTCCCCTACACTCACATTTATCACCGCCATGTGAGTCCCCCACAATGGACTAATGGACTTTAATTAGCTTGGATGCTGAGCTACACCGGCTGCAACATGAAATGGAAGCTCTGGACATTGGCTTTGCTTTTGGCTCTGCTGGAACCCCAGCTGCACCTTTGTCAGGACTGGCATAAGGGGCATGAGACCTTGGAACCCGAGGAATAGAACTTTATGCAAATAAAGCTTTTTCCACGTCCTATTCTCCATGTGAATCTTAGGAAGTACATTTTCTAAAGATATCACAAGAATCTCGTTCCCACAAGCGATGGGGAAGTTTGGTTCTCTGGTAACAGTAGTATTCCATTATACGGATATATCTCAGTCTGTTCATTCATTCTCAGGTTAATGGACATTTTTATTGTTTCATTTGGGGGCTGTTATGAATAACACTGCCATCAAAATGTGTGTACTAGTCTTTTGTGTGGACATATATGCTTTTTCTTGGTAGATTCCTAAGATTAGAATTTAGAACATATGGTAAGTTTATATTTAACTTATAAAGAAACTGCCAAATTGTTTCCTAAAGGGTTGTAGCATTTCTCTTCATTCTTTGATTCTTTTTTTATATATCCTTTTTCTTATAGGGATCTAAGAGCCAGCGGACTGACCCTTCACAATTTCCTTAGAAAATTCTGCAGATAGGGGTCTGCATATTTGGTATCTAACAGGTATCACGTGGTCCTGTCTGTGAATATTAAGTCTGGAGGAGCCCTGTTTTATCATCTTATCATAATATGAAGATTGATTCTCAGCACGAGCACATCTTAGGAGAAGTTAAGCACTCCTTAAAAAATGCTTTCCTGTGATTCTTTCAAATGAGCAAGAAGACAGACATACACTTCAAACTACTAGAGAGCAAGGTCAATTTACAGAGAATTTCTAATATGTAGGTATTACCAACAATTAATTAGTAAAAGCTGTACCTAGGTAGGGAATTTACAATTTGTAGATAATAAGCAAGAGATCCTAAAACCTCTTCTATTATCCCAGGAAGGGGCAGAATTTCCGATTAAGCATTTCTTTTGGGCAACCTGACTCCAAAAGACACCGTGCCTCGCTTATGAGTACATGAGGCCTAAATTTTAAATACCCACCCCCCACCCCCTCCCCCTGATGAAGGAAGAACATAGAGAAGCACTGGTAGAAATCTCCATGTAGATTAGGAGGAACTATGTTGTTTTTTGTTTTTATCTGTTTAATAATCCTGTTGGGCTTTCAGAGAAAGCTTGAAGCCAATGTCTTATGATTCCAGTGATTTTTTGGGGGTCTTCCCGGGGGGGTGAGGGGAGTGGAAAAGACAATGTGTAGATTTAATCAGCATTTGATTTTTTCCTCAATCCCTTTGCATGTAGAGAGGAGCAGCTGGTAGAAGGTAATCTTGCCCTTGGGAATTACCAAGTAAAAGAAGGAGACAGCAGCAGCTTCTACAAAGACAGCTTTTATGAGTCTGAGCTAAAGAATCACCAGGGAAGCAGCTGGGTTCACTGTTTTCATCCAAGTAATTACTGGAAGAGATAGATGGTTTTCGAGGTCACTGGTAGAGAGAGGAACTAATGGCCAGCCCTTCCTCTGGGAGAGCATTCACCGGAGAGAGGGCAGATGAAGATGTCAGTTTCACAGCCTGCCTGAAAGCAGCAAGTGCTGTGTTCAGATTCAGGGTGGGAAAGACCAGAGTTCAAATTCTGCCTCTTCCAGCTCTTAGTTGCGTTATTTGGGGCACATGGACTAGCCTTTCTAAGCCTTAGTTTCCTCACTTGCAATATGGAGACAGTAATACCCATCTCACAGATGTTTCGTGAGCATTAAATAAGGTAATCAGATAGGATTTATTTCTATGCCCTCTCTAGAAATTAATTCAATTAAGTTAGTTAGAAGCCTCCATCAAACACAACAAACACCTAGCTGTCCTTCTCTTTAGAATTCTTTCCATTAAAAATATTTTGGAAAATAGTGTTTTCTGGTTATCACAGCCACCGTAACAAATCCAACCCATGCCTTTTACAATACAACACCTTCCAAAAATGAATCAAAATAAATTCACTTTTTTTGTGGGAATAAAATTTACTAAAGACTTATTTCATATACAGTTGCTCTTGTGATCAAAACCAGTTGATACTGTACCATCTGTATCCATTTACTTTAACAATCTATCTTTATTTTAAGATGAAGCTTTTAAATGTATATAATAATGTTCATCATAGTGTTATTTACTTTTTTTAAAAGTGGAAACAACCTCTCCGTAATTTTAAAATAAAGAGAATTATGATGCTCTCATAAGATAGGAAATTACACAGACAAAGCTACATTAAAAGGATTTTTAATAACACTGGAAAACATTGAAGAAAAATAGCAGGCAGGATTAATATATATATTTATTTGATTTGTTTAAAAAAATTGTACATAGAGAAACAGAGGAAAATATAAACCAAGGCAGGTGAATCTATTGGGCATCTTAATGAAACGTCCAAAACAGAAAAAATAAAATAAAATCATGACTCTCATACACATATAAAAATAAACATGTGTTAAGAATTTTATTTCTTTTATATAATATGAGGGCACTAAGCAGATGCAATGACTAGTTCAAAGGAAAAATCAAAAGATCACAAAT
Organism: Myotis nattereri; assembly: GCF_964212035.1. Classification (NCBI taxonomy): domain Eukaryota; kingdom Metazoa; phylum Chordata; class Mammalia; order Chiroptera; family Vespertilionidae; genus Myotis; species Myotis nattereri. The sequence goes on along the minus strand of NC_138082.1, from coordinate 62,985,901 downwards.
TTATATAGATTAAAGGAGTGTTGAGATGAATTGCAAAAAAAAAAAAAAATACAGTTAATCATTTATCACAAACTATGAATATATCCACTTAGCTTTCTCCTGGCCCTGTGACTCAAACTTGTTCCAGGGAGAGCTGGTCTTTGCTGTGGCTGAGCTAGGGCCCCTTGTTGCCTGGACTTCTAAGAAAGGTTGATCTAAGACCAGATGGAGGTGGGGTTTGGTATGTAGTTTTGCATGCCAGCCCTGGGTGCTATTAACAGCAATACTAAGCTAACCCTGGTTGCTGCTACAGGCCCCACTTAAAACCAAACTGGACTGTGTAAGTTTATTACGCAGCAGTCAAGGATCTGGCTTCTTAGAATCAGGAAGAGCTTTTTGTGTGTTTGGGGGAAAATACAAACACATACACACTTCCACCCATATATCAGTTTCCTTGAAAGCCATAGTAATCAGTGTTTCAAAGAGTGTCTTCCAAAGACTGCAGAATCTCAGAGGGATAGTATGGGAGGGAGGGCGGATGGGAAGAGATCAACCAAAGAACTTGTATGCATATACCAGGTATACATAACCCATGGACACAGACAATAGGGTGGTGAAGGCCTGGGGTGGGCTAGGGGGGATGAGGGGGGTTTAGAAGAGGTCAATGCACGGGGGGGTAGGAGGGGGGTGGCGGATAGGGGATATACCAGTATGTAATAGCTTAAACAACAAAGATTTAAAAAACAAAAATAAACTAAGAGTGTATTCCAAACCCACATGCATCAGATTCTCCTGAAGTGTTGGATGAAATGCAGATCCTTGGGCCCAGTCCCACATCTATTGAATCTGGTTTAATAATCTGAATTTTAAATACTCTTCTGAATGAGACATTCAAACTAAAGCCAAGGAATTCTTATGCATAATAGTGGGAAGTTATATTCCCCTCCTTTCTCCGCACACATGTTAATTCTCCCCATATTTATCTAGGCATGTTCTATGTTCTAAGAGCCATTACAGAAGTGCCAAGTAGCTGAGTTTAACATATCTAAGAACAGAGTAAACAATCTCATGCATAGGGCCTTAAGGCAATTTTGCTGTTGTTGGAGAAGAAAGAGATATTCATAAAGCCACTTCATAAAGCTTTTGCGTCACTTGCTTAATTTTCTTTCTTTTTTTAATCCTCACCTGAGGATATGTTTTTACTGATTTTATAGAGACAGAGAAACATGGATAGATTGCCTCCATATGTACCCCTGCCTGGGATTGAATCCACAACTTAGATAGGTGCCCTGACCTGGAATCTAGCCATATCCTTTTGGTGTATGGAATAATGCTCCAACCAACAGAACTACCTGGCCAGGGCACCTGCTCCATTTTCCATCAAAGATGGCTACTCCCTCAATTTCAGCCTTGTGGCCTCGAGTTTTAAAAATTTTGTTCTTTTTTAATATCAAAGGTAGCAAATATTGACAGAGTTTGGGAAAAAGATTCAACTCAACATTGCTTTTTCTTCTTACAATACTTTCTTCTATTCTGGTTTTTATCTTATTACTTTGCCTCCTCTTAGAGAATAATTAATTTACTTTCTAAATTTATTTTTCCTGTTTAGGCTTAAAACAAAATAAATTTCTTTCTTTACACATGTAAATAATGCTCAATATTTGGACCTCACGCTCATTTATCCTGCTTTCCACTTGGGACAAGGCTGATTTTCACCACCCCCTCCCAGGGTTTATAAATGGGCAAGGCTGCAGTTTGCAGGTGCAGTCATTTTGCTGCAGCCCAAGTCAAGATTTACATATGCAAATGTGTGTGGATGTGCCCAAAGTGAGTAATTGTGCATGCAAATAGGTGATTAAATAGACAATTATCAAATCTGCATGAACAAATGGAAGTTGTTCCTATTCAAAAAGCAGGGGGCACCTGAACATTATGCAACCAGGCAGCTGGCCTCAAAGCCTGTGGAAACCTGGTACAGGGGCCTCACAGTTGCTTAAATCCCAGAGCAAGTTGAGGTCTCAAGTTGCACAAGTGGAATTTACTCTTTGACCTCAGCTGCCATGGTAATGACCAGATCTCTGACAAGGTCATCTTCAGGAAGCATCGTGGGTAAGGGGGTTGATATCTGCCATTTCTTTTCATAGCCTAGATATAAAGCAGAAATTTAAACTAAGTGTTCTTTTATGATAAGTAGTAAGAAATAAGCTTTGGATATCTCAGTATGCCCACTCTTGCTATCCCGTATATCCACTCTTCCAAGCCAAACCTCAAGGCAAGAATAGAGAACCCACTGGAGTAAAACTACCATCTCATAATAGATGCACCTTTGCAATGCTCTTTCCCACAACTGTGCTGCCAAAATTGAGATCGGGACTTGCTTGATCTTGGGTCTCAGTTTTTAGTTTGTCTTTGTCAGCTTGAAAAAAAAAATCCTTTGGTTTTAATGGTTCATTTCTTCACAATTCGAGATCTCAGTTCTCTAACTCCACATAACAGTGATGGATGGTGTTGTCAGTGGAGAACATCGATGAGAAATGATTTCACATAACCAGGGGGACTCTTCTGACAAAAGATTAGTGCGGAGCCTCAACTAGTCCACTAGGAGCCAGAGATAAGGAGAGTTTGAGGCACAAAAGAGTGCTGATTGCTGAAATCCTCATATTTTTCAGAAAGATATTTCCTTTCTAGGATATTCTATGAGGATATTTTCAGATTTTTATGAACAGCTTAGAGTCTGTTACTTTACAAAGTAAGAAGTGATTCTACTGTAGACCATAAAATCAATTACTTGATTCAATCAATGAACCAGTTAAGTGGAATAATTTCTTTACTTAGCACCTGTCAGGAGGAAGAGATTTCAAAATATTCTCACCAGGAGTCAGAAGTGAATGGAATTAGCTTGTTCCCCAGAGGAAGTAGCCAATTCTTCTGATATCAGGCAGCCCCATCATAGTCATGCAGACAGGAACAGCATGGACCAATGACTATTCAAGGACACATCCTGGCAAAGGAAATGATACAGAAACCAACCTCCATGAAAGCGCTTCTTTGGCATGATCTTCTACATAGGTACCTTAGAAACTAACCAAGGACTGCTCCAGAAATGCAAGTCACATATGCAAGCCAGGAGTGCATTTAGTCTCAGAAGCCAAAAAAGCTGAATGGTCAGTTCCTCACTTTTTGTGAGTATTTAAATAAGGTTTTCACCAATTAAACAAAACACAGTGAAGCAAACACAACAAAGCAATCTATAGGTAAGTATCTAAATATATATACATACTAGAGGCCCGATGCACAAAATTTGTGCAAGAGTAAGCCTTCCTTCCCCCGGCTGCCGGCACCGGCTTCCCTCTGGCACCCCAGGACCCGGGCTTCCCTCGCAGCCCAGCTTCGTCTGGAAGGTTGTCTGGAAGGATGTCCAGTCTAATTGGCATATTACATTTTCATTATTATAGATTTGTATGTATAGGTATATATATTTATATACATATATTTATGCATGTGTGTATATATGTAGACATGTTTGCATTCCTTAAAAAGAGTGTAAAGTAGCAATATCGTGTGTAACAACAAGCTTCTGATCACTGTATGCTCAAGTGCTCAAGAAAATCTATCAAATTCTACCCTTTCAAAGAACCCTCCTCCTCCCCTGTGACTGGCCTGTCTTTAGCTAGTAGTGATACTGCTGTAATAACATAGTTATGAATAACAGGAAAGGACAAAGGCATGCCACTGTGCAGCTTTGCCAGGAAGCTGCAATTTAGACACATGCCCAGTAAAGTCTGGATGAAATAGGGAAGGTTCTTGTTTGTCAGTCATCCATGGAGACAGGCCATTGGCCAGAGTAGGCATGGCCACTGCAAGCCCAGCAGGATCTCAGATACTTGAACTCCTAAACAAAAGAGTTGTCTCTCTTATTCTCTTGCCTCTTAGAAGCAGGGGCTCTCACAACCCTGCATTTGCCCACCTGGCCCATGGCCCCACACACAATGAGCTAACGGACTGGAACTAACCTGATGCTGTACTGGACCCAGCTCTACCATGGAACAGAACTCTGGACTCTGGCTTTGCTTCTAGTTCTGCCGAAGCCCTAGCTATGCATCTTCTAGGACTGGATTAAGGGAAATGGGACTTTGGGAACCAAGGGATGTAATTCCACACAAATAAAGCCTTCTACCACATCTCATCCTCCTGGGGGTCTTTCGGAAATGCTTATCCCAGTGATACTCCAAGAACTCCACTTCTACTAGCAATAGAGAAATCCCATGTATGTATTTCTCTGATAATAGTAGTAATACCTCCACCCCCCCCCCCACGCTTGCTCCAACTAAACCCCCAGAACACACAATATATGCCTCTCTTTTGGCACTTATCAATTTTGCTTTGTATTGAAGTTATTTATAAATGTTTTTTTGCCCCTTGTTATAATGTACAATAATTGGGGGAAGTTGTTGAGGTGAGTACCGGAAGCAATGATTCATCCTGTACTTCCATCCTAGGCACTGTATCATAGTCTTTCACATCTGTTGTTTCATCCATGCTTTACAAACCTCGACTGGGTTGGTGCTATTAGCATTTTTATAAGCAAAGAGACTAAGATTAGAGAGGTTCCATAACAACTCAAGGCTTGCTCCCTGTATTCAAATCTCAGCTCCAAAACTGACTAGCCATATGATCTTCAACAGTTTTCTTAAACTTTCATTTCCCTCATTTACAAAAAAGTGGTAGTGTGCGGTTTTATTGTACTACACAATCTCATTATTAAAATTATTATAAGGGATAAAAGGCAATTCATAAAAAGTGTTTAACAGTCCAAGTGTCTATCAGTAAATCCTATGTAATAAAGAGGTAATATGCAAATTAACCCTCATGCCCTCACAAGATGGCTGCCTATGACCAGGCCGACAGGGGGGTTAGTGAGGGATGACCAAATAACTGAACAAGCACACTGCAATGGACAACCAGGCGGGCAGGGAGATTAGTGAGGGACAATCAAATGACTGAACATCAGGCTGCATGGGGCAACCAGGCTGGCAGGGGGGCCGTGAGGGGTGTCCAGGCCAGTGTGTGTGGGGGGGGAGTTGTGGGCAACCAGGCCGGCAGGGGGCACAGTAAGGGGTGACCAGGTTAGCAGGGACGGGCAGTTGGGGGCCACCTGGCCAGCAGTGGGGGGCAATTAGGGGCAATCAAGCTGGCGGGGGAGGGGGGGCAGTTAGGGGTGACCAGGCAGGCAGGCAGGTGAGTGATTAGGAGCCAGCAGTCCAGGATTGTGAAAGGGATGTCAGACTGCCGGTTTAGGCTCTAAACCGACAGTCAGACATCCCCAGAGGGGTCCCGGATTAGAAAGGGTTCAGTCCGGGCTGAGGGGACCCCTCCCCCGCATGAATTTTGTCCACCAGGCCTCTAGTAAGTGGATAAAAAATATGTGATACATTTACACAATGGAATACTATGCAGCAGTAAAAAATAAAGCTCTCTTACCTTTTGAGACACCATGGAAGGACCTGGAGAGCTAAGAGAAATAAGCCAGTCAGATAAAGACAAGTATCACATAATCTCACTTATATGTGGAATCTAATGGACAAAAAATAGATCCAGAGACTTGGACAAGTGGAAGAGATGGACAAATCTCAGAGGAAAGATGCATATATGAGGAGGTGCGGAGGGAGGGGGGGCATGAACTGATTAACCAAAGAATTTATATGCATATATGAATAGACTATGGACACAGAAATAGGCCTGTGGGAGTGGGGACAGGAGGTCAATGGGGACATCTGTAATACTTTTAGCAATAAAGATAAATTTTTTAAAAAGTAGAAATAAAATGTTCATATTTTTGCCTCAGTGGGGGGAAAAAGTGTTTAATAATGATCGACTTGTTGTAAGTGCTCCAAGTTATTGCTATATGACTAGGTATTCTAATGAGCTTTTTTAAAAAAACTGTTCTACACAATCTATAGATTATATATAAAAGTTTGCTTGTAATTTTTTATTTGTTGGCAATCAATGAATGAATTCACAAATGAGTTCTATTTATTTGCCAGTTCTAAGTATTTTTCCACTTGGGTCATATTCCCCAAAACCTTGAGACATTTCATCTGCAGTTTCCAGAAAAACCTTCTAATTTTGTTGTAGATCTAGTTCCTCCAGATTCTCAAATCTCCTTGAAGTGCAGAAGACACACTCTCACAAACTCATAATTACAATTTATCATTGCCCTCCCAGAGAACTAATTTTGATTTTTTAGCTCTAATAGACTCCAGCACACAGATTCTTCCACACCCCTCTTGATATTTCCTTTGTCCTTGTTTGCTGTTTAACGCAGTAATTCCTAAAGTGTGGGAAAGCCTAGGAATCCCTTAAGCCCATTCAGGGGGCTCCACAAGGTCAACACTTGCAGAATACTACTAAACATTATTTGCATAATACTACTAAAATAATATTTACCTTTTCACTCTAGCCAGATTTTCACTGACCTATATATATATAAAAGCCCAGCGACCGGAATGGCAGAATGACCAAAACGACCAGAACAACCAGTGGCACTGTGGCAGCCAACCAACCTGATACGGCCCCCGATCGGCCTCCAACACCCCAATTGGGGGTGGGGCTGGCTGGCCAACTGCCCATGGCCCTTCACCCCTGCCAGCCCAGCTTGATGGGCCCCCATCAGGGTGGCCTGGCTGGACCCCACCCATGCACGAATTCGTGCACCGGGCCTCTAGTGTTAAAATAAAACAAAACAAGCAAGCAAACAAAAAAATAACAGTGAGAAGTGAAATTGTTGACTCCTTGGCAGGAGTCAAGGCAGTGCTTCCTAACAGTACCATTAGTTAGTCTTGTATACTTCAGTGTCAGGTACACACAGGGGAAAAAGCCAGTTCTAGTTAAAAATATCCTTACGGAAGAGCAAAATGTGTGTTCATTCTATTAAGTCTGTACTTTTGAGTACTTGTCTTTTAAAAATTCTGTGTGATGAAGTGGTTAAGTACTTGGAGGGCACTTCTACGCTGCATACAGAAGTGTTGTGGTTGCCTCGAGGAAAAGCACTTGTGTGATTGTCTTAGTTGCAATCTGAATTAGATACTCTTTCCATGAAACACTCTTTAATTTGAAAGAACAACTGACAGACAAGTTATTACACTTGGATATTTTGCAGACATTTTTTTGAGAGTCAGCCTGTCACTTCAAGGAAAACAGCTGATGGTATTTGTTGCCAATAATAAAATTAGGCTTCCAAGCAAAAACTCAAATTTTGAACAAACTGAATCCACCACTGTGAGTTTGACAGCTTCCAACATTTAGAAAATTTTCTGATGATATTGGCGGTAATATTAAATATAATATTTTTGAGATTGTAAAATAAAATGTACCATTTTGAAAAATAGCATAACTCAGTGAACCAGTATTTTTCAGATGACCAATGCATGGGTAAAAAATAATCCACCAAAGTGCAAGATAGACACATGAAGGGTGGGGAAAGTAGGTTTACAGTTGTGAGTGCACAAAACAGAGTTTAAAACATAGGGTATTATTGTTTATTAATTATTGTATCATTTTCCACATGAACAACTGTAAACCTGCTTATGCCTCACCCTGTATATTTTAATGTTACAGAGTTCAAAACATTTATTGATATGGGTTTAGATTCCACTTTGCAGTTAACCTTTAAGAAACTACTAATCAGCCGAAACCGGTTTGGCTCAGTGGATAGAGCGTCGGCCTGCGGACTGAAAGGTCCCAGGTTCGATTCCGGTCAACGGCATGTACCTGGGTTGCAGGCACATCCCCAGTGGGAGATGTGCAGGAGGCAGCTGACTGATGTTTCTCTCTCATTGATGTTTCTAACTTTCTATCTCTCTCCCTTCCTCTCTGTGAAAAATCAATAAAATATATTAAAAAAAAAAAGAAACTACTAATCATTGAGTTTTGGTATAGTGTCAAAGAGGAACATCCACAATTATCTGGAAAGACTATTAAAATGCTTCTCATTTCTAACGATAAGATCTTTTTTTCATATGCTTCAACCAAAATGATATATCATCACAGATTTAATACAAAGGCAGATAGACTATATCTGTCTTCTCCTAGCCAGACATTATTAGATTTGCAAAAATGTAAAAAAATATGGCCTCTTGTTTTCATTCATTATTTTTGTTTTGGAAAATATAGTTGTTTTTCACAAAATATAATATTTATGTTGTCATGTAATAGAGCTATTACTGTTATTTGAAAATAAATTAATAAATATTTTAAAATATTTCCAGTGTTAGTTTCAAATATTGTAAATATTAAAAGATAAAACCCATATAAATAAAGGCTCTTTGAGCTCCTCAATTTTAAAAAATGTAGAGAATTCCCCAAACCAAAAACATGTTTAGAACTGCCACTTGAAAGCAGCTTGTTTTTAACATCAGGACATGGTTCTCAAAATAAATTTTATATTAAAGTGGAATTTGTGAGATAAAATCAGAGTTGCTCTTGCTAAACAGGGGAAAAGGACTCAAAACTACCGCAGCTTTGCCCCTCTGCTAACCCCTTTTACTGCCCCCTTAGTCCCTCTATGAATTTCAGTTTGAAAATCTCTGTGGGGAAACATCAATGAACTGATGTATCAGGCAGCAGGAACTAGAGCATCCCAGGCTTGTGGAAGTGGACAATGATGAACTGAATGGTGGAACTATTAACACAAGTGATGGGAGAGATTCAAATCAGAGCATGGACATGGTTTTTGGTCTATCAACAAGCATGCACTCAGGAGTTGGGAGATCCCTTACTTAAAACACTGACCTAATGACTGCTGATCTCTTAACTATGTGTGGAACACTGGTGAACACACTCAAAAGTGATTAACTTGGTATGTAAAGAAGGTGGTATCTGAATGTAAGGTATATACAGACACATTCTTGGCACATTCCTTTTACTGAATTATCAGTGTTGAGATTAGGTAATTGAGGATTAACTTCCTCCTAACTGTGGGACCAAATACTATGTTGAAAGAGCAGGGAATAGAATGAAATACAGAAACACACAGGAGAGTGAGATGATAGCAACAAGACTAGGGATGAGTAGAATTCTTCCAGTGTGTTTCTGGGCTCTGGACAGGCAGCAACAGTAAAGGGAGGATAATATTATTGCCAGATAATGGAACTCACAAGTCTTTATCTTTAGCTCTAACCTCTTTCCTGATACCCAGATCACAATCTCCAACTTCTGGGCTATCTCAAAGGTATCTCAATTTTAATTTGACTTCATTTTACTATTGCATTCCTTCTGGTTCTATGTCCCTTGCCAATGATGGCATCATCATTCACTGTCAATAAATCTAGATCCTTTGGAGTCTTGATGATAAAGGCTTAATATCCTTGGTGTGAACAACTGTCATCAGGAGACCATTCAATGTCCAAACCTCCCTTTGCATTGGGAAGAATCCACCAGAATTATTGGCACATATTTCCCTTCCCTCTCTCTGTACCCTCACCCTTGACACCAACAATTCTGAGTTCAAATAGGTTTACAGAGTTGGAACAGTGTAGACTCAAGTCAGGATACTCAAGTCAGGTTTAGAGGGAGTTATGCCAGATGATAGCCCCAATGCCACATTTTTCCTTCTACAAATGGTGGAGACTCTCTCTGCTTTTGGCTGTTCAGGACTACCTTGTTTGCTGCACATTTTCTGAATGTGATTCTTGAAGCTCACATTGATTATCCAGACCAGTCCTGGTAAAATCCTTTCTTCTCACACAGCTAGGGTCAGTTTTACATGATTATAGTTAAGAACTCTTGTCTGGCCAGTGAGGAAGAGGTTGAGCATCGGCCTGTGAACCAGGAGGTCACAGTTGGATTCCTGGTCAGGGCACATGCCTGGGTTGCAGGCTGGATCCTCAATAGGGGACATGCAGGAGGCAGCCTATTGACATTTCTCCCTCATCCATGTTTCTATCTATCTCTTCCTTCCTGTCTCTCTAAAACCAATTTTAAAAACATATTTTAAAAACCTTCTTGAACTACACCCTATTTCCATTTAATATTATTTTTAACATGTTTTGCCTCTAGATCTCATTTATCTACCCTAGTTCAAACCCTTATTGTTTGGACAAGAACAATTGCTTCTCCCCAACATCATTTTTCCCTCACTGAAACCCAACGTCTCTCCAAAGATCTTATTGGAGCATTTATTCTCTTGTTAAATCCCAAAAGCAACCAGATCTTCATATCTCCTTTTGCTTGCAGAATTATGTTTGAACTTCTATATACCATTCAAGGCCTTTCGACCTATTGTTTAATATCCAGCACTCAGCTCTTTGACAATAAGAGCCAATTCAAAATTAGCTTTGTAGCCCCAGAACCCAGTACAATACCCAGCGTTGAGTAAAAGCAATAAATGTTTGAAGAGAGTCATGAATGAATAAATAAGTGACTTATTTTTCACTTTGAAACCCTGTGCAGTAGACACTAACTATTTGCCACTCCCCAAACTCCCAACAGAAATATATGGAAAAGTATGTATAATGTATATTTGGAGAGGTTTTGGCCTCACAATACTTCCTTTGTATTGCTGGCATACACTTAAGATCACAATATAGCCCTAGCTGGTTTGGTTCAGTGGATAGAGCATCGGACTGCGGAGTGAAGGGTCCAGGGTTTGAGTCCTGTCAAGGACACATGCCAGGGTTGCTGGCTCGATCCCCAGTAGGCGGTGTGCAAGAGGCAGCCAATCAATGATGATCTCTCATCATTGATGTTTTTATCTTTCCCTCTCCGTTCCTCCCTGAAATCAATAAAAATTTTTTTTTTAAAAAAAAAGCACAATATATTGTAGTCAGTTTGATTCTGCCTGTCTTATCGAATAACACATCAGCTCTCCCAGGGCAAGAGCCATGTCTTATTCATCTTGTACGCTTAATGTTTAAGCATGAAGTACATGCTTCATAGATCTTTGCTGAACTCGCCTCTTAGACAGGAAGTGTGGGGTTACAAGAAGGGAGTGGTTGAGCTCTGCTTGACAAAAATTCCACTTCCCACAATTCTTGTGGGAGAGCTTTCAATATTTCAACATTAAATAAGATCTTTGCTCTAGGTTTTTTTGTAGACACCTTCAGCCAGATTAAGGAGTCTTTTGTTTCCTCTCTTGACAAGTGGTGACCCTGAGCGCTTGACATTTGCAAACCTTGACTTCACTGTTTCCCCATAGAGTTCCTGGGCCCTGGTACTCACACCGTCAATTGCACAGACTAAATTGAAACAAAATCTCCTAACTGTTTCTGATAATGATGAGGGTTCTGAAAGCCTATGGAAATCTCTATAATTATCTTAAGTGAAACCTTCTTATTACATTTTAAACTCTTTTCATTTTAGTTCTTGTCATTTGTGTGAAATGAGTGGATGGGAAAGGAGCGTGGGAAATTTATGAAGTTGATAATCCTGTTTATGTTCCTTGGGCACAGAGTTCGGGCTTGAAAGGTAGAGTGTGTGTAGAGCAGGCATTTGAAACATCTGTATGAACTAAACCCAATAGTAATTAACAGATGCTGTGGCTTGTTTCCCTTTGTCTAGGAGAGAGAGAGGGGTCAACCACAGGCGAAGCATTTTCTGTCTTGTCTCCCGGCAGACAACTGTGAAATGTTTAGTGTTTTCAACATTTTTCCATAAGCAAAGCAAGGAATTTCATTTAGCTCTTTCTTATATAAGACTAAGATGCACTGAGCAATGTAAATGTTGCCAATTTTAGGGATTGGTTTCAGTGGTTATCAATTTATCTTGGAGATCCTCCTTTAAGAGCCTTTCTCATAGGTTTTGCACGCCCCCCCACCCCCCTCTTTTAGGGGGAGCTATGCCACGAAGGCACCAGGAGTGTGGTTGAATAGCAGCTTGGGCATGGCGAGTAGTGATATCTGCTCATCCATCATTCCATTTAGACAAATGAAAGATTACAGCCCTATGAGAAAAGGCAGCCACAGCCACACAATGCTTCATGCACAAAGTAAATTACTAGTTTCCTGTGATCTTTCTGACAAGTAAATTACTGCAGAAAATAGCATAGATGGGAACACAATGACAAAAATGCAGAGACTTGGTCCTTCAAAGGAGTTATTAGACTTCTGATACAACCATTTCTAAAGAACTCCAGAACCTCCCTCTCACCCTAATGGAAAAAGGATTTCCCCCCTCATCTTTCTATAGCACCCCTTGAGGAAAATAATACATAACTGGCAGAGTGGGAAGTGGATTCCTCAGTGATCAAATATCCTCTTTTTCATGATCAGAATGATGTTAAGATAAGAGAGCAGCTTGCTGCAGGAATTGCTGTGCCTACAGTCAGGTCCTTCTAGCTTGGCACTGAAGGCCACAGTGATGCAGTATGTTCTGCATAAGGAAAGATAGCCTCTGGAAAGGTCTTTTTATGTCTTCAGTCTCCAACTCTTCATATAATTTATGTTCAATCACAAAATATAAATTCTAAATTTGTTTTTTTATATGAAATAGGGAAAACCTATCTCATTAAAATTTATTTCCCTTTGCCTATTCAAAGCCTAACCTTTAAGGCTCTATAACACCTCCACCCCCCAGGCCAGAACAATAAAAGATATATTAGCCAAGTCAAATGGAGCAGAGTAGGGAAAGGTACTGAGGATAATAGAAGTAATAAACAAATCACAACTATCATAAATTTCTGAGCTTCAGTTTCATCAGAGAAATGTCTTGGAATTGACAGAGTTCATAAAAGTTTAGAGTCAAATAGAATTTTAAACAGGATTTAGTGGCATAAAATACCTACCCAACACCTGAGATATTGCACAGTAATACTGATGCTAGAATCATGATATCACAATCTGTTGAGTTTCCCACTACTAAAGTAGGGATTTCTTTTAGAAAAATCTGACAGCAGGTTGCTGTAGCCAGTAAAGCACTTAACAGGAAGATCTGACCCTAATCCAGCTCAGTTGGTGTCTTGTGCGATCTTGGTCAAAAGGCATAAAGTCTTTGTGCATCATGTGGAGAATTAGGATGTCAAATGAGATCAGGTATGTTCAAGTGGCAGCAAGAAGTTTGTGTATTTGAACAGCATATAATCAAGAATATTTTCATAATTTTATATCTAAAAAATAAAAGTCACTATTGGTTATGAATTAAAACCTCAGAAAGCAAGAGTCCAACAACTTGGTGAGGTGAGACATATATTAAATGAATTAAGAAATACATGGGCAGCTCTAGCCAGTTTGGCTCAGTGGATAGAGTGTAGGCCCGCAGACTGAAGGGTGCTGGGTTCATCTGGTCAAGGGTGAGTACCTGGGTTGCAGGCTTGTTCCGGGCCCTAGTTGGGCATGTGTGGGAGACAACCAATCAATTTGTCTTTCTCACATCGATGTTTCTCTCTCTCTGTCTCTTCCTCTCCCTTCTACTCTCTCTAAAAATCAATGGAAAAATAAGCTTGGGTAAGAATTAACAACAACAACAACAACAAAAACCACACACTAAAAAAGAAACACCTCTTCCAAAGATGATAGCCTCTGTGGTCCTGAGTGATAGATGACAATTCCTCCTTGTTCATACTGTGCTGCCTCAGTTTCCACCTCCCTATCACAGTTGTTACTGCATTGAGTTCCCTTCCATGGTCTTAGCAAAACTGACCTAAAAGCATAAAAAAAATTGACAAGTATTCAGATGGCAAACTTATCACTTCTTACATTGCACTTAGTAAATACCACCATTTAAATTCAGTTCAACAAACATCTTTGTGTCCTGACTGTGTAAATAAGACTTTGTTCCTGCTTTTGGAGACTCAGCTTTGTGCAGAAGATAGACGTGGAAAACGACCTTCGGTTCTGCTTAGCTTTAGGGCCTCCGTCTCTTTGTCAGCTTTATCCCACTTAATCCTGCATTCCAAGGCATTTGGTGGGAATGCACGTACACAGCAAGGGAAGAAGCTCTCTTCATTTGAAAAAGCAAGCAGAATGGCCATTCTTGAAAAGGTTGCATTTTTGTGTGCTTTTCTGCAGCTATTTACTTGGGAAGCAGAGGAAATCTGGTGCTTATTTGGTTACAATAGAGTTTTCCTGAGTTGATTGAGTAGATACCAATGTCTGATTCTAAGGTGTAGCTAAGTCTTTGTATTTCTAACTAATTCCCAAGTGATGCTGATGATGTTGGGGGGGCGGGGACCACATTTGAGAGCCTCTGGTCTGGACAAGCAATATTCAAATCGAGATGTGTCTGCATTTAGGGAGACACAACGAGTTTTCTGGTGGTATCCAGAGCAGGTAGTTTTAATGAGGACAAATTTCCATCTGAGTTGTCACCAGTGGATCTACTTTTCTACCTTCTTCCTTTTGTTTTTCTTACACTTTGCAAAAGTAAAACAATGCTTTCCAACAGGAAAAATTCAAAGAACTGAGTGAGATTAATATTAGAAAAGTATTACCCACTTTTATTGAATTTTTTATGTGAACTAAGTTTCTTAGTGCTTATATATTTAAATATAATAGAAATAATATTAAGGCTGAACTCTGTCTTAATCTATTTTTTATTTATGTATGGGTCCATAAACTCATTAAAAAAATACCCACTCTGCCTAACCAGTTTGGCTCAGTTGATAAAGCGTCAACGTGCGGACTGAAGGGTCCCAGGTTCGATTCCGGTCAGGGGCATGTACCTTGGTTGCAGGCACATTCCCAGTGGGAGTTGTGCAGGAGGCAGCTGATTGATGTTTCTCTCTCATCGATGTTTCTAACTCTTTCTCCCTCTCCCTTCCTCTCTGTAAAAAATCAATAAAATCTATTTTTTAAAAAATAAAATAAATAAGCCCACTCCTTCTTATTGAAGGATATCTTTCTATTTAAATGTTTTCCTTGTGATTAGTAATTACCTGTTCAGAATTTTAATATATTTATTTTGTTTTGTTCAACTGTGCATGAGAACTAATTTAATAACAACTCAATCCAGAAAAAAACAGTAATACTTAAGGCCTGTGGTTACAGAAAATAACAATTCAATGTATAAATATTATTGTAGCATATAAGTACGATAAGATTATGAATAAAAAATCTTTAAAACATGAATACATTAAGATAGGAATACTGAGAAAAAATAAAGGGGAAATATCAGGTCAAAAATAATAAAAACAATCTGTAATTTCACACTGCTAAAGCAGAAGTCATTTATGTAGTCTTAAAACATCTAAGAATGGATATCAACTTACTAAAGTATTTTGATTCATTGGCTATGTTTAAAAGGGTAATTAATATTTTTATTTTAAAATTTTATGTTTACAATGTGAATGCAATTACATTTTGTCACTACTTAAATTTAAGATAAAGGAAATCTATGTCTATCTAAAGTATGTGATGGTTTACTTTTTTTCCTTCCATAATTCCTATAGGAGGTTGTTGAAGGTATGTCAACAAAAATTTGAAGACTGCTGGTTTTGACTGTACTTGCAGCCAGGAAAAACTGGTTTCTTTGAGCCAATCAATCATCAACTGTTGGTTTTATTAATTTTTGCGCATTACTCAAATAACTTTTGAAAAGTTTGACAGCTGACTCTGTAGGACCCTCGGGGGCTGTGGGGAGCTTGCTTCTGCAATGCAGCACGGCTTCCTGCCCTAATTTTGACATCTCAAAGTTGTTCTTTCAAAATTTCTGCATAAGCCCTCTCCAAAAGGCTTATGAGGGTGAGGGTGAAAGGTACATTCCACAAAACATTAAAACATTTAAAAGACTAATACATGATGTTTACTGTGAGAGAAGAGAGGAAAAAGAAGGGAAAGAAAGAGAGACAAATGCATCATCCTTCCAAAAGTTAACAAGTTTCCAACAACTCAGTAAGCTACCAGTAAGTGAGTGAAACTGGGATATAAAGACAATAGGATTGATTGTCCTTCATATTTAAGGATGATGATTTGGCAGTGATCCTACATCTTATGGGAGGGCTGGCCTTGAAGTTTGGGGTGCTGCCTGACTGTCACTGTGACATTATTAGAAGAACCAGCAGTCTGGGGAATTTCGCAGACATTTCTACCCTCCTATGGTTCCCAGATTCTGATTGCTATGCATCAGTTCAGTCAGCTATTATTATATTCCACTTCTCCGGGCTCTTGGGTAAAACTTGTCTCTGAGGTCTCCTTGGCCAAGAACTTTCTTGATTTCCAAGTTGTGCTTAGGAGCGACCCTACAGCATTTATCTGGTTTTCTTTGCTTATTATTAACACAAGTCACCTCACCACCATGGAAGTTCATTGGGCTTACAAAGCTAAGGACAAAGTATGGGGAAGCTTTCTCAGTATAATCAATTTCTAATGTAGCCTTGTCTTGTATATATGAATGCACAAGACTGTCAGTTTAAAAAATATCTTCCCATATTCAGAATCAGTATCAAGTTGAGGTTTAGCCTTCTTTCTTTCTTTTTTTTAAAAAATATATTTTATTGATTTTTTTACAGAGAGGAAGGGAGAGGGATAGAGAGTTAGAAACATCGATGAGAGAGAAACATTGATCAGTTGCCTCCTGCACACCCCCTACTGGGGATGTGCCCACAACCAAGGTACATGCCCTTGACTGGAATCGAGCCTGAGACCCTTCAGTCCACAGGCCAACGTTCTATCCATTGACCCAAACTGGTTAGGGCTGGCCTTCTTTCACTACTTAACAAAATTGAAACTTTTATGTTTCAAAAATCACTATCACATATTATGAAAATGAATTTAATTGATAATAATGATGATATAAAAACTTTAAAACACTCTGTGTTCAAGAAAACCATTAAGGTAATAGGAGATATGGGAAACGTTTGTACTTTATACTCAATTTTGCTGCAAATTTAAAATTGCTCTAAAAATGAACTATTTTAAAAAAAATGTAGATAAATGATAATCTTGGAAGAATACTTCACTTATATCAGGGAAAAGGACTAATTTTCTAACACTGAGTTTTGAGAGTTTTTAAATATATTCTAAATATGTCATTTATCAGGTATATGAATTGTAAATATTTTCTCTTTGACTTATATTTTTATTCTCTTCTTCATGTTTTCTTTAAGAGCATAAGTTTTTAATTTTGTGAAGTCCAATTTATCAATTTGTTCTTTTATGGATGATGCTTTTAGCATCATATGCAAGAAATCTTTGCCTAACCAAAAGCTACAAAGATTTTGCATTTCGCCAAAGGATATATATAAATGGTAAATAAGAACATGTAAGCATATTCAACATTATTAGTCATTAGGCATATGCAAATAAAAATTGCAATAAGACAGCGCTCCACACTTAAGGGAATGGCTAAAATTAAAAAAAAATGTACTTTACTAAGTGTTAGCAAAAAATATAAAGAAATTGGACCTCCTAAATCCTGCTGGTTAGAATATAAAATGGTACACCGTCTTTGGAAAAAAGGTAGTTTCTAAAAAAACTATGTTAAACATACATATGTCATGTGATACAGCCACTCCACTCTATTATTTACCCAAGAGAAATGAAAGCATACATTCATACAAAATGTGTACAACAATGTTGATAAAGCTGTATTTGTAATAGTCCAAAAAAAATCGGCTTTCCACCAACAGGTGAATAGTTAAACTAATCTATATCCATACAGTAGAATACTAATATAGCAATAAAAAGAAATGAACTATTGATATATGCCAAAACATGGATACTCAAAATAATTATGACTAGACCCAAAGAAGTGCATATTACATAATACCATTTTTTTCCAATGAAAAATAACTGATAGATGGTAAATAAGCACATGAAAGTATGAATTAGAATCAGTAGTTTCCTTGGAACTTGGAAAGGCAGAGAGGAGTGGAAAGAAATGGAGACTTACAAAGGGTCACAGAGAAAGTTTGGGGGTTGATGGATATATTTATTATCTCAGTTATGATGAGGACTTCATAGGTCAAGAGTATACTTTCAATATGTGCAGTTTATTTTATGTCAATCATTTCTCAGTATAACTGTTAGAAAATTTTTAAAAAGTGAATGTTCTTATCAACAAAGAAATTTTATAATCCACAAAGAAAACATAAATACCAAGCAGAAAAACTGCAAAGGACATAAACAAGATTTTATAAACAAAGAAGAGAATTATATATTGCTAATAAACATATTTTTAAAATTCAACCTTTCCATAGTCAAAAACCTTTAAATTAAAACAAGAATGGTTTAGCCATGTGTATGCTTAACAAGAATGGTTTAGCCATGTGTATGCTTAACTTTTCCAGAAATTACCAGCCTGCTTTCCAAATAGCAATATTAAAATAATAATAATAATATCTCTACGTTGGAAAGGATGTTGGTGAAAAGGCATTCTCACACTCTGCTATGTAAGTGAAAATTGATACAATCAGTCTAAAGTACACTTTGGTAGTATATATATCAAGTATGCCAGAAGCAGTCATATTCTTTAACTTCAGTATTTCCATTCTTTGGAATTTATCCAAAAGAAATAATCAGAGAAAATATAAAGATTAATGTAATGAAGAGCAAAAATACGGGTAACTTATAAACAAAATTTCAGAAATACATTATGTCTAAAAAACAAAGGTTGCTTCAAGAATTAAAAATATGTCTAAGTAATGAAATGTTGTGTAATTCTGTAAAGAGCAATATTGTTTTCAAACAATATTTAATGATATAAAAACACATGCAATGCAACATTAAGGATCCAGACATTTTATATGCAGTCTGGTTCTAATCATGTTTCATATTTATAAACTCATACACACACACACACCTGAATTCTTTTATGAAAGAAATAAATATAGTACAACATTCAGAGATGTTATCTTTATAGCCAGTGATAAAACAAACATTTTTTTTATATTCCTCTCTACATGGCTTCCTATCTCCAAGTTTTAATCACAAACTATGTATATTTATAAAGATATAACTAAATGTAAGAAATAAATAATTTTTGTTTCCTTCTTGTCATCTGTACCTGACACAGGACACACGTGTTTACAATCAGGCTTGAGTATGAAATGGAGAGAAGGCAGACTGTCAGTGAGACTGCAAGAAATTATTTGATTTGATTTTTTCCCCTCACAGGACTAAAATAATCTCAGTAAAAAAAATTAACATGTACAATTATATAATACATCATTTCTTCCACTATCTCAGTCTCACTCATTCTCTTCTTGCACTGCTTTCTTATGCATCATCTCAAAGCATGTCAAATCTAGTTTTTGTTTTTTTCCTCCTAAGCTGGAGTGAAACTTGCTTCCAGGAAAGTTATTTGAAAAACAGCCATGAAGAAAATGAAGGAGAAAGTATAGATAGAAAATGAAAAGTAATGGAAATATTTCAAGGTCAGAGCCAAAAATTTCACTTTGCCCAGGAAGGGAAGGGAAGGATCTGAAGAAAGGAGGAAATCAGTGATTGATAGCAGCACTTGCCGAGGCCTTTTGATCAAAGGGGGCGATGGTAGTCACCCACAGCAGAAGGTCTTCTCCCTACTCCAAAACGGCCACTTCCAAGTCCTGCTCTGGTCCACAAGATTAGTGGGACCGGCTCTGAAACTGACAAACTAATTTCCCTGAGGAATAATTGGAGGTCTTTTGACAGATCTGAATTATGTCACCAGTTAAGGTTTGGTGACCTTTACCATACATCTTATTTTATGGGTGAATTAATCAGAACATTCTGTAATTATGATTCCATATTCTCTAATTTATAGGTTTTTTTTCTTTACGAAGCAATGCAACATTCTCCTTTACCCCTTTATATGACCCCGATTTTTGTTGGAGGCGTTATTTATTATAGCTTTCACATAAATATTTAAACCTCATATTTGTGGAGATCCCTGTAGCAGCTTCTCTTATCCCAGTGAATGGCTGTGAGAGCATTTTTCCTACAGACAAATTCAATTCCACATATTTGCTGATGCTGAGCAATCTGCCACATCCTTACTTGTCAAGGCTCAGCCATGAATTTACAAGAATGGACATAAACAACCTCAGATCTTTAGATCTTTGATTGTTTTGTTTGACCTTTTTTTTTTTTTTTTTTTTTTTTTACTCCTTTCTGCTATGACCCCTTAGCTGCTCTTCTCTTAGGATCCAGCTCTGATGTTAAACACCTGGCAATTTCAACAGGGTTCAAGGTTTCAAATGTTCAGGTAGGTAATCATATCATGATTGCACATCTCTACCCTTTTTGTTCAGCTTCTAAATCATGTAAGGACCAACAGCATTTCCTGTAAAAAAAAAAAAATATATATATATATGTGTGTGTGTGTGTGTGTGTGTATTGATTTTAGTTGTTTACATTTCAAAGCGACTCTGTAATAATAAACCAACGCTAAGTGTCATAGAAAATAATTTGATATAGATTTACACAAGCACACAATATTTCTGAAAAATCTATCTTTTTTCAATATTTACTATTAGTTTTTGTACTGAGTGCTCAGCATGATGTACAATATTAAACCTGCATCCAGGTACATCATTGTAAAACTTCTAACCACTAGCGACAGAGTAAAGATGGTTCACATTTCTAGAGGAAAAAACACATGTCCACAAATAAAAAGTCAGGAATTAGAATAGCTTCAGATTCCTCAACTATAACTACTAGCAGCTTGAATAGCACTTTTAAAATTCTGATAGAAATTATTTACAACTAGAATTCTATACAAAGCCAGACTAGACTCTCAGTCAAGCCGTTCAGGTCTTAGGAAATTTACCTTCTGCGCATGATTCCCTAGGAAGCTTTCTAAGAGTTTCCTCCACTAAACCAAGGAAGACAGAATCATGTGTTCAACACAGGCGAAAGGCAAAGGGATTCCAGTGATGATGGTGCAGAGCGTTCCCATAAGGTGACTGTGCAGTAGGAAATATCAGTCCAGGTTGGAGCCGGTCAGGGTTTATCAGGAGAAATTCATTCGATAAAGGAAAGTTGATGGAATACCTGATATGTCTGAAAACACTGAGAGGGGATTTAAATAGAATTGAAGGAGAACTTAGGGTTTAATTAATGATGAGTATACAGAAAACTAAGAAAGGAGAGAACAATTACTAACTCCAGGGAAAATATTTTCTTTTTATTAAAGAAGGAAAGTTAATCAGTGTATACACCAAAGCCCATCATAATGTTAACACTAGTAAATAGTACTCTAACCAAATTGAGATTTAATTATCTTAGAGGTGTCCTCAAGAAGTGGTCATGAGTGGCAAGATGGAATGGTACAGGAAAGTTAAGTTATTATCTTGTTTAGCAAGGAATCAATAGATAAGCCCAAAGAGTAAAAGAATCTGGAGCCTAATAAGCATGCAATGCAGAGATATAGAGGTAATCTATAATAATAAAAGCATAATATGCTAATTAAACTAGACGTCCTTCCAAACGAAGCCGTGGCTGCAAAGGAAGCTGGTGCCGGCAGCGGGGGGAAGGAAGACCTACTCTTGCACGAATTTCATGCATTGGGCCTCTAGTAGAAAAATAAAGGGCGAAAAGAGTTTAAAGTGATCGCCTCTGGATATTAGGTTAGGACACCAATGTTTTTGCAACGAGCCTCCTAGAAATATTTAACTCTGTTAAACCTTGTGCATTAGCACTTTTTATAGAACTATTCATAAAAATTGAATAAATGAGGGTGGCGAACATAAAAGCAAGTTAATGCCTAGTTGCTGGTTTTTCTTATTTTTACTTCTGTTTAGTAAATAATTGTCTTGAGCACCTTTGTGCTTTTGGTACAGAGAAATATTGGGTACAATCCTTGCCCTCAGGGTTTAATAATCTAGTGGGAATAATGTACTGTATACTATTATAAAACATTGAAAATCACAAGTGTCATAAGAGATGAACAAAGTGCCATGAAATTTCGAGGGAAAGGTGCCACTTGCCGCTGAAGGGGTTATCAGTGGAGGAGGAGCTTCTGCACTGTCCGCTGCATGGGGTGGCAGGGAGGCACACCACAGAGCAGGTGGGGGAGGGGTGGAACAGCTCAGGGTGTCTGCAGAAGGCCTCCTTCCTGTGGTTTAGTCTGCTGCAGCCCAGAGCATGTGTAAGAGGAATTAAGCTGGGAAGGCAGGCTGCAAATACATTGTGGAGGCTGGTTCTGCCAGCTTAGAGTTTTCTGGGGCCTCAAAGGCCTTTCCCATGTACTTTGACCCTTCGTTTTCAGAAATGGTAATTTGCAGAAAGAGGTGGCGAAGTGTAGCTCTTGCATTATTCATAAAGCATGCTGTCTCTTACAGTTCTCACCTACTGAATCTTCCTCTATTCCACGAGAGATTTTACCAGTGTCTCTAATTAAACTTTTATTTCTCAAAGGATGTTTTTCATGCTATGGACACTTTATATGAGAAATCTGGGCTGTATTCTTCCCTCAACTCACTCAAGTTTTTTCTTCCCAAAGAGTTAGGGAATAGAATGAAAGTAAATTCTATTTTAGCTTCCTGAATTCTTTCACTTTTTCATGAAAAAATTTCATGATTATTAAAATAGTTTTGATTTTGAACTGGATAGGTATGTCAACTTTTTAACACCAGGTACACAAAAAATCCTTACATATGTTAGGGCAGGCTTGTGGGGAGGCCCCTTTGTCTTGCCCATCTCACATCCCACTTTTCTATTGAGTTCAGGAAGAATAAACTGACTCTCTGGTCCTATGAAATCATCAACCTGCATCCCCCATCTATGGAGTATGTCAGCGGCTACATATCCTTTTTAGGGTATCCTGGGTGAAAGTCCCCTTACAGACAGGCAGCCCCTATAAAACCACGAGAGTAGCTGAGTTTCCCATGTCTGGGCCTTTGCTCTTATTTCCATCCAATTAGGTCTCTTTAGCTCTCAACTTGGCTTTCCCCCAACTCTAAGCTTTGAATGGTTAACTCCCTATAGACATGTCTCAGAACCATAGTGTGGATCCCTTTCACTGACCCCTCTGGGATATGCTCACAAAGTTCACATGCAGATTATGGCTTCAGTACGACCTCTTATATTGCCATCTACATAATGATCCAGGACATCAGATTTTCTTTAGCCAGCCATTGGGCTTGATAGAAGTAAAAACAACAACAGCAGACTGGTTTAAGAACGAAGTCTGTTTGGCCAGTGTACTCATAGAACAATGCCCCTTCGTTGGGGTCCCAGTCTTTTATTTTCTTCTCCTTCTTAGTAGTTTCTATGGAGCATAGCTAAATATTTAGGGGCTGGCAAGACCAGAGTTTGGGGCATTTAGCCACTAATCTAATGCTGGAACTTCTAACGCAGCACCAGGGCCTTTAGCAGGATGAAGCCTGGAAGCAAATTGATCCAATTATGGACTCAGATAGTTAAAGAAACCATGATGACAGTTGGATCCAAGTAACAGCTCCATCTAGTTAGTAGCTAGATCCCAAATAAGTAGCAGAGAAATTGTGAATCCAATAAAAAAAAAAAAAAAAAGGAACTAAGCAAAGAAGGAAGAAGAAAGATAGGCAGTCAACTAGGTCTCAGTTACTGGCTTAGGGATTTATTTACATTTTCTCATTTAATTTAGACAAAACTCTTTAAAGAGAAAGAGAGGATACAAACACTGTTTGAATACTATATTAGTCTGCTGTAGTGATAAACAATACCAAGATCTCAGTTGTTTTAACAACAAACTATGTATTTCTTGCTCTTTAGTCTGCAGGTTGGCCC
The DNA here is from genome assembly GCF_964212035.1 of Myotis nattereri. Taxonomy (NCBI): domain Eukaryota; kingdom Metazoa; phylum Chordata; class Mammalia; order Chiroptera; family Vespertilionidae; genus Myotis; species Myotis nattereri. Next base: position 62,962,304 of record NC_138082.1, on the reverse strand, counting down.
TGACTCCGTTAGCCTCTGTTGGGCTCAGCTAGGCCTGATGGATACCAGAGTGCTTCTTATTTTGGGAGCATTAATTGGGTTGTGCTTTTTATAGAAGCAGGGAGAATCTCAAGAGAACTGAGCAGAATAACAGTGATAACATAAAAGTCTCCACTTGGGACAATTACTTCCGCCTATGTTCTACCTGTGTTGTCAAGCAAGTCACATGGCCAAGCCAAGAGTGAATGGAGAGAGTATGTAATAGTTGTCATGTACAAGTTATAGGACAATGGGTTGGTAAGTATTGTCTTCACCGAGGAATAGGATATTGTTGGGATCAGTAATCCAATCTATCCTAAGCCCCCACACTGCATCAAATACTTTAATTTTTTTTTTCTCTTCTCTACAATAGCTTTATGAGGTAGGAGGTATACCTGGCTTTATAGGTAAGGAATTTGAGACTTTGAGAGGTTAAGTAATTTGCCCAAGGACAGGCAAGTACAGAATCAGAGATTTAAACCTAATCTGTCTGATTCTCATATCCATATATTTTTGCAATACTTTTGTTGAAAGACTACAAGTCTAATATTTAAAAGAATCTAAGGCAACCAGAAAGAAAGTATGCATGAAGTAGAAGCTATGGGGATTATTTCCATATAGAGTTAAAATATAAACCTAGTGAAGTTTAATGAGTGTACATGTTGGGAAATGTTCATAGGAAGCCTCTTTTATAATGCCACCCTTTGGAAGGATGGCGTAGGATGAAGTAGTAGAGTCAATCTTAAACAAAATTATGGAAAGAGCTTTCTTTCCATGTTTTCTGTCATTTATTTCTGACTTAAGCTGAGGCTTCTGCTCTCTGATTTAGAAACTGGCTACTCTAGTTCCTTGTTGCAGCCCCTCCCTTGTGTTAGCACTCTCAGCAAATGTCCAAGCTATAGAATGTTCTCTCTCCTGTGCCACATCAAATCCATAAGCCATCAGCATTCCCATCGGAAGGTATATATTTTGAAAGAGGATTCCTGGAAAAGACATGACTGACCCCCCCAGATACGATGTTTTTTATTTACTGTCTGACCATGTGATCTATTGCTGAAGGAAATATATTTCAATCCTGAAACTTTCTGATAACTCTACTAACAAGAATGTACACTTCAATTAATTTAATTTTTATGAAGGGGACAAGAGCTCTCCTTCCTTCTCATTTGTAATCTATTTATCATCAAGTGAATTTTATGCCTTGTTGAAAATAGATATGTGGTTGCCAGCTGGAATGCCTCTCTTCCTTTTTTCTTACGAGATGATTATTTTGGGGGGAGAAGTTTTTTGGTCTGCTAACTTTGGGGCAAGCCATTTTATGCGTATTGATAGTGAGAAACAGAAACAGAGAGAATTACTTATATGAGCCCTTCCAAAATATCTTCCACAGCCCTCTGTTCCACTGAAGCAGATGGTCTTCCCTCTAAGGAAGGGCGGAGAATGAAGGAAAAGAGAATGTGATGGCAATTCTTGCCTCCATCTTTCTCTGGTTAATCTGAATATAGGTTTTCTGGCCAGTAAATTACAAAATCCAATTCATTGCAATTAAAAAGTTAAAGGAGATTAATCTACAGTATTTTTATTGCTTGGCACATAGTTTGTACTCAACATCTATTTTTCGAATGAATGAATGAGTGAATGGGTGAGTGAATGAATGAATAAATGAGTGGGTGAATATGTTGGTGAGGACTTAGAGTCCACTAAATATGTCAGAGAATTTTTCATTTGTGTTTGTTCAAAATTTGCACATTTAGAAAGATTGTGTGTATGTGTGTGTTTGTATCTTATGAGTTTTATTTTGTGATCTAAAATTGTATCAGAACCATCACAAGTGCTACCGTTGCCTTTCTTTTACATATTTGTATGTAGCCTGCCAAGGTATTTTTATAATATGATATAATACTAAATAAATTATCAAGAAAGGAACTATTCTCTTTGTGAGTGTGGAACTTTTATTTGCACATTTAAAAAGAAACACCTACAGCTTAAGAAGCCTTTCATTTATGCAGAATACACCCGTGAGTTCACATTCCACAGCATTTCACATTGCAGTGAGCATTTCTTTCAAGTGCTGACCTTATGGTATGGCTTGGTGAGAAGGGAATAGAGGTCAATGAGAGGAGAGTGGTGTGGTAGAGAGAGGACAAAGAGTGAATGAGTGGATCATTGCTAATGTCAGAATTCCAGAAATGCCTGAGATGCCTGGAGCATTTCTGCTGGAGATTGAAATAACATAACAGAGTGACCCTAGCTCTGGAGATTCCTGCTTCATTTACTTTGCACTGGAAGCCACTATAAAAATGCTCCTTAGCCTCGCTTGAGCACTGACGTACACTCAAATCGAAAGAAACCAATAGCAGTTTTACTTACAATCCCCAATACCAATATGTCTGAAAAAATATGTTGTGAAGGGAAAGAAGGGGGGTGGGGGGAGCTTTCATGAGCATAACTTATCTTTGACTGTCACAAAATCAATGGGCTTTGCAGAGCCCAGGAAATTCAATAGCTCGCATTCTTAATAAAGATTGGTTTGGGTGATTTGTCTCTCTCTAATAAGGCAGGCTTTGGGACCTAGCTTCCCTTCCCTTAAAACTCAAAGTGGGTGGGGATTTCTTCATCACAGCCAAGTTCACTTGCTTGTCTATTGTCAGGGCTTTACAATGGCACGGCTTGTCTGGCCAAGCCTTGCTTCACCCAGGAGAACAGGCCTCACATTGGGGCGTGGAGTAACAGATGCCCAGCTTTATACCAGCATTCAGCCTCCCTCAGCTTGCAGGACAGCCTTTTCATGCATCATGGATTCATCTGTTTCAATGAGAAACCCAGAGCAAAGCTGCAAGTATCTGTTTGTTTTTTCCTGGAAACCACTTTATAGAATGTGTCCAGATATTCACTCTGGAAACCAGGCCCATTGCAGAAACATGTGAAAAAGATGTAAGTGCCCTGACCTGACCCAGTTCTCATCTGAAGAAGCTGTGCCCAGGCACCCATCAACACGTTTAGTTAAGTGGAGAGTTGGAGGACAAGGGAGATTGAAGAGGCTGGTTATAGCAGGTGGAACACCATGCCAGAAGCTTGCTAACTTGGTAGACGTACAGCAACCAACACAGGCCCTTGAGCATGACAAGGAATCAATTAAGTATCAACTGAGCTGAGGTAAACATCAAATATCTATACAGGCCCCTTAGGGAAGAAGACTTCTATATATTTATATGTTGAAGTCCTAACATGTCAATCACTTCACATTCTGATCATTGGTCCTAATCTTCATTAAATGACTAAAAATGGATATACTAATGTCCCTGTTTAACAATAACAAAAAGAAAACACCCACAAACAAACATAAAAACCAGGCCTAAAGTGATATAGGTAGTCAGTGTTCAAAGCAGGAATCCAATCAACATCTCTCTGACTCAAAGGCCAGGCCCCTTAGAGAAGAAGACTTCTCCAAGCAGCCCAGTCAGGCCAAAGAATAAGCAAGCAAAGCTCATGTGAAATGATATATCTTGGGAGTTGTATTAGAAGTCTCCTTCTTAAACTTCAGTTTATATAACTCTATTTGACTTAAAAAACCATGGTTTTAGTGTTGCCTCTTCAACTAACTCACTCCATGTGCTCAACTAACTCACTCTGGAGTGGATACATGAGAAGTAGGTGAGCACACTTCCTAAGTCCTAGATACTTTAGAAATGTAGGTTAGCAATAGTAGCTGAGGCACAGCCCTGTCTGGCAACAGGGAGAAGGGCTGATTGACAGAACAAAGGAGGGATTGAGCATCACCAGTGTGGCAGCTGTCTTTCCTTCCCAAAGCTGCTCTAATGGTCCCTCTTGGAAAAGCAGGAGATGAACACCCCGCAATCAGTCCATAGGAAACTATTGCTTGCTTACTCTGCGTACACCATTGATTAATCTGTGAACCACCTGCAGTGTGGACCAGAAGATTAGAGTCTGGGGCCATAATTGAGATACGATGTGATGGGAGCCTGGCTGAATGTGGCAGCAGAGGGGACATTTAAGAGGTCAGGGCTGGAGAGCCATTGGTCCCTCACCCACCCTTCCAGGAGGAGCCCCTCTTCTGACTGCATTAAAAAATGAGCAGGCACAGACCTGCAGGGTGGAGGAGAAGGTTGGCTCTCTTCCCCAGGAGGAGCAGCTGGCAGATGAGCTGAGTAGAGGTTTAAGAGAGAAGAAACCAATGCACTGATCTATGGAGACAGCTGTTAGTTATTCCAAACATGATGCGTGAAAGAGAATAGAGCAATCGAATATCAGTCAACCAATTTCCCTACACTTTTAAAAATTTCAGGGTTTAAACATGGACATATTTGGGGAAGAAAAAATGAAGACTCATGTTTTGAAGGCCATCAGTGCTGTTAAATGTGTATGTGTCAGGACTGAGTTTACTGTGAGTGACAGGAAATTAAAATAAAAATGGTTTAAGTAAGGTAGGAATATAATTCTGTGACACAAGAATGCATGTGTGTGTGCATACACAGATATTAGTCAACAGTGCAACATAGATATACTGCCATCATTTCAGAAGATAACGAAATAGCGCGCGTGCGCACACACACACACACACCACACACACACACCCCACACAGTCAGAAGTGGTGGGCCAGGGCTGACACGGCAACATTAGGAAGTCATGAAAAACCTAGGCTCCTTCTTTCATGCGATTTCAGCATTTCATGTACCTAATGGTCCAGGAAAAAACTCAAGCTGTAATCACCATCTGAATTTCAACCAACAGAAAAGAGTAAGGGGCAAATACAGAAAACGTCTGTTACTTTAGTGTATACTTCCTGTATTCTATTGGCCAAAACCCACATTTTCATCCAGCCGTGAGGGAGATAATTGGCCATGTTTCTGGCTAAAAATCTGTCTGTTCTATCATTATAGAAGAAAGGGAGAATGGATATTAACTTGCAGTATCTGTCATAAAGTTAATTAAAAATAATGGCAAAGCTTCTTCACCACAATCCCTAGAAGAAGCTAAAGAAGAGACCAATGACTCTTTCCTATCTGATCCAGATGCCTGGTATTCAGCCTGGAAATATTGGTCAATGAGTCACACCACCAACTGAACTCACTTCAGAAGGTAACAAAATAAAACCTCCACAGAAAGCAGAGGAAGGAGGAAGAGAGAAAAGAATGACCAAAACGAATGAAACCAAAGGCGGAAAATTAGTAAAACTTAGCAATTGATTGAGCTTCAGAATTTCAGCATTATAAGTAATCTGACATGGATGTACAGAGATCCCTGGAAATCAATTATTGGTGTCCCCCTAACACACACACACACACACACACACACACACACACACACTTACAAACACATCTTACATGCTGGCATGCTCACAGCTAAAATCTATCACGCTGTTATAGGTTTGTACCTGGGACTTGGTCACAGTTAGCTCTTATTTGCTAAGTACTGTCATTTCATAAAAGATGTTTCACATAGGGAAACTTTCCTGGAACCATATTGCTCCTTTGGAACCCCCACGATCAGGAACATATAAAATATATATTATCTGTGACTTCCTTTGGGAGTGCAAAACATATATTGGATATATAGGAAAAGATATCTCCCTCCTCCTTGTTCTCTTATGAAGGTAGTGGATAGGAACAAAATTATTAGACCCTTACTTAAAAAGAAGCTTTTGGGATTTGGGGTTTGTGACAACCCTTTTATAAACTTAGTGAACAGTATAATCAGGCTTCCAGTGAAAGTGTTGCTATGCAAAGGAAAATGTACTTTTTTCAGGTAGGCAAGCTCTACAAAGTACATAAATTGAATAAATATGATTCCAAACTCTCGTGAAATGGAAAGCTCAAAAAACTTTGAATTGCATTATAAAGAAGAGCCAATGAGAAAACCTAGTATTTTGGGGGAAAGAGTGAATTTAATTGTTCATTTCAATTTGATGAATTAGGCGAAAAAAAGTTTCCTTGCCTAGAAATGAATGCAGAATCTTAGTAAACTAATTTAAAAACTGCCAGTGCAAGAGAAATAGAAGATATAGTAATGCTCATCAAGTATTCAATTTGTTTTTCTACATTTCTTATTCTAGTTTTGCCCAATAAAATGTTAATAGATATGCTTTACTAATTCTTCCGTCTTGAAGCAGTAGAAAGCCCATGGCCAAGTATCTAATTTCTCTCTCTTCTCCTATCATCAGAACTGAGGAAGCCCATGTTCCAGATACTACAGCTACAACATGATGTGGCCTCTATCCTCCTGGCTTTCTGAGTGACTCTACGGAGCAGAGCGCTAAGGGACCAGTGTGGACCCTGAAGCATGGATAGAAAAATAAACTTTCATCTTGTTTAGCTTCTACAATGGAATTTTTTTATTATCACAGCACAATTTAGCCAATCCTGACTAAAACAAAAAGTAACTAAACATTTGGGAGAGAGCCAAACTCTTAAATTAAAAATGAAACAGACACATCCTCAAAATCTCAGGTTCTCAATAGCGCTCCAAGCAGGAATTTTGCTTTAATTAGGTAAGATTGTGGCTAAAATATTCTATCTGTACTTAACACTGGCTCTGTTTTATTCACCTGCTAAAAATGTTTCTGAATTCAGCAGCTCTGGGTTATTTATTGGTCAACCAAGTGTACAAAATGGTTTTTTTTTATTTATTGTTATATAAATAAAATATAAAATTTTATTTATATAAAAATAATTTTTTTTATATAGAATAAAATTTTAAGGTGTATAAGCTCAGCTCTCAGATGTCTGATAGTCAGGAGATCCAACCTCCTCAGGCCAAATCTTTGATAGAGAAAATTATCATGGGATGGGACCAATAGATTCCATAGGTTTCTGTCAAATGGCAAAATGTACTGTGAGCCCTTGTTGGAATATCCTCAATTAGTATCCAGACTACAGAATGTTGACTAGACAAATTAGGGACTAGGAGTGATAGAGAACTGGCTGCCTGAAATAATGAGTTGATGGGGCTTGTGTCAAATTGCTGAGAAAAGGGTTTATGCAGTGATTAGCCTGAGGCACTCAGGTGTCACCTTCGCCACCTGAGGGTTCGCTCTAATTTCCTCTGCTACTCAGAACCCAGTGAGTTGAAATTACCAATTGGAAAGAAGTAACATTTATTGAACATCTACAATGTACTAATTTTATGCTAAATATTTTCTAAAGTAAATTTTCATTTTACAGATAAGGCAACTGAAGCTAAGGGTAGTTCAGTATTTCAAGAGGTAGGGTCAGGATTCAATCAAGATCCAGACCTTTTCATCCTACAATATGGCAACTTCGGCCATCATGTAAATAGGTCTGAGTAACTGTGCTCATCTTGATGGGAATATTTTTGCTGAGGGGTTCTAATGAAAATTAATGTTCATTATTTTTAACCACTATATCTGAGTCAGTACCTATGAATGCATAATGTCACAAACTCAGTATGCAAAAGGTACAGATTTTGGTAAAATCCTACTTTTTAAAAATATAATTAACTTTTTATTAAAATCATCAGGAAATGTGGCATTATTCATATATAAATTACCTTAATGTCCAGAGCTTACCTTTTAAGGGTCATATTTTTAAATATTTTACCAAAATACTCACAAAGTATATTTTTGCCTTTTCCCCCCCTCCAAGATTATTGAGATATAATTGACATATAACATTGTGTAAGTTTAAAATACAATTCTACTTTGGAATAGAAGAAACAATAAGGAATCTCCAGGAGACAAGATTTGTCACATTAAATTCATGCTGAGCAATCAATGGAGGATGCTGGGGGGAAATGTTAAAAGTTATAATTAAAAATAATATCGACACCTTGTTGGTAAGGACTCAGCAAAGTGGAAAAAATTTCTTTATTCCACCCTCCATGCAAATTTTGCTTCTGAACAATGCATGTTAAAATGTGTTTAAATTTTTGTCTTTATTTAAGATATATATATATATATGAAAGGAACATAGACAAAGGATGTATGAAACAGTACTTCCATCTTTTTTAAAACTAAAGCTTGAAAATGATACCTTTGTTTTTCCATTAAGCCCATTCCTGATGATCTTTTTGGTCATTGCAAATCCCTCTCCTTGGATTTATTTATTAAGTCACTGAATTTATTCCTATTATGCGTCAGCAATATTCATCTCATCTTTCCTTAGATTCTGACATTATGTAGAGCCTATCAGGCAGAAGCAGGAGAAGGAATTTAGACAGGAAGGTTTTTCTCCCACTTCTTTAACTCTGCTAACTGATTGAGTGCTCTTTAAGCAGAGCCAACTGGCATTCCATTCCACATGGAATACATACAAGCTTCCCAAGATTTTGATCCTGTCAGCCCTATGGGCAGAGAGGGTTACCTGAGGATGCTTGTGTGTTGTTTTTTTCGGACTGAGAGAAGCCTCTTCTGTGCACCCCCAGGGATGGATAAATACAGCATTCCATGTCTGTTATATCTGAAAGAATTTGGAAAGCATTTTCCTAGAAGATTCGAACCTTGGTCTGTTTTCTTAAAAACTAAGCAACTAAAATGCACTTAACATATTTGGGATATAAAACTGAAACTTATGAACACACACAGCAGAGTGGCGGCTGCCAGAGGAAATGGGGTTGAGGGAGGAATAAAAGGTCACAGGAGAAGATGTGACTCTGGGTGGCGGACACTTGGTGCCGTGTACAGATCTTATAACATAGAAACCCATAGCTGAAGCCTATATGTTCATGTTGACCAATGTTACCCCATCAATTTAATAAATACAATTTAAAAAAAATTAAACCACTAAAATGTACTTAACATTCTAAATGAAAACTGATATTTTTATGAGAATAGCCCTATTTTACTTTAATAATTTTTTTCATTTATAGAAATATGAATCCTTAACACATCTATATCAAAGGGTACTTTTGAGAACTGAAAATGGACCATTACTGAAAGGAAGCAACATATTGACTAAATCAGAGTAGGCAAGCAAGATCAGGTTTCTATTTTCCTTCCTCCCAAATCCTAACTTAATTACTAAATGTTGACCAAAGTGTAAGCACCTTAAGGTCAGGCATCTTTTCAATTTATCTCAGTTTTTACACTGCCCAGAAAAGTTCCTGACACACTAAATGTTTCTTAAATGAATGACTATTCATTTCCTTTTCTGAGAACTTGTATATGCACTTTCAAATTTTTATCCTAATTTCCTGAAAATTAGGAGACTGTAGATGACATTCTAAGTTTCATTCTCAACGCAACCTTTTGAGAAACATCATTCAATATGTTTGCCCATCACACTGCAATAATTCTCCAGTTTCTCTTGAGGGAATTGCAAAAATTGCATTCCTGCTCTGGCTCTAAATTCTTCTACAGAATATGATTTTGATGAGGAAGCAAAGCTTCAAATGTTTCCTTCTGCTATGTGTGTACTTAAAATGTGCAAAGTCTCAAGTTCAAGTTACTTAAGACCTCTATAGGTATGGGGTGGACAGAGGAGGGGCAGTGGCAAACTAAACTGATGAACAAAATAGATCCAGAAACATAGAAGCATGCAACAAACTGTTAAATCTCAGAGGCAGGGGTGCATGGGTAGGTAGGAAGAGATCATCCAAAGAACTTGTATGCATATATGCATAACCCATAAACATAGACAATAGGGTGTTGAAGGCATGGGGCAGGGATGGGGGTGGGTTAGAAAGAGTCAGTGGGGGGAAATGGGGGCCATATGTAATACAGTCAACAATAAAATTTAAAAAAATAAAAAGACCACTATAAACCTGAAGTAAGAACTAGTTACTTAGAAAAACACACACAGCAGTTATTAAACTAAAAATTAGAAAAGCAAATCTGCCAAGGAGTTGTTTTGTTTGTTTGTTTTTGTTGTTTTGTCATCTTTTTTGTTTTGTTTGTTTTATATCATAAGGGAGCTGGAATAGTAGTGTCCCAGTTATCTATGAAAGCAGATTAACAAAATGACTATAGTTTTCTAGTTTTTCAGTGTAAAGGTGCAAGTTATCTTGCTTTGTTTTTTTCTTTTTAATCTCCCTGTCTTTCCATATCAACATTTGTAAACTGTTTTCTAGCCATTTTGAAGGAATAACTCTTTTTTGTGTGTCAAAATCTTAGTTCAAAATTTTGTTCAAAAGCAAAGTTGTGGTCTTATACCTGCCCTTATTCTGGGAAAAGCAAAACAAAACCAAACATTCTTTGCCTTCAGTCTTGTCTTTGAAATGGTTATGTAGTTGCTGATCTCTGGTAAGACAACTCCTGCCCTGAACAAAACTTCTATTTATGTCTACATATGACCCCAAAAAGGAGGGAAGGGAAGAAGAAAATTATATGCACAGAGCTTTATTTAGCCTCTAGAATCATAACCCAAAAGTGAGCTGGTCAACCAGAAGAATGGGGAGTGGGCAGGGGTGGAGATTTTGCCGCTCTCAGCATAAAGACTGCCTGGCTTCAGTTTGTTATGCCAAGAGGTAACCCTCAATCAACTCACAGCCCTACTTAGCAGGGAGTGAACTATCCACTGCTACTGCTGCGCAGCTAAGTATCCCCGGGGGGTCAGCACATTCCATCTGAATGGAGGAAAAGGTAGATGAAGCTGAATACACTTTGAGAGGCTTGTTCAAAAACTGAAGCCAATCAGAAGAGAGCAAACAGGCAGCATCAGGGAGTTCTCAACTCATGAAACCTGATCAGTCCCACCTTTTGTGTCTGTTCTAACAGCCTCCTGACTGCTCATCTTTCTGCCACCAGCCTCTGCCTCTCTACGCTATCTCTCCAAGTTACCAACGACTAACTCGCAAACTCTTTTACAATAAATGTCCCTGATAAGTCCCCCCTTCACCTACATCTTGACAATCATCTCCACCCACCATCAATTATTGTTCCAGCAATATCAAGCTCCTTATTCTCCTATTGTTCTTCTACCTGAAAGCTATTATTCTCCTGTGTTCCCAGGAGTCAATCATTTTCTTCTTTGTGTTGCCTTTGCAGTTTATGCATATTTTTATTATTGTATCTATCACAGACTATCTTAAGTTATTGATTGACAAGCTTCTTCCCTACCTCAGATTGCTACCTATGGCCATACAAGTCTTTTCCCCGCACAACCCCAAGAAACACTGTTCAAATGATAAAATATATGAATTGTCACTGTGACAGCTCTACCTGCACTACTAGTATTAATCATAGCCCCTCCTACATATTGAAAAGGCCAAGCACTGCTCCTCTGTCATTGCATTTATCTGTATAACAAAATCAAAAGTGAGCACCTTTCCTGCCTCCAGTTTATGAATGAGGAAACTGAAGCCTACAGATCGTAAGTAATTTTCCCAAGGCCTCATTGTAAATTGTGAATTTATAGCAAGGCCCGAGTCTAATTCTTCTATTTCCAGTACCTAGCTTGTGCCTGGAATGCGGGGACACTCAGTACATGTTTATTTAAATGAATAAATGAAGAACCCGAGGAAGAAGGTGTTACTCTTCTCAACTCCTGGAAGGGTTTCATGTAAGGCAGGATAGTATTGGTTGCACAGAAATCTGGGACGTGAATAAATTTAGTCAACTGGAAAGTTATAGGCTCAAAGAATTTAAAAAACGTAAACGGGCCTCTGAAAGAGAACAAATTCTCTGTCAATCAGTCAACAGCTTTTTGCTGAGCAACTACTCTATGTCAGGTACTTTTGAAGTTTGGAATATGCCTCTGTGTTTGAGCAGAGGGGAGCAAATAATAAAAATAAAAAATAAATAAATAATTATGGTGTATAGTATGTTCAGGTGATACATGCTATGGTAAAAGTATAACTTAGAACAGAGGAAGGGTGGAGGTAGTCATTGTCAAATCTAGGTCAGCTTATTCCTCACTGAAAAGAAAACATTGAAATTTGAGTAAATACTTGAAGGGGATGAAGGAGTTGACCAGGTGGATATTTGGGGGAAGGATACCTGGGCAGACAGAACATCCCAGGCACAGTCACTAAAGTAGGAGAGTGTCTAGAACAGCCGTGGGCAAACTACGGCCCACGGGCCGGATCCGGCCCGTTTGAAATGAATAAAACTAAAAAAAAAAAAGACCGTACCCTTTTATGTAATGATGCTTACTTTGAATTTATATTAGTTCACACAAACACTCCACCCATGCTTTTGTTCCGGCCCTCTGGTCCAGTTTAAGAACCCATTGTGGCCCTCAAGTCAAAAAGTTTGCCCACCCCTGGTCTAGAATGTCAAGGAACAGTAAGGAGACAATATGCATGGAGTAGGGTTTCCAAGTAGTGTACAGGATGGCAGTTAGTTTCAATTTTGAGGTATAATTATGAAGTATCACTGCTATGGCCATATATCAGAGTACAGAGGTAGAGGAGTATCTATATAAAAGAGAATTATGAAATATCCCATGGAACATGCGTACACTAAGAAAGAATTCGTTATTTATCAGATATGCATATTTAACTGGGCATCCTGAATTTGTGTTTGCTCAATCTGGTCATCATAGTCTAGAGTAGAGCAAGAAGGGCAGAATAATCAGGCTTGTATCTCAGCCTCTCTCTGCAGGTGACTGCTATTTTCCCTCAGAGCAGTCTGCCGCCACAAGGCAGGAAAGTTCAGAGCTCAGTCCCACAAATTTTGTCATCAAGGGAGTCTGATTCAAACGTTCTGGGTTTCCAAATTTAAGAATCCAGGAGAGGAATGGATGACCCAAAAGTGTTAGGGACACTGCGGTCAAGAGGTCTAGGTACTGCAACAGGCTCAGCCTGGGTCCACCAAGTTCCTTCAGTCATGTTAGATGGGGCAGCTCCCAAAGGAAGAAATAAAGATGGCTGAGGGAAGAAGTAATGATGTGGCAGTCTTAGTCTGTGCAGGCTGCTATAAAAACATTACCATAAACTGGGTGGCTCGTAAAAAAAACACCTTTTTTTCCCCACTGTAACTTTATAGGGCAGAAGGGCCAGGGAGCTTTCTTGAGTCTCTTCTATAAGGGCACTAATTCCATTCATGAGGGCTTCACCCTTATGACTTAATCACTTCCCAAAAGACTCATGACATTGGATATTAGGTTTCAACATATGAATGTTGGGGGAACACAAACATTCAGACCATAGCAGGTAGGGTATGTGCAGACAAAAAGTATCCGCACTTACTAGTAGATATCTTAGTAGATTCATGGCATTAAGTGCTTAAGTAGATTCACTGGTGGCTAGAGCAACAGTGATAATAAAAAATTCCCAAAAGTGAATATTCCAAATGTACCTCGAATTTGAAATGCATTGCTTGTACATTTTTGTTTGTTTTAAAGTGTTACCTTTCAAAAAAATAAAAAAATAAAGTGTTACCTTTCAAATTACTATTTCAATAATTAAGCTAGTATTGTCCTCAATTATCTTAACATATATCAAGTGGTTTTAGGGAGAGACGTTGCAGAAGCATGCTTGGTAATGAAGAATAGTGCTTTCTAGAATTCATAGTTTCTCACAATAACCCACCACCAAGGTGGTCCACACTTAGCTAATTGCCACGTTTGCCTTCCTATCCTGATTTCAGTTCTGCTTAAATGGACGCAGACTTCCTAGCTCTGCATGGCAATCCCACCGGAATGACAGAAGTTGGAGCCCTATTAAAGAGGAGTGTTAGAGTGCCCAAAGGGCCTGCACACCTGCAGGATTCTCTCTCACAGAAGCTTTGGTTAGACTGGTGACAGTAGTTTCGCAGAATTCAAGTGATTTATCACGGGATTTTGCAATATTCTTGCTGTAATTACATGGTGACACCACTGTAGCCAGCTGTCGGGGTGCCGAGGTGGAGAACTGACTGTGATCAAAGAAATTTACAAGCAAACTTGGTTGAGAGAGAGTTTTTCTGGCAGGAGAAGAGGGTGCGTGGGTTCTGGTGTTTAGGCGGCTTGTGGGAGGCTGTTTGGCTCTACACAGCTGAATAGAAATTGTGCTCCGGGGGTCACAGCCAAAACCCATCAGAAGCCACACACTTTAGCTTGAAGCATCCTTTCTGTGTTCTCTGGGGAGCGAGGCTGTCTTTGTTTCATACATCACTCATTCCTCCCACGGAGGGATTTCACAAATGGGAGTCTGGGGTAGTTATCAGGCGAGCACAGCACGTAGAGGTCCTCTATTTGGGGGACCATATCTCAACCACTCAGGTCTCACACCCTCCCTTCCTTTCAAGACAAACCAGTGTGTTTGTTAATTTGTCTATAAAAGGAACTCTCACGTTTCTCTGGAGACCTATTCCCTCGCCATATCCCGAGTCATGTTTTTATTTGGTAACGTTGCTAGAACAACACTCAAGGCAGGAGGATTGCTCTGGCTCTTTCTCTGTCAAAACATATAAACACATGCTGACAGGAGGCAAAGCAAAGAAGAAATCCACTTGTTGACTTAGAATAGCTTCCCGACCACTTGTACGCACTCTGCTTAGTGACCCCACACATGCATCAAATGTTCCTCAAAGATGTGTTCACTGTAAATATTGTAAAAAATCCACTCTGAGGTTTCATGGTTGGTAGCACGAATGGTCTGATACTCAAAATATCACCGAATATTTTTAGGCCCGTAACAGAAAAAAAGCACAGATGAAAATGAGTTTTCATTCCTTTTCCTTGCAAAATACCAACTTGCCCCCCAGCTCTTTCAAGAGGAAGGAGAATTCCAGTCATTCTCCCATGGGCTCCGTGAGGATGGGATATGAGATTGGCTGGTAATATCCCCAATACTAGCACCCATTATTCTTTTCCTTTCAATTTCAACACCTCTTGTCGGTGGCCATGCACTGTGTAGGCGGTGGGAAAAGATAGCTTTTATGACCCCTCCTCACGGTTTTGAGAAACAAGTTTTCATCCTTGTAAGGTTTTAACAAGTTCCTGTAAAGACTTTCCTCTGCCACTAGTCCATTGGCAGGGAGTCTTTTCTCCCCTCTCCCTCCCCGCCCCCCCCCACCCCCGCCCACATGGTGAACCCAGAGAGGGATCAGCCCCGAACTCCTGTGTGCAGGGAAGATAACCAGAGGCAGGAGGGCCGGACACTCTCCCAGAGTAGGTTTGCTCTCTTTGTTCACCAGCCAAAGCACTGTGATCCAGAGAAGGTTAGTGGTTGTTCAGCTTGTTTGTCTAATCTGTCTCCTCCCCACCCTTTGTTGTTTGTCAACTCAAACTCCTACCAGGACACATCGGGAGAGAAGCTGTCACTGTGAAAGGCTCCAGCTGCCTTGCAGAGTCCAGTCCCCCTGCCAGCTTCCCGGCCTGGGCACTGGCATTAACACTGGGCATCCATTTAGAGCAAAATGAAAGGGCAAGATGAATAGACTTAAGCCCCTTTGCATTTCCTTTTCAAGAACACCGCACCTCTAGGCACCCTCAAAATAGCCTCCTCTGGTTTCTCTTGCCTCCTTTTCTTATAAGAAGAAAAATGGCATTTAGAGTAGAAACGGGGCTGTGAACACTTAAAAGGCTCCAACACTGGATTTCTATGCAAATCAAGAACGCTGTTGAACAGCAAAACAGGGAAATTTCCTGCTTTCATAGTAGTCATTTATGGGGTGCCTGCCCCAGTTTCCTTCCTCTGCTTGAGCTGCCTTATAGCCACTTAAACAGATGCAGTTTTCACTTTCTTACAAAGATCTTTGTGAGTTTGGAGGAACCTGACAGAGAAAGTGAACTAGTCTTCGCTGCCTTGGAGAGGTGGTGGGAAATGACCACGCCAGGACTTTCCCATGCTGAGGGTAAAGTGCGTATGGTAAGTAGGAGCTCCTAGCACTTTAGGAAGAGAGGGAGAACCATTTTCCTGTGCATCTGAATACTGCAAACTCATTCTCTTTTCTTTGGCCTTTTCAGCAGGCCATTCATCCACCTCTTCTTCCTTTTGGAGCAAAACATGGACCCAGGGCCCAAAGCTAGCTTTTTGCTATTCATGTATTTTTGGAATAAGACACAGATTATCATTAGCCACAACTTTGGTTTTTTATTGATTGATTTGATGGAGAGAGGGGAAGAGGGAGAGAGAGATTGAGAAAGAATCATTAATTTATTATTGCACTTACTTATGCATCCATTGGTTGATTCTTGTATGTATCCTGACTGGGGACTGAGCCTGAAGCCTTGGCCTATTGGTACAACATTCTAACCAACTGAGATACCTGGCCAGTATTATTAGTCACAACTTTAGACACTATTTGTGTTAAAGGGGGAGGGGAGATAAATCATGAGGGTGGCATAAAATTGCCCACGGTTAGTGAAATGTTATTGGTCTTATGGATCACCTGCCTGGTAGGATACACCTGTATCATTGCTGCTGGCAGGTGTTTTTGTACAAATAATCCCAATCTCTTTATATTATTGTGCTGTTTCATTTCTTCTATTTCTCTAACTTACTAAGTCTATTTTATTGCTGTATTCTCACTACTGTTCTTCTAATGTACATGTTTCCAAGCTTTTCTTGATAACTATCCATTGTTTATGATGGAGGGCAGTGAGGAGTCAAAGGGCATTGTTGAAAACATCCCAGTGAAACCCTCCAGGAGTTCCCATCATCCCCTCAGCCTCAATATTTACCTTTGTATGTGACACTCCTGATGATGATTGTATTTATTTACCCCTGTCTAAGCCATGAAGTTAAACTTAAACTCATCCTTCAGAGCCTAGCAATGATGCTCCTCTGTCAAACTTGGTGTGATTCTGCAGGCACACGTGTCCACTCCCTCTGCTCCCGAGCATCCTGTATAACTCCGCCATGTATTACCTTTCACATCTCCCTCCTAGTTAGACCAGCTCCTGAAGAACTAGAGCCACGTCCTTTATCCGCACAGCTGGTGCCCAACACATAGTGGGGAGTCAGTAATTGTTTTCCAGGGTCTGTTTAAAGACACTTCTCTCCACTTCTTTGTCACTCTACTATTTTGCATGAAACTCTTCTCTTTGACCCAGAACACTTTCTTTATCTTTGCCATGGTCAACTGAGATGATGATGCTAGCAGAGCCTGTTTGAGAGTTTGGAGTGATACTTATATTAAACAGATTGCATGTGAGTGTGTTGAATGTTTTTTAAAAAGCTTATACATGTGTGGTAGCATATTTATTTTTCTGTCAATTAGGTGATCATAAGCTTTTTTCTAACTCAGAAACAGAAAGCTAGAGTCTTACTGTCCTTTTGCAATGTATGTAATGAACGCTTTGGCTCTCTTTTTCCTCAGCTGTGACAGGCAGGGATTGAATAAGAGTCTCGCCAACATCTCTTTCAGGGCTAGAATGCTCACTGGGATTAGCCCTGTTGTGTTGGGCAGGTAAAGCTGGTCTGGGAAGCAGATATAGAGGCCCATGAAACCATAGAGGCTTCAAGAAGCAAAATCCCACAAAGGACTATTTTGATTAGTACTCATGGCTGCCAGCTGTGGCTCCAGCCACAGCGAGGGGGGCTGAGGGGTAAATTGCCCTCCTCATTAAGAAGCTGAGTTGAGAAATGTAGTGGGGTGAAGTCAGGGACAGAATGCTCAGCAGTGACAATCTTCTTTTTCACTAGCTATAAATCGTTTCTTTCCTTCTCTTGGTGTTATCCAATGCAATACGTAATAAAACCCACTTTTTAAAAATTAATTTGTGGGGTTTCTTTCCATTATATAATTTTTGGCCAGATATAACAAATATGTTCTTTCTTGGTGTTAGTATTGGGGGGGGGGGTCAACCCTCCAAAAGTTACCCAACAAGAAATGAAGTAGTGGTGCCTACTCACAGCACGCTTTCATGTGTTACTGATTCAGCTATGCAGACGTTTTTTTCAATCCAGGTTTTTCAAAACATAACCCTATGCAAGAAAATGTCTTTTATAAAAGCAGTAGCCTATAACATAGGCAATAAAAAGGTTATTATTAATTACATTTAAAAATAAGATTTATCCATGGGTTTTTAAGTGGACGTGTACCAGGTCCAAAAAGAAATAATAATCTCGAATGATTTCTAGTAACATGGTACTTATAAGTAAATACATTTTGGTCCTTACTACTGGTTTTTCTGTTTGTTTCCTTCTAATTTTTTTTAGAGTCAGTAGGCAAGAACATTAAGCATCTGAAAGGGGATTCTGACGTTTTAATACTCTGTCCAGGAGATTTTGGTAATAGAAGTGACTAATAATTCTGCTGTTCTAAATTTTACATAACTGGCTAAGACAAACATGCAAATTTTATTTAAATATGATTGATTTTGGCAAATTCATATATATTTGTTGTGGTGGTTTTCTCTTGGTCAGATGTACCTATATCTTTTTTTAACACTGTAAATAAAAGCTACACTCATGCTATTTTAGACTCAGCAGCAAATTTAATATCTTTCTTTCAAGTTATAATGTTTTAAATTCTAAACAGATTCTTTTAAGAATGAAAATTCATATATATACATAATGCCATCTTTAAAAAATAAACAAATCAATCACCTTTCTACTAAAAAAGAAAATGTGGAGATTATATATTATTTTATATTGGTGACTCCTCTTCTTACTACACTCTATTGCTTTTTTTATTTTTTCCACCTCTAAGCACTCTATCAATTCCTCCCCCACTTCTGTGTCCCATTCACTAGCAGCAGCTTCTGGGATGCACCCTGTGATGAAAGTGATGCAGGATGTTGACTGACCTGTTTACACCTGGCAGGCTGGTGGCATGAGGAAGCAAACCTCACTATTTACCTACAGCTCCATCAATAGGAGAAAATTGACTTAGGACTGATCACAAATTAAAAGCATTTGTCTTTCCAAAGTAGCAAACATTTCTGTGGTTGTGTGTGCATGTGTGTGTGTGTGTGTGTGTGTGTGTGTCCGTGACTTTAAAGTGGCTGTTGACTTAAGAATATCAAGATTAAAGTTCTTTTTGTTGCTATTTGTTTGTGGTTTATTTTGTTTTCTTGTGGTTTTTTTGAGGTTTTTTTAAGCATTAGGAATTGTAGTCAGCCTTTAGGAACCTGCTAATGACGTTCCCTAATACCTGGCTTGACCCTGGAATGCTCAGTAAGAAGACAAAGAGGCAGCACCCGGGCGGGAGGACCAGACCAGACCAACTTATGTGAAGCTGTCAACCCCCCAGGGACTCATTAATAGTTTATTGGGTATGGAAGATGCATGGCAAAGTAAAGAAAGAGGCTAATAACCTTTAACACTGAGAAAAATAACTATTATTGTGACCAGTGTAGCATGAAGCACAAACAGAATACTCACTGGGCAACAAAAAATAATGTGTTGCCCACCAGAGCAATTAATAAAATTAAAGCACAGTTTCTTGCAGATGGATATGTAGGAGAATAATGGTGTGGGGCTGCGCTGAGCTGTCATGCATCAGATACTACATCTGTTATGGAAATCAGGGGAAGTGGGGGCCTTTTGTTCATGCGAGAGCCCTCCCAACAGGGATTTGGCTGGAGTAGATTTTCTTGTTATTAAACATGATTTCTAGCTAGTAGAGAGCAGATGCTTCTGCAGCATTTGGAACTAATAACCAACATTCAAGTGCATGCCACCCCTAAAGAGGCTGGGGCTGTTGGAGAGACCAATTTCAGCTCAAAGATAATGTGTTCAGTTCAGTTTCTACTTTGCACATGAATGACACTGATACCAGATGAGCCTTCTGCCCCAGGGTTTGCTGGAAACAGAAAAACAATGGCACTGGCCCTAACGAAGATCAGAGGTTTTCAGGTGTATTTGGGAAGGACACTCAGAATCATGATAGCCATGTTTCTGGGCTCCAATTAGAGAGCAGGGAATGGGAGAGAAGGGAAGTGTATGCAAACTCATATTGTATTGGACAGAGACCGCACCCATGCCTTTGCTAGGCTCTTATATCTGGGCTGTGACTCCTTGAATGAAAATGATTCATGGGGCTATAGGTCACCATTTAATCACTTAAAGAAGAGCACCTCTTCTTTCTCTTTTTTAAAAAATTAATTTATTTTTAATTACAGTTGATATACAATATTACTAGCTTCAGATGTACAGCATAGAGATTAGACATTAATATACTTTACAAAGTGACTACTCCTATAAGTTTAGTACCCATCTGACACCATACGCAGTTATTACAATATTATTGACTATATTCCCTGCATTGTACTTTACATCCCTGGGACTATTTTTATAACTGGCAATTTATACTTCTTTATCCTTTTCTCCCAAAAGCAACTCTTCTGGATAAATCACTTAATTTCAACTGCCTATCATGTTACCCTGAAGATTTTTCTTATTTCTCTCTACGTACAACACATTAACAACAAATTATCAAGCATTCTTTCTATCAGAACAATTGTATAGATTGTTCTTTCTAAATAACAAATATCAATATCTGAAAAATCCACACGTGAAAATTAATATCTGAAAAATTTTAAAATGCAAAGACTAGGAACATCAAATGAGTAGTTTCACCTCAGAATTTTTCTTATTTCAAGAAGTAGCCTGTAACTAGAGCTTATCTCCTTAGAAACAAGACAGTGATTTGGGGATGGAGTCTATGCCAACTATAGCACAGCTTGGAATGGCCGCAGGCCAGGCCAAGGGGCCCTACCGGTACATGAATCTGTGCACTGGGCCTCTAGTGTAACTAATAATCACCTAGAGCAGGGGTGGGCAAACTTTTTGACTCGAGGGCCACAATGGGTTCTTAAACTGGACCGGAGGGCCAGAACAAAAGCATGGATGGAGTGTTTGTGTGAACTAATATAAATTCAAAGTAAACATCATTACATAAAAGGGTAAGGTCTTTTTTTTTTTTTTAGTTTTATTCATTTCAAATGGGCCGGATCCAGCCTGCGGGCCGGGCCGTAGTTTGCCCACGGCTGAGAGGCTGTGTGGAGAGCACCTCAGGTAGATTGAATAAAATGGAAAGGCTTGTTCAATTGATTAAATCTTCTCTTGAGAAATTTTCTGGTCAACTTATAGATAAGCCTTCCATTCTATGTGTTCCAATGTTCCTACATGAATGTGCACTGCATAAACCAATCACAAAATAGCAACAATAGTTTGCATTGGTAAGTTATTTTTATTTTATCATAACTTTCACGTGCATTGATGGTATTTAATCTGATCTTCACAATTATGCAAAAAGGTAGGTTAAGTAGCTCACCAGATCTCACACAGCTAGAAAGTAGTGAAGCTATAACTCACTCCTGGAGCTTCTGACCAAATAAGAAATAGTTCATTTTTTAAAAAGTTATTTTTAATTGTTTTGTGCCACATTACTTTAAAAGTGCAATTGATTCCCCCCGCCCCCCCCCACCAAGAACATAGATTTTTTGTTTAAAAATTCAGGACAAATAAAGATACTGAAGCACTTTTGAAGCTAAGTGTCTTTCCATAGCTGCTAAATTTTCCCATGTGGTTCAGCAGGTGTTAGGGATGCTGATGTGAGAGAACTTTTTAAATGAGATGTAAGCCTGGACATCCCAGACATTGGGATCTAAAAAGCTATGGTGGGCATATATTTTTTATTGTTATTTGGCACGAACAAGAGTGTTAACCCTGTTGCCCTGGCCAGTTTCCAGAGAAAGGATTACAATTTGCCCTGCTAAAAACATTCCCTGCTGCTTTAATTAGGTCTGGTGTTCCCCTCCCCTCCACACAGTCTGCAGCGCGCTCTGTCCTGTTAGCCAGCTGCTATCGCTCACTCCAGGAGGACGAAACGATTCCTCTAACTGACATCAAGGGACAAAGCAATAGCCACAAAGCTGGATTTTGAAACAATATATAAACTTAAATGGCTGATGGTTAATACTGTAAAAATTAAATCATGGGATGGGAAAGAAACTTTGAAGATCATTATTATTATTATTATTGGTCAGAGAGAGCCACATGGACAGGAAACAGAGCACCAAATTAACCTAACCAACTCTGCTTTTAAAAATCCACCTAATTCTGCCCCACCCCCTAAAGGAGTCAAAATACTTGTTTTTGCATGAAAGTGTGTACTTACTTGTTTTGCTATTGTATATATGCATTGTAAGAAAAGACGGCATATTCCTATTTATTACCATGATGGTAAATAGTTTTAGACCCTCTACCAGCATCCTGAATTGGATAAGGAAGCATTCATTTAGTTAAGTGAAAACCATTTAAACTCAGAACCAAGAAAGCAAAGAAAAAGAAAAGGAATATTTCACACCCTGGTAGTGGATTTGTGAAAAAAATGAAATATTCATAATGTGTTACTGTAAAACAGTTTTCATGGGATTATGTGGGAAAGGCTATATCCCATATGGTGTTTCCAGACTGCATCCCAGAGAGCTGCCATAAGGTGAGAGCTGGCTCGACAGAGGCGGCGTCCATCTGCACTGGGGGAGGCTGCTGCTGCAGACAGAGCAGATCTCCATATCTGGACCAGGCTCAAAAGCTGGACATTCCTCTTCCAGCCCACACACCACTGCCCTTTGCTTTACAACTGAGATGGCTGTGTCTGCCTCTGCCTCTCAGATAATGTAAATATCTGCCTCCCCACTGCAAAAGTAACTCCCATTTGGTTGCTTCCTCTATACATACATTTCTGTGGATCCCTTTCATTCATGCTGCTGCTGAACCTCACAATGTACACGCTTCTCCCGTGTTCCCCTTTCATTTCTGATGAACCACAAAATTGGAATATGAAAGTGGCACATACCTAGCTTCAGGTTCTTAATATACTCATTTGCTTAAATCCACAGAGTTTTGATGGCAAAGGAAACAACATGATGTTTATGGAGTAGCACATGGAGCCCATCCTGAATGCCTTGTGTTCAGAATGGTTATCTTTAAATGAGAGAAGCAGACCCAGCGTAAGGCATTAGGGAGTGGTGGGGATTGGGGAATACCGAAGAGCTCGTTGTCTGTGTAAAAGGGACAACTTCTATTTAGCAACATATTTGATTTGTGAAATATAGCAACTAATTTAAGAATTTAAAAAATTTCATCAAGGGCAAGCTACATGTCAGTGTGGCCACTGGCATATGCATTTATATTCTCAGTAGAATGGTTAGAATGTTATCCTGATATTAAATTCAGCTCCATGAAAGACCAATCTAGAGAACAGTCTAATTATTCAAAGATGGGACATTGGTTCCTCAGTAATCCAACATGGGCAAGATTTCACGTTAGTAGAGGTCCTATGAAGGGGATTGACACAACAATGAAGGACATATCAGATTACTCCCCAGTCTAAGGTAGAATTCTAAGAAGAACTTTTCCAATCACATCAGGATGCTTTCTTCCTCACTACTGTACTTTACCCATCTCCAAAAGGCTTTCTTAAGTGTTTGTTTAGAAGTATGTAAAACAATAAATTCATGGAACTGCAAAATAAATAAGTAATAAATGTCTAAAATAAAAAATAGCAATCAACAAGAACACGTGTGGTTGGTAGTACCAGGGTAGCTAGTAGAAGACCTGATTCCTTGGCTTTGTATCACCACATCTGTGTCCTTGGACCACCTGTTTAACATTTCTTGACCTATTTCAGCTGGATAAAACAAGGCAGTTTAAACTGTATCAACCAAGTCATAGCAGTTTCAAATGAATCTGCCTTTAAAACCCACACTAACATCTGATCTCAGAAACTATGCAGGGCCGGGCCTGGTGAGTACTTGGACGGGAGACCACCTGGGAATACTGCATGCTGTAGACTTAAAATAAATAAATAAATGCAGTAAAACCCACTAACAGAGCAAATAAAAGTGGAGCAACTTGTATGGAAAAAATGTCAACCCTCTGACATCTCATTGAAATTATAGAAGGGTTCCTCCAAACACACTTTGAAACCACCGGACAAACTTTTCTCTGAGTTTCTTTCTGTTATTGAAATACAGATTCTTGATTTATTAGAGATACATTAAATTATGCTCAAAATGAAAATAAAATGATCTTTTTTTTTCTCAAAACAAACTTATTCCACAACCTGCTTAACAATCACCTATTAAGTGCCCATTGTGTGCTAAGACAAGATTTTTTTGTATTAAGTAAAAACTATAGATATAAATCATCTGATAAGAATGAGAAGTCAATTTTACAAATAATAATTGCATTATGTAACTAACATGGTTAGTCTGGTAATAAATGAGGTCAACTTTACAATCCAAATGACATTGACTCAAATTTCTAATTCCATAATATTCTCTAATTATTTTGGGGACTCCCCAAGGGTTGCTTTACTTATGCTCACAAAAGAGTCTGCCTGCTACAGCCAGTCTTCACCTTTAGCTAATAAGTAACTGCTATGATTCTTCTCTGTGGCTACAGTCCCCCCTGCTAATGTCACTGTTCTCCTAACTGTCCAGTAGGGCCTATTTCGTAGCCTGCTGCTGATTCTCTTCAGGAGATAGCCAGTATTGCTAATGCTCCAAAAGTCCCTCCTCTGTGAGCCAAAGCAGTTCCAGTTGCTGTGGAAATGAGGAAAGAAGTCTCCCCTACCTAACAATATGCCACATCTGTTTGACTTTCAAAGCATCGCTGCACATTTCCAGAATTCTGAAATGATGCTTAAAACTGGCACTCAGATTCTCTCCACTCTTAGTCTTCTGATATAAACGCTCAGTGAAACTGTTCAGCTCAACTATCAGTAATTTAATACCTGCATTTAAGTAAATAATGCTTTCATAGTTTCCCCCAAATGATGAAATAAAGGATAGGCACCTACTACTTTACTTGTGGAATTAAAGATAGAGTTTGAAGATTTTCTTTAAAAAAGTATATCATTCAGGATAGCCTAAGGGATTATTACAGGAGTAACAACACCTAAATCTTAATGGCTTAAAAATGAAAGATTACTTTCTTGTTCATGCTATCTATTAATCATGAGTTAGCTACATGTTAATCATGAATTCATGGGCTCTGGCTCACCAAGGAAAGGTGATTTGGTGATTGTGGGGCAGAAGGTTCCTCTCAATGTCATCTTTTAGAACAAGATTCAAGTTGCAACCACTACCAGGTATATTGCTGTTTGCTAAGATAAAGAGAAAAATTTGAAAATCACACCCTGACTCAATGCTTACAATTACCTCAGTGCTTACACTGACTCAATGCTGAAGCACCAACTTACAATTTAAGTGACATGTGACATTTAATTTTACAATTTATTGACCAAAATGGGCACATGCCCACACCTAACTTCAAGAAAGCAGAGAAGCACAGTCCCACCATAAGCACAGAAGGCAAAGAACTGGAAATATTTGACTAAAATTAATGATTACCGCACCCCAAAACAATCTTCCATAAAAGTGCATGGGAGCCTCTACCTCTAAAGATAGAAAACACTTGCAATTTTAAAGATCATATTCCCTGCCCATTTCTATCTCTCAATATTTCAAAAATCTCAATAATTAGTGTTATCCAGCAACTTGACCTATGGTTGTTGAAACAATTCAGAAGAAGAAGTAACCATTGACATTGGGGAAGTTAAGGGAGTTAACAGAAAATATATGAAATACTAGAGGCCCAATGCATGAAATTCATGCAAGGAGCTTGGCCCTTGCAGCCCTGGATGCCTAGACCCACTCAGCCCCAGCTTCATCCAGAAGTTTGTCCAGACGGTCGTTCTGCTGATTGGCCATTCAGTAGATTTGCATATTACGCTTTTATTATTATAGATGATTTGGACTTTGAAGGAAAGGATATATATATAATTTTTTAATAGGGAAAATTTGGTGAAATCACATACTTGGAAACACAGAGTGGGCAGGCAATGAATCAGAAGCAGTGAGTAGAGCGGTTTGCCTCACTAGGTTGTCTGGAGTGCAGTAATCAGTGACAGAAGGTGGAAGTGGTAGGCTTTTCTTAATATATATTTTTATTGATTTCAGAGAGGAAGGGAGAGGGAGAGATAGAAACATCAATGATGAGAGAGAATCATCAATTGGCTGCCTCCTGCATGCCCCCTACTGAGGATCGAGCCAACAATCTGGGCATGTGCCCTGACCTGGAATCAAACTGTGACCTCAGATGCTCAACCACTGAGCCACGCTGGCTAAGCTAGAAGTAGTTGTTTGGAAACGGATTGTGAAAGGCCAAGATAAAGGACTTGGCCTTTGTTCTACCAAAAATAAGGGGCCATTAAAAGTTTGGAAGGCAGAGTGATGATTGCAGTGTACGAAGATAAATCTGTGCATGGGGAAGTTGATGGATTGTAAGAGGAAAAACTGATAGAGAGAAACTAATTAGTGCACTATTGCCATCATCAAGGCCTAGACATGGATGGTGACAGAAGGATTGGTGGGGGAAAACAGCTGTGGAAAACTTGACAGAAAAAGAATTTATTATGATTGGCTGTGTGACTGAAGCAAAGGAGAAAGGGAGAGTAAGCTGGTCCATGCCTGCTTATTCCTCTAGTTAACACTGCCAGAATCCACAGCAATCACTCAATAGACTCCCAGTGTGTGTGTGTGTGTGTGTGTGTGTGTGTGTGTGTGTGTGTGTGAGAGAGAGAGAGAGAGAGAGAGAGAGAGAGAGAGAGAGAGAGAGAGAATGGGTGCCTGCTGATACTCCTATAAAACATGCTTGTTCACCTAGCTGTGTGCATTAAGTTGGCTCTAGGAAGAGATTCAGCGTCCAATAATTTGGGGTAGTGTTATAATGATGAGTGCTTATGATTTTTAGGATAAATTGTAATTTTGCTTTTTAAATAGATTATTGCTGAACTAGTAGGTCCATTTTGTGATTTCAATGTATTACACTTCAAAAAAAATCCTTTTCTTGAACTTCAGATTGCCCTAAAACATGAAATACAGATCTGGCTCTTTAATTATTTGGCACCAACTATCTCCCCCTTTTCTCCCCACACAGCCCCTTGATCAGACTTCCCTTACAGAATCAGACTCTATGCCTCCAGTTTTGTCATATTTTTCTGCTAACATATTTCCAGCAATATTAGTACTCATAAATGTTTTGTTTCAGCTTATTCAATAGGTTTTGCTTGTGGCATTTTTCCAACTGATTCAGAGTATCCTCATGGGCAGCTGTAATTTCTCCAAGTAGACTCTACTTTTTGTACTCCCTCCTCTGCTGCTGACAATGTTGGACTCTATGGATATGACTTTCCTATGGAAGTCAAAAATAATGTGTTTTATTCCTATCTCTCCTTCTTTTCTTCCAGAGCTGCCTACAGTCTTGGAGAAAAGTATAAAATACAGTGGAAGATATTTACATTTTGTACCCAAAGACTTGAGCAGAATAGCTATTTCCCAGTGGAAGTGGACAATCACAGGTTACTTAAGATATCCTTATTTGCAACTTTATTAAAGCCACCATTGCATCTAAGTTAATTATTTGTAAGTAGATAGTTTTTAGAAAAATAGTGTTTTAAAGAATCCCTAGCCCTAACTGGTTTGGCTCAGTGGATAGAGCATCAGCCTGCAGACTGAAAGGTCCCAGGTTCGATTCCAGTCAAGGGCATGTACCTTGGTTGCTGGCACATCCCCAGTAGGAGGGGTGCAGGAGGCAGCTGATCGATGTTTCTCTCTCATCGATGTTTCTAACTCTCTATCCCTCTTCTTTCCTCTCTGTAAAAACTCAATAAAATATATTTTTTTTAAAAAAAAAAGAATCCCTATATTTTTGTTTAAGAATAAATCATTTAATATATATCCTTTGCTGAAAGTCAACAGCAAATCAGTTTTAACCATAATCTGAATTTCAATATACTAATGATGGCATCATACTGATGTAAGAATGCTCTGATTATAAACAACATCTAGAGGAAGCAAATTTATTCTCTACAGTTTGAAGTCATATTTGGCCTGGCTCCTGTGACTACAAGTCTAATCTCCACTCTTAGGTTCACTTGCTTATAAGATGTCAAAGCATCATACAACTTTAATAAAACAGTGTGTTGTAGCCATAGTAATAGATATGGAGATCACTGGAATAGAAAATAGATTCCAAAAAGACATTTATTTCTATGAGAGGATGTGGTTCGTGATGATGGTAATGGAAAAAAAATGAATTATTCCGTAAATAAGGTTAGGAAAACAGAAAATTTTTTGGGGAAATAAATTGTGATCTCACTTTAAGTAATTTACAAAGATAATTTTTGGATGAACTAAAAAGCTAAATAAAAAAATCAAAACCATAATAGAAATAATGTGAAATTATTAAAGTATGATTATAGTTTCATCTGTATTTTATACAATATTATCCAAGTATTAAAAATAAGGTTTATCCATATATGATAATATGGGAAGGCATTTACATTAAGAAAAAATTAGTTTTCTAATGATCTAAATAGAAACATATATACGCATACCTTTATTATAAGCAAAGAAAAAGGTAAGCAAGAATAACCTTCACTGCTAACAAGAGACTGGTAAGGAAAGAGTTTGTGGCTGACTTGGATGTTATCTCTTTTTCATCTATATTTTACTCTTTTTCCTATTCGATATTATTGAATTAAAAACTAAGCAGAAATTTCAATTCTTTCAACATAAAATAATATTTATGTCAATATCAATAATGGTTGATATTTTCATGCTATTGAAATGAGACAAATAGAACATCATCAGTTACTTCCAACAGTCCTTTCTATATCATTAAGTGAGCTATTATCTCTTCCCTGAACTCAGGTAATAGCCTCCTGATTCATCTCCTGCCTGCATCCAACACTCATCCTTCTGATCAGTCTCCACAGAGAAGAAGGTGTAAATATCAAGTGTTCAGGCTCCATCTCTTGCTGTGTCACCTTGAATGCCGCTTCATCTGCAGGTCCCCCTATCTAGATTGCTGTGCTGTTTTAGAACACCCTGAGGTTTTACATAATATCATTTGCACAATTTACATTTGAAGTTTTTGCATTTCTTTATTATCTGCTTCATTACTCTGTTGGCATCATGAGGACAGGGACCAGGTCTGTTTTGTTCCGTATGGAAGCCCCATAAACTAGCACTGTGCCTGGCCTGAAGTAGATAATAAGTACTGAATGAATAAACAAATGAATGAATGATGGAATTGCCTAAATAAACAAAAATGGATAAAGTGAATGAATAAGTACATTATTGAGGACAGAAAGCACCAATTATAATGTATATCCATTAAGGAGAAAATAGAAATCATAAATATTACTTATGCATAACCAAAAGAGGATTTAAACACAGGTGCCCAGAGAAGTAGTGGGCAATAAATGAACACTACCTCCTGTTTTGTTTTGTTTTGTTTTGTTTTGTTTTGTTTGTTTGTTTTTGTCTTTCTGAATAAGGAGCATGCCAGGAAGTGCTAAGTGATGAGGTCAGATATGTTATTTGCAAAGCTGCCTGCATTTTCCAGGTGCATTTCAGGTCAGGGCTGGCAAGATAACAGGCTACTCAGGAGAGTTCTTCTTTGATTCCGTAAATGAATGATCTGAAAGAAACATATTGATGAAAAACACAGCTCTCAGACCCTGGAAGGAGCATAATGCAGGGCTGGCCTGAGGGAGGGAGAAAATCAATAGCTTTAACTGTGAATGAGACCGGCTTCTTTACAGCTAATGCTGGGGAAGGGGGAACCCTCAGGGACACTTTCTCCATCAATTTCCTCTGGCTCTGCTTGATAGCAGATACCAGCAGGGCTTGGGGATTCGGTAGGGTTAGCCAAGCCTGGGAGGGGTAACCAGGGAAGCCCAGCTGGCTCGCAGAGATGATTTCCCCTGCTTAGTTCCCTGGGCTCAGCCATTGGAAGCCCCATGGGGCATCCACCAGGCCAGAGCCTGACCCTGGGAACATTAATTATATTCCTGAATCAAAATTAGGCCTCCAGTCCTGAGCTTTTTCTTCATCAGCCATTGTATTCTAACCATATAATGGAGATGAAATGAAAAGAATTTAAAACATAAGATCCTACTACGAAGCTGAATCTCTCAAAACAGAAAAAGAACTCCTAGGTCTAGTCCTTCTCAATCCAATTGGTTAATGATAGATGAAGATTTTAAACCTAAACTTTTCCCTCATCACAATGGTCTGTGTTCTTCCCAAGAAAAATAAAATGATCTCCCATGACAGAATCCATTAATCAAAATCAATAGCCATAAAAGCCTTTTTTTTTTTTTTTTTTTTTTTTTGTAGTTTTGTTTTTGAGTGAAGGAAGGAGAAACCATCTGGAGAGAGAAATTTGACTCCTCTGGAAAAACACCCTCAGCCCAGCATCCAAACTAAATTATTCCTTTACCAGGAAAGCCAGGCCTTGCTTTTTCTTTTAAACAATGATATTATTTAATCCTTTAGCCTCTGGTA
Source organism: Myotis nattereri (assembly GCF_964212035.1). NCBI lineage: Eukaryota > Metazoa > Chordata > Mammalia > Chiroptera > Vespertilionidae > Myotis > Myotis nattereri. The sequence goes on along the minus strand of NC_138082.1, from coordinate 62,932,130 downwards.
TAGTCTTACTGTTTGGAGATTTCTGTTTATTTTTTAAAATATAGGCAAATAATTAAGATTCCACGCTCTCTGTTCTAACTTTAATTATGGCATCATCTAAAATCACACAGTTGAGAATGGCTGATCTGACCCATTTCTTCTTGGTTCATCTTTTATATATAAAGAATGTTGATGACCATGCCTCTCTCATTACTCTATAACAACAATGTGGCCCCAAGTTTGAGCATAGTGTGAATATAAAATTTCTTGGCTTACTTATAGATTTTAGTATTTATTTAGTATATGATAGAAGAAATCTATAATTATAGAAAATTAAGTTAAAGTTTGACTATGGGTTTAAAGATAATTTAGTTTGAAAAAAAAATAAAGTTAGCTTGATATGAACAAGAAAATGCCCTATTTTTCCTACTTTTTAACATGTAATTGGAAATATAAAACCTAATTAGAAATCAGCATTCTTTCATTTTACTATTTATAGAGCAAAATTCTTACTGTTCATGCCACTTTCACACTGTTCTTTGCCAGCATCTATTAGGTTCTCCTGGTTTTTTTGCAGTCACTTGGAGAGGACCAAGTGGAACCTGGGGGGGAGCAACCTGGTCCTAGTCCCAAAATCACAGACAACTGCCCCGTTCAAGCTGAGAGGCCTTGGGCTGCAGTTCTGCCTGTGATCCCTGCTGATGGCAAAGAAGTTTGAGCTCTACCTGATTTTTAAAAAAAGACTTGCAAAATTACTTAATAACTTTAGCCATTACTCATTTTCTCATGACTGGGCATACCAGCATTTCTTAAATGCAGAGCTCAAGTTCCAGTGGCCTGAGAAGAACACGGGTAGTGCCATCCCGAAACCACTTGGGAATCAAACAGGTTTGAGTGCAAATACCAAGTTCACTGCAGGCTCCAATTTTTTTCTCTATATTTGTCCTGGACTGAGGTGGAAGCTGTGCGGTCACACCATATAACCAGCCTGTACCTCTCTCCTCTTTCTTCTCGGTTATCTCTGGGCGGTATGCTCTTTGCATATATACAGAAAGATGCTGACATGAGAATGATCTATATGGAGAAACACTGAGGGTCGAATAGCAATGGTGCTCTAGTTCTTCACTCTTACAGATCTACTTGTTCAAATAATACAAATGTATTAGGAGAGTTTTGAATATTTGCATACTTTTTTTTTCAGGTGATCCTTTTTCATGAATCAAAACTGGGATATATCAAGACATAGCAGATAATAATGATTTAGAGTATAGCTTCACTAGGTTTAACTGTCAAAACCACCGTTTACTAGCTTTATGTAAGTCACTTAACTTCTCTGTGTGACTGTTTTCAACTGAAACATTGGAAAAATAATAGTAACTGAACTCATAGGTTTGTTGTGAAGATTGGATGCTTTAAAAAAGTCAAATCTTAGAACAATGCTAGCCATAGAGCAAATATCACATAATTTTTGCCATTATCACTGTGAGCACTGTGAGTTGCAGCCTGAGGACGTTTCCCTCAGTCTGACTTCTTTATAATTAAAGTCAATTATCTAAGATCCCGGGAGTGAGTCAGTTGTGTCAGTTATGGGTTTTGATGTTGTAAGTTTTTAGTTTCTTCTTTGTTTCCCCCAGTGCTTTATGAATAAGGTATTAAGAAGTTTGGGACTGACCTTCAGGCTTCCTTGGAATCAGCTGGACCACCAGTAAACTGTGTATCAAAGTCACAATTTCTGGACACTCTGCAGAATTACTTTCATTAAAATGGGTTTTAGAGTAATTTGTTAGACTTTTTAGATTGAAAAACTTAGTTTCTAAGAGTCAACATTGCAATTTAGAATTTTGGAAATGTTTTATGAAAAAAAATATCAAGTAGGAAGTATATAGTGTATTACTGGAGGAAGAAATGCTACCAACATGAGCTTCAGTGAAACACACCTGTAGAAAATCGGGGACCTCAGTCTGGAAGCTTCAAACCCTAGCTGGCTTCTGTTTAATACTGCTCAAATGAGCCCCGGGCTTTTCAGAGGAGAAGGCCACGATTTATACTTTCTTTGGAAATACTTAAACAAGTGAGAATTCTTTTTCCCTTTTATCTCCTTCAGTTGTACAGGCTTATGCAAAATGACTGAAACATAAGGACAACAGAGGGAAAAGGGCCTCTAACTACAACTATTAATATTATCCATATTTTTATTCCAATTTTTGTATTGGAGATTCTAACATTATTTTTGTTTGAGTTACAACAATAGAAACATAATTACAAAATTAAAACTAGGAGTGATATTAAACACAAAGGAGCTCAGTAAATAATAATTGTTCTACCAAGGAATCTACATCAATATTTGCACTTGACTTTGAATCCAACACTTCAATTTCATGCCCTTTCTACATGTACAAATTTGCAATGTAAATTCTGATTTAAATTACCTGGAATTATTAAAAATCACTATCAAAGGAACCTTTAACCTATTCAATTAATCTTTACTGCTTCAAACTAATGGCTTGTACTGTTAGTACATTTGTGTTTTAAACACGGTTAACAATTTAAACGAGCCAGAGAATTGATTGAACATGAATTATACAGGTCAAAAAATAAAAGGTAAATAAATTGTTTTATAGTTATGTTTAAGTTTCATGATTATTATCTCAACTCTAAACAGAGCATAGTTACTATACTACCAAAATAAACTGGTGCTAGAAGAAATTTAGAAAGCAACAGTGTTTGTGTTAAATCTGTCAGATGTGCTTAACATAATGAAGTGAGATTTGACCATTGTCTAATTATTATAACCTAATTTGGAAAGCCACATTGAGAAATGTTTAACTTAGCCAGAAAATGAACAAATCTCTGCTTGATTTTGGCTGTGTAGATGAAAGCTCAGGGACAGCTCTGAACAGTGTTTTATTTTGAATGGTGGTATGCCCCACTCCTTGCAGAGTCAGCCTCCGTAGTACACAGTGAATGTGGGTATAGGTGTGGGTGTTTTCCCTCAAGTGAGAAATATAAATACTGTACTAAAATTATGGGGAAAAAGGGACCACACATGTGAATGAAAGGAACTTCAGAGACTAAAATAAAACTAATTGTGTACTTAGAGCTCTTCCTGGCAACATGTGCTTTGATGGGAAGGATGGGAGAGTCGGGAACTTTCATGTGTGAGAAGCTACAAGGATAATCATGTCTTCAACAAAAGGCATGCATAAGCTATGCTACAAGTTTCGCCTCCAAATGAGTGGAAGGGCAGGTTTTCGGTTCCGGAGTTTACCCATACAGGAAGCAATTGAGTTTCTGAAGATGAAAGCCTGTTCAAGGTCCTGGGAACTAGCCAAAAACAGCTCACACCACTGACAGGAAATGATGGATGACAAAGAAAAATGTAAAGAATAGAGATACAATCTTGGAGTTACTTAATAGATCTTTTATTAAAAAAAGATTTTAAATAAATTTGAATTCATAAAACCTTGCATATTCTAATATCTAAGAATAAATAACTCTTTTCAGTGGTATTAATTAACCAGAGACAATGTGAATCACTCAAAAATATAATTACCTTTAAAGTAATATTTTAAAATAAAAGTGACAAATTTTAGGTGTCAAACTACGATCGACTAGAGCATTTTGTGTAAAAGATGGAGTCCCATGTTGTCATTAGACTACTTTTATATCTATTTTAGTAATGGTGCTGCACAACTTTTGTAAGAACAGAAGGTCCAAATTTCTGTGTGTCATAATCTCATAAAAATCTTATTTCTTTGTAGACTGAGTGAACATAAAATTTACAACTTTGTCATCATTTTACAAAATCCTATTTCTAAAATTCAGTCGCAACAATTCAAAACACAAAGTAAGGAAAGCTTATACTCTATTTTCTCTTTTCTCATGTTTCATGTGAACCCACCCCCCCCCCAAGTTTGCTCTAATGGGGTATTTCTTTCTGCCTTCTTCCTGTTTAAAATGTATCACTCATCCTTCCTAGTAAAAACAACCCCAACTTTGACTAATTTCTTACCTGGTAATTACTAAACTCTGCTAGGAAACTAAGAAACTGATTCAACCTAAGTCAGATAGATGGTAATAGTTTTTATGCCACTTTTTCAGTGAGAAAACAGCAAAGCCTGACACCCAGCTCCATCTGGGTGTCAGGAGCACCCACAGCTCCATCTTGGTGTTGTCCTGTTAGACGTGAACAATTTCACAAAACATCAGCATGAGACAAGGCCACTCTGGGATCACAATAGATAAAGGCATAAGTAAGATTACTCTGAACACAACAAAACATGAGCATTGTCCATGGCACCAAATACCAAACACCTCCTTGTCAAGCTAATATGAATGACTGTTGCTTATTTACCAATGACAGCTTTAGTGTCCCTCTTTTCTTTCTTTGTTCTGCTTAAATTTCATTAATGTACCTAATTACAGAATTATCTCCATTTTCTGATAGTACTCAATGGGAGTGAATACCCTCTTCCTTGAATACTTCCCTAATTCACCTAATACAAACTCAGAGCCTACAGTCATTTCTAACACCCTCTTGTTGGGATGCCTTATGGTACATTCCAATGAGAAATTAACCCAACCTTGTTTGTCTTAGGTGTGTTCTTGCTGATGTTTTGTGTGAAGGATGTTGACACCAGGTAACAACCAACGTTTAATAACTTACAAAATTCAAAATAGTGACCAAAGGTGAGGACTGCCAAAAAATACTGGATGGGCAATGCTGAGATCCTATTGGTCAGGCAAGCTCCCTTCAGAACCTAGATGGGATAAAGCATTGTTTGAGTTCTTTTTTTTAAATTGTTGACACTATTGGAGATGTTCCTATCCACCAACTCCCGCTTTGCCCACTTCTATCCAGCCACCGCCCTCCCTATGCTGTTGCCTGTGCCTATGGCTTATGCATATATTTTCTTTGGCTAATGCCTCACCTTCTTTCGTCCACTCCCCACCCTCCTTTCTCCCCTTGTTTGAGTTCTTATATCATTTTCATTTATTCAATCATTCAATTATTCAATCGTAGATTCTATCATTAAACAATAATTTACTAAGTACATACATTGTGCCAGGTGTTGTGTTAGGATCAAAGTATAAGAAAAATTAAAGTTCCTGCACTCATCAAAATTACAGATGAGACCACGCATTAGTTAGGTTATTATCTACAATGGCAAAGGATGAAGAGGATTTTTGCCTAATCCACTTGAACATGTCCTCTGTCACTATGAAATTAAAACTGCTCTAATGAGGTATGTATTACAATTTTGTGCTATTTTTTTTTTCAACACATGGGGAATAAATAGATTAGTACTGGGTTGAAGGGTCTAAGAGAAAAAGTCTCTCCTTGATACTGTAACTGAAATCTTGGAATAAGTATTAAACATTAATATGATTCAAGGTACAAATGTTTAAAGCATTTTTTTTCTCTGTTTTGATTATCTAACCCTAAAACTAAGAGTTTAACTTCTTTTCTCAACAGAGTAAAGCAAGTAGGATCTTTTATCCATATTTAATGCTACAAGATATGAAGAAGGATAAAATTAATCTAGGTTACAGCTATAACACTTTTAAAGTTTGTATCTAGTGAATCTTTAGACACACAGCTAAAGAGCTATCCTATATAATAAAAGGCTAATATACAAATCAACCAAGAAGCAGAATGACCGATCGCTATGACATGCACTGACCACCAGGGGGCAGATGCTCTATGCAGGAGCTGCCCCTAGTGGTCAGTGCGCTCCCACAGGGGGAACGCCGCTCAGCCAGAAGCCCTGAGCTGGGCTCACTGCTGGCAAGTGCAGCAGTGGTGGCAGGAGCCTCTCCCATGGGGAGCAGGCCTAAGCCATCAGTTGGACATCCACCGAGGGCTCCTGGACTTCGAGAGGGCACAGGCCAGGCTGAGGACTCCCCCCAACCAAGAGTGCATGAATTTCGTGCACCGGGCCTCTAGTCTATAATAATAAAAGGGTAATATGCTAATTGACTGGATGTCTTCTGCACATCATTCCAGATGTCCTTCCTGACAAAACCAGGGCCAGAGGAAGCCAGCCTGGTCCGGGGTGCCTGTGGGAAGCCCAAGGGAAGCCAGCCCAGGTTGGGGGTGCCTGTGGATGGCCCAGGGGAAGTCAGCTCAGGTCCGGGGTGCCTGCGGGTGGCCAGTGGAGGGAAGCAGTCTGGGTCCCTGGTGCCAGAGGGAAGCCAGTGCAGGCAGCCAGGGAAGGAAGGCCTACTCTTATATGAATTTTTATGCATTGGCCTCTAGTTTATAATAATAGTTTTCACTTTTTAAAAAATATATATTTTCTTAATCTTCACGGATTAAGGAAGATGTGTTTTTATTGATTTTTCTTTTTTTTAATTTATCTTTATTTTTGAGAGCATAACAGATGTCCCCAGGTCCTCCCAACCCCCTCCCCCAGATCTTCATTGCACTGTCGTTTGTGCCCATGGCTTATGCATACATGCATATAAGTTCTTGGGAACAATGGAAGAATTTTCCTAGCCAAGGCCATGGCATCACTTAAGAGGTCAGGAATTAACCTTAGTATGTGCTCTGTTATATCTCTTAATCTTTATTCATGCATATATTCATTCATTAAATTATTCATTCATCAACCTAAATTTGTTGAGCATCTACTAAGTTCCAGGAATTGGCAGGGTATGAGGGACACAGTAATCAAACAATCACATGTATAAATATAAACTTACAGCTGTGATAAGTACTATGAAGAAGGGACACACGGTGCTATGAGATTGTCTGACGGGGAAAATGATACTGTTGGATGGGCTAAGAAAAGATTTCCTGAGATGGTTCTAATTATACTAAGATCTAAAAAAAAAAATTAAGATGTTCATTGCAAACCTATGTTATAGCTATTACTATACCTACCTCTTAGTAAAGATAATTGAGTCTCAGATACATCTAGCAATGGAAAAGTAGGTGAATAGGTGTTGAACCTGTGTCTTGGTGATTTTTACAATTCAGTATCCAACACAATGAATTACTGTATATCCTTTTATTAGCATGTTCTTTGTTCTGCTGGAATTGTGTGTACACATCTGTCTTTCCAATTAGACTAAGATACCCTAAGACACCTAGGGAGCAAAAACTGTAGCATGTATGAGACACATAGTTCCAGATACATAAGTGTCTCTCTCGGAAGGTTGCCTGAATGATAGATATCAACATGAAGATAAATAATCAACACATTTAATTCAATTTTGTTCATTTAAAAAAGACCTATTTTGAATAGAGGGGATTTTGGAGAATTTATACAAGTTAAAACAAAATGTCCTTGGATGTTTGATCTGATGATTCTTTTTTCCTTCCTTCCTTTCTTCCTTCCTTTCTTTCTTTCTTTCTTTCTTTCTTTCTTTCTTTCTTTCTTTCTTTCTTTCTTTCTTTCTTTTTTCTGTCATTTCTTTCAATTGTAGAGGTATTAATTTCAAATCATTCCATTGCAACCTGGGCTGCACTTACCGCTCTATACTTTTTTAAAAATGGCCTTTGTGACCTATAGTTATTTGAAGACTTACCTCTTTGTTTATTTTTCTGGGAAACCAAAGTCACAGTTGTGGTTTACTTTAAAGCAATTACGGATCTGTGTGATACAGGTCTTGATTCAATTTATTTTTCTTTCCCCATTTTTTTCAGGTACTTACTTTATTATCTTTTGTCTATGTCTTATAAGTCACCTCTACTCCTCCTGGGAATATGACAAGATAAAAATGAATGAACAAATATGATTTTAAAGACCTCTCAAAGGAATTCAGATTTAGAAAATAAACTTTCATAAATCTAATTTCATTATTCTCCTCCTTAATTTTAATCTTTAAATCTGATAAGAGCAGCTGAAGAGGATGCATGGAGATGGAGTTATAGAAACAGTTAAGTCATTGTATCTTGGTGGTGGTGGTGGTGGTGGTGGTGGTGGTGGTGGTGGTGGTGATAAGGAGGTTTGGGGTTGGGGGATAATTGTATGATTATATTCTACATGACCTTTGTACCAGCAGTAAACACTTCTGTCATCTGGTTCCTGATTAAATGCCAAGTGCCATAACTAAATGGGTAAATAAAGGCAATAAAAAGTGAAGAACATGAGTATTAAGACTGGTGAATGAGCAAAGTAAAATGAGGTGAAGCTGAAATCCTGGGTGACGGGGACTGGAAGAGAGAATGGGCATATCATGGAGTTGGCGTTACAGAGGACATAGCATTTATGTCTTATTTCCCTCAAATAAGATTACATTTATAGATTTGCTTTGTAATTTATAGATTTGCTTTACTTCCAAAGCAGATGACTACAGAGCAAACTTTGTGGCTAGGATTTCTATGTCTTAAAAGTTCACCTACATTACAATCATTACATACACAGCAATCTAGAAAGAGCTCAAAACTTTTCTTCAGTGCCCTCAGGCACTTTAAATCTTAAACTGGTTATCATCAATTTTCAAAACTGCATTAATTCTCAGTCTCTTAATGTAGATACATAACTAGGACTTCTGAAACTAAATGGCACCTAGAAAATAAACCTGATGTAAGAAGGTTACTTTTAAGGCAGTTGCTAGATTTTGGTGAGACTCTTTTGTAACAGGAAGATTTAAAAACACTGTGCTGTTGCCTGGCCGGTATGGCTCTGTGGTTGAGCGTAGACCTATGAACCAGGGGATCATGATTCAATTCCTGGTCAGGGCACATGCCCGGGTTGCTGGCTCAATCCCCAGTTGAGGTGGGGGTGGTGGGAGATGAGGTGTGTGTGTGTGTGTGTGTGTGTGTGTGTGTGCAGGAGGCAGCTGATCAATGGTTCTCTCTCATCATTGATGTTTCTATCTCTCTCTCCCTCTCCCTTCCTCTCTGAAATAAATTTAAAAAATATATTAAAAACAAAACAAAAGAAAACAAAACAAAAATAATACTGTGTTGTTAACAAAAAAGGAATTCTCTCAGAATTATCAAGCATAAGAGTGGTCCTATCAGCTAAATACAGAGACTAGAACCTGAGGTTTATGTAAATATTATATCTGGGCTCATTTCACTGTTTAGCTTTATACAAAGATCTAGACATCTGAAAAGAAGAAAAAGCAGGACTTTCTTCGGTGGCATTTTTTTTTAATGTGTGAGTAAACATCAACACTATGAAAGACTTAACTTGATGCTATAATAAGCCTATATGGAACTATTTCCCTAAAGGGAAATGTTAACTAATAGTTTCCACCAAATCATGTTGCTCATAAAAGCAGAAGAAAGAGGAAGTAGGAGAGAAAACAGTGAGTAAATCAACTCAGTATGATTCTTCTGCATTATTGATTTTCAGTCAACTAATAAACCAATATTTAGTAAACATGTGTGAAAGTTGCTGTGATGGAATACAAAGAAGAATATGACACAGTCCTTACCCATCAGGCAATGCCAATCAATGCTCTAGTCTTTAATTTTAGTAATGGCTTTAATAATTTTATAGCAACTTAAATTCCTTGTAAGTTGCTACATAAATTGCTTATATTCTTGAGAGAGGTATGTTTTTTGCCTCCCTGTGCTATTCTTTGTTCATTATAAGGAGATAGAACTGTAAATCTTCAGAATTTCCTTCTATCTCTAAAACACTATACTAATACTGTTTTATACCACATTGTGATTTGATTATTCTAATTCATATAGAGCATGAGTGAGTCCATTTTTAATTCTATCTAAGTATACTACTTTATTGTTAAAATATGCATTGTATAAAGATGGCACATGTTTTCAATGTATAAAAATTTCTCATTGTTTAAGTTTAAGGTGTACAGCATAATAATTTGACTCATACACATTGTGAAATGAGTACCACTATAATTTTAGTTAACATTCATCATCACATATACATACAAGAATAAATTTTTTTTTCTTGTGATGAGAACTCTTAAGATTGACTCTCTCAACAAATCTAGTGGTTTATTACAGCAATACACATGACAAAGTTTGGAAGGCCTCACAAAGGTATTCAGATTTAGAGAACTGCATTCTCAAGAATCTAGTTGCATTCTTCTATTAAAAAAAAAAACACACCAAAAACACCACAATTTAATTTCTTTAATTTTTTAAGAAGGAGCTCATGATCTTTATTTAGCCCCAATAGTACTCTAAGGTGTTATGAAAATGTTGACAGAAGTAAAACTATGGTGGGTGAAACATAGTAACACGAGTACCTACATTGGGTTAAAAGAACAAGAACTGTAAGACAGTAAGAAGCGAAGCAGGGAGGATGAAAAATTATAGATAAGCTAGCCAGAAAAAAAAGTCACTGCTGTGTAATTAACTGTTACTTTAAGAATGTGGTCCCTGTGGTTTTGGATAGACTTGTTTGAGGAAAGTTTGTCTGCAGGGTTGGCGAGGTTATAGGTGGGGGTGAGAGGACAAAGAAAGAGAATTTTCTTGGGAAGCAAACAGAAGAAACTGCACTATGAAGTATTCTAACTCCTAAATATGCCCAAATGTCTCCTGGATTAGTTTGTTGGCAGATGTAGAAGTTACATGCATTTCTGAAGAAGCAAGCCAAGGCAGAAACAAACCAAAAACCTCTTGATGACATTTTCCCATGAGAACAATTGGAGAATTTTCCTAGCCAAGTACATGGCATCATCCTAGAGGCCAGACACTGAGCTAAGGATGTGTTATGCTATATCTTTTAATCTTTATTCAAGCATATATGGATTCATTCAATTATTCATACATTGACCTAAATTTATTGAACATCTACTGGGTCCCAGGCACTGGGCTAGATACCAGAGACACACATTAATCAAATAATCACAAATATAAATATACTAGAAGCCTGGTGCATGGATTCATGCACCGGTGGGGTCCCTCAGCCTGGCCTGTGCCCTCTCATAATCCAGGACCCCTTGGGGTATGTCAGACTGCCAGTTTTGGTCTGATCCCTGCAGGCCAGGCTGAGGGAACCCACTGGTGCACGAATCGTGCACTGGGCCTCTAGTATGCATATAAGATCTTTGGTTAATCTCTTCCCACCTTCCCCTTTCCCCCCCCCTCCCCTTTCCCTCTGAGATTCATCAGTCTCTTCCATGTTTCCATGTCTGTGCATTGAGCATCTGCCCATGATGGTCAGTTCATCAATGCTACCAGTCAAATGGTCAAAGAGTTGCTTACGCTTTTATATATATAGAGGGTTACAACTGTGATAAGTGCTAGGAAGGAGGGACATACCGTGCTTTGACAGTATCTGATGTGCAAAGTCACATTGTTGGATGGGTAAGAAGAGCTTTCATGTGATGGTGCTAATCATGGTAAGATCTAAGAGAAGTTAGATAAATAAACTCTAGAGATCTGCTATACATATTGTATCTATAGTCAGCAGTACTATATTGTACACTTCAATTGTTGTTAGGACAGATCTATGTTAAGTATTCTTTCCATGGTAAAATATAAAAATAAATGAATGATAGATTAATGAATAGATAATTAAAGTTCAGATGTTCATAGCAAACCTATGTTGTAGGTGTTATCATATCCATCTCTTAGACTACAGATCTGAGTCTTGGGATATATCTAGCAATTAAGAAGCGGGTGAGTCAGGCTTTGAACCCATATCTTTATGCTTATTTACCACATTGAAGTGCACATGATGAACGCATGATTCCATAAATGATGGCACTAAGTGCTATAAGGGATTTTGCTTTGGGAAGGTTTCATCCAGCTCACCTATGGACAGGTAAAAGCTTGTTCTGGGACTTCAATGCTTTCTTCAATGCCCTTTCTGATTCTTAGTTTTTCCCATTGGCAAGTTCTTTGTTAGAGAAATTTGTATTTCAATTACATTTTCTGTTAGCCTCTATTATTTATTTCCTAAGCAAAATTGAAAAGGGTTCATTATATTCTTTCATCATTGAACAATGACAATAGAACAATAAATAGACCAATAAAGCTGAATTCCATGAGTCACTTTTGAAATGAAGTCTTGTTTTTTCATTTTCTTATCATGAAATGTCATTGATTACTTGAAAGCAGTTCTGAGGTTACTATTCATATTTAGAATTTTTTTTTCTCAAATTTTACAATGAGAGCTGTTTTGGACCCTTTCAATTCCTCTTTAGTTTTAGAGGCCTGATTCCAGTGTCATACTTTCCATTGACTAAGTCCCTCTGAAAATTTAGTGGAAGTTGAAGTCTAAGTTTCCTGAAGACTTTTTCTTTACTGTTGCTGCCCACTCAAGACTGAATATGTTTTCTTAAACACAATTGCCTACTTTTTAAAAAATATATTCACTTGGGACATATTAATAATGTCTCAGATTATTTTTATCTTACTTAGAGTTAATTATGTTCAATATTCTATTTTTTATGGTTTTCCATTCCTCTTTCCCAACTATATGTTTAACTCAGCACATGTTTTTACTGAATTTCGATCTGTTAGCTTCAGAAGAGCATGACCATGGTATGTTCTCTTACTTTCTGCTGGAGTGGACTAGTATTGACAGAAAGAATGAAAAAGGAGCATTAGCTTTTTGTTTAAAACATATATTTATTGAAAATCTCGTGTGTGCCAGAAACCAGGCCAGATGTTTGGTTATAATGGTCAATAGGCAGATATGGCCCTCTTATACTGTGGTACAACCTAGGATATGAAATGTCCTGTCTATCCAGATAACAGAAACATTTAACCCAACTTGTGAGGTCTGTGGGAATACACCTAGACCTGTGGTATCTGAGTTGAGATTTGAAGGATCAGAATGAGTTTTTCAGGTAACCATGGCCAACCACGGAAAGAGAGAAGAATATTTCTGGCAGTAGGAATAGCATATGTGCAGGTCAGAGAGAACAGTGGTAGGGGCTCACGTTGTCTCTCTTTTTCTAATTTTTATGCAAACTAAGAAATGCAGAAGAGCATACAATAATAATTTCTTTAATTTTTGGCTTTTTAAATCCTCATCTGAGGATTTTTAGAGAAAGAGAGAGAGAAACATCAATATAAGGGAAATTGATTGGTTGCCTTCTGTACGCACCTCAACCTGGACCGAACCCGTAACCTAGGTATGTGCCCTGATCAGGAATAGAACCCACAGTCAGGACAACACTACAACCAATGGAGCAACCCAGCCATGGCAATAATTTATTATTTTATTTGGTAGAAAAAAAACTTACATCTTATATATGTATTATTATATAAATAACCTCCTTCTAGAATAATTGCCTAGGGGCTTTAGGATCAGATTATGACCAATTTGGGCTCCATTTTGAAGGGACTACTGCCCATGCACTGTGGGAGTCTATGTCATAGAATTTAAAGAAATTCCTTAAAGCTGGAGCAGACACAGGAGGGGAGGGAACCAGTGAGTGGGAAAGGGGAGAATGTGGTAAGAGGTAAGGCTCAACTGTTGAACAAGGGGCAGAGGGGCTGGACTTTATAAATCATGCAAAGATAGTGAAACTTGAAGATAAAAGTATTGGTAACAACAGGTTAAAGCCAATTTCTATTTTTTAACTGGGGGGGGGGGGTGGTGGGAGATAGCAGGCATTTTATTTTTATTCTATCCACCCCTTCTTCTCGTATTACTGCCTTTACCCTCAAACTAGAAATAACAGCAATAAAATGAATTGAAATACTATTTACTATTTTCTCCTATCCTAATTTTATGAGAAACTGCCCCATTAATAATTCTCTGGTGGTTTTTGATTAGAATAAAACCATATTTTAAATAAATATCATAAAAAGATTTTCTCACCATCTAATTTCAGGCAAGACTTAAGGGAGTAAAACATACAAATAAATGCAGAGATCTGGGGTCAGCTGTCTTAAAGTTTGTTATTTGCTATTCTGTGTGTGGTCTCTCACCAATCACCATCATACCTTCACCTTTTCTCAACCTATTTTGTATCATTAGGGAACTGGAAATCCAGCCCAATTTTTCTCTTGAGTGATGTCAAAAGATGCCAGGGAAACTGACAACATTCTATCTAGAAAGCAATTTTATTTGCACCTCAGCAGTACATCGGAGAGTGGCAAAAGTAACCATGATATGAAACGGCCACCTGACAAGTTTTGGTTTCTCTTGGCTGACAGCTTCATTTCAGGGCCTCGCTTTGCCAACCACATCCAGACTTCTGCAGCTTGAAGCTTTAATTCAATAAACCTAAATGACTCTTTAGGAATAGAAGCAATCTCTTCCTTTTTCTCTAGACACCCATTTCTATATAATTAAGTCAACATTAAAGGGATTTTCCAGCATCTTCCATCTAAAGCTGCAGAGAGGATGACTAACTCCTGGCTAGGGTGGTTTAACTGACCTTGGGGTGAGCATTATGAAAGTCTCACACAGAAAAATAGCTTAGTAAGAGAAGGAATGATGTCACCTCCATTGTCCTTTATTAGGGAATTAAGGGTTTGGCTTTGAGTTGTTGAATTCTTTTCTTTAGGAGGGCTCAGCTGTTACTGCTATTTTGCTTCTGAAGTTAATTGGTCCTACCTTATATATCAGTGTCTTCCTTTCTCCAGCAACGCACGCTCACGTTATAGTGCTTATGTCTTTAATAAGAAAACATGTCGCTCCTTTTATTATTGATTATGAAAAGCAATACCCTCCTGCTTCAGTACATGTGATTAGGAGAACACCTGAGCCTTCTCTCTTTTAAACCCAAGAAAAGTATGAGTTTGCTTTTGGAGGACAAAGAAACACATTTTTTTCATCAGCAGAATTGAATTAGTCATTGTTCTCCATAGAGTTACAGAGAAAAAAAATCAACCAGTTGCAATCTGACCTTATGTTTTCTGTCCTCTAATTTTTCTAAGAATCTGTCTTTGAGATTTAGGACATGAGCAGAGTACACCAAACACAATAATAACAGAGAGGAGAATACATCTGTTCATACTCCCCCAATGTCACTTAACACTCTGAATTGTGATTTTGTCTTTCTCACCCATTAGCGTAGCATTCATAAGGACAAGCCCAAGGCCTAACTCATCTCTCTCTATGTCCAGCATAGAACACAGTGTCTGACACATGAAAAGTACTCAAAAAGTATTTGCTGACAATGTAAATGACTGGGCCCACAAAAGCAAAAGGCACCATCCAATGATTTCCATTGTATTATTTTTCACTCTCAGAAAAGTTCTATTGCATTTGCCAGGTTTGCCACATCCAGATTTAGAAGACAGCATGTATTCTAGCCCCATCCATCACCAGGCAAATACACAGTCACAGGCCCTCCTCATGCTCACTGGTGAAGGCCTGGGAGAATCATGACTCCTGAATCGGGAAGGCCTAGAATTACTCTCTGTCATTAGCCTACTTCTAGCAACTTGAGACAAATCCCTGAATGTAACTGGGTTTCTGTTCTCTTGTTTGTATAATAGAGAAGGCGGACACGGGGATTTCTAACCTGAAGAACCTAGATTCATGAGCAAACACCAAGGCAAACCTGTGAGCTTCCTGAGATTGTGTGTCAGAAGTTATGTGTATACTAGGGGCCCGGTGCATGAAATTCGTGCACTGGGTGTGGGTAGGGGGAGTGTCCCTCAGCCCAGCCTGCCCCCTCTCACATACTGGGAGCCCTCAGGCGTTGACCCCCATCACCCTCCAATTGCAGGATCGGCCCCTTGCCCAGGCCTGACGCCTCTGGCCTAGGCGTCCGGCCCGGGCAGCGGGGACCCGCAGCTGCAGTGGCCCCACGATCGTGGGCTTCGCTTTAGGCCCAGGCAAGGGACCCCTAGCTCCTGGGACTGCCAGCTTCGACCATGCCCAGCTCCCATCACTGGCTCCACCCCTACTTCCTGCTATCACTGGCCAGGGCGGCAAAGGCACCTGATTCTCCGATCATGGCTGGGGGGCAGGGCAAAGGCGGCCCCAGGGCCGCCTTTGCCCTGCCCCCCAGCTCTTAGCTCCCCCCTGGGTTTCTGATCACTGTCAGTGGCAGGGGGCTTCTTCCTGCTTTCCCTTTCGCCTCCCTGCATTGTACCTACATATGCAAATTAGCCGCCATCTTGTTGGCAGTTAACTGCCAATCTTAGTTGGCAGTTAATTTGCATATAGCCCTGATTAGCCAATGAAAAGGGTAGCTCGTACGCCAATTACCATTTTTCTCTTTTATTAGTGTAGATGGATATATGCATTTTTTAGATAAATGGTTTATAACTTTGAAGTTTTTAAAGAAAAATAACTTTGAAAAAAGTAAGAAACTCCTAAATGCCTAACTTTTGATATAAAATTTCTACATGTCTAAGAAAACTTTTAAAACTGCCAGCCACGGTATATATATATATATATATATATATATATATATATATATATTTTTTTTTTTTTCTCTGATTATCCATTTGCCCCTGGTCATTCACTGTCTCGTGACACTTTAAATATCTATATATGCCTATGTTAAACTTCATCTGATGTATTCAAATCTGGAGCTAGGTCTTTTACTTCTCCAAATGCCCACAGTAAATATTGAACAAAAACTTTGGTAGATTTCTTTTATCCCAGAACACTATTTTTTCTCAAATACTCTATGCTTCCAGGCTCAGGGATATAAATATAATCTACCCAAAAGGATCTCAGGAGATAGTAGAGGGACTGTTTGCCAAGACTGCCCACACAGAGGCCAACAGGATGAGATGGTAGTCCAGGAACTTTGGGGGGCACTGAGTAAAGAGAGAGTGAAGATTTCTGACACTTATCAGGAATGGAAGATAGGTCATTCTTTCTATTTTATTTGTTAATCCTCACCTGAGGAAATTTTTTCCATTTATTTTCTAGATAAAGTGGAAGGTAGGAGGGAGAAAGAGGAGAGAGGGAGAGAGAGGGGGGGGGGAAGAGAGAGAGAGAGAGAGAGAGAGAGAGAGAGAGAGAGAGAGAGAGAGGATTTGATTGGTTGCCTCCTGCATATTCGTCGACTGGGGCTAGGATTGAACCTGCAACTCAGGTACAAGCCCTTGACCAGGAATCAAAACAGTGACCCTTCAGTGCATGGGCTGTGCTCTAACTACTGAGCAACAATGGCCAGGACAACTAGGCCATTCTTATAAGAAGTGGTTTGGGTCTATGGTAGCAACTCTGAGCAAAGGCCATAGCATCATAACATAAAGGAGCCAAATTTAATGGGTGAGGAAGAGGGGGCGTTTTATTTTGCATACTTGCATTCATTTCCTATTGTTCTCTTACACTTTGGGGCCACTATTAAGAACATTAAGGGCTATTTGGACACAAGCACAGCAATATTGTAACAGTCTATCTGATAACTGAAATGTCTACTAAGTGAGTAATGGGTGGGGAGCGTGATGCACTGGACAAAGGGAAGATTCATGCCTTGGGTGGGACATGATTACATCATACTACTTAGAATGGCATGCAATTAAAAACGTATGAAGTGCTTATTTCTGGAATTTTCCACTTAATGTGTTTGGACCTCAATTGATGGAGAGTAACTGAAACTGTGGAAAGCGAAACCACAGACAAGGGGGCCACTGTACCATATGTTTGCTTGCGTCCATTAATTTATTATGCCACAGTTTAGTAGGAAGAGTCGTGTTCCTGGATATTATATGCAAAGAAGGAAAAAACAGAAAGGGAAATTATATATCTAAGTATGTGAACAAGTGCTGAGAAAAAAGGAGAACGATGTGCCTAGACCTGAAGAAAACCTGAAGTTTATAACAGGTACTAATTGCCTCTGGGGGACATAAAAAATGAAGAAGTCTCCTCTCACCAACAATTTATCACATCTCCTACTTCTACCCTTTTTACGTGACACTGGAAAACTGGGAAATTTTTCAAAGAATAACAATAGTATAAAATATATTGTAATAATATTGTAATATTATATTAGTTGTGCATTATAGCAAAATGAAATGAACATGTTCTGTAACGTTCCTTTATATTGATATTTTCCTGGGGGTAGAGATGTGTGCCGTGAGGCAGGGGACAAAGTGTAGGGTGGGGGTAGAGGTGGGGTGAGTACATACCAGATGGTCACATGGACACAAGATTTCCTGTATAGTCTTGTTCGCCCCTTAGGGTAATTCCAGACCCAATGAGCATCTTGGGGGCTACTGAGACAATCCTAAGAACTCTGTGTAATCTAGAGTGTTCTAGATGGTTCAAGTCCGGCCTTAGCCACCTAAAGAGCACCCTTTCTTTTGTTAGTTCAAATTGACCATTAATTAATAATGATTAATTATTATTAACCACTACCTACTGTAGAAAGTTATGGGCATACATTGGTAAGAAAAACATAGTCCCTTCCTTGTGGAACTAAGCGTCAAGAGCATTTCAAGACACCCTG
The DNA here is from genome assembly GCF_964212035.1 of Myotis nattereri. Lineage (NCBI taxonomy): Eukaryota > Metazoa > Chordata > Mammalia > Chiroptera > Vespertilionidae > Myotis > Myotis nattereri. Next base: position 62,913,890 of record NC_138082.1, on the reverse strand, counting down.
GAGGTTTTGCTATCTAGGGAGAAGGAGGCCTGGAATTCCACGCTCACAAACTGGGGAAAACTGGGCATGAAGTGACCAAGAACATCCAGGTCTTTTGAGGCCTTTTTACGATGTTAAAAAGACCATACAAGTCATATTGTCTGATTGCTTCTGTCCTTTTCTCCACGGGATATGTTCAAAGAAAGATGAACAAATGATTAGAAAAGACTGCTTGGCCCAATGGGACAAAGAGAGGATGGAGGGCATGTGATGAGCAGGTTGGGAACGAGACAAATAAGAGGAGCAGAACAAGTTTATTTTCCAGAAGTGTCCAATGTCACTTAAAGAGGAGGAAACCCTTACCACACAATCCTGATGATAAGTGCATATAGCCCTTCTCTCAGCTCTGTTGACTGTTAGTTACATCACCCTGATGATGATCAGTCTAACGGAGACCAGCGAGTTATTTGAATGGAGTCAGGTTTTCTCTGTCCATCCCTGTTGCCTGGGACTGTCAGCCCCTCGTAAAGGAAAGTAACCCTTGGCTACTCCTCAACACCTTTAAACAGCAATTTTCTGAGGGTGCACCCTTGGGAAACTAAAAGTGAATAAAGTAACTTCCCCCTCTAACTGACGTCATCAAAATAAGGAATCTGCAATCAGGAGAATGTGGTTAATCTAGTTGATTATGTTTCATTATATTTATACTATCATTTATATATTTCTTATTCAGAAAAAAATTAGAGGCAATAGAGTAGATACCCAGCAGTCAGAACGTCAAAGCTTTTTCTATTTTTCAGTTTCTTGATTTGAGTGCTGGCTTCTCCAGTGTCCATTGGAGGCTGAAAGATTTTAGAACTATGGCTGTGAAACCTTTCCTTGGATTGTGGAAGGCCATGGGTGACAGCCATCCATGGGTCCTGCTATGGACTAAACTGTGTCCCTCCAAATTCATATACCGAAGCCTTCACCTCCAATGTAACTGTATCTGGAAAGAAGGCTTTTAGGAGCTAATTAAGGTTAAATGAGGTCATAAGTGTGGGGTCAGGGTTGGTGGCATTATGAGAGGAAGAGTTTTTCTCTCCTTGCACACACAGTGAGCAAAGGCCCTGTGAATGCAGTGAGAAGGTGGCTGTCCACAGTCCAGGAAGAGCGAGCTCCCCGGGAGCCTGATGGGCCAGCACCTCGATTTTGGAGTTGCAGCCTCCAGAACTGTGAGAAATAAATGTCTGTTGTCTATGCCACCCTGTCTGTGGTATCTTGTATTGACAGCCTGAGCAGACCAAGACAGGTTCTTCCATTGTCCCCTCAGAATGCTCTCACCACCCAAGAAGCGGGGCAAGCAAGGCAATGAAGGCAGAGGGGAAAGAGGGAACAAGAATGTGTGGGAAGGACTTGTAAGGGTGCTGATTCGGGGACATCAGGGTAGATACAGCCACACTCTGGCTCAGAAAGCAGATATATGACCATAATGCTCAGCTTTCATGCACCTGGGACTCTATACGGTACACACGCAGTGTTCCGTACACAGTTGTGACAAGATGGCATTGTGGTGAAGAGAGCATGGGGTTGCAGAGCTAGACTGCATTGTCTGAGTTCTAATCTTGACCTTGAAGAAAATACCTAGATCCTTCTCTGTAAAATAGTAAACTTGATGGTACTTAAATTATCGAGTTTATTTGTGAAGGGGTATGAACCATTTAGGACAGTGCAATTTCAGTGTTAACTCTTACTTAGACAAGGGGGTTGGTCATATAATGACCCCATTTTCATTTTTCATTGAAATGTCTTTTAAAAGTTTGTTGTATAATAGAAGCTCACCATCAGTGCCTCGGTGTTCATGGAGGATAGGCACTAATGTTTCCCTTCAAAAGAAAAAAAAAATCTGAAGAAGAAAAAAATCCCAAAGAATGAATTGGCTCTGCCAAGCTTGCAGATTTAGGGTTCATCAGAATTTGTTTCCTGTGTTCCCAGGGGGGCATACACTAAGAGCTTTAGAATTTACTGTGAATACTTTTTAAAAGATCTTTTAGACTCCCTCTAAATATGTATTTTCAATATTAGATAAATAATGAGTTTTCCATATTCACCCAAAGTACTATATAAATACCACCATGTTTTGTAATTTCCTGAGAGTTCATTTTATTTTATAGGTTTTATTTCATTTATTTCAAACTATACTTCATTTTTACTTTTCTAATTTGTTCAACAATTGAAGATTTCACATAAAGTACAAAACTATAGCAATGCAGCAACATTTTATAACAAAAAGATTGGAGAATGTTCATGTTCAGCTCAGAAGGAGTCTTTTCCCTTCTAACTCTGACCAGCCATAAAAATCTAGGGTTATTGTACAGACACAATAATGACTGGCCACCATACCTCACATTGCTCTTCCATAATCACCATGTGAGCCATTAGGATGCATTTGGGAATTCCACTTGCACCACTTCATTATAGCAATATAAATGTGTTCTTCCCAACTACCTATCGGAACGTTCCCACCAACCCTGCATCTGTGGCTGTTACTATGTCTATGGATATCCCATGGAGATGTCCATCATGGAGATGTCCATGGAGATCCCACCCAGACAAGGTGCATTGTGTTATTTGTGACCATCTTCCTCTACTAGATATAAACTCCCTGGGGCAGAGATGCTGTTTTATGGACCAAGCCCAGAATAGTGCCAGCACATAGTAGGTACACTAAAAAAATCACATGGTCAATGAAAGAATGACAAAATAAAAACTGGGGTATTTAGAACAGAATGTTAATGTCAAAATAATCCATCAAAAAGAGGACATGCATCTTTGAGAGTTTTGAAAATCTTAGAGGGTATGGTGATTTTTAAAAAATCTATTCCTTCAATAAAAAAAGAATGCCCTGGGTTATTTCTAAATTTGACTTACATTCCATATAAGACTAGAATCTTCTAAGCAACTATTCCTGTGGAAGATTAATGGAAGTGAGAGAGACACAATTAAAGTCTTAACTCAGAGTTTGAAAATCACTTTTTAGTATTTAAAGAGACATTAATCATGACTATTAATCAATAGAAAGGAATGTTCACAGAATGCTTAGAATAAATGTTTGCTGAAGCAAAAAGTCAGAGGGAAAAGGAAGGCATACATGCCTAGGGCTGAAGACACATTTTTTTCTTTTCGGTTTAACAAATTGAAGCTGCTAGAAAGGAACAATTCACCAGAGGGAAATGTTACTGTACAGCTTATGAAATACCACCATGGTCAGCAGAACCTCAGCAGTTTGTATATCCCCCCCCCGCCCGCCCTGCCCCGTGCCCTCCCCTTGCCTGCTCCATGCCAGTCATTGTTGAGAAACACGTTTCTTGCAAGTCTGACTTAGATATTATGCCGAGAAGTTACTCAATGCCAAGGATTAGGAAAGTACTTTTATTCCCTTTACTGCCTGCTGACAAGAATAAGTCCCCAACATTCTTGGTAATTCTCTGCTTTTAAATTTTTTATGAGGCTGTCCCATGTCAATGCTCTTTAATTCACTCACTCATGCTGGATCCTCAGGTTTCCCCTTTAGTTTGTGCTTCAGAGAATTCTTTCCAAGCAACTATACCTCAAATATTTCTAAAGCCATTAAAAAAAAAAAAAAAAAAAGCTACAGGATGCAGTTTTTATATGAAGTGACTTAGCTGTGTAGACAAAATAGCTGAGTTTTAAAGTCCCTCTTTGAGTATCTTCAGGCATTTATGTAAAACTTATGTGTAAGAGTTTTGTTTTTTTAATCTTTATTGTTGAAAGTATTACATAGGTTCTCCTTTTTCCCCCATTAAACTCTTCCAGCCTGCTCCCATCGCTCTCCCCCACCCCGACCCAACCCCACCCCAGGCCCTTACCACCCCATTCTATGGCCACGGGTTATGCATATATGCATACAAGTTCATCGGTTGATACCTTCCCACCCACCAGCCGCTGCATGTGTAAGTTTTAGCTAAATGTAGAAGCAACTAACTGGGTCTAGGACGACCCAGGCTCCCCTTGGTCCTAAGCTATTCCATTGTTCCTTTATATCTTCCACACACTGAGGGCCTTATATTGTGCTGTCCTATGTTATTGAGATGCTGCAACTATAAGTAAGGTCATTTTTTTGTTCTGCTTCCCTTCCTCTGATTGATCCAATAGCTGGGTCCTGGGTCATCCGTTCCATGGGCCTCTGTGAACAAGGAGAACCGCAGGTGGATGGCTGGGTTAGGGGCTCAGAGGGCAGGGATGCAGACTAGCCTCATCTCAGAAACAAATCTGTGACCTGAGACTGCACCATACTGTGTCATTGCTGCTGTTCAAGGAATTTCCACACCTTCTACAAGTTCATTCCAGGTGGCATCATGGCTCTTTATGTCTAAGATCCAATCACTTAGTCTAATTATGCTCCATTTTCTTTGTGTGATTTGAAATCATCATGAAAACTCTTTATAGATGCAGATTTATCTTTTTCCAAGAAACTGCTACTACTGCCCAGAATAAAAACATTCCAACGCCTACTAGGTTTGGAAACATGAGCCAGATTCTGCAATCATCTCTGTCAACATTAAACAGCTAAATCAGGAAGTAGACAATAAAAGGCAGATCACATTTAGACAAAGACATGGTTACTTTTTTATTTGAAGGAGAAAAAAAAGTATGTTTTAATAAATACTGCGGAAACATTGACCAAACAAACATACAAATTGACTTCAACATTTTAAAAAATGCAACAAAGGTTCTGCTTTTTAACAGTTATAACTTATTTTCTTTTTACAATATTTAAATACAGAAAGCACTTGCCAGCTATTTTGTAATACTGCCCAAAGCATAATGCTGCCTCAGTCAAAGCATATTATGTTGGTAGAAACGTCTATATTTCGTGGGAAATGACTGGAATGGTATTTCCTTGCAGAGACAAAACAAAGTGCTTGTAAAACATAGAACGAAGTTTGTAATTACCGTAATCTCCTCTCCTGCCACAGTTTAATGGGAGCGACAGCTTCAACACTTCAAAAATGAAGCTTTATCATTGGAAAGAAAGCTCGTTTTCAACAAGCGCCAACAGGTCAGATTGGGTTTATACTCTGAAAGAAGCTCTAAAAGAAACTGGTCAAAAATATCTGTAAACTATTTTAACTGCTGATTATTTTAGGTAACAACAGCGATCAAGTACTGAACAAGGGCCTTGGCAGAATCTGGCTAAGTGAGGTTTAGCAGTCACTCTAGAAATGGCTAGCATAGTGTCAGGACGGACCGTACATACTTTCCCACGAAGGAGACTCTAAAGCGTGGACAGGAGGGTCCTTCTGTGACCGTGTTCATTTAAAGGAAGCGAACTAAACCGACCGATCATCAGCTGCTGCCAACTTCAGAGCTTCATCCCCCAAAGAAGAGGCCTTTTGCTTTGTACTTTTGGTAATGATTCCAGACAGCTTCACTCACCAACTGTGCTTTCTGCTACTATTCCTTCATTATTTCTTCCTGTGAAGATAGTACCTACATTTTCCCCCCTTAGATCATTCATCCTATGACGTCAAACCAAGACACCTTTTATTTGACTTTGCATTTTCATTAACGATGGCAAAAAAAAAAATTAAAAAAAATTAAAAAATCACACACCCTCTCTTCTACACAGCGCACAAAAATATTACCTTGAGCAATTTACCACTTTTAATGACAATCACAATGATGAACAGAACCATCAGACTGAATAAAAATCGACACTTATTTCTACTTGATCGTCTGCTTATCTTGCAAGACTGCAAAAGCCTTTCTTTAGAGCCCTCTCGCTCAGCTATTGTCAGGAAGGCAAGATTTCAAAGCCTCGCCAACTTTTCCTCTGGATATCCCAAGGGTCCTGATACAATTTCCATTTTAATGATGAGCTAGAAGGAAATTAGATCTCATCCTCTAGAAAACTAAATGCTAAGGTCACAGTGCCAGTTCCCCAGTGAGGACGGTATATTAATATATACTTTTTTGTAAAGGAGATTAAAACATTGAAAAATTAAATCAAAGTAGAGATCCATGACTAGATTATAACAAAGAAAACAATAACGCAAGCACCACTCCGAGCGGGATATTTCTTCTTGGAGGTACTCGCATTCCTCCTCATCTACCTCTAGCCCATCTGAATCTCTCTCTTTTTGGCATATTTCTCAAGTCACACTTCAGAACTCTTCAATGGATTCACTTCTCACCATGTGTTCTACATGCCGAACCTAAGGACAGGATTCCAAAAAGATGAGCATCCTCTCAAATGCCCCCTAAGCCTCCGGAATATGTGACTTCGGCTGCGCACTTCATTCAGACTTCACCTTTTTGTTTTGTTGTTGGTGTTTTTTTACACGAAAGTTCCTTGTCCTCATCAATGGTAACGGGAGATTCACATCACAGTGCAACTCTTCGCTTTGTCCTTTCGTAAGTCCGTAGCAACTGCCGAGAGCTCTGGTCTGCTGGGCATGTGTGAAATCCGCTTGGTGGCCCTCTGTGATTTGTTCCGCTTAACGTTTTTATTTGTTTTGTTTACACACGCCAAGGTGGCAACGTGAAAAATGTCTCTGACGCTATTTTCTGACTGTAGTGCTGAGCATTCAATATAAGTGGCTGCTCCGATCTGCTTGGCCATATTTGCCCCCTGAGAAGTAAAAGAAGGGACTGTATTTAGCAATATGTCTTTGGCAAAAGTTAGAAGTGTCTTCTAAATAATAACGCATTGCAAAGCATTTCTAATGTTAACTGAATTTTCCAAATGTTGCTGCAAAAAAAAATAAAAAAATGCCAGTTTTTAAATCTGTACTGCCTTCTTTACCATTTCATAAATATTTGCAGTCAAGAACCAGTCCTAAGATGCACAATTTTCAACACTCAATAGATGCTGTTTGACATCCTAGGGTGCAAAAGGCTGTCACTGGGCATCACTAAATGAGGCCCAGAGCATCAGTTAGTATGAGTCAAAGAAGTAGGAGAGAAGCTAAGGAGGAGATTCATCTTCACTATCAACTGTAACCAAGAGGAACTAGAATCTCTGGTCTTCCAGGTCACAGCAAAGTATAGAATTACTCAGAGGATCCTACTATTGGAAAAAGGCAGCTGAAGATCATGAATATAAATGATGCATTTTCCACATGCAGGGGTGATTCGGCCCCTAGCTTGTTCCAGCACCTCATGGGGCACTCAATTTTCTTGAGTGTATATAACAATCAAGATTAGTCAATAGGCTGTACCAAAAAATAGGGATAAAGAATAGAATACAGAATCAATTTTGAGATGTATGGAATTAAGTCTTAGGGCCAAAATAAATTGATGAAAGAAACAGTACTGTTATGCCATCTCGTTAGTAAACACAAAATATGTAATTTCTAAACATGGGCCATACACCTCAGTGAATTGAACAATAAGGAAGTGTGCATCAAAACAGTTTACTAAATAACAAATTTTTTGTTAATTAGAAATGCAAGACAAAGACTACAGCATTTAAAATAATGAATACTAAAAAATATATATATATAGCTCTTTCAACATGAACTCTCTTTAGAATCTGTAAGCTTTGAGAGAATAAATTTCTAAAAACAAGTCTCCTCTTTTCTAAATGCTTAGAAAAAACACCTGAAAAAGTGATGAATCTGTAAAAGACAATTTTATTGAGTGTTCTACTTTACTGTCAAAGCCTTTCTCTTTTTGTTGTTTTTTTATTGTGCTGCTGAGTGTAAAATAAGATGAACTCTCTTAAAGAGTACTACCGATGTTGACCCCATTCTCTCTTAAATCCAGTGGGAGCTTTAGATATATACAAGGAAGTAAATGACCCACTGTTCATATACTCAGTAATCAAAGATGTCATTGCTCTACTAAATGCCAGAACATTCATATTTTAAAAGATTTTTTCCCAAACTTGTCTTATTATGCATATACACACATGAATCCTTTATACAATAAACCACTGAAACAATTTTGGAAAGCTTTTTGGGAGGGTTCAGTGCCAAAGTATCACATTTTCAGCCAAGCTTTGCCCCTGGTTAACTTTGTGGCCTTTGACACTGATCTGAGCTACGGGCTGCCCCCAAGGAGCTTAGATGCTTCCCTGTGAAGGCACAGGCCCCAAAGCACCAGCCCCTTCATCTGTGTTTACAGATGGTGCCAATCTGGGCACATGGTGCTCATTCTGCATCTTAGAAAAGGGACTTGCTCTTGGACTTGACCACTGGTTGAGCCTTAAGAAAAGTGGCACCTGTTAATTTTATTTATTATGAGTGATGTTCCATTTCTGTCCTTTTTAAAACCCACACTGGTACACGGACAACATATACATACCTGGTCATAGGACACTGGTGTCTGTCTGTGGTTGGAGAGCTCCACTAATGTGCTGACATCGGTCCGAAGATCAGATTTGCAGCCCACCATGAGCATTTTGGTGTTGGGACAAAACTCCTGGATTTCACCTTTCCACTGTTGAGGGAAAAGACGAAGCATTAGCAAAGTGCTGACACCCACAGAATAGAAACAATTTCTCCACTGGCAGACATTGGGAATGGGACTCATAAAGGACATTGAAAAGGAACCTTCACTTCAGATGAAGAAGCAAACTTGCATTTACCTCCTAAGTAATACTAAGTTTTACTACATCCTCAAGTGGATCCACTGGGGAAGACTTATGCATATTATTATTTATTCTCTGTTTTTGTGACTCAGTATCTGTCCCTACTGCAAGAGACTTGTTGGGTGTTGTGAGAAGGTAACTTCAGTAATATCGTAATTATCAGGGTATCTCTGAAAGATAAAAGTGCCTTAAGCATAATTATATATTGTAACAAGTGATTACATCCTTGGATGTGTTGAGCTGACACGTCCCAGCATGGACGGCTGGGAATAAGAAGGAACCAACATAAGCACAGGTATGCATTCACTGATCCCATCAAGAAAGATGGAGCAGCTACCATGTGATGGAATCGGTATTGAGATTTCAAGAACTGGAGATAAAGTCAATAAACAGAACATTCTGCCTCTAAGAAGTTTCCATTCGAGTGGCCAAATCAACCAAGACCACGGCCTTGCAGAGTCCCACCTTTTGGGCTCTCAGAGAGGCATCTGGCCTGCGGCTCATATGCCCTGGAGTCAGTTTTAAGCTACATAGCTGCTAAATATTTCAATTTAGTGCAACGTTGGGTTAGTTGTTTTGTGACCTAACAGGAATTATTAGAATCTACAGAAAAATCTGCCAGGGGATTCCTCCCTTTAAAGAGCAAATGGATATCTTTTCGTGGTTTCACTTCCTCACACTTGAGATAACCATCAGGATGGGAGTCAGGAGTTCAGAGTGTTCACAGGAAAGTTCTGGCTCTTGGAGAAGAGGGATTAGAGGGGCTGAGATCAGGAATCCACGCCTCCAGACTCTCCCCTCCCACAGGCACACATATGTATTTAAGTGCTGTACTACATATTGTGGTGGTTACAAAGATGATTAAGACATAACTGTGCCTCCAAAAGAGGAATTCACAGAAGAGTGTGGATGATGAAGTCCTGAATATAATCCTGGATAATAAGGACACCCTGCAGGAGTAGTTTCAAAGACCATCAGAGGAGACCTTTCTAGAGCTAGAGGTGTACTGTGGGCAAAGAACTCTACTCCCAAGTACACCAGTGGGTGAAGGGAGCAATGTACTTTCCATAAGAGCCCAATTTATCCACCAATTCCTCCCTCCCTTTTTTCCCTCCCTTCATTCCTCCTATCCCTTCCAGAATTATTTAGGAACATCTACCATGTGCTGAATGGCACTGGAGTTAAGAACTGGAAGTTGAATTAAAAAAAAAAAAAAAAAGAATACAATCTATCCTGCTTTAAGCCACTCTAACCTCTTTGATATTCAAGGACTTAAAGGATTCAATTAATCAAGACAAACCATAACAGGGGTTATCAGGAGCCTTAAACCTCACACGAATGTAAAACATACTCATTAATATCTTTAAGGCCAATGTCACTATTCATTTTGTCTCAGAGGACGAAAGCAAAATAAAACAGGAGCGCGGCTTTTCATTATAAATTATGCATAACCCGATGCTACGTCAAGTAAAAACTCCAGTAAATAAGCAATCTCTTTTACCTACAGACAAGCACTAGGCATGCTGTTATGTTGCTCTTCAGCTGTGTAATGACTTTGGCCTCCCTCTGCATGTCTAGCAACTATTTACGAGCACTGAAGACAGGAAAGGTGTATTCATGCCTAAGCCTGACAAACATTAGCATTATTTGTGATACATAGATAAGTTAAAAAGTAGAAAAGCACATTCATTGAGATAACTGTGTTTGCCATGTTTAGTAAAGAGATGAGTGATGATTCACCTTCAAACTCTAATTTTATATGACACAAAAGATGAACAGTCAAACATGATAAAGAGGTATAAATTAATAAAAACACACAAAATGTTATAATGACACTGCCTTGTTCTCAACCATATCCTTTGTGTAAGCCTTAGTGCATGGAGAAGAGAGGGCGCTCCACAGAAGCGTCTGATTCTGAAACCCCACAGCGCTCAGGGCCGGGACTGAGAACACAGGCTGATCCATAGTGAAGCACATGGCTTCGGTAATTGCCCAGAGGCTGAGTACAAGACTGGTGGAGGCCCAGGACAGCTCCTCCCTTCCGCTGGCCTTCTCAGTACCTGGGACCCACCTGTAATAGGACCCCTTCCTCTTGACCTCCCCCTGGTTCTGTCTAGGGCTTCCTTGGGTCCTTCCACCTCCAGAAACCAGGTATGTTATCATCAGAACATGTTTACAACTACTGTTCTTGTTAGCATCTGACATCTCCCTAATTACAAGTCACCTTGTCTAATGTCTGGAAACACGCCCATGCTCCTCCTATATTAGTTCTATTTCTGTTTCCAATAACTAACATCATTACTGAAACACAGCCTCTTTCTTAAAACAGCTACTATTGCATTCTTTTCACTATCTGAGTTGAGGTCAAACATAAACCTATAAACTAAGGCACAATCTATAGGGTAAATAAAGGAAGGAAAGAAGGAAGACTTGCTTGACAGTAATCAAATATAATTTCTGCCCAAAGAATAAACTCAGAGGCTCTTAAAGGGGCATTTTGTTTCTTAAAATGAAATACAATTTTAAGCAAGCTCATCATCAAAACTGCTGACACATGGAAACCCTAACATAGTGTAAAAGTGTCCTTTATAGTGTTCTAACTCCAACATACACAGCCGAGTATTAGCTAGAGCAGGGGTCCTCAAACTTTTTAAACAGGGGGCCAGTTCACTGTCCCTCAGACTGTTGGAGGGCCGGACTATAGTTTAAAAAAAAACTATGAACAAATTCCTATGCACACTGCACATATCTTATTTTGAAGTAAAAAAACAAAATGGGAACAAATACAATATTTGTATTTGCATGTGGCCCGGGGGCTGTAGTTTGAGGACCCCTGAACTAGAGTGTTGGGGCTCCTCAGCCCACTTCATGTTCCTATGTTATATATGGGCCGGTACTGAACCGTGTCATCATCCTCCAGCACTTGCCTTTTTTAGGACACTGTCCAGAGTCTCTGGTCTACTGATGTCAAAGCAAATCAGCACAGCATCTGAGTCTGGGTAAGAGAGGGGCCGGACGTTGTCATAATAAGGAGAACCTGGAAGAGACAAAGATACACCAGTTTTTAGATGAAAATCTCTTGTCTGTCATGCATTAATCCTGCCCTTTTGAATTAAATCCCTTGAATATCACATGGGGGTGGGGTCCCACTCCCACTTCCTCTAATTTTTGGTAATTAAGGCAAAAACAAAACAAAACACACAAACAAAGGCTGAGTAGTAATATATGCATCGCTGCCAGAAGAGGAATGAAGCCTCCCTTGTATCTGATGGGACTCCAAAGGGAAGAGCCGGGATCTAACATCTGCATGGTTCAGAGTGAAGATTGGGCATCAGGGTGAAATACAAAGGCTGTTGGAGTCAGATGGCCCAGAATGCAAACCCACCCACTGCCACCACTGAAGGAGGGGCAGGGTTGCTTTAGGATTCTGCGTCAGATTCTTCATTCATAAATGAGGATACCTACCTGGGATTAAATAGACCCATTTAGTAAGGGCTCAGTAAGTCTTAACAATGGTTATGGTTGTGTTGGTGCTATTAAAAGCTGAGTGGTAGCCAGCACCATAAATGGAGCTACTTCTTGGGAAAGAGACCAAAACTCAAAAGCACTCTGACAATCCGGTAAGGGTGAGTCGGGGAGGGAGGAAAGGTAGGTTCAGCTCTTCAAAGAGAACCACAGTCAACCACATTGCATCTGTGTACCCTACCTCAAAGTTACAAGTTTGGATAAGCCATCAACCTGTGAGCTTGCTTACTTAAACTCACCCCCAAACTCTACACAGTGTCTCTTCCTGTGACAACCAAACCTTGTAATAAATGCCACATTGGATCACGTCACTTTTTTACACAGTTCCATCTCTGAGAGTGACACGGAGGCATGATCCAAGGATCTTGGCCTGAGTTAAATCCAGGGCACCCAAAATGTTTAAGTTACCAGCAAATTAATTTAACCACAGAACCCTCTAGCCATTTAGAAAATTTCTCCCTTTCCTTTAGGAATCCCAAAAGATGGGCAATTACACGAGGCCAATTATTATAAAATAGTGTGACTATACAATCAAATGCAGCTTGTCAATGCTTTTTATTTTTTAAATCATTTTCCGTATACTGACATTGCACAGGCATAATATGAAAATCATTTTATTAGGGGATATATATAAATGTGTGTGTGTGTGTGTGTCTAAGTATGTATGTGTATTTGACTCCAGAGTAGAGAGTCAAATCTAAACCACCAAAGCCTTTTTGAAAATCAATTCCCTTTTGACATATCCTTCCATTTCTAGCAGAAAAACATGACATGCTGTCTCCTGATAAGTCAAAACCTTGATAGTCAAAGTCAGGAGGAGAGAAATACTAAAGAAGCTTTTAAAATAATCTAGCAAAACAAAATGTGAGGCTATTCTTGAGTTCTAGAAGTCATTGCAGTTAGGGTGCACCAGCCTCTGTTCACAGTAGAGTCTGGTCCCTAGCAGTCACTAAGGAACCCAGAGACACTGTGGCCTTTACACTGAGCTGTTTTACAGGTGGACAGTGACAATTCAAGCCAGGTGTGTCTACCAATCAAGGAAGAAGGAAATGTTCTAGGAATCAGGAAGAAAGTGTATGAATAAGTACAAACAATCGGAGCCAGAATTTTTCATGAGCTGCACCAGCTCCCTACCCACACCTAGAAGCAGGCTGACAACTGAAAGACATTTTTCAAATGCTTAAAGGTTTCAGTTTCTTTCAAAACCAAGTCATTTTAAATAACGAGGTGTATTAGAATGAGGATGACTCTGAAAATGATAAGCTGAGCTCCTGCCTTTTCGGCCATTTAAAGAAATCTGAGGTGAAGAGAATAACACACATAATTCACTAATTTAAACATTACTGAGAGGCATCAGAAATTAGGTTGCTTATGGCTCTGTGTGGGTATATTTGTTCTGTCCGGTGCTGACTTTCCGAATTGCAACCTTTCTTGTTTGTGTCCAAAGTCTAACTTTGACAGAGCTGCAGCTGTAAACATTAAGGAATTGCTTTCCAAATACGGAGTCAGGAAGTTCTGGATCATAGAATGGAAATCCAAATACCAACCATGAACCCCAGGATTTCCTCTGCTCTTCAGAGTTAGCAGGAGATGAGTGGACCCCAGATCCATAAAAGCAGAGCTTTTCAACAGTGGGGACTGTCAGAAACCTAGTCAGGCTTTCAGAGATCCCCTTTCTTGGAAACCACTCACTTCCCAGCCTCAATCTGCCCTGAACTTGGGAGGAGAAGCACCTGCAGGTGCCTTATACCTTCAGAACATGAGGTGAGAGTGCTCACTGCCAATCTCAGACTCACAACTGCTCTGCACAACAATGGGGGCCATCTTCCAAATAACTACAAAATTTAGGAAAGACAGCCAGAGAATTACAAAGGTGTTAAAATAGAGTAATGAAAATCGGGACTACCAAGAAAGTGGTTTCATAATTTAGCTCACCACGTGGCTGCAGAGAATACTCCTCAGGCCCGGCCCTTTCTGTGCTGGGTCTCCCTCCCCCATACATTATCAGCCACAAAGGGGATCCGGCTCTGTGTTCCGCCCTCTGCCCTGTCCCGCCTGGAGACTATGGCTTCCTAGAATCAAGCCATGTGCTCTGTGTGCTTAGTGAGTCAGCCCACATAGCTGCAACTGTAGAAACTGTCCCGACTTAAGATGAAACAGAGCTGTGACTGATACCACATCCTTACGGAGGTTTGTTTCTGTTCATGTTTTCATTTGGTTTAATGTTTTGAATGAAAATAAGTATGTATGTGAAGGCTCATGAGAAATAAACCACCTTGCTTTACAGTGTAGAGATGCAATTTTTAAAAAATAAATTTATTGGGGTAACATGGGTTAATAGGATCATACAGGTTTCAACCATACACTTCTATGATACAAGATCTGTGTGTTGCACTGGGTGCCCACCACCCACAAAGAGGCACTTTTTAAAAGCTTTCACAAGACCTGATTAGGAGTGATCCTGTCCTCTCACTTCTGTTAGATCGACAGGAGTGTCCAAAGTGGCAATAAAACTGATCCCCATATTTATTAGTTATAAGCATAATTTGTATAACCACTAACTACAAGAGTAATTTGTCATTAAAAATAACAAGACCACAAGACCACTTACTCATTATATTTTGGGGTGGGGTAAAATTTTCCTATCCCAAAAGATCTTTCCTATCTTTTGGGATAGGAAAATCTACTGCCTCTACTTTTTCATAGTAAAAAAAAAAAAAAAAAAAAATCTAACAATACAGCTAAGCAGAACCTTTAGGGAAAAAAAAAGAAAGATCCTGTGTAACTTAACAGTGTTTACTCTGCTTAAGCACTTCGGATTCTTCCCTGTTCTCTTCTGTAAAGCCCATGCTACTGCACAAAGGAAAGCAAAGCTGGAGAGTGCACGCTGTAATCACAGGCATGTGTGGTACAACTCACAGGCCAAGAAAAAGGGAAGAGGAATTCCAGGAATTCCCTGTGAAGTGAGAACCAATATGGGAGGCAGAAGTGACACCAAAGTAAGGGCTGAAAGTAAGCCCATGAAATGGGAAAAATGCGTGCCCTTAACTCCTACGTCTCTCCCGAAAAGTCTTAAAACAGTCTGTTAAGCCAAACAGCAACACATTAACTTCTATATATATATTTTTAAAGATGCAGGTGCAAAGCTCCCAGGGTAACTGTAGAACTAAACACAGGAGTGCTGCACATTTTTCACTATGTAGGAGCATACTGCAGTACACAGCAGGTACTGATGTATGTACCCCAAGAATGTACCTCAGCTAAATGCTTGTCTAGGTACTGAGCTGAGCTTTCTCAAATAAAACTCTTTCTCAGCATGTGCAATAGGCTTCATGCATATGGAAATCTCAGCTGCAGCATTTCTTATTATGCCAGACGAAACTTGAAACACACAGCACTATTCCCAAGTCCTTTCTAATGAGCTGATCAGACCATAAAGAGAAAACTTCAGGAAAACTCTGTATTATAAAGAAACAACTGTGCCACATATGCACCCCACCACAAAAACAAAACAAAACAAAACAAAACAAAAAAAAACAAAACAAAACAAAAAAAAAACAAGAAAAAAAAATCTCTTTGCTTGGGTGTAGATTAGAATAAGTGCACATTTATGGTGCTCTGAGTTCCTCAAGTTTGGCAAACATCGGCCAAGTTCTAAAAGGCTTTTGAAACATCAGGTCTACCCATCTTTGTCTTCAAGATCATTAACTTTGCGTGAGAGCAGCATTTCCAGCCCAAGAAGAGTCACAAAGTGCCTCACCCAGAAACTAATTTTGCAGACATACCTGCCTGTTTACGTCATCCTTTCACAAAGATAGAACATACCATATATGTACATCATTGAATGTATATGTGAGAAGATTCATGCCCAAAGGCAGGCTTTATGGAACCTTTTGTGAAACCAGTTCAAATGTTGTGAGTCTCTATAATAGGAGTCTGAGAACTGAAAACTCTTCTAGTTGAGTATTTCCTAAATATTTCTTTTATTTGAACCTTAAATTTAAAAACTTTCCATTCCCCCTTAAGAAATTCCTAACAAGAACAATAAAATTAGGAATACTGCATATTTTTTTTTTTTTGGCAAAGAAAATAGATTTAACTTTTGGTATTTTCAGTGGCCACCAACAGAATCTCTGTGCCAACAGCAGCAAACACACGAGACTCTGATCTGCCCAGCTATCAGCGGATTCCACTTCTTCATGCCATCCAGAGAGTGAAGGCTCCAAATTAGCAACAATCTCCACCATGTGAATCACGTCTGAGCAGGACGTTTCTGTCTGGCACAGTACGGGACTCTGAACTCTTTTCCCCGTTAGTGTGCCCCACAAATGCCATGCCCGCAAATATGCAACGAACATTCCCAAGAAGAGTATTTTGTTTCTTTTACAGGTTCAGATTCACTGGAATTATGAACAGATTTTATGAAAACGTGGATGGGGGCACTTCTGTGTTGCTATAAAGATAGAATCAATATTTTTTATTTCTTGGGGCAATGCAGATGCATAGTTGGAAAGTCAATGAGGTAGAAATAAGGTCGCTATTTGGGGGCTGTAAATAAAGTGGTTGCCCTAAACTCCTGGTCTTACTTAGACTTTTAAAAAGTATTAGAATCCAAACATTCTGCTTAAAGTGGAACTATGGTAAGTCACAGAACTTTAGGGATAAGGGTAGATATGAACAAAAGTTTTTAATGGCATTATTCTTCAGTAACAGATTAAAGACTGTGTTCCATATAATACTTGATTCCTCAGAGAAGAGCTCCACAGGTGAATTCACCTTGCCATATCATCAGGCTCACTTTTCAAAACCAATTTACACAAAACCTGGTCAAACTTCTGCGAATTCCCAGTTGCATTCGGTGTCAATGGGAATTTGCTTTGGTGTCTCTGAGTCAAGTTGCCAATATATAGTAACTGAGAAGACATTTACAAGGCATCTGAAAATGGCTGAGGTACAACTAATTCATTTAGCACAGCCCACCAGATACCATGAGCTTATTGGAGAAACTATTGATCCCTGGTGTCATATCTACATGCAAAAGAACTGGATTAATAAGGAAACATCTGGTTATTTCAGGTGCCATCAAAATGACCAATATGGATGCCTCACTGAAATGTACAACTTAGCAAGGAACTAGGTTGGAGAAAACTTAGCACTAACTGAGGATCTAGAGACAGATGTAGACGTAGAAAGGGAATTTATACCTTACTTTTTAAAAATCTATAGTATAAGCTGAAATCATTGCATGGTGGACAAATCTCCAAATGTAGTTTATTGCTTATTGAAAATCACCATCCAAACTTAAGAGCTCTCTGTTTTGCCTTAATCTACATGTCTTACAGAGTTTCAGGATAAAAGCTTAAGAGTTGAACCTCGTTTTGAAACTCTAAGCTCCTAGGGATCATGACTACCTTATTATCGAACTGGTTTTCTGCACTTTTGCCCTTGGTAAACACATCACCCATGAGTATTTGGCTTCTTTGTAAATGCTTGTTCTCTGTCTTTCTCTAACAAGGTTAAGTTAGACTTCAGCTTTCAGAATCTTGGTTTCCTTGAATCATTAAATAAATGTAAGCTGTTTCCAAGTGGGATGGATGTTAAAGACTGGGTCAATTTATGGAGATAAGGAAGGCATTAGATCACGGGCTTGGGCTGGCCCTCTAGCCTTCAATTCTTTGGATCTTCGTGATAGGTGAAACCAACTTTAGAACCTTAGACTCCCCCTCCTATAAACAAGTATTAAAGAACCAAAGATAAGACTCATAATGCCTTGAGGGCTCAGCTTTGCTCTGCTGTCCCCACCCTGTTCCCACAGCATTCATCAGAGTTCATGCACACACAATGCCCTAAAAAAACCTAACAACAACAACAAAACTGCTTACTAGCTTTATACTTCTTTCTATTCTATATGTCTTGCCTTGATGTGTTAATTTACATGGTAAATCACAAAAGAGATGCCAGTGATCTCTTTTGAAGCTGCTTTTCTGAATTAATTATACACTAATCTCCAACACAGCTGAACATTTCCATTCCTGTTAAGAAATATTTCAATAGAAAGCTTGTCACAGAGACTATTCTTTAAACTTATGTATAAGCTATAGATATAACAATATAAATGACTTCTATTTGTAAAGAGTTTGTCCTTAAAGTCAGACCATGAATTGAGTTTTTTTTCTTCCCTTTTCCTTTAAGTATAAAATTTAAAGACAACTATATTCTCTGCTAATAATGTTAAAAACTAATAAGGAAGTACTAACTTTAGCACATAGGGCCTAAAAGAAGCTTATATCATGACGAGATTCAAAAGAGTATTCATGAGGAAACAGCATCGTTATTGTGGGGGAATTTTAGCAGCTGAACTGAGTATTTTAAAACTAATAATATGCCTGAAATAAAATGTGCATTAACTTGCCTTGGTTAAAAGCTGGCATGAATGACTATTCACATGCGTTGAAATTACACTGCAATCAAATCACTTAGGAAAGATATGGTGATCCTTAAATGACTAAGCTTCTATTATTAGCTCCATGCTACAAATTGCTTCCATGCTTGGCAAATGTGGCAGACTCTGAAGCACATGATAGATAGTAGAACTACTTTGATCTCAACTCATCACCTCAAAATGCTGATACCATGTCCCATGGTTTTGCAGAAACTCATGGAGTAAATTTGAAAATTATTTGGGGCATTTCTGAAAATATTAATAAACATGTTCATCTTCTTAATGAAAAGGGAATACTTCTCATTAAAATCAAAAATTATGGATCTGTATCCAAAGGCTATCTTTAGCCCCTCTCCCCAACCCCCCGCCCACTACCACTTTTTAGAGGATTCATGGTGGCTTTAGTTCAAAGAAGGTTTTATTTACTTTCAGAGGGGCTGGAGTGACTTTAAGTAACCATCAGAAATCAACTAGCCAAGTGCCACTGTGGTGACTTGAACTGGTGTGTGCACTGGCGGCGGGAGAGTCTATCTGTCAGCCCTAGGGGTGCCTGACAATGGAAATACACTGTAACCAGGTAGAACAGGGCACTTGGTGCAAGAACCTCATCATAAGTTGAATATGAGCTACACTACATGGGGAGAGTTTCCTTTTCCCCACCCCACCTGAATTAAATGATTCTTGGGGGCAGGGCCTTTTTAAAACTAGCACTGCATCTCTAAGACCTCACACAGGGCCTGCACATAATAGGTGCAGAAAAAGAGAAGGGAGCTAGAGAAGAGAATAGAGGGCACTATTAAGTTTCTGTGCCTTAAAAAGTGGGGAATGGATTATCTTTTCTCTTGGTGCAAAAAGACCCTACATAGCCTGCTTGCACTTGATGTTCTTTCCTACACCCAAATTGGCAGAGCTTTGCCTGTGCATATCGTATGACTGCTGTGGGGTAAGGGGACCCCTGTATGAGAAGCCTTCCAAGTATGGAAGCCAGATAAGGCAAGAATTGCTTCTGGTTCCTGAATGTTTACCCCTCTGCTAGGAGGCTAAACACGAGGAGCATGCCACTCAAAGGACAAAGTTTATGCAATCTTTCTCCCTATATACTAGTAAGTGAAGTGAGGAACATCTAATTTTTCCTAAATAAATCTCTAACTTTCGCAATGTTTTAGAAAGGAAAAATAAAATTGACACTTAGGACTTTACAGACTTGGTTTCGATCTTATTTCCAAAGTTAAATTGATAGCAATTGGGGAAAAAATAAATGTATAATGAGGCATAAGGCACATGCAATTATTTTCACAACCTGAACTAAACAAATATCTTAGTGGGCAAAGAAAATGTCAAACATTCATCAAAAATTAATCCTGTTTAGAAATTTGCCATGAAAAGCTCGAGGTGCAATGGAAAAATGTTAAGACACTTGAAATGATTAGCTACTGATGCAGTGGTTCTTGCTAGATGTATTTTGCTCATGAATGACAAACCATTTTTGGTGGAAACAGTCTATTTTAGAATTTAAGCAGTGCTTGGTAACTGTGTTTAATTAACTAATATTTTGCCTCACAAACAACATAATGGAATTCTAACTATGCCTTTATTTCCGTTTGTATAAACCTCAATTGGAGCAAAGATTTCATTATGGAATAATTTTGCCGTGATATTTTCTTAATCACAGTTTTTCCAAACCTTTATATTTTAGTTAAACATCCATCCGTTTTGTTTCATTAAGTAAAAATACAAGTGATTATCTCACTACAGACTTCATTTCAGGTGATTATCTTTAGTTTGATGAAAGGCAATATTTATAAAGTTGACATTCTTTGTGCACAGATAATTCAGTGGTAATAAATGTCAGAAAATCTGATCTCCTTGGAAACTATGCATATTCATTTGTTCATGCAACATATTTTATTGGGTGACTACCGTGTGTGAGACATGATGCTATGTATGCAGAAAGTTTGAATTAAATACTTGAAAATATCTGAAGTGATTGATATTTACTGCACATGTGAAGCATAGCCTCCACATTTTGTTTATTTTCTAGCCTTTGAAAAACAATGTGTCATTTTTTTCTGCCAAAAAAAAAAAAAAAAAAAGTCAATTTAGCCCTTTGGGGGCCTAATCGAAATCTCCGTTGGTGGTCCTGTGACTCTTGAAGCCTGAGACAGGGCATGTATAACCCAGCATTCCTTTCTCTGAGCCCACCCGTGCCCCTCCCCTACCTAAATGAGTCTCCTTCCTAAATCCCCCAGGAAGCAGAGGCTCTGTCCAGAACCTGGCTGGCTTTGTGGGTGGTGAAACGCCAGCACTGGAATGCCAGATCCACTGGGACTGAGAGCAGAAGCCAACCAACATCCTGGGAAACAAAAAGACTTGCTTGTCCGGTGTCCTAAAGCCAAGAAGCAAAGGGCTGGGAGAGATCCTGCACGTTATCTAGCTTTCTGTTCTCTTTTTTCAGACAATGAAATGAGGCTCAGGGAGGTAGGGGATTTATACACAGAAATCGGTGCTAACCAGTAGCTAAGATCTAAGCAGACCTTCGTATCAATGACTGGATCAGACTCAGACCACACACCTAACTGCCTAAATACTTCTTACCTTGCATTAGGTCCAAACCTGTGTGTGTGTGTGCGTGTGCGTGTGTGTGTGGGGGGGGGGGGAGGAGGGGGAGAGGGGGGCGGATTACTGGTGCTAATTATTGGTTCCAAACCAGCTGTCCTGCCTACCAGGTATCACAAATACCTTGATATGTCTGGGAATTAGATCCCATTAAGTACTGGGGGCTCTGTAACAACGCTGATGATAGGAACTACTGAGGTATAAGAAAACACTAGCATTCTAGCAACACCTTCCCTGCAGCTGCTAGACTGTGTGCCATCCCCCATACAAAACACGCTGAGGTCCTGGTTCTGCTGCCCTTGGCAAGGCTCCAGGAAGAGCCTGGCTCTCCAGGGGGAGACAAAATCTGCGCTCCTCACTGCACAACTCAGAGCACCAGGCAGTGACCACGAGAGGCGCTCGTGCGAGACTTCCCGCGGGTCTTTGTGCCTGGACTGCCTCAGGCGACCCTGTCAGGCCGGTTCCTTCCCGGTGCTCTCCAATCCCCGAGTCCCTCCGGGGCTGCAGAGGTTAAGGCCCAAGGTTGTGGGGAGCTCGCACAGCCCAGAAGCACCTCCAGGAGGCTACTCCCAGCTTGACAGCAAAACCTGCGTGTTGGCACTTGCGCGCTGGTTTCACCCGGGATTGGGCCGGTTTCACCGGCGGCAGCCCAGCTGCTGGCGGAGCTGCACACAGCAGCGCGGGGGCTCTGACCCAGCCTGCGCGCTGGCTCCTCCTCCTCCAGAGGCAATGCCCTTGGTGAGCACCTCAATCCTTCGCTCCCGGGAGCCGCACACACGAGCTGCGGGTGCCTGGATCCCAGACCCAGATTCCGGGGCGGGGGGCGGGGGGGTGCCCTTACCGCATTAGACCCAGCCGGAACCCCTAAAAGCCGTGTGCTGGAATCCTGCCCCCGACCACCACCGCGCACCAGGTGGATGGGTGGGCGCGTGGGAAGGTGATAACCCGGTCTTGACCCCCAGATCCTTGAAACGAATTCACCACCACGTCAATAATTCAACTGGACGGGAAGGTCAAAGGCGAATAGTGCGGCCCGCGGCCTCGTAGGCGGGCGGGGGTGAAGCAATAGGGGTCAGGGGGGAATGGCACGGGCGGGGGCGGGGGCCAGCGTGACCAAGAGGAGCGGGGCGTTGGTGAAGGCGAGGGAGCTCGGATCTGCAGGTCGGCACCGGGGCGGCGGCTGGGAGCGGAGGCCGGGGACCAGCGGGCCGCGTGCTGCCCCGCCGCCAGCGCATTCCTGGCTGTAGGCGTCACGAGCGCCGCGGCGGCCCGGGCTCGGGTTCCTCTCCCCTCCCACCCCCCCGCCCCCACCCCCTCCCAGCCAGGGGCGGGATCCGAACGTAACTGCGTCGCTTCGGGGATTTTCTCCCACCTCCCACTTTCCACCACCCCCGCCGCGCTCCGCGCCTCCCAGAAAACCAGCAGGTTAGATCCTGGAGGGGCGCCCGCCGGGAGCCAGGTGGTTCCGAGGCGGTGCACGCATCACGCCAACACCGAGCCCCCTTGGCAGCTGCGAGGCGACTCGGGCAGAGAGTCCCGCGAGCCAACCGCTCCCTGGCCACCCGGCTACAGGCGGTCCCCGCCGCGGGGTCACCCTGCGGGCACACAGCGCTCTTTTCTCCCCACTGCCATCTGCTCACCCCACCCAGAAGGGGCAAAGTTATCACCCAGCAGGGACCTCGGGGATCCCTCGGAAAAGGTCGCCTTAACCGAGGGGCGGCCGAGCGCCGGCGGCGGGCGCGGAGAAGCCGCGGGGCGCGAGGTCCCAGACCCGCCAGGCACCCGGGAGCGCGGCTGGAAACCCGCCCCGAGCACCACGCGGTCCGCTGACTCTTACCCGAAGTGTCCCACAGGCTCAATTCTATTCTTTGTGTGTCGATTTCAAAACTGGCCGTGTAATTCTCAAACACTGTAGGGACGTAATTCTGGACGAACAAAATGGACAGAAGAGTGCAAAGAGGTTATCTTAAAAGACACGACGCCGCAAGTACCCCCTCTGAAAAACTGCCTCCTCAATTAAAAATAAAATACCCGACACATCAGGTCGCACGCCAAACAGGCAGGCCTTTTCCTAAACCCCTGCCTCCCCGCTCGCCCCACCCGGCTCCCCAAGACATGAGGATCCAAATCTCCCAACCCCGGGTTCTGCACACATGACCGGACAAGTTTCTGAGCTCACAGCAGAATGTGCAGGCGCGTCCCAAACCCTAAAACGCTTCCTGCCCACTTTCCCTCTCCAGGCAGTCTAACCGGTGGGAGTAATAAGGGGTGGAAAAGACAGCTTAAAAAAAAAAAATAGAGGAACAGGGAAAAGCAAAAAGGAAAGCCCACCTGGAGACGGGTACCCCGCGGGCCGCCCCCCTCCTCAAAGCCCCGGCCGGCCACACTCACCTCGGGGAAGCAGTCTTTGGCGAAGACGTGCAGCAGCGCGGTTTTCCCACACTGACTGTCTCCCACCACTACTATCTTGCATTTCACGTTCTGATTAGGATCCATGATAGATTTGCTGGATAATTTCTGGCTGGCTCTTCTCTCCTTCATTGATCTTGTCTTATTTTCTCTTAGAACAGGAATTTTCTCTTAAGAGGAAAATATATATATGTATTTCTCTCTATATAAAAAAGCAGATATAAAAATAAATCGCAAGGCTGCTGGGAATCCCTGAAGCGCGGCGCAGACAAGGAGAGCTGGAGGAGCAGGCTCGTTACTCCCCTCCAACAAGTTTTATGCTTGACTCCACACCGCGCTTCCCAAGTCCAATTCCGATCCGACTGCTTTGTTTCACGCTCTCTGCGCGGCTTTATATGCTCGGCCTTCCAATCCTCTTCTTTCTCAATGAGAGAAGGAAACTGATCCGCCTCCTCCCCTTTTATGGAGCCAGGGAGCGAGCGCTGTCTGCTTACTTGCGGACAACGCAAGCAGTGCGCCCTCTAGGGTGACCCTGAGGGATCCATTTCCAGACCGAGGCTCTGGGACAACTTGAAGATTCCAAGGACGCTTTGCTGATGGATGGGACTGTGCAAGTCCAGGAGGAGATGGAAAACTGAATCTGTGTGCATAGTGACTTTTACTAGCATTTTTTAAAAAACGTTTTAATAAGGACTGGTCTACAGAAGATGCGTGAAAGCAAAAGCATTTGTCTCCTAAATTAAGACACCCATATGAAATATAGGAAGCAAGTCCTGGGTGGGGAAGGGTTAAGTGGCTGTTTTTGTAGAGAAATGGTTTGTCATAGGTATATAGGCCATAAACCAGTAGCTAAGCCAGGTTATTCCAGATGTGGGAACTGGCTTGCCTGGGTCACAGTAATAGGCTGGCTTCTGAAACATGTCAGTTTCCGTCAATCAGGAGTAGTGCAAAGGGGAGGTGGGAGCAGAAAAGAAAGAAAATGGTTGCCGAGGCCGGTTTGGCTCGGTGGATGGAGCGTCGGCCTGTGAACTGGGAGGTCCCGGGTTCGATTCCGGTCGGGGGCATGTGCCTGGGTTGCGGGCACAGGATGTGCAGGGGGCAGCTGATCGGTGTTTCTCTCTCATCGATGTTTCTGACTCTCTCTGTCTCTCTCCCTTCCTCTCTGTGAAGGACCGATGGAATATATTTAAAAAAAAAAAAAGAAAGAAAATGGCGAATTGCTCATAAATGAGTGACAAAAGCCATTGGAAACACAACCCTATGGCACTGGGGACCCAAACATACAAAGTCAGCCATTGTCCACGTTGGGGTGAGGAGACTGGATAGGAGGGGTTCAGATCCTGCCCTTTAACCCCTTTATCAATACTCACCCCCATCCCTGGAATTGAAGCATCCTAGGCTGGACCCAGAAAACACCTTATGTATAACTGAAAAATGCAGGTACAAACTTCCACCTCCCCTCATCCCTCCTCCACATCCATCGCTCTAATCACCTACTTTAAAAGTCTCAGAGAGGAGTAAAATTGGCCCATGAATTTGTTTTCTTTTTCTTATAAGTTCTTTTTTTTCCTCATCTTCATCTTCTGCGCTCCAAATTGTCGGAAGGTTTCAACTATTAAGTCATAAGGACATTGGCCAAAAGCACTTAACAGTTCCCTATGAAGACTTCTAGGTTTGTAAATGAAAAGAAGATGAAGTGAAAAACCAGAAAGCTTAGTATGAGGAGTGAAAAGGCACAATGAAAGGTGGTTAAAAGCACGAATGTAAGTATTAGACGCTATGACCATAAAGTCTAGGGAGTCCAAGGACGGTCTCCTCTTCCTTTCAGAGCTGAGAAAACTGGAGCCTCACAGAGGAAGATCCCGGATGTGGACTCTCCGTCCACATTGTGGAGGGCTGACCCGCAGAGAAGAGGACGGCTGGCCATGCTCAGGTTCCTGAAGCAGCATCGGCCAGAGTTTGCTCTGCAGCACTTTAGTACTCCTCACCACCACGAACAACAAAAACAAACAAACGAACAAAAAAAAAGGTGCCAGGGCCCAATTAATGATGGAGACACTGTGCTCATATCACTCCTTGAAGATGTACCAATACTCTGACCTGTTGCAGACAGAAAAGTAGCCTACTTAGCATTATTTACTTAACCCATCATCCTCAAATCTACTTAAGTACAGGAATCTTTTATCGACTTATTTACTTGTTTGTTTGAGAAGCAATGGGCAGAGTGGTTGGGGCAATAGATCACAAAGAGGTGTGCTTAGTTCCTAAACTTCGTATTTTCTATCTGTGTAAACTTGGGTGAGTTATTTAACTTCTCTAAGCCTCAATTTCATCATCTGTAAAATAGGAGTTATAACGATAACTATGAGGAAATATAAAATAGTAATTATGAGGAAATGTAAATGAAGTTCTCAGATTAGTTTCTAGCACAATAAAGAATCATCAACCTATTTTATATTTGGCACCTAACTCTTATTTGCACTTCTCAGAACTCCGGAACATATCTCAGGAAATTCTGGCCTCATTAGTGGCCTAATTGGAACTGGGAAAAATTAGATCCACCCCATTTTCCCCTCAATTTTTTACTTAGAAATTTGCCCCTTTCTAGAGATATGATTTGACTTTCCATATTCTTGAATTGATGTAGTCTATATGGTTACACCACTCTAACTAGCAATAATTATCAATTATCAGTAATTGGCTGACAAGGAATAGAATAACTGTGTAGTTTATCATATAAGCTGGGACAATTTTGAGAGAAAAATGATTACATCAGAACAACGATGGTAAACAGGGCCTGTCCCAGGCAAACTGAGAGACGTGATCACTTTACCCATGAATAATCTGGAATCAGAGTGGATGGCTATTTTTGGAAATGAGGTTACCTGAATCTCCAGGAATCTGCAAGTTGCTGAGTGAAATTTAATGGCTGTGTAATAGAGTAAAAAATCAACTGCCTGAAGTCACTAAACTTTGATTCTCTTAGGGTAAGAATTCTTTCCTTTTCTTCTTTGAATCTCTAATGCTCCATGTGGATGGATATTCAACCTATATAAATCTTTAAAAATTAATTTAGCATTTAGTTCAACAAGTACCTATTAAGCACCTGCTATATACCAGGCACTGTGTTCTAGGAACTGTGAATGTAACAGTAAACAAGCCAGACCTGTTTGCTACGCTCACAGAGCACACATTCCAGATAAGAGATGCACAATAAATAAGGAAGCAACTGCACAAATAAGAATGACAGTGCTGAGCTCCATGAAGAAAAAACAGGACGGCATGGTAAGGCACAGCAGGTGGGGATTAGACACAGCGGCCTGGCAGTGTCTCTGTAAGGAAGCTGAGTTTTCAGTAATGAGAACAATTCAGCCATGAGGTGTAGTGGAAGGCAAGGGAACAGAGAGTGCGAAGGTTGCATGGAGCGAGAGCGTTTGGCAGGTTTAAGGAACAGAATTCAGAAGGCCAGAGTGACTGGGGCCTACTAAGGGAAGGAGAAAATAGGTAGGAAAGCAGACGAAAGCAGGTAGGGATGAAATAATTGGCTGATGGCGATATGGTGATAGAGTTCGGATTTCATTCTAGGGAAACATCTAGTTAGACGTAGGAAGGCTTGAACCAGAGTAGTGACATGATAACTTAAATGGATGAATGAATTAAGGAATTAAAGAAAGAATGAATGAATGGCCCCAGTTCTAGGTCTGCAACTGTCTCTCTGATAACTGAATTGTTGATGAAACTGCTCATCTTTAATGAAATTTTCAGATCTAAATGATACCCAAAGTCCTAGAAAAGACTAAAAGTTTAGAGTGCAATGGGAGGTTTTTCCCTGAGAAAAACATTCATTTGGAATATGTGAAGCCCCATCTAGGGGATCATACAGGGGTGGGAAAAAGTAGGTTTACCATTGTAAATACGCAAAACAGAGTTTATTCTTGCATTACTTATCAATTATTGTACTATTTATTGTATTTATTAATCTACTTTTGCCCACCCCTGTATATTAACCCTTTACTATCGCTTCTCTTTATCTTCTTTGTCGTCCTATTACCCTCTCCTTCTCTAATTTACCCCTAACCTCAAAAGGAGAAGAAGAAAGCAAACATTTCAACATAGATTGGTGAACAAACCATGTGTGTTCAGCATTCAATTGTCCGAAGAGGTTTGAACTAAAAAAAGTCTTTCCTTTGTCGTTAACCCTTTACTTATTAGGGGGAAGTCCCAATTTCTATAGAAACTGCATCACATCTGACACAAAAAGGGTTGAGAGGGCGAATTGAGAGAGAATCGACTTTTAGGGATGGTATAGGACTGATAAGCAATAGCTCTGTTCTCCCTGTGAGCACTGGACTACAAGTCTGAAAATTTGAATTTTAGTCCAGACTCAACACTAAGGCACTGTCTGGCCTCGGGCAAGCACTGGCTGAATTATTTTCCTTAGTTTCATCCTTGCGAGAGAATGATAATATCTGTCTCCTTTAACTTGCACAATAAGGCTGCTTAAAAAATCATGTGCCCTATACCTTAGAACACTCTTCTTTAGAAACACACTACAGACAACCCCCTTCTCAGGTGAAGGGTAGGTATGGAGATCTCAGCTCACAGTAGAAAACTGCAAGGCATAATCCTAATTGTTTATTCACGGTGCCTGCCTCTCTTCAGACTCCAGCCCAAGTATTTGAAGGAGCAGGTGCATCGTGAGGAGAAGGCACAGGTCTCTTATAGGCATCATCAACGAAGCAAGAGATGACATAAAAACAAGAAAGCATGCAGAATGCCTTCACAGACGTTATGTCAGAAAGTATGGCTATGAGTCATAGTCATTCTCTCTGAGAATTTAATAAGATGATGCATGTGACATAGCTTCAAATCCAGGAAGTGCAATATAAAGATAAGAGCAGGGTGTGAACTTGTAACTAGGGTGGCACTTTCAGAATTGTCTCTCCATTGGGATGATCACTCAGCTGGCCTCATGTAACATCAAAAAAGTAATAGGCATTTTTTTTTTTTTTGAGAAAGAGGAATTGAGGAAAGGATGGTTCATAAAATGTAATGGATTGAACCTGTTATTTGGGAAGAATTTGTTCCCTTGGAAGATAATTTATCTTTTCCTTAATTTTCACTTAGAATTATGGCTCTTTGCCCTGTCAAGGACATTCAGATAAGCTGTGTAGGCTGTTTGGTCTGGGTTACAGAATTTGGTCTTGTTTTTCCTCATCAATATTGACTGCTAATATGATTGACTACTGATGTATGGGCTTGGTCCTCATTCTTTAGCCAACAGGAAATGACACAGCTGGGTGAATGTTAAATAATAACTCATTGCCCAATTGATTATCCTTTTCTGTGTTTACAGAGCATTTGACAAAGAATTTGTTACATTCTTCAGTGACTCAGACCATATAATTCTGGTTCTGTACAGTATAAGGCACACATAGTCCTTTCCAAATGCCCTTTCCAAACTTCATTGTCTTTGATTCCGGAAGACATTTCTTTACATTTCAGTATTTCCCAGAAAAAGAAAGCTAAAGATTAACATTTAAAGGATTAATACAGAATTATAAGGCTCATTGATTACTTAGTCTGCTAAATATCCAAATAGGATTTATATCAATTGGTTAGTGCACTATGATACATATTTAAGAAACTTTCCTCAGAAAAAAAATTAAAGAATGTGTTCTTTATAAGTTGTTCTCTTTAAAAAGCCTGTTGTATATTTAAAAGATACACATTTTTTAGAGTTTTGGGAGTAATCAAATAAAACCAAAGATTATTACTATGCACAAATCAGGACATTTTTTAGAGACCACCAAAGCTTCATTGTCAATCTGATGAGACATACAAAGCTGAGTGACTTAGGTTATGTGGCTGGTCAAGTAGCATTCAATATTTTAATCTAAGACTTGAAAAATTGAGTCAGAGATGTCCTATCAAGTTTCTGGAAAAATCCTTTGAAAAAGAAAGAAAGGAAGAAAGAAGAAAGAAAGAAAGAAAGAAAGAAAGAAAGAAAGAAAGAAAGAAAGAAAGGAAGGAAGGAAGGAAGGAAGGAAGGAAGAAAGAAAGAAAGAAAGAAAGAAAGAAAGAAAGAAAGAAAGAAAGAAAGGAAGAAAGGAGGAAAGAAAGGAGGAAAGAAAGGAAGAAAGAAAAAATTAAATTGAGGTTAGTGTTTGTTTAATGAAAAGGCAAAAGGCAGTAATTGTTAGATCAAACTTATAAACAAAACACCCCAGTAACCACTATTTTATTATCCCTGAACTCAGAATGAGAAAAGAGAAAATAATTTGGCTAGGACAACTTGAAAGGGGTCATTAGCTTAGGCAAAATAGACAATATATTTGAAAATATTTAACCTCATTTTTCAGATATTGCTCTTTAGACCAGCAGCTCTCAATTTCCGTTTGGGCAAAGAGCTAATACTTTGGTAAATAAAACTAACAACCAACAAAGAAAAAAGTCCACAGATGTTCCTAGGGAGACTGCACCCTGAATTTAGAGGTCAAGTTGCAAAGATTTTGAAGACAAACCTCTAAAGAAATGTCTAGGTCTCATATTCTGTCTATGGTATTTATTTGAAAGTTGAATGCCTTGCATGGGGTTATATTAGGACTTGGATCATGTGTGATCCGTGAACAAGGCTTATAATGGATAACCAGTGATTTCAGACCAGATTCTGAGATTCACTGCTATAGAGCAGTTTTTAGCAGGAAAAATGTTTCCTTTTGGAACAACTGATTTGACTTTAGCAGAGCAGATTCAGTACTTTAGATCATATTCTCTTCTAGACAGGTAGCACTTATCAAAGAGTTTATGGTTTACCTGTTAAAGAATATAGAAAACATGTCAATTCCCATTTTTCCCCCTTCCTTTTTGTTGCAGAAATGGGAGGAAAATTATTTTATTTTATTTGCTTTTATTTAATCATTAGTTTATTTTATTTGCTTTTATTTAATTATTCAAAATATTTTGTTTTTATTCTAAAAGATCCTTCCAGTGAAATTTTCCTTATGCCCAAGCTGTACATTAAAACCCAAAATATTATTCTTTATTTTGAAGGACACCTATTTGTGGGGAATAGGGCATCCTGCAAAATATACCCCAGATGCTCAAAGTCTTGCAACCGTTACTTTTTGAAACCTATATGAGCGAGAAGAAAAATATTTTTTTTATGGCAGCCAACAACAGTTGTGCCTTCTGTAAACATCTTGTAGTCCGAAGGGTTCTCTAGGCCCTCCTTCTTCACTCCAACCTCCAAAGAACCCTCTCTAAAAGGCACTGCTCTGTACAGTGTATGCTATTATTACTCATTGAGTGCTGTTGAATGTGATTATGAACTGAATGTTATGGCCTTAAAACTGGCCACATAAGTAGAGGTCAAATGACTCACCGCAATATGATCCTGGCCCTTATCCAAGACTTTTCTGTAGGTCACATTATTGTCACTAACCCACTAGAGATCAGCCATAGGTTAAATGAATATGTAAGCATTATGATGCAATGTCTGGTAGCTAGCAAGATGTGTAGGTTACGAGAAGAAGAAGAAGAAAAAAAAAAACCTGTCCTATACTTTAAAAGCAAAGAAAAGGTCCTACTACATCAATAATATAATTCATCTTAATTTTAACTCAGAGCCAAAATCTACCATCAGCACATTGCATGTAGCCATTGATCTTAATAAATATTTACTGAGGGTTGATGCCAGTACACTTGTTCTGGCTTATATCCTCCATGCTGCCTCTGAAAATGCCCCCTGGTGCTTCCACATAGTCCCAGAAACGCTATGACATCAATCAAATGACTGCTCTCAGGAGCACCCCATGTCACCAAGTCCGACATGTAGAAGCCTAGGTTAATGTTACAGGAGGTCACTAAAGGCTCTTAACACGTTGGCACCAGGGCACTTACAGTGAGTGGTTCATATACAATTAAAACAGACATTTGAAACCAAATTTTGTGTACATAAGAATTCTTGGCATGCTGAGAAAATTTAAAAAATGGGAAAAATATTAATGTATTTATTTATATTGAAAGCCATGAATTAGAAAGAAAGGCTAATATTAACATCCTTAAGAGAGGCTTATTTATTTTAATGTACAATGGAAGGCATTCAACTTTGATTCATTTTCCAAAAAAGCTGACTAGCTGTTGACCAATTAGTATATCTTGGAAACTTTCCCAAAATGATGCTTTCCATATATATGAATTTATAGTTTTATTTCCCCCTAGAGTTCTCAGTTGGTATTTTTAAGAGTCTTGTTGAGTGCTACCTGGCCTACACTTCTCAGTCAAAGCCCCTAGAAAGTTAGGTCACAAAAATTGCAGAGAAGAGACCCAGAAGATTTTGCCCTTCTCTGGAACTCATCTACTGAGGCAGTCCATAGACCTACAGACATCTTGAGACCTCCCAAACTGACCGATGCTGACAGAATATATCACAGGGTTCTTAAACACTCTCAGGTGAATAAGTAGAGAGATTCTGGGAATAGCAATTCTAACCATGAAAACCTCTTTGAGTAATAATCCTAAATGTCTCAGAAAGTCCTTCAGAGAGCAAATCATTTGAGTAATTCCAGATCCCTAATATCTACTGTTCCCTGCCTCCCCTCCCTGCCCCCCCCCCCCCCACACACACACACAAGCCCACCATGCTCTTCACTACTAGGAGGAAAACCGATTTGCATTAAGATATTAACAGAGCATTAGGCTGCAAGATCAATTTCCAAAGAAAATTGTGATACAAGCAATAGCCCTAGATTTCCTAAAATTACACACAGGTAAAAACAATGAGGTTGAACAAAACTTGAGAAAGAGAAATTTTGCTTACATCTTAAAAATATAAATAATCCTTAAATTAACACACACACACACACACACAATTACTATGTCTAAACTAAATGCAAATTAATAGTTATGTTTACTTAGAACAGGAATAGGTGTAATTCAATGATGTATTTCGTTCCCCGCTCTGATCTTAAAGCCTCAGTGGAGAAGTTGCTATAAGAAATTGAAAAACATAATTATCTTGCAATGAAACTGCCTCTGCCATGAGCCAACCCTAGAGGCTTATGGGCTCAGGCAAAGATCGTTAAGTTACTCACTCTCCTTTCTGGTCTAAATCTGCTTCAAATATATATCAAAAGAAGCCTTACATGGATTGAGGGAGACTCAAAATACAACATTTACACTGATAAAGGTGTGCCCTGATGGTTCACTCACTTTTGCTTTGAAAATGGTGGCTATATATTAAAATAAATTGACCTTCAAGACATGCTGTTATGTTAAAACAATTTAAAAAACAAAGTGTGGAGCAGTTTGTGTAGTAATAGTATGCATAAATTTGTGTAAAAAAAATAGAAAAAAAAGAATATTAAATAAAGATACCTAAAAATAAAGGACACATAAGAAATGGACAATGAAAAAAGAAAATGGTAGATAATTTATAGGGGTTAGAAGCATCAGATATAATGACTTCACACGGTGCTGGAAATATGGACATTTTGATTACCACTAACTATCTGTGTTCCCTTGGGCAACCTATCTCAGTGTCAGGGTCTCCGCCTGTAAAATTAGAGGGCTGACCTAGATGACCTCTGAGATCTTGTATAGAACTCCTATGTCATGGGCTATGACTCCGATTGTTTTCAGGTCAATAGGAAGAACTACTTCCTCCAATGCCTGCCTTTCATCAACCAACAGCACCCAGGCTCCCAGGTGTAGGAGGGCACTTATCCCAATTCCAGGACCTGGATCTCTCACAGGCACTTGTATATTTGGGTTCATGAAGCCACCTATAGGATATGCTGAGGTCATTAGCCAATAACACATTGAATTTCTGTCTTGTCTAGGTAGTATCATGTATAAGGCATTGAGAAAATATACTCAAATCAGTTCAGAAAAGCAGATTGCCATATGGTCAAATGAACTGATTTCTTTATATGCATACAAATAAATATCCCCCTATATAATAAAAGCTTAATATGCTAAGTGTCCGGTCATCCGGTCATCCGTTCAACCAATCAAAGCGTAATATAATGGCTCGCTATGATGTGCACTGACCACCAGGGGGCAGATGCTCCGACTGGTATGTTAGCTTGCTGCTGGGGTCCGGCTAATCAGGACTGAGCGAGATGTGACAGACATGCCCTGGAGCCCTCCCGCGGACCCTCCCTGGCTGGCCAACCTCCTGCATCCCTCTCTGGCCCTGATCGTGCCCCAGATGGGGTCCCTCAGCCTAGCCAGCACCCTCTTGCGATCTGATACCTCTCAGGGGATGTCAGAGAGCCAGTTTCGGCCTGATCCCACAAGCCAGGCTGAGGGACCCCACTGGTGACGAATTCATGCACCGGGCCTCTAGTCCTATCTAATAAAAGACAAAAAGGGTAATTGACCATACCTTCGCTATGCTTCCCATTGGCTAATCAGGGTGATATGCAAATTAACCACCAACCAAGATGGCGGCCGGCAGCCACACAGCTGAAGCGAGCAGGAGGCTTGCTTGCTCCAGTGATGGAGGAAGCCAAGGTTCCCCGCCTGCCGCGGTCCAACTCTGAGCTCCAAAAGCAACAGCTCCGAAAGCAATAAAGTTTCAATTATAGAAGCTAAACAAATCCCAGATACCTGCTTTCAGCAGGCTGTGGCCTCAGAGCTGAAGCAAGCAGGATGGCAACAAAGTTTCAATTATAGAAGGTAAATAAATCCCAGAATAAAAAAAGAAAAAGAAAAAAAGGAGAGGCTGGGAGCTTCAGTCACAGGCCAGCCTGAAAACGGCCCTCAGCATCTCACCCAGACTGGCCAGGCACCCCAGTGGGGACCCCCACCCTAAAGCGGGTGTGGCCAGCCTGAAAACAGCCATCAGCCCCTCATCCAGGCTGGCCAGGCATCCAAGCGGAACCCCCACCGTGATCCAGGACACCCTTCAGGGCAAACCAGCCAGCCCCCACCCGTGCACCAGGCCTCCATCCTATAGAGTAAAAGGGTAATATGCAAACTAATCCTAACAGCAGAAAGACTGGGAATGACTGGTCACTATGACACACACTGACCACCAGGGGGCAGACGCCCAATGCAGGAGCTGCCCTCTGGTTGTCAGTGCACTCCCACATGGAGGAGCTCTGCTCAGCCACAAGCCAGGCTGATGGCTGCCAGTACAGCGATGGTGGTGGGAGCCTTTCCTGCCTCCTCAGCAGTGCTAAGGATGTCCGACTGCAGCTTAGGTCTGCCCCCCGCTGGCAAGTGGACATCCCCTGAGGGCTGCTGGGCTGCCAGAGGGATGTTTGATTGCCATCTTAGGCCCTATCCCCCAGGGAGTGGACCTAAGCCAGCAGGTGGACATCCCCCGAGGGGTCCCAGACTGCAAGAGGGCACAGGCTGGGCTGAGGGACCACCCCCCCCCCCCCAGTGCACAAATTTTTGTGCACTGGGCCTCTAGTATATAATAAAAGCCTAATATGCTAAGTGTCCAGTTGTCTAGTTGGCCGTTCAACCAATCAAAGCATAATATGTTAATGATATGCTAAGGCTGCTCAACTGCTTGCTATGATGTGCACTGACCACCAGGGGCAGATGCTCCGACCGGTAGGTTAGCTTGCTACTGGGGTCCAGCTGATCGGGACTGAGAGAGATGGTCTGGACATGCTCTGGAGCCCTCCTGCAGTCCCCCCCTGGCTGGCCAACCACCCATGTCCCTCCCCAGGCCCGATCGTGCACTAGTGGGGTCCCTTATCCTGGCCTGTGCCCTTTCACAATGTGGGATCCCTCAGGGGATGTCAGAGATTCAGTTTCGGCCCAACGGCGGAACAACTGGTCGCTATGACACACACTGACCACCAGGGAGCAGACGCTCTATGGAGGAGCTGCCCCCTGGTGGTCAGTGCGCTCCCACAGGGGGAACGCTGCTCAGCCAGAAGCTGGGCTCATGGCTGGCGAGCGCAGCCGCAGTGCGGGAGCCTCTTCTGCCTCCATGGCAGCGCTAAGGTTGTCCGACCTGGTGAGCTGGTCTAAGCAGGCAGTTGGACATCCTCCGAGGATTTCCAGACTGTGAGAGGGTGCAAACCAGGCTGAGGGCCTCCACCCCAAGTGCACAAATTTCATGCACCGGGCCTCTAGTCTACATATACAAAAGCCCAGTGACTGGAATGGCAGAACGACCAGAATAATCAGTGGCTATGACACACACTGCAGCAGCCAATCAGCCTAATCTGGGCCCCGATCGGGCGCCCCCTACTCCCCTGGCTGGCCTGGCTCCCAACACCCCGATCAGGGTTGGGCTGGCTGGCCAACCACCAGTGGCCCCTCCCCCCTGCTGGCCCGGCCTGATGGGCCCCCATTGTGGTGGGCCAGTTGGACCCCACCCATGCACAAATTCGTGCACTGGGCCTCTAGTAATTATACAGATTGTCATATTATACTTACCCGTGATATGACATGTATCACAATTTTTGAGTTTAGGAACATTTTATTTCTTTGTTTTATTGAGATATATTTACATACAGTACAGAGTATAGATCTTAAATGCACTTGCTGATAGTGAGGTTCAAATATTACATATTGCTTTTGATTTTTTAAAATCTATTTGTACTGTTAGTTGTTGAGAGTTGACTGTTAAAGTCTCCAGTGATTATTGTGAATTTATCTATTTCTCCATTTAGTTTTGTCAATTTTTGTTTCATGTATTTTGAAGTTATATTATTAGGTATGTTGCATTTAAAATTGTCATGATTTTCAATAAATTCAGTGATTTATCTTTTAAAATTTTTCTCTTTATCTTGACTAATACTTTTTATTTGAAGCCTACTTTGATATAAATACAGTCACTTTAATTTTCTTATGATTAGTGTTTGGATCGTGTGTATTTTCTTTTTACTTTTTTTTTTTTTAATCCTCACTTGAGAATATTGTTTCCATTGATTTTTTTAGAGAATGGAAGGGAGGGAGGGAAGGAGGAAGAGAGAGAGAGAGAGAGAGAGAGACAGAGAGAGAGAGAGAGAGAGAGAGAGAGAGAGAGAGAGACATTGATGTGAGAGAGACACGTCAATTAGTTGTCTCCCATAGGAACCCCAGTCGGGGTTGGGGATTGAACCCACAACTGAGTGCCCTTGACCAAAATTGAACCATGGCCCTTTGATCCATTGCCAGATGCTCTCTAACCACTGAGAAAAACTAGCCAGGGCTTTTCTTCTTACTTTTAAGCTATTTGTGATTCTATATTTAAAGTGTGTTTCATATTAACAGCATATAGTTGGGTCTGTATTACAATCCATTCTGATAATCTTTGATTTTAATTGGATATTTTGACCCATTTACATTTTATATATTAATTAATATAGCTTATTTGGCTGTAATATTTTTGTTGTTTGTGGGTTTTCTTTCTTCTTCCTTCCATGGTAAGCTTCCTTTCCTTATATATTATCTGACTAGGTCTCTGGGTGTCATCCTCTTAGTGTGGACAGCCTTTCTACCTCTCAAGGAAAGTGGACCAATAGAACATACATGCAGTAAATGTAATCCAAATAAAAAGGAAATGGAAAATAAGTCAATTGGGAACATAGGCTCTGGGTGGCTCACACAACTCATGGTCATTATGCAGAGGGAACTTATCAGAGGATCAGTGTCAACAATGGTGGTACTTCTCTGGGGACAGCACCAGCCCTGACACTGCTACATATTTTCCTGGGTGATTTGTGAGAATAATAATTAAGGAAGTAAATGATGTGTTGCCAAGTGGACAGATTGGTACGTCCATTGTTTCCCAGATTATAATAAGAAAATAATATGTTGGAGAAATAATCACGATCAAACAAAATAAATTTTAATGGGTATATTCTCAGCTGATACACTTAAACAAATCTAAAAATATTCAAAGTTAATAAGGATGAGCAAGATTAGCATGGAAAAAAGCCTTGAGGTTACCATGAATAATAAAATTATTTTTATTTTACCTCTGAAGTTAAATAGTTTAAAAATATTATTATGAGACTAGGATTCAGAAATAGGAATAAATGTATTCACAATGATGACCTAACTTTTATATTTAGTATCGTCATGCTGTGTCCAGTTCTAGATTCCCTAATTAATGTGGGAAAAGTAGATAGATTTTAGGGAAGCATTATAACTTGCTTTTAGAAATAGACAAATAGAGATAATTCTGTTCAAACTCCACACTTTACTGTTGACAAAACTCAGAAAGTTTGAAGTATTTTATCCAAAGGCACACAGTTATTTCGTGACA
Source organism: Myotis nattereri (assembly GCF_964212035.1). Classification (NCBI taxonomy): domain Eukaryota; kingdom Metazoa; phylum Chordata; class Mammalia; order Chiroptera; family Vespertilionidae; genus Myotis; species Myotis nattereri. The sequence continues at coordinate 62,876,099 of NC_138082.1, read as the reverse complement.
GAATTGTTAATTGAGCTTTAAATCTTAATCCTTCGTCTATTGCTCCTTCCAGTTCTCAGAGTGAATGAGCAGTTTTGAAATGGGAGAAGATGAGGAAAATGCAGGGAGGTGAAAATGTTTCTATTGAATACAATACCTATCATCAAGCCTTCGGGAACTTCTTATTTAAAATATGGTGACTAGACACTCTTCATTTCTTCTAACAAAGGATTTCATTTCACTGAGGAGTAAATGAGAGAAAATGCACAATAAAAAGCAACAGGAGGATTTTCGGAAGCACATAAAGGACTATTTCATGCAGCAAGAATCATTACTTATTAGTTTGGTAACATAATGTCTTTTCCCAGAAGTTTAATTTTTTAAAAAATTAGAATATAATTTCACCTATCCAAAATGGTAATCTCTACAAATGGAGGAACAAAGTATTTGTTCAAGATCCCTGAAATTCCATACTAGATATTTTTTTTTTGCCCTTACTTTTTGCCCATTTATTATTTCTTGCAAAATCCCATTCCAAGAAAGAGTGAGGAAGTTTGAAACCAATTAAACACTCTTGTACTTAGTACCATCCAACACCATTCCCAGTGAGAGCTGACTCCCTGCTAAGCCTTTACTATACAATTGCCATTTTTCATCTTTAATTGTAAGCTACAGGATTGTGGTGTTAGATGGGACAATTTACCTATGCACTCTGTTGACTAACCAAAACAGCCGTGGGCAAACTACGGCCCGTTTGAAATGAATAAAACTAAAAAAAAAAGACCGTACCCTTCCTTTTATGTAATGATGTTTACTTTGAATTTATATTAGTTCACACAAACACCCATCCATGCTTTTATTCCGGCCCTTCGGTCCAGTTTAAGAACCCATTGTGGCCCTCAAGTCAAAAAGTTTGCCCACCCCTGAACCAAAATATACTCACAAGATCTGTTGGAGAGTATGATGCTACTTGGTCAGCTGCAAATGGAGTTCTTCTTGATCAATACTATGATGAAATTTTAAATTGTCAAGTTATGGATTGTTCAAAATAATAATTTTTGACCAGTTTATTGGGGAAATAAAAAACCCAGTAATAGAAACTACCTAAAAAATTACAATTAAAAGTCATTACATGTGGTGGATTTTGTTTAAAAGACACAGAGTTTTTAAATGCGAAGCAAGTTTAAGTAACAATAAAATCCGTATTTCATGATTTCAGACACTAAGCTTGAAACAACCTTCATGATCTGCTTAGACATTCATAGATTGCTTTTTGTTGTTACTTTTATTCTCCCCAAATGATCCTGTACTACAAATAAAACAATATAACACCTTTGAATGTTGAAATTGAATTGAAATTCTTTTTTAGGCAAGTACTTCAGTCAAGAAAAATAACTGTGTTTTAGTTTATTTCAAGGTTGATTCTTTTCCATTATGGAAGAGTGTTTACAAATGATTTTGACAAAGGTCACACAGCCAAATTATTATTTTTCTTTCAAGAGTACACCTCTCTGAGAGATCACAAAATGAGAACGAGCCAAGAAAAGTAAATAAGTTTGCTTCTCTTGAACATATGTGAGACCATTTGACTTGTGCACATCCCAGATATAAAGGAAGGAAAACATTGATACTATAACATGAAGTTGCTTGAAATGGCTTTAATGTTTTAAAAAATATCTCACATTTCAGGTTGTTTTCTGTTGAGTGATATGCAGCCATTATAAGATATTATAAAGCATTTTGCTATGCCATGGAATCTGTGGCACACATTTTTTTAGGCCCAGTCCTATTCTCCATATATAGGAAGAGGAGTTATGTATAGTAAACTAGATAAGAACTTGAACAATGGAATTCAAGAGACCTGATTTCAGATTTTGACTCTCTATTTACTTCCTGTGAATGAGCACTGTGGGCAAGTTCCTTAACTTTTAGCTTCCCTGTGCTTGTGAAGGATGATTCAATTACATTCTTTTGATTCTAGTAACTAGGAAGGTAACATTCTTCTCGGACTTCTGTAATATTTTTTGCTGTCCTTATGCTTATTTTCTGTGAGAGAAGGCAGAATATGTTCAGTTCAAGAAATCTGAGAGACAACATTGCAGCCCTATAGGACACCTCACAGTATTCTCCACCTTGGAAGAAACACCCGTATCCCTCCCTTTCTCACATAAAATGAATCTTAAGAGATCATGTTGAGTGTTTGTAAATAGATAGACTTTGTCATTGTTTACTTTAACATTATACATGTGGCATGCATCAACTGAATATTAATTCCATGGTCATACGGTAATTAAAAGAGATCTATCTACCAGAGTCAGATCTTCCCTCCTACAACTCACTAGAGTGGTTATTTTGGGAGTTAGGTGCCATTATTTCCAGCCAGCCAAGCATTCTGGAGAGAATAGCTCTAGAGTTATTCTGGGGATTGCCGTGGACTTCTACATCGTAATATTTTATTCATTTCCATATACTTTTAATAAGTACAGAGAATGTCTTGGCCAGCTTGGGCTGCCATAACAAAAGAACAGACTGCACGACTAAATAATAGAAATTGATTTTCTCACAATTCTGGAGGCTGAAAAGTCCAAGATGAAGGTCTGGCTAGGTTTTGTTTCTCATGAGACCTCCCTTGCTACTTTGCAGATGTCCATCTTCTCCTTGTGTCCTCACATTGTTTTTTCTTTGCATGGAGAGAGAGAGAGAGAGAGAGAGAGAGAGAGAGAGAGAGAGAGAGAGAGAGAGAGCGACCTTCCTCTTCTTATAAGGCCATCAGTTCTATTGGATCAGGGCCCTACCCTTATGACCTCATTTAAACTTAATTACCTCCTAAAGGCCTTAGCTTCAAAGGCAGTCACTTTGAGGGTTAGGGCTTCAACATATAGATTGGGGGTCACAACGTAGTTCATAACAGAAAATAAATATGGATATTTACTAGCATTATCTTAATATCTTAAAGCATTTTTTTGAAAAAGACAATTAAATGTGATTTTTGTTTTATATTTTTGATAGATTTTTAAAAGGTAAAATGCTTTCATTTTATTGCTTGACTTTGCTGAACTTTTATATGCTTATGAAATATTTAAATATTTATTAAATGTGAAAATGACCTTTGTTGCATCATCAGCTGTTAGGTTCAGATCACCATAGCTTTATAACAGGGGTGGGGAACCTTTTTTCTGCCAAGGGCTATTTGGATATCCATAACATCATTTGCTTAATAAAATTCACTTAATATAAATTTATGTTGCTGTGAAAAAAGCTCCTAGATGATGCACTGAATTTCAAGTCCCATCTGTGGTTGCCTTGACAGGGCCAGACCAAATGATTTTGTGGGCTTTAGTATAAGGCCTGTGGGCTGGACGGTCCCTACCCCTGCTTTATAAAGTGCCCGTAGAAGAACTACGTGAAAAGCAAAAGGCATTAACATCATCATATAAGGTCAGAGAGATTGATTTCAGTGCCTTCACTGTAAAGCTTATAAAACTGAAGTCTAAAGACACCATTTCTAAAGAAACTGAGGTCGCAAACAAGTTAGTAAATGAGGCACTTCTGTAACCTTGACCAACCTTCTGACTCTCACTTTACTTTATTCCATCCGCAACCCCTCTTGCTCCTATCCGGGTTCTTTTAAAGTCCGGAATTAAATTTAAAGCTCTTCTGTGAAATACAAGGTGTAACCCAAGTCTATAGCTGAGGAAATTCTTGTGCCTATGAAGTGGTGGCACAACTTTGACCTTATAAATTGATTCAGTAGATCTAAATTTCAAAGAGTTCAGTAGGACATACAATGACTTTATTTAGAAGAATAGATAATGTCAAACATACATGAGGAGAAAGACATCGACTCTGGATTGAAGTAATTTATCTAATACTTACAGTTGTTGGCATACTTAGCAATTATAAGATGGGCCAGAATAATAATAAAGTAGCATAATAATTTTTTAATAAAATGCATTTATACCATTTACCTAATAAACAACAATTGTCATTTATTGAGTAGCTACTGGGAACACAGTACTGAATAGACAAATGGTATAATACTCTGCTTTCCAAATCAAGACTCCTTTCCAATGTCACTTAAAATATTTTTAAACTGATAATGAAACATGCATTCTATGTCTCATAAATTAAAACTTTTATAAAAAGGACAAAATAATAAAAACTTAAAAATAAAAATCATAGATTTTTTAAAAAGCTAGTGGATATTTTATTATGCTCTAAATTATTGAGTTCTATCGGAGTGAAAACTGTCAATTCACTACTAAGTACAGGTAACACATGGAGGTGAGGAGGAACCAAAGGGAAAGAAGAAAAGACCTAAGTAACTGCTTGTCCCTGCGAAGAGTCACTCAGGTCTCTTTTCTTAGCTGCTGAAATTCATATGACTTCAGCGCATTAGTGCTCTGAACTTCCCCTTGTCTCTTGTCCAGCCTGAATGCCTCCGTGAGATAAGTGAGAGAAGTAACTCTCCGCATTAGCAGTGAGTTGTAAAATACTTTTGCTAATAATAGTGTAGGTAGGCACTGGTTCAGAGGGGTGAAAATGAGGGCATAGAACATTCCTGCTTTGGGTAGAAGAAATCTCAACAGTATTACTGAGCCCAAATGTAATGTAAGCTGCTGGAAAGCAATAACTACCATTACACCTTTAACTTTGTTAAGTGAATTATCTAAAAGCTCCACCCCTCTGAAAAAATAAATTAAGCTTTATGAGTCTGTTGCTGGCAGCTACAGTGATTATATGGGACATTAGGTTTGGGATTATTTGGCTTAAAAAAATTGTATGTGTGGAGTACTCAGCAACTCAGAAAATATTATGATTATTCTAGGACATGTTCACTATTATAGGATATAAATATAGATCACATAAAGCCAAAATCTCTGCTAAAGTGAATCAACTCAAAATTCATAGGTCTATGTCTCCAAAAAGAAGAGAAAAAATTTAAACATGTTTTATTTTGGATCTTAAAATAATAAATTTCCCTGTTATAAAATTTCCCTAAATGCTGCTTATAATGAAAATATTTTCATGTAAGCTAAGTGGAAAAAATAGAATGAGCTACTTTGATAAAACGTCAAGATTTTCATAATACAATGGCAACCAACTTCAATATAGCAATGATTTAGGACACCAAAGAAAACAGAGACCTCATTTAATCTAAACAGAGAGAAGAGTGGTGTCTAAAATCAACCAGGTGTTAAATTCAGCATCTTTTGAGGTTACACAGATTGTGAAGCAGAAACTATAACCGATGCTTTCTTTTTACACTTGGCTAATAAGGGTGAGTGTATGGTGTGTACATGTTTGTACATCGTAAGCCTCAGATTCAGCTCCTGCATCCTTTCCCCATATGAGTTTGTCTTTTAATGTAGATAATAAGAATGTCTCTGGCAGACACCATTCAACTGTGTCTGATGTCATACGTGCCTATGGCAAGCACTCAGCACACCAGAGCAGCTACCCGTGAGTAGCCTTTCCATGGAAGCAAGAGTGCCTTTTAATAATTAATCGTTACTAGAGAACTGAAGAGGAATCTTCTTCCTGGGACGATTGATTCTTCTCACCTAGGGGAGATGATGTTTCTAGAGAAGTGTTTGCTCCCTCTGAACTGCTCTACTAACTTGGCATTAACAGAATTATTTGAAGAAGCTGAAAGCATTACCAGTCTCTAGTCACCTCAAGTTCTGTAGATATAGCACACAATCACCTAGAGGCATCTCAATTAAGTGAGCATGACTCTCCCAATTAGGCAAGAGTCCTCACTATTAAATATTATTAGTCTTAATTTGGTGCCATTAAATTCTTGATGAAGCCCAACCCAGAAAGGGTAGGGCATTGTATACTTAAATTCACAGCAACATGCTCAGAAAACACTTCTGAGGAAAGGTTTATTAAGTCCCCACCGATATCATTTAGGGACATATCACTTAAATATCAACCATGAAATCTGGAAAAGAGCTTTAGAAATGTTTGACCCTGTCACTTTGCAGATGAAGAAATTAAAGTCCAGGAAGGTGTCATTGACTGGTTAGAAGAAATAAGACAGACATAATGCCTCCCAACTCTTCCAGCCCAGGGCTCTTTACTTGATACCATCATACATTCTGAAATATGTCAGTGACTAAAGGCACATCTCTAAAGCTGTGACCTCTCATTGTCCTTGTGTTGGTGCAGGTACAATTACAATACTTAGCTTTGTGTTTCTAAGTAGTGTTTTAACCTTGAGGAAGTCAATCTAACTGCATCTGATTTTTGTTAATATCAAATTAGAGATAATTTTGTATATCTCATAAAGTTGTGTTGAAATTTAATAAATCTTGTATGACAGAGTACTTTTGGTAAATATAACATTAAAATTGAGGTAACATTTTATCTTTTAGTTTATTTATGACTTTTAGTTCCAGGTGGTGGGCTGAGTTTAAGTGTTTTTCTCTCCCCTACTCCCTCCCATGACACCCTACTAAAATTATAGTAGAGAATAAAGAAGGTAAAATCCTACAACAACTGAAAAATGCTAGGGTTGGACATCACCAGAGAAGTGATTAATAGATTTCTGGGAGACAAACGTGGGATGAAGAACTGATGGATGATGAAGCTGACCAAAGGACAGCACAGTTACGAGTTCATGTGGAAAGACTATGGCCCTGCCTGGAGCTTATCTTCTCTGAAGAACCATAAAGGGGATTAGGACTCAGAAACGGCAGGTACTATTGAAGGTAAAGGGAACTTGTGGGACTGAGAGAAATTAAATTCTGAGCACAAGCCAGTTATCTCCAGTAACAAGGTATCTACCACTGCCACTGCTGCTGCCACCATGACTACAGCCAAAGGGTTCTTCTCCAGAAAAAACTCAACTATCTGGGAGAAGTTAGGGTAGATGGTGTGGAAGTTGATGATCCAACCAAACTCTTTATATGCTGCCGTTTAGGAACACCAATGCCTGAGAGCCCAATCTCTCTCAGCTCCTTCTGGGGGACACTGATGGCTCAGAATCCTTGTCTCTATATTAGAACTCATTGTGAACTTTATGTTGCATTATTCATTAATATGAAAAGAAAACTGAGAAACAAAGGCATTTGTGGAAAGCCTGCAGCATGGAAGTGAAAGAAGTAAAAAGAAAAATTAACCTCAGAGAAAAATAAGAGATTTTAATAAACAAAAAAACACACACAAAAGTTTCTAAATGGCATCCTAAGTCGATTCAAGAATGTATTGTATTCATGAAAAAATACAGTGATATAATAAATGAACAGAAGAAAAGATAGAGCTTCTGGAATTTAAAAATTGTTGCTAAAATTAAATTTTATATATATATATATATATATATATATATATATATATATATATATATATAATGATTGCAAGAGAAAGTAAATAAAATCTTTAAGGAAATAATCAAAAGACTACAAGAAAGAAAAGATGTAAAAATATTCATTTAAAAAGATAATCTGTCCAAATAATGAGTTTCAGAAAGAATAAACAATACAATCGCATGCAAGTCATATTATTAAACAGAAGAAAATTTCTTGTAGCAGAGGAACACAGGCATTCAGGTTGATTGGGCTCAACAGCTACACAAAATGAGATAAAATCACATTCTTAGAAATGTCAGTGTGAAATTTCGGAGCACTGAAGATAAAGAGAAATCTTTAAAAGTTTTCAGAGAAAATACATATACTGTTCAAAATTACATTAGCTGTCTTTTTAACATCCATTCCGGAAACTCACAGACAACTAAACAATGCCTTTAAAGCTGGGGATGTGATATGCTCCCCAAACTATGAAGCAAGCACGATGTTGCAATAAAACTCATTGCAGAGAGTCAACCTCCCGAGCAAACTTTCCCAGGAGTTTTTGAGGAGATTCTTCAGCAAAATGAGAAAATGTACTGGGAAAAAAAGAAAGGAATGGACTCAATAAATAGAATTTCCAAACCAGAGCAGTTGAAGAAAGTCACAGAAGGGCAGGCCCACAGAGCAACCAGGACAGATGGAAGGGGGCAGCCGTGAAACTTCAGAGAATTAATGATAAGGGAAGAATCTGACAATAATTGAGACAACAACAAAGGCACATGATTCAAGAACAAGAAAGAGCAAAAGTATCAAAAACAAGCTTACACACACACACACACACACACACACACACAATAAAATCCTAATGAATATATTTATATAATTATGCTAATATAAACACTATTATTGATTTGTAACATCTAGAACTAATCTGTAGCCAAAGCACAGAAAACATAACTATGCTTTTAGAATAATTAGAGCATGTCACTGCAAAAATCAAATTACAAATGACAGAAATGGGGAAGTTTGTAGTCAGGGGATAAAGCCATGGGATATGGTGGGAGTAGGTGATAACTCAGCTGAGAAAGTGTGGAGTCATACAATATTGCCTTTGGTTGATTGAATAAGAAATAAAAAAATGTAAATATACTTCTTTCTTAGAGTTACAAAAGTATTCTTTAGAGGAAGCAAACATGACACAATTATGTCTGGAATAAGGGTAGCATTGGTGATAGAGAATGTAAAGAAATTGTTACATTTCATAGGTGAACCCTAAAATTCAGAAATCAAAATATAGTGGTATAAGTATATTGTTTAGAGATACAGAGATAACTATCGAAGGAATAGTTAGAGTTAAAAGTTGTTCTTATGAGAGGGACTAGAGAAGGAAGAGTAATAGAGAAAGGAAGGACATCCCTTTTCATAATACACTCTAATTGACATTGTTGGTTGACCATCCCACATCCATTCACTCCTTCCCTCTTCCTAAGGGAACCCTAATTTAGCTTGCACTCAGTTCTACCTAAAACTCCAAGGGTAGTCACATTTCCTTTGCCTGGGATCTATTCTGGTTTATGGTATGGGAAAGGAAGGCTCCCGGGGTGGAGAAGGGGCATTTTTGAGAAAAAACCCCCTCGCTCCTTAGAGAGAACTAACTATAAAGAGATGTGCTGGTTCCAGGCGCACGTGTTTTACATTTCAGTAGATTAGAAATTTAAAAAAACCTTTCCCATAAAATGGGCGGTACTATTTTACTCTCCCACTAACAATATATGAGTAATAATTTTCTCACATTTTTACCAAACATTGCTATTATGAACCCTTTAAAATTTTGTTCCATGAATCTGGCAAACATGAGAGCTCAGTATTGTTTTCATTTGGCTTTCTTTGATAACTAGTGGAGTTTCTCATCTTTTCATCTTTACTAGTCATTTGTATTTTTATCTATATCTTTCCTTTATTATTTTCCTACTTGACTGTTTGTGCTTTTCTTTTTATTCTGTAGTTCTTTGCTTTTTAGGAATGCTTCCTTTGTTTTATATGATACATTCTCCCAGGCTGCTGTTTGTCTTTAAATTTTTTCACTTAGAAGTGTTACAGTACAGTGGGGCCTTGACTTACGAGTGCCCCGACTAACGAGTTTTTTGAGATACCAGCTGTCTCTCAGCAGATTTTTTGCATTGAGTTGATAGGGCAATTTGAGTTAACGAGCTCCTTAACGAGCTCAGTCTCAGAACAAATTAAACTCGTAAGTCAAGGCCCCACTGTATTATTATCCAGGGCTTTAACCATTTTGGTAAGATCATTTATTTGTTTGGCTTTTGCTTTTGTCTGCATCAAGAATAAATCAAAGCAATACCAACTACGGGGCAAATTCTTTCTGAATGTCTACTATGTCCAGTGATCACAGAGGACACTATGGTAGAAAGACAATCCCTGATTATAAAGATAACCTAGTACAAAGAGGGAATAGATCTATCAATAAATAATACCACTACAATAAATTTACAACATAATATACAGTGGGGATACAGGAGAAAGATTACCTGAAACTCCCTATGAATTATCAGTAAAGAGTTAGTTTGTTATTTCTGAGCTCTTAACTTTTTGTACACATCAGTTTAAACTGCCCTGACTGTTGAATTCTTACGCACTAATAGTATGAATCAAATATAATTTGCACCTTCATAGTAAACAACTTTAAAAAATTTTTATTCTAAAATTTTAATAAATTCTTCAAAATGTATCTTATTGCCATTAAATCATATAAGCATTTTTTAAAGAACAATTGAAGAGTGAGTCATATGAATGTGAAACACAAGAATTATTCTTTTTTAAACATTAATTCTAATATTTCAATTCTTATTTTTAATAATCTAAAACTTTATATTTATGGAAATATGAACCATCTAGCAATATATTTAAAAACAATTTATAAATGAATGTTATTATAAAATGAAGCACTTTCTCTCAACACCCTACACAGTCCCTCCATCCAAAGGCACCCATTTTTAAAGGAGAAAAAATGCATTAGAGAGCTTCTTTTAAATCTTTAAGAACTTCCCCCTGCTTTGATTTTGGTTATTGTCTGGTATTGCACCAGCTATCTCATGATGACTTAAAATAAAATGATAAACACAACTGCTCACAATATCTCAGTGCCTCTTTCATCATGTAGAGTGTTAAGCACAATTGGAGGGCTAGCCTACCATCAACAAGAAACCACAGGGTCTTAAAATACTTATCACATGCTAATCCCCAGCCCAGTTCTGTTCCTATGACCTTTATAACATGTCCTATTTTTCTCCACCTCATACCTAGTTCAGTTAAGTCCTTTTCCATATTCACCTGAAAAACACAACTTTCTTCTCCAAATGCCTATTAATTCATCCCAAGACAGAGCCTAACCTTGGCATATCTTGACTTAAAAAAAAAATAAGTAAAAAAAAATTAGCTTTACCTATAGTTCTAACTAGTCAGAGATTTGTTTCTAAATAGCGCTGGGGGATTTCACCATATGACTCCTATTAATGATAATTGCCGAGCTAATCTCTCAGTGTGACATTACAAATTCTAGCTTCCCAGTCCAACTTTGTTTGAAGCTTTTCAGTATTTCTTTTGCTGCTAGAACAAGAACTATAAATCTGGAAAAGATTTATAAGATCAATCATTCAGTCTTCTAATTTTACAGATAAAGAAACAGGTTTCTAGAGGTTGTTACTGACCATTAAGAGGTTGTGTAAGTTTGATCAATTTGATCCACTGACTTTAAAGACTAGATTGCAATTTAGGAAAGATGTTTTTAGAGACCAACTACTTATAAGCTTAAGAAGTGAGAAAATTTAAAGACTAACTAAGATTATCTGAATTCATTATTGCAAGGGTTTTCTTTTACTCTACAAGCATTATTATGTATGGTCATATCAATATTTTTTAAGTTGTCAATTTTAAACATTATATTCTAGAGAACATGTTAAGGGTCAGCAGATCAGATAACTAAAGGGTTGTTATTAATAAGAGCTAATATATTAGGATAATCTCTCTAGGGTTTATTTTGCCATGGTTGCCTGAATTAAAAACCTGTAAGTTGCAGCAGCATCATAAAAATTAGGTTTTAATAAGCTTTGTTTGGTTTCTTAGTGTATAGGTCACTATAAACCCCTCTTGGATTCTTAGTGAAGTCAAATAATTCTAAACACCTTTTGAATAGGTGATGGCTAATCTACAAAATGGTGCCAACAGCCCTGCTTGTATTTTTTCTCAGTAACGTTGCAATCCTTCTTGCAATTTGCAGAGATTGAAATCCTTCCCTGTCTATTGGTTCAGTCCACTTATTTACAGCAAATGAAATACCTGTTTTTCTTTCATGAAATTGTGTTTGATTTTTTTTACTTTAGTTTTTGAAATGTAAGAAATGAGTTTTGTGTTTTGTTTTTAAACCTTTTGGTGATTTTTTTTCACTGTTAAATATTTTAACACATTATGAGGATTACACATGGCATATGGCACACTTTAGAAGCTATTATTGCCTTTTAAAATATCTCCTCAGGTGGAAAAAAAGCATTTGGCATACATTCATGTATGATTCATGATCTACTGACTTTGTATTTGCAGTGGCCATCGTGACTCAGATCTTACAAAAGGACATGCTATTTTAATTCAAATCTGAATTTTATCTTTGTTTCTTTAGCTCCTATTTCAATTAAGGTGGGATACTGTGAAAACCAACAGCTCCACAGTTTGTTTTTCCTTAGGGAGGGGCAAATGGGTGTCTAATTAAAAGAAAGTCCATCAGTAATCATGTTATGTGTTCAACCCTGAAATTTTCTAGAAAAGAAATCCTTTCTCATCTATATATTTCTATCTGGAAAACTGTTTGTTTTTGTTTTTATCAAATAATAGTTTTGTGTTTTTATAAAACATAATTTATTTAGAGCCACAAATATCACAATTTGACATGTGGGAGTTGTTATTTTTAAGACTTTATCTCACGAAATAGAAAACAAATGACTTTTACTTCACCATATATTGGTTTTAGCATGGTAGAACGATGATTTAATAATTGCAGCATAGCTACTCATGTTATTTCTACTTCTTACTTCCCTAGGAATGGCTCATTACATGACATTTAAAACCAAATTCTGCAATTAGAAAAGGGTTGGTATTAACCAGATTTTGAAAAACAACAACAACAAAACCACTCAAAATCTTGAAACAACATAAGAGAAACTGGTGGGGGTGGGTATTGGCATTTGCTCACCTCTTAACTCTTGCTCCTCCATAAAATAAAAACATGTTGAAGGAATTATTGTGAAAACTACAACTGAAAAAATTCTTTAGCAGTGTTTGAAAGGAAACAACAGGATAGGTTTATTGAGCCTAGACAAAGCAGGCTTGACTCCCATTTCCAGTTTTGTTATGCCTAAACACGCATTTAGAATCTGAATGTATTAAGGATGCCGGGGCACTCTTCCACATACCTTACACAGAGAATAGTGGTGAACTCATGACAACCAAACAACCAAAGAAACAAAAGCACATTTAGAAACGCAAGCCGTAAGCACAATTCATGCAAAGAAATATCTTCCCTAGGTATGTGTAATCTTGGAGGGAAGAGTCACACCCTAGAGCGGGCATCCTAGTGCTGTTAGCAATGAACTTGGCTTCTAGCAGTGCCTTTTAAAAAGGTATAGAGATCTGTGGAGAGAAATGACTGATGACAGGGGCTCTTCCCCTCTAAGTGGGATGGATGGAGGGAGCTGGGCACAATAGCTTGCAATATTCAAGGACTGTGATTTTTTTTTTCTTATAAAGATGGAAGCCATTATTTTTAAAGCATGTGGTTTCAATGGTGCATACTTGATTTATGACTAAGAGTTCTTTTTCTCCATGCCATATTAGCGTCCTTGTATAATTAGTTTCCCCCTTGAAATTTAGATTGGGCTGCATTCTCTTTGGTAGTGAATATGGCATGGACAATTTAGGTTTAAAACACATAAGTAACATGGAAAACTGAGACATTTTCCTTCTTGAATTTAACCAGGTAAAAATCTCTGTCCTTGCACTCCAGATATAATGTTGGCCTGATGACTTAAAGAATCCTTTGTTTCATCTGCACCTCAGTCTTGTCAGAGTGACATGGGTGTGTGAGCTTAGCTGGATTTAACAGGATGTGAATTTGAGCACATATTACGAATGCAAATTAAGTCTCCATTCTTTTAACCATAAAAGGCATCAACATAAATTCCAAAGCTGGTTCTACATTAAATGACCTGAGATAGTATTCCTTCTTCCTGTGGACCTGTTTCTCCTCCCACAAGACTTAAAACTTCTTTACCTCTCCTGGGGCTTGTCAGTGCAAGCCCATAAACATTCACCTGCATAAACTTATAATTAAAAAATATATCCTAATCCTGCAGCGAGTCATTATATAGAGTTTTATTCATTCTTCACAAGAAATCCTTTAAAGATCTACAGGGTGACAGCCTCATCAACTTCTTATTGCCTGCCTTGATGCATTTCCATTTTTGGAAGCTATCCTCTCACTTTCTGCTTAACATACAGGAACACAAAAAGGAAAGTCAAAGTAAGGAACCTTGAAAGAAGAACTTCATTAAATAATTAGCAAATTAGAAAATTACATACCGAAATAACCCACACATGTATAATAAGATGAGATATACATGTGTTTGCATGTTTGTATGAAATACACAGTCTCAGCATAGATAAATATGCATGATTTTTCTCATAGAGCATAATTAGAGAAATGACATATCAAGCCAATTAGTCTCCAGAACAATTTTGTTCATATTTTCTTTCCCCTTAGCTAAAATGGCCCTGATAACTCACCACTAGCTTCATTTTCTGCCATCTCACTCTCTCCCACTCCCCTCCTCTGGTTGTCCTCCACCCCCCTTCACACTGTGCTTTCCTTGCAGGGCTACCTTCTCCCCACCCACCCCCACTGCTTCTGTTCATTTCCCACCCCCTTCCCAAGTCTTAGATACTGGGCAAGACTCCAGGTGCTTGTGGGTGGACAAAACAATTACATAGAAACTCTAAGAGAAACAAAGATTCCCTGTGTGATGTCATCAATGACCCCAACCTCTGCTGCTTCTTTCCATCCGTTTGTCCCTCAGTCACAAAGAGACTATGTCATCACTCTCAGTGTCCTTCCTTCCTTTCCAGGTCCTTGGCCTCTGGGAAGCCCAATGTAGCCCACACACTGCCTTCTAGACAAGTACCTCCATATCTCGTGAGAAGGGGGTAATTTCTGGCTTGAGAGAAACAGCATTGAAGGCTAGGTTTGGCCTTGCATGTACCTAAGAGTAGAGCAGTATTGGGGAACCCCAGCCCTGTATGTACAAGCCTGAGCTCTAATGAGGGCCCTGGGAAGTCCCCACCCTCAAGTTTAATTCACACTCCGAAGCTGGCAGGGCTTGCTTCTTCCCCGGCTGCCACTCAGCGGGCTCTCTGTAGCCTGGCAAGACCTGACAATTTCATAGAGTGGATTCTATGTAGTCAGACAGTTCTGCCTTGGCTCAGAGGATAGAGTCAAGGTGGGGATTTCGCACAGATTTCCCCTCTCTCCCCATCTCCATTTCCCTTCTGAAGCCATGGGGCAAGGTTGAGGCTCCTAAGCCCCTATGGCAGCATTCTTCAACTTTTTTTTTTATCATTGTTCTCTTAAGAAGACTTTTAAGACATATTTCTCTTAATAAATTAAAATTTTATTAGGAAAATAAAATTTCACCCATGACAATTTAATAACACAGATGTACTGTATACTAGTATATGTTTATATACTGTGTGTATCTCTGTGTTTTATATGTAGCACAAATTAAATGGTTTTGTTCCCTGAGAAGCAATCTTCACCCTTTGAAGGTGATATTTCCCCATTAAAATGTGTGTTTTATGGATTTTCTGTCTCTGAGATAGGGCTGACACTGAGCTTAACATAAATAAGGTCTCTTTAGCCCTTAGGTTGTCTACCTGTGATATTCTCCTGTGCGCATCCACGGCATTCTCTCAGTTTATTTCATTCTGTATCCTCTCAACATTAGGAAGCACCAGGAATCTGCACAGGGCTGTTTGGGCCAGAGGGAGGGCTGTAGTACAGATGGGACTGGTCCAAAGATAAAGTGGGTACAACATTCCCGTGGCGTTAACCTCTGTACTAGCCAGAAAGCATTCTTCTGATCTCAGGGTGATTGTTGCCTGGTTTTTTATCTACATGCCCAGGGATACAAAGATGTTGCCCAGCACAGGCACTATTTATGAAACACGCCCAGTGGGATAAGGACTAATACTGGAGGGAGCTTATCTGGACACCCAACACAGGATAGCTGGCTGGGGGTGGGTGGGAGTGAGGGAAGAAATATTATGGGGCAGCCCTATCAAGAGGAAAGACACGGTAGTCTCACAGCGGCCCTTCTACAGGTCAAGGACTGTGACTCCTCTTAAACCTCTACTCCGCACTTGCTCTGTAAAATCCTCTTGTATTCAAGATCCAATATGGTCAGGACTGCATTTTAGGAAGCTTTCAATCACTTCTTTAAAAAAATACATTGAATGACTTTCAACTATCTACAGATTGAAATGCGTTCCTATTAAACTAGAATTTTAGGTCCTTTGGAAAGATTCTTATTTACCTGCTGCTTTTCTCTAACCTGCAGTGTACATGCTCTCAATACAAACTCTAAACTCATTATGATCCAAATAATAATTGACATGCCTCTGCTGATACTATGTTCTGGACTTGTCATAAGCTCGCATTCTACTGCCACCTACTTAACCCTGCCCTCCCTACACCAAGGTCAGCCTCTGGAAAGTCATTTCTGATTTTTCCTAACAGATATTAATTTTTCCTCCTTCAAACTCTCATTTCATTCCCTCATGCAAATTCTGAAGAGGAAATCAAATTACAATAAAAGGTAGAATAAGGTGGTTAGCTCCTACTCTCTCTGTAAGAACAAGGATTCAATTACATCCATCTTTGAATCTTACATAGTGCCTAGTGCTCACAGTAAGGACACAGGAATAGTATTGAATTTCTTGTATTGTTACTTCCAGGTCAGAATAGGGAAGAACTTTGCTGGAAACACCCACCTCATACCTCCTCCTGTGCAGTGGAGAATGACACCTGAGCTGCCTCTAGTACTAAAGAGACATAAATTCATTTAGATAAGCAGAGATAAGGAAGACAAATGTTTTATTGTCACCTTCCTGTCTTTTTGTTTTGCTTTGTTTACTTATGTTTTCTTTGAGGAAAAAGAATTGATAGGATCAATGGGCCATACAGCCTAGATGGTTTTTCCTCTTGTATCTGAATATTCCCCATTAAATACAAAGCCAAAAATAGATCCTTTAACAACTAGAGCTGATGGGGATCCTAATTCAAGAAATCATTCATTTTATTTGCTATTATTATTATTTTTCCATTTTCTCAGAGTACCCCCCCCCCCCACACACACACACTTTCTGGGTGATCTCGCTGATATCCAATCCTCTCAGATTATTTCAAATTAAGCAATGCAGCTAGATGCAGAAATCTAGTTTTTATTATTATGTTTGTTTGTAGAAGAAATGTGTTGCTTGTTTGGGATATGTTTTCGAAGACAAGTGATACCCAGAATCAAATGAGAAAATTAAAACTATCCAGAGGCATTGTTCAGGTGAAGGTCATTTTGTGCTTCTGATTCAACAGCAAAGCAGTTGAAATTTGAAGTATATTGGATTTTTTTCTCCCCTTTTGGTAACCATGGGGATAGCACAGTATCTCCTAAACAAAGCTCATGAGAAGGGATAACCTTGGAAATTCTTCTACTGAAGAATAATTTAAACCTTGTTCTGACACCTGAATCATGGGGTGGTGCTTTTTGTCAACATTCTTTGCTCTTCAGAACCAGAAAAGCCAGTATCTGTGTGGTTACTGGTCCCGCCGCGTTGCTGGGTGATAGCATTGTGACAGTGGAATTTTTCTAAAATCATTCTGAAATAGTTGCATGTGCCCAGGAACACTCAAATTATATTTTCATCACAAAATTTTCATTTTGGACCTATTATTGATATTCTGCACTATATAAAATGATATTTGGAACAACTTAATGTTTATTCTTAACTGAGAGAAGCAGAATATATTCCAAGAAATTCTTTTAGCTTCTGAAAATGTCTAGGTGTTGTATATGATGGAAACAATGTGCTTTTGTTCATTTTAATCCAATAGTATTTTTAATGTTCAGATCTTAAAGTGGATGTATATAGAGTTATAGATACTTTAATTAAAATGATTTACATTGTTGTCTTTTGTTAGAATCATCATTTTAGATCACCCCTTTTCTTCAAAAACAATAAACATTCTAGAAATTATTGAATTAGGTCTCTTTAATTGTTTTTATTCGTTAAAACAGAAGAGGAGTGTCTGAGAAAAATACATGACTAGATCATATAACCAAACTAATTTTTATTTACTTATCTGAACAATTCATCAGAAATCATTTTGTGGTGTGTTTTTTTCTGGCTATAGTTATTTCTATAATTGCTTTGAATATGGTTCTTTGAATAATATTTCATACTTCACTTTACATCTATTAACACAACTTCATTATAAATTACTCCTCCACCACGCCTGTCAAAAACAAATTAACTTTAAAAATCTTCTTTTTGTGTATGTATTAATAGAATATATTAGTTTTTTCCTCACTGGCTCTTCTTGCCTTCATCCCTTGGCCAGCTTTGTTTGCTACAATGCAAATACATGTATATGTAGGACACCATGTTCATGCCTAAACTCACAGGATACCTTCAACTCCACTTTCCCCATGGCCAAGCAGGTTCTCCACATGGACATCTTGTGTCACCCCTCAGACATATAGGAAAATCCATATTACAAATACTACTTTCAGTCTTTCGTGTCCAGTCCTCTTTAGCTTAGAAGCCTTTATTGGATTGTCTCTTTTGCTCACTTTGGCCCCTGAATACCTGAGTAATGGGTGTATTTTCACTTATGGCTCAGGCTACTTGACTTTGCTGCCCAGATCCTAGGACTCCACGTGTAACCAGGAGGGGAAGCAGACATTTCCTGCTTTGATTCCTTTTTTTTAATAATCTTCCATTGTCACTAGTCACTCATTGCCCCACTACTGGACTCTATGAATCCATTCTGCTGTAAACATTGAATATTAGAAATAGTTCCCACCGCCCAAATAAATTTTAAATTGGCCATGCTTCTTTGTGTCACTTACACCAGATAGCAACAATGTCCATAATACCTTTGAGCACTCAATTGTTTTCAATTATTCATACATTCATCTTACCAGCAAGACTGTGATTTCCTTGAAGAGAGAAACAACTGATTCGTCATGGTGTGTTGCACAATGCTTCTCTCGGTACATGGCGTATTACACAGGTCCAATAGACAAATTAAGAGAGTTCCCTCTCCTTTTTCGGGCTCAATATTATTAAATTAGGTTTAATTTCTAGAATGTTTATTATTTTTGAAGAAAAAAAGCCTGCCTTATTATCACTTTAAAACCATTATGGTTTTATTACAGGAAGTCTTTAACTTATGAAGTGGTTCTATTGCAAAAAGCACTTCTGAAGTTGTCTAAAACAAAACCCCATTAACCATCACTGGTCACCAAGCTGCTGTGTTGGATTGGGATCCAGGAGTGTAGTGGAGGGACTGTGTTGAATTGTCTTCTGGGAGTATGTGGCCACAGAACAGTGAAGGAAGAAGAAGATGGGGGGAAAAGATAGTTTTCTAGAAAACTAAACAGTTTTCATTATAAAATCTGTGTACAAGTGGTTAATGAGGAAGACAAAAGAAGATGAGAACGACAGCAGCTCTGAAAAAATTAACCTCCACTAAGGTTTGAGTGACTAACAGCATTTTTAATTCCTCTGGTATTTGCATTTTTATTTCCTGCTCCATGGCAAAGTATATCAGTTGCTACTTTTTTAAAAAATATATTTTTATTGACTTCAGGGAGGAAGGGAGAGGGAGAGAGAAACATCACCAATAAGAGAGAATCAATGATTGGATGCCTCCTGCACACCCCCTACTGGGGATCAAGCCTGCAACCCAGGCATGTGCCCTTGCCTGGAATTGAACCTGGGACTCTTCAGTCTGAAGGCTGACACTCTATCCACTGAGCCAAACTGGCTAGGGGTATCAGTGAGTACTTTTCCTGGTGTTCTTTCTCCAGGTCTATACTCCACAGCTTCCTTAAAGATCTGCTTGTTTGTTTATTGCAGTGGTATATGGGTGTGTTGGAGGGGGAGTTTAGGGTGGTCTGCTGTTGGTTTTGACAGAACCATCAGGGTCTTTAGCATGAGGGAGAATACAACATTAAAGATAAAAGGACATAATTGTTCTAGGTATGGGTCCTTTGTAAATCAGGTGTTTATGACTGAAAATTGGTTATACATCTAAATATTTTTCACAATGTCTATGTTAGGGATCAACATTTTTTTTGTATAAAGGTGAATGTGGGTTCTGTGGAAGCAGTGAGGTTAGAATTCTGTGAGCTTGAACCTCTGATCTATGACTTAGTGTTTGGAAGTCAGGGATGTGTAACATGTGGGAAAGTGTTGTTGGGGCTCAGACCCATTTTGGTCTGTGTTTCATGGTCTTTGCAGCTTGAAAAAAAAATCCACTGAAAGTCTTTGGTGGGAAATGTGGCCTTCAAACAAGTTTTCTTTATTCTTTTGTGATTCTAGAAATTTGATTATATCAATTAGGGAGCGATCACATTTCCCAAATGCCCCAAGGGAGTTTCCTGTTTTATTCTTTGGTAATTCACATAAAGTTATGAGTGTGAACAAGCCTCAGGCATCAGAGAACATTGCCAGCTTCCTTGAAGATTCTATAACAAAAGAATGTTCTTTAGGTCAATAATATGTGATGTAAAAGGAATATAAGAACTCAATGATGCAGCCCTCTATTGTTCTCCTTTATAAATAATACAAATCTCTATGCATAGAGAAATTTATATACTGTATATATGTTATATACATACAAATTTATATGTAGAATGAAAACTATATGTAGTTGAACAAATACACATACCTAAAATATGTATTTGTTATATTTATTGTATATATTAATATATGAGATATATATATATATATATATATATATATATATATGCCTAAGCAACCATTTGACTGGAAGCTATGATGTGCACTGACCATCAAGGGGCAGACACTCAATGCACAAGCATGGAAACATGGAACAGACTGATGAATCTCAAATGGAAGGGGGGAGGAGAGAGGGTGGGAAGAGATTAACGAAAGATCTTATATGCATACTAGACGCCCAGTGCACGGATTTGTGCATTGGTGGGGTCCCTCGCCTGGCCTGCAGGTATCAGGCCGAAACCAGCTATCCGATATTCCCCAAGAGGCCCCAAATTACAAGAGGGCGCAGGCCAGGCCGAGAGACCCCACTGGTGCATGAATCCATGTACTGAGCCTCTAGTATGTAGATAAAATTCTATGTAGAAAACTAAAATGTAGTTATTTCTGAAGCACAGTGATTATGTTGACATTAGAAGTTTAAATATAAATTAATTTACAATACTGTAACCAACTCTAGTCCCCAGCTCCTTTCCAACAAAGGAACATGCTGGGAAGGGCAGGGCCTGAGCAGCTAGCTGTGTGACTGAGCACATTCCCATCTCCCTCTTTCCCTTAGCCATGTACCTTAAATCCAGTTTAGAGTTGGGTTAAAGTAGGGCTTGGTGTACTACTGTATCCTGATGATAGATTCCTCTGTGCTCAGCTGGCATCCCTCTGTGGGCTGAAATGGCAGACTCTACTGTAACTATGTTTCTTACTATTGTTTTTAATTGAATTTTCTTTTGTCAGCAAATATTTATCAAAGGTCTACTATGTGCAGATACCATAATGAGAAAGTCATTCCTTTGGCTTTTAGAAAGCTCATCACCTAGAGCAGGGGTGGGCCACCTTTTTGTGAGTGCATGCCAAAACCAACAAAATCTCTGACTCAAAATTCTTCTGCGTGCCAACCCTAATTTTTTAAGAACATGTTATGCCTACTTGATATCTCTTAAGGTGTACGTATGTGAAGAACCTTGAAGAAATAATAAAATTCATTTGAGCGACAAAAACACAGCATATGATGATGAAAAATACATTTATTTTTTAATGTATACATGTACACTGATAGTCCGACAGAAAACTTTATGACTCCGTTTGATATTATCAGTGGGACTTTTGCAGCTGCATCACTGATGATTTTACATCAGGTTTATATTTCGTGACCTTCAGAGATATGCACGAGCTACTACTTTCATCCATCAGGCTACTCCTATTATGAGACTTAACAAAATTCATCACTGAGAACAAAGATTCACAAGCGTATGTGGATAAAACCAAAACACTGGTCGGATCTAGGAAGGCAGGGAGCGTTAAGGCAGAGGCATAGAAATTTCTCTTCCCCTCTCTCGCCAATCCATGTCTATGGTCTTTAAGATAACTTGTTATGTAAAATTATTTATTTATCTAAGATGCACCTACACTGAATTTATCTGAAAAATAAAAAAGTCAATATTAAGAAAAAAATTGTAAATGGAAGATTATAAGAGAGGGTTCCCGTACCAGCAAAAGTTACTGGCGTGCCATGTTTAGCATGCGTGCCATGGGTTGCCCACCCCTGACCTAGAGAGTGTATTATATACTAGAGGCCTCATGCATGAAATTTGTGCAAGGGCTCGGCCCTCACAGACCTGGCTGCCTTGGCCCTCACAGCCCCAGCTTTGTGCAGAAGGTCAACTGGAAGGTCATCCAGCCAGTCATTCTGCTGTTTGGCCGTCCGGTCTAATTAGCATATTACCTTTTTATTATTATAGATACTAGAGGCCTGATGCACAAAATTCATGCAGGGGCCTTGACCCTGGACCCTGCCTACCTCCACCATGGCCGGGGCCTCTGCTGCCTCTGCCTTGGCCCCCGCTTACTGCAGCTTTGTCCAAAAGGAAGAACGTCCAGAAGGATGTCTGGTCTCATTAGCATATCATGTTTTTATTATTATAGATTATATTTTTAGTAGAGGCCTGGTGCAGGGATGGGGTCACTTGGCCTGGTCTGTGTCCTCCCACAATCCGGAACCCCTCAGGGGATGTCGGATAGCCAGTTTTGGCCTGACCCCCGCAGGCCTGATCCAGATAGGAGGGAGCCCAATCCTGTGTGTTGAGTGTCTGTCCCATGGTGGTCAGTGCATGTCATAGTGACCGGTCGTTTGGTCATTTGCTCGCTTAGGCTTTTATATACATAGATCATAGATGTATATTAAATTTGTATTATATATGTGTATTAAGTTGTATTATAATTACAATGATAATATAAGGGGTTTTCTGTAAAGTGTATTTATGAGCAGATATATTGAAATATAAGATAGTTACATTATATAGTTATTTTTAATGAATTCTAACTGCAGATTTAGGAACCAAATTAAAGAAAAAAGTCACTGAAATGAGAAGATAAAGTGCATCTTAGAAACACAAAATAGAATTTTTGGCCTGTGTGTGGGGGAAACAATAATGTGCATTTTATTGACAGTGATTGGTGAGTTTCCAAATATCTCTAGCTGAAATTATTGGAGTTAAGTAGTGAAACAACATATCTTCATAAGTCCTTGGGTAACTTTGACTTTATAACTAACTGTGTTTATTGATCCAATGTGATTTCCCTTTACTAAGAAAAAAAGGCCTTTAAAATCTCACGTCTTCTTGGTGGTCAAATACTTTGTAGAGCATAACATTCTGATGAAGACAGTGAGAATAAATCACAAACACATGGATTACATTTATGTCCAAATGTCTGGGCTTTTTAAGAGGTTATAAGGGAAACGCCTTGATTGGGGTAGGAAACATACCTGAAAAAGACACAAAAATGTGAGTAACAGGGAAATTTAAGATACAGAGTCTGCATGAGGTTGAATTGCTTTCACATTAAAAAATGTCTAGGACTATTCTGGAAATACACAGCCAAGTCCTGGAATCACGGTCTGTGTTAAGAATTTAATTGTGCATGAAATTTGTGAAGCTGCCCAGAGGGCAGCCAGTTACACAATCCTACAAGTACCACCCTGAATAATACAGGATTCCCACTATGTGACTTGGAAAACCTCTTTCTTACTAGGAGCTAGGGGAACACATATTGTACATGCATTTGTGTGTGTGCATGTGCTTGTGCGTGTATGTGTGTGCATGTGTAAAACATCCTCTAGCAGCATGCTTTTGGAAATAGGGCATTTATATCCCAATAATGCATTCTCCTACCATTTTGTCTGATACATGTGCATGAGTTTCATTTAGACCTTTAAAAAAAACCACGTAGTTAACATGTACAATAACCTTCCTGAGAGGAAGGTGCGCACACCTGTGCCTTTGGAAGGGGCTGAGGGAGTTGACTAGGGCACATTCTCCCTCACATGTGGGACAGTGGCATTGTTTGGGTTTTCTTTCATCTCCACTCTACTCTGATTCGCCTAAAGCCCATGTAGGAGTGATTGCAGGGTTTCTAAAAGAGCAGTGAGTCAGCTTCTCACCAGCCGGCTACTGGAAACTTCCTCACAGCAGGATGGTCATATGTGCCCTATGATTCCTCATAAGACCAAAGTGCATCCCCCCCTTTTTTTTTCCATTTCCTCTGAGGCAGAAGGACACTGAGAAGTTCCAGGGATGACTGAGGAGAGAACTATTTGAAAAACAGACCTACATTAGGGCTGCGGCACAGCGGTGGGTGGTCCTCAAGCCTGAAGTGGTATGGTATGTGATTACAGACTAGGGGGCCAGGTAATAGAAATGGCTCAATACAGGGGGCCTCCTGGCTTGTTTCCCATAACCTCCAAATGTCCCACACTTCAGCATTGTACCCAGGGCTGCTCTGAACCTCAAGAAATTGCTTTTGTGGTCTTATAATTGAACCTAAGCCTGAAGCAAAATGGAAATTGAAATCTTCCAAGTCATTTGCCTCCGTGGCCCCTGTAAACCGGGTGTCTCCCTCCCTGTGCTAGTTCCTCGGGGAACCACAGCTTCCCCAGAGCCCATGATGTACAAGGAGTGGCTGTTGACCATGAGGAACAGGATGAACTGTTTCCCACACTCCGGAGAAGCATCTACATGCAAATTTCTCATTTGTGTGAATACAGAGGATTCTTGAATTTTCATTCGTTCCGCATTGTTATAACATTGATGAGATACCACAGAAACTTGTTATGCCTAATAGCCTAGGTAAAATTGGTTTTACTAAAAGTCATTGCACTTAAAGTCATAGAACCTATCAACAGTTTCACGTGAGGACCTACTGTAGTATTTCTCTTTTGTTAGTAACTACAATTTGACTTTCTTGAATAATAACAATGATAACCATTACATCTTTTAACAATGCCAGGCATTAATCACTTTCTGTTTGTTCAAGTCCTAATTATAAATTCTTTCCCTAGATCTCTAGAAGATTTCCCATCTTACAGTTTTGGAATTTTCAAAACATGCCTCATTCTTTTCTCAGCCAGAAAATACAGAGAGGAACCAAGTCTTGCTTTGGCTCCGTGAACAAGCCAGCACCATAGCCTTTGAAGCACAGGCAAAAGGAAAGCAAAACTTTGTTCCTCGCCCACAGATTTTTTAGATCTTTCTTTATCACAGCTTCCACCCTAGTATTACTGGCAGCAAGTGCAGATTCTGACAGAGACACCTGAGGGTAACCCCCAGAGCTGTGAGACAACCGTATCAATGGCAGGATCATCATCATAAACACCTGCGAGTGGAGCCACACTTCCCAGACACTCTGCATGTGGGCACCTGTATGGCCAGGGGTCCCTCAGCCTCAGCATCACCAAGGGTGGTTTTCTCCCAGTTTTTTCGAGTAATCAGCCCCAGAAACACCTGCGAGGGACAGATTCTTGGCCTTGGAACATCTTGTTCTCTCATTCTCAAAAAAAGGGCAAAGCTGGAAGGACCACATTCTAGACAATCTTCCAGTCTGCTACTTCTCCACCTCATTCTCTACCAATGGCTCTCCAAGTTTTTTTGTTTTTTTTTTTTTTTTTTACAATGACCCATAGAAATCTAAATGCAGCACAAATACACACATACACTGACACACACTATACATAACAGAAACATAATTTCACAAAACATTACTTTGAGATTTTTTTCTTCTATATGCATATTTTTATTGATTTCAGAGAGGAAGGGAGAGGGAGAGAGAGAGAAACATCAATGATGAGAGAGAATCATTGATTGGCTGCCTCCTGCATTGCATGCCCCACACTGGGGATGGAGCTTGCAACCCAGGCACATGCTCCTGACTAGAATCGAGCCCAGAACTCTTCAGTTCACAGGCTGAAGCTTTATCCACTGAGCTAAACCAGTTAGCGCTATATATTTTATTAATCCCTGTCATGACACACCAAATTGATTTCATGAGCTGCAAACAGTCTCAGCCTATAATTTTAAATGAAGTGCTCTATATGATGTGGTTTATTAGCACATTAGAAAACTTTGCTAATATCATTATGATAGCTGTGATTTATTTAGCATCTACCATATGTCAGGGACTGGAGTAGGTGCTTTACATACATTACCTCTAATCTTTACAATACCCTTGCAAAATGTTATGCACATTTATCAAATTTGAATAACAAAATATTTTACTTAAACTACTTAGGCTCTGTAACATGGATTAACTTTTTGAAGTATTTCTATTTACAAAGACTGAGTAGGGGTATATGTGTGTGTATAGAGATACATACACACACACTCTCTCTCTCTCTCTCTCTCTCTCTCTCTCTCTCTCTCTCTCTCTCTCAGGACCCAGTGCACAAATTCGTGCACCTTGAAAAGAACTGTGGGCCGAGAGTCTGCAGAGGGCACAGGGAGCGGGCCTTGGCCCATCCTCCTTGCCTCCACTAGACCCCTCCCACTGTGGGTCCCAGTCCCCTGTATGCCGGCACCTCCACTCCCGCTACCACTGATGGTGCCAGCCCCACTCACACCTGCTGAAGGCACGAAGCCATTGGGTCCAGTGCCAGCAGTGGGCGCAAGCAGGGCTGGAGCCCTCAGGGGCGATCAGGGCCAGCTCCAAATGCCGGCAGCAAGTGTGAGCCGCCACTGCCAGCCCTGATCACCCCTCAGGAGCAGAGAGAGGTGGAGAAGCCCTGAAGGGTGATTGGGGCCAGCAGCCACAGCTGGCACCTGCTGATGGCACCGAGCAATCATGGCCAGCAGCATGTTCAAGCACTGGGCGGGACCGCAGCACATAGGAGCAAGGAATTTTCAGTAACCACCAGAGGCTCACCCCAATGACAGCAACCAGCACCCCCTTGGTCTGGCCCCCTTGTTCACCTGGTCCACCATCCCACTATGGCCAACACCAGCCATGTTCTGCGTGTGCCCTCTGGTGGTCAGCGCATGTCACAGTGACCGGTTGTTCGGTTGTTCAGTTGTTATGCCATTTGGTCTATTTGCATATTAGGGTTTATATATATAGATTTTTATATATTATAAGATAATGAATGGTCTCAAAGGAAATAGATTATATGAGCAGGGGAAGGCCTCTGGAGAAAAATAATCAAATGAATTCTGTATAATAATTAATAAAACAAGTTTAAGGCTTGGGGTAGAACAACTATAAAAGGAAAGCCCATCATGTGTCAACCAGTACAATTTTTGTAGGCTAAAATTTTTCTCTTCCCTGAAGAGAAGAAAAATTTAACATGTTTTTTATAAATAATTTCTTAAACCTTATGTATAGAAGTGAGTGTACTGCCTAAACTTGTCTCAACAAATGGCCAACAAACTAATTAAAAATGGAAAAATGCACATGAGAGTCAATGTTGTTTGATCAACTGGTCTCTAAACACTTGGTTAGGCTGGACATCTTCAACAGGAAATGACACAAAGATAGCACTATACACTGCTTTTGTTTTTGTTCTGTTTTGTTTTGTTTTAATCTACCCAAAACCATTCATGCTAAAGAGTGAATCACAGTGATGTTTAAAGATATTTTGTCTCTCTGATCAGTGTAATACTCCCAGGTTCAAGATCACAGAAAAAGCCACTCCCTTCACTGATATTCTTAGTAGTATGGCTGGCTCCTAAAATTAGTAATTCTGTGCTAGTTTGGAATGTATTGCTTTACCAAGCCCTAATGCTTGGCATCTATTTATACTATAGGATTATGAATACTTCATAGTTGACATTAAAAAAAAAAAAGCAAGCGCCCTGATGGTGTGGCTCAGTGGTTGAGCATTGGCCCAGGAACACATGCCTGGGTTGTGGGCTGGGTCTCCAGTAGAGGGCATGCAAGAGATAGCCGATCGATGTTTATATCTATCCCTCTCCCTCTCTCTCTAAAATTAATAAAAATATATTTTTTAAAACGCAAGCAATTTATCTGCATTGTTCTTGTTATTCTTTGTATCCTAAATAAGCCTTCTTTTTGTTGCTGTTAATTCTCACCTGAGGATATTTTTCCATTGATTTTTAGAGAGAGTGGAAGGGTGGGGGAAAGACAGAGAGAAACATCTATGTCTCATATGCATTGGTTGTTTCCCGCACACACCCCGACGAGGGCCAGTGATTGAGCCTGCAACAGAGGTACATGCCCTTGACCGGAATTGAACCTGGCACCCTACAGTCCCTGGGCTGATGCTATACATCCACTGAGCCAAACTGGCTAGGGCTAAACAAGTGGTCTTGACCAATAGCCAGCTGAGTACAATCTGCTATTCATCTCCAGCCAAATGCTGACTACCTTATCCCTTTTCTTCTGGTTCATAAATATTATTTTCCTCCCAATTGGAGCTTCTCAATGACAGTCAAACTCTACAAGGCCTAATGACAACCATAAGACACAAAGAAAACCAGAAGTTATCCCACCTTACCACAATCTACAGCTCAAAAACTACAATATGAAAGCAGAAGGAATTTATTTTTTGATCATTTTTCTCTGTCTTTTCCTTGGAGGGGAGGAGGAAAGGAAGCCCATGATGATTAAATCAGAAAGAAGTTACACTTTCTGATGAATCATATAGGCTTTTAGGGAACTTTCAACCATTCATATGACTTTCCAGAAATAGCAAACCATAAAGGCAAATTCAAACCTAAACATCTATGGGATATGAGCTGTAATGGGCCAAAGGATCAAATGGGACAGACCTTGCCATAGTGAAATAAAACACTCCTCAGAAGAGAGTGATAAAAGTGCACTTAGAAAAATGATACCAGCATGGATGCAAGTGAATTCTTGGATATAATAATTTAAATTAAGACATCTACTTATATAAGAATTTATGAGTTCACCCAATAACAATTACAGGGACTAAAGA
This sequence comes from Myotis nattereri, assembly GCF_964212035.1. NCBI lineage: Eukaryota > Metazoa > Chordata > Mammalia > Chiroptera > Vespertilionidae > Myotis > Myotis nattereri. Next base: position 62,847,470 of record NC_138082.1, on the reverse strand, counting down.
GATAGTCTTTTAGTACATCATCAGCAATATTTTTCTGAAACTCAAATTTTATTATTTAGAATTCCTGCAGTAGTGATAGTGTAATAATGTACAGAAGCAGACATGTGCTTATTCATCTCTTTAACTTTATAATTGTCCACGAAAAACTACTTAAAATAGTGGCAGTAAAAATGTTAAAGGATCCTGGACATACCTTTAATTTTACCTTCTTTGAGGTTTCTTTGCACTATTTTGATGGAAGAAGGAACTCTGAAATATGTATTTTCTCATTTGTTTATTACATAGGTTCCTGAGATTACAAATAAATACTTTTAATCTTCTTGCCTGGTAAATCATAATCCACTGAGGGGTTAGTAAGCCAGATGTCAATCACCTTGACCTCTTTACTTGACCTATGAGAATCTCCTTCTTTAGGATGTTATAAGGGCAAAAATTTCCCCCCATTCAGTGACAATTATCAGACTCCAAGAAAATCATGTCAAGAAGTATGTAAATCACTGAAAAGAAGACTGACAAAATTTAAGAGGATATTGCAACTCCATAACACAATCTATTCTTGGCAGCTAGTAAAGAAATAAGATGAATAGTGGCCCTTAACTTCCTAGGTCAGAAGCTATCAAAAGTAGCTTAGAAATGTTACCCAAAGCATGTAGCAAATGACTGTTAGGGCTTAACATTCATTCATAAGGAATGGACTCCAGTTTTGATCATATAGCTCTGCCTACACTCATTCACTCAAAAGACCACCCACTGAAAGTCAGTCAGCGCCCCCACCTCCCACCCACACCTCCAGAGATCAGAGAACTGGGTGATTATCCACCACAGCTTACCTAAGTTCTACCGACCTCAGGGCTGTGTCTTAACTTAATGAAAAACTTTGTCTTTATTACCTAGATTTTTTTCTTAAGTATGAAAATTTAACTCTAGCCATGTGTACATTTTGTCACTTCTCTCAAGAAATCCCTCATGAATAACTACATTTTAAGACTATTTTGTGTAATATGACATCATGCAAATTAAACCAAAGCAGATTTTTTGAACATAGTATACATGACAACAAATGCCAAGATATGGCTCATGTCCCAACATGGATTCCACTTCAAACATTTGGCTGCAGGAGAAAAGAAATTATAATTTTTTTTTTAAGTTGGAAATATTTTTACATGAAACAGAGAGCAATTATAAAAATCACAAATTTTTGTTTTGCCTTCAGCTTCACTGCGTTTTCAGAACATTTTTGGGGGAAGTCACGCTATCTGTATTTTAGACACAGGATATAAGACAGCTAAAGGCAACATTCCTTACTCACATTACTCATGCGACATAACTCACTGGAAGTCTCAGGTCTCCTGGTGAGCAAGTATCAGAAGTTACAGTGTAAACAAAATACAAGTCCTTGACCCTCAAAACCATAAATTTCAATTATTTTTAGCACAAGCAGAACATTGCAAAAATGCTGGTATCTTAGTGGAGCAACAACATTCAGAACTACAAGCATTCTTTCCAGATGAGAAGTATGTAAAATGTAAATTTCTAGTTTCCCTTTCTCCTGATCCTGGGAGAGATTTATGGGGTGACAGAAATCTTTAGAGGTGAGATTTCGGGTGTGAGATAGAAATCTTGAGTCTTCCTTGGTCTCCATTTGACCACTGTCTTCCCTACCTTAGGCTCAGCTTCCTTATCTATGATTGAAGCTATGAAGAAGACAGTATCTCTGAGTCTTTTCCTTCTAAATTTGGAGAGTGTATGATTCTTTCAGAACTTTCTCATGAATTCTGTCTGTGTGTGACAAACTTTATCTCACTAAAAATAGGTGGGAGTTTAATTTGCTCACTGGGTTGTCTGACTAAATGCATTGACCTCCGTGCCATGATTCCTAACATTCCACACTGCAGATTACACATTGCAGATGTTTAGTTCAGTGATGTCGGGGCGGGGGGGGGGGGCAGGGGGGGGGATCTTGTTCCTACCTCAGGCAGCCTTGTGGATTAACAGGCACAATTCTATGTGGCCTTCAGGTTTTGCCTTAAGATTTCTTAGTCATGGAGCTGGTGATAGATATTCCAATTAGAACGCGTAAGATAGTTTTTACACGTTAGATACCCTCTCTAATTGATATCTCTGATTAACTGAGCAGTGAGTAATGTGAAAGCAAATATTACTGCAATGCCTGAGTTTATTTGTACTGTGCCTCCAAGATGTAAATTAATGATAATGCCTTATGAGTTGGTGTGAGGAATTACAGCCCTAAATATCCCTTCAACATTTTAAAATGCATCATCTTAAGTAAAGCTTTTTAGTTTAAGCTTATGTTCAAAAGAGGCAAGCTTTACTTTGTTTCTTTTAAATCTTGTAGTCATTTTAATTTATGTGTTTACATATGCAAGCAAGTAAAAGAGTGAGAGGGAAGAAACGCTGTTACTTTAAAGAAAGATTAGGGAGGCGAAGCTGAATGAGGATAAGAAAACCAAAACAAATTTGTCATTTTTTGAAACAAAGCCCTACACATTTATTCTGGATAATTTTCATATTTTACATTTATTCTACTCATGTGAATATTGCTTTCTAGTCACGTTATTTATGACTACACAAACTTGCTAGGTAAGAAATGAAGACTTCCCATTACATATGGTGAGCTACATCTCTAACTTGACCTCAAACCTCTCCCCAAAGCTCTACTAAAAAGTCAATAAAAACTTTGTAAAAGACATAAATAGTGCTGGGCTGAAGCCAGTTCTGACCTGGTGCGGAGACACAACGTTAAATATTCAGAACACTTGTGCAAGCCAACGTTAAACTACCACTAGCCTGAAAATAGTAGTGGTGGAATATATGCCATGGAAATTGACAAAAACTATTGTCTTTCTTTTCTTTTTTTTTCTCAGAGAGCCATTAGTCAGCACACCACTGAACTAACCCCTAAGGAAAAAGGTCTTCAGGGGGAAGACATCAGGTGAGAGTTACCAGTATAAAGTCAGAACATAGGAAGCAAATATTTAAAACAAGGAGAGCCTTCAGTGGGGAAAATCTAATCCCCCCTCCAAAAAAAGTTATTTAAAGCAGAAAATCCTGGAAAAGTTATGAATTTGAGACTGCAGTTGCCTATCATACAGAAAGGCAAGTGGGACTGGAAATAGGAAGAAAGGTTCTTAAAAGAGATTGGACCTTTAGATCCCCTCAACTGCTACGCCCAGGTGATCTTCTCCTGAAGAAGCTGGGAGAGGTTACATGATCAAGGATGTAAAACTATTGTGCACCAAGGGTACTGAGAGTGAGGCTGATGTCCTGTATTGAAACCAGGGAAATCAAGAGAGAATTAGCATACTGAATGGAGAGTGCCAAGCTCTCTTCTCTCACTTTGCTTCAGGTTGTAGCAATCAGGTAACTGCCCTGAAAGGTGGGGGGTAGTTAGTGATGCTGACAGTTGGGGATATCACAATAATGGCTTGGTCCCCCACCAGATTAGCCTGTGGCAAAGCCAATAGCTGCCTTCACCTATGTGAATACCAGCATTTTTACTCTTACTTTAACTCTAAAAATGTCAATTGACAACCAGGAATGAACAGATATTACAGGAAAAACATGTAAAAGGAAATGACCAAAACAAATAGATTTTTAAAAGAACCTGGAGGAAATAGAGACCATGTAGAAAAATATTTAAAAACTAATTAATATTCTATTCTCAAAGCTAAGAAGAAGGTATTGCATCCATGTTACACAAGCAGCAGACTGTGTAAAGGACCATAGAAAAATGGACAAAATCCTTGTAATTAGAAATATATTAACATGGCTCAAAAAGTTACCAGGAAACTTGAAAGTTAAAGTTGAGCACAAGATAAAAGAAGGAAAATTAAAGAGCAAAGTTAAGAAAGATATAGGATAAAGTCTAATTTCTGAAAAATGTAAGTTCTCAAAGGAAATAATGAAACAAAATAGAATGGGAAAATTGTCAAAGAAATATAAATATTTCCTAGAATTAAAATCAATACATTTTCATATTGATTGGTTCACAGATTCACAGAAAAGAGGAATTTTAAAATACTCCAATAAAGGCGCATGGGTATAAAATGCCAGCATACTAGGAGCAGAAGATTCTAAAAGCAACTGGCATAGCATGGGAGAAGTCACTTAAAAGACTGAGAGTCAGAAAACATTAGAAAGTAGAAAATAATGAACCAATATCTTTGAAAATCTGAGGAAAATTATTTACAGCCTATAATTCTATCCCAAGCAATTTTAATAAATAAGTGTGAGGGTAGAAAAAACATGCTGTTGGTTGCAGATAGAAAATAAATATTTTTAATTTCATGGCCTCAAAAGGATACCTCCCACATACCATGTCTTCAGAAGCTATTGAAGAATACCCTTCAGCAACATGAGGGAATAACCTAGGAAGAGGAAGCGAGGAACTTCGGGAAACAGGGGTCCAGAAGCAGAAAAGAGAAGAAAATCCCCAGGATATTGATGGAGAAGTCCCAGGACAACAGGTGCTCTGAGGCTGGTAGAGAAACCAGTCCAGGCTGGAGAAAGAAGTTGGATTGATCCAGATGGAATAACTGACATGTTGGAATGCCTAGTACATATTTGGCAGAGAGTTTCAGGTTGAATTAGAAACCCTATATAATAAAAGCCTAATATACTAAGACCGTTCCTTCTACAGTTCGACCAGTCACTATGACCACCAGGAGGCAGACACTCCAACCGGTAGATAAGCTTGCTGCTGAGGTCCAGTCGATTGGGACTGGGCAAGACAGGCCAGACATGCCTGGAGCCCTCCCACAGTCCCTTCCAGCCAACCTCCTACGGTCCCTCCCTGCCCTGATTGTGCACCGGTGGGGTCCCTCAGCCTGTTCTTTGCCCTCTCGCAATCTGGGACCCCTTGGGGAATATCAGAGAGCCAGTTTTGGCCTGATCACCAGAGGCCAGGCCGAGGGATCCCACTGGTGCACAGCACTGGGCCTCTAGGTGATATATAAAAGACTAAGCAAAGGAAAATATTGAGGTAATGTTTAATTCCAGAGAAAGCATGTCACATAAAAAAAATATAGTCATAGTTAATAATAATGTTCATTAGCTATTAATATTTCTATTATGATAACAAGCTTGCTTTAACCAAAAAGTGTAGTGAGGGTAAGGTAAGTGCCTCTGCTTTTATGTTGGGGTGAGAAATAGCATAGTTTGAGAAAGTCAACAGATGACATGTACAACTGGTTGGCTCCTTAAATCATCCTATCTAATAAAAGAGAAACATGGTAATTAGCCATACCTCCGCTACCCTTCCCATTGGCTAATCAGGGCGATATGTAAATTAACTGCCAGCCAAGATGGCGGCCGGCAGCCAGGCAGCTTGAAGCTAACATGAGGCTTGCTTGCTTAAGTGACGGAGGAAGCAAACATTCCCCGCCTGCCGCTGCCAGCCTCTGAGCTTGCAGTCTGAAACATTGTTACAAATATAGAAACTAAACAAAACCACAGAAACCTGCTTTCAGCCAGCCGGGATCTCAGAGCTGGAGTTGAAACAGTGTTTCGATTATATAACCCAAACAAACCAGATACCTGCTTTCAGCAGCCGAGGCCTAAGAGCTAGAGCCAAGCCTCAGAGCTAAAGCTGGCCCAGAATAAAAAAAAAAAAAAGATAAAAAGGAGCGGTTGGGAGCTTCAGTCACCCGCCAGCCTGAAAACAGCCTTCAGCCCCTAACCCAGACTGGCCAGGCACCCAAGCGGGACTCCCACCCTGATCCAGGACACCCTTCAGGGCAAACCAGCCGGCCCCACCCGTGCACCAGGCCTCTATCCTATATAGTAAAAGGGTAATATGCCTCCCAGCACTGGGATCAGCGGAGCTGCGAAGCCTCCCGGCACTGGGATCAGCATGATAGGGGGCAGCGCCCAAACCCCCTGATCGCCCTGCGGCTCTGTGTGTGACAGGGGGCGGGGCCACAACCTCCCTATCCGCCCTACTCTGTTTGTGACAGGGTGCAGCGCCCCAACTCCCGCCCCCTCCCATGGGCCCTGCTCTGTGTGTGATGGGGTAGAGCCATAACTTCCCCATCGGCCCTGCCCTGAGTGTGACAGGGTGCAGTGGCCCAAGCACCTTATCCGCCCTGCTCTGTGTGTGACAGGGGGGGTGCCCCAACTCCCCTATCGGCCCTACTCTGTGAGTGACAGGGGGGAGCTCCTCAATCCCTCATCGGCCCTGCTCTGTGCGTGACAGGGGGTGGCACCGCAACCTCCCCATCGACCCTGCCTTGAGTGTGACAGGGGGCGGTGCCCCAACCCCCCAATCGGCCCTACCCTGAGCGTGACTGAGGGTGGCATCGCAACCTCCCGATCTGCCCTGCTCTGTGCATGACAGGGGGCGGCACCCCAACTACCCAACTGGCCCTGCTCTGAGCCTAACCAGGGGCTGCACCTAGGGATTGTGCCTGCCCTCTGCCACCCGGGAGCAGGCCTAAGCCAGCAGGTCGTTATCTCCCGAGGGATCCCAGACTGCGAGAGGGCACAGGCCGGGCTGAGGGACCCCCTCTCCTCCCCGTGTGCACAAATTTTTGTGCACCAGGCCTCTAGTCTAAAATAATAAAAGGGTAATATGCTAATTAGACCAGACATCTTCTGGACGTCATTCCAGATGTCCTTCCTGACAAAGCCGGGGCTGGAGGGAAGCCAGCCCAGGTCCCGGGTGCCTGCAGGTGGCCTGAGTGGAGCCAGCCCAGGTCCTGGGTGCCTGCCAGTCGTGGGAAAAGGGAAGCTCGGGTCCCAGGTGCTAGAGGGAAGTTGGTGCCGGCAGCCGGGTGAAGAAAGGCCTACTCTTGCACGAATTTTTGTGCATCAGGCCTCTAGTGTATATATATTATTCTAATAAAATAAATTAAATGTATTTAAAGAAAACAAAATAAAAGTGATCATCTGGAAAATTTAAGCCAAATTCCATCACATTTATACCATAACATGTTGACACTATTATTTGAATAGTTTAAATATTTTTGAAAACTAAAAGTCATGATTTGCTTTTATTCCAGTCTAAATGATATGACTACAGGTTAGTTACTATGTGGTCAGGCCACTTCTCAACTTACTGTAGCCCTTTGAGTAAGCAAGATCAGTATTTCCAAACTACCTGTACTGATTGAAAATTTCTATGAAATTGCTTTATTTTACATGACTATGTCCATTTTCTCCTGCTGCATTTGCTTGTTGGTACTAGGTAACAAATTACTACAAGTTTGTCAACTTGAAATAACACCTTTTTATGTTCTCACAATCGCCATGGGTCTGGAGTCTGGCATGGCCTTGGTGGGTTCTCTGCTCAGGGTCTCTCAAGGTTATAATCATTGTGTTGCCAGGGATTCAATTTTATCTGAAGCTCAAGGTCCTCTGTCAAGCTCCTGTGATTGTTGTCAGAATCCACTTTCTTGCAGCTGTAGAACTCATGGCAGCCTGCTTCTTCAAGGCCAGTTGGCCAGAACATTTCTGACTTCCTGACTCTTTTTTAATAGACTCATCTGAATAAGTCAAACACATTCATGATAATCTCCCTTTGTTTAAATTAAGATCAACTGATTCAGGGCCTTAATTACATCGGCTTAATCCCTTCACCTTGTCACTTACAGTAAACGAATCAGAGGAGCTACATTCTGTCATAGTTACAGGTCCTCTCCACACTCCCCAGGAGGGGATAAAACAGGACTGCTGGATACATAGACGAGGGTGCGTGAATCGTGAGTGTCATCTTTCACTTCTGCCCACTGCACCTGTTTTAGATTCTTATCGACAGGTATATTTTCTAGAAGTCAGCTTTAGTACTTCAGATACCCCAGGAAATATTCTAGGATGAATTGCTTTTCTTTTATTTGCACTCATTTCCCCCCTATATTATATTCTATGATGACACCCTTATTTCCTATTGGAATACATATTTCAGATATCTTTGAAAAGCTGAAATTTGGAAAGAAAAATTCCAGGAATTCAAATCCTCAATGCCAACTGTTTAGGTTAGCTTCTTCAAGATTTGCTAAATCAAGTTAATTCTTTCTTAAAAAGTATTACATGTACCTACCACCCTCCTCCTCAATGAAAGACCTATTCCTGAAAAGGCAAGGATCTTATCCTTGATTTTATTTGAGCAAATTTTTCAAAAGAGAACCTTGTAGAATAAAATATGCATGCTGGTGACCTTTTCATTTCTCTAAGGGCAAGCCATTCTTCTAAATTAGGTAAAAAATAATTTATTTTTATAAATAAGCAATGGCTGATAAGACCTGCATCATTGTTGAAATCCATCATTTTGTATGAATATTAGAGCAAGTCCTTAAGTCTTCTCTCTCTAGGGGCACAGTGCCTGTCAGTATTACTTGTTACTTTAGCACTAAAAGTCCATTTTCTTAGACCAGTGATGGCGAACCTATGACACGCGTGTCAGAGGTGACACGCGAACTCATTTTTTTGGTTGATTTTTCTTTGTTAAATGGCATTTAAATACATAAAATAAATATCAAAAATATAAGTCTTTGTTTTACTATGGTTGCAAATATCAAAAAATTTCTATATGTGACACGGCATCAGAGTTAAGTTGGGTTTTTCAAAATGCTGACACGCCGAGCTCAAAGGTTCGCCATCACTGTCTTAGAAAGTTAAACAATAATCTTAGAGCATTATGATCCTTTTATAAATGTGCCTAAAACAATAGTAAATACAAACACAATAATAAAACTTAGGAGCATTTACAGGCCTTGAATGGTGCCTTAAATCCAGAATACATATTTAAATATATTCAGACTGTTTATAAAAAATGAGATTGTTCTTAAAATTCAAGTTTAGGAACATATGAACAATACTTTATTAAATTTAACTCAATTAAAAATATAATTTTCAAATATTTTAGAAAACTTTCTCCTTTTAAGTGAATTCTTTTTTTGGTATTCAAACATTTGTTTTTTGTCTAATTTGTTTTATAATTTTGTAGGATGAGATGTCTAAAATAGGTGTATTCTTATAAACACTTGGACCATCTGTAGTTTTATTAAAAGGGACAACCCAGCTTGGAAAGAATGGTCTTTAACGTTAGTCAGTGGAAATTCACAACACTTCTAAAATAGAATCACTTTTCCAAAGGGGGAAAAATGATAAATGATTTCAACAACTCAATTTGTTCTATGAAAGTTTCATGAGAAAAAGGTAAATGAATATTGGAAAGAAATTGTCTTCATAAGTTCCCAAGTGCATTACCAACACATATTTTGAATTTTCTTTTGTTTCATTTTCTATTTTTATAAAAACTTCTGGAAAAGTGCTGTGGAAATAAACTGCAGAGTTCTAATAATCTTTGTTACAGTTTAAATATGCTAATGGCCACCATAAATGTCCCTTAAACCAGTTAGAGTTTGGCCCTAATTTTTTGTTTTCTATTTATACTAGAGGTCTGGTGCATGAAATCCGTGCACAGGTGGGGTCCCTAGGCCTGGCTGGTGATCAGGGCCAATTTGTGGGGTGATTGAAGGGGTGATTGGGGGCCCTCACTGACATCAGCCTTGGCCTGCCTGGCACCGCCTGCTCCCCAGCCCTACCCCTTGCCACCGCCACCAGTTGCCTGTCTCTGCAGGGCAACCAGTGGGGAGATTGGGGTCCCTGCGGGCCAGCCACAGATGGGGCGATTGGGGGATCCCTCTGGCACTCTCCTTGGCCAGCCTGGTCCCACCCACTTGCCAGTTGGCCCCACCCCCCACCATCAACACCGGTCACCTCCCTCTGTGGGGCGACTGGTGGGGTGGTCAGGGGACCCCCACTGGCACTCGTCTTGGCTGGCCTGAGGCCTGTAATCTGGGGCAGCTCCTGCATTGTGCGTCTGCCCCCTGGTTGTCAGTGCATGTCATAGTGACCGGTTATTCCATCAGTCATTCCACCGTTTGGTTGATTTGCATATTACACTTTTATTATATAGAATCTTTCACTAAAGAAACTTTTTATTTTAAAATTTACTTTTTCTAAATATGTTTTAGTTCCTTTAATTCTAGATTCTTCATTTTTTCTCTTTTATATTGGTCAGCTCATTTCAGCAGTAAGATTTTTATTTGCTATTTTCCTTTTTTAAAAAAAATTCTGTGTGATTCTGGCATTAAACAGGAAATAAAATTGCAGATTTAATCAAAAGAATAAGTGAAATGGTATAAGGGGAGGTATGTTTAGCATAGAATAGTCTCCAAAGTAAGATTGCTATGAAATTTATTTTTTACCATGTTATTAAAGCTCCTATAGTGTTATTTTCAATAGAAATATCTTTTCATTTCATGTTTAAGCAAATGTATCTTTTTAGTTTATTATACAATAAAATTAATCATACTAAGATAAAAATGTTAGAACTTTTATTTATTTATTTTATTTATCTTTATTGTTGAAAGTATTACAAATGTCCCCCTTCACCCCATACCCACCCCTCCCAGGCCTTCACCACACTATTGTCTGTGTCCACAGGTTGTGCATATTTGCATACAAATTCTTTGGTTAATCTCTTCCCCTCTTCCCTCTGAAATAACTCAGTCTGTTGCATGCTTCAATGTCTCTGGTTCTATTTTGTTTGTCAGATTATTGTGTTCATTAGATTCCACATATAAATAAGATCATGTGATACTTGTCTCTCTCTCTGGCTTATTTTGCTTAGCATAATACTTTCCAGAACCCTCCATGCTGTCTCAAAGGGTAAGAGGGCCTTCTTTTTTACAACTTCACAGTATTTCTTTGTGTATATGTACCACCATCTTTTAATCTATTCATCTACTGATGAGCACTTGGGTTGTTTTTATATCTTAGCTATTGCAAATGATGCTGCTATGAACATAGGGGTGCATATATGCTTTCTGATTTGTGTTTCAGGTTTCTTAGGATATACTTCCAGAAGGGAGATCACTGGGTCAAATGGCTGTATCATTTTTAATTTTTTGAGGAAACTCCACATTGTTTTTCATAGTGATTGTGCCAGTCTGCATTCCCACCAGCAGTGTATCGGGTTTCTTTTTCTCCACATCCTCACCAGCATTTGTTGTTTGTTGATTTATTGATGATAGCCATTCTGGCTGGTGCGAGGTGGTACCTCATTGTTGTTTTAATTTGTATCTCTCTGATAATTAGTGACACTGAGCAGTTTTTCATATGTCTCATGGCCATTTGTATGTCCCCTTTGAGGGAGAACTTTTAGCCAGTGTAAAAAGTGGACTAAGGAAGAAATAAATGCATGGCAATGATAAACACCAAATTCAAAATGGTGATTCTTGGCAGGAAGTAAATTGGTACGGTTGGGGAAGAGTCTAAAGGACCTTCAATGAATCGATAAAATTCCTTCCATGGGTGTCTTTCATAGCATTGAATTTTTTATATATCCTGATATTGTATAACAAACTTCTTCTAAACACACATACACACAAATAATCAGCACAATAGGTTATTTTGAGTTGCTCCAATTTTGTTGCATTCCTGTGGGTTACAGAAAACAAAGCTAGGATGGTCTCTGTGGTCTCATATCTCCATGCGAATATTGGGGTGGTGCTGTCTGAAGGCAATGTCTGCTAAATTCTAAAAGGCCGAGGTTCTGTGTGTGAGGTGGTGGTGGTGGTGGGGGGTGCAGTTTCCAACACCAGAAAGGGACCGTTCTCAGTCAGGAAAATGGAAACATAGAAGTAGAGTTTACCAAGGTGGAATGGGGAATTCTGAGCAGCACTCTCTCACTCTTTACTCCCTCTTTTTTTAATGTTTGTTTTTAATCAATTTCAGAAAGAGGAAGGGAGAGAGAGAGAGATAGAAACATCAATAATTATAGAGAATCATCATTCGCCTGCCTCCTATACGTCCCCCACTGGGGATGGAGCCTGCAATTCGGGCATGTGCCCTGACCAGGAATGGAACCATGACCTCCTGGATTCATGACACTCAACCACTGAGCCATACCGGCCAAGCACCCTTTATTCTCTTGGGCTTGGATTCAAGAAGGATAAATAATCTAGGTGGTGATTGCTAACATGTCATAGTCTGTGGTAAACCAACCCAAAATCTATAAAGGAGGGCATTTCCTGGACCCATTCCTTTTTTGAATCATATGGCAGGAATAATCTGTGTAAGTGTGTAAGGTGCACTGATTACCCAGTTTTATTTTGCAGTTTGGGTTTATTTATTATTTATTTTTTGTTACCTTAAAGTATTATTTCTTCTCTCCACAGCTTTAAGATGGGGTTGGAGCCAAACCCTCTTAGTGTCTCTATATCACTTGAGGATAACACAAATATATTTTATTGGTAGTATTCCTTGAAACTTGTAGATAAGGAGATTTTAGAGCATACACTGCTCAATAGCACTATTTAAGAAATCAAAAAAGAGTAATCTCTATTTTTAAGGTGAGCAATCATGTCTGTAAAATGAATGTTTGCATATAATTATTTTAAAAATCCTTTCCAACTATATTGGTGGTGTCAATTCCAATTTTCATAGGCAAGTTGCCAGAAGTTGTGAGCCAGAGCTTCCTACTATGGTGGGTAATTCTCTAGTTCAGTGGGCTAATACAAAACATTTAACTAGTCTACTCATGTCAGCAATCTGCTTTTGCTGTAAATTATCCAGTCAGAAAATCTATACTTTGAACACAAAGTGAACAGTTGAAAATTTGCCATTTCCTCATAAGTGGGTATAGACTCAAATAATGAGAACTACCAGGCAGTGATTCTTTTCTATTTACAAGCTGGAATCTCAGGAGCAACAAAGAAATTGACAAGGAGCCGAAACCGGTTTGGCTCAGTGGATAGAGCGTCAGCCTGTGGACTGAAAGGTCCCGGGTTCGATTCTGGTCAAGGGCATGTACCTGGGTTGTGGGCACATTCCCAGTAGGAGGTGTGCAGGAGGCAGCTAATCAATGTTTCTCTCTCATTGATAATTCTAACCCAATCTCTCTCCCTTCCTCTCTGTAAAAAATCAATAAAATATTTTTTTTAAAAAAGAAAGTGACAAGGAGACCACAATCTAGCACAGACCACCTGATCATGTCTTATTCTTGGAGTATAAATTATTCTCTGACCAAATGGGTCATGGAAGAATATGCATTGGTATGGAACTGTCAAAAGAATTACAAAATGTTCATTCATTCATTCACTCACGTCTTAATTAGAGTTTGGGAAAAACTTCTCTAAATGCTCATCTACACTAATAAAAGAGAAAAATGGTAATTGGTGTACAGCGATACCATTTTCATTGGCTAATCAGGGCTATATGCAAATTAACTGCCAACTAAGATTGGCAGTTAACTGCCAACAAGATGGCGGCTAATTTGCATATGTAGGCACAATGCAGGGAGGCGAAAGGGAAAGCAGAAAGAAGCCCCCTGCCACTGACAGTGATCAGAAACGCAGGGGGGAGCTAAGAGTTGGGGGGCAGGGCAAAGGCGGCCCTGGGCCGCCTTTGCCCTGCCCCCAAGCCATGATTGGAGAATCAGGCGCCTTCGCCGCCCTGGCCAGTGATAGCAGGCAGTAGGGGTGGAGCCAGCGATGGGAGCTGGGCACAGTCGAAGCTGGCAGTCCCAGGAGCTAGGGGTCCCTTGCCTGGGCCTAAAGCGAAGCCCACGATCGCGGCGCCCCCCGCTGCCACTGCAGGTCCCCACTGCCCGGGCCGGAAGCCTAGACCAGAGGCCTTAGGCCTGGGCAGGGGCAGAGCCTGCAACCACGGGGAGCTGGGGGTCCCCTGCCCAGGCCTGACACCTCTGCCGGAGGCCTCAGGCCTGGTCAAGGGGCCTATCCGGTGATTGGTGATCGGAGGGTGGTGAGGGTCAACTCCTCTGGCTGAGGCATCAGGCCTGGGTGGGGGGCAGAGCCGGGGATTGGGGGGATATGATGGTCCCCTTGCCCAGGCCTGACACCTCTGGCGGAGGCGTCAGGCCTGGGCAAGGGGCTGATCAGGCGATTGGAGGGTGATGGGGTCAACGCCTGAGGGCTCCCAGTATGTGAGAGGGGGCAGGCTGGGCTGAGGGACACTCTCCCCCCCCCCCCACACACACACCCAGTGCACGAATTTTGTGCACCGGGCCCCTAGTCTATATATATAAAAGCCTAACCAACCATTACAACCGAAGAACCAGAATGACTGGTCAACCAATTGCTATGATGCACACTGACCACCAGGGGGCAGACGCTCAATGCAGGAGCTGCCCCCTGGTGGTCAGTGAGCTCCCACAGCCAACCTCCCGTGGTGAGCCGGCAGGGTCTGCCTCCAGTGTCCATTCCTTTTGCGCCTGGTCCAGTGGCCATAGTCTCCTCTCCCAACCTTTGGCCTTGGGCTGGGATGAGGAACTGGGGGTGGGTGGCAGTGGACATGGCCTCTTTCCCAGGGGGTCCGAGGGACAGCTCCCTCCTCGGGGCCAACGGCCAACCTCCTGTGCCCCATCCCTCCCCCAGGCCGGCAGGTCCCAATTGGCCTACTGCCTGTCCCCTGTGGTGGCGGTACTGCGGCGAGGGAAGGAGGAGGGGGTGAGGCGGGGAACCGTGCAGTGGCAGGGCACTGGCATCAGTTTGTTTCTGGCATCCGTGCCTTCTGCGCCTGGTGACAGTCGTCTCCTCTTCTATGCCACCGGGGCCTTCAGGCCCCAGGTTGGGACAGGGAACTGGGAATGGTGACGGCAGATGCAGCCCCCTATCCCAGGGGATCCAAGGGCCGGCTTCCTCCTTGGAGCCGGCAGCCAACCTCTGGTGCCCTGTCTCTCCCCACCCGCCAGCAGGCCCCAATCAGTCTGGCCCCAATCGGCCCTGATCACCCACCAGGCCTAGGGACCCCACCCATGCACGAATTTGTGCAGCGGGCCTCTAGTATTTTACAATGTAGTTTATAAGTACAATTGCACTTATTAATATACAGAACTTGATTAATGAAGTTTTCCTTTCTACTGGGCATTTTTGGGAGGAAAGTCATTTTATTTTCATTCTTAAAAGGATTTCATGCATAAGATTGACACTTCACAGTGTATTTATCAAACATGGACAAGCTTATTTTTAATCAATATGTTAGGAGAGGTAAGTTAAAAGAGTATATAATTCTACACATAAGAGGGAGGATAAATTTTCAAATTGTAACATGAGAGAAATGTCCCACTATATAGAGCTTGGTGTATTCAATTGCTTTTTACCATTAATGGGTACTCCGTGGTTAAAGAAATAACAACTTGCTTAAAGGGATAGCATCTCCCAGTTAAAGTTATGTTAATTTTTTTAAAATCACAAACCACATACACTTAACATTTTGAATACATTTTATCCTTCCTAAGTACCTTTTGATTAAATTCCTCTCATCCATTTCAGTACTTACCTACACACTCTCAGTGTGCGCATGCTCATGAGCAAACATTCTTCAACCCGGCATCTTTTCAAGACCATTCACAGAGTTATTGGGAACCTGAACTAGAGGATAATGGATTTAGGTAAATGTGATGTTACTAAAGTAGTTGAAGCCTGTCAGCCTTAAATGTGAGCAGGATGGTCTAAATTGAGTCTAAATATTACATTCATTTTAACATATATTATAGATACATAAATAATAAGATGGACTTTTCACAGTTAATGTAGATCATATTGTTATAGGTTATAAGTGTTAAAAAGTAATCAATTTCCTAACAAAGACAGACTTAGGCAAATAGTTAAATTGTACACATGTTGTCAAATGAATTCACAACTTTTTTTTTTTTTTTTAGCCATATCAGCAACTCTAGCCACCATTTTCTTTTGTCAGATCTATGGCTAAAAACACAGTCATCGAATCAGACAGACAGAATTGGTTCTAATTTTAGTACTTTCGGAGTTACTTTGTTTACCTCTCTAATTCTGAAATGTTCATCTGTAGAATGCTGGTAACAATTCCAGCATCATAGGGTTATTGTGAGAAATTCCTGTCTTAATGTATAGGAAAGGCCTACCCCAGTCCTGCCAGGTAAAGCATGCTAAAAAGAGGTTCTCTGAATTATCATCTTCTCCATCAGTGAGGATTGGAGCAGCAGGAAGAGCAATGATGGAAGAAGTTGACAGCAAGTACATATAACACACACACACACACACACACACACACACAAACACACACACACACTCACAAACACACATACCCCGTCTCATACCAGACCCCTTTTTCTGTCTCAAAACCCATTCATAGGGAATATTCTGATATAACCTGAGTGCCTAGATGACTTATGGACCCTCAGCAGTTATTATTATTCTCAGAATTATTATATTTGAAAGAGTGGAAATAAAACAAATGCCATGAAATTAAAAATGACATTAAAATAGCAAAAACCTCATATAGAATTTCAGGAGTCAGTAAGCCAAAGAGTCAAGGTACCTCGTTAAATGCATGCTTTAATAGTCCTAATTTTTTGCCTACTGGAGTTATCTTGGTTAGAAATTATTTCTTTCAGCCTCCTCAGTGATGCTGCATGCCTGAGCATTGGCCCACAAACCAGGAGGTCACGGGTTTGATTCCTAGTTGGGGCACATGCCTGGGTTTCAGGCTCAATCCCCAGTGGGGAGCGTGCAGGAGGAGCTGACTGATGGTTCTTTCTCATGGATGTTTCTATCTCTCTGTCTCTCTCCCTTCCTCTCTCTAACATCAATAAAAATACTTCTCCCTTTCCACTTGGTTCCTTGTAACATACTTTCTATCTTAGATCACCAATTATATGCTAAAGTAGTTGAAGCCTGTCAGCCTTAAATGTAAACAGGATGATCCAAAATGAGTTTAAATATTGCATCCCTTTTAACAAATGCTATATATACTTTACCTAGGAAGGTAAGAAGCTAGAATCTTTATTCTTATTTAGTTATTAATCCCCCCCTCTTTTACACTCACTTTGGGGGACATGAAAAGTGGTATTAAATTTTCTTTTGTTTTATTCATACTATGTGAGTTTGTTTTCTATAAAGATATCCCCATCTCTATATCTATCATCTATCTGTCTATCTATCTATCTACATATTTTCATTCCAACTTTGGGGCTAGGAAATTAGTCTTTAATCAATTGAATGCACTTGCTTTCTATCACTTCTCAGTACCCAGCAGGGGATGATAGTAATCACTACACTACTTTAAAAAGTTGGATATAAAATAGCACAGAGGTGTCAACTTGTGCTCTATCATTAGATATGTCTTTACTCTGAATGAATAACAGAGATTAGAAGCCATGATGTCATAGAAACTTCAGACTATAGTTACAATTAGCAATATTATTTTCCCTAATATATTATTTTCTTTTCCAAGAATAACTATGTAGATAGGTAGGTAGATAGATAGATAGATGAATTAACATATAAATATATAAAACAAATGCATAAAGTACAATTAATAGTCTTGCATCTTATATTGCAATGTATTATGCTTTTCTTTTAAAAAATATATTTTAATTAATTTTAGAAAGGAAGGGAGATGGAGAGAGAGATGGAAACATCAATAATGAGAGAGAATCATTGATCAGCTGCTCCCTACTGGGGTCCTAGCCTGCAACCCAGGCATGTGCCTTGACTGGGAATCGAGCTAGTTCATAGGTCAGTGCTCAATCACTGAATCACACCAGCCAGGCATCTTATGCTTTTCTAGGTGTTTGTGTACATATTTTTTATATGACAACATAAATACTTTTTCAGTTAGAGTATACATTTCAGGATTATTGTTTCCTCTCTTAAAAATACATGTAACAGTTTCATATATCTAGTCCTCAAACTTTCACCAGACCTACTTTATTTTATAACTGGATCCTTGGACCCAGCCTACAGTTGAATAAGCTGGAGAAATTTCTACTTTCTCTGAGGAACAATTGCCTGGGTTATAATGGATATTTAAAGCCGGCTACACCTCTCTAATGTTTAGAATTACTGGCTATTTGGCAATCACTTCCCTCTATTTCTGTGTGCCTCCTTCCTCTCCAGACACACCTTTCTAGGAGTCCTAATCAATAACTCTTCCCCAACCCTTATCTCCAACATTCTGAAGTGGTTTCTCTATTGTTTTCACTACCAGTTTTCTACTGGTGGAAAGGATATTAGAGAAACTGAACCATGACCTAGTCAACTCACCTTCCCCAGCCAACTATTAGTGCCTAATAAAAAGGAAATGCAGCCCTAACCAGTTTGGCTCAATAGATAGAGCATTGGCCTGAGGACTCAAGGGTCCCAGGTTCGATTCCAGTCGGGGGCATGTGCCTTGGTTGCGGGCACGTTCCCAGTGGGGAGTGTGTAGGAGGCAGCTGATCGATGTTTCTAACTCTCTATCCCTCTCCCATCGTCTCTGTAAAAAAAATTAATAAAATATATTTAAATATATCCTATATAATAAAAGAGAAACATGGTAATTGGCGTACGACTGCTACCCTTCCCATTGGCTAATCAGCAAGATATGCAAATTAACTGCCAGCCAAGATGGCGGCCGGCAGCCAGGCAGCTTAAACGGAACATGAGGCTTGCTTGCTTCAGTGATGGAGGACTGCAACGTTCCCCGCCTGCCTTGCCAGCCTCTGAGCCTGCAGTTTGAAACATAGTTACAAATATAGAAGCTAAACAAAACCCCAGAAACCAGCTTTCAGCGAGCAGGGATCTCAGAGCTGGAGTTGATACAGAGTTTCGTTTATAGAACCTAAACAAACCAGATACCTGCTTTCAGCAGCTGAGGCCTCAGAGCTGGAGCCAGGCTAAAGCTGGCCCAGAATAAAAAGAAAAAAAGGAGCAGTTGGGAGCTTCAGTCCCAGCCTGAAAACAGCCCTCAGCCCCTCACCCAGACTGGCCAGGAACCCTAGTGGGGACCCCCACCCTGAAGGGTGTGTGACCAGCTGCAAACAGTCATCATACCCTCACCCAGGCTGGCCAGGCACTCCAGTGGGGACCCCCACCCTGAAGGGTGTCTGACCAGCTGCAAACAGCCATCATCCCCTCATCCAGGCTGGCCAGGCACCCCAGTGGGGACCCCCACCCTGATCCAGGACACCCTTCAGGGCAAACCAGCCAGCCCCACCCATGCACCAGGCCTCTATCCTATATAGTAAAAGGGTAATATGCCTCCCAGCACCGGGATCAGCGGAGCCGCGAGGCCTCCCGGCACCAGGATCAGCGTGACGGGGCAGCGCCCAAACCCCCTGATCGCCCTGCGGCTCTGTGTGTGACAGGGGGTGGGGCCACAACCTCCCTATCGGCCCTGCTCTGTTCCTGACAGGGGAAGGTGCCCCAACCCCCTGATCAGCCCCGCTCTGTGCCTGATAGGGAGGAGCTCCCCAACCCCCTGATCGCCCTGTGGCTCTGTGTGTGACAGGATGCGGCACCCCAACCCTCCCACCCCATGGGCCCTGCTCTGTGTGTGACGGGGTAGAGCCATAACCTCCCCATTGGCCCTGCCCTGAGTGTGACAGTGGCGGCGCCCCAACCCCCTGATTGGCCCTGCTCTGTGCGTGACAGGGGGTGGCGCCACAACCTCTCCATCGACCCTCCCTTGAGTGTGACAGGGGGCGGTGCCCCAACCCCCCAATCGGCCCTACCCTGAGCGTGACTGAGGGTGGCATCGCAACCTTCCAATCCACCCTGCTCTGTGCATGACAGGGGGCGGCGCCCCAACTCCCCAAAGGGCCCTGCTCTGAGCCCGACCAGGGGCTGCACCTAGGGATTAGGCCTGCCCTCTGCCACCTGGGAGCAGGCCTAAGCCAGCAGGTCATTATCTCCCGAGAGGTCCCAGACTGCGAGAGGGCACAGGCCGAACTGAGGGACCCCCCCTCCCAAGTGCACAAATTTTTGTGCACCGGGCCTCTAGTATATATATATATATATATATATATATATATATATATATATATATATACACACATATATATGTATAGATAGATAGATAGATAGATAGATAGATAGATAGATAAATCTCATTATGAAAAAAAAGAAATGTAATATTCTGTCTGCTACCATTATTTTGGAAGTGTGCTGTAAACATTCCTCCCCAACATACACCATACAGAAATGCATGGGATATTAACTCTGGTCTGTGTCCTTTGGCACCAGGGGTTGCTCCAGGCATTAAAGGTTGAGTTGCCAGTGTCTTCCCCCAGTGGGGCTGAATTATAGGTCAAAGGGTTATCATGAGGCTCAATGTGTTTGGAGAGGGCCATGCCTACCCAGGAGTCATAACTGTGACATGAAAACTCTAGGAAGGTTCCTGCAAAGTGTTAATAAGAGTATGTTAGATGCAGGAATTTTTACATCAGAGGTTTTAGTTTGA
The DNA here is from genome assembly GCF_964212035.1 of Myotis nattereri. Lineage (NCBI taxonomy): Eukaryota > Metazoa > Chordata > Mammalia > Chiroptera > Vespertilionidae > Myotis > Myotis nattereri. Next base: position 62,827,223 of record NC_138082.1, on the reverse strand, counting down.
ACAGATCTCCAGCCAGTAGTGAGATTGTTGAGTAAATTGGCAGCCTGTTTGCTGTTGTTTTCTCCTTTTGAAATTTAACCTCTTGGAAACACAGCAGTCTGGGGCTGTGATATGTTTCAACATAGGCCACCAGAGAAGCCCACTTAAAATTGTTTTTTTGATCTGAAGTATGAATTCCCCTCTAGCAACATTTTTGCCTCCTTTTAAATCATTTTGACAGGGCATCTTTGCTGGGTGCAATTTCTGTGCCCTTTGAAAAGCTGGGGGCAAAGGATTTAGGATGGGACATCTGCTGTTGGCATTTCCTTCCACTCACGTTGTAAAGGAAGGTTCTCAAATTTTCACCCCAAGGCCACCTTCTTCAAGCCAGTTAACTGATGTTTAATTCTATGCTACAGCATTTCACATGTCAGACTTCCTTATGTTGTTTTTAAAGCACATTCACACTTAGAATTAGCTATGTTTGAATTAACACAGTACCAGATGTAATGGTCATAATGATTTAAGTCATTGCTGTAGGTAATACATTTAATGTATCACAACTTTATTACTTTTCCATTGCAACCAAAAATACACCATTTCCAACTGGACTCAGAGGAAAAGTTTGTAGGGAAGGAATAGGCTTTGAAAAGAAATGAAATCACTTCTAGAATATTCATATCTTGAATAGGTTTCTTAAGGCAGTGTATAGAGATCTGAATTTAATGATATGATGAATCATGATATTTCTTTTGGATTAAAATGGACCCACATCTTTCTTTGCCACAAGCAACACACTGCATAGCTAGCCAAAGTCTACTTTTGGGGATTTCAGTCTCAAATGTCAGCTGGTAGAATTCCACAGAAAGGAAATTCTGTTTGAGACAATCATCCATGTTGGTAAAACAGTGTTTTGTTTGGAAATATCACAGATTGCTACTTCAAAGTGCTTAATGAATGGGTATGTGTGTTACTACAACATTATTTTTTTAAGGAACTAAAAGACAGGAAATACAAACCTGCACATTAAAGAGTTCTGCCAAATGAAGAGCTCTGTACTTATTTATAAAGAAATTCTCTGCAAAGAGTTTGCCAAAACCTAATTGCAAATGAACATCACAACTTCTCACAAACAAATTGGGAAATCCTGTGAATGGATGCCCAGTATTTTCATGTGCACTGCCAAGAAATCACTGCCCACTGGGCAGAGATAGGAAGGGAAATATATTGCAATGTCTATATATAAGCGTACCAGCATCCTGCTGTTCAGGTCATGGCTTCATAGCCATGATAATCCCTCATTTGCAAAACCTTTGATTATTTCCATAAATGGTGAGCAAATAGTGGTCCAGACAGTGTGTGGGGGGCGGGTTATAATTTCTAGTTTCTCATGGAAAAACAAATGTTGGTGTCTCTTTTCCAAAGGCAACGGAATATGGATTTTATTTTTCTTTTAAATCTAGAGCCAATTCACTTTCATTTGGGCCTATGTAGCTAGAAAATCCCGACTATTTGAAGAATAATTTATGGTGTTTTGTTTTTTTTAAGGCAACAAAAATTAGCAAAATATCTTTGAAGCCATATAATCATTGGTCATGTTCTAAACATAAGGAATATCATTTCCTGGGTGTGAGAAATGGCTCATCTGTCTGAATTTCAAATGATGGACTGGGAAACAGAAGCATGGTGAAAATGAGACTTCTAGTAATATTCTCGAGAGCAGGTGCCCATTGTACAGGAACACACGTGGGGCAGGAAACATAGCCTATGTATTTAGTCACGCCTCTGGTTCTTCATTGACTGAGTCCTATGAGGTCACCTGTTTCCTCATACATCACCTAGGTCTTGCTTGTCTCCCACTGGGTCATTAAAATGTTGGGCTGAAACCTTTCAAGTTGCCTCCGCCTCCCTTTGTTAGAGGAATCTTCCTGGAAAATGTGCTATCAGCCATGTGCACAGCTCTCATACCCTCTCCCCACCACCCAAATCTTGTTTGCTCTGGGGAAATTCAGTGACCGCCTGGCCACGTGCTGTTTCTTTTCTATGAAGATGAATCAGAGGCATGTTCTTTACACTGGGTGCTTGCCTTGTGATAGGTAGTATGCTACTGCTTTAACCACTTGTGGTAATTTTAATATTTTGGATTTCTTTGAGCCAGTTAATAGCAAGGAGTTCAGAAAATTTATCTCAAATTATTTAGCTAGCAAATGGCAGATATATATATATATACAAATATATATTTTAAATATATTTTTATTGATTTCAGAGAGGAAGGAAGATGGAGAGATAGAAACATCAATGATGAGAAAGAATCATTGATTGGCTGCCTCTTGCACAATGCCCCCTACTGGGAATCAAGCCCACAACCCAGGCATGTGCCCTTGACTGGAATCAAACCAGGGATCCGTCATTCTTCAGGCCAACACTCTATCCACTGAGCCAAACCAGCTAGGGCGGCAGGTCTATATTTTGAACACAATTCTGTCTTACTCTAAATCCTGTGTTCTTTATGACTATATTCTAATGATTCCCTTATGTCAATAATAAGACAAAGCATCTTTGCTTGAGTCAAAAGACAAAATTAATAATTCCACTTATAAGATAGCCTTATCCATAGAACCAAATTAGTATTTATTTTCAAAATGTCTTTCATAACATCCTTTATAATCTGTCATGCTATTTCAGTGGCATACACTTCCCTGTTTTACCCATAATCTAACCCAGAGCCAACAAATATAAGGCATAACTGTTGCAACCACGTTGCCTATGTCAGGCATCACTAATAGAAAACAACACTCTTCTCACTGAGGCTGGCCTCAGCCTCAGACCCCCCAACACAGGGCTCCAGGCAAACAATACCAGTCATCTGAATCTACAGTTAAGAAAAAATATATTTGCCAGAGAAGATTCATCTCATCCTGTGTATGTTATTAGAAAAATATCTTTAACATATTTCTCTTTTAATTTCACTGTCCTGATAAAAATTAGTCAGTACTTCAATATCGCCTACTACCTAAAATCAGATCTCTTAGCCCCTCCAAGAACTCCCTGACACTTTTTACTCAGACTTTTCCCTCCTCTCTTTACTCTTCCACATAGATTTTACTTCTCGTGTCCTGAATTTTGCATTCTCCTACCATTTGTGTGTTTGCTATCTCTCTGAGAATGTTGTTTTGTTCTTTTACAATAATAAAATTACACCAATCATTTTTAAGTTAACTTTTCGACTATTTCAAAACCAACACAGACATATTTGGAATAAACACACTTGGGTTTCACTCCAGGTGTCCTAGAGGTAACCAGCTAACTGTAGACAGGCAGTATGCTATGACAATGTATTTTACTGCGTGGATGAAGAGCTAAAGTTATTCCAGAGGGTTGGTTAAGGGGATGGAGAAGAGAAATTCTTTTCATTTATATTTATAGCCTATCTTCTTACTTGACTCTGACTATACACAGCTTTCAGGGGCATGATTATCTTTCCACGATTATCCTTTTCATAGGATATTATAATAAAGATATATAAAGTATTCAATAAATTCTATTTGCTGATTAAACTCATATGATAAAGTGAAATGAAGAGACTTTAGAAATCCATAGAAGGGAAACACTTCAAAGATTCACAACTTCATACAATATACCTGAACTTGAACTGGGACAGATAATCAGAACATAAAAACGTTTTAAAAACTAAGGGTATGGTTCCTGCACCACAACTTTGGAAACATTATAGATATGATGCAGTGTCCAGAGCACAAAACAAATTGGCAATAATTGGGTTGATTGTTAAATAAATAAAGAATATAAGAATTTGCATTGAGCAATTAAAATAATATTCTAGAAGTTCAAACATTTAAAAAAATTTGTTTCCATTATCCTAGCTATTGATATGTCACTCTATCATTCCCAGCTTAACAAAAGAGAAATGGAAAGGCTGGGAGATCTGACCACGGTCACAGAGCAAGTGATCTAAACATAGCTAACCAACCACAGGGTGCCCGAAATGTTCTTAGTCAAAAGACTTAATAGCTTTTACCAAAAATAACTACTTCAGTCAAAGAGAGAAGGATAATTGCTACTTCCACAGACAACATAAGAAACCAGCATCGTTTCAGCCCGCAAAGCAACATGAAATGACCACCCACACACCCATCACATATTTCTCTCCTCCAGCTGTAAGACCCTCTTCTGTTTCGCTTCCCATTGACCTAGAAAGAAGAACTAATGAATAAACAAAGTCTAAAACAGATGCAAAGGCTGTCTGCATAAAAAGTGCCCCTGTGCTTTAACTCCACCTTCAGTCAGCTATTCTCTGCCCGCCGGTGCTTCAGTCAAGGAGCCAAAACAGCTCTTTGCAGAGACTGCGGTGGCTCCACATCGGCCAGTGCAAATACCTGGATGTGCAGGACGGAAAACATCAGCCAGGACTCAAAAAGCCCTCAGTTAGGCCACAGGCAACCCTTGGCTAGGCTCATCTGATTCTTTCCTGTTTGTCTGGACAACAAACGATTGGTGATTTCTGACGGCAATCCTCACTGACCAGATGTGTGCTTGTGTCAGATGCCCACTCTCAAAGACTGGTCTGGCAGGAAAGCTTAAGATTCATCTATTACTGATACATTTCTTTAAAGCAATGGTCAAAAAAAGAAAGCCCATAGTCCAAATTCAGCCTTCAGGTGGATTTTGTGTGGGCTACATAGCCACGTGTTTATTCACTTAAAAAAAAAGTGAATGTTTTTAGATGGGGCTTTTCACCAAAGTCTGTGGTGTAAAGATTCTTACAATGTCTGATTTCAAGCCACCATCATGACCTTCACAGACAGAATTGGGGGAAAATGTACAGTAGTGCACCATTATATAGTGTTTCCATCATGCCCAATAATACATGTAATAAACTAAAGTGCTATATAATGGTAAAACATAGCAGAATACTTAGAAAGTGATTAGAGCATTTATGACCTTTGTTTAATTTAATTTATTTAATTGTAACTTTTTATAATTTACAATTTCACAATGGCTGTATTTATTAAACAGTCCTCAAAATTCCTGAAAATGTAACGCGTGTTTCTTGCGAGTCAGTGTGAGCCAGCAGCAGCATACCCTTGAGTAACATGTCATGACCGCAGTCGCCAGAGCCACAATGGTGTAGGCTCTGAAGGTTGAATTTGAATCCCAGCTTTCACATGTACTAGTTGTGTGAACTTGAACAAGCTACTTAACTACCCAGCACCTTGACTTCCTCAGATGGAAAAACAAGCTAGCCATGCCTATTCTGTGAGTCTATCGTGAGGAGTAAATAAAACACTATATGTGAAGGACTTAGCACTATGTTTGGCACTTAATGATCACTCAGTAAACAATGACAGTGTATTTATTTAAAGTTTAAGTAGGAATTACTTGACTAGATTCACTTTGCTGCCACCTTGAAAACCTTCCTGCAGCACGTCAAATAAGAAATTTCATGAATAAAGGAGGGAGACGAACCAGGGAGACGAGAAAAGACTAGAGAGGAGGGTGACGCGAGGGCAGAGACAGAAAGAGAACAAAATAGCATCAAAATAGCATCTCCCACAGAATCAGAATGGGAGCGAGTAGCTCAAAATACAAAACTGATTTCCTTAGGTCAAGCCATTTCTCTACTTTCCATTGGAGATTCAGTCTCAGTTTCTCACAAAGGCTGTATGATCTCTGCAGAAATGAGGAAAATCATTTCCTGGAATGGACAAATATCAAACAAACCCATCCTCTCCATTTGGCCCAGATAATTTGGTCAATAGTCTTCGTGTGACCCACACTCACCCAATTAGGTGCTCTCACCTTGAAATTTGTAATTTACACAAAGAGACTGAAGTGGCCTATCGAGGCTCCAGTTTCTTCTCCAAAAGATGGAGATATATAAAATAATCTAGTTTACAAAGTTGTTGGAAGATTGAATAAAATAACACATAAATGTATTAAGTATTCCCCCTGCAATGTCCTATTTACTAAATGTTAAACTTGTTCTTAATCTTAGTATTGTCAGTAATACTTGGTCAGGTAGGCGTCAAGAACCAAATCCAGTGGTTTCTGTGTATTTTCACCTTAGGATGCAATGATTTTTTTCCTTGATATAATTATTTAAGTTTATATAATCACAAATCATTTATTCAAAAATAGATATTTACTAAATCTTTTCTTAAGGATGAGAAAATAGTTGAGCTTTAATGTGTTTTGAAAATAAAAACTTTTATATTAGGCCATTTAAAATGTGGCACCAAATGTAATAAACCATGAATGTTAATAGTCAGCATTAAAAGTTGGCGATACCTTTCTCAGGGCTTCTATGAGGCAGAGCTAACAATAATCACTAACCCAGCAGCTCAGACAAGAAATACTCTGTAAACACAGCTACACTTCATTAATGCAGACGAGCCAAACTGTTTTCAGCTAGATGGAATGTATAATGCAATGTAATCAAACAAGTAGAGGTGGATCAACCTAGCAACTTTAAAGGACATCATCAAAGCTTTAAAAATTTCATGATGCAGTGTTTATGAGCAAGGTCATGGTTACCTAGAGCAGCACTTCTCAAGCTTTTACGGCATAAGAATCAAGATGATACACTTAAAAGAGTGCATTTTCCAGAAAACCACCCCTAAACATTCACATTCGGTGGTGCTGTAGTGTTGACCAGTTATTTATACATCTAATTAAGCTCTCTGGGTAATTATATATTCCATGTGATTCTGCCAGAACTCACTCTGAGATATATTGGTCTAGAGCAGTGATGGCGAACCTTTCGAGCTCGGCGTGTCAGCATTTTGAAAAATCCTAACTTAACTCTGGTGCCGTGTCACATATAGAAATTTTTTGATATCTGCAACCATAGTAAAACAAAGACTTATATTTTTGATATTTATTTTATATATTTAAATGCCATTTAACAAAGAAAAATCAACCAAAAAAATGAGTTCGCGTGTCACCTCTGACATGCGTGTCATAGGTTCACCATCACTGGTCTAGAGTCTCAGATAGAATAACCTTTTAGATGGGAAGGAAGACAAAGTTCCACAGAGAAAACCCTTATTAGCAGGGTTAGAAAGAAGGGAAATATAATCTTTCAAAAAGGAAAAAATAAAACAACTCCAATTAGTCAAGTCATTAATTAGCTGTACCTTGACTCTCGCTGAACCTGAGATGGTGGATTCTCTAGAAACAGCAGGTGTTACTGTGAGCGCTGTCTCAAGGAAATCCAAAGGCCCATGTGGGAGAGCAGAAGTATAAAGGGACCTAGGGTTCAAGGAATTATCAGAGGACAAGAGAGGTAGCTTTTCAATAATATACAGATATAAATATTCAAACATATACTTCTGCAGTACTGACTACCAAGTACTTATTTTGAAACATCTCAAAAACGAAGGTATTCTAAATTTGGGTAATAATACCTTCCTCTGATATGCTGCTGTTGCACCTACCCAGGCAAGGGAAGCAGCAGCAGAGCTTTCCACAAAAGCCACTGGAGTGGCATTTAGGACATTAGAATTCTTATCTCTGATACCAGCTCACGCTGCAATGCTGAGCAAGTCATCTCACTTCTCTGGATCTCAGAGAGGTCTTGATATCTCAAAAGTCCCTTTCTATCCCAATGATCTGTAACAAAGTATTTACTATGTACCAGGAACTGTTTAAAGCATGTGGGCAAATGGGTAAACGTGAGATAAATGGTGACAGAGGGAGACTAGAATGGATGGTGAAACACTATACAATATACAGATGATGTATTATAGAATTGTATACCTGAAACCTATAAATTTCATTAAATGATGTAACGCAAATAAACTCAACAAAATAATGAACAAACTTGAAAAAAATAGTGAACCTATTTAATCTTCACAATCTTCCTATGAGTAAGTGTCCATACTCCAATTAACCCCATTTTATAGATAACTTGCCTAAGGTCACTGTGCTGATTTATTTGATGTGTCAACTTGGTGGACCACAATATCCATATATTTGGTTCAACATTATTCTGAATGTTTTTGTGAGGGTGTGTTTGGATGTGATTTACATTTATATTGGTGGACTTTAAAGAAAGCAGATCACCCTCCATAATGTGGGTGGGCATCATTCAAATAGTTGAAGTCCTAAATGAAACAAAAGCTGATCTTCCATAAGTTCTAGCCTGCCAGAAGACCACCTTCAAACATCATCTGCAACGTAACCTCTTTCTGACTTGCCAGCAGACTGCCTTTGAACTGGAACTGCAACACTTTCTTGAGTCTCCAGCCTGCCAGCTCTCTTATCAGATTTTGGATTTACCAATCCTCCAAAATTGTGTGAGCTAATACTTTAAAATAAGTATCTTCTACTTGCCTGGCAGTGAAGATAACATGATCACGAAGGTGGTTTTCCCAGGGCAAGCTTATCCATTGCACTCTGGATGTGCTGACCCCTGGGATTTCTCCAAATGTGGAAAAATTGACTGCATAGTTTGTTGCAGTGGGGGACTATGTTCATGTCCCCCCCCAAAAAAAAAAAATTAGTCTCTTTACACACGCACACACACACACACACAACCATCACATCCATCCTATTTACTCTGTTTATCTGGGGAATCCTGAAAAGTGAAGTCACACACTAGACAATGACTACTACTACTAGTACTACTAGTGGTAGAGCCAGGCTTTGGCCCAGGCAGCCTGGCTTCCCAGGTGGAGGATGACAAAGATTTTATTATGCCAAAGATTGTCCAAGAGGTTGACAAGACTAGTAAACAGAATTTGTTCTTAATGGTTTTACTCTGTATGTATACACTGATTATTTTATTCAATTGACCATAATAAACTCATGAAACTCTAGGAGGTAATACTGAAGAACCTAATATCGTATGTGTTTGATTATAGAAAATTATGTATTTGAGGCACACCCCTAATCTTTCAGAGTTGATTTAGGAAGTAACAGCCATCTTACAAAAGTCCCTATTGACAGAGATCAAATAACAATAATCACAATAATAATAATAATAATAATAATAATAATTCTGGACATAAGATAGTCTGACTCACTGTGGTAATCTTTTTATTTTTTGGCCTTGCTCTCTGCTCAGTAGACACTGTTCTGGAAGTTTATTGGAATACTTGTTCATGGCAGGTGCACTTAAAACTATCACTTTAATATTTCATCCTATTTTATTTCAATTCATTTATGTTATAGTAGATCCTTATGCTTCCTTGGTAATGTGTGCTTATTGTCAATAGTTTTTTTTCAAGGCCCAAATTCAATTCATGATTCTAGAGACATGGCTTCAAACTAGCCCAAGAATTACATCATTAACCAATCACTCATCACCAATGATCCAAATATCTTGTAAGGAGAGAGAAAGGCACGCATACCCTGCATCTTCTTTTCACTATAAGTTAGTTTTGGATTCCTACTGAGATATCAACAAAGGTTTTAGATACTCAAGAGTAGCCCCTACTTTCAGATGTGCTCGGTATTTAGGCTGGTGAGGCTTCGATGGTGGAGGCCAGCCATCTGTCTCCACTATTGATATTTGGTTCCAGCACCGGAGGGCTGATAGCTCGGGGAAGACAGGAGGCCTCTAAATGAAAATAATACTTAGCTAGGGTTCAAGATCATAGGACTCTTCTGATTTTCATACATGGCTTAAATATTGTCTATCACTCCCTGGACCCAAATGATCAACTCTGAAACTTATGTCGCAGTGGAGGAAGTAGAGGAGGAAGCATGAGTTGTTCTGTTTCAGACAGAGATGGAGCCATTACAGCCAGACTGAATCAGTGCAAGAGAGAGGGGTTTGGAACATTTGGTTAGTTTCCTTCCTCTCAAATGTCTAGACATCCAAAGAGACTGTGCAGACTTGCTTTTGACTATTCCCGTTAAAGGTCTCTCTTCACATAAAATGTCACTGGTTATATGGGTTTGTTTGTATTATCTTTGAACTTGATGTATATTATTCTATTTTTGTCAACATCCATTCCCATTTTCTATAAGCTTTAAACTATCCCAGATGTTGAGCAAATGTGAATGCTTTAGAATGTGACCGGCTTCTGTAATCTAGTTTCACAATCACTACTCTCCCTCTCCATATTCTGTGTAACTGTGAATTTTAAGTGTGCATTATCTGGGACATTCATATGCTGTACTTTAAGACAGACCCCAACAGTGTAAAAATGTAACCTTGGTTATCGGTGTCCGAACTGTCTAAAACGAAAATGGACTCTCAGGTCTCCATGCTTATCTGCTGTTCACAATCACTCTGTACTCCAAAGTGTGTGTTCCCAATGCAAATCATTTAGTTGCCTATTGAGGCCCTTCTCACTAGGCATTTAGCTTCCAGTATGTTCTGTACAGAGCTTTAAATATGTCAATATGAATATTAAACATGCAAATCAAGATCAAAGTCATCTGATGCTTACTTTTCCTTGGCACTGCAGTGTGACTAACTTCCATGCATCTAAACTATGCAGACAAAATGTCCTGCTTGATAAAACTGTGTGTGATAAAATTACACCCTAACCTGACAGTACAATGCAGACATGGGCATAATAAAAATGCATGGCCCACCTGCCTTTTACTGAAATTTAGATCATCTTTCCCATCCTCAATTTTCGGCAGTAGATCTATTATTATTGTTAGGGAGGGGCAGCTACACGAACAAGAGCAAAAAGAGTAAAGCTAATACAAGAAAGCATGTGCCTGGTCTCAGTAGACATTTGCAACACAGTTTTGTGTATTATTTATGAGTTATAGGAACAGGCTGTTTTAACAGACCAAGGAAAGAATATTAAAAAAAGATAAATCAGATAACTTTAGAATACATAGGGTGGGCCTGGGGAAAATACATTTGCTTTTGTCCAAAAACAGATCAATATCCTCCTTTTAAAAGAAACTTTCTAACATCAATGTCTTAATGCTAGCATTTTAATTGATTTTTCTCCATTCTTTTTGGGGGGTCTTTTTAATGAGCAATTTTGTGTAGTCAGTTTGGCCACGTAATAGATCTAATCCTATTGATAAAGAAGGTTGAAAATAAACATAGTCCCCCAAAATCCAGGTTAAGCTGGTAAATCATTGATTTAGCAAATAAAAACCACATCATATTTTTGGTTTAACCACTTGTGCAAGTTATGTATCAGGATTCCTTTATAGGAGTTGAAAAACTTGTTTAATGAAAGCTGGCCTCTGTGGGGAAAAGAAAAAAACCTAGTTGTTCCATATGTCATAGAAAGGCTTGATTGGAGACTGGGCCGATGATAATTCTTTCCTTTGTGGAGGAAAATTAAATTTCTTTCCACAGCTCTTACTGATCTCAAAGCAAAATGAATTATTTTTGTCTTCAGGATTTTTCTCAGTTTGAGACCTGCCACATCAGGGTGGACTCATGACTGGAGAAATGAGCAGCTGCCAACAGTAAACTCCAGGACACTGGACTCTAAGCAAGACCCCACTGGCCTAACACACCATTATTAACAATGTAATGGGTCTTTAAATCTTTTGAGTCTTTGAAAGCTGTAACCACTTAAAATTGTAGCTTGATCAAAGCTTTGTGCATAAGAAAAAGAGTGCTAAAAAAAGAAAATCTTTTGGAAAATATAATTTTTGCCTTGAGCTAGATCTGAAGCACTAACTGTTCATAATCCACTTGGAATTTAGGAAAGTGCTAACTGTGTTTTCCTCTTAGATATAGAAAGATGGTCAATTGCCTTTTATTTCTCCATCCCACTCTTGGAAACAGAGTAATTTTGAGAATATAAGCCAATTGTACTCCAGCCAATGCTCAGCAAGAAGATGGCCATGGAGCCCCTTGGCATTCTAAATCTCTTCACTGTCCTTCACTGGTTTGTTGAATATGGAGATGTGAAGCTGGGAGTGGGTGGTGAATATGAGGATATTTGGGACAGCAGAAAATGTCCATTGCTGAAAAAAGGCATGATTAATATTGCTTCTAGGAATTTTCTTATTACAAAACACTGAAATGAAAGAGAGCTGGTGATGGTGAATGGAGAATGTGTCTGGGGGTATGGAAGATAGGACCACTCAAGACTTGAAGAATGGATCAGATATACCAGCCCTTCGACTACCAATATGTGCCAAACAATGTACTGTATGTTGGGAGTAAAAAGACAAGTGGGTTCGTATGCCTTAAATAATGATGATATAGTCAGAGAGATTTATATGCAATTAAATAACTTTACAAACAAATACAATACATGCATTAATATTTGGACTATGTACAGAACATGGAAGTAGTACAGAGATAGAAGTGATTCATTATACTGAAAACGAGTTCCAGTTTTCTGTACATTAGGTTGAGATGAAATGTTTATTCAAAATGGACTATGGACAAGCGATCTTAACAGTAGAGTACTTTGTAGCTTTTATCTGGACTCTAATGCCCTCTTTTTCAAGGAGACACAATGTTGGGGTGTTTGAGTGTGTGTGTGTGTGTGTGTGTGTGTGTGTGTGTTAAGAGGGTGATGAAACAAAAGTTTTTTCCTCTCTGCTTCCCATCCTTTGTAAGTGAAATAAATTGTTCTTAAGGCTCTTTATTATTACTTCCATTTGTGGACAAAATTTGACTTTCACAAGCTTATGCTGATAACTAAACCAGAGTAAGTGAAGTGGAAGCCATGTAGATTCATAACTAAGATATGTAATAAATTTGCACAAAGCATACAATTTATTCTTTAAATTCTTAAGAAAAATTTCATATGCAAGAGAGTCATTTTTTTCATGACCTCAGCTGAGAAGAAATTGGATTGAAAGAAATTCTGAGGACATGAAATAAATCAAGCCAGTTTATAAAAGGTACGTAGGCCCTAACCAGTTTGGCTCAGTGGATAGAGCATCGGCCTGCGGACTCAAGGGTCCCAGGTTCGATTCCGGTCAAGGGCATGTACCTTGGTTGTGGGCACATCCCCGGTGGGGAGTGTGCAGGAGGCAGCTGATTGATGTTTCTCTCTCATCGGTGTTTCTAACTCTCTATCCCTCTCCCTTACTCTCTTTAAAAAATCAATAAAATATTTTTTTAAAAAATAATTCTGCGCTTCGGAGAAATTTATAAAATAAAATAAAATAAAAGGTATTTGGAAAATCATTTGCTACTTGTTCATTCTGACACAACCCAAACACCGGAAGCATTGGCAGAAGCAAATGAAAATAAGGAGCAAAAACACCAAAAAAGAAACAGAAGCTTCTCTTAAGAGGGAATGCAATAGCAAGTATAACCCTCAAAGGGGAAGGAAGGGGAATAGAACAGCACTACTGGAAGGAACTTTCTGTGATGATGGGGATGTTCTACATCAGTGCAATGCAATCTAGTAGCCATTTGCCACATGTAGCTATTGAGCACTTGGAATGTTTCTAGTGTGACTAAAGAACCAGATGTTTTCATTTTCTTTAACTTTAGCTAGCTTAAACAATTACATGTGGCTAGTATCTTCTATCTTAGCCCAAATCTCAAAAATAGCATTATGGATGAGGAGTTCTACTTCAAAATTAATTCATAAGCTTATTAATTTTCATTAAATATCTCCCCTGTATCCCTATTTTCTTGTATTTAAAATGGTTTTAACAATTAATAGCCTTAAAGTAAAGATGCAGTGACATAATATAATCTCATGTGGGTTCCTTATGTTAGGTCTTATTAATAAACTAGAGGCCCAGTGCACGAAATTCATGCACTGGGGGGGGGGCGGTGATACCTCAGGCCAGCCAGTGCCCTTTCGCAGTCTGGAAGCCCTTGGGGGATGTCCAACTGATGGCTTAGGCCCACTTCCCATGACGGCTTAGGCCCGCTCCCTGTGGGACATTCTTAGCACTGCCATGGAGGTGGGAGAGCTCCCACCACCGCCACTGTGCTTGCAAGCTGTGAGCCAGGTTTCTGGCTGAGTGGCACTCCCCCTGTGGGAGTGCACTGACCACCAGGCAGAAGCTCATAGTGACCAGTTGTTCCACCGTTCGGTCGATTTGCATATTAGCCTTTTATTATATAGGATTTTCTAGTTTAAGAGATAAGGGATTTGGCGATGAATTTGGATTTTTATAGAATTTCTTCAGGTAACATAATTGTAGAAATAATTATTAAAATGTGTCTGCTCATAAAGTTTGAAAGATGATGGATTGATTTTAATATGATTTCAACTAAATGTGATGGAATAATAATTGAGGGAGCAATCAGCTCTGACAGGGAGAGGATTGGGATATGGTGGGTTTGGGCTGAGTGTGATAGAAAGAAGAAGGAAGGCCCGCCCAAACAAAGGAGCCCACCATTAACAAAGGCACAGAGGTGGGAGAGGGTGGGACCTGCAGGGCTGCTGAATTTCTATGGCCTGGCTCTAGTGTAGTGCATTGTGGTTGAGACTGACAAGAAAGGTAGATTGATCTGATTCTCTGAAGAACCTAAAATGCCTACTCAGGCTTTATATTGTGATTGTGTAGGCAATGGAGTGAAACTAGAGGTGTTTGGTAAATGAGAAACAAGATCAGGTCTGTGATTTAGAAAAATACCTCTAGCATCAGTGTTACTGAACTTGTAGAAAAATGCGGAGGGATGAAGACCAGTTGGAAGGATATAGGAAGAGGTCAAGAGGTGGATATGGCAAAAGGTGAAGAGTAAACAATCCTAATAAATAACTAATAAAAAGGGGGATGAATATGGTTCAACAGAATCCACAAAATTTGGTAACCTAAGATACTAGTATGTGCGTGCATAGCGAAAGAGAGAAAAAGGTTACTGTGAAGCTTTAAGTTTGGGTGGCTGAGTGATAATATTCATCAAGCTAGGGAAGAAAGACAAGACCAGGCTTGTTGACTGTGAGGTATTAACTTGGCATCCACCTAAAGATGACAAAACAAATACAGAGATGAATTACAATTCTTCAGATGGATATTAGGCCAGCGCCTCAAAATCAACATGCCCAAACCTGAGCAAGTATTTAGTGGATGTCCAACTAGGTACTGGAAATGCAAGTCTTGAGCTCAACAGAGAGGTCATGAATGAGAGACATTATTCATCTGAATAGAAATGATAGTGAAAGTTACAAAAGTATGAGCCTGTTAAGAAGACAACATTGTGTAGCTCACAAAGGAGAAGAAGGGCAGGATAAGGGAGGATAAGGGCTCATACGTGGGATATGTGTCAGCAAGGAAGACAGGAAATAAAAACAAAGAATTTGGGGAAGGACTCAGGAAGAAAATGACCAAATTAAGAGAAGAATAGCTTTCATATTACTTCAGTCTGCACATTAAATAAAATAAAAATACCAAAACTAGCCATTAATTACTTTCTGTAGATTACTTTCCAACCCACGTAGGCCCTACGGTGGAAAAGCTGTGGCATCTTCATGTAATATGGTCTGTCTGACAGGAAGGCCAATGTCTAGGGGTGGGTAGGGTTAAAGAGGCCGTGGACACGCAAAGGAAGCATTCCTTATGTTTGTTATGCATTACTACAAGTTGAGGGGAAGAATGAGTGCAGCCAAAATTATATAACTGAGACTTGATATGAGTCAATGACAGTTAATCAGCAGTGAGGGATACTCCAAGATCAGCTGTTTCTTTCTATCTAGTCTCTGAACAAGTAACTTCAACTCTGAATCTTCAGTGTCCTCTCATCTAACAGAGGTAGAATCCATGGCATTCATAAGATAGTTGTGAGTATTAAAAGATACAATGCACCTGGCATGACTGGGGTTTGATAAAGGTTAGCACTCTTCCCTTATTTCTCGTCTTCATAGTTTGGTATCAGGCATGCCTGGGTTATCAGTGTTATCCTTCATGTGTCAGATGAATACATTGTCTCGTTCAGTGTAGTTGGAAGAGATTCCAAGCCCCTGGAAAAGGACAATTTCATCTCATCCAAAGATGCCTTGTTACAGTGTTTGCACCCTTAAATCACCTTGATTCCCTAGAAATCAAAACTCTTTGGGTTAATGTTTCTACATTCAATTTGAGCTTATTGTTTCTGGTATTTAAAACATAACATTTAAAAAGACAAGAAAATATCAAAAAAATAATTATTCATATCAGAGAACTTTGAAATTAATCCATCTCACCCTAACCAGTTTGGCTCAGTGTATAGAGCATTGGCCTGCGGACTGAAGGGTCCCAGGTTCGATTCCGGTCATGGCCATGTACCTTGGTTGCGGGCACATCCCCAGTGGGGAGTGTGCAGGAGGCAGCTGATCAATGTTTCTCTCTCATCAATGTTTCTAACTCTCTATCCCTCTCCCTTCCTCTCTGTAAAAAATCAATAAAATATATTAAAAAAGAAATTAATCCATCTATATATTCATATAACAGAGGTGTTATTGCTTATTGTTTTCTAGGAGAATAGGACAGGATGAGGACAAAGAACAGAATTGAGAATCTTTTCAATATTTTGCCTGAATGGTCATGCAGTCTGGAATTCAATGAGAAAAAATATGGGATATATGGATAATCTAAGTCAATCCATGTTTGGTGATTAGGATAGAATTATGGGTTGTGTTGATATGTCAGTCTGTTTCATAGCTCTCCACTAAAGGGTAAGTATATTTTGTAAATGTATATTTTGTAAATGTATATTTAAAGTATATTTTGTAAATGTATGTTCATAGCTTATAGCAGAAATTTGTGCTTCTCTATAATGAGTAAACACATTAAAAATATGTGCTTTACTTCAGAAAATTGGCAAATAAAGGGACCTAAAATGAGAAGTATTCATTGGATCATTCATTGATTCATATAATCATTCATGTAACAAAGTATTCATTGAGCCATACTATGTTCCATGCTGTTTATCAGGAGCTGGGCTGAAGTGTGGATTAGATAAACAAGGTTCTTTGTCTCACAGAGTGTGCAGTCCAGTAGGTAAGATAGAAATTGTACAAATAATTGTAAGTATGAGAAGTTTTAGAAAGGTATTACAGAACATACAAGTAGGACCTCTCCAGTAGGGGGTATAATAGCAATAATAATAATAATAATAATAATAATAATAATAATAAACACTTGTATAGTGCTTACTATGGACCACACTGGGCTCAATCCCCAGTAGGGGCATGAAGGTGGCAGCTGATCAATGATTCTCTCTCATCATTGATGTTTCTCTCTCTCTCTCTGTCTCTCTCTTTCTCCCATACTCTCTGAAATCAATAAAAAATATTATTTTTAAAAAGCACTTTACATATATATTTATATTTAATCTACTTTTCAACCCTATGAGGTGGGTACTATTATTACCTCCATTTAACAGAGGGGGAAAAAAACCTGAGTCACAGAAAGTTTCAGTAATTTGCCCAAGCTCACATGGTCAGTATGTGGTGAAGGCAGGCTTTTAATTCAGAATGTACATGATGCTCAAAAACATCTGAGCTTAGTAACTGCAAATTAGAAAAAAAGATATATCTAAGCAATCTAAAAAACTGATTTGTTTCATCTTGTGCATTTTAGAACAGGAAAAGGCATAGAAAAATCTGCTTTTCAATGACTCTTTTTAAGCCTGATATATGAGACCATAATTGACCAACTACTTTGAAAACCACAAATACAGTATTTTTTGACCTGTGCTTCTTAGACTGGATCTAGTTTTAGTGTCCGTCTCCACAGGCAGCCTGCTCATCAAGCACTAGCTTGCTCCTTTACAAGTCGCTTGCCCTGTGTTTGTTCTCATGGGAACAAGAATAGCAACAACAGAGGCTGTTGCTCAGAACACAAAAGAAAAGATAAGCCTGAAAGATAGACTGTGAACCTATCAGCCTTTGTCACAGCCTTTCCCACACTTACTGGTGCCATCGAGGTGATGCAACCTGAGGCTCAAGCATGATATCAATGCCCAACTGATGCTGCTCACATTAACACCCACCCTTCCACCCTTCCGGAGGAGGTGGTGCAGCAGGTGCTTTGGGTGCTCAAGTCACATCCCGGGACCCAGCTCAGACTCCAGAGCAGGTGTGTGGGCAACTTGGTGCAGGCTCTTTGTTCTTCTGCCTCAGGGCTTCCTTCAAAGTCATGGAGGCCTATTCAGTACAAAAAGGGGTGGGAGCAGGGAAAGCTCTTAGGGTCAACATTAGACCCATTGGGGATGGGCATGCAAAGTTATTTAAATCTGCACAGGTAAGCACCCAAGGATGAAGGATATTTAAAAACAAAAGATCTTCCAAAACTTGGATAGTGTAGAAAAAAGAGATAGAAAATAGAACAATACATATTCTGTCATTACTTATAGGAAGGAATGAACAGGGGCTTGCAAAAAGAATGTAGGATTAAGAACATTGTATAAAGCTACATAATGGCAATCATACATAACAAACATAAAAACCTTTCAAATTTTATGAATAAATGCATACACACAACCACAGAAATACATATCTTATAGAAAACCACACAAAGAATAAAAACAGTGACAATAACACAAAATGTTTCACATATCTAAGAGCAAACATTTTCATATTAATAGATGTATTAATGGATAGATTTGCTTGTTAAAGAGAAAAACATCTATCTATCTATATCTATATCTATATATCTATATCTATATCTATATCTATATCTATATCTATATCTATATCTATATCATCTATATCTATATATATGTATATATAGATATATATGTAAAACCCTAATATGCAAATAGACCAAAATGGCGGAACAACCAAACAGTCAAACAACTGGTCGCTATGACCACCAGGGGGTACATGCAGAACACGGCAGGTGTCAGCAGCAGGCAGCAGAGGGTGGAACATGGCAGACATCGGCTGCGGTGGGATGGTGGAGCAGGTGAGCGAGGGCATCAGACCAAGGTGGGGTGCCAGTTGCTGTCACTGGGGTGAGCCTCTGGTGGTTACTGAAAATTCTTTGCTTCTGCACACCGCGGTCCCGTCCAGCACTCGTACGTGCTGCTAGTGTACGCCCTGCTCGCACCCACTGCCAGCCCTGGAGCCACAGCTTGCACTTGCTGCCAGTGCCTAGCACCGGCCCCAATCACTTGGCGCCATCAGCGGATGCAAGCGGCAGCTGCCAGCCCCAATCTCCCTGAGGGCTTCTCTACCTCCCCCTTCTCCTGAGGAGGATCCGAGCAGCAGCTGCCACTTGCACCTGCTGATGGCGCCAGCCCCAATCACTCGACGCTGTCAGCAGGTGCTAGGGGGGCTGGCACTATCAGCTTGTGGGAGCAGCAGAGGGGCTACCGGCAGATAGGGGACCGGGGGCCGCAGTGGGAGGGACTGGGCGGGGGTACAGAGGATGGGCTGAGACCCACCCCTGTGCCCACTGCAGCCTCGTGGCCCACAGTTCCTTTCAAGGTGCACAAATTCGTGCACTGGGCCCCTAGTTTTATTATATTACAAAGCAAAACTCAATATTATGCTTTATATAATAGATACTTTAAATGATTCATATTGAAAATTAAAAATTAAAAAGTGCATATTAGATAGACAAGCAGGGGTTTCAGTCTTAGAAAAAAGAATGAGGAAGAATGCTTTAGATGATAGATTTATAGGCAACAAATAAAGGATAATTTATAAATATATCGAGCAGTTATTAATATCCACATCCCAAATAATCTAGCATTGGTATATAAATAGTAATCATAGCATTAATAATCATAAAGAAAATAGTACAGGAACTGCAAGAAAAAATAAGAAGAATCATGGGAGGAGGAACAGACTGTGATTTACTATTATTCTATGCTTGATCACGTTAAAAAAAACATTAACAATGTCAGAGACCCAAATAACATAATTAATAAGATAACTCTACTTGATTTTCTACTTAAAAAGCAGACCCATTTTTTAGCTAACAATAGAACAGTCAAAAAATTTAGCCACAAAGAAAATTCTATACATTTATAAAAGTAAATAGTAACAGAAGCAATGTTCTCTGATAACCATGTAACAGTACTAAAATTAATGTATAAATTAGAAACAAACAAAAATATCATGCTACCTCTAAGTCACAAGATCTCTTTTTAAAAATCTTTTGGATCAGAGATTTGAGTGCATACTAAAACTATAGATTTGCTTAAAATGGTTTTTGGAAGGAAGCACCTAGAACTAAAATCTTAGGTCAATCAGTGAGAAACAATGCATATACATAAATTAAATTAAACATTCAAATAAAAAAATAGAAAAATCCCAAACTAAACAAATGAAAGCAAAAATAATATGACAAATGGAAAAAGTTTATATTCAAAGTAATTATGTAATAATTATAAAACTAATAATCAAAGTAATGAGGGTTTTTTTTGAAAGTTTATAAAGTTTCAATACATTAGCTAACCTAATTATAAAAAATGGAAAATGTATATATACATAAACAAAAAATTACAACATGGGGATAACCAATGGGTTTATTAAAAGAAATCTAAGACATGACTTAACTCAAAATTTTGCAAGTAAATTTGAAGAAGTTAATGGAATAATAATCATTCAAAGTTAACAAGTCCTAATTCCTGGAACTTGAAAATGTTATCTTATTTGGAACAAGGGTCTTGGAAATGTTGAGATGAGGAGGTTACCCAGTGACAAATGTTCTTATAAGAGAAAAAAAAAAAAAAGATGAGGAGACAAAAAAGAGAAGGAGGAATGCATCTATGAAGGCAGAGGTTGAGTGATGTGGCCACAGCTAAGGAATGCCTGGAGCCAACAGAAGCTGAAACAGCCCTAATATGAATCTTCCCCCACAGCCTTCAGAGGGAGCATGGCCTGCTGGAACCATGATTTTAGAACTCTGGCCTCCAGAACTGTGAGAGAGTAAATTTTTAAAATGTTAAATTTAATTTATTGCAGTGACATTGGTAAGTAAAAGTATATAGGTTTCAAGTGGTAAAATCTAGTGTATCATCTGTACATTGCATTGTGTGTTTCCCACCGAAAGTCAAATCTCCTTTCATCACCAAATATTTTTTTTGCAGTTACAGACCTTTATGTCACCATGCTACATTTAACATCAGTCCCCTCAAGATGTGATTCCCCATAGTTACCCCAAAACCCTTATGCTGCAATCAGAGACCGCCCCCCCCCCATTTACAAAGACCCCTGCTCTTACCCCTAAAGAAGAGACACATTAACCAGGCCACTGACACCTCCAATTTACAGATACCAAAATAGTCCTGAAAGTACTAATTACAGGACCCCCAAGTGTTCCTATCCTCTGCACCCTCAAGAATCCCCCAGTGCCTTGTATGAAGCCCACCCAATATGGCCCACAGCCCCTCTGCTAGCCAGATTTCCAGAAAATTCTCTATTTTTAAAGTAGTGACTTTCCCTTTTGGGGGAACCCAAAATTTGGAGCCCCCATTTTGAGACTGGGGATCCCAAACTTCCATGTGCCCCCAAGTGCTACAGCCTCTAGAATACCCCAAAGCCCTAATTTCCAGGGCCCCCAAGCCATGGGATCCTCAAATTCCCAGGGAGTCCTAAAGGTAAAAATCCAATCCCAACCCCCCGGGAAACCCCAATCATGGAAGTCCTTGTGCCTGGAATGGAGGAGACTGCAGTCAGGTCATGCATCCCAGGCTACCATGGCACCTTAAGCCCTATTATAGGCACCAGGAGACCCCAAACAGTTATGGTCATCCCTGAAAACTAGAGGACTTCAATGCCCCGAGTCATGGATCGCAAGACGCCAAATTCCAAGAGTCCCAGCCCCCAAAGAACCCCAAATCCTAAAGCCTCCATCTCATATATGAAGGGCACCCCAAGGCCTTGAGGGGATCCCAAATCCTGGAGCCCCCATTTCAATCCACATTCTGGTTATAGGTCCAAAACACCAAATCTGAGTCACTGACCCTAAATGACCTCATAGCACCCAGGCCAGACTAACAGCGTGAGGGAGACCCTGAAGGCCCAGGGAGTCCAGGACAGACCTGGGGGCCTCACTACCAAGGACAGCTCAGACTACCCCTTAACTGCATGTCCGAGAACTCAGCATGACCCCTCTGCCCCCTTCAATAAAGACGTTTCTATGGCTTCTCTGTGTCGGACCTGAGTTTGGGGATTACAGCCCTGCCCCTGCACCGCTGCTGGGGGAGGATGAGAGAGGAAGTTCTTTCTTCAATCTCACCTCCCAGCAGTTTGGGCACAGGATGATCTAGTCTGCGAGGGGTCCTAACAGTCCCATCTTCTTCCCGTGGTCACCACGGCTGCCCCTCCCATCTGGGCCCACTCCAGTGTGGACAGGTCCATCACCATATATTTATTTCACTTTCTTTACTACCCCACTTCCCCAACTCTTTTTCCTCCTCCACAGACTGTTGTCTGTGACTAGGATTTTTTGTCCGTTTGTCTTGTTTGTTCACTTATTGCTTTCAACTTTATATACTCTTATATTCATTGCAGCATATTTATGGTGACCAAAACATGGAAACAACACAAGTGTCCTTCCATTGGTGATTCGATAAAAAAGATATGGAGAATGTATACAATGGAGTACTACTCAGCCATCAGAAAAAAAAAATGAAATACTGCCTTTTGTGACAACATAAATGGTACTTGAGAATGTCATGTTAAGTGAAATAAAGAAGACAGAAAAAGTCAAGAACCATATGATTGAGGGATATAAAACCGAGAGAGTATATTTATTCTGTTTCAAGCCTCCTGGTTTAAGGTAATTTGTTATAGTAGCCCCATGAATTAATACACATAGAATGAAATATGTGAATCATAACTGTACAAATCTCCACTAATTTTTTTAATGTAAAGTGCTGTGCCTACTCTTGTATTTCCCTTTCCCATGCTATCTTCTGCCATCACAGTTTCACCTTCTAGCCCCAACAGAGAGCACATGCAAAGGCCCTGAGGTTAAAAAAAAAAACAACCACAAAAACAAGTGGCCTGTTTAAGGAACTGGAGGAAGGCCAGTGTGTCAAGAACACAATGATCCAGAAAGTAGGTGTCACCTGAAAGTAGGAGGCTTTATCCTGATAAAAGAGTTTCTAATCTGAAAGCAAGTCTGGCACCAGCTATTAAGATACATACTAGTATATTTTAACTCATCTGTACATTCTTCAAGTGGTTCCCCAAGGTCTGGATGAGTTAAATAACAAAAGAATCCAAAGATTAAACAAAAAGAAGGAAATGGACATATTTGCAAAGCAGAAAGATCTTCTAGTTATAGGACAAAAATAACTATATTCAATTCCCATTCTTCAACTCAGAAAATGGATTTAAAACACCCCCCCCCCCACACACACACACACGAACACACATGTACACGATTGGTGCCACAACTGTGTTGTTGACAATCTCCTCAATAGTAACAGTCATTTCAACAGCTCAACCCACTCAGTGTATTCAAATAAAATGGAAGGAGCTAGAGCAAATGATCACTTCTGTCTGTTTTTATTTTACTGTTTGGATGTTTGCATTACTGTGCACTCAATATTTTTGCCATGGATTATTAAAAGAAATCAGGAACAGCTGTGGCGGCTGCAAGATTATTTGTTTGAAGTACCATACCACCCCTCTTAGCGCGCGCGCCACACACACACACACACACACACACACACACACACACACACAAACACACACACACTCTCTCTCTCTCTCTCTCAGGAATTAGCACTGAGCCATGATTGAATAAGCACTAAAGAAGAATGTCCAATCAGAAATTATCTGCATCCCAAGCCCCTCTGATTTCAAGATAAGTACATCGAGTCTTTAAAGGGCAAAGACTTCATAATTGTTTCCATCTTTTCCCTTCTTATCCCCTTAAAATAATGGATACCCTTAGTTTAGTCTAAGATTTGTGTTGATCTGAAAGGACATCTAGCCTGCTTCCAAAGTTACTACCCAGCATCATTTTTATTATGTATATGTGCTTTTGTCAGAACTGTCTTGTTCTAAGCCATTATTTAATGAGGCATGTTGTAATTTATTTTATACAGACTACTACTTACTTACTTAGGCAAACCATTTCCCCCTTCCAATAAGAACTGCTTCAGATCCAGGAATTTTCAGATCAATGTTGTCTTCTGTGTTCTAGACAGCTAAACAATCATTCAAGGAATTTATGTTATTTATCTACTACAATTTTCTCATTGTTTTGGAGATGTACCTGGAAAACTAGTTCCTTTTGCCTTTAGTACAGCTTGATTTAGATTAGAAGTATGTATGGGCACACAACATTAATGAAATAAGAAATACAATACATACATTACATAGCACATTTCAGGCAAGATATGATAAAAGTGATGCCTATCTCTTTACCACCTTACTTCTATACAATTATATGATGAAGTGGAAGACATATTATCACATTTGATGAATGATAAGTATAATAAATGTTGAAATAATAAACTTGTGAGAAACCACTGAGCTGCTTAGGGAGAGAGCCTGGCAGAGAAGTGTGTGCCCTCACTTCCCCTCAGACCTTCGTCCCTTCATCCTGAGAATGTTTGCAGATCTCAGCTCAGCTGATTAGAGATCTGTGACTGCTCATTTCACCTCTGAGAGAAACTGTTCAGGTGACACAGGGCAAATGACTCACTTATCAATTTTGAAAGAGAAGATACATATGATAAAAGTGACACCTGTCTCCTTTAGTTAAGTATTTATTGAATGGTTTATCAGTTCCAGGAGTTTTGCTAAGCACTGGGAATACAGTAGGGAGCAAGCAGACACAATCACAGGTCTAAATTAGCTTAGAAACCTGTGAAAAACAATGAACTGACAATCATACCAATAACCATATAACTAAAACAGTAGGGAATTATGTCAAAGAAAAGAATAGGTTTTATTAAGAAAGTATGAGAAATTAAGTCCATGCAACCAAAGAACATTTCCCTGAAGGTCTGACATTGAAATTGAAACGTGAAGGCCAGCAAGTTGGAACAAGGGCACTTTAGAGAGCATGTGCAAAGGCCCAGAAGCAAATAAAAAAGCAACAGTTTAAAGAGTTGGAAGAAGGTCAAGTGAGAGCATGGTGACCAGGGGAGCAGGCAATACCTGATGAGGCTTCAGAGGTAGAACCAGGCCAGCTCACATGGAGACTGGGGATATGTTAAGAAGCTTATGTGCTTTTAAAGTTGGATGAGAAGCCACTGAAAAGTTTCTAGTAGGTGAATAATATGATCTGATTTCTGTTTGTAAACAATCACTATAACTGCTATGTATAGAGAAGGATGAAAAGAAGATAAGTTAGGAGGCTATTGCCTTTAGTACAGCTTGATTTAGATTAGAAGTATGTATGGGCACACAAGGATTATTGTAATGATAAAACACACACACACACACACACACACACACACACACACACACACGCTCAATGCCTACCAGGGATGCGATAGATACCTGGTAGGTTCTTTTTTCCCTTCCCACATGACTTAATCTCATTTTGCTAATGTTCATAATCTGAAATTTCAGATACCTTGAAACATAAATAGCCATCTTATTCTTTATCTGCAGCTAATTTCTTATTAATGTTCATACTCCACCCAATTTGCTTTCATAACCATTCCAGGTTCAGTTCTTTAGAAAACACTGATTTTTTTAATGCCCACTTTTATATGAAGCCATACATTTCATGGGAGCATTCTTACATATGTGATTTATGCAGAGACATTTTGGTTGTTGAGAATGACATTCATTTGGCAGGTTCCTTGGTTGATATAAAGCAATTTAAGACTCACATATTTGGAGGATCCAGAGTTCTTTCCACCACACATTTTCTTAAGAGGTTGTCTGGTAACTTTGATTCCAGATCATTGACAAGGATGACAGAAAGTGTTGCTGTTGAAACTCATTTGCACATAAGATGAAAGAAACCAGCAGGGCAGATGTTCCTGGAAAAATAAAATACAATTTAAGAAAATAACTCTCTTTCACCTTTGAAAATGACATGGAGAAAATTTGGATTCTGATTTCAAGAGGTCAGATTTGTAAAGAGTGCTTATTGTAAAGCATCCCATCCCCACTTCATTTTTTAGGGTTGAACTGATGGATGCTGCAAGATCTACAACATTTGTTCTGCTTCTACATCCATCCTTTTCTGCCCTGGGTCTGCTTAATGGACCGTGACAGCTTTGGGGCCCCCTAAATGCTAGCTATTAATTGTGTCCTTGGTACTGAGCACGGAGATGGAATAAACTTAGCTAAAGATTGTATTTATTAACTTCAGACGTCTCAGGGAAGATATTTGGTTGACATGCAATGAATATAGAAATGTAGGTGTTTCTGGAAATACTTATTACTTACAGAGCTCACTCAAATGGACATTAAAAAATTTGAATATGGATGCCCCCCCCAAATTAGGATTTTTTTAAAAAAAATACAGACCATACAGGTACCTCTTCCATCTAGAAAAAACTATCTTTCCTTAATTTCTTTTTTCAACCCAAGACAAAGAATGGTGTGTGTTTGTCTGCTTGTTTGCTTTCCAAATGATTGTCTCTTAAAGTCTTGCCTTTCTAAGAAGAAAGTCTATTTACATATGACCTGCCTTATTGTTGAATTCAAGTCAACAATGTTTTATCCAGAATTCCAAAATTAAAAACTTTATAACTACATATATTTTCTGTAATTTTGGCTTTAAAGCTCACTGAGTGGCAAAATCTGATGTGAAGCTATTAATATATTTTATTCTAGTAAAAGAGAATATTTATTTCACTGCAGAGATATTAACCTATTTGTTATGTGGTGCTACCTAATGTCTACATATATAATATTCAGAATACACATTGCATTTCCTTTATAAAACCAAAACTATTTTAATTTTTTCCCCAAGAGTTTTCGATAGGGGAATATGGATTTATAACACAGAGAGCAAAAAAATTCAGCTCCCTGAATCTGACCACCTCCAAGTACCTATCATGGCGGAGTAATCCTCATCCACACAGCTTGAACATTGCCTGTGAATCACATTACCTTCCTTTTTGGTCAGTCTGAACTTCTCTGGGTCACTAAAGAGCCAAAGAATCACTGTATTCTAGAACGGGAGTGCTAATCTAAAATTTAGAGTCTAAAATATTCTCTGTTAACTAAGCTCTAATGTTCAGTAACAAAGACAATTCAAAATAAAATAAATTTATTCAATGAATATTTATTACATATGGTTGTGTGTGCTTCAACTCCAGGTGCCCTTATGAAGAGTGATGGCTACGGCCCTGCTCAGTTCCTGTACACTAATGCCAATGGCTTCTTTTATGAAGTCAATCCATCTCATATTCGGTCTTCCTCTTTTCCTGCTGCCTTCTATTTTCCCAGTATTGTTGTCTTTTCCAAAGAACCCTGCCTTCTCATGATGTTCCCTAAGTAGGATAGCCTCAGTTTTGTCATTTTTGCCTCCAGTAATGTTTTAGGCTTAATTTGCTTTGGAACCCACTTGTGCATCTTTCTGGTGGTCCGGGGTACGCACAGAACTCTCCTCTGACACCATATTTTAAATGAATCAATTATTTTTTTATTAGCCTCCTTCACTGTCCAATTTTCATATCCATACCTTGAAATTGGGAATGTGAGGGTGTGGACAATATGTGCCTTGTTCTTCAATGACACATCTTTGCTCTTGGTGATTTTTCTTTATTCTTTCATTGTTGCCTTTCTGAGTCTCAGCCTTCTCTTGAACACCTTTTATAGAATATTAATATATTTTAATAAAAAAAAATAGGGCAAAGCTACAAGTCAGGAGACAGGTTCTAACTGGCTTAGCCATCTAACTGCTGTATAAAATTGAGCACTCTCTTAACTTCTTTGAGTCATTTAATGTCTATTTTACAGAAGAAAAAACTAATATTTTCTTTTTCTGTTTCATTACTTGCAAAAATTAAATTCAAAAGTATACTAAAAAGCATACTTGTACATTTTATTGAGCATCTGTGCTACATGCTTTGTACCAGGTAAGTATCATACAAAGAATTAATATGTATATAGCATTTAGTAAGCATACTAAAATAGCCACGACACATGATTTACGCTCCAAGGGCAAAGTGGTAGAGGAATAGCATATGAACATACAAGACTATGCTGAGTTTTAATTTTTTTAATTACTGATATGTAGAGCTAAGAAAATTTGATAGAGAAGCTTGTCTCAGTTCTTGCAAGAAAACTACAGAAGGGGGAAGGGCGAGAGAAGCATTTGGAAGGAATTTCATCAAAAACAGCTGCTTTGCTAACTCCCTGTTTCAAATTGCCTGTTAACTGATCTGACTTAAAACTTTTTTTTTTTTAAATCAAGAAACAAAATCTGTCGGGTTTACTGGTTCAATTCATTTGCACATTCCACACAGCTCCATATGGCAGGACTGAAACGATCAAATTTCCTTCAGCTTTATCATAAATCACAGAGATTCCAATGTGTCCTTCACAGCTTTAAGTTTTCAAAACCATCATGACTAATGAAATATTTATACTAAGACCAACAGCCACTCACATGGAGTCACGTTCCTCAGAAGAGAGACTTTGACAAAGAACCCAGCAAGAAAGCAGCTGGAGGCCCCCCGACCCTGGCCCCACCACCATCCTCCGCTGTTGGCCTTCACATCTGCCACCTTCAGGTCACCAAATGGCATCCCTCATAAACTGGGAACACAGGCTTTTTGCTTAACTTGACAGCTTGCATTTGGAAACTAATCAAACTTTAAGGATTCCACTTAAGAGCATAAGAAGGCTTTCTCATGGTTTTATTACTTTGTAAAATGTATCAGGTTTCAAATCAAGTTAATTTTCAAGGAGAACCTAGTTATTTTTACTAGATTGTTTTAGAGTTTCCACTGACATATGAAGCCAAACAATCACAATGAGGAAGCTTTTTCTATTGGATATTGGCCAAGTGTCTACTGACAGACCAGAATGCACCAATTTGCTGCAAAATCAGCAGTGATGCAAATGGCACAAGGCCTGGCCTTCCACAGAAATGTTGTCCTTACCTATTGAAACTGATAACCTGATATAGAAGAGCATTTTCAAGGATGGCTACGGCAATTCCCTCCATGCTCCTCGGCAATGTGGCTTGGCCACTCAACCCTTTTAGAAGTAAATACATAACTCCTTTTCTCTGGTCTCTCTGTAGGACTAATTTCGACCAATAGAATAGAACAGTTCCACACCTAGGTCCTTTTTTTTAATCCTCACCCAAGGATATTTTCCCACTGATTTTTAGAGAGTGGAAAACAGCAGGAAAGACAGAGAGAAACACATCAATTGGTTGCCTCCTGCATGCATCCTGACTAGGGCCCAGGCAGAGGAGGAGCCTGCAACCCAACTGAGGTATGTGCCCTTGACCGGAATCGAACCCGGGACCCTTCGGTCCTCAGGCTAATGCTCTACCCACTGAGCAAAACTGGCTAGAGCTGCACCTCGGTCTTAAGAGGTCTTGCAACTTTTACTTTCCTTCTCTTGAAACACTGATTGAGATCACTATGTAAGGAAATTGGTCTTACTCCCTCAAGGATTAGAGGCCACATAGAAGAGGGCCCAGGGCCCCAGGTGACAGCCACCAGCATCAACTGCAAGACAAAGGAGTAAAGCCATTTCGTTCCTTTCAGCTCACATGACATCCGAGCTAAATTCAGCCATGTTTATAAGCCCACATAAAACCAGCAGATAACCCTCCCCATCAATTCACAAATTTATTATAAATAAATCATTGTGGCTTTAATCCCCTAACTCTTGGGAGGCTTTGTTAATCAGCAATAGATAACTGAAACACCTGCATTCTGGTTTTGTCCTTGCCAATGATCAGTTGTGTTACGTGAACAGGATATCTGATCCTGTGAGCTTTAGCTATCTCACATCAAAAATGTGGAAATATGAACTATGCCAAGGCTAAAGCCTCTTCTTGCTCTAGTGTTATGGGAACTTCCCCCAGACATGCTAATGGAATCCCTGAGCTGGCAGGGGTGTAGACTTGTTTCAGTGAGAATGACCAGCAGGATAAATCTTAAACATGGATAAACAAAGTGGCTACCATTACAGCAGAACCACATGCATCTCAAAAACATTCAGGCAAACAAAATAGTTGTGTGCCGTACAATATGTAAATTAAAAATTCATGCTTTGGGTGCTCAGATAGCCAAAGTATAAGAGAAACATAATGAATTTGAACAAGCATTGTTCTGCTTTGTTTTCCATCATTGTGGTTGAAGAGAGCATTTTGCCAATGAGTGTAGGTAATAATACATATGACATTACAAGTTGACTGTTGCCAAGGGTCATAATCTGTTTGAGCCTTTGCATATAGTTTGCATAAGTCAACTGTCAAAAGCCAAAATGGGCCCATCTGTTTTTGTTAAAAATCTTATCCAGTTACTCATTTCAGCACTTTTACGAGACAACGTTTTCTCTTGCAGATACTCTGCGTAATTGGTGATTTCTGATTGCCTGGCTAAAATTCTTGCTTGATGTTGGTTATAATCATTGCCTGATGGGAACATTTCATTCTCCAGCATGTGTAGTCATAATTATTTTAGATTTCTATGTAAAGTTAATCAACCCTGAAGGAGACTCCCTGGATGTCACTTTGCCTGATCTCTGTTGAATAAGTAATCATCTTCTGTTTACAAAACTAGCCTAGCAAAATTGGACATATTATGTGAAACACCATCTGCATCTTTGGCATATCTACACCTGGTTATTGATATGTGTTGAGTACCATTATCAGAGAAATGGAGATATCTCAATGAAAAAAATATGCATGAGGCAATATATTTCATTCTTTTTAAATTGAATAGAAAGGCTAAGTTAAATAAGGACATGTTAGCAATCGCTGCCTCCCCTACTACTCTCCTCACATTTTTCTTACCTGCTGTGACTGTTACCCAGTAATGCTAAAGCAAAACCTGTGACATTTTTTATAATAAGACAATTTTGATCCTAACATATAATCTCAAAGATATTTCTAGCCTCAAATACCTGCTGCTATGGCAACTTCCATAGAGCACACTTTTCAAAATATTTGGATATACTGAGAGTTCTTTAAAAATTTACTAACTTTTTCAAAATTCTCTGACACAAACTAGGGCCTATTTTTATCTCTCTATCAAGAAAATATTTCTGTTCATTATAATTTTTATCAACTTATTTTGGAAGATAAACTGTAGAGGATAGAAAATAAAACAAATATAGCAGCATTTTGAGAAGTAAAACATGAAATGTTTGAAAACATTAACATTGACATTGAGAGTCTGATGCTACTAAGGCCAGCATTAGTCTGGATTCTACATTGCAAAACATGCACAATACAGTAAACTGGTAATATTTGTATTAAGGTATTTTTAGGCAACTTCATCCACAGAGGCGCTTAAACCCTGACCCATGGCATTTTCTAAGAAAACAGCAATTTGGGAAAACGACAACAGATGACTGAAATTGCAAGGAAACTTTCTCCACATCTACTGCACTGTCGCATTTGAATGGCACCGGGCAACATCCATTGTTGGGATTGTCTATTATCTCTGCAGTGGGAGTCTTCTCCCTCTTCTCTTTGAAGGAAGCTGTGTAGTTTAGGAGAGAAGATAGTCTGTGTGATGTTGTCATTGCCCCAATATGGCTGTATTTCACAAGACCATTCACAAGATAACACACCCAGAAGAAAAGATTCCAGAAAACTGTTGTCTCTATAGCTTTCTAAAGAAAAGTATTTTTGTGAGAATATTCTGAATAATAGATGAAGCTTCCTGTGCATAAGTGTGTTCATCAGCTTAACCATGGAGAAACTTTCTCTGCCTGAGGAAAACATGGCAATCCTCTGAATTCTGTCTTGATTTTCTTCTTTTTAATTTTTCTAAACCTGAACCTGATAATAAACCCAGATTAGATATTATACTTTCCCTTGACATTAAAAATAGAGTTTGAATTATGGATAAACTCATTATAAAAAGACATGAACTTTAAGAAGAATCATTTCATAGACAGAATCTCATTGATTTTTCTTCCAAAGTATAGACAACTTCATGTGTTATCTGTGTATTGTTACTGTCCTAGAATTGAAACTAAATTGAAGTAGGATTAAAAAAGTCTTTGGAATGTTTGTTTTAACACTGTTTAACAAAACTTGTTTTCATGGGAAGTCTGGTCTCTCAGAGCGCTTATGTTTCCATCCTGCTAACTGACAGCCAGTATCAACCTGTGGAAAAAAAGCAATAGAGCAAAATCCACAAGGGAGCTCAAATTCAGAAAGCAGGTTCTAGTCAGAGCGTCTTCACTCCTCATTCTGTATGTTTAGGTGAAACTCCTAGAATCAGCTTCATGGTGCCAAGTAATTTAAATCTTAGAAGGGACTTAAGGCATTATCTACGCCAATTCATTCACATTAGAGATAGAAAAATTGAGCCTGCTTTTCTCATCCATAAAATAAAGCGGTAGATTGGATGTACTCAAAGGTGTAGATGTATTCTACTGCATTATCTCTGTATACATTAAAGCACTAAAGAGACCACAGGAAGTGGGTATCAATGGTGCCTCTGCTCTACCTCCCATTTTTATCCAAGCGGAGAGGGAAGGAAACAGAAAAAAGCAAAGTACATATTATATACTGGAAACTTCTTTCGTAACCCACTACTAATGCAGTGAATGCCTAGCAGGCTCTTCCTGCATATTCATGAAAGATCACCTCATTAAAATATAACCCCAGCTTCCCAGGAACAGTAACCAGGAAAACCTTCATTAAAATTGCATTCCTGCTTACAAATGGCTCGTTCTGCTTGAAAAATTAGCCAGTTGATGCTGGGTATGAGTTACATCATGGTTGCATGATGGATCTTAATAAGGGAACAAATTCCAGCTCTCAAATATTTTTGGTAAGACATGGAAGTTATAGGACAACATGGTGCAGACAAATAGTTTATCTCTACCCTGTTCATTCTACCTTACTGATCATAGAATTCCTGATTTTTAAACAGGCATGTAGCTTCTCAGAATACAGGCAATAATTTCCTATCTTCCTTGCAGCTAAATATAGCCCTATGACCAACCTATAGCTAAACTTAGTGGGGTTTCTCAACATTGCCACTGTTGATAATGTGGGCCAGATAATTCTTTATAGTAGGAGCTGCCTTGGGCATTTCACAATGTTTAGCGGCACCTCCACCCTCTATTACAGTGGTTCTCAACCTTCCTAATGCCGCAACCCTTTAATACAGTTCCTCATGTTGTGGTGACCCCCAACCATAAAATTATTTTCGTTGCTACTTCATAACTGTAATTTTGCTACTGTTATGAATCGTAAGTAAATACTCCGTATCTGATATACAGGATGTATTTTCATTGTTACAAATTGAACATAATCAAAGCATAGTGATTAATCACAAAAACAATATGTAATTATATATGTGTTTTCCGATGGTCTTAGGCGACCCCTGTGAAAGGGCCGTTTGACCCCCAAAGGGGTTGCGACCCACAGGTTGAGAACCACTACTATATTAGATGTGACAACCACAAATGTCTTAAGACACTGGCAAATATTTCCTGAGGGGCAAAACTTCCCCCAGTCAAGAACTACTGAGCTAAAGGGATGTAAGTGGACGCATCCTGCTCCACTTCTAAAAAGTATCTTCCAATGGTTCATTCTTTGCTCCTTCTTCTTTCCTGCTGTGATGGATGGTACTTGAGCAGCTATTTTAGATAAACATGAGAAATCACATTATTAAAGACAGAGGGCAACAAGATAGGAGAGAGGGTCCCTATGATCAGTGGAGGCATCCAATGGTCGTGTATTTGCACATCTATGGACATTTTACATAAGAGCAACATAAACTGCCCTAGTCAATTTGGCTGAGTGGATAGAGCATCAGCCTGCAGACTGAAAGGTCCCAGGTTCAATTCTGGTCAAGGGCATATGCCTAGATTTTGGGCTCAATCCCCAGTAGGGGGAGGGCAGGAGGCAGCTGATCAATGATTCTCTCTCATCATTGATGTTTCTATCTCTCCCTCTTCCTTCCTCTCTGAAATATATATATATATATATATATATATATATATATATATATATATATAGATATATAGATAGATATATAGATATATAGATATATATCTATACCTATATCTCCATATATATATATATATATATATATATATATATATATATATATAAAAGAACTAAGAACAACATAAACTTATATCTCCTGTACTTCATTGCTATGCTTTGTTCTCTAATGGAGGCACAATTTCCCCACCTTATCTTCAATTTTTCTCTTTATGGAGTAATGTAAAGGGGGAAATATTTATGTCAAAAGCAATTCACTTGTCATTAAGTAGTCTAAATGTAAAGCAGCCTCTCCACCCTCATAGAATTTTCAAATTTGTTGATGCGCACAGATGTAGATCAATGATTCTCAAGTTTGGCTCTATATTAGAATACCTGGAGAACTTCAAAAATTCTGAATGGCCAGACTGCACCCCAAACAACTTCCAGCAGAACTTAGGAAGCAGGACCCAGGCATCAGTATTTTGCAAAGTTCTTCAGGTAATTCCAATGTGTAGCAGAGTTTGAGAACCACTCGTATAGATCATTTTTCTTCAAGCCTGTTTGTAATTAATTAACCTTGGTTGATCTTATTTGCCTTGGAAAGGTAAGGCATGTGTTTGCTCTGCACTAGAGACATTCTACTGTAAAATATTATGTTTCCATTTCTGGATATACTCACATTTGGGGTGCAAATGGCAAGAATGAGTCAGATGCAATTTTGTAAGTCAGCAAAATCTGACTGGAGAAATGTTTTGATAGCTCATATTACTGAAAGTAATTGAGCTCATTAAAAGTAAACTCCTCACTGTTTCCTCAACGCACATGCATATGTGTGTGCATGCACACACACATACACGCACACACATTTAATGTAAATCAGTAAAGCCAGATGACTTGGCAGAAGCTAGTTTTTCTCTGATGGTTAAAAACAACATGCAAGAATTATGAAGATAGAGTTAAACCCTGTATAGATTGGTGTGAGGCTGCTATTGGATTAAGTGTATTTTTAAACCAAACTAGATTATTTTTAATGTTTAATTTGCCCCAGAACCATAGCAAAAGAACTCAAAATGGAAGTCCAGCATCAACCATAATGTAGTCTAGACTAAGAAGTCTTTATCACCATCAATAGCCCATGTATCCCAATGAGGAGCACCTCAATCAGGGAGGCAAAGGACAATTTGCACCATTATTTCTTTTTTGTCTGCTATCTCCAATGAATAAGCTCTAATTTTTTCAGTGTTTACAGACACCATTCTTCAACAATGAGGTTCCTCTTAATGCTAAGCGAGCTGGAAAGGGAGGAGAAAAAAGGAAGGGGATAAAAATGCATTTCATTTCTACTATAAACTAGGCACTTTAGCAGATAATTTTCTTGTGTCATCTCAAAAAGCAATATCAAAGCAGCATTTACATATCAAGGTGTTTATGAGAGTCATAGTGTAAGCGTAAGTAGCTAGATATTAATAAAGAAAGGACACTCCTCCAACTTCATCTGGCATACTGAGAAACTAGTCCCTCTCTCTATCACTTGGTTTTTACCTCCCACGAGACCTTTAGTTGCTATAATTATCCTCATTTTTGGACTATGCCTTTTAACCTTCTTGTCTAACTTGTCATCTCTAGAATACAACAAGAATGCGAGCTTGTCCAACAGTGCCATCCTCTAGACAGTGCCATCCTCTAGAAGTCATGTATGCTGCATCCCAAGGAGAGCGGACTGACCTGGACTTCACAAAATCCCTCTTCCCTGCATGAAGACTCCCTTTCCCTGTTGTTCCTTTCTTCCTGGGACAGATAGGAAGAATCCAGGGCCTGGCGATATGCAGGACTGTGCTCCTTGACAGCAAGAAGCAGCTACAGAAGATAGGACCGTCAGCTAGTTGCCTTTGTAAGATTACAAGGCTCAAGGTTTTCAGGGGGGGGAAGTTAGTGTGGGTATCTAGATACTAGTAATTAATAAAGGAAAGAAGCAAGGGAAGTCAGACATTATGAAGCATAATCAATTAGGGAGCATGAGCCTGCTTGCTTCACCAGCTGATTGCAGCTTCACACACTCCCCAGGGAACCATAGGTCTGTTCCCCACATATCACTGGGGAGAAGGAGAGGTAAATGGATGTGGAATGGAGTCAAATGGTGCAGGGAGAAGAGCTTCTATGAGGCATGCGCAATAGGAGTCAAAATGAGAACCACTGAGGCCTGTCAGTCTAGCTTGGAGAAATAACGGACTGGTCAGGCGGCAGCCCTACGCAAGCTCATGACAACTTGGGAAGTTGATTGGTTATTTTGAAAAAGCTCCTGGTTCCTCCCAAGCCTGAGATAATATAACCCCAGGGAACAAAGAGCTCTCTCTCTCTCTCTCTCTCTCTCTCTCTCTCTCTCTCTCTGCCACCCCCACCACCCCGGAGGAACATGCAAAACCATGTGGGTCTAGCAGCCATCTGGGCTCATAGTAGACCATGTGGGTTCCAAAGGACTAAGCTTTAATGTAAAACAGAAACTCTGGGCACTGGCCTTTGTTGTGGCCTTGATGAAGACAAGATTGGATTTTTACATGGCAGGACAGATGGAGATGGGACATAAGGGAAGCCTTCTATTTCCACCTGAATAAATCTTGCCAAGAACAAGCTCTCATGTGTGGGTCTATGGAATGCTTTTCTCACGATCCCATGAAAGAGCACCATTTACACCAGCAGCAATAGCAGTGTTAAAATTAATAAAGGGAACCTCAGCTAAAATTGGAGCAAACAGCTTAGCCAATGAGAAGCCACTGTCACAGTGAACTCTTTTTTTTCTTTCCTTTCTATTTTTTAATTTAAATTCTTTATTGTTTAAAGTATTACATAAGTCTCTTTTCTCCCCCATTGACCTCTCCCCTGCCGCCCCCACCCCCAGCACATGTCCTCACTCCCCACCCCCACCCCCCATCTGTGTCTATTGGTTATGCTCATATGCATGCATACAAATCCTTTGATCTCTTACCCCCTTTCCTCTCCCCTCCCCCCACCCTCCCTGTCTTCCGCCTTCCCTCATAGATTGGACAGTCTGTTTGATGCTTCTCTGACTCTGGTTCTATTTTTGTTTATCAGTTCATGTTGTTCATTATATTCTACAAATGAGTGAGATCATGTGATACTATCTTTCTTTAACTGACTTATTTTGCTAAAACAGAAACACCAATCAGATAGATATATGCAACCCTATGTTCATAGCAGCACAATTCACAATAGCTAAGATTTGGAAACAGCCTAATTGCCCATCATCAGATGAGTGGATTAGAAAACTGTTATACATCTACACAATGGAATACTACGCTGCTATAAAAAAGAAGGAATTCTTATCATTCACCATGAACTCTTACTTTCCTCCAATGAATTCTCATTTTTCTTTTGCTAATGACTTCCTTGCCCCAGCCTCCTTTCTATTAAAGCCTTTCATTTTATATAGGTTTCCAGATTGCCTTTCTGCTTGCTAAATGAAATCTTCCTGATTCATGAATTGTTTAATAAAGCCAATTAGATATCCAGTTTACTCAGTTGGATTTTCTTTTAATCCTCACCTGAGAACATGTTCATTGATTTTTTTTCTTCTTTTTAGAGAGAGGGAAAGTAAGAGCAAATGAGAATGAAACATCAGTGTGAGAAAAACCAATCCATTGCCTACTGTACTCACCCCAACGGGGGTTCAAGTTAGCAACCTGGGGGAATTGAACCTGTGACCTTACAGTGTACAGGACAACACACCAATCGACCAAGCCACACTGATCAGGGCAGTAGAATTTTGCTTTTTAACAGAAAATTGAACATGAAATAGCCTGAAAAATTACTTATAGCTGAGAAAACTGATGACTTGCCCAGGCTTACGCTACTGGTTGGGGCAAAACTGGGTCCAGAATAATGATCTCCTAGCTCAAGTTGGATCTTCTCATTTCCTGCATCTCTCTCCCCACCCTACTCCACCCATTCACCATTTACAGAATCTAGTGAGCAGGGACTTTTCCTCTTTATCGGGAACAAAATAATAAAATTGTCCTAAAATGCAACACAAAAGGTTTAGTTAAGATGCAAAATAATTTCTCAGTGATTGTATCTGCTTGTCATGAAAGAAGTTGTGACTATTCTTTCCCAGATCTCTTTTAAGATATAATTTGTTGTCGTCCACTAATGAGAATGAAGCATAGCAGACTGGCCTAACGGTAAAGGGTGGGTGTTCTAGTATGACAATTCCGTGGACTGTCAGCAGCATGACAGCATGAAAAGTAAAGATCAAGAGTATTGCCCAGGCTCAACTTATTACCATCAGCCTGGCACTGGTCAAGGACAGTCCCTCATTGTAGCTTCTCCAAAACTAATAACAAAAACAGTTATCATTTATCTCTTACACTTACTTTAAGTTAACACTTTTCATGTTTCTTTTTTATTATCCTCATTTTCTAGATAAGAAACAAAGATTTTAGTAACTTGCTTAAGGTCATGCAATGCAGCCAGCAGGTTGTGGAAGCAGGATTCAAACTAATGTATGGAACTGCTCTGCAATTGTGTTCCTATCTGTGAACTATGGGCCGTAATGACAATGACTAGTGTCTAATAGTATTACTGTGGTTCCAAATGAGACATATGCCCCAAATGTTACATTTTAAGTCCTGCTGAGGTAACCAAAGCATCGGATTATTCCTAAAATCACAGTAAAGCATTTTTCAGAAATCGCCTTGTCAGAAGTGAAACAGTGGTGGCCAAGGTTTGTACTGTCGTGTTAGGGCTTCGGTGTTAGAGTCTGCCCTTGTCCATCAGCTGGCCAGCACCTGGGGCAGGGTGCTTCTCCCCTGTTTTATTTTGTTTTGGTAGTTGGCTTGATGGGAACACCAGAAGTTAGTCTTCAGGAGGAACATCCACTGAAGAGGAAAGAAGCCTACAGAGGTTGGGAACAGAGTTCCCTGAATAGCCTCAGTCTAGGAGGTCCCAGTCTAGGTCCCCATTTTCCAGGCTCACCAAGAACTGGGATTTATTGAGAATGGACAAATCCAAAGTAAGAAAATAACAGAGAATGTATAGATCATTTAATGTATTTCCTTTAACGTTTGCTACTTGCTGGAGGTGGTGGGGGATTGGGAAATGCAAGGGGGTATACAGACTTAGCATCAGATGGTGAATTAGACAAAACAGCTTCAAACCTCCCTTCAGCCCAGAGTCCCGTAAGCCTAAAGGAAATGGAGAATTAAGATAATAATGCTACCAATGCTGGACATAACATGGCAAAAACAACAAAACAACCCAAGACTCTTACATGCAACACGTAGGAAACAGAGTGGGTGTATTTCTGTGGTCCACGGTGATTCGGCGCTATTACTGCTTGTGAGCCCATTGGCCATCAGAGCGAACGGCGAAATGATGGAAAGCCCGAGCCCTTCCGCACTGCTTTCCTGAGCCCTCCGCCTACTGATTAAGCACATGTTCCAAATGTGCTAAATGAAATCCTATTCCCAAATTATGAAACGAACTATTTTCCTTAGACATATCTCACATTGCTCTGTGTGCCAGGGAAATTTCCCATGACCCTTGGAGTCACCTCCATTTATTTGTTCCCATGCACACTTCTTCTGGGACGTAAGACAATCCGGTTGAAGGCTAACATATAAGTATCCGGTGGCACGTCCAACAAAGCTGTTACTTTATCAGGAAGAAGTGAAAGCTCATTTCAGAAACTGAAGCGTCTCAGGAATGAAGTAAATGGTTTAGTAGCAATGCTTCGAAGACTATCAGAAAATTACACGCATTGTTGAGTTAGGAGATAGGCATTAACTAATGTTTCTAGAATGCCTGAGTTTTAGATCAAGAATTTCAACAACTTGATGCATTCAAGATGGAGAATCTAATTTTTAAAAAAGTGCTACCTACACAGATTTTTCACTGTAAGAACAAGGAGTGCGTTTGAGCTATTATATGAACAGATTTGCAGATATACCAAGGAAGGAGATTGCATTTCAAGCAGCCGACACCCAAAAGGGGTTATATTTGGCTTGATTGTTGATTGCTTTTCAG
Organism: Myotis nattereri; assembly: GCF_964212035.1. NCBI lineage: Eukaryota > Metazoa > Chordata > Mammalia > Chiroptera > Vespertilionidae > Myotis > Myotis nattereri. Next base: position 62,787,323 of record NC_138082.1, on the reverse strand, counting down.
AGTTGGGGACAGAAAATTAATTAAAGTTAATACTCAGTAGGTTTAGTTGCTTTTAAGTAGCATTTAAAATCTGATTGAATTCACAAAGTGACTGATGCAAAGAACAACAGCGCAATTTTTCAAATCAAGCAAAACTTATTATTTAACTCACTAATACATGTTTAAATATAGATGAGCCAGAGAGCACAAATGGGCACACGTGGCAAGCCAATTTAAAAGCCACAAAGACCCCCAGTAATTATCAAAGCAGGTGACAACGGTAAATATTTCAGTAACGTAACAGCAAGGGGCTGAGTGCACCCAGATGCAGCTATTCCAATTACTGAAATCCTTCCTGTCTTTCCAAAGTATCCAGCATTCTTTTCTTTATCTTTTCATTTATTCCTTCCTTTCTTTTTCCCTTGGGGGAAAATTTGATTTGGTTTACTTCTAAGCTAAAGCAAAGAAACCAGATAATTATAACAATTTAGACTTAGGGGTAGGGGGCTTGTTGAACAGAAAATAGGAAACACTTAAAAATACTATTGCATATGTGTTCATCCTTCTTATTAAATTCTTACTTTGCATAACATGTTGACTGACAAATGGATCTGTCTTTTATACTTTTCCTAAATGTCCACATCCAAATTTCTGAAATTAGTCTCCTAATATTTTATGTGTTGAATTTCACTCCTCCAAATTTCATCTTTGTCTTGCTATTTTTGCAATTATAGCTCTGAATATTTTTCATAACAGTGCAACAAAGAATACATAATCTTTCTGGATGTTATCACCAAGATTTCTATTTAATTTCTGAGCAGTTACAAAATGGACAAAGCATGTACAGTACACAATTCCGTTTTTAAAACTTTGGGTCTTAAAAATATGCTGTCATTTTTAATTTCATTTTATATTGTGGGTTAATATGTTAGGTTTTCTTTAGTGTTTAGTTTAATATATTAGATTTTATACTGTTAAATAATTATGGATTTTTTGAAGGTTGCTTTTTGATATACTTGCTGATGGCCTTATCAGAGCCACTCACCACTCTTCACCCTATTCTCTGGTCTGGATCTGGACTGATAAGAAAATCAGGTTGAGTCTATTTTCACTTCTTTACATTTTTTAATATGTGATAAATGAGCTTTATTTACTTCATGCTTTGTCCTTAAAGGATTTATTGTATTTTAAAATAATGATTGAATATGCAAGGTAAAATGAAATTAATATTAGTAAGAAAAAAAATGAGTCAAAGGGAAAATAAGGGGCAAGGAGTTAACTGGAGTCAGCAACTATTTTAGCATATGAAGCAGAAATGATGAAACCTTGTGTGTTTGCTAAATTTGTCTTTGAGCTTACTAGAAGCAAAAGCCAAAAAGAAAAATTTTAACAAGACAAAGTTTACAGGAGTACAACATTCTTCATACCAAGAACAGAGAAAATTACATTTAAGAGGAAACTATAATGCAATAAATTACAACTTTATCCAACATTCTCAAAGACCTACCAAATCAGATGAATATATTTCTCTATGATACTTTATTCTTGAAAGCATCAAAATGGTTACTGTCTGACCTCTATTATTTTTGCTAAGGGGAATATTTACATAATCTACTAATATTGTCATGTTTTCATTTTTTGCAGGGGTGGAGTGGGAGTAGATGGTCAGGGAAAATAACTTTTAATGGGCTTAACTTTAATGAGCTATAATGGTAAGTTTTTTGTTTAAAACTATGTCCAAAGTACTCAAAAATCTATTGGCTACCATCAAAATGATCAGGAACCAAACCAAACAAGGCTAGATTGAGGATATATTGTTTTTAAAATGTTTATTTAATCAACCCAACATTAAAATGATCATAGATGGATGGAACTGTATTGTGGAATTGGCATATAAATCATAAATTAAGAAACCTTAAAAATTATTTTTCCTTTTAAAACTTGTGATTATGACCAAAGCCCACTGGTATTACTAACCTGGACAGATGTTAACACTCCTAGATATAACCCACACTCATCATCTTCATAATAGAGCCATTTAGTGCTTTACAATGTAAAGAGTATTTTGACACATGCTGTTTTAACCCTACTACAATTTAGTAAGACAGACACTCTTGCCTTTATTGTAAAGACTAGAGGCCCAGTGCATGAATTTGTGCACGGGTGGGATCCGGCTGGCTGCCCCAATCAGGGTTGATCGGGATCAGCCAACCAGGGGGAGGGAACGTGGGAGGTTGGCCAGCTGGCCTCGCCCCCATCAGGACAGCACAGTGTGCGTCATAGCAACCAGTCGTTCTGGTTGTCCTCGCCACTTGGTTTTCATATATATAGATTAGGAAAATGAGGTGCATAAAGGTAAGATTTGCCCAAAGTCTTACAGATGGCATATATCAAAGTTCAAAGTAGAGCTGATGAGGTCTCCCAACTTTGATGTAAAGTAGGTTTTACTATCTCATGATCTATGGCTCAATGCTTAAGGAAATTGGAGGGGGGGGGAGGGAGGGATATGTGTGGAAAAACAATGGTATACCCTGGCCAGTGTGGTTTAGTGGTTGAGAGTTGACCCAGGTACCATGAGGTCAGTGGTTCAATTCCTAGTCAGGGCACATGCCTGGGTTCATGGCTTGATCCCCAGTATGGGCACATAGGAGGCAGCTGTTCAATGTTTCTCTCTCCTGGATGTTTCTATCTCTCCCTTTCCTTTCCTCTATCTAAACATAAAATAAATACACACATACATAAATAAACATATTTAAAAAAGAAAAAGAAAAACAATACTATGCCTACATGAAGAAAAAAAAAAAGGCCTGCGAGTATAAATTTCAGTGATCAAGTTTAGAAAGGACTTTAGAAACCATTAGTCCAGCCCCATACTTTTCTACTGAAAATAAATAAAATAGCTGAGACTCAAAATGGCTTAATTTCATTCTTCCCACTGATTTGTGACAGTTGGTTCAAAGGAGTACTAAGCCAAGTGAAAGAATCCTTTAATTGCATATATGAAGCTTCGAATAATCAGGCTGGCAACTTTTAAAGTAATTTTAATGGGTGTTTTTTGAACTAAAAACAATCACATTTCTTTGCTTTCTTGGATCCTAAACTTGAGTCGTAATGCTGTCTCAAGCCACAGTTCTCAAACTGCCCTGAGGTGCCCAGGATGGCACAGGGAACTCATGGAGGGCTACATGGGGTATTTTAAATTTTGGAGGGAAACATGGTAATAATTAACATCTGTTGACATGAGAACTACTAAATCAGGGTAGTTTATAGTTTAATCATTAGATCACTCTACATTCCTTTCAATGATAGCTTATTATTAGAAAGCTGAGTTTGGGGAAGTTTCTTTAATAAAAAGCCAATATGGCATTATAATCTATGGAAGCCAGAAATGAGGGTAGCAGGGTCCAATCTGATTCTAAGATGTGAGAAGTTGTGCAGTGCCCAACGAGTGCACACAGCATGTTAGCAAGTAATTGCTAAGAATGAACTAAAATATCTTTTCTTTCAGTGTTTGCATTTAAAAAATTATAGCTAGTAAGTTGTGAGGCTATAAAACTAAATTGTTTTGACTCACCTACTTACTAAACAAAACCATTAAATTTTTCTTCTGGCTTTGAGGCAATGTTAAAAAAATAATTCTGAGGTACTAAGAGCATCGTGAATCAAGAATGTTTGGAAATCTTTGTTCTAATGGTTACGAATATGGACTGCAGACTTAGAATCCCAGATTTACTACCTACCGGTGGTGCTATTTTCCACTTATCCTCTCTGTGCCTCCATTTCTTAATCAATAATATGAAGATGATAATGGGACATACCTCAATAGAGTTACTGTGTACATTAAAAAGTCAGTATATGTAAGCCAGGTAGAAGAGAAAGAGGCACAGAGCAATGTTATCTCTCTAAGTATCAGCCATCTATAATAATAAAAGCACAATATGCTAATTAGACCAGACGTCCTTCTGGACGAAGCTGGGGCTGTGAGGGAGGCCTGGGTCCCGGGTGCCTGCAGGCAGCCGGAGGGAAGCCAGCTCAGATCACGGGTGCCAGAGGGAAGCCGGTGCCAGCAGCCGGGGGAAGGAAAACATACTTTTGCATGAATTTCATGCATCGGGCCTCTAGTTATGTTTATAAGATAAGCCTTATCCAAAGGTGGCCTGTCTGCAGCATGTGCCTGCTGCTACATCGGTCAAATACAGAAACTTTGTGCATGTGGAACCCATGGGCTGAGAACTTTCCTCCCTCATTACTTTTTTTTTTTTTTTTTTCCTGCTTTCTATGGGAGGCAACATGCCAGAAATATTTTGGAGAAATTTCAACTAGTGTTGAGTGTTCTGTCGGTTACAATTCCAGAAAAGGTAAGGAACGTCCTGTCCCACATGCACCATCAGGTGCTCTTTATGTGCCCCATTTGCTTCGTAAAACAGAGCTGAAATAACTTTAGACCCTGAAGCTAGATTGGCAGGGTAAATGTTTGTACTGATTATTTCTTGGAGGAAATTAACTTTTAAATGATTACCTATTCCTGCATTCAAAAGTTAACTCTAGCTTTCTTCTCTTAAAATCTCTAAAGCTATTCACAGCTACATCTTGAAAATGTCACACCTCTTAAATTGTCTTTCATATGATTTCCCCATAAAATTATTAGTTTTTAAAGGAGAGGTGTATTTTAATTCCCCTTAAAGGTTTTGTTTTTTTTTTCCCTCCTAAGAATTACTGTGTATCTATTCTTTATCCTGAAAGCAGCATAATAGCTTTTAGGCAACAAAAATTTCTCTCTCAAATATTACACAAAATAACAAAAGATATATTCTCTCCAAGGACATGTAAATTAATTTTGGCAATTCACACTGTGTCATAGTTTTAAGGATTATGCAATGACATTCTAAACATAATATAATGATAAATCAAAGCAGAATATAAAATTGCATAATTTTATAAAAGTAGAAATTAGATATATTTGTATACATGTATAGAAAAATCTATGAAAGGGAATGCAGTAAATATGTTTAATTATATCTGGTTAGAGATATGCAAGTTCTTTTAAAAATATTTTAGTTTGGATATAATTATTTCAAGTGAAAGAAACAGAATCTAAAACTAATATCCCTTAATTAGTAATGATATTTCACCATCACAGATATCTGAAGATGTATGATACAACTGATTGGTTGAGTAGTTTAAAAATGTAAGCACTCAAACTGACGTTTCTGAATTCTCTGGGCCTGTCCTGTAGAGCAGGATGGTTGCAGCAGCTCCACACCTCATATTCTCACATGACAACGTTCAAAGCAGGAAGGGAACATGCAGCCCTCTCTTTTCATTGGGGAAGATAATATTTCCCCCAAGCCTCTCAGCCCTTAGATCACATTGGCCCAAACTGAGCCACATGTCCTTCCGTGGACATAAGCTTACCATATTTGGCATGAATTAATTATAATTCATCCCTGGGAGCCAGGCATATAGCAACTGGGGGAAGAGGGAGGAATCAAGGTTATAGCATCAAGGAGAAAGAGAATTACTATAGATTAGGCAATTAACAATAGATTCTACATGTCCCCCCAAAAATGTATACACACTTTAACAGCAAATAGCCTAATTGATATTTCTTCCTTTTCAAATTTAACCCATGGGAATTAATAAATTATTCAAAGTGTGTATACATTTTTGGGGACATCCTTATTTCCCAAATAATCTATGATGGTTGAGTATTTTATCCAAAATCAGAATTTAAGTATTATAAAATAACTAAAAGGCAAGAAATATCAGCCCTAGTTCTAAAACAACTATTAAGTAGGTTGAGAGAATAGGACATAGGAAAATGTAAACACTGTTCATCCTTCAACAGGCACATCTGGGAGACTAGGCGTGGAGAATTCTGCCATTCCATGTGGAGCACTTACCTGACACCTAAAATCAAATGCCTTTCTATAAATAACTGCAGCAGCTTGAACATCTCATGAGTTGACAGAAGCTGGTCCCAAAACAAGGAATACTCTAAAAACTTATGAAGGAAAAGTGCTGCTTTCCAAATACTTACAGGCCGGGAAAAGAGATCTCTCAGGCACAGCAGACTGTCATCTGAAGATATCAGCTCACGGGGCTGCTGAAGCCAAAAATATTTGCCAAATGCCGGGTATCATCAGAAAACATTGTACATTTTCTGTGAAATATTTTAGTGCCTTGAAGTAGAAGAGTGCAGGGAGCTCTGGTGAATGGACTTTACACATGTGCGCTGGATTCAGAGGTAATTGACCAAGAAGAGTTGGGATAATTAGTAGGGTGTGAACAGTTTAGAAATCTGTTTCCATGCAAATACTGGACCAGAAGGACAACAATAACCCAATTCTAGCATTCTAGACCAATAGGCAGTCTTTGTATTGACCATGACTTACAACTTCTAAGTACTAGCCGAGAGGCTGGCTTTAACGCTGGCCACCTTGACCAGAGAGGGAGCCAGTCCCAGAGCTGTGGCTGCAACCATCAGATGACTCTGAAAGCCAGCGTGGAGGTCAGAGGAGAAACCACAGTGAATGATGAAACGGACTTAAAGCTGATACTGTCAGGAGGGGAGAATACCAAAATAAAATGAGACTGTAAGTAAACTGGAAAAGACAAATTACATATGTGGCGGGAATAAAACATAGGACTGTGTGAACATTTGACAGACATTACTTCTCTAGTCCATAGCTTTTGTGAAGGTGCAGGTTCCCGCCCTCCCCCTGCACCCCCCAGCAGCTCACAGGCACTTCTCAGCAGCCTCTGTTCCGCAGGAGCCAGTGTTCAGGTGATTTTATGAATGGTTGATGCACAACTGGGGGTGTTTTGAGTAACATTCGTCACCTTGATTATTATAATTTAGAAACAACCTTTCTTGAGGTCTCCCTCATTTGCTCATTTAACAACTAATGATTGACTATCCATCCACACTGTTTCAAAACCTGTTCTGTGTTTGGGAGGCTAGTTCAGTGATAACCAAAGTTCCTGCTCATGGGCAGAATCAGAGGTGGATGGGCCCAATCAGACCTACTATGGCATTTGCTCTGTCCTTAAGTTCTCATGTGGCAGATGTCCACAAATAAATAAGGTCTTATTAGAATTCTGCTTTAGCCTTTTCATGACAGAGCTAAAAATAGGGAGTGTACAAAGTGTTTGTAATAAGAAAAGTCTCTCTTCCTAGCAGCTCTGTCATTCGGGCAATAAGTACCGAGAATTCTCCATGAACAAAGCAGCACCCTAGTTGGTTGTGAAAGTACAAATGAAAAGAGAACATGTTTATATCCCACAGAAAATTAATATTTAATGGGAAAGACATTCCCATCATGCAATTAAAGATGGCTTAGAAGAATATCAAGAAATGCAAGTAAATGTCATTTTATTAACATTATCTCTAGTGATAGACAACATGTATACATAAAAAAATTTGCTTAAAAAGTTCATCACGATAAAGCCCATGTGCTTCAGTTTGTCTAAAATGTGAACTATAGCAAAATACTTGCTCTATAAATCTCTCAGGAAAATATGTGGCATAAGAGAATAAATGAATTGGTTTACAAATGAGGCATTTGTGTACTTATTTTTATTTAAATACACAAATTAACCAGAGTTAATCCTTTTATTCTATTTGAACATTGAAGCATGAAAACAATAAAATTAATGGCATGTGAATGATAAGGTTTCGTGACTTGAGGTTATTACCAAATTGTCCCAACAGATGTTACTAAATTTTAATAATATTGGAGATTTTCATAATTATTTACTTGGTGGATTGGAGATTGTGCATGGGAACATTAACTGCTAATATTAATCACATGCTTTAATTATTTCTAGCTTCTCATAGCTTTGTTGTTACCTGGAATACCATGAAATTTCAAGATAATAATTAAATGTGAGCTTTGACATGCTCCCCAGGGCAGGGACCTTGTGCAGCCTGTGCTTACAAATGATAATAACTATTAATAATATAAATAATGAATTATGCTAAAATCAGTTAAATCCATAGCGATTGTTTTCTAAAAACTCCTCAGTATAAGAAGTGATAAAATAAGCTCTTATTGTTGGGTTAATTAGCCGCCATGCTGACTTTAAAAGTCAGGGAAGGAAATGAGAGATATAAGAATAAGGAAATGCATTAAATAGCAAAAATAGTGAGCAACCTAATAAGTATTTTGTCCAATAAGATCTTAGATGAATAATATTTCCTGTCACTATATAATTACAAGTAGGTTGTAAGGAAATATTCAAAGCTTGGGCTAAGTGCAGTCAGATAATATTATTTCATCCCCACTTTCTATTATGAACATTTTCAAATATACAGAAAATGTTCAAATATACAGAAAATTTTATATACCCACCACCTAGATCTATCAAATAATATAATTTTATACCTAAAAGAACAATGAGAGAATATTTGAGAAAAGGTGAAAAATCACTTCAGGTGGAAGTTAAAAATATAAGCATAAATAAATAATTGTCCTTTTAAAAAAAAGCACACAAATAAAATTAAGCATGAGATCCCATTTAAATAAAAACAAAATATTAAAATGTCAAAATATTAACAAGAAGTACAGAAGATATATATGAAGGGAAATATCTATAATAATAAAAGCATGATATGCTAATTAGGCCGGATGGCTAAACAGCAGAGCGACTGTCCAGACGACCTTCCGGACCACCATTCGGATGACCATCAGGGACCACACTATGACACCCACTGGTGCCAGGCCAGCCAAGGTGGATGCGATGCGATTGGTTGGGGGTCTGGCCATTGCCCTATGATCGCCCTGCAGAGGGAGGCCCAGGCCACCAGCCAGAGGGGTAATCAATCGGGGGGCTGCCAGTGATCAGCAGGCTGTAGCGGTTGGGTGGGTCCTCCCTCTGTGAGAGAAGCCCGGGATCCCGGTGCCAGAGGGAAGCCAGTGCCGGCAGCCAGGGGAAGGAAGGCCTACTCTTGCACGAATTTCATTCATCAGGCCTCCAGTTTATATTATATTGAGTCACATAATATAAGGCTTGAGCAAATACAAAAGCATATGCTTTTTCTTGGAAAAAAAATCATTCAACATTATACAGATTAAAATTCATCCTAAAATAATGTTTAAATTATTTTCAATCTCATTAAAAATTTTTTTATAAAAATTATTTTTAAATTTATTTGAAAGAACAAACTCATGAAAAGTGAAGAAAAAGACAACAACAAACAAGAGTGAGGATAATCTACAAAATTTTCAAATGTTTCAAAAAGATGATGTTTAAAACAATGTACAAGAATAGACAGAGAGATCAGTAAAAGAGAATTGAACACTCAGAAATAGATTCATAAAAAAAGAAATTTTCATATGTTAAAATGAATTTTCAAAAGAGTTGGGACAAGATTCACTATTTAGTAAATGTTGTTTGTTCAATTGTGTAGGCCTTTAAGCATAATACAACACTTGCTCCTTACTCCAGAATCAATTCCAGAAAGTTTAAGAGCTTAAACATATTTTAAAAGTTTAATATACTGAGAAAAATAATGAACACTTTTTTGGTAATTTTGAACTAGGAAAGACATTTCTTAGCATGACAAGAAATCTGTAAATAAGCTAAAAACTTAGATAAACTTGACTACTAAAATTTTCAAACATTTACAATGAACATAAAACATCCTATATAATAAAAGCCTAGGTGGTATCACACAATGCCTTCACGCAACATTGTCACAAGATGACCACCACAAGATGGCTGCTACAAGATGGCCAGCAGGGGAGAGCAGTTGTGGGGCTATAAGGCTGGCAGGGGAGCAGTTAGGTATCAATCAGGCCAGCAGGGGAGCGGTTAGGGGGTGATCAAGCTGGCAGGCATAAGCAGTTAGGGGTAATCAGGCAGGCAAGCAGGTGAGCGGTTAGGAGCAAGCAGTCCCGGATTGTGAGAGGAATGTCTGACTGCTGGTTTGGGCCTAAACCGGCAGTCAGACATCCCCCGAGTGGTCCCAGATTAGAGGGTGCAGGCCAGGCTGAGGGACACCCCCCCTCTATGCACGAATTTTGTGTACCGGGCCTCTAGTTATAAATAAAGCCAACCAATAATATACTAGCCTGGGAAAATACGGTTACTACAGACATGACTATTACAGCGTTAATTTAATAAATAAAACATTTATAATAAGAAGAAGACAAATCACCCTGTAGAAAGTTGGAAAGAGGTTATAAATTATGCCAGCTAAATGAAAAGAACTATAAGAGACCAAAAACCATATTAACATTGCACAACCTCACTCATAAATAAGCAATCTAAATTGTACACTAGTTAAAAACTAAGAAAATTTAAATGTACTGATATTGAAATCTGCCCCAAATATATTCTAATTGGAAAAACAAGTCATAGAATGGCCTGTGCAGTATGGGATTGTTTTTGTAAAGAAAAAAGTACATATATCCATACATATGCATGTTTATATGGCTAGAAAAATGTGTGGAAGTGCAAACACCAAACTCTGGCTAGTATCTACTTCTCGGGAGTGAGATACTATCATAGCCCCATGCTTACCTGGTCTTAGTATGTTTGAGTTAACTGTATATAATTTTCATTCTCTTGCATGGGCCCTGTCATTATCAGCTAATAATCATGTTATGTTCACGGAGCCCCCATTTAAGGAACATGCCAGACATTAGTATATATAGGTGTCTGGAATAAGAGGCCCCACCTGACAATTGCAATTGAGTTTCTCTTGCTCAGGAATGTAGGAGTAGCCCTACAACATGACACTTTCATAAGCCTCATTTTTTACTGGGTGAACCACACATTCTACTTGGCAAATGTTTACAGGAGGCTACAACTGGTATTCATAAGAGCAACCCTTTGTTGTGTTCTTACTATGTTTCAAATACTGCTCTAAACTTTATATCATTGACAATTTGAATCTCGGTAATCACCCCATGAGATTACTCCCTCAAGCAAACATGTCTAGTATTGAAGTTCATATTCTAATCAAGTACTTTCTAACATTCATACTTTGCCACTATTCTCTATTTAGGGAAGTAAATTATCTAGCGACCACGATTTCTTTCTTTGGGGGGGGGGGGTGTTAATAAACAACTATATATACATGTATACAATGAAATATTATTCAGGCATAAAAAGAAGGAAAATTTGCCATTTGATACAACATGGATGGAACTTGAGGGCATTATGCTACATGGAAAAGTCAGACAAAGAAGACAAATACCATATGATCTCAATTAAATGTAAAATCTAAAAAACAAAAAACTCAAATTTATAGAGAAAACAGATTTGTAGTTGCAAGAGGCAGAGAGATGGGAAAAATGGGTGAAAGAGGTAAAAAATACAAACTTTCAGTTATTAAATAAGTCAGTTCTAGGGATGTTATATACACCATGGTGATATAGTTAAAATACTGTCTTGTATATGTGAAAGCTACTAAGAGAGTAGATCTTAAAAGTTCTTATCATATGGAAACAAACTTGTAACTGTCTAGTGATGGATATTAACTAGACTTATTGTGGTCAAATTTCACAATATTACAAATATTGAATCATTATGCTATACACCTAAAACTATAGATATATGCTAATTATATCCCATTAAAAAAATCCCTTAGTTTGGGACACCCTTTTGTAAATTTTGAGGAGAAAATGGTATTTGATAGCCAGAAAGTGTGACTTCCCCAGAAAGCAAGCAAGTCACTAAAGCAAAGATTTTTCAGAATCTAGGAGAATAAAGGAAGCAGAACAGCCAAAGATTCGGCCTATTCATGGCAGGATTGAGCCTGTCCCTAGGGCCAGAGACACTCACTGTGGCCTGCTGTGATCTCCATCTTCACAAGCATGAAGAGTAAGACCAGATTGTTTTCAGTGTTGACTAGTGTCAATAGCACCATCCTAACTATATAGAAGGGATGTGCTTCACCTCACTTCCCGGTATTACCAAGCATTGAAACTTGCAATTGACCTGAATGCAAGTATTAAGTAGTAGCATATCTAGCCTTTGTCTTCCACCCTTCACTTTCTTTTAGTTCCAGTCCTATCACCAACAACATGATGTGATTCAAATGTGCTGAGCACCTCCTTTTGGTCAATGCAGAAACAAATAAACCGATCGCCTTGAATGAGAAGTCACCCACTGTGGAGATTATGTCGCACTTGGGGTATCCATGTCATAAGCACGTGCTGCCTGGAAACTGGTTTTAGCGAATACTGCTTATTTTCGTTTTTGCTCGGTTGCTTTCTGCCCTTGCCTTCCCCTCAACAGTGTCTCATTTAGGGAGCATCTCCCAAACTGGAATTTTCCAGCATGACTATGTTTCCCTCAAGATTGTCAGGACTTTTAATATTTGACTCATGGCATCCCTATTAAAATTTTCATCTCTATTTTCTAGCACCGGCCCCTAAGAGTTTTTCCTTGTTCTCCCCCATAGCACTTTCTTCTCCCTGCCTTCTGCCTCTGCTGTCTTGAGCCTCCATGGCCCTTCCCAGGATGGGGACTGTACTGTCAGGGAAGCCCACACTCCAAGGCTCTGTGGTAGGCAAAGGGACATGCTCAAACAGAGGTGGGGGGAGGATGTGAACCCTATTCCAGTGAATAATGGTTATCCTCTGATCCCCATTTGGGATCTTAAGTGTTCTTTTGTTGTTGATGATGATACTGTTTGGTTCATTTGGGTTTGGGCCACATGATCGAAGTTAGTTTATAACAATCATTAGTTTGTAGGTTTTTCTCAGAATACTTGCTTTTTTATTTTATCAGCCTACCCTAAATCTTTAGCAACCACATCATACCAGGAGTACAAGATTTTCTATGTCTTTTGCCCTAATTAAATGCTTTCTTACTGGTTGTGTCTCTGGGTTGTTTTGGTTTAGAAAGAAGGATTGTAAGTCTGTCTCCTTTGGCAATATCTCTTCCAACCTTGCTCCTTCTCACTTTGCTGGGTCCCAGGGTTGCTAACTAACTGCATGGTTAGGCCGCATAATGCAAAGCATTCCCTTAATGGCTATAGATTTCACATGGGGAACTCAGACATATGGTTCCCATTTTTCTCCCTTTTATGCTGCATACTTGTGCTGAATAGTTTTTATTGGTAATAGGGGAGATGCCAGAATATTTACAGGATCTCATGGTCATGGGAGTGTGCTGTTATTTGGGCTATGTCTGGGTAATGCCAACATAATCAATCAAAACGGAAACATTTGGTCAAATAAGCATTTTTTAAATTATTAAAATAATACTCATAGCTTTGAGTACTTAACCAACTTTACAGTTTTTTTGATGGAATACAGAAACAAACTTAGCAGAGTACCTTATAAACACTTCTATTTCTTAAAAATGAAGAAATTTTGTTGGGATTTTATGTAGTTGCAACATCCCTCAGGAAAACGGTTTCATGTCTAGATTTGCCACTGCTATTCTAAAAAGGGCACAAACAGATCTGCTTAACCATGCTGTGATTCAGCCTCTCATTCCTCTTTAAAGCAAGCGTTGCCTGATCTTATTTACTTCTGGACACCTTTGTGATATAATGAAAGCTATCACCTTCTCCCACCCTGCCTCCAAACTTAGATAAATACACATGAAATTTGCAAATTTGCAAGCAACTTCAAAACAATCCTATATAATAAAAGTCTAATATGCAAATAGACTGAATGACGGAAAAACCGGTCGTTATGATGCACACTGACCTCCAAGGGGCAGACACTGAATGCAGGAGCTGCCCCCTGGTGGTCAGTGCGCTCCCACAGAGGGAGCGCCGCTCAGCCAGAAGCCAGGCGTATGGCTGGCAAGTGCAGCGGCTGGCAGGAGCCTCTCCTGCCTCTGCAGCAGCGCTAAGGATGTCCGACTGCTGGCTTAGGCCTGCAGATATCCCCCAAGGGCTTCCAGAAGCGAGAGGGCACAGGCCAGGCTGAGGGACCCCCGCCTCCCCCCCACCCCCTCAGTGCATGAATTTCGTACACTGGGCCTCTAGTATAATATAATCTCAAACTCAAGATAATCCTTACACCTCTTAGGGTTTTGTTAAGAACTCTTACTTAGGACAGATGATCTTTAAAAACTTTTCAGCTTGAAATTTTATGATCTCATGAATTTTCTCTTCCAAAATGCTGAAGGACTCAAATCCCAAACTATTCCCTCAGCACAAGCTCTCCAGATGTGGGAGTTGTAGATATAACAAAACATTATGTCTTGTTGCCATACTGGTGATGCTTCTGTAGTCATTGGCTTCTTTTCATAAGGGGAAGCCTTAAGGAATCAGGATGCATTTTAGTCCCTTCTCACATCATCTAGGAGTGACTGACAAGCACCACCTTCTGGAGAAAAAGTGTACTAAATGTCAAAGTTGATGATCCCTGACAGCTGTGAAGTTCTCAGGTACCCAGGGCCAAATCTCTCCCTTACTTCAGCATTAGTCTTACCCCACACTCCGTGAGCAATCTCATTTCCCCTTACCCTAACCTATAGTGATTCTATCTTTGGCCTCCGGTAGCTTTGAAAGTGGCTTAAGTCTGAAAAATAATTCTGTTAATTGAAAGAGTTCTACTTTTCATTAGAAATCTCACAGCAGTAAAATTCAGATTATTTTAAGATACTGAGCTGTAGATCATATTAAAAGCTTTATGTCAAGCGACTTAAATATGAGTTGTCATTAAAATGTTGGTGAAGGAGTTTAAAGTACTTGCTCAGAGCAAATGGAAAAGGTATTAAGAAAGGAACACATTATCTTGGTGGATGTAACATGGCAAATTTATTATAATAATGCTGCGCTCAGCTCTATGCATAATGAAGCAGTGAACAGAGTTTTTGCTGTAAAGAATTTATTTTAAACATGAAAAATATATTTGTGGTAGTTAAACTTGCTTCTTTGATGTGTATGGTAACTTTTTATAAATACTTAGAATTTACTTATAAAATGCAAAATTTTTAAATAATAGTATTGCCAGAAAATTGAACTGTTCATGAATATATTCATATGACTCATAAAAGTTAATTTTCTGTTAAAATTTCTATAGAACGCCTTTTTGCCTCAAAAACTTTTCTCTGGCCCACTGTGAAGTTCTATAATGTTAAATTAAAAGACTGTTATCCCATTTACATCTTTAAAAAGTATTTTTCTATTTCAGTTGATATACGATATTATATTACTTTCAGGTATACCTCAGCATAGGAGACATTTATATTCTTTATGAAGTGATCACCCTGATACCATCTTTTTGTTTTTAATCTAGAGAGGCAAGAATGATTATATTTTCTAAGACAAGACCTTTTTCTTCACAATAAAGAAAATTCTTTAAGGTTCATTCATGATGCATCTTAGAAAACTTTTGAGAGTTAAGTCAGCTAGTGGAACATTCCTTTAGGCCTATCATATCCCATGGCTGGGCTGGCTTTCCAGAGAGGTAAATCAAGTACAATAAAGTTTACTATGGAGGAGTTGCAGAAATGGACCCTTGGATATATAGACTCTGCACACATTAATATATTTCCCCTGGCATTTTTAATGAAAAAGTAGGCATTGGTTATTTACTCTCAGGCAAAATTTCTATGTCCTACCTAAAAATCCTGTCTGCCCAGTGCTTTGCTCCTCCCAAGGGACTACTAGTCATTCTGCAGAATTATATTTATTTTTATAACTGACTTTCCAGATGGATGGACATATGCATTGTTTTATTAAAGCCAAATGTGGTTTATGAAACTCAAGAATAATAATTAATCATGCCAGCGACACACCCGAGTGAGGCAGGAGATTTAGAAAAATCAATAATAAAAGTAGAAGTGGCTACCATTTGGGGGGTTCTTATTGTATTCCAAAGATTTCTTATGTATAACTGTATCTTAACTTAATGTACGATCTTGCACACTAAATATTATTATTCCCATTTTATAAATGGAGAAACAAGGCCCTGAGAGCCACTAAGTGGTGGAACCTGAATCCACATCTGTGTGGTCTAGAGTCTTTGTACTTTCTATCCTACAACACTGCCTCTTGAAGTTAAGTGTTTAAACTTGACAATTTTGAAAGCTAAGGGTATTACATGGTTTTTATAATTGGTAATTAGAAAGAGAAGAATTATTAAAACTCTACGTAGTTCATCCATGGATAATATCTTGTTTTCAAATAATGTATCTTGCTGCTAGATGAAAAATACCTTTAAACAGTACTATTGGTCAACCAGCTCGGAGATTTGTTTTTTAAGCTGATAAAGCTTTAACATGAACATACACCGAGATACAGCCCAACATGTCCTTTAAGAGTCCATTTTAGAACCATGTTTTTTAAAAAGTACAATGACAAAAAGGAGCCCTAGCTAGTTTTCTCAGTGGTTAGAGAGTCAGCCTACAGACTGAATGATCAAAGGTTTGATTCCAGTCAAGGGTACATACCTTGGTTGCAGGCTTAATCCCCAGCCTTGGTCGGGAGTGCATGAAGGAGGCAACCAATAGATGTTTCTCTCTTTCTATCTCTCCCTCTCCCTTCCACTCTAAGATCAATGGAAAAATATCATCAGATGAGGATTAACAAAATAAAAAAATAAAAAGTATAATGACAAAAAGGGAATCAAAGTGCAGCTAAACTGATAAGCTCTAATGCATAGACAATGAAAGTCACAAAGCAAAGGCTGATAAATCAACCCATGACAACACATTGGTTCAAGACAAAGAAAGCAAAGATAGAGATACTTCCAACCATTTTCAGAGAAAGGAAAAAGCCTTGCATATGTTGGGAAGTAAACTCTAGCAGAAAGAAATCCCTGCCACACCCCAGTCATCAAGCAAGTGGGAGAAGTGTTGATAATTATTTCATGGAAAATTGTGAAGGTTGGATTGCTTGGAAATAGGGGGCTGGCCAAAGAGAAGGAAGTGTGCAGCCTGCCAACAACCAGTCTAGCACTGGGTGCCCCTGAGAAGGAACAGATGTAATAAACACAGAAAATTGTTCAAATTCGCCAGCAGAACCTATCACCTAGTAAGCCATCAATCAAATTCTAGAAAATAACTAGAAGTGCTTTCCTATGAACAAAGGTAATTGTAAAAGGGGTGGGACACTAACATCCAGGTTTTGAAGTTACTGAAAAGGGAGAGGATGTGCTGCACATCCACGCAGAACGAAGACATGTGTCAAACACGCAGTGTGGTGCATGGTGCAAGGAGGAGCCAGGTGCAATGCCCGCTCTGTGATGGGATTCTGGGCTGGGACCAGACAGACATGAGGGGAGAGCCTGTGAGATTAATGGGCACTGATGCCTGAATCATTCACACTCTTCATCACAATGAGGAAATTCTACTGAACTGCATCCCTGAGGATGGCATGTAAAACCTCATTGTGTCTGTTTCTGAGGTAAAGCAGAATGTTCACAAACTAGAAAACAAAATATATTTTTGTGGGGATGTTTTATGTTGTTATATTGTAGGTTTCCAAGTTCACTGAGCAAAGACTGCCATTTTTCCTCTTAAGTTTTATCTACATGTTTGGTATTGTCAGGATTCCAACTGAGAAAAAGATTAACCATCTTTTCAAATCATCATTTAAACCCCAAAAGGATTATTTAATTAAGCGTTAAACAGAAGCATTAAAGAGCACTTTAAAAAAGATGTTAAAAAAATAACTCTAATATAATTGGGCCTCTTTGTGACCTTTCTCAGCATGTGTCATATGCAAAAGAAACATGCAAAAAGGTATTGAAAAGCAATTTAATAGAAAACCCTAAACACTCCATAAAAAATCTACTAGATTAAATAAATAAATTTGGCAATGTAGCAGCATATCCAGAAATCTATGTTTTTTTATACACCAATAATGAACTCACAGAAAGAAAAACTAATAATAATAATAATAATAATCCCATTTACCACTGTAACAAAAAAATTAAGACACCTAGGAATAAACTTAACTAAAGGAGGTAAAAGACTTGTACTCAGAAAACCACAGGACATTGAAAAAAGAGATAGAGGAAGACATAAACAAATGGAAGAATATACTATGTTCATGGATTGATAGAATCAACATCATTAAAATGTCCATACTACCCAAAGCAATCTATAGATTCAATGCAATCCCCATTAAAATACCAATGGTATATTTCACAAACCTAGAACAAACTCTCCAAAAATTCACATGGAACAAAAAAGACCCCGAATAGCCGCAGCAATCTTGAGAAAAATAAACAAAGTTGGAGGTATCATAATACCAGATATCAAGCTGTATTACAAAGCCATTGTTCTCAAAACTGCCTGGTACTGGCACAAGAACAGACATATAGACCAATAGAACAGAACATAGAACCGAGAAATCAACCGAAGCCAGTATGCTCAATTAATATTTGACAAAGGAGGCAAGAGCATACAATGGAGTCAAGACAGTCTCTTCAATAAATGGTCTTGGGAAAATTGGTCAGATACATGCAAAAAAAATGAAACTAGACCACCAACTTACACTATACACAAGAATAAACTCAAAATGGATAAAGGACTTAAACCTAAGACAGGAAACCATAAAAATCTTAGAAGAATCCATAGGCAGCAAAATAACAGACATGCATCGTAGCAATATCTTTACCAACACAGTTTCTAGGACAACGGAAACTAAGGACTGGAATCTGATTCATCCCCAAAAGAGTGTCAATGCACAAGGCTACCTTCGAGTTTCTCCTGTTTGGTGGTAGTGAAAGAATATTACAAACTGCACAGGCCCAGCTGCCAGGCTTAGCTGCCTGTTTTATCTCAACTCCCTAGGCTTCCCCCACTAGAGATAGGAACAGAAGGGAATGAGACTCTCCCCAAGGCTGTTCCTCCAGGAGATAGCCCCAACAAAGGGCGGGCTGAGTAAACCAGGCTTCAATCAACCTTGAGATAAACAGGATATGACCATACCAGGCAGGAATGATGACTAAACCTTCAGCCTTGTCAGGACAACTCAGACCCTTTTGGAAGCCCATAAATATCTGGAAAACTCTCTGTTCGGGGCCCAACTCCTCTGCTCCTTCGTGAGTACGAGTTGTGCCCCAGCATGCTGGAATAAAGCCTCTTGCTGATTGCATCAAGTGACGTCTCCTGCGGATGATTGGGGTCGCCGTCAATCTATGGGACAGAGTGAGGGTCCCTCTTGGGGGGTCTCACATTTGGGGGCTCGTCCGGGATTAGACGACCACCCCCTCATCCGCGGAGCCGACCTTGGAGGTAAGGAGGGGTACCCCGAGTTGTTTGTCTTTGTCTTGTGTTTGTTAAGCAGTCTGGATTTGAGTGCGCGCTTTCGGTTTGGCAGCCGTTCGGCAACTCGTGAGAGTGGCCGAACAGTGGTCGGTAGACGTGCCTGGAGGACCACAGGTTTCAGCCCTGGGGGACGCCCCAAGGGAAGAGGGGGAGTCAAGGGACGCCTTGAGCCCCCATGTGGGGGGGTGTAAAAGCCCCCATCTGGCTTTTTTTTCAGTTTTTCTTCCGCGGGGTCGGAAGGCTGTTCTTAGGTGTCTTTGTTGTTTGTTGTCTTTGTCTTTGTCAAAATGGGTTAGGGTCAGTCGTCTTTGTCGACCCCCTACCAGTCAGGCCCACTCCAAGTGAGTGGAAGGGGAGCTTGATCACCTCCTGGGAAGCCATAGAGCTCCCTTAGGCAATTAGTCAGAAATTGGTTGGATTGCTTAAACTCTGAGTAAACATTTGGTTGAAGTCAAAAACTTGGACTGTCTGGTGCATGAATGTAAGTGTGAGAGTCTGTGTGAAGCGAAAGCTACTTTGTGCTGTCTGGCTGTACACATGAGAGTATTTGTTATCTCTTTCTGTTGTTTAAAGATAGGGCAAACCCTGCTTTCTTTAAGGGGAAGACAGTAGAGAACTTTTAATTACTTTGCCCTGAGGTATAATTTTGCTGTGTTAGGTTAAAATTTTAGAAGTCTAGGGTTAATTTAAAGGTATAAGGTTGCAACCCAAAGAAGTTTAAACAAAGGCTTGTTAGGTTAAGATTAGTACATTTTCTCTTTACAGTAGGTCTCTGTTGGGGACAGCATCCGCTCTAACTGGGGGAGGAAGAGAGCTGAAAACTGCTCCGGAGCGGGTGTGAGATGGGGTAGTGGTGGTAAAGTTCACTAGATAGGGTAGTAGGCTCTCAGCCTGCTGAGATGGAGGAGCCCTGGGCTCAAGGACAGGAGGATAGGCAGAGAGGTCAAAAGTAGTAGAAAAGGAGAAGAATTTGAGCCTCTGGGGCTTAGAGTAAAGAAGGAAAAATCTAGGAGGGAGAGCAGCTGAGGAAATGGTTAATACAGAAAAGAGGGGGGCCATCGGCAGGGAAAGCAGACCAGAAGTTTTGTTGATTTTTGCTTATCTGCTGGACCCAAGGCCACAAGCTGCTAAGCACAGTAAGTTTCTCTCTGACCTGTTTTGTTCTCTTTAACCCTTCCAAGACTAAATTAGACTGATACAATATACTTGAAATTACATAGGGAAGGAAGCACCTACTTTTAGTAATCTAAGAAATACTGGCTATAAAGGATTGAGGTTTCTAGGAATAAGGAATTACTGAGTAGAAGGTCTGAGGCATGGTTATGCATTTTTGAAGGACATAGAAAAAAGGTTTAAAGGCTAATTTGAAAGTATAAAATTTAGAAAGGTTGTGTATGTGATAAGAAGGAGAAGAGAAATGTTAAAAGGAAATTAATCAAATGGTACAGGCCAGTAAGATAAAGAGAGTAAATAATTTACATTCTGCCTCCCTAAACAGAGGGTAAATAGTTATGCCAAAGTACTTAGGGAAAATAATAAAAGAAATATAACAGTTACTAGGAAAATCAGAAGATCTTACGGCAGGTCAGTGGCTTTTTCTCCTTATGTAATTCCTCTGAAATTTGGCAATGCTTAATAAGTCATGGCAATACATTTCTTTGCATAAATTCAGTAAGACTGGTTTCCAATAGTGGTTTTATTGACCGGAAACTTTGACTGGAGTATCATGTTTTAAAGAGTTCTGTCTGAGCTCTGAAGACTTGAAGCCAATAAAAGTGCCACAGGAAAAGCCTGGTATCCTGCTTGGTAGCCCTGAAGATGGCTGGCGCTGGAGCGTCAGGCCCATGCCCTACCATCACTGTCGGTTGGTCAGAGTAGAAGGGGAGCAATAAGGATGCCTCTGCATCCCTGCGGAACCCCATACACTCTGGGCCGCAACGAGTAGGAGGGCTACTGAGATGGGCCTTAAAGCCTAGAGCGTGGGCTCAGGTGGAGTTGCTACAGGTGAGGGATTCACCTAACACAGCAGATACAGCAGGCAGGCCTGATGGCAGCTGGATGGCTTGGCTTCCTGACCCTACGGGGCACATTAAGATTCAATCATGAAATTCCAGCAAAGATAGTCAGTTACCATTCTTGTTGTGTTTATGCAAACATCAGGCCAAATTGAATACAGTAAATAAATTGGTCTTGATTTGGCTTTTTGATAGCCATAGAGGAGTTTTAAGAAGAAAAATCCTATTTCAACAGAGGTTATTAAAACTGAAATGTTTTCTTTCCCTCCCACCAGACCATTTGTTACAGTTTGTCTCCACCAGGTCACAAGCCCACCTCCTTCTGTGCCCAGGCCTCATCGTCCCTCTGACAGACAGCAAGGATCTCTTGGCTCTGAGAGAAACTTCTGTCCCTCCTCAGCACGAAGCAGCTACAGAAGAGAATTCAACACCCATTTTCCCTGAAAGAATTCAGAGCCAGGATCCTTGAGGTAATATAGTAGGCAGTTAGACAGACATGAGCAGAGCAAGGACGATGGGCCAACTGGCACTGACTCCCCAGAAGCAGGAGGGAACTGGGCTGCAGACAAAGCAGCCCAGGAGGCTGCCCTAAAACCAGTGGGGCCTTTACAGATTCTAGTGACTCTTCCAGACCCTGTACTACTCATCTCACCAGTTTACTCAAGTTCTTTCAGGTTTTACAGTCTACCCAACAAGCAGACCAGAAGCACGTCCAAGATGATCTGCCTGTATCCGGTTCATCCCTTCCAACCTGGTGACACTGCTTGGGTAAAGAAATTTACCACCCAAGGACTGAAAGGACCACCCCCACGGCAGTCAGGTCGACGGGATCCCGACGTGGCTTCATCACACCCGGCTTAAGACAGCCCAGGCAAAATAGAGAAGTCTAGGACTCAGTGGACCCTCATATCCACCCTTATGGGTCCTCTTATTATATTGCTTTTAATTCTTACTTTTGGGCCCTGTATCTTAAACCGACTGGTCACCTTTATCAGAGAAGAAATAAGTGCTGTGCAGGTACTAGTGCTCAGGCAGCAATACCAGTCTCTCCGCCAGAAAGATAGTTTCGAACAGGAATATCTAGAGACAAAAGTTCCATGATTAGAACTTACCAAAAAGCAAATGGGGGAATGAAAGAATATTACAAACTGCACAGGCCCAGCTGCCAGGCTTAGCTGCCTGTTTTATCTCAACTCCCTAGGCTTCCCCCACTAGAGATAGGAACAGAAGGGAATGAGACTCTCCCCAAGGCTGTTCCTCCAGGAGATAGCCCCAACAAAGGGCGGGCTGAGTAAACCAGGCTTCAATCAACCTTGAGATAAACAGGATATGACCATACCAGGCAGGAATGATGACTAAACCTTCAGCCTTGTCAGGACAACTCAGACCCTTTTGGAAGCCCATAAATATCTGGAAAACTCTCTGTTCGGGGCCCAACTCCTCTGCTCCTTCGTGAGTACGAGTTGTGCCCCAGCATGCTGGAATAAAGCCTCTTGCTGATTGCATCAAGTGACGTCTCCTGCGGATGATTGGGGTCGCCGTCAATCTATGGGACAGAGTGAGGGTCCCTCTTGGGGGGTCTCACAGTAGAGGGAAGGGAACGATTTGAGTTGAGACATGCCTATACTTCCACAATTTGGAAAGACAAAGAAAATAAATTCCCGTGTGTTCTAGATGCCAACCCCAGGGAGAGGTGACCTTGAGCGGGACCTAAAGAGAGGGATGGACTACTTGAAGCTTGAGGTCTGCCTGCAGGTGAGAGGAGGAGTCATAAAAACACCCAGGTGAGACTCTCTTTGGAGATTATCCAGAGATCTCCAGTGAAATTTCCAGTCATGTAAGACCTTTTTCCAACCTACACATTTTACCTGACTAGAAAGTAGAATTCAACATTGAATATGTTGAAAGGTTATCAAAAGAAAAGACTAAATTACACCTTTCTTTCATACTGCAAGTTCCTTAGCATGAAGGCGGCCCAAACAAGGAGAGATTTTAAATTGAATAAAAATGTAACACCATATTGCTATGGATCAGGCATTTTAACACTGGGAGGAAGAAAAGATGACTTGCTGGCATGTGAATAAGTGACATGAGCAACATGTCATAGGTCCCCTCTAGGCAGTGCATGTGGAGGCTGCTGGCAGCTCTGTACCAAGGAGGACTGTGACCAGGGTGAGTGGGAAAATGTACCATGACCACATGTACTCGAGAGCAGGGAGTACACATGTCATGTACCTGTCTTCTGTAGACTCAGGAAATGGTGCAAGTGGACTTGCTATTCTCTCTGCACATAAGAGCTTTTGTTTTCTTTATTGATTAAAGTATTACATATGTGTCCTTATTTAAGTGAGTCTGAGATAGGGCCTAACACACAGAAGGCACTCAGTAAGTTTTTTTTGTTGAAGCAGAGTAATGTAAGCCCTAATGTGGAACAAAACTACACACCTCATGTTCTAGAGCAGTGATGGCGAACCTATGAACTCATTTTTTTGGTTGGTTTTTCTTTGTTAAATGGCATTTAAATATATAAAATAAATATCAAAAATATAAATCTTTGTTTTACTATGGTTGCAAATATCAAAAAATTTCTATATGTGACACGGCACCAGAGTTAAGTTAGGGTTTTTCAAAATGCTGACACGCTGAGCTCAAAAGGTTCGCCATCACTGTTCTAGAGGGTTCTTTGCACATCTGGCCACGAGCTTTTGCCAAAGAGGAAAATTGTCTTCAACTTATCATCAATTGGATTAAGAACAATCATCACTGCCAATAATATGACATCCTGAAAGTCAAGCAGGCCTCAGTGAGTAGAGACCAAGGTTTCCCCGGGTTAGACCCTCCGGAAGAGTTATCATTGAAGGATGACGACTAACTCTCTGGCTATGATTTACTAATAAGGCTGACCCTGTGATTTACCAATAAGACCAGCCTAGTACTTAGACAGGGTTTCTAAGACAAGGCAACTAAGGTAGGTTTTTACACTAGAAGCAGGATGGGTGGTTGAGATATCCTAAACCCTCCTCCTTCGGGGCCTCCACAAGCTGCCTTCAGGGAAGGGAAAACTCTCTTAAGACTTTTCTGCAATTTACACACTGGGAGTACACATGTCATGTACCTGTCTTCCGTAGGCTCAGGAAACGGTGCAAGTGGACTTGCTATTCTCTCTGCACATAAGAGCTCTATTTTTCTTTATTGATTAAGGTATTACATATGTGTCCTTATTTAAGTGAGTCTGAGATAGGACCTAACACACAGGAGGCACTCAGTAAGTTTTGGACTGGCACACTGACAGTCCAGACCCCTTGGTATTGCTAACATTACCTCAAGGGACAATTTTTCTCTCTCTAATCCATCCTAAACCCAGTTATCAGATTTATATTTCTAAAATACTGCATTTTCTGTATTTCTTCCTGCTTAAAAAATATTCAATAGCTGCTCATTACTTATCAGATAGAATCCAAATAACTTAGTCTCTACAAACAGAACCCTACGAACAGAGTAGGCTCAACCTACTTTTCTAATCTGAACTTTTCCCCCTGTCCTGTTCAGGGGTGGCCTATAACACTCCTTGAGAATTTTTATGCCTCTTATCTCTTCCCTTGGTTCATGATAGTCCTGCTCCCAGAAGTATTCTGCCTGTTCTACCCATCATTTGAAGCCTATCTCAAATACTGCCTCCTTCATGAAGCTTTTCACACCCAATTCATTGGTTCCTACAAGTCAGAAATTAGCTCTCCCTTAGTTACTTCCAAGTTTATAATAGAATTTATCATATATTATCTTTATTTTCAATGGCCAAACTTTCTCCTACTAAACATTGCTTCTTAAGGCCATAAGCTATGCTTTATTTTTCTTCATATTTTATTTTTCTTTATTTTTCTTCATAGTTTATTGTACTTGGTAAAACAGTAGTCCTATATAAGGTGATGAATAAATAATTTAAGAATGAATTAATATTTAGGGTGATAAAAATGTTCTAAAAGAGGTAGTGATGGTACAATATTGTGAAGTACTAAATGATACTTAATTGTTTCTTTTTAAATGGGCTAATGTTATGTAGCTTCAATGATTTTTTACTTCAATGATTTCACTTCAATGATTTTTAAAAGAATGAATTAATAATTGAATGAATTATTATACCTTTTTTGCATTTACCTAGAAATTTGGAATCACTTCTTTCTGACTTCTTCCATTTTTCTGAAGAGAATAATTCAGCAGGTAATTGTATTTCCATATCTACAGCATGAATACGCTGTATAACTAACTTCTCCCAATTTTTCCGTCTTCTGGTCAGGTTACCTTTGCAGAGTGGTGGCACCACTGATCCCACAGCCTCTGCTCTGCAGTGAATGGAGGGCATTATTCTCTATATTCCCCAGCTCCAATCTGATTCAATCAAGTCTAACGGGCCTCCAGTCAGACTACCTGAGATAGAAGTTCATGATCTAACAGAAAAACAGGAGAATAGGTTTGTGAGAGTCTGATCTTTCCTTAGTTTGAAAGGAAGTTCATCCAAGAATTCACAGACAAACAAGGCACTTTTTTTTAGCTACAAGTACAAATCTTCCTCCATATAAATGCAGTCTGAGAGTGTTTCATATTTTACCACAGGAGAAGGTGTCTTTAAATGCCAGTTAAACAAAATATTTAATGTAGTTTAAACTAAGATTTTTGAGTGGAGTCATTTCACCTACAATGACACTCTAGCCACCAGAATGATTCTTCTTTGGATGTTGGTGGAATTGATAAATCCATGGCTTCCAACTCCATTCTCTATCTTTTCCAATACACCCTGCAAAATGTCACCAGATTTATTATTCTACCCACTCCTATATCCAGAACATTACTAGCTACTCTCTACTTACCCCCAAAAATCCCTAATTCCTATGTCAATGGTTGTTACCCCTGGCTGCATGTTAGAATCACCTATATTGCTTAGCCATGCTAATGCCTGGACCATTTGGGTTAGAAGTGGTAGGCAGCTAGGCCCAGGTGTAGGTCTCACTTGAAAACTCTTAGGTGATTCTAATGTGCAATCAGAGTCAAGAACCACCATCCTAGATGCTCACTTAGGAACTCTGGATGGGAAATGGCAGGGCCAGTGGTATGGGATATAGGTAAGAAAGAAAGAGAAGATAGACCAGTCATAACAACAGGGGAGAATTGAGCCAAGATGTTGCTTGAAGATGTCCTGGGTATGTGGAAGATAGTGGTTTTACTCTAAGTAAAAGCAGAAAATGAGCTCCACAGCCAGCCCTTGCCAGTCACCATCTCTTCCCCAGCCCTCAGTCTTTCATATCTGGTCTGGCAGAGGGGTCAGCAGTGTGGCCTTAGGTAGGTTCCTGGTGTCTTGGAAGGCAACTGCATCTATTCTGTGCCTAGATGCCCAACCCTTCCTAGAAGACTGGACCTCAAGAGGCACAATTGCAAGAGCAAGGCTTCATTGGCTGGTAATTTCCCCCACTGCATAAAGCTGAAGAGGATGACAGATGCGTGTTTTATCTGCCACAGCTACTCAGGAGGCTCTTTCCTCCCTGGGGCAGGATTAGGAACAGTCTGCATCACATAGTCTACCAGCCAGGATTTCTGCTCCAACGTGAAACTGTGCACCCTGAAGGGTAGAAATGATACCACCGCAAGCAGACAGAGACATCTGGTATCCCTGAATTCTTGTTAGGAGGTATTCACGTCTAGGCATTGCTGCAAGACCTAGGGTGGGCTTTATCAAAGCACTTTATGACTCTGCTTTTGAAAATGTTTCCCCCTAGTCATCATTATGAGGTAATGTATTAGGTAATGTCTTGAAAAATGGCCAGAGGGTTAAAGTGTTAGCCTTCCAGCTCACATACCTGAAAATAACAATGTTGGTTTATTATTTTTTGTAGGACAATATCTTTGGAATGCTTCACAAACAGAAATTAATAGTGACAACTCTGTCTCTGTACTTAAACACAAGGCTACCAGCACATAATGTTAAGAGAAGCCAAGGCCACTCACAGAATACTTTAGATAATTCCTCTCCCTATTATCCCTTCCAGGGTACATTCCAGCCTCTTTTGCTCAGCCATCAGAGCCAACTCAGTTACCCAAGGTTCACCAAAATCCACAGATAACCCTCCACTCATACATTTTTTATTTTAATATATTTTATTGATTTTTAAAAATATATTTTATTGATTTTTTACAGAGAGGAAGGGAGAGGGATAGCGATAGAAACATCGATGAGAGAGAAATATGGATCAGCTGCCTCCTGCACACTCCCTACTGGGGATGTGCCCACAACCAAGGTACATGCCCTTGACTGGAATCAAACCCGGGACCCTTGAATCCGCAGGCTGATGCTCTATCCACTGAGCCAAACCGGTTAGGGCCACTCATACATTTTTTTTAAAAAATGATAATTTCTACCTCTGCTCCCCACTTATCTCCTATCAGAATTTCCAAGAAGCAACAGAGACATGACTTGGAATATCCAGCACTAAAAACAAAAAGACTGGCTTAAAATGTTAGCGTGCTGACAAAGGAATGACTGAGGCCACACATTAATTTTTAATTCATTTATTTTCTTCTTGTTCTTTTCATTTAAACCTTTCTATGTGTGATTAAAAGATAATTGCTTTTTTAAATTTTTGTTATTAGCGAATGAAAAAACAACATAATGTCTGCACAATCCAGATTTTTAAGAGCATTGATTTCCATTTGCCCCTATACAGAAATTACCCCAGCAAAAATTACTTTCAAATACAAAGTTTGGTCACTTCTCCAGAAGAATGCCTTTCAAATTTATAAAAGCAAAAAATGTTAATAAATTAAGCACATACTATGTACAAAACAATATTCCATGTATTTAAAATAGAATATGAAGTATAATCTCTAGAGTGGTCCTAGATTCTAGGAGATTTGTATCTAATCTCCTATGCAATTTCCTTGGACTCTCAATAAAACTGGGATAGGTTCTTATTCTACACTAGTCAAATTATTCCCACGAACATTCATCTGCTAGACTTTATAGACTAGTAATATATTAATAGTAGCAAATCCACAAGAGGTAATTAATATGTTTGTTGAGTAAATGGCCATTCATAGAATGTGTATATACCTATAAACATGTGTGATACAAAATTATTTAATTAACTGATTGGTTGTGTATTCATGTGAAATTTGGTATGTGTGTAAACTTAGAAGAAAGCCAATGACAACTGTAGTATAATATTCCCATCATGCCAATGTTGAGAAAACAGGGCCATGCCCAATTTATCCTGTGTCACAGTGCACATGGTAATCTACAAAATATATAGGCAGAAACTAGTTTGGTCTGCATTTCAACTGAATCCCTAGCATAATAATGTCTTTTATAACATTTTTCTAGACACACTTGTAAAGAGTTTTTTCACCAAGCAGACTTTGATATTGCTGTTTTTTAGTGAGGTCCTGGGAAGATTGTAATGAAAGGAAAGGTAACTTTCATCCAAATACCGGGTAGGGCAAAAGTAGGTTTACAGTTGTAAATATATAAAACAAAGACTTTATTCTTGTATTAACAACTAATTTTAGTATTATTTGTTAATTATTATATTATTTTCATACAAATAACTGTAAACCTATTTTTGTCCAACCCTGTATGTATCTCTGTATTACATAGAAATGTACAATGAAACATGTGATGTATATTTTTATTACCTGAATTATATATACTGAGGTACAAAGACTGAAAAGAGATTTCAATTTATTTTTTCAAGCATGCTTGAAGGAAAGTGTCCTTTAAAACCTGCACATCATGAGAATGGAATGTGAAGAGATCAGCTGAAAGTTTAGAAAATGGGAGCTTTGCAGCTGTGGCTACGGGCTTGGTCTCAGCGGGAAAGGACAGGTCCCCTTCTGGTCATTCTGCAAGTTCTGATGAGCTCCCCAGAGAGTCACAGACAATTCCCCCTGTCCTGACAAAGCCCTGTGCAGGCTTTGAGAAAAACGGATGCAGGTGCACAGTGATTAGAACTTACATTTGCATGGCACAATATAATGTTTCTCACTATGGGCTTATGAATTAGGCAAAAATGATCACTGTTCCCAGGTTATAGACAAGAAAACTGAACTTTGGTTAGGTTGTGGTGGGAGATAATAGAAAATTGGTCTCTGCTCCTGGTTACTGGCCCAGAGTTCCCCAAATCCCAGTAATTTCCTATGTGATAAGATACCAGGAGCAACTTTTATTCTAATATTTGGTTTTTAATTCTGATTCTTTTTTACAATGTATTTTTATTGATTTCAGAGAGGAAGGGAGAGGGAGAGGAAGAGAGAGATAGAAACATCAATGATGAGACAGAATCATTGATTGGCTGTCTCCTACACACCGCCCACTGGGGATCAAGCCCACAACCCGGGCATGTGCCCTGACCAGAATTGAACTGTGACCTCCTGGTTCATAGGTCGATGCTCAACCACTGAGCCATGCCAGCCGGGCTAACTCTGATTTTGATACCAAGATCCTAAATCCCTTGGAATTTCCTCAGTGATAGTGTCTTTTATTTTAATGAGGCAACTCTGGGTGGGCTCCTGGATGACTCCCGGATGGTGGGCTTTTCATAAGAAATACCAAGCCATGATTAGAAGCTTGGAATTTTCAGCCCCTCTCCTTATTCTTCAGAGAGAGGAGAGGGGCTGGAAATGGAGTTAATAACTGATCATGCCAATGTGATGAAACCTCCAGAAAAATGCCAAAAGTATGGAGTTTGGAGAACTTCCTGGTTGGTGAACATGTGGAGGTGCTGGCAGAGGGGTGGATCACAGAGAGTGTGGAAGCTCCATGCCCCTTCCAATATACCTTGCCCTATGCATCTTTTCCACTTGGATGCTCATCTGTATCCTTTATCATATCCTTTTATAATAAACCAGTAAACAGTAAGTAAACTCTTTTCCTGAGTTCTGTGAGCCACTCTAACAAATTAATTGAACTGAGGGAAGCGGTCGTGGAAACCTCAGACTTCCAGCAGATGGGTCAGAAGCATAGGTGGCAAACAACCTGGACCCTCAGGTGGTACCTGAAGTTGCAGGGGGAGGGGGCAAACTTGTAGGACCGAGCCTGAGTCCTTAATTGTGGGATCGGATCCTATCTCTAGGTAGATGGTGTCAAAATTGAGTTCAATGGTAGGATGCCCAGCTGGTGTCACAGAGTTGCTGGGTGTGGGGGAAAAACCCACATCGCTGGTGTCACAGCGATGTGAATGTTGTAGCCAAGCGAGAGTAAACGGAAAACAGGAGGAGGACTGGTTTTTTCCTACTGAAGTGGCTTGCAATTTCCCACATCAGAAAGGAGTAAAATTGGAAATAGAACCTATAGATTCTATCATATCTCCTTAGGGCCAGAGGATATAAGCATTTCCAGTTTTATTATCCCCTGGCTAAGGGACCTTCTGCAAGTTTCACAAGCTCTCTGAAACTGAACAGCCTCATTCATAAAAATAGTATAAAATACTTTATATTATTACTCTGAGGAGAAAATGATGTGTGAAAAGTTTTGTCAACAGCAAAGTATTATTCCAAGTTTTCCAGAGCATTCGGTATTTAAAAAACAGGTACATTATTGATTATCTACAGGTCTGAAATCTCCAAAGCTCTAAAACTCAAAGCATTTCTATTCATTTAACAGCAAAGTCTTACCTGAACTGACAGGCCTATTTATCATGTTTTTTTTCAAAGTTAGTGAGAATATCCATTGTTTCACAGCCGAAATATCAATATAATTACAAGGTTACAAGTTGCTGCCTCTACCTGTAGGAGGTGTTCTGCAATAATTGTCAACATGGTGTAGTTTCTTTCTGAAATCCAAATATCTCATATTCTGATGCTCATCTGGTCCTAGAGACTCTGGAGGGATCACAGGGCTTATAATATGGAGTGGAATCCCATTGACCAGGTCAGAGACCACTGATGCCAAGATTCTGGGTGAAGATGTACTAGCACAGATGGCAGAGGCTGTGTGGTTAGGGGCTCAGCCACAGGCTAGGTCCACTCCATAGCAGACTTAGGATAGTTTTGGAGAAGTTACACATTCCTAGTCCTGAGCTTCACCTTGATCCCTGGTCCTGAAATTAATGTGGCTCTTTCTTTATTTTTTAAATCTTTATTGTTGAAAGTATTACATATGTCTCCCTCCCCCTCTCCCCCCATCAACCTCTTCTAACCTGTCTCCTAATGTGGCTCTTTAAATCAGGGGTCCTCAAACTTTTTAAACAGGGGTCCAGTTCACTGTCCCTCAGACCGTTGGAGGGCTGGACTATAGTTTAAAAAAACAACAACTATGAACAAATTCATATGCACACTGCACATATCTTATTTTGAAGTAAAAAAACAAAATGGGAACAAATACAATATTTGTATTTGCATGTGGCCCGCGGGCCGCAGTTTGAGGACCCCTGCTTTAAATGCTTGTTCTTAGAGCAACACACAAAAGCGCTAGAACCAGAAGCATTGGTGGAAAATGGATGAACACAGACATGGGGCAACATACAGCATAGTCTGAATCCCTGACCTACTACTCACAGCTCTGTACTGTGACACTATCATCAGGGTGTGTAAATCACAGCTTCTTGTCCTTGAAGTGGGGATGTTGATAATGGTTTTGACCTGTGGTAAGTTTGAAATGGTACAGCATATGTAGAAGCACTTTCTGTGGCAACTGATAGTAAAAGATAGATTCCATTGTCTTTCCCTTTGTTCGCATTTCCATGATATTTCCATTCACATAAATCTCTACCATAAGGTTATTTGTGAAGTTTTTCTTCAAATTGCTGATTTGTTATTGTTGCGGTTGGTAATTAAAATAACTGAGGGTTGTTAGTTATTTCTTCCTGAATCTCGGTCTGGATCTGTGCCATTTTAAAGTCCAGAAAGTTGACTGTCTGGTTTAATTCCAATATTATTCTGCCAAACTCTTTTTAAAAAGCACACACAAACTGTTTTAATAATGTATGAGGTTTATAATGCATGTGCCTCACAGTTTACAGGAAACAAAGCCAAACACCCCTAAGTGATAGAGTGTATTTTTCGTAGGTCAACTAATTACATTTCTCAAACCTGGAAGATAGGAAATTTGATGGTTGCCTCTAGTCTGTGCAGAACTGTGAGGCACACACTGTATCTTGGCGGTGATTCATGCTGAAGTTCAGGAGGCTGGGGCTCATGATAATAGCACACGAGCTTTGGCATGACTCATTCACATAATTTTAAATAGGTCTTGAGTTAAAATGTTCTTTTGGAAGTTTAATTACCACAGTTATAAATTCACAGAGAACCCCTACAGTGTTTGAGTTTCTTGCTGCTGCTGCATTAGGTTCACAAAAGCCCACTCAGAGGCCATCGGGTAACATCAGGGCCAGGGACTAGTTGTCTCTCCAAACCCTTCTTCTCAAGTAGAGGAGCACATGTTGCAACAGGAAGGCTTGTGTGTTTATGAAGCTGGCCTATAGGTCAGTGGGAAAATGTAGGGCAATTCACTACATGGTCATAAGACAGAGAGTCATAATACAATAAAATAAGCCTCACTAATGTGGATAGAAGGAAATCAATGCTAGGCAAAGTTATGACTTCATAATGGAACAGGGACATTTTTGTAAGAAACTATGGAAATATACTATATGACCTCAGGATAGAAAAGACAAAATATATACACCATAAAGGAAAACACAGCCAAATTTTGCTACATTAAAGTTTAGAATGTCTGTAGATCAAAAGGTATTAAGAACAAAGTTAGGAGACAAGCCACTGACTGGGAGATGACATCTTCATACAACCAACAACAAAAAGATGAGTACCTGGGTAAGACAAAGTAGTTCTATAAAATTCATAAGAAAACACTAATAGCACATTAGCAAAACAGGAAAAGAATATGAATCACATTTTACTGGCCAATAATATATATAAAGAGATGTTCCATGTGACAAATAATTAGGAAAATGTAAATGTAAACAGATTTGATAAAATCTTAAAAATTCACGACACCAAGTTCTGACAAATGTGATAAAACGGAAAGTCTGATGTGCTACGGAAGGGGAGTATAAATTAGTAGAGCCACTTGAGGGCAAAAAGAGTTTGACATTATCTCCTAAGGTTGAAATTGTGCCTACTCCTTTGCCCAGAAATTCCATCCCAGAGCAGGACTTCCCACAGACGACAGCCCAGTGTGCTCTGCTTGGTCACATGTGTGTTGAGATATTGACCCTGGAGGCTTGGGGTCAGGTAAAGAAGGAAGGGCCTACAGCGTCTTGAAGTCCAAGCCTGGTTTCCTTTGGACATTCAACAAGGTTCCCCATCTGTTTCCATAAGTATGCCATACACATGTTTTCACTGTATAGAAATAAAGTTGAGCAAGTCTGCCCAGAAACATGTGCCTTCATCTTCCCAAGGAGGTGTGCAGAGGGGTCATAAATACGTGACTACAGCATTGTTTATCCTGCATTTAAAAACATGACTATGGCATTATCCATAATAACAAAAACTTGGAAACTGCTCGAATGCCCCACTTAAAACTTTCCAACTCAGGAAGGTCTTCCTCCAAGAGGATTTCTGAAGTCTCCGCCCCTGTTACACTCTGTTCCCTTACTTTGCTTTGTCTTCACAGATTTCCTCAAAAGTGACATTCTATTATATACAGTGAATATACTCTTTAATTTTAAATAATTATTAATTCCAATGGGTTAAATCTGAAAAGAAAGAAACATTGAAAGTAATAATTATTCAAAGTGTGTACTAGTAGACATCATTTGGGACACCCTACATTTATGTGTTTCTTGATTATCTCCATCACTAGATGTCAATTCCATGAAGGTAGGAAACCATCTGTTTTATTCACTTTTGCATAGAACATAAAACAGTATGACACACAGGAGACACTCCATTTTTTTTCAATATTTAATCAATGTCATTTTCCCATTTAATTGTGTATATTTATATAACAGTATACTATACAATAGTTCAAATGTATGAATTATGGTTCCATGAACCAACATAGAAATGTTCTCAAAAACATAATGTACAATGAGGCAGGTTGAATGTGTGTGTGTGTGTATATATATATATATATACACACACACACATACACACATTCATATATATATATATATAATACTATTTCTATAAAAAGTGAAAACATGCAAAATATGTATATAGATTATTTACATATATTATATATGTACTATCATAATAGAAAATATGCTTGGGAAAAATACAAGGCAAATTCAGAACTACTGGAGGTACCTCTGAGAACACAGCAAAGGAAAATAGAGAAGGGAGAGATACACAGAAGAGTAGGGGCCTTCAACTGTATCTGTAATATTTTATTTCTTTTAAAATATTTTTAAAATGTCACAAATATGGCTAATGTATCAGAACCCAACAGATTTACACAGTGTGTTTGCATAGCTAAAATATATTTTGGCATATTCTAGCATGTTTGAATAATTCTATAATATATATTTAATGTAAAAATACTACTCACTTGATAAACGATTCACTTAATGTCTATATAGGCAAACGTTTGGAAGAACTGGAAAACTTCAGAATCCCTAGGAGTCTTGCCCCTTCTGCGGCATGAATCAAAGCTTTCTTCTCCATCACCTCATTTATTTTCCCTAAGTTTTACTTTAAGAGGCAAACTGGGGTAAGGTTTACCACCAATGAACGTGGGCCCTCCCTTTCCCATCTGAGCAGCTCTTTAATGGCTCTACAATGAGCTCTTTGTTCCACTTCCTGCCACAGGCTGCACATCCCGGAAGTATCGAGGATTTTCCTCCTCTGACTTCTGGGATGTGCTGGGGCATGGCAGTAGCCTGGATTGTCATTCAAACAGGGCTGCAGCTGCTGTGCTTATGCCACTGGGGAATGTGCACTTTAGCAAAATGTCCCTTCTCGGATGCTAAACAGCCCTTTTCAGTCTTTTAATAGATTCTTGGGGGAGGAGGAAGTGGAGGCTGAGGTTAGCCTGTTCCCTTGTGTGCCAGTCTCAGAAAGATTGGCATCTGGCACTGAGCCGACTATTTAGTCAGATGGTATTGTTTTCTGTTACATGCACAGAGCATGAGCCATTCAAGCCATATGTCTTTGTGCCCACAAGTTACATTGCACCAGCCACAATTATATTTAACCAAACACTGAGGTATAAGCTCAAAATATATTGACATTTATAACCACACCATGTGAGATCCCCTTTTTTTCAAGATGGTGGAAGGATGGAGATGAAACTCCCTTCAAATAATTTCTACTATCTTTAGTGAAAAGAATATGCAGAATATAGTAAGAGGAGCAGTTCAATCAATTCTCTCACACACAGAGGATTTGGAACCTTTCTAAATCCTATGGGAACCTTAATGGACCATTCATATGACTAGAACTTCCAAAATCTCCCCCTCCCCAGAATCCTAAAGATGGCTCGGATGAGCATAAAACTCTGCCTTCTTTCACCCTTACATGACTTTCTTCTCAGCTAAAGCTTCTTAAAATTCATTAAGATATGCCCTCTTACTCAGGAGTTCAGAAACTTCAGAACTGTTAGAGCAGAGGTAGGAAAATTGGCTCCAAGGGCCAAATCCAACCCGCTGCCTATTTTTAAAAATAAAATTTTATTAAAATACAACAATGCCAATTTCTTTACAAATTGTCCATGACTGTTTTCACATAATGGTAAGAGTGAAATCAAAGCCTAAAATATTTACTATCTGGCCCCTTGTTGACAAAAAAAAGTATGCCCACTCCTGGGTCATAGAACCCTGTGACTTGGAGGACTGACTAAAAGACAGGTCAGTGATGGCGAACCTATGACACACGTGTCAGAGGTGACACGTGAACTCATTTTTTTGGTTGATTTTTCTTTGTTAAATGGCATTTAAATATATAAAATAAATATCAAAAATATAAATCTTTGTTTTACTGTGGTTGCAAATATTGAAAAAATTCTATATGTGACACAGCACCAGAGTTAAGTTAGGGTTTTTCAAAATGCTGACACGCTGAACTCAAAAGGTTCGCCATCACTGGACTAGAATATAGGTTATGGCCAAGAAATAGTAGGTCAGAAAGATGGTTATTTTCAATTTATACCAAGTTTATACCAGGTTAGTAGCACACCTGGGGGCCAAACGTTCATACCTTCAGGACTTATTTTTTAAATATGACAAAATCAAAAAAGCACCCCTTTATAGAAGTTGTCCTCTCCTTGATGATGAATTGTCCTTGCTGTCCCATTATCACTCTCACCGGCATTAGCACTGAAATAACACAGAACTTTAATTTCTCTGTGACTCATCCTCTTTATTCAGGTTGTGGTTGCTTCCCAGATTTGTCACCTCCACCTGATGGCTGGGTGCCAAGATGACTATGACACTGGCATAGCCCAGAGTGTCTGGGGAGGCTGCCAACACTCTAATTAAATGCCCTTTAAAGGGCAACACTAACAAGCTTCCCCAAGCTCTGGGTCACAGGTTCATAACCAGTGTGTGACTATTGCTGTCCCTTTGTCTTTGAAGAAAACTCAGGCAGATGCTGACTGGACATAGAACATAAAACAGGGAAATGATATACTCTTTGGTCTCTGTGAGTTCTAAAACCACCTGAATGATCCAAGCAAGCTACAGAAAAATGACTATTTCAAAGAACTCCCATCCATCACTTAATTATGTTGGTTTCAGGACAAATTGTAACTACTGGTATTATATGCATAATAATACATTTGGCAAAGTTAACTAACCCAAGAAAAATATACTCTGGAGATTATGTATGTGTGTGTATGTGTATGTGTGTGTATGTGTATGTGTATGTGTGTGTATATATATATATATATAAAATCAGTCTACTCTATGAGTCATGTGACTCTGAGCAAGTCACTTAACCTCTTTGGGTTTCAGTTTGATTCTGGAAATAAGGAGTTTGGACCAAATAACAAGAAAAACACCTTCCTAGTTTACAAAACACTTTGACAAGTATTATCCCATGCTGTTATTCTATGATTTTACATAAGTCATGTATCCCTGCCACACTTAAATGCCTTCAACATGCCAAAACCAGCCTGGCAGCCCTGCAGTACCGTGACTCTTTTTCCCCCTGTGCTATTTGTAGCAAAGGTATTGTTCAAGCAATAGAATATTTTAGGGGATTGGATTTTCTGTTTTCCAGTACTAACCTGTGCCCATTACTTACCTCACCCTCTTCATACACTCCTTCCAGGTAACCGGCCTTGGTTAGTTGTTGCCATTGGCCTAAGATTAGAGCAAATCTAAGAAAGCTTGGCAGACACCATAAAAATATCTCCAGCCTCATGCACCAGGCCTAGTTGCACTGAGGCCGGAAGCTGAGAGTGGCAAAGTAGCCAGTAAGACCTGCAGCAGGCCTGTCTTAGGTGCTTTCCTCCCCTCGGCTGGCCACGCTCAGTTCAGCGTCTGTGAAGCGCTTGGCCAGTCTGAGCTCCTCTCTTTCCCACGCAGCTGAGTTCATCCTGGTGGAGCCTGTGTGGCAAAAACCTCAGACTCTGGTCTTTATTTTCAGATTTATTGTGCAGAAAAAAAATCTACGGTATATTCTCATGGTTTTGTGGATTACAGTGTGTGCTTTTGGGCGAGGCTTGCAGTCTAAGAATTTTTTACCATGTTTCAGTGGTGGCTGGAATGTGGGGGAGGTAGGACTCACTCTGCGGAGGCCTTTTTAAGTTGCCAAATGTTTTCTCTAAAGCCCACATGTACAGTCAGGCTTGGGTTTTCTCTCCCAACATTCTCGGCTGGCTGCATGTGGGCGCCTGTGGGAGTTAGTTACCTGAGTGTAGGTACTGAAGGCTTGGCATAAAAATCTCAGACAATGATTAAAGAAAGATGTAAGATCTCCCTGCCCAGCACCTAAGAGTTTGATGTGGAAAGAAAACAAATCAATTTTCAACTCAGTTTCTAGCCTGGTAACATTCTGCCAGTCAATCAAGTTCTCCAACCCCAGACACTCGGGATTTTAATGTAAGTCTGGTGCTTCAGAAATAATGTATGGGAGCCAAAACATCCGGAGGCGTGGTGAGATGCTAAGTCCTCGGGAAGACAGGAATTAAACTAAAAAAATGTTATAATATCACTTCCTGATGGGTTAGTTTATTTTCTATGCCTTGAGAAAAACATGTACTTCAGATAGGAAATGAAATAAGCAGCAGTGCACCTGAGTCTTACAAACATCAATTTTGAGGATATTTTTGACACTTTAAAAAATGAATGTAAGTAGGATAGAGCACAACACTTGAATAGACACTCGTGAATTGGTTTGATAGACTTTCCTTTAGTTGGTTTTCTAATTTGTTAGGAGCCAAGCGACACTCATCTGCTTCTATCAAAGTAATTCGTTTTATTTTTTTCAGTGTTTTCTGATATTGAGGGTGATGGCGTGATTTCACTTGAGAAAAAGTGCCACTGCTGAAACAACTGGAAATGCTTTGGATTGTTACATCTGAGGATCCTTATGGCCTGATCTGATGAGAGAGAAAGGTAACGACGGATCAGGGAGAGAATAGTGTGACAGACACTACTGGTTTTTTACCTACATCCTCGCTCCATTCCACCTCATTCCCATCTTTCTTTGCTTGCAGATCTCTCACTTTGTTTTGATATTTGGAGCTGCCATGTGTTTAGGGATGGAGACCATCCCCAGGCCAAAGGTGACTCTTGATTGGCCTATGACAATCGCTAGCCATCATTGGTGTATGCATGCATGGACATATGCTCTAACTTGGGGCTAAGTAAAACCAGAATCTGCTGCTGGGAGTGTCTGCAAAATTACTTTCGTTGCTAGAGAAAAGAGATGCACAGTCAAGTCTGTTTCCTCTGCTGGAACTTAGCATTAGGGCCAGTTATATCATTTGTTGGAACCAGTTAGCACTTAAAATGTGATGGTGCCTGGACCCTTGCCCTGCAACTCCTCACACTTATGCCTGGCCCCCCACTGAAGGCAAAGGGTGGCAGCAATTGTTGGGCAAGGGCCAAGGAGTCAGTGGTCTATAGCTTATCCCACCCACATGGTAGGCAGGACTATGTGTGAGTCAAGGCTCCAAGCCCCTGTTGCATGCTTTTTTTTTTTTTTTTTTCTGGTCCCATCTGACTTCACTTACAAAACACAAATTCAAAGTAAAATTATTAAGAATGTCAAGATGGCAAACACAGAACATAAGCCCCCAAACATCGCCGGGGGCCCCATGAAGCCAGTTCTTGTCTTTATGCTGCAGATATCACCCAAATCTGCCTCAGCCATCTTGAGACCACAAGGTGAACAAGGCCAAGTTAGAGAAGAAAGGCAAAAAGCACCTGAGCATCCTGACAGCTGACCTCCACAGCCTTTTCTTTGGACTCTTTCTCTTTGGCTATCAGTTTTCAGGGCTCTCCATCCTATCTTTCACCGTCATCATGGCGGGCTTTATTCTGTACTGCTCCACTCCCACGTGCACGGCAGAGCCGGCCGAGAACAGCGTGCTCCCAGGCACCAGCATTGGCATCAACAACCTGGGACTGAAGCTGGAGGAGAACCTCCAGGAGACCCACTCTGCATTGCTGTAGCTGGAGAAGAAGGGGTGCCATCCACCTGAGGCCTGCTGGGAAACGGAGAGCACACACATTCCCCTAGCCCTCCCCACACTTTGGGTATTTGATATTAAGCTATTAAATTAATCAAACTCTCAAGAATTCTTGTTATAAAAGGTAATAAAATCCTTGTTTCATAAACCACTTTTACTTGGGACTTTTATTGGTCACAATCAAGAGTATTCTAAGTGCTAGGAAAGATCATACACTGGGAAAAAAAACTCTACAAAGGGACCAGAAAGAGAGGTGGTTACATTAGAAGAGTTTTGCCCTAACATTCAAATCCATGGCCACTCTCCTAGCAAATACTGTTCCTGCTTTTCCTTAACCACTCTGCAGGGCAGGAGAGGGCCAATGTGTTCTCTGGTACCCAAGCACAGACAATGTCCTCACTTACTCTCCACCCACTCACATTCCTCTACTCTTAGAAGGCTCCAGAAGTTCAAGTAGGGAAGATATTGGCAAACTATGACACAGAGGATAAACACCACACCCACATTGAATTTTAGTTGCACAAGGATTGAGAGGATGGAAAGAGGTTATTGTGAGCTTCAAGGACAGTTTGAGGCAAAATTACAAAATAAATGAGGTTTGTTTTGGGTGATCCTATTATCCTTATAATAAAGATTTCCATTTCTTCAGAGGTACCCCAGCAAGTATCTTAAATTTTTATTCTTGATCATTCTTGATTAAGGTGCTAACTAATAAACTTGAGGTACCATTGTTTTGCATAAAGGTTCAATTGACCAGCCCCTAAAAATTCATTCAAACTTTGAGATATTATGATTCTTCACTGGCTGCTCTACACCCCTCCTGGGACAGTGAAGTCCTCCTCGAATATAAGATTAAAAATAGAATAAATAACATCCTCTGAAAAAAAGCAGTATCAGGGAAAAGAGGAGAGCCTTGAAGGGTGTGGGCTTGATAACATATCCAGAGAGAAAACAATTTTATCTAGGAGACTAGCGGGTGTGCAGGAATGGATGGGTTTCCCTCTGCTGAGGAAGTGGGATGTAACCTTTAGAAGCTTCTTCACCCCCTTCTTGAGAATGGTTAGGCCCTAAGCATATTAAGCATGTTTCCCAAGCATTTCTAGACACTAGAGCAGAGGTATATAAGTTATGAGTCACTTTTCTACTCATACAGGTTATACTGGGTTGAATAACATCCTCTCAAAATGTATGTCCTCCTGGAACCAGAATGTGATCTTATTTAGAAACTAGAGGCCTGTTGAACGAAAAGATTCGTGCAATAGGCCTTCCCTTTCCCTGGCTGCCGGCACCGGTTTTCCTCCAGCACCCGGGATCCAGGCCTTCTCTCCGGCTGGAGCCGCCTTCAAGCCTTCGCTGCTCCGGCCAGAGCCGCCTTCAGTCTTCGCTCCACCACTTTGCGACTACGTATGCAAATTAACCTCCATCTTTGTTGATGGGTAATTTGCATATCTCACTGATTAGCCAATGGGAGGTGTAGCGAAGGTATGGTCAATTACCATGTTTGTCTATTATTAGATAGGATAACTGTAATAAGTTAAGATGATGTCATACCGGTTTGAGCTAAGAAGGTATGTGAAGACACACAGGAAAGATGGTAATGTGAAGATGGAGGCAGAAGACAGGGTTATGGTGCCATAAGCAAGGAAAACCAGGAGGCACCAGAAACTGGGAGAGATAAGAAAGAAGTCTTCCCTGGAATCTTCAGAGGGAGGGTGGCCTTGTAAGCAACTCAATGGGGGGGGGGGGGGGGGGCTTACAGCTTCCAGAGCTGAGAAAGAATAAATTTCTTTGTTTTGATCCACCTGGTTTGTTTAGGCATACCTAGGAAACTAATGGGTGAATAATAGAGGTTGGCCTTTCATGGGGGACCCTGGCCATATGAAATAAGTTGTGAGAGATAGTCACTGACTGGTCTTAAATTTAAGAAAGGAAAATGGAGAAGGTATTCCCTCAAACAGAACATCAGCTCGCTGCTGTACACAGGGCAACAGGGCTTAACTGCCCTTCTAGAATGAGCCTGTGAGGTGAGCAATATTAAATTGGACATTGTCTCAAAGGTGAGCATTCCTGACTGTTGCATGCCCATGCATACACCTCTAGGTTTCTCTCACTCCCGCCTTCTCATCACAGCCCTCTGCCAAACAAAGTTGGATGCCAAGGTCTTCGTGTTTGAACCAGTGAGTGTTTTCAGTGACATCAGACAAGAAGACTGAAAGCTGTTGAAAGTTCCCTCCATACTAGATTAGCAGCACATGGGCGAACCAAGCTCATACATTATTCAGAAGGGAAAAATGGGGACTTTGACTGAACTGTGAAGGAATCAGCAGCTATTCCAGAGGAGAGTGAGTGGCCCATTGTTCTGCTTCACAGAACACACAGAGAGCAAGCAGAATCCCTCTCAGCATCGCTAATGGAGTGCACACACACGCTGCGCCCAACTGACCAGCAGACGTCTTTCATGGGCTCTGAAATCCCGCGCAGAGTGCCCCACTGCCGATCAGAGGGAGCATGTCCACACTCCGCTATTTCTGTAGGGTTGCAACTCAGTGATGCTCAGGTCAGGAGATTGCGGAAGATAAAATGGCTGCCTGTGGAGCATACACCTGTCAACAGCACCAAGACCCCCTCAAAAGGATCACTGGGCAGAGTAGGTTGATGTTTGTGTCATTGGGAGCCTTTCCGACATTGTGGAGGAAGAAGAGAAATGGCTGTGAAATTCGCTTTTATTTAAAAGTCCACAGCATATGTTTCTTTGAAGCCAGAAAGTATTTTCCACGACTGGGAGAAGGAAACTCTGACCAGAAGGATCAAGTGAAGGCTAATAGGGCCTTCAGTCCAGAAAGGGGTCTGAACAAGAGTTCTGAATTAATTCCTGGTGAAGGCTCTTTTTCTGTCCGTGACTAAATGTTAAGTATTCTGGGGAGAACAAAGAACAAACCTTGTAAACGTATTTATTTTAACTCTATTTTCTCTATGTCACCACGTGGCTTTCAATAAACACTAAGACAAGTAAACAAACAACAAATAGTGTTATTTTGTTTATATTTTCCTTGTCAAAATTTTCTTACTTTGTGGAATAAATTGATTTGCCATTATTCAATTTGTTTGATTTCAGTTTAGAAACTTGTTTAACAATATTCATAATGCTTATGTTTGTTCTATATAGTGTATTTTAGGAATTAGGTAGTATTTAGGGAAAGCTACATCATTCCAGGTTACCAAATGTGCCTTAATACAAATCTTTAGCATTTTTAGGCATAAAACTGAGTTATAATTCAATAATTCACCCACATTAAAATCCTTCACTCATTCAATAGGCATTACTGAGCTCCTACCATGTTCCAAGTACTTTATTGATAACTAGGGATACAGATAAGATTGTAGTCATTCACATGAATAT
Source organism: Myotis nattereri (assembly GCF_964212035.1). Classification (NCBI taxonomy): domain Eukaryota; kingdom Metazoa; phylum Chordata; class Mammalia; order Chiroptera; family Vespertilionidae; genus Myotis; species Myotis nattereri. The sequence continues at coordinate 62,744,152 of NC_138082.1, read as the reverse complement.
TTGAATTAGAAAATATATTCCCTCAGACTTTCTCTCGGATGGCATATTTGAACTCCTAATGCTGAAAGATAAATTGTCATCATTCTAAAACTAAAAGTAGTCATTGTCAGAATTCTATATCTTCATTTTTAAGAACATAATTTGTTTTCTTATAAGTCTAAGTTAACTGCTTTGGATGGTTATAAATAATGAATTGGGGAAATATTTAGTCTCCATTTTGTGTGGACTCATATCTTGACCACTCAGTACCTTTAAATGGATAAACTGTGGCTCAGTTTTCTCATCTGTAAAATGGAAATGATAATGTTATGTACCTCATAAGGTTGTGGTGATAATTATGCAATTTAATAGATATGGAGTGTTGTAATAGTTCCTGGAATACAGTAAATTCACAGAAATATTTTTATTTTTTAAAATGGAGTTAATGACTTGGCTTCAATAATACAACAGAATGAAGATAAGCAAACAGTCAGGTGAGGAGTATTGGCTTCAGCTTCAGGATACCTTAATTGAATTTTAGCACTGCTGCAAAAGTGTTCAGGTAAGTCAGTAAACAGTACTTATTTTGACTGTGATGGTAGAGTACACAGATCCCATTTCAATTGTCTCTTCTTCTCTGTCATAGAAACTCAGCCTGGTTTCCACAACGCATGGCAAATGAGGGAGTTGAAATGCATGGTTTTGAGCACCTTGTCCACCTTTGAAATTCTGTGAAATTCTAATTCCAATAAAACCATAATTCAAGCCTGGGAAATATTTTGTTAGTGAACCACTTTTTAGAAATGTATTTTTTTTTCCAAATGGCATTTGTAGACATTGTTGAAGGAAGCTCCTCCACTGAAAATTACTTCTATAAGTTAAGACAAAGAACGTGGAAATGTTCAGGCTGTTGAATTGAATTTTGATGTTTGATTATTTCATATAAGCCTCAAAGTGCTTTTTTTTGGTATCTATTATTTCATTCTCTCACTCTGACTATAACTTTTTTGGAGGAGTTCTGCCATGGAAATCTATTACCCCAGGTTTTCTGTCAGCTATAGCATTGATCTCTGAGGAAAAGATCACCTAGATCTTAGGATCAACTTACTTTAATGAATGCCTTTCTTTTGTGGACACTTAAATATTTTTTAAACAGTAAGTTTTCAAATAGTCAGAATTCAGTTATAAAAAGAAATATAAATTACACAACCAAGCACCATATTGAGACTTAGCAGACTTTACAAGCTGCAGTTTTATTTCCATACATAGATTTTTAATCATTGGCACATCCTACTCAAAAGCTATACATTGGGGGCTACGTAATTATTTGAAACATTACCATGGCATTCAGAATTATAAGCAAACAGATTGGCCTAAAAAGAAACATACTTGTGGGAAGACAAAAAATGTTCAGCTATTTTACATTGTCTTGAGATTTTCTTATTAAAATCCTTAAATTACTGTGACACATTGAGGACACATCTAAAATTTGAAAAAATTTAGGGACATTTCAATTTAGTAGTTTGGGTCTGTCATGACCAAATATCATCATGTCTGCAAAAATCTAACAAATAAATTGACAGTTATCCATCATGTTGATGAAATAAATATTTAAAAAAATGGTATAGTAAATTCAGCAATTATATATCGCCAGTCTTCTATCTTACAAATCAGTCTTTTTTAAATAAGCAAAGATAAAATGAAATCTAATCACTTATATGTGGAACATATATATGGAACACTTGCTACGGGCTCTTCCCTGTACAATATTTCCTGGGTTAAGATATGACATCTGTTTGTGGTGGTTTTCCATATGGTAGAAGAGGTTATACATAAACACACAAAACAATCCCTCCAACTTCATTACTATCCCCCAGCCACCCAAGACACCATCATCTCATCCCTACATTTCTTCTTTGTTTGTCTTTTTGCCCTCTTATAATCACTTTACATAGACATTAGTCATCATCCATTGTATTTACGATAAAATCCATAGTATTTAGCCTAGGGAAGGAGAAGGCAGAGAGGAAGGAGGAGGAGGAGGCAGAATCATCAGTCTCTTTTCCCTGGCTGCTTAGTTTTCAAATTCCCACCCAGTCTTCCCGCCTATCTCTCTCTTACCTCACCTCCTATCACTTCTCTCCTTGCTCAGGGGACAGGCTTTCTCCCACCTGAATTAAGCCACAGGAGAGCAGGTGTCTTTACATACCTGCTTGTGTTATCTGTACCATCAGGCATGTAGGGGGAATATAAAGCATTTTTATTGAAAATAATGAATGAATAGGATATAACCTTTCTATATTTTGGTATGCAAAGTTTGCAAACTATGAGTAGATATTAAAAAACAAGATAGTCTTTCATAAGGCTTTAAAAAGCAATAAATTAAAAAGTAAATTTTTAAAAAAGGAGATGGACTGTAGACATGAGGTAGACCTCATCAGAGGTTAAGATTTGAGATGGGCTTAGAATAATTTTCTGAATTTCAACAGGTGAACATGAGGATAAAGTATAGCATTCTAGGCAATAAAATGAGTCAGGCGTAGAAATAAGTGGGGGGATATAGCTGGAGGAGGCTAAAATGATAGACCCAAGCACTCAGACTAAGAAAGAAGAGGTGCCAAAGTGTGGTTAAGAATGACTTGCCGAAACCGGTTTGGCTCAGTGGATAGAGCGTCGGCCTGTGGACTGAGAGGTCCCAGGTTCGATTCCGGTCAAGGGCATGTACCTGGGTTACAGGCACATCCCCAGTAGGAGATGTGCAGGAGGCAGCTGATCGATGTTTCTCTCTCATCAGTGTTTCTGACTCTCTATCTCTCTCCCTTCCTTTCTGTAAAAAATCAATAAAATATATTTTTTTTTAAAAAAAAAAGAATGACCGAACTATCAAAGGACTTGAACAGACTGGCAGAGGATATTAGTATTGATTAAGTAGAAAAACAAAGCGATTTGAATGTTTTTGAGGAAAGAGCCTTCATGACAAAAGTGGTGTTTTAGGAAAATTCTTCTTGCAGCACATGCAAGTTGAAATAAAGGAGACAAATAACTCAGGTAAGGAGACCTGGTGACCAATGTCAACCTTTGGGAATGAGGTGATAAGGTAGAGGGCATAGTGTGAAGTTACAAAGATAATGGGGTTAGGGGGTGGGGTAAGACAAGCTAAAGACAAAAAGAACTGATGGTGAGAATTTGGACAGCTGAGAAGGGAAAAAGGAAGTCAAAGCTAAGAAGATGCCATGTGCACTGGAGAGTGTCCTTTCTTCTACCCAACGAGAGACGGGGGGAAGGTGAAGCCACGCTGCTTAAAGGCCAACATTCTATGTGTAAATATTAGGGCTTCCACCCTCAGTTTTCTATATCTTTCTCTTTATTTGGACAGAGTTAAAGAAAGTCATTGTAGAACCCTGCTAGGAGAATATGGTTTTTCAGTCTCTCAGTAAGTTGTCCATGTATATTTATAGGTTTTCTTATTAAGGATCAATAATAAAGTGTTTCAACAGGAATTCATAGGCTGTGTATGATGAGCATCCATTAAGCAGTCTTCCAAGCATCACTTCTCTGCCCACTTCATTCATAGAAGAGGATCTGATTGGTAATACCTGATTGGACACTGAAGTGGACACCAGACTCAAACTGTTCCAATCAGAACCTTGCCTTGAGACTTACAACCATCAGACAATAAGGAGAAAGGAACTGACACATTCATTCCGGAACTCTAGAGAGAAAGCCCATGAATTTGGAGCCTTCCTTTCTTCCTTCCTTCCTTCCTTCCTTCCTTCCTTCCTTCCTTCCTTCCTTCCTCCCTTCTTTCCTCCCTCTGTGTGTTGTTAGATAAACATGTATTAACAATTGTCTGGCTATTGTTAATTATTTTACAATTCTATAATACACCTTCTGTATAATGCTCACCCCCCTACCAAGTCAAGTCTCCTTCCGTCACTTCTTATACCCTCTTCTACCTTCCCCCCTTCCCCTTTCCCTCTAGTCATCCTTTCTAATACTTCATTGTTCAAGTCTTCTTTTGTGTCTTAAAATCTATCCACACATTTCTTTTGTATTTTATTTTTGTGAAATACTTTCAGAACTGATATCAAATGTAGATGCAGATGTTTCTAGTGGAAATGGTGAATGAGAGCACAGCAAATGTAACTTGAGAATTTGGAAAGAAAGCTTGTACATTAATAAGACCCTTTCCAAAAATCATTTAAGAGAGGCAAGCAACACTCGACTCATTAACATAGAATTAGATTTCTGTTCGTCTTTCTCCTCCCAGAGGCATTATATTTTTGGTGGGAACTTTACTTATCTTCCTCCAACTTGTTATGTCTTTCTTCAAAGGAAAACTTCTAAACTTGGAGGGTGTCAAACAGATCAGCTATGGTTCTAGATGAAAAGGTGGAAGGGTGGGGTGCCATTAGAGGAGGCTGAAAACCTAGGGAGAACAAAATGACATAGGTCCTGACAAATCAGGTTAAATTACCAGAAATAACATGTGAATTGACACAGAATAATTTAACCAAAGGTGTTTCTGGGTTCCCTTGGTAATTGGGATTCTAACAGCACAATGTTAGCAGGGTTGCAATACCCACTCTCCTATACTTTGAGAGCAAATGAAAAGAGCAGAGTCTATTTTTAAAAGTTGAACCCAAGGAAATTTCTACTCACCCAAAATAATATTTCTGTTCACTAACAAAAATGCTTTTGTGTTATGGTTGATTGGCTTTGTGTTCTAGTTTATTTCAGAATATTTTGATATGCTCACAGAAGTGGGCTTAAGAAGCTCTTTTAAAAATAAGAATCAATAGGAAGGTTTAGGAGTATTCCTCCATTTGTTCATTCATTCCAAAATTTTGTTATACTGCCAGGTATCCTGCTAGAAAGTGGTTTATGTGCTGTTTGTTTGTTTTAAGGATGTGGTTCCTGCTTGCCTAAAGCTTGCTCAGGTAGAGAGGCAAACATTAAACAAAGAACTATATAAAATACTAGAGGCCCAGTGCACAAAAATTTGTGCACTGGGGAGGGGGGGTCCCTCAGCCCAGCCTGTGCCCTCTCTCAGTCTGGAATCCCTCGGGGGATGTCCACCTGCTGGCTTAGGCCCGCTCCCCAGGGGATTGGGCCTAAGCTGGCAGTCAGACATCCCTCTGACAGCCCGGGAGCCCTCGGGGGATGTCCACTTGCCAGCGGGGAGCAGGCCTAAGCTGCAGTTGAACATCGTTAGTGCTGCTGAGGAGGCAGGAGAGGCTCCTGCCACCACCGCTGTGCTGGCAGCTATCAGCCTGGGTTGTGGCTGAGCAGAGCTCCCCCATATGGGAGCGCACTGACCACCAGGGGGCAGCTTCTGCATTGAGCATCTGCCCCCTGGTGGTCAATGTGTGTCATAGTGACCAGTCATTCCCAGTCTTTCTGCTGTTAGGGTCAATTTGCATATTACCCTTTTACTATATAGGATAGAGGCCTGGTACATGGGTGGGGGCCGGCTGGTTTGCCCTGAAGAGTGTTCCAGATCAGGGTGGGGGTCCCCACTGGGGTGCTTGGCCAGCCTGGGTGAGGGGCTGAGGGCTGTTTTCAGGCTGCCCATGCCCCCTGGTGACCCAAACTCCCAACATCTCCTTTTCTTCTTTTTTCTGGGTTTTATTTATCTTCTATAATTGAAACTTTGTAGCCTTGAGCGGAGGCCAGGACCAGCTAGGGCAGGTGGAAAGCTTGGCTTCCTCCATCACCGGGGGCAACCCAAGCCTCCTGCTCACTCCAGCTCAGTGGCCACCACCATCTGAGTTGGGTTAATTTGCATATTCAATCCTGATTGGCTGGTGGGCGTGGCTTGAGCATAGCAGAGGGATGGTTAATTTTCATATTTCTCTTTTATTATATAGGATAATTACAGATTTTGACAAGTAAACAGAGGAAAAAGCAAATGATATGCACTTTTAAATAATATTATAAATGAACAATTTAACTGCTAAAGATGATCAGGGAAACCCTCTCTGAGGAAAACTTATTTAAGGTGAGTCTGGAAGGCTGACTATGCCTTGGCCAAGAAAAGAGGAAAATGGGAGGTTTGGAGTTAGAGATGTCACACCAGAAAAAGTGGAAAGTATATGCAAAGACCTTGTAGAAGGAAATACTTGGCGCCTTTGAACAAATAAAAGGGTCTAGAGTGTTTGAAGCACGGTGAGGCAGGCAGGCCTAGATCCTTAAAGGTTAGGTTAGGGATTAAGTTTCATCTTCAGTGCAATAGGAGGCCATTGAAGGGGGTGAGGGTAACATGAATATCATTGAAGTGTTGTAGGACCACTCAGACTGCTGTGTTGAGAACAGGTGTTGCAGTAGGTTAAAAGTAGAAGAAAGGAAACCAGTTTTAAGTTCAAGAAAGTAATCCAGGGGGAAGATGAGAAGCTACCAATGGAGCATGAGGATTGCAAAATGATAGCCTTGTGTTGGATTAATCTACTTTAAATCTGCTAGAGTCTGCCTACTGCTTGACTTGGAAAACTACTTTAAAAAGGCATAAGGATAACTATATGGCATCCTTTTAATCAGTATTTCATCTGAAGTATTTTTGTTGGAGAATTTTATTTGTATTTTCATTGAAACGTTTTCTATGAAGTTTAGATATACAAATGTGCATAAAAAAGAGAAAAGAACTACATTGTTTGCATATATACACATTCAAATGTATTTATCTAAAATATGAAATCATATTATATGGAGTGTTTTGTCATTTGCATTTTATGCTAAGCAGTATGTCATAAACATGTTTTCTTGTCAAGATCTTCAGATTTTCAATCTTCAAATAGTTTACTGGTCTTCTTACTTATTCAGTAATTTTTTTATTGATAGGCATTTAGGTTGTTTCTAACTTTTCATTATTACAAATAATGTTGCACTTGCATTATTGCAAATAATGCTGTAAGGAACATAATTATGTATTTTTGTATACATCTGAACTTTTGGAAAAGTTTCTATAAAATTAATTACTAGGAACAGAATAGCTAAATTAAAGGGTTTATACATTATATAAATGTCTAACCATTCAAAAATCGTTCTCTAAGTAGCTTGTTTTGATTTAGATTCCTGCTGGCTTTACTATAGCTTCAAAAACTATGAACTTTTACCCACCTGATAAAGTAAAAATGATGCCTCCTTGTTGGTTTTGATTACATCTCTTTGATCACAGAAAGGTGAAATAGTTTTTCTGTGTGCTGATAAACTACTTGTGTCTGTTTGTCTGAACTTCCTATTGTATTCTATTTTCCTTTTATTTTTGTCTATTTTCCTGTATATTTTTGTCTATTTCTTATTGTTTTATAGGAACAATTCACATAATTAGGATTTTAGCCTTTAGATTATGATATTGGATGCACATATTTTTATGTTGTTTTGTCTTTTCATAGCCTCTTATGGGCTATTTTTGTAGTGCAGAAGTTTTCATTTTATTTGTCCTCTTTGTAAATATTTTTACTTTGAAGTTTCATGTCAAAATCCCCCCAACCTCCCACATATCATTAAATACTGGGAGACAAAGACAAACATGTCCTAAAAGCAGTTGGCTTAACATTTCTGAAAAGGAATTACAAGCGTGAGAACATTGAATCTGGTCATTCCAGTTCTTTTTAATTCTTAAATTCCTGTAAGTACAGAACTAATTCTCTCTGAGTAACAAACATTTCTCTTTGTAGATACTTTTTCACTGAATTCTATCTAGGTCTTAACCAAAAAGTTCAGGTTAATATTACCTGAGAGTCTTAAGAAAATCTACTCCTGATTCATAAAAGTAATTATTTAACTTATATATGATGGTATATATTCTTGACTGTACCAACATCTGGTGAAACAGACTAGAGTTCTTAAAATCTAGTGATAAATGTTACATCATTTTTCTCTCTACTCACCAATTCCTAAACTATTTAACATCAGAATCTCTCTATATATTTGGAGACAACTGAACACATATTATCATATTATCAAATCTGTAACAAACGAGAATGTAATTTTAATTGATGTTATTCTGAGAACAAAAATAATTTTCACTGACTTTCTCTTGGTGTTCCTTAAGTGAATGCATTAAAAAAATATCTGGCCTTTTGCTACAATTGCATTGTAAGAGTCCTTCAAAATATGATCCCTTGTGTTCTTGATTTCATGCTTAATGTAAAATGCTTGTAGACAGCATAGTGTATTCTTTGCTACTCTTTTCCCTTTTATGATTCATTGCAAAAAGTGGAAAACATATTTAAAAGGTGATAGAAGCCTGTTTGATAAAGGCAAGCAGGTCCAAAATATTTTTGAGAAAAAAAAATAATGCTGCTAACTTGACTCATTAATTTTTTTTTTTAGCTAGAGTGATTAACTGGGTAGAAACTTGCAAGTGCTTGGGGCTATAAGGAAAACACTCCACTAGCAAGGAAGAAGGTAAAAGTGTCCAAACTCTTCCTCATTGATGAGTCCATTCTATTTGTTTCGTCAACTGGGTGTCGCAGAAGATTCCTAGAGCAATATTCCTAGGGAGTAACAAAGTCCTAATGAAATGATTTGGAAATATGTGCATGGGAATAACAACAGAGAAATGTATCCTCAAAAGATTTTTCAGAACCTTTAACATGCTGATGCCCATTGTTAATCTCTAAGAGAGGACACTGTCTTTTGCTTTTTGAAGCCAGAACCTATTTTTCAAAGAATACAAGAAATACTTCTGAACATTACGTGGATTTTAAGAAAAATAACTTTGCACATGCTACCCCAGGGCATCCATTTGCCTTAAATACACTGACATCAATGAGTCTCCCTTCTAAGACTAAAAAAAAAAAAAAAAAAAAAAGCTATTTCATTATCTATTCTGACTTTCATCACAAACTTGCCATGTTACTTACTGTCTTCTCCAACCCACCCTTTAATTTCTCCTTCTTTATCCTTTTCCTAATATAAAAAACACTCAAGATTTACATCTTCACTGTGTCAGCACAGTGATTTATACATATATATATATATATATATATATATATATATATATATATATATATTAATTGCCCATATCATCGCATTTACTAATACATTTCTATTTTTATTTTATGTTTCTCATTAAACCAAAAATATCCTCAGGTTAAAAAATACATATTCTCTAGTTTGGGTATAATTATCTCGATTCTCCACCACCAGGACACATACACAATGTAGGATAGTTCTCTGCCCAGAGTCAGTTTCAGAAAACATAGCTGCCCAACCTTATTCGAGCAGTGTGCAGGTGGCTGCGTGGGATGCGTGAGCATGAATCTGTGTGTGTTTATTGATGGTGACTGCCTCCAAGGGCAACACCTAAAGCATAACAGAATCAATATTCAGCAGAGTCATTTCTTTGGCAGCTGAAATGAACCTGCAGGAATCTTGCTGTCACTGATACATTCTTGGATGCCTGCAACTGTAAATTCACCCACCCACCTGCATAATTCAAGGGAAATAATTCTCTCGGCCTTGAATTCATCCCCCTCACAGTGGGTTGGATAACAAGCCTTAAGGGGACACAATGGTGAGTAATGAGAGGTCGAGAGAGTTGAATCCAAGTGATATTTAAAGGAACCTTTAGCGGGCAGAGTGCAATCACAGGATTCAGGCTTAAGTGTTGCTCTTGATTATTCATTTTTTTGCTACCTCCTATCTGGTTCTTTTGTCTCCCTATAACCAGACAATAAACTCCCTTGAATTTGCTAGAGAATGGAATGCTTTGGTTCATCAATTATTCTGGTTCCTGAGTACTGCCACAATAGTTTAATAGTTTACTTGATTCACAAGTATTCTACATTTTCCTGTAAATTGTTGTAAATAGGTGCTTGGATGAATCACAAAGATAGACAAGGTTTTGCAATGGTGAGCCAATCGTTTGGAAAACCAAGTCTCCCTGTAAAGTATTATGCGTATAGACAACAAGCTGAAACTGTTCTGACCATACCACATGTCATAGAAAGGGTTAATCTGTAAAAAATCTTATTTAGATTGTCTCACTCACACAAAAATGATCTATAAAAGAATCTTTTTTCTGTTTGATAATCACATAAAATGGGAATTTTTTTAATTGAGTGGACTTTTCTGTGACAGTAATGAGTTTATCATTTCTTTTTTAATTTCAACTGAAGTATTCTCATCAAAGAAGGAGACCATTGTCCAGAATGGGGAATTGTTGTCCCTTCCTGAGATTCTCTGGGCTTTCATCGGAAATGTGTTCCTCCAAACAGTGACCCAGCTCAACCCCATCTAGTTTCCCAGGGAAGATGAGCTCATATCCTGGTGGGTTGGCACTCAGCACTGTACAGTCCAAATAATCTGACCATGACTTATGTATGAAATGAAGCTCAGAATTTCAGATTGTATAGCTAGCTAACAGAGGAGGGTACTGTCTATGTGAGGAACACTGCATGATTCATATTTTTGTCAAAAATGGAAGTCATATTTCTTTGATGTGTCAACAGTGAGGAATGAAAGCAGATTGCATTGTATGTACAAAACTGGAGGAAGAAAGCATGCAAGAGAAACAGAGAGAGAGAGAGAGAAGGAGAAATTGAGAAACTTCTTTTGGATCAAGCAGGGAGAACAACACTCCCAGGAAATACACCTAAACCAAGTACACAGTCCTTGGAATGTAATAGTGAAATCTAATGATGTGAGAGAAGCAATAGTAAGTAAATGTGAACCAAAGTAATTATTTTGGCTAGATAGAAAAGTAAGTGAACTGAGGGCACTGAGAGTATCTGAGCATTTGTGTGGGCAAGAAAACAAGGACACACATTGAGTGAGAGATCAGGCAGGAAGAGGAAAATACTGGTCCCAAAATAATCTGGTGCCATGACTAGAGTGCTGTATTGAGACTCTCTCCTTCCTCTGTCGTTATTCTGCTATGATACAGTCAGCATCACATCAAAATGTAAATCTCAGTGCACCCCTGTGCCAAACATGCAACACACATGCCACAATAAGAGGTGAGAACACGAGCTCTATGTACAACATAGCTTTCTATTCCCATTAGAAAGAGACCATATTTGCCAATGTTATCTCCGATAAGGGTTTAATCTCCAACATTTACAGGGAACTCATACAACTTAACAAAAGGAAGATAAACAACCCAATCAAAAAATGGGCAACAGACCTAAATAGATACTTTTTGAAGGAGGACATAAGGAAGGCCAAGAGACATATTAAAACATGTTCAAAGTCACTAATAATCTGAGAGATGGAAGTCAAAATGACAATGAGGTACTATCTCACACCTGTCAGAATGGCTATCATCAACAAATCAACAAATGACAAGTGCTGGCGAGGATGCAGAGAAAAAGGAACCCTCACGCACTGCTGGTGGGAATGCAGACTGGTGCAGCCACTGTGGAGAACAGTATGGAGTTTCCTCAAAAAACTGAAAATGGAACTCCCATTTGACCTAGTAATCCCTCTTCTAGTAATATATCCCAAGAAACTAAAAGCACCAATCAGAAAGGATAAAGGCACCCCTATGTTCATAGCAGCACAATTTACAATAGCTAAGATTTGGAAACAGACTAAGTGCCCGTCAGCAGATGAATGGATTAAAACTCTGTGGTACATCTACATAATGGAATACTATGCTGCTGTGAAAAGGAAGAAACTCCTATCATTTACAACAGCATGGATGGACCTGGAGAGCATTAGGCTAAGAGAAATAAGTCAGTCAGAGAAAGATAAATATCACATGATCTCACTCATTTATGGAATATAATGAACACCTAAACTGATGAACAAAAACAGATCCAGAGAGAGAGAGAGAGCAGCATTGATCAGACTGTCAAACCTCAAAGGGAAGGTAGGGGAGGGTGGAGGTGAGGGGGAGAGACCAACCAAAGGACTTGTATGCATGCATATAAGCATAACCAATGGACACAGACACCAGGGGGGTGAGGGCATGAGCAGGGAAGGGGTGGTGGGGGAGGGGCAATGAGGGGATAAGGGCACATATATAATACCTTAATCAATAAATAAAGAAAAACAACAAAACAACAAAAAACAACAACAACAACCAGACAATCTAATTATATATGATCCTTGCAGGGAAGTGAGTGACATGGCCAGGGGCTGTCCTTATCTCAAGGAGGCCAAGAAATCTGGGGAGGAGGTTAGAAGAAGAAAGGAAGGTAATTCATCTTCTTTCTATTTAGGGGAGTAGCTCTCTAAATGATTTCTCTCTCACAGATTCCCATAGTTTAGGGGATTCTTGCAAAGTCACCTAGTAATTCCTTCAGGGGCCATATGACAGCACTTTATTCCCCTAATAACCTTGTTTTCCCACCAGGCTTAGGGTGGCTTCAATGGACATATTATTGAATGGTCTGGGTCCCCTCATCAATGATTCTGCACTCAAGCCCAGGCTGGGACACAATCTGGGAGGGGCTCAAGGAACACCACTTCCTCCCTCTCCTGCATTAATGAGAGAAAGTGCCGGGAGCCAGTCCACCCTTGCTGTTTCAAAGGACCTGGCATATATGGCATACTGTTCTTAATATGTTTGCTCACCTTCTTGGCACTATGTGTTTTAACCAAGGTCTCTGAGAAAGGTTGTTTCCCCAGGTAGGGATTTTCCCCTGAAGTTAGGGAGGGAATAAAACCACTCAACTAAGTGCCAGGCGGGTAATTAATCACTTTAACTACAAACAATCATGCTTAAGCTACATAATCTTTACTCCCTGGAATGGAGATAAGAAACGCCCTAACCTTTGTAATAGAGATTGATAGGATTGAATCAACTGGTATAAATACAGATGTAACAAGACAGCAAGACTCAGAACTTAGAAGACAGAGCTTAGAACACAGAACTAAGAAGACAGAACCTACAGACAGAAGAACTTCGCTGGAGAGAACATGGCAAAAGATCCTGGACTGAACCTGACTACAGAAATTGGCAAGAGAACCTGACTAGAACCTGGTGACTGAACCTGGCTGGAGAACCTAGCGAGGGAACATGGCTACAGAACCTGGCTGGAGAACCTGGAGAACCTAGCAAGAGAACATGGACACAGAACCTGGCTGGAGATCCGAACCAGAACTTCGCTGGAGATCCAGACCAGAACTTGGCTGGAGATCCTGGCTAGGCTGCTGATCAATTGAACACTGTCTCCGTGTTATTCCTTCTTCGCCGACTCCGTCCACACCTTTGGGAACCCCTGGACCTGCTGGGGTCGGACCCCAGCAAGAAAGAACTCACGGTTCTCCCTGGACTATACAGAATCCCAGCATTTCATGAAGCGCAACATGCTCCAAGACAGCTGCTGCTCCTCTCTGAGACAATGCACACTTTTGCTAAGAAGGCTCTTGCAACTCTCAGGAAATGACTCACTATGGACAATCTTCCCAGACTGACAATGGAACTGAGAAAATAGATCAGACTGAATGCAGAAGTGGCAACTAGGGTAGTAAATTGGAAGGTACTATATATAACACTAGTTTCTCTAAGTTGAATCAAATGTCATTTCCAGGCTGAGGCCTCAGTTATTAAAAAAAAAAAAAAAAGGTGGTGCTGAGCATGATGGGATGGTCTAGCACATCAGTAGCATAGAGCTGTTCTTACTGAAATCTGAAAATACTCTTATTAAATAAAGTTAGAAAGACTATCTGGCAAGCTGCCCTCCATTGCTTTTCAGGAAGTGTTACAAAATGGCAGGGACGAAGCCATTCCAAATTATAAAATGCCATGCTGACATGATACTGGCTCGCGAAGACCCCATTGAATGTGACAGGCTGGAAATCTAGGTGGTATAATGAGGCACATACACAGTATTTTCAAGAGCACTGGCAGCTATTTCATGGCTCTTTCCCCCCAGGGCAAGTAAGTTCCCAATTTCATCTGTCTATTTTCATATATTCCCTTTTTCTTCATTGTTCTTCCCCTATAGCTAATTCACTGGCATTCTATCCTGCAGGAAATAAAAGACACTTAGACTTGACCATTTGAATTAAAAGTGAACATCTTACTAGAGGATACATAATGAAATAGTTGTTTTCTAAGGATAGTCTCATATAAGATTTATGGCTTGCTTTATTCAGGAATTATACTTTGTTTGAAATTATTAATGTTACTTTGCATCACAATTTTAAATTCTTTTAATTGAAATAATAAATCATCATGGCTCATATAAAATAGGTACCTATGACATTTCTTATTTTTAAAATGGGCAATTTAGAATAAGATTGAATCTGTAAATAGTAAAGATGGTGCGGACTGAGCTGGGATTGTATAGTTGAGATGTCCCAGTTTTCTGTCTGTCGGGGCTAATCTCAATTACACACAGGATTAAGTACCAGAGTTTTCAGATTACCTGATGCATAATTGATAAAAATGTCATAGGTCAGTGGTTCTCAACATTCCTGACGCAGCAGCCCTTTAATACAGTTCCTCATGTTGTGGTGACCCCCAATTCATTGTTACAAATTGAACATAATTAAAGCATAGTGATTAATAACACAAAAATATGTAATTATATATGTGTTTTCCGATGGTCTTAGGCGACCCCTGTGAAAGTGTCGTTAGACCCCCAAAGGGGTTGCAACCCATAGGTTGAGAACCGCTGTCATAGGTTAAAAGTAGAAAATTTTAGCCGAAACCGGTTTGGCTCAGTGGATAGAGCGTCAGCCTGCGGACTGAGAGGTCCCGGGTTCGATTCCGGTCAAGGGCATGTACCTGGGTTGCGGGCACATCCCTGGTGGGGAGTGTGCAAGAGGCGGCGGATCGATGTTTCTCTCTCATCGATGTTTCTAACTCTATCTCTCTCCCTTCCTCTCTGTGAAAAATCAATAAAATATATTAAAAAAAATAAAAAAGTAGAAAATTTTACATACAAATATGCAAAGAGATGCAGATAAGCCATGAAGTTTATCTTTTTATTTTATAGGTGATCTTTCATACCTAATCATACAGTTTTGTGATTCAAAAAATTAGTTTTACTTGTCAGATGATACTACAAGAGACTATCACTATTTTCCTCCAACTAAAGCCATTAGTCATCTAAACAACCACAATGGCTCAACCACGCAGTCATTTTCTCTGAGCAACAACTGGTGGGTGAAGGAGATCAGTGATCCATCCAGCATGTTGGGTGCTCTCATACTTTCGGGGTGGTGGGGGAGCAGGACTTAGTACAGTGAGCAAGGGATTTTGAGTTAGTAGACCTGAGTGGATGATGCATTTCTTACCCCTTTCAGGTGCCAAATCAGAAGCGTATTTCAGGTTTTCCAGTTATAAAATGGGAATCATAATCCCCTTCTCAAAAGGTGCTGGCTGTGAGAATCTTTCTGAGAGATATTCTCTGCTTTATTAACTTTTCCCCTCTTATCCTCTTCTTCTTTCTCCTTCCTGTTGTCACTCTTGCTCTCTCACTTGCTCTTCTATTCATCTGTGGACCAATATTTCTTAGGACAATAATGGGGTTCATTGAGGCAAACATTCATTCAGTATCTCCCAGCCCAGAAAAGGAGACTTCCAGTGAGGATTTCCTTGAAAAGGTATCACCCAGACATTTCTGTTTCATTGAAATATTGCACCTTCTACCCTCTCACCTGGAGTACAAGAGACAGAGTCACATTTTTCTTTATTGCAGAGAGGATGGGAGAGGGAGAAAGAGATAGAAACACCAGTGATGAGAGAAAATCATTGATGGGCTGCCTCCTGTATGCACCACACTGGGGATCAAGCCCACAGCCTGGGTATATGCCCTGACCGCGAATGGAACCATGACTGCCTGGTTGATAGGTCAATGCTCAACCACTGAGCCATGCTGGCTGGATGAGCTTAAGTATTTTAAATCTTCCTGCCCTTGAAGTAGCAACATCTACTCTGGCCAATGACAAAGAAGTAGCTTCCCTATGTCATTCAGACTTTAGCAGCTTTCAGGCAAAGCTGCACAAATAACATGCCTATAAAATTTGGCCTTCTCTTTGCTTCTTTTTGTTGGGGTCCAGCCTCAGCAGGTCCAGGGGTTCCCCAAGGTGTGGACAGAGTTGGCGAAGAAGGAATGACACAGAGGCAGCATTCAGGTGATCATCATAGCCAGATTCCTCCTTTTATTGTCCTCTTACATCTGTATTTATACTATTTGATCTTAATCCTATCCATTCTATTCCAAAGGTTAGGGCGTTTCTAATCTCCATTCCAAGGTTACTCTATTGTTCTATTAAACTACAAGGAAGTAACTGAAGGAGATTATTCTAAGTAAAGATTATGTAGTTTAAGCGTGATTGTTCATAGTTAAATTGATTAACTACCCGCCTGGCACTTAGTTAAGGGGTTTTACTGATAAAAATACTCACCTGGGGAAACAACCTTTCTCGGGGAGGTGGTCCTGTTTAAAACGCAGAGTTAAGAGGGGAAGCAAACATATTAAGAACAGTATGCCATATACGTCAGGTCCCTTGAAACATAAACTGTGCTGCAGATGTTTCTTCCCTGCAGCAACTGCATCAAGCAGCAAGGGTGGATCAGCTTCCAATATCTTTCCTTTTAATTAATAACCAGATTCATTACACTGGTATCATCATGATTCCCGCATCACAACTGGGGAAGCTTACATTCTCCCCAAGGTGCACAGGCAGGATGCGATTCCAGGCAATTTTCCTCCAGATCCAGCACCTTAAACCACCATGCTCTTAGCAACCAGGGACCTCCCTTTCAGGCAGATCCATTGTCTTGCTCACTTCCGCTTCTAGACTACAGCAATCTGCTCATACGGAACCACTCATTGCCAGTCCCTTTGCAAATGCCCCTGAGGCATTTGGCTCTTTGGTGCCTGTCTGCAGTCTCTAATCTCAGTGATGCCCACTTTACCCTCATTTCTTGCTTTGCTGTTTTTCCAATAGCTTGCCCTTTCATTGATTCCACCATCCTGCATCTTTTGCCTGCCTCTCTGGCCCTGAGAAGTCATCTAACTTTTGCATTACCTCCTTTCTTCAAATGGGACCTTCTGTTGGCAGTACATTTGTCACTGTTAGCTCCTGCTCTCACCCCAGGTCTCCCTGTCCTTCCCTTTCACCTAGTCTTATGATATCCTCTGCAGTAACAATTAAAGGCTGGGAAAGCACTTTGGATATGATAAAGCACTGAACTGAGCTTAAATTCTTGCAGCGCCACTTCCTGAATGCCTACACAAAGTCTGTGACGCAAGCCTTCTGAGCCTCGGTTTCCTTATGTCTAAAATGAAGATAATAGTGCTTGCTTCGCAGCATGGTTGTGAGGATTGGAATTCACATTTGATGCTGGCATCGTATAGATTTTGCTACGGACTCTACGTTGAAGCCCTATCCCTAAATGTGATGCATTTGGAAATAAGGATTTTAAAGAGTTAATGTTAAATTAGGTCATAAGTTTGGAGCCCTGATCCAATAGGATTAGTGCCCTTATAGCAGCAGTTCTCAACCTGTGGGTCGCGACCCCTTTGGGGGGTCAAATGACCCTTTCACAGGGGTCACCTAAGACCATCGGAAAGCACATATATAATTACATATTGTTTACAGTAGCAAAATTACAGTTATGAAGTAGCAAAGAAAACAATTTTATGGTTGGGGGTCACCACAACATGAGGAACTGTATTAAAGGGTCGCGGCATTAGGAAGGTTGAGAACCACTGCCTTAGAGGAAGAGATCCCCCTGCTGTGTTCCACACACAAAGAAAGGTCCTGTGAGGACACAGCGAGGCTGCAGGCTACTGCACAGCAGCACAGGGGTCCTTGCAGAAAGTCAAATCCACTGGCACCTTGACTGTGAACTTCTCAGCCTCCAAAACTGTGAGAAAGTAAACTCTGTCTTTGAAACCACTCCGACTACGGTATTTTGTTACAGTAGCTGAAGCAGACTAACTCTTTATATAGGGATTAAAGGCAGAGCCTATAATTGTCCTTGTTTCCAAAAAAAGAAAACTGAACCTCAGAGAGATTAAGTAAAACGTTGAAAGCCCTGTGAACTTAATGCTGTCTGACTCCACAAGAGATCTATTCGTCACATCAGTTTGCATCCTGTAGCTACTGAAATACACAGTGTCCTGCATTGTTCAAAAAAGATGTCCCATTTCCCCGTTTTTGGCCCACATGTGCCTGCTGGCCTTTTATAAAAACTAGAGGGCTGGCATTTTACCAATGCAACTTTAAGGCTTGTCATCAGAAATCTTCACCTCTTCTTGCATTGAGATGAGAAGGAGTTTTCTTTCTAACTTAAAAAAAATTTTATAAAAAGTAAAATTGCAAATGATTCCTACAAGTGTATGCAGTTTTCCTAGGAAACTTGAGTTAAAAATGTTATTTATCACTATTATTTTTGGCATAGTTTTTTCAGATACAATTTGATACCATGGATAATTAATCTGCCAATGTGTAAATCATAGTGTACTTTAATTGACTGCTGGACATTGCTCAGATTGGCTGGTGCTCCTTGAAATATGTATTACCATCAGATAACTTAAAACAGTAGCACTCAATAAATACTCTGCAATGATATTTATATGTAACATATTTACCTACATATGTAATCTTTTAAAAAGAATATAATGTTCCATCCACATTATAAAGAAGAATTGAAGGAAAGTAATTATAATCATGTAATTGATACTTCAATGTGACTTCAATAGAAAACAAAAGGAAACAGATGTTTTCACCTCCACATATAATTGCCATGAACTTGAGAGATACAATGTGTTGAAGAATCACATATCATCAGAGAACTACCATTAGCTATAAAATTTTCTAAAATAGAAAAAAACTCTTAGTAACATTCCAAAATAAAGAACAGTAAAACCACAAGGTAACTCATGTCCTAATTAGTAGACATAGATAAAACAATCTAGGCAATTTGCACTCATTCGCTGCCAAACCCCTTCTTAATTGAAGGTGGGCTGCTTTTCTCGGTGATGGATGAACTTAGATGCAAGAGCAAAGCCAGGCAGGAATATAGCAGGCAACTTTTTCTAGAAAACCAGCAAGGAGAAGCAAATTATTTCACTGGGGTCATGAACTAATAACCAACTAATCGGGATATTCCTGGAGTGCTGCTGCTGTTCTAGAAGTTCCAGCCAGTCACAAAACTCAGAATCATCCCAACATTATCAACCTAAAGCAGACAACTGCCCGAAGCTACCAGTGCCATAGAGCACCTGGGATCTGCCCTTATTGGGATTGTGGATCTTGCATTTGAGCCACTGGAACCATTACTTCCTCACTGGACAGGTTCACCCTGGTCATTATAAATTTGCAATAATATTAGCCAGAATTCTACACATTTAGATTTTTTAGACCCCACTTATCAAGTTATGATGAAGTTTTATATACAATCTAATTTTGATTTTCATGTTCATTTTACTTTTGGAAAATTCTGTGTATGTTAAGACAATGCAAAAGATTGTGTATATGTCTCAATTGGAGTTAGGTTCTAGGTTCAGATAATTTTTAAAAATTTATTCCCCATATGAATATCTGACAGTAATATAAAAAATCCTGTGGGGTCAGAAAAATTCTTTGTTGTGTGAGATTATTCTGCACATATTTCTGGATACGTATCATCCCTGGCTCCTACCCACTAAATTCCAGTAGATAGATTTTTTCTCCAAATCTCAGCCCCTCACACTGCCTTATTAAAATACTTCATAGAATAAATGGGAATCATGAATAGAGGTTAAAACATAGGCTTTGGAGTTAAGAAGAGTTGGATTCCAATTTTAAGTTGGAATTTAAACAAGTTATTTGATTCCTAGTGAGAACCGTCTTCCTGGTTTGCTGATGGCTGTCCTCTCAGATCCTCACGTGGCAGAGAGAGAGGAAACAAGTTCTCTGGTGTCTCTTCTTTTAATGGCACTAATCTCATTACGAGGGCTCCACTCTCATGACCTAATTACCTTCCAAAGGCCCCATTTCCTAATGCCATCACATGGGAATTTTGGGGAGACAGGAATATTCAGTTCATAGCAGTAGGCAACTGTATTATATATGTAAAAAGGCTTTGTAAACTCTAAATGTATCAACTGAAAAGTGTTGAAACTATGAGGCATGAATAAAGTCAGATGTATAATACTAATAATAAAAGGAGCTAACTAACCTTCATAAAGTGCTCACTTCATGCACATCACTGCATCCATTATTTCATTTACTTTTCAGACATGTCTATAACACCACTGTTACTATTACTAACTGAAAATAGTAATAAATAGATTGATTGCATTCAGAGCACGTTCTTTGGAAAGGACAATGAAGTACATGCGTTTCTAACATGCTTGACCAAGCAAAGACACAAAGCCATTAGGAGTGCAAATAGGACAAATTCTCAGGATGGTGGAGATGAAAAACTTGAACTGATTGTGTTCATTTTTATATAATTCATTAATGAAAATGGACCAGAAGACTTTACAACTAGATGCAAATTTCCATATTCAAGAAGTAGAGTAAGTAGAAAAGAAATACAAAATGAAACAGACCACATTTCTAACTGTAGTTACATCTGGAGAAGGGAGTGGGAGTGGCTGAGGAGGGCGAAGGACATCTATTCCATTTTGCTCCATATGCATTAGTACTGGTTCACTCTTGTACAAGCTTTCCAATCAGGGGCATATACTCAGATATCAGTTTTAATTTGTAAGCACATACAAAGAGTTTGGGCAGCAGTTCCATGTATAATTTCAGCTTTTTTTCTGGGACAGCTACTACAATTCTGAAAAAATAGCTCAAGTGAAATGAAAAATAGAAATATAACTACTACACAGATCTCAACATGTGAAAACAAAATTAAATCTCCTTTACAAACATGCAGCAGGAAAACTTATACTTTTTTACAATTGTCTAAATTGAGTTATGTCTGTCTGAGATTAGCTCATATGTAAAAACATTCTTTAGTGAATAAATTCCTCAAGGTCTGCTGGAATTTGCAGCTTGGGGAAAAAAAACACTCTGTCCTGGGAATAAATATTTAGTGTCTATATGTTCTTTTTATCACACCTGCAAAATGTACTTTATGATCACTTTATAAGATAAAGGGTATGAATTGCATATTTACAAGGTGCTTCCAAGAGAGATTCCAAATTTCCTCTCTCTACTCTCCTCCATCACAGTCACCATCAATCCCCAATAGCTGTAAGAACACTGCTCTTTGCATATTCCTTATATTTTACAGGTTTTCATTAGCATGTTTTCACTGTCTGTTACAAGCACAAATCTCACTTTGGGTAAGATTTTGGGGTTTGTTTGCTATCACAGTCAGCGTTCAAGTAACCCTCTTTGGAAGACAGCTCTTCCACCTTTATTCTCTATGATAACCCAGTTAATTAATTTATCCTACATGAACTAATGGCACTAGTTTTCATTGCGGGCCAAAGAATAACCAAGCATTGACAGCTGAGTAATAAGAGAGAAAATATTGATTAAACATTTAAACTATGTGCCAAACACTTTCCATATATTTGGTTACTAACCTACTAGAAAGGGTCTATTCTACCTTTTCTGTTTTTTTTTTAAAGGACAAGCAAACTGAGGCACAGAAAGGTTAAACAGCTTGATCAAGGTCACACAGTTAATAAGTTGAAATCTGAACCCTCCAGGAAGCCTAATTCAAAAATCTCTACTTACAGTTCTCAATCAGTCAGTATAGATCCGAATAACATTATTTGTTACGTAGTAAAAGAATAATTCTTCCACCCTGTTTTGGTGTACATGTATGTCTCAGTCGTCTACTGTAATTACATCGCAAAATTACCACAAGCTCAGATTAGCTTCAAAGACAATGAATGAGGTGGAGCATGCGGGAAAACCAGGACCAGGTGATACCACTTGAGCCTCATGCGTTGTGACAGTCAACACAACACCATATGTGAGGCATTAGCTTACTGGAATGCACGTATAACCTTCCTGGCACCCGGCCAACCTATATGTTTTCCATTTTGCTCACCTCATTGCAGATGGGCTTGTTTTATTAGGGGAGATGCCTGAGTATGTAACCAATAACGTGAAAATAGGACCTGGCAGCTGTCTAGGGCACAGGAGTTCTCATGTGGCCCATGCATGTGCCCACAGACACACAGAACCCAACTGCAAAAACATCAAGACAATGCATTCTGCTTAGAAGAAATCTCCCAATTAATAACATCATCTACAGTGAGGTGGGGACCAATGAAAATTTAGTTGCATCAGGTTAGAATGCTGACGGAATGACTCATACAGGAAAACCCACAAGGTCCCAGCATCGCTCAAGTGCATTTATTGACAGTGCCTATACTCATGCTTACTCTTCTGGCAGAAGTACTGCTTTAAGATGACAAGCAAAAAATGCAACACAAATGCAAATAGAATGGAATCAGCATGAAAATAAGCCTTATGTTTGAAGACTTTTGGAAAACGTCTTGGAGAAGATGAATTTTAAATGATGACCTCAGGCCAGCAAATCAAGGTTTGCTTTCCAGAGAATGTAGCAAACTCTACAGACAACATTTCATCTTTTATATGTAGGATGTGCTTTTGAGGTGTGTATAGTGTCTGTGGGTATGTATGAAAAAGTCCTCTAAGAGAGGAGAGAAATAAACTTCCTATCTACCAACTCAGGAAAACTATGGCTTAAATATTACAAAATACAGATAATCTGTTCACTAAATCTCTGAAATCAGTATATGTCACTCTAATATATGCAATACAAATACATTCCTTGCAATATAGATCTTATTTAAAAATTCAACTTGGATACAATCCAAGGAAGTTGACTTGGTGAAGTAAAAATAATAATAATAATAATAACTGAATTAAATTGGTTTGCCCACCAATTAGAATCTATGGCGTCATGATGAAAATGACAGTGCTATCAGAGTAGAATTTTGCATTTGAGGATGACATCACTGTCATATAAAAGTGTAGGGGTGGCTGAGAAGACTTCCACACTGAAAACACATTTGGCTCACATTCCAAACTCTACCTATTATACTATGCACTCTTGGCTCAGACTGAGTCACCATTCTTTCCTTTTATGTCTCTCCTGATCTCACCCAACACTGAGTTCTGCAATTCCATGTTGTCTGACCTGGACCTGTTGGGAAAGCTCAAGGCTATTGCTATTTCCAATGCAAAGAAACTCCCCAAAGTAGGACAGCCTAACACTCCTATTGGCCCCCTGCCTGTACTCTCAGCTCCCCCCTATCCATCTTCTATACTTGCTGCCAAAGTGATAGTTCCAATATGAAAATTCTAACCATGAAACCTTGGCTTATAGCCCTTAAAATGCTTCCCTAGTATCTACAGAGTAAACTGTAAACTCTTTTACTTGGCATATAAAGAACTTTAAGACCTGGCCACTGCCTAAATGTCAAGTCACATCTATTATTTCCTGCCTTGCTCTTTGCAAGCCAGCAATATTGAACTACTTAGAGTTTGTTGAATGCACCAAGCTCTGTGTGGGCACCCTGCCTATACACATGCTCTCCTTGGAGCAGCCTCCCTTACTTGTGTGCCAGGCAAACATATTCACTCATCCAGCCTCGGTTCAAATGCTACCTCTCTAAGAAGGCTTCCTTTACCTTCCAAGCAGCTGCTGTGCCGCTTCCCTGGTGAGCTCACTTGAGTCTCTGCACACATCTTTAAAGGAATCATCCTATTGTTTGATGGTACAGTTCTCTCACCTCCACTTAAGTTACATGAGGGTAGGGACCATGTCTTTCCATTTTTATATCCCCAGCATCTTGGATAGTGCCTAACATAGAGTGAGGCCCCTGCTGTTGAATGAATGAGTGGACGAATGTGACAGACCTTTTTCTCAAGTGAAAAAGATAACAGTTCAATCAGTGGAAACAACTCAGACTTTCATTGACTCAATTTAGGCAAAGAAAGCAATGTTTCTACTGGTCCAGTTGGGCCAGTCCCCTGTGCTCTGCTCAGCAACCTCTCTAACCAGAAGGAGCATTTTATAAACAGCCAACAGGCCTATTCTAACTACGTAACAGCCACTTCTTTGCAGTGAAGGTTTTGAGAGATATTATCTACTCGGTCTGTCCAGGATCATCTAATAAACTCATCTACAACTGATGACCAAAATCAGCTCCTAGATATGCATTCTCTGCGTGATCACTGCTGTCCATTACCTTGGCAATGAATGAGCACAATGGTTAAGAGTACAAACTCAGGGGTCTCAGGTTGAATCTACCACATACTCTATGCCTCTGTATTAATCTGCAAATTAGAGATATTAACAGGACCAGCCTCAGAGGGCTGTTGCAAAAATTAAATTGTGTGCATATATTAAGAGCTTAAAACAGTGTTTGTCACATAAATAAGCTTTAAATAAGTTTAGTTATTATTATCATGCTTAAAAAACAAACAAACAATAACCAAACAAAAATGACCCAATTCCTCCTCACCTTCACATAACTAAATAATAGCAGCCCTGCTCTGCATTGCCCTGGAGGCCTTAAATATGGCCAACCTCTCCACCCAGGGAAAGCAACAAATAAGATCAGCCACAGATGCCCTACCAGTGGTTGGCAAACTCATTAGTCAACAGAGCCAAATATCAACAGTACAATGATTGAAATTTCTTTTGAGAGTCAAATTTTTTAAACTTAAACTATATAGGTAGGCACATTGTTATTAACTTAATTAGGGTACTCCTAAGGCTTAGGAAGAGCCACACTCACGGGGCCAAAGAGCCGCATGTGGCTCAGGAGCCGCAGTTTGCTGACCACATTCAACAATTACTCAGGATCTTCTCTCTCTTTCGCAACAGCTGCTAACCTGATCTGAGCTCTGCCTCGCCTCAGAGGCTGGGTTTTTCCCGCAGAGCTGAATCTGGCCATTGGCCCTCTGGAGTTGGTGTTTGCATTGTATCTTCTTAGAAATGTAATGGAAACTTCGCTCACAGATTCTGCCATGACGTGTCCTCTCGCTCTCCACGCCTGTGTTACTGCAGTAGAATTCTCCACAGTGGTTCCTCAGAGATCATCCAGACAGTCCCATAGGGACAGAAATAGAATGTTGGGGAACCAGCTAGAATTGTAAGAAATATTAACTGTGCTCTGTTAGCCATGATTGTTTTGTTTTGATTAAAGGCACATTCTAAACAGGCTACCAGTTACACACACAGGACCTGGGAGCTCACCTGGAAATGCAGCCCATCCTCCCCATTTGGAGCTGCCTATTATCATGGAAAGATTAACAACTTTGTTTCAGAAACCAGAATCTCCAGCCCTTTAAAGATCCCCAGCCCTTTTGTATCTCACTAAGCCCTTTGAAAACCACAGCCCTTAGGCCTCTACTTATCCACTAACTGCCCATTTGGTATACCCTTTGGCTATTTCCCCAGGTAATCTTTGTCCTTTTACCCAATAGAAGCAGCTGGTTTATGGTGGGTGCAGAGCAGATTTTTGTGGATGACCTGCTGCTCTCCCATATTGCCGGCAATATTGGAATAAACGCTCATATATCATTCAACCCTGTCTCTGCTTAATTGGCTCAAGTGGTGACAGGCAGCCCAGACCTATTGATTGTCTGGTTACAGTCCCACCATTAGCACCAACCTCCCTGCCTACTTGAGGGGAAGGGGAGGATTCTGACCGACCAGCTCACAAAAAACAGTGAAGCATGGCTTGCAGGCCTTCTGCAGATTCCCTAATGGAATGTAATCACAGCCAATCTTAGAGCTGGCATTCACTTAAAAAAGTCAAAACAAAATAAAAAATCCACCAGGAAGGCCGAAAGATAGCATGTTTCTTTAAAAGTTCTGTAGGTATTGGGTAAAAATGACATGTTTCTTTGGTATACTCCTTGTTTAGATTTTTCTGGTTTTTTTCTCACTAGGGAAGTGGTAGAACATGACCTTAGGAGAAAGTTCCAAGCTGGCAAAACATTCTAAGGTGGTACAGTTCTGCTGTAGCATAGCCTTCAGGCAAGTGGTCAAAAGGAATCCCTGTGTCCTGGTCCAGCTCACCAAGGGCCAAAGCCCAATAACTGTAACGAGAGTCCATATTGCACCGATCAATGTCCACTCTCAGAACCTTCCTCGGGAACGTGCAGCAATGGTAGGTCTCATCAAGATTTTGAGGGTTTCGAATCTCAGCCAACCCAATTTTCAGACACTCTTATTATTTATTCAGACACCCCTAGGAGAGCTGGGAGTTATATCTATTTGGCCCATGGACAGTTTGCTCAGAAAGCTATCTCATATCTTGAGATGATAAAACCTCATGATATGGAAACAACCTCAGTGGTATATGACTGGATGCAGTTTCAATTGCCCTGTTGGCTGCATCTGCTAAATCCAAGCATTACAAGTCTAGGCTGCATTATTTAGCACTATTCTTAAAGATTTTCAATAGACTGTCCTTGGCCAGATTGCCAATGGCTATGTGTTCAGTTAGCATTGTATGAGTCTATATGAAATATATCAAAGAAGGAAGACTTTGGATATATTATTGTAAGTTACAAATCTGTAAATCTAATTATACTCTAGGCTGTGTAAGCCAATTAATACTTTGTACTTATTCTTAGAACTCTATGTCTGAGTCCCTAAAGCCTGCTTAAAATATTTTCTTTTTTCAGTGCCTTAAAAAATGACCTAAGCATGTTACATTCTGAGCTTATTCATAACCTTCTAATATATTGCCAAGGGACCAGTCTTCTGAACATTTGATGAGAGATTTGTCCATAATTTATACCATCCCATCCTATTACATACTTAGGCTCAAATAATTTTCATGCACTGGGATCTCTCCTGGCAGAATCTAAAGTATCATCATAAAATCTAGATGCCTAGAAAAAAATGAGTAGAAGTGAGAATTATAACCTAGCAACACTATGTGTCTTGATTGTTGCATTCTATTACATCTTATACAAACTGGCCCGATATGTACACATCCATTCCAAAATGACTCATGTAAATGTGATAACAGGTGCTAATCTAATTAGAATTTAGAAATAAATTGGCTGAATATTGGATTGTAGTTCATAATGGACAGGAGAAATATAGAAGAAAGCTTTAGCTAAATTTTAACTAAAAATAAAAAGGATTCATCCAATGTTCTCACTCAGTCCAAGGTAAAATTGGAAGAAGCCAGTCAATAACCTTTTTGGTTTCTTCAAGAAATGTTTTATCCAGTAGAATTCTTGGCTGAGGTGAATATTTGATCCTAAAGCCAGTCTTTATTTTAATACTCACCCATGTTCATTGGCTTTTGAGAGGGAGAAAGGAGCGAGAGCAAGAGTGCATGAGTGCATGTATGGGCACACACACATGAGAGAGAGAGACGGGGCGGGGGGGAACATTGATATGAGATTTTTAATAGCTGCTCTTCTTCTGGTTCAGTTACAAAGTTGTTACCAACTCAGGTATACACGGGAATTAAGCATACAATAAAAGTGCACTTCCAGTCAGAAAAAAATATGATAAATGATGTCAGGAAATACTAAGCCAAAGTTGATTATTGACCTCATTTCTTAAATTACTTCAAAGGCTAAAAAAATATTACAAAAGGAACATGGGTGATTTTTTAAATTATTTTTAATGCCAAAAGGTCTTTATATTAAAGACACTTAAAATTTATTAAAATTTCATAATCAATAGAATCAACTGAAAAATTATATCCAGCACATTTGAAATAGATTATTTTTAATATTTAAGTCTTTAATGAATAAATAATTTTGGCCTATAATTCATTAGAAAAAATAGATAGACAACATGAACCAAGATTCACACATACACACACACCCCTAACTATGAATGGATTATAAACATATAAGAACATGTTCAAACACCCTTATTTTACATGAATCACATGAAGATAATTAAAATGAAAAAGTGATACTACTTTTTACTTAATAATCTATTTAAGTCAGTCTGATTATAGAGTTTTTAGAAATCAGGGAAACCATACTTCACGTGTTGCACAACTCTAGGAGCCACCATTCACATAGAATTTTATGTTGGGCATTATAGATACCACTGGGAAAACAGGCCATATTAAACATTCACTGCTAATGACAATGAAAATGAATATACATTAATGTTTTATATGCTTCAACCTTAGAACTAGCATTTCATCTTTAGGAAATAATCTTGTTTATAGCCACTGAGAACAGCCTTGCAGGTTACCCATTGCACAGCTTCAGAGGGTCCCATTTCCACAGACTATCCTATATAATAAAAGCCTAATATGCTCAGTGTCCGGTCATCTGGTTGGCCATTCAACCAATCAAAGTGTAATATGCTAATGATATGATATGTGTAATATGGTTAAGGCCACTCAACTATGATGTGCACTGACCACCAGCAGGCAGGCACTCCAATTGGTAGGTTAGCTTGCTGTTGGGGTCTGGCCAATCAGGACTGAGTGAGATAGGCTGGACATGCCCCAGTGCCCTCCCACTGTCCCCTCCCGGCTGGCCAACCTCCCGTGTCGCTCCCCAGCCCCAATCATGCACCAGTGTGGTTCATTGGCCTGGCCTGCAACCTCTTGCAATCGAGTACCCCTTGGGGGATGTCAGAGAGCCAATTTCAGCCCTATCCCACAGGCCAGGCTGAGGGACCCCACTGGTGCATGAATCAATGCATCGGACCTCTAGTGGTGTGAATAACACCCCTGGAAGAGTGTAAGATAGAGAAATGGCCCCTTTCTTTGATTACTTCTCACACATGTGTACAAGGTCCAATGTGTAAGAACGCTATTGCTTCAAAATTTGGAATAACCAAAAAACTGGATGGAGGGGAATGTCATCCAATAAGGAACTTGCTTACTCATGGCATGTACATAGAATACAATAAGATGGAGCCATTACGAATGAAGTAATATCCCAGCCAGTGTGGTTCAGCAGTTGAGCATCGACCCAGAAACCAAGAGGTTGTTGGTTTGATTCTTGGCACCTGCCCAGGTGGCAGGCTTGATCTCCAGTAGGGATTATGCAGGAGGCAGCTGATCAATGTTTCTTTCTCTCATAAATGTTTCTTTCTATATATCCCTCTCCCTTCTTCTCTCTCTAAATATCAATGAAATCATATTTTTAAAAAATAGAATGTTCTTCACTGATACAGCTCCTAGGGCACTTGAAACTAAAGAGAAAATGAACAAATGGGACTACATCAAAATAAAAAGCTTCTGCACAGCAAAGGAAACCATCAACAAATCAACAAGAAAACCCACTGTGTGGGAAAACATATTTGCCAATGTCATATATGATAAGGGCCTAATCTCCAAAATTTATAGGGAATTCATACAACTTAACAAAAGGAAGATAAACAATCCAATCAAAAAATGGGCAAAGGACCTAAATAGACACCTTTCAAAAGAGGACATTCAGAAAGCCAAGAGACATATGAAAACATACTCAAAGTCACTAATCATCTGAGAGATGCAAATCAAAACAACAATGAGGTACCATCTCACACCTGTCAGACTGGCTATCATCAACAAATCAACAAACGACAAGTGCTGAAGAGGATGTGGAGAAAAAGGAACACTCATGCACTGCTGGTGGGAATGCAGACTGGTGCAGCCACTATGGAAGACAGTATGGAGTTTCCTCAAAAAACTTCAAATGGAACTCCCATTTGACCCTGTGATCCCACTTCTAGGAATATACCCCAAGAAACCAGAAACACCAATCAGAAAGGATATATGCACCCCTATGTTCATAGCAGCACAATTCACCATAGCTAAGATCTGGAAACAGCCTAAGTGCCCATCAGTAGATGAATGGATTAGAAAACGGTGGTACATCTACACGATGGAATACTATGCTGCTGTAAAAAGGAAGGAACTCTTATCATTTGGAACGGCATGGATGGAACTGGAGAGCATTATGCTAAGTGAAATAAGCCAGTCAATGAAGGAAAAATACCACATGATCTCACTCATTCATGGATAATAGAGACCATTATAAACTTTTGAACAATAATAGATACAGAGGCAGAGCTGCCTCAAACAGATTGTCAAACTGCAGCGGGAAGGCTGGGGAGGGTAGGGGGGCAGGAGGGAGGGGGGTAAGAGATCAACCAAAGGACTTGTATGTATGCATATAAGCATAACCAATGGACGTAAGATACTGGGGGGTAGGGGAGGCCAGGGGATTGTCAAGGGCAGAAAAAAAAAAGGACATATATGTAATACCCTTTGTAATACTTAAAGCAATAAAAAATAAATAAATAAATAAATAAATAAAATAGAATGAAGTAGTAGCTCTCTAAACATGCTGATTTGGGGAGACCTCTAAGGCATATTTTTAATTTAAAAATCAAAATTCAAAATAGTGCAAATATATACTCTGATTTGTATTTTTTGAGGTGTGTGTTTAATAAGCAGAGAAACTTTTCAGAAAAAAGTAAAAGGAATTTGGTTGTCATTAAGAAGCTGAGCCTGAAGGGGGAGGATAGTTATAATGTATATATTTATATGTTCTTTAAAATGTTTTAAGTACTTATATTATCCTTTAACAAAATAAACAACTTTATAGAAAATAAATCCATTTTTCACCATTAAAATTGAAAACAGTTATATAAGATTAGTCACATTACAGACTACTGGAGGAAAATATTACAGACGAGGTAAGGTATATCCCAGAGTTATTTCATTGAGCCTGATTATCTTTCCAGAGAACATCAAGGTGTCATTCCCAATAGTACAGTCACAGACCAGTAATGAAGGCCAGAGAAAAACTCATTAACGTTAATGACTGGGCTCAGAGTAAGCTAAAGCAATTAGAAAAAATTGCTTTAATGTGACATTTCTTTCTCCAATATTCCCATATAGTTCAGTCTTCCACAATTCCAAAATCACAAATCACTTAATTCTGAATTTACATAATATAAATACAAAACTAAATATATATATATATATATATATATATATATATATATATATACTCACTCTTGTCTAATTGTAGGTTTTGATTTATTTATATTCCTAAAGAACTCAGCATGGGATTATGATGTGCACCCAAGATTCAAAATTGCCATATTACAAGATGCAAGACTGAAGGCAAGCAGATTATGACTGGGCCTGCAGGTGTATGTGCATGGGTATGTGTCTATGCACTGGGAGAGGGAGAGGCTAAGCAGCAGAAAGACCTTTGCTAAGCAGAATAACTTCAATACCTGCTTCTCTGCTGAAGAGGGGAATAAGTTTGGTGAACAAAAGAAACTGAAAAGGATTTGGAACTGTGCTAAATATCTGCACGTAAAAAAAGTTGGCAGCAGGGTTTTTTAGGGACATCGAAAGAAATACTAATTGTATCACCATAGCAACAGTTTGCCTAATTTTGTCTCTGCCTCTTCTCTATCTTACACTAGTCCTCAACATTCAAATCCTTATATGACCTCTGTATAAACAGGCATGAAATAATGACCATAATTCCTGTCTCTCCTATTCTATTGAAATCCATATGGAGTATCTTTTAGGCTTAAAATTAAAACCTCTAAACAGAAGCTAATTGATCAGTTGGATTGAATCTTATGTCTGGAGCACAGTCTTTTAAAAAACCCTTTCCTTGAAAGGTAATAATTTTGCAGTTTGTAGTAGGCTAAAAATATGCTCCCTACACCCGTGACCACAATAGATCAACTTTCCAATTCCTAACTTGTGAATATTACTGTATATGAGGAAAAAAGGTATTACTGTGCAAGGCAAAAGGTGTGACTAAATTAAAGATATTGAGAGGTGGAGTCTATCATTAATTATATCCAGGTGGGCCCTAAAAGCCACCTTGAATGTCCTTATAAAGGAGAAGCAGAGGAAAATCAGACAGACACAAACAAGAGGAGGAGGGATCACAGAGGCAGATATTGGAGTGATGTGTCAAAAGTAAACGAATGCTGAAAGCCACCACAAGCTGGAAGAGACAAAGAATAGATTCTCCCCTAGAGCTTAGGGAATGTATACCTTCTGATTTGGGGCTTCTGGCCTCCAGTCCTGGAGAGAATAAATTCCTGTAGTTTTAAGTCACCTGGTTTGAGATAATCTGTTACAGCAACTCCAGAAAACTAATACGGATTTTGGTCCCAGAAAGTAGAGTGTGATTGGAACAATAACTACAAATTCGAAAGTGACTTTGGAATTTGATAATGGGTAAAGGCTGAAAGAATTATGAGGTGCATGATAGGAAAATTCTAAATTACCTCGAACAGACTGTTGGCAGAAATATGGATATTAAAGGTCCCATCTGGTGAAGGCTCGGACGGAAGAGAGGAGCACAGTTCAGGAAGTTTCTATTAGAGCATACATATACTGTTATGAACAGAAGGTTGGTAGAAGGAGGAATGTTAAAGGTATTGCTGGCAAGGATTCAGAAGAAAATGAGGAACATGTTACTGGAAATAGGAAGAAAGGTGATACTTGTTATATAGTTGAAATAGAAAGCAGAATTTGTAAGTGATAAACTTGGCTATCTAGGCAAAATGTTGAAGGTGTGGCCTAGATTCTTCTGGCTGCTTATAGTAAAATGAGAGAGGAAAGAGATAAATTAAGGAAAGAACTGTTAAGCAAAAAGACTGACAATTTTTCAAATTGTAAATGATACCAAAATTAGGAGAGCCATTGTTAGAAAAGCATGGTCTGGAGAGAGGTCTTAAGATAGATAGTTGGACAATCTTTAGCTGAAAAGATTGATTATCAGTGGTTCTCAACCTTCTGGCCCTTTAAAATAGTTCCTCATGTTGTGACCCCCAACCATAAAATTATTTTCGTTGCTACTTCATAACTGTAATGTTGCTACTGTTATGAATCGTAATGTAAATATCTGATACGCAGGATGGTCTTAGGCGACCCCTGTGAAAGGGCCGTTCGATCGCCAAAGGGGTCGCGACCCACAGGTTGAGAACCGCTGGATTAAGTGCTGACTCGACTATCTCAAGGAAGCCAGAAACTGTGTTGGGATTATCCAGAAAAGATCTCTGAAGGACCCTCTTGTTAATGGTCTAAGTACCTGTAACATACACAGAAGACCCACACAATTTTTGAGAATGTTATAACAGGAGAAACACTGTCATTTGGAACTGAAGCAGATAGAGATAAAACAACATGAAAGCAGGCTGTTGGACTCCAAAGTTCTACAAACAGAAAACAGGGTGATAAAACTACTCCGCTGCAAACATGTGCCACCCTTCAAGCAAAAAGGAAGAACGCCTTTGAAGTTGGAGCTACGGGTGCAGAGAACTGCAGAGCTGAGTCACAGAGGATTATTCGCAGGCCTTGCAACCTAATGACATGTTTCCTGCGGGATTTTGAACTTGCTGGGAACTGGGAACTCCTTTATTCTTCCCATTTTCTCTATAACATTGTCCAGGAGGAGAGGCTAGTGCTGGACAAACTTAAAACCCTAAACTGAATGGCTGTGCAGTACCAACGCCGTTACTCACTGATACCCACATGCAGCTTCTCACTCAATGTGCCACTAAGTTTCTATTCCTTCCATTCTGCTTGCAGATCTCCTCCACTTCTAGAACCAACTCTCGTACCTTGTAGTAGTTAGTACATTCATTGGCTTGTCCGCATTAGTGTTTAGCTCTACTCAAGGAAGAGACATCTCTAGGTACAAAGTGTTTACTACTAGTCTAAGTCTTGTGTCTTGTTCACTGCTGTAATCCCAACCTCACCTAGTGGCAGGCACACAGTCGGTCCTCATGAAGGATTTGCGAAGGGAATGATCTCGCACAGCAAAACCAGCTCCTTTACTCTTGTGCTTCTCCAACTGGTGCAGGCAGCACTCTGGGGGGTTGCCATGTGTACGTGGGCTTCCATGAAGACATGGGATAAACACGTGCATCTCACTAAAGCACAAATTTTACTTGATTATAAGTCATTAAAAACACACTGTAATATTAAAAGAAACTTTGGTCTATTGCAGAAAAGGAAAGCAAAGTTCACATAAATGTTAAGGCAAAGGTGTTTTCTTTAGGCACCATTCTTCCTCACTTTCCCCAAGGGTCTATGTAAATTCTGGGTTGTCCCTCTTATACTAGGTGTTACCAGATGCCAGATAGAAAATACAGAAGACACTTATATTTATTACAGATTAATACAGAGAAATGTTTGTTCAAGTTCAAGGATGGTAACTATTCTGAGGCATATAAAGGTTGTTTTTACTGCTTTGTTTAAAAGCAAAACAAAGAGAATTAGATAATGTATAGAAACCACATAAATGCAGCTTTACAGAGACAAAAAAAGGGCAAAATACAAAGGCTTTTAATTTATAAAAGAAGATCTGGTAAAGAGCTGCCTAATGTTTCATTAAATTAGTTACAGATGGTAGGATCTCCTAGGGTCTCTTGGGTCAGCTCTCCTGACCCTGTCCTGATGTTTGAAAAACATATACTTCCGTCTAGATTCTGAAATGATATCTCAATCACTTGCTCTAAGTTCTGCTCCAGTGGTTGAGTGCTCCTGCTAATTCTAATAGATATAGTCCTACATTGATCCTCTGAATATTTCTCCTTTGTTATGCCCCATCAACATATGTGGCGACTTCCTAAATAAAATTATTCCTCTGACATAATCTATGAAAAGCACTTGTCTCTCCTTCTTTGACCAGATAGCTTGACTCATTTTAGAAATTCAACATAGAATTCTTCCTTTGTTTAAAAAAGGGCTCAGACTGACTGTCATTTGCAACTCTCTCACTCACACTTCTCTTCAGCATTTGCCACAGTATTTTTTAAACAAGGTTCTACTGGATTAGAAGGACCTGGTCTGTTTTTGCAGCAGGAATACCATTACGATTCTTAATCATTAATCCTCAGGCATGAGGATACACTTCGGTCAAGTTATAGTTATCATCTTTTGTATTGACCCAGAAAATGACTCCCTTTCTTTCTGACTGTTCCTGACTTCTGTGCATTTTACATGTTAGATGTGTCTCCAACATAAACGCATGCCTTCACATCAGCTTCATAATTTTTCCAGTTATCCTCTGTCGGTGCTTGATCATGTTTTCTTCGGATTTGACTTCCAATTGTCCTTGCTATTCATACAAATCCAGGAAATGCTAGCACTTGATATTTACTGAATTCCCACTCTCAATACCATGATAGATTTACTCTGTCTCAAAATGTACCTAAAAACAAATGAAATAGCTTAAATCCAGTATTTACCCAAACTACCTTTCAGCTATCTTTCTACATGCCCAGCAGCGATGAATGTGCCATTTTAAATTGTATTGGGGAAAGAATTTGAGGTGATTTATGACTTCTTGAAGCTGAGTAGCCTTGCTGAGATACAGAATGCAATCAAGAAACATTATCAAACATGGCAGAGCACAATCAAGAAACTTTTATCAATCATGGCAAGTACTGCCTTACACTATTTTTAAAAAGGAAAGAAAAACAAGAAAGAAATTTCCATCTATGACAATATAGAACATTATGATATAAGGAAAGCTCTTTAGAAATTATGGTTGACACAGAAATCAGATGTCAAATACTTAAAGAGATTTATCTTCATCTACAACCCAATGAGGCATTGATTTACATAAGCATAATGTGGACAAAATTTGTGAACACCAGGTATAAATCCAAATGACTTCTTGATGTCTTTAACGTAACTACATAAATCAGTCTAAACTGTTATTTTCCTTCAGAAATCCCCAATAACAAACTGGGTAAAATATATTTTAATGGCCCTGAGGTAGGTTTTAAAAATTAGGCTTGTGTTCACATACATGAAGAGAATTCAGTAATAATTTTAAGGAAACATAACTGGCAGCTAGATCTATGAACTTTTATATGTGCTCATGGCCTCAAATATGTATTTACAATATTTTAAAATAATTATCATAAGGTGTGATCTAGGAAATTGAGACTATGTTAATGAACATAACCAGTTTATTAATATAAAATATATCATCATTTGGTTTTTACAACTCAATTAAACTTCTTTTTACAAATGAACAATCCAAAAGAAAAAGAATGGATAAAGGGTTTGAAGCAACAATTCAAAGAGAAAAACCCAAAACATAACAATAAAAAATTAAATAAACATTAAAATAGTACCTTATACCCATCGGTTTTTGTTAAATAGAAAAATTTTAAAGTATTGACAAGGTTATAGCAAAACAACTCTTAATACTAGAGGGAGTGTAAATCAATATGCCTCATCAGAAAGAAATGGGAAAAATCTAGTGATGTGGAAAAAATACATATCTTATGACCCAGCAGCAACTGTCCGTCTAAGTTCAAGAAGTACATTTTTAAAAACTACAAAAATATTCAATGCAGAAACATCTATACCAGCAAAAAAAAGTTAGAACTATTATATATACTTTTAAAATAAAATACCACACAGTGCCAAAATAAATGCACTGGAACACCAACTATTAGCATAGTTGGATTTCAAAAGTTGAGTGAATAAAAGCAAGGTACATACACAACAATATGTAAGTATAATGCATTTTTATTAGTTAAAAGTGTGAGAAAAAATATATTTGATTAGTGAATCTATCTAATATGAAGTGAGGGCTAAAAGTAAGAAACATAAATATAGGAGAATTATTAACTTGGGGTCAGGGGTTGGGAAAAATATGATAGCTGAGGGGTGCACAGAGAAATTTAACTTCTTTTTTTAATATGTTTTTGTTGATTTTAGAAAGAGAAGAAAGGAGACAGAGGGGGGGAGAGAAACATTGATTGATGGGCTGCTTCCTGCACACTCTCTACTGGGGATCAAGCCCACAGCCCAGGCAGGTGTGCTGACTGGGAATTAAACCTGTGACCCCTTGGTGCATGAAATGATGCTCA
Source organism: Myotis nattereri (assembly GCF_964212035.1). Lineage (NCBI taxonomy): Eukaryota > Metazoa > Chordata > Mammalia > Chiroptera > Vespertilionidae > Myotis > Myotis nattereri. The sequence continues at coordinate 62,707,458 of NC_138082.1, read as the reverse complement.
ACCAACTGAGCTACACTGGCCAGGGTAGTTCAACTTCTTTTAAAATGGGATATTTCTTAAAAAGGATGGTTGGGTACATTAGAGATCATCATATCATTATCTATAAATGTTTTGTTTGTATATTAAATAATTCATAAAAATGTGTTAAATCTAGTGTTTGATTAAACTGTTCTTAGAATTTGTTTAATAAAGCCCAGTAAAACTGTTACATCAGTTTCCATAATTCCATTAAGGTGCCAATTCTGTCACCATATGTGAGACTTGATACCAGTTTATTTTTGTTTGTTTTTTTTCCTTTTCCTACACATACATGTGTGAGTGGAGATTATCCAAATGTTAATTAATAAAAGAAAAAATTGAGAAGAGCTAAGTCATACAATGCAATGAGCATTCTTCAGCAAATCTCTTTATGCTAACTTAGCTAGAGGTATAGACAAATAAACACTTGCCCACCCTAACCATTAACCCTTTCTGTCTGTAGAAAGATAAACTTTTTCTGGCTTAGGGCAAAGTCAATGTCTTATTTGTTACTCTGTATCATCTTCAACATTTTTTTTTTCAGAATGATTTTACTAATAGGAGAGAAGTCAGCAGTTTCTGTCTTCAGTCCATGATGCATGAGATGTGTGATCTGGCTTCCCTTGAGCTTTGTACACACTAGGTTTTTAGTTTATCCCAGACACTCGGGGACACTGTGAGGGTGTTCCAAACAGAAACATGTACTAGTATTACCTAATTGTTGAATTTAGGTAAGAAACTGATGGTCAAAGGGACCTACACAGGAAAGCATAAGTACGTGTGCAGCAAAAGATAAAAATGAACTACACGTTTGTGCTCTGTGCTCAGAAAGCTCACACATGGCTATTGCATTCCCTAAGAGTCTGGTTATAAAAGTTTAATAGCTTCCTATCTTCACTGAAAGTCAGTCTGTCCCTCTGTTGCTTATTTCTATCTCTGTACAGATACAAAGGCACGAAGACAAACGATGTACAACACATGGGAGCTGCAAAGTCAGATGCCACAGGGGCAGACAAGTGACGTAAGTAAATGATGCAGCCAGAAATAAGGGGGGAAAGTGGACAGTTTATGTCCCCTCTTTTAGGCGCAGACACTTGTCAGGTCTAGACTGTTGTGGGAAAGTAAGAATACAGGTTCTGTATTACCAGATCCTCCAATTATTCTAAAAATAACACCCCCCCCAAAAAAATCTAAACCTGTATTGTAAATCTCTTGATTTCTAAGTTGGCATCTAATTTAACATATAATTTTCTTCCTATTGGGCTAACTCAAACATATCTGCAGCCACAATTGGCCCCTGGGCTGCCAGTTTGAGACCTCTGCTCTACACACGATGGATACTGCTGATGAAGAGAAAACATTGTTTTGGGGATGAAAAAAACAGATAGCAAAAAAAACAAAAAAAAAACAAAAAAAAACAAAAAAAAAACCCTCAACAACTGAATACTTTATTTCCCTAAAAGAGCAGGCATAGCTCAATAGCTCCTCAGAGGTCCCCATGTGGGAAGCTACCTTCGAGGCCATTTGGAAGCCAGGAAGCCAGGAGGCACTGTGCTTCAGGACTGCATCTTGGGCTTGATCTGTCACTTTCTGGTGTCAGCGGGGGGATGACCCTAGGTCTGAGGGCCCTGGAGGTATGTCACTGCCCTGGATGACTTTCCTCTTTTGTCATTGCACGAGTCTCTGTTTTTTGTTGCTGCTTTTATTTTTTATTCTTACTCTTTTATTTTCTAAATATTCTTGGATGTTTAGGAATATTTGTCACAATCCCTAAAACTACTTTTTGGGAAACAATCTAAGTGTCCAAAGTAAAAAAAATAGTTAAGTAAAGTAGTTACATACATCAGATGAAATAGTATACTGATATTAAATCATTATTATGAAATCTACATCCAAGGTAGTAGTTACATACATCAGATGAAATAGTATACTGATATTAAATCATTATTATGAAATCTACATCCAAGGTAGAAAGTGTTAATAGTGTTAAAAGAAAAGAAGTAGGACATTTATATTATGATTACAACTATGTCAATGATATAAAACATCAGCTTATTAATATTATTAAACTTGGTAGCTTTCTATCTACCATAAGTGGTAGATAGATGGTAACTTGTTTTTCTGCTAAATGTTCCATTCTGTAGTTATATACTTAACATAAACTTATTTTGAAATCAATATTTAAAAATAAATCCCCCCTTTCAGTGCTGTGTTTGTAAACAGAGGGTTTACTACTAACTTTTCTCCTCCCCCCAGGAACCTAAGGGAGAAGTTTCTCTCTAGGGAGAAGATAGAAGAGCTTCCAATCATCTATTTTCTGAATTCTCACATCAGGATTCCCCAGAAACTTATCAAGGGAGTCTTCGTGGTTGAGAAGTGCTATAGAAGAAATGCCATGGTGTTATGCTAGCAGATCTCTTCTCCGTTTTCCCACAAACTTCTCCTGGAGTGGTGTAATCCACATTCCCACCCAACACCACAGGGCTCATGTGGTGGGGGAGGGGAAGCTGGTTTGCTTTAATAGCCATGTGAGTTTCCTTACTTTTGGTTTCTAAGTGAAAGTAGCAAAGACTGGTGGCATTTGTGAGCTGTTGTGTTTCTCTGCATTAATATAGGCAATATTTCTGAGACAACTTGACACCAATAGACATCAATGCCAAAGGGAGCTCAACAAAGTAAGCTCCTAACTCATACTCTTTGATTATCTAATCTCCTTCAAACATTAAAATTAATCATTTTTATAAACAAAGAAAGGATTCTATAAAACAAAAGCCAGATGCCCATTTTCTGTTATTCACAATACTAGAGGCCCAATGTATGAAATTTGTGCGAGGGGCTCGGCCCTTGCAGCCCTGGCTTCGTCTGGAAGGTCATCCAGAAGGACGTCCGGAAGGTCGTTCGGCTGACCAGCCTAATTAGTATATTATGCTTTTATTATTATAGATTAGTTTGAAGAAAAATTCATTTTCATACAAATGAAAGAGTTAGATGCATAAAATATCTGGAAATATACATGTTCCTGTGTGATATTTGAATTAGTTGGATAAAATCTAGGATGTATTCTGAGCATTGGTTCCAGATTAAGTTATTATTCATTGCATAATTTGGGGGGTGGGGTGGGAAGTGGAGTTAAGTCTTATTAATTTTCTGCTGTGCCCCCAAGATTTTTACAGATATTACTTTCTTCAATGTGTTGAACAGTTCCACTTGGTAGGATCACTACTCTAATTTTATAAAGGAGGAAATAAGAGCAGGGAAGTCAAATAACTTCCAAGGTCAAACAGCAATATCTGACAGAAACTAGGTCAATCCCAGGTCTATATGACTTCAAAACCCATATCTGGTTGAGTCTTTCAGTCTTCCTTGACTGAAATCTATTGAAAATAAACCTGCTCTACATTAAGAGACCAAATCCTTTGTTAAGAGCAGGGATCCTCAAACTACGGCCCGCGGGCCACATGCAAATACAAATATTGTACTTGTTCCCGTTTTGTTTTTTTACTTCAAAATAAGATGTGCAGTGTGCATAGGAATTTGTTCATAGTTTTTTTTTAAACTATAGTCTGGCCCTCCAACGGTCTGAGGGACAGTGAACTGGCCCCCTGTTTAAAAAGTTTGAGGACCCCTGGTTAAGAGCTACATGTAAGATTGATGTCTGAACCCCTTTTCACATGTAATGTGATGTGTCAATATTTTGGGGAGTATAGCATGCTGAGCTGTTTTTCCTTAGGTGCTATGATTTCGTGAATAGCCAATAAAAATTGGATGCCTAGCTCATCTACTGCTTTAAGCAATAGTTTTCCAAATGAATATTCTTGAAGTGTTCCTGGTGCAAGGGATTAAAAACTTATTTCTATCCGCTTAAGTTGGGCCTAAAATTTAAGCTGACACAAATCAGGTTAACAGAAAAAAAGCATATATATTTATTTAATATTTTTATGTGTGTACAAGAGTCCTCAGAAGGAAAATGAAGACCCAAAGATGTTATGTCCCAAATCTTACATACTTTTTACACACACACCCACACCGCCCCCCCCCCCCCCCACACACACACACAAACAGTACATTTTGGGGATGTGACAAAACAAAAGAACTTGGGTGAGAGATAGTAAATCGTGGGACAATGAATAGGAAATGTATGTGAGAACTAACAGAACATAAGGGTTATTTTAGTAGGCTCGTTTGTACAGATCCATATCAGTGTCAACTCCAAGTCTCTGGAGATAAGAATGTTCTTTTCCTGGTACAGGGAGTACATCTTTCTCTTGGCATCATCTGTTTTTCAAGTGCCTTCAGCTCAGAAGAGTCAATATGCCAAAGCAGCATATCTGGGTGGCACATTCTGACCCTCTGCACTGGCTTTTTGTTTTTGCTTTTTTGAAACTGTGCTAGCAGGATGCCGTGCTTCTACCACTTGGGTTTGATTGCAAACCCAGTAAAATGATGGTCAATTCATGGTTTCACAAGAATATTTTAAAAGAAAAGCAAATTAAAAAATAAAACAGTCTGCTTAGCTTTTCCTGGTGTTTTTCCTTTCCATTTTCTTAGTGTTGTTTTGTTTTCACAATAGGTTAGTATGTTAATATCCCTGGCAGAAAAGACAAAATCCCTACAAAATCCCTACAGAATAGACAAAATCTAGACTCCAATAATTATGAAACACAGATGTGGCTCTATATTCCAGAGCCTAGTTTGGGTTATAATGCTCTACTCCCCTCCAAAGCGATCTTAGAAAAACGCATATTTGGCCAAAAGAAAAATTTCTCCCTCGGCATCTTAAGTGATTGTATACTACAGTACCTTAAAAAAAAAAAAACTGTTGGAGCAGCATTGAAATGATAATATCTATATAGTTATAGATGCAAATAGTGATAGCAATACAGCTATAGATACTGATATAGATATAAAGTTAGATACAGATATCACACACACATATACACACTTATCCAATAGTTTGGAACTCATCTCTTGCTCTCAAAGACAACAGTAGTGGCATATCTAAACTAGCTGAGCATACATCTGCTTTAAGATGATTCAAGGTGATTCTATAAGGATCTGTAAAAATGACCTCTAGAAGGTATGGGATACAATCGCCCTGAAATGGGGATCACAGAACCTCAGTGAAGTGTCAAGTCCATCAAATGCTGCTCATATGTCAGTTGCTTTTTTGACAAACGCATTCATCAAAGTGTACAAGAAAATATGTGACAATTATTTTTCACCCAACACTTCAGAAATCCATCTTCATGCTCTCATGATTGGCAGATTGCAAGTGCTGATCATTCCCAGCACCTCACTAGATAAACGTGTGATAGTAGGAATTTAACTCTGGAAAATTTATACAAACAGCTATTGAAGTTGGCTGCCAGTTAAGAGGAATGAAAGATCTTTTGTAGAGCATATCTAGGATCTGACTTCATCCAGCATATGATTAAAATAGATTCCAGAGAGCCCTAGCATCTTGTGGATACACTATATCATTGCTATTTTTTCTCATTACGTAGATTAATAGATTTGCCATGTTAAACACTGCAAAGCAATTGTTACTATCCAAATCATAGGAAGGCTTGAGATCTCTGTGATCATCATTTATGATCCTCAGCAGCCCAGCTGTAGCCTCAGGATTGGGTTCCTACAATACCACTGAAAGGTATGTATATATATATTTCAGATTATCACACCGTGAACTACAGCAAATCATGACTTGAGTAGTAGCTGATAATCTGTAATAATAAAAGTGTAATATGCTAATTAGACCAGACAGCTGAATGACCTTCTGGACATCATTCTGCAGTGGCGGGGCCAAGGCAGAGGCGGTTAGGGGCAATCAGGCAGGCAGGTGAGCGATTAGGGGCAATCAGGCAGGCAGGTGAGCAATTAGGGGTGATCAGGCAGGCAGGAAAGTGGTTAGAAGCCAGTGGTTCCAGATTGTGAGGGATGTCCGACTGCCTGTTTAGGCCCAATCCTGCAGGGCTGAGGGACAACCCCTTCCACCCCTCCCCCCACCCACCCCCGTGCACGAGTTTCATGTACCGGGCCTCTAATCACTTATAAAATTCTTTAAGAATAACTTCTGCCCAGCCAGTGTGGTTCAGTGGGTGAGCATCAACCTATAAATCAGGAGGTCATGGTTCAATTCCAGGTCAGGGAACATGCCAGGGTTTCAGGCTCAATCCCCAGTGTGCAGGAGCAGCCAATCAATGATTCTATCTCACCTTTGCTGTATCTATCTCTCTCACTCTTCTTTCTTCTCTGAAAGGAATAAAAATATATTTTTTAAAAAGAATAACTTCCACTGTTTAGGTGTTCAGGAGTTGAGACTCCTAAATAAATGACATGCTATTTGAATGCCCATTGATTATCTGTTATTCCCACATGCCAGAAAATCACAAGCTTTTGAATTTTGCCCCCACTCCTACCAATTATTTGGATGGATACCTCTCTAAACATAACTTAAAGTCTAAATCAAGGCTTATTCTTCGCTGGTTATTTTAACTTGGGCAGACGTTGTAATTATCTTAATCCTACAGCAATTGCTGTTAGTGCCACTTCTTTAAATACTTAATTATGGAGTGCTTTCTATTATTACTTAACACTGTACATGTGTCACTTAAGTTTTCCTGAGATTGTAAGTTCCTTGAATTCAGTTCCTATAACTTATGTTCTTTTGTACCACTTTGTCCCAAACACAATCCTAATCTCACAGTATGTGTTTAGTAAATAGCTATTAAATTCATCTGTTTGAGTGAGCAAAAGAGAAATGCTAAATCCTCACTCTTCTCCTCATTTTGGAATAATGAGAAAAATGTGTTGTGGGATATTGGGAGGAACTTTTCTTATTGCCTTGAAATGGGCTCTAGAGCAGGGATTAGTAAGCTTTTTTCTATAAATGGCCAGCTAGTTAATATTTCAAGCTTTTTCATTAAACTTTTGTTTTATACAACCCTCTAAAAACCATGCTTACCTCACAGGCCATACAAAAAACAGGCCACAACCATATTTACACCATAGGCCATACATACTAGTAGTTTGTCAATCTGTGCTCTACAGCACACAAACAAAACATGTGCTCAGTATCCCTGTTACAAAAGCCACCAACAGACTCATCTCTTCAGGACTTTATTAAAGAGAGCAAAATCTAATCATTTATCTCTTGTCAGTCATCTTTCCACCAATTTATCTCTCATCTATCAAGCAATCATAAAACTATGTATAATTTATCTATCATTTATCAACTATAATGAGAAAAACTCAATTATCTATTATATATCATCTATAGCTACTATCAATCATCTATTAACTAGTCATATATCTATGTATACTTTATCTATTATTTATTACCTTTTATTGAGGAAAACTCAACTATCTATCACCTATCATCTATCTGTCTGTTTGTCTGTTTGTCTATCCAAAGACTTAGGCATGAGGAGAGGAGAGGGAGTCAATAGGACCTTTGGCCTTGACTAATGTGGAATGTTATATTAGCCTTTAGAGACGATTTCATACCTTCTCTAAAGTGTGAGGAGGGTCTGGGTATGGAGACTCCAAGAGAATCTCTCATAGAGATTGAAAGATGCTTCCAAAAATATACTGCATCTTATTTCCCACTTGGCTGTCTGGTTAGGTGGTGACCTTGCTGACCTGCCCTGAGCCTATATAAATAGGAGAGGAGAATTAGTGGGGAAAGGACAGCATTCCACAAGTTCAGGGGATCCCATGGCATGTAGTTGGGGTTAAGCCAGCATGCTGACACTCCATCTGGGACTTAGAAGCAAGTTCGTGAAGTATACTCCAAGAAAAAGAAAATGTAGAAACATAGGTAGCAGTAGAGCCAGCTTTCCCACGGATCGCTATGCAGTTGGAGGCTTTGCAATGACTTCTGAGGAACTCATCGCTGTGCCCTTGATAGCCAGCATGACCTGATACCTGGTCAGACCTAGTCAGAGAAGAGGTGGCTACTAACAGAACGAAGACCACACCAGGAGATGGCAAAATTTTGAAGGTTCACCATTTTCTCTCACTCTCCTCCCCAACAGCATCAACATACAGGAAGTACACTTTGTAGAAAGGGGTGGGAGATGTGGCTCAAAAGCATCCACTGGTGCATGTTTGTGTGTGTGTACACGCATGCGCATGTGAACACACACACTCCCCTATCTTAGCTGAAAACTGTGATTTATTAACAAAGCACTTCCACGGGTAGCCAGTCAGGGAGTAGGAAAAGGAATGGGAGAAGCAGAACAGGGAAGAGGAAGAATCCAAGAAAGGGGGGTTTCTCAGTCTCCCAATGGCTAGCTTCAGCCTGATCCTGCCAAAAACTATGGACTGTGGGTTCTGCTACTGAGAGTTTTCACCCCAAGTCAAGGGAACTGAGTCTGTCATACCACCACACCTGGGAGTCATCAGTTAAGGGCCACCCTTGTGGGACGTAAATACCCAGAACTTCTGGCTCTTAGCACTGGCTCCAGGAGCCCACAGGCAGTCCTCCAGCGGGGAAACAAGAATGTTAGAAATAAGATCCAAGAGCAGTGGTTCTCAACCTTCCTAATGCTGCGACCATTTAATACAGTTCCTTATGTTGTGGTGACCCCCAAACATAAAATTATTTTCATCGCTACTTCATAACTGTAATTTTGCTACTGTTATGAATTGTAATGTAAATATCTGATATGCAGGATGCATTTTCATTGTTACAGATTGAACATAATTAAAGCATAGTGATTAATCACAAAAACAATATGTAATTATATATGTGTTTTCCGATGGTCTTAGGCAACCCCTGTGAAAGGGTTGTTCGACCCCCAAAGGGTCGTGACCCACAGGTTGAGAACCTCTGTCCAAGAGGAATGGGTGGAGAATCAACATTATCTGCTCCACACATTCACAAATGTTAGAGTAGAAGAGTCCTTGGAGGATGCAAGATTGTGGTATACCTTCATTAACTGTAAGTTGTCACACACACACACACACACACACACACACACACACACACACAAACACGCATGCATGCGAATGCACAATGTTACCAGTAATAAAGTATAAAAAATTGTGAATTGTTTTTCCCAAATAACTTGTTTAGAATGCAAGGTTGTCTCTATAGTAGTGTCATTCACTAGCAACTCCACATACTTTCTTTATTAGGAGAGAAAGACTTGGAGAAAGAACTGGACTCAGAATGGCATGTACCTCAAGGCCTGCCTTATTTTATTTTTAAATATATTTTATTGATTTTTTACAGAGAGGAAGGGGAAGGGATAGAGAGTTAGAAACATCAATCAGCTTCCTCCTGCACACTCTCTACTGGGTATGTGCCCACAACCAAGGTACATGCCCTTGACCAGAATCGAACCTGGGACCCTTGAGTCCACAGGCCGACACTCTACCCATTGAGTCAAACCGGTTAGGGCAAGGCCTGCCTTATTTCTGCTGCAATTCACCCTAAGATAGCATGACTATGGTTCTGATGATAGTTGTGGCAATTATCAGTGATGTAGAACTTATGAGTTGGGGTTCTATAACTACTTTGGATTTTTAAACCTTATTTGCAAATAAATTAGGGTTTATTTCTAAATAAGGCTCTATATGAAGGTGTACTGTTTGCTAAAAATAATGCTAAAGATTATTACTGTAGTAGAATCCAGCAAGTATCCAGGTAAAGAAGTAAAGAAGAATGTATTAATGATTAAAAGTGTGCAGTTAAATTGCCTGGAGTCAAATACTGGTTTTCCTAGTAAGAAATTGTTTTTCAATGGACAATTTGATTAGCTTATTACACCTAGATACCTTCATCTATAAATTCAAATAAGTGGGAACCTGCTTTATCAGGCTGTTGGAGACTAAAGGAGATAATGTGTGTGGAGTGCTTAGGTATGGTGCTAGCATACAGTAAGTGCTCCATAAATGCTCATTTTTATTAAAAACACAGGGGCCCAGTGCACAAATCCATGCACCTTGAAAGGAACTATGGGCTACAAGGCTGCAATGGGCACAGGGGCAGGTCTCGGCCCATCCTCTGGGCCCCCGCCCAGCCCCTCCTGCTGTGGCCCCCCAGGCCCTTGTCTGCCAGCAGCCCTGCTCCCACTGCCACTCCCATGCACTGACAGAGCGGAGCGATTGGGGCCAACACCAGCAGCGGATGTGAGCTGTGGCTGCCAGCCCCTCAAGAACCGGGGGAGGTGGAAGAGCCCTGAGGGGCAATTGGGGCTGGCAGCTGCCACTCGCACCCACTGATGGCACCAAGTGATCAGGGCTGGTGCCAGGTGCCAGCAGCGGGTGCAAGTAGGGACAGCGACAGCAGCAGGTGCAAGCGTCAGGCAGGACCGTACTGCACAGGAGCAAAGAATTTTCAGTAACCACCAGAGGCTCACCCGGATGACAGCCACTGGTGCCCCACCTTGGTCTGGCACCTCCGCTCACCTGCTCCACCATCCCACTGTGGCCAATTCCCGCCATGTTCCATGCACTCCCCCTGGTGGTCATCGCATGTCATAGCAACTGGTTGTTCAGTTTGGTTGTTCTGGTTGTTTTTCAGTTCGGTCTATTTGCATAGTAGCCTTTTATTATATAGGATGGTTTCAGAAGTTGGAAAGACCTCTGCTTAATTACATATCTGCCCTTGGGCAAGTGACCCTAAGTTCTTCTCAGGAAAGTAGAGATAAAATTGTCATGACTGATTTCTGGGGGAATTAAATGCATAATATATGAAATGCCTAGCAAACTTTACTTGGTGCAAAATAGGTGTGAGTTCCTGTATTTTTGCTGTTGTTGTTATTGGTTTTTAATTTTGTTCTTTGTTAATTACACAAGTACTCTCCACATATGAAGGAGAACAGCTGTACAACCTTAGTTTGGATGCTCTCAGATTCATTCTTTCATTTGATGCACTGTTTTGGAAGTTTATGGAAGTCTAATTTAATCTCATGTCTTTGGAAAGAAAACAGCCCAGCTAGGACATCCACAAAGTTCTAGTGTTAGAATATGCCCCCTTAAATTAAACTGATATTTGCATCTATCTAACCTCAACTTCATTTACTCCTGGAGCAATATAGACTTGAGCTGTTCTTGAGTTAACTCAGTTGGCCAACAGAACTGAAAATGTCCCTTATATTAAGGACATACTGCCAGAGAACACGTGCTCATGGGTACAGAGACATGTTAGATGGAGTGTTTCCTGTGCCTTGACTGTAGCAAGGCTTCAGTGCAAATGAAGCCAAAGTATTCACAGGGCCCTTCAAATTGTGATATTCCCTTCAAAACTAGTCTTTTCAGTCTGATCTGTAGCTTATGGCTGGTTGAACCACAGACCTCATTTTTGGTTTCCAAAATAGTCCGGATTTCATTACTGGATTGAGTTGAGGTTGGGTTGGACAATTAGATACTGCCTTTTAAAAAGTGTTTAATTCAGGTTGGCGGTTATTGCTTAGAGTATGAAGTATGAAAAGTGTCACTGTTCTACTCTCAGTTGCTTTAAGGGCTTAGAACAAAACATTACACAGGGAGCAAGTTGAGGGTTTCTATTTGAATGGTAGTAGCAGCCCCATGAGAAGTGGATGCCTCTCTGTTAATGGCTTTGAGCAATAGTGCAGCAGGCAGGAGAATGAAGGTATGCTCCCTGTTTATTCCTGTCTTCCAGAAGGCCCACGTTCATTGCAGAATTATTCACAACAGCCAAGGTGTAGAAACAATCATTTCCTTTATTCACTCTTCCATCAATAGTAGAATGAATAAAGGAAATGTGGTATGCACATACAATGGATTTAGTCAGCCTTACAAAAAAATCCTGCAGTATGCAGCAGCGTGGATTGTACTTACCTGAAGTGTCTGAAATAGTCAAACACACAGAAGCAAGGATAACAAAAGCAAAAATAAATACATATGTGAGCGGATAACAAACTAAAACATTTCTGTACAGCAAAGGAAACCATCAACAAAATGAAAAAGTAACATATAGAATGGGAGAAAATATTTGCAAACTGCATATCTGATAGAGGATTAATATCCAAAATATACAACAAACTCATACAACTCAATAGCGATAAAATAAAATAAAGTAAAAATAACCCAATTTAAAAATAGACAAAGGCCCTGAATATACATTTTTTCCCCAAAAAAGATACACAAATGGCCAAGAGGTACATAAAAAGGTAATCAAACCCACTAATCATCAGGCAAATGCAAATAACAAACACAATGAGATATTATCTCGCACCTGTCAAAATGTGTGTTATCAAAAAGACAGGAATCAAGTGTTGGCCATTTACAGCCCTGGCCTCTGCCAATAAGTGGCTCCCTGGCTAAATGTAGGATATGGTGTTCAAGCCAGCATGGTAAATGGCATAAAGATAAGGTGACAACACAAAACAGCACTGTCTTCAATTGAGCATCCCCTACTGTATGCCCACCCAGCACCTGGGCCTGAGTAGATTTCTGGGGAAAGGCAAGGGTCCCATTCTCCTAGGAATGTACTTTCCAGGCCAGATCAATGTGTAACCGATTGGGATTATTGGCTGGGAACTTGGCTCTTCTCGTTGATGCAGAAAAGATTTCAAGGTCAACGAAAATGAAAGGAAAGCAAAGTGGAACTTATTAAAGATTCACTCCAAATGAGGAACGGGCCAGTTGAGAAAGACAATGGCCCTGAGTTCCTGGCTTATGTGGTTTAAAAGAGGGATTTTCTGGGTGGAAAATTTCATTTGCATTCAGGGATGATTGACAGAAAAAGGTTATATAATTATATTTTTTCTGTGCGTGCCCTTACTCATGATGCATACAGAAAAACCTACAGGGGGTCGAAACTGCAATGTGAATTTTATTATAATTAGTCCAGGACCCTAGTAAGGCCGCATTGAGGTCATATCATTTTCTTTGAGCTTAAGCCAAGAACCGCTGGTTCCGAACCTGCCCACTGGCGGTCTGCTGGCTGCTAGGCCATGGTCTGAAGTGGTCTGAAGGTGATGTTGGTCTGATCCCTGTTCAGGATCCAAGGGCAGGCCCAACGCCAGCCGCTCATGTCTAACTTCCTCTCTAACAAATAAAACACACCAAATAAACAAGATACAGTCTAGTGAGGGTTCACAGTGTCTATTTTGAGCTCAGTGAGCATTGGCTAGTCTAGCCCTTGATGTCTTTCAAGAAACTGCACCAGTTGGAACTTGAAGATGGCATAAGAAGTAAGGTGGTGGTGAGGGGTAAAGGGCACACTATTGGCCTGAAAAAAAGGTAAGAAAAGGCACAATTTTCACAGAAGTGAAAATTGATAGCAGAGGCCTCCAGGGGGCTTCCTGGGGTCTATGATGGAGCATGGGAAAGGGCCAATGCAGAGAGATTGGAGGTCGGACTCTGGGAGCTGCTGACGAGCCTGGGCTGGGCCTGTAGGACTTAGAGATCTGTCTTTAAGGGGATGGACTATCTCAGTTAGGAATCTTCCAGCATCAAGTGGCTTTAAACTTGGCCCCAAATGTATTAGCTCATAACAAAAAACGTCAAGAAAGAGGAAATTGGAGCAAAGAATAAATTAAAAGTGCAACCCCACCCCTCCCCCAAAAAACAATGAAAAACACAAATACACAAACAAAAATACACCACATAGAATCAGAGTATAGCATGGTGGTTGCCAGGGGCTGGGGGAAGGAGGATATTGGGAATTGTTAATCAAAGGGTATAACGTTTTGGTTATAGAAGATGTGTAGGTCTTAGAGATCTGCAGTACAACATTGTGCCTATAGTTAAGAACACTGCATTGTACACTGAAAATTACATAATTGTATTAAGAGGATAGATCTCACCTTAAATGTTCTTACCGCAATGCTTGCTTTTAATATAAAAAGAGAAATCTCTATTGAAACCTCAGTGAAGGGCGTCAGAAGCGGTTCCAGGGAAGGCCACCAGCAGGGACCTCTGCTCTTCACTCACGTTGCCTTTTACCTTTACACAAACGGAGTGATCTCACTTTCTTCTGTCCACCCTCTCATCCCCTGGTTCAGCTACACACCAGCATCCAGTATATGTCAAAGACAGTCACACATACTGGGTTTTTTTCCCTTTCTCCAGCATTGACCAGTCTCTCCATTTTTTATCTCTATAATAAGAACCAAGAGAAGGTGACTGGTATGTCATCTTAAAATTCCAAGGATGCCTGGTTCAGACAAGCAAAAAAGCACACATACAGAAGAGCCCTCACAAGTGGAAACTTCTGATTCTACCCTAAAGCAAAGTGCCTTGTGCAGTCCCAAATTGCTTCATCAAGCAAACAGCATCCTCAAAATTATTTCTGCTTCCATAATTATAGTGCAATCTTAGTCTGAACAGGGACATAAAAAAAAAATCTTTCTGTCTCCAGGATCATTTTTGTAATTCTGTTTCCACAGCCGTTTGTCTTTATTTTTGTTTTTACCTCATAACCCCTTTGCCAACTGCTGTTTTAAGGCAAGTAGGGGTACAATAGACCATTAGATGCTGGAAGAGATCCTGGAGACATTCTCATTCACAAAGGAGGAGCGAAAGACCCGGAAGCATAAAGATTTACCCTGAACACAGTCACACAATTATTAAACAGCAGGACTGTTTTGAGACGCCAAGTTTTAGCATGTCCACTCCTCCATCCAGACAGATGCACATTGTTGTGGCTGGCATTGGCACACGTTGGCCCTTTCCTTTCTATACCACTCTTTCGCAAGTCTTGATGAGCACTCTGGGCAGAGAGCTTCTAAGTCACTATTGTATTCTCAGACATACAGCTTTTTCTCTTTCATCCTCCTTATAATGGATAAACCCAGAAATCACATTATGCCTTCTCTTCAAAGAACCACACAAGCTTCTACTGAGAAGCACTGTGGGCAACCCCTCACATGGAATCAGCCTCTTTTCCTACTTTTGACCTGTTCTTTGCCCCCCTCACAGCTGCTCCTAAACTTCCTGTTCCGTGGCTTCTGCTTTTCTCAAAATTGGCTGCAGACTCTGTCACCGTATTTCAGCACCCTCCACATCATCACTGACATTGAACACAAGCAAGTAAATCCTTTTTTGTTTAAGACAGTGGTCGGCAAACTCATTAGTCAACAGAGCCAAATATCAACAGTACAACGACTGAAATTTCTTTTGAGAGCCAAATTTTTTAAACATAAACTATATAGGTAGGTACATTGTTATTAACTTAATTAGGGTACTCCTAAGGCTTAGGAAGAGCCACACTCAAGGGGCCAAAGAGCCGCATGTGGCTCGCGAGCCGCAGTTTGCCGACCACGGGTTTAAGAAAACAGAGGGTGAACATGAGGAAGTATTAAATTCCAGAACCTCACAAAGTTCGCCCAAGCCCTGTTTCCAATTAAGCTGAAGCCAGTCAGATTCTAGATTTCTTTTAGCCTGAGACTGAAGTGTCCCCAAAAGCCATCCTCGCTTTTCTTATTCTCCGCATCATGAATAGGCAGGCATATTCCTTCTGCCAGAAACCTCCTTTCTGAATGGATGAGACCAAAGAAGAAATTGGGGTGGAAAAACAGGGTATTGCCGTTAGTGTGCATTTCAAACACCTCAGTGGGTACAGATCCTGTGCCTTTAGATAGTTTCCATTCTCTTAACTAAAGAAAATGTAATTTTGTCTTTCTGCAGTACCATGTTTATGAAATATTCTTACTTTTAAGTGGGGGACTAGAGTATATTATACTTCCTCTTGAAAATTCAAAGAATGTAGAATAAGCGTAGTCTAGGCTCTGCCACAAACTTGCTTCATTTTGCTTAAACTATTACTAACTCTATTTAACTGGTGCTGGAATATAAGATATTTGTGCATATTAACAGCTGAAACCATACCTTCCTGGAAATATCTGTCTAATATAAAGGTATTCTGAATTGCTATAACTATTATTTTTTTTATATACTATAATCACACACACCTTAGCTGCTCCTTCAGAAAATAATCTCTCTATCTGAAATGTTTAGTCTCATTTGATCCATGATTTCTATACACCAGGCATAATGGTAAGAGAGTTATGTCATTTCCATTAAATAGACGAGGAAATATGGACTAAACACCATGTATTGGTTATAACGTTTTTTACTATAAGTAAGAGAAATCTCAGCTCACAGTGGCCTAAGTTAGTGATTTTCAACCTTTTTCATCTCATGGCACACTTTAAACTAATTACTAAAATTCTGCAGCACACCAAAAATATGTATATTATTGCCGATCTGACAAAAATAGGTATAATTTTGAATCATTCAAACCAACGGCTATTGTGTTGGCTCTTGTCATTTTTTGATTTGACATTCTAAGGGAAAAGAGGTCAGGGCCCCCAACTAGTTAGTCAGGCATTGCTGTTTTAAAAATCCTTATCACTGGCCTAAGCAATTAAGGACATTTTTTACCCCATTCACCAATAAATCTTAAGGCAGAATGACTGTAGGGGTGATTAATTCATCAGCTCAATGACATCATAAACAACCCGGAATCTTTCCATCTTTCTGTCCTCTCATGTTCAATATTGCAGCTTTGTCAAAGACTAGCTGCCCTCACTTCACAAGTATTCCTTTCAGATATGAAAATGTATAGCAAAGAAAGAGAAAAACTAGGGTCTTCCTTTGGCCTCTTTTCAAAAGTAAAGTTTATTTGTCTATAAGTCCCTATCATGAAAAATATCAAACCATCATAATCAGCTATCACCACAGGTTGGTAGGTGGAGAAATAATGGTAAAATGTCAACAAAATAATTAAATCTTAATTTCTTACTAGACCAACTGTAACCCCTTTCACATGCTTCTAATCACATTATTCAAACATTATTTTAAAAGATTACTTAATATCACTAAAAGGCTGATACATTTATAAAGAATGCAAAGCCTTTTAACTCACAATTATATGTAAAGATTTTAAATGCTAATGTCTCCCTCTCCTACCATAGTTTTCTGCTTTCTCCCACTTGAGTGTCTGTCACAAAACCCCTCCCTTGCATTGACCACAGGCAATTCTTTGAGGAGGTCTTAGGTCAGTGATGGCGAACCTTTTGAGCTCGGCGTGTCAGCATTTTGAAAAACCCTAACTTAACTCTGGTGCTGTGTCACATATAGAAATTTTTTGATATTTGCAACCATAGTAAAACAAAGACATATTTTTGATGTTTATTTTATATATTTAAATGTCATTTAACAAAGAAAGATCAACCAAAAAAATGAGTTCGCGTGTCATCTCTTGCCGGGGTCCAACCCCAGCAGGTCCAGGGGTTCCCAAAGGCGTAGACAGAGTCGGCGAAGAAGAAAGGACACGGAGACAGTGTTCAGTTGATCAGCAGCCTAGCCAGGATCTCCAGCCAGGATCTCCAGCCAGGATCTCCAGCCAAGTTCTGGTCTGGATCTCCAGAGAGGTTCTGCTTAGGATCTCCAGCCAGGTTCTGTGTCCATGTTCTCTTGCTAGGTTCTCCAGCCAGGTTCCCCAGGTTCCCCAGGTTCCCCAGCCAGGTTTGGTCACCAGATTCTGTAGCCAGGTTCTTCAGCCAGGTTCTGGCTAGGTTCTCCAGCCAGGTTCAGTCACCAGGTTCTAGTCAGGTTCTCTTGCCATGTTCTATAGTCAGGTTCAGTCCAGGATCTTTTGCCATGTTCTCTCCAGCGAAGTTCTTCTGTCTCTAGGTTCCGTGTAGGTTCTGTCTTCTTAGTTCTGTGTTCTAAGCTCTGTCTTCTAAGTTCTGAGTCTTGCTGTCTTGTTACATCTGTATTTATACCAGTTGATTCAATCTTATCAATCTCTATTACAAAGGTTAGGGCGTTTCTTATCTCCATTCCAGGGAGTAAAGATTATGTAGCTTAAGCATGATTGTTTGTAGTTAAAGTGATTAACTACCTGCCTGGCACTTAGTTAAGGAGTTTCATCCCCTCCCTAACTTCAGGGAAAAATCCCTACCTGGGGAAACAACCTTTCTCGGAGAGGTGACCTTGGTTAAAACACACAGCGCTAAGGGGAGCAAACATATTAAGAACAGTATGCCATATACACCAGGTCCCTTGAAACATATGCTGTGCAGATGTTTCTATCCTGCAGCGACTGTGTCAAGCAGCAAGGATGGACCGGCTTCCGGCAATCTCTGACACGCATGTTATAGGTTCGCCATCACTGTCTTAGGTTGTACCAGGAGATAAAGAAAGTCTATAGTTATAATGTGTTAAAGAAGTGGGGCAAGTAGACACCTAGCTACTGGCTGCTTTAACAGGTCCTTTTCTCCTTTCCACAATGAGTCTTACTACACAATAAGGTCTAATTTTAAAATCGTATTTTGTGGTCTAACTTTTCACAGCATTGGCTGCATTCTTTTAATGTCTCATTGTACAGCCCCTGCATACTGGGGAATGACCTGTGGCTTAGCATTGTCCATAGAAATGGAAATAGAGTCCCTTCTCCTTGGTTTCGGAGTAAGTCATGGAGTGAAAACAAAACTGGGACTGGATCAGCAAGAAAGAAATGAGGAGTGGCTGTTTGGTAGACATCCAGTAAGTATTTATTATCTGAGTATTAAGTACACAAAGATGGTTGGTTCCTTAAAAATGCATGGCCATACCTTCCCATCTACACGTCTGTGCAACCACCTTAAACTCAAACTGAGTAGCTAGATATCAAAGGAGCAGTCTTACTCTTCCAGGGCCCCAATAACAAGATGAACTCCAAGAAGAATTGCTGACCATCAGAGTTAGAATGCCACTAAAATTTACTAGTATATATTTATTTTGTAATTCCTTCAGAGTTTAAATAAGATCCACCTTAATTGTACAGATATCAAAGTGTAGCTAAAAATAGAAGTTACTTCAGGGAAAACTATCCCAACCTAAGTATTTGTAGCTTAAAATACATATTTAAAAAAGAAGAAAAAAAAGTGACCCAGACACAGGTCATTTTTTCCCTGGTCCAGTCCAATTGGATTGAAATTTATTGGCACAATTCACAAATCTAAAAGATTTTGTGTCTTGAAGTGTGAAAGCCCCAGATGGTTTTATTGGCTCAGACATCATTCTATGATTGTATTTTGTCAGAGCAGTCACCTAAGAGTATAACTAACACTCATTTAACTTTGTCCCTTCCAAATGTGTCTGAAAATGATTGCATCAAAGAGGAGAATAAGGCAATAATAAGGTGATGTTTTATTACGAAATGCAAAATGAACCACATGGTTCAATAAAATTCCAGGGCCAGAAATAACTTACATGGCAGTGGGTTGCAGACATTAGCTTAACTTGATCCAAAGAATTATTGGGTGAAAGATGATTTAGAGATGACCCAGACATTCACTAGTTTCTAAATACTTACACTTAGAGAAATGGAAAATCTATATGTTAGCCACTTCTCCAAGTCCACCTGGCCATCTAAAGCTGACAGTCTAAGAACCAAAAGGGAGTGTTCTAATGATAGCAGGAAATTAAAATTTTTTGTGGATTTTGCACCTCTTTCAGAGACATCTGCTTATAGTCATCTTTATGGTCTCACTATTTCCATAGTTTCAGAACAACTATATTCAATTCAGGGGCCAAAACATGTTTTCTTCCTTCCTGCCCCTCAGTAATTTTTGGAGAGTTGGGTAGAGTGCTGTTAATATGAATTAGAGCTCACCAAGACAGGCAATCATAGTCAAAACTGGAAAACAGGACTCATTTTCTTTCTTCAGAGTCCCCAGAAAAATTTATGTTTTACCTCTCTGTGCCTTCTTCCACTTTGGTTTAGACAGTTTTGCCCTCTTAACAAAATCTCTTCTTCAAAGAAGAAACACAGACATATGTAATATACACATAGTTTGCATATATAATTACATCAGTCCTTTATACCCTAGTTTTAATTGATGTTTGCATTTAAATTTTTATATAATTAACTGTAAATCAAAAGGCTTTGCAATATCTGTAAATTAAATGTAATCCAAATATCTCTGAACGTCACCAATTTTTAGATATAGGCAAGCTATGTTAATTGTTATAGCATGAATTTCACATATTTTGTCTCCACCTGCTAACCAGGACTTTTAATCTGCAAATTCTTCCTCATTTGCCTATCATCCCTAGCAGATTTCTCCTGTGTGTTCATGAATGGATCGATCAGCCATAGCCACCATGGACCATGTGGTGTTTCCACAGTCCTCCTACCTGCCTCTTCCTGTTCAGTGTCCATTCCCCCTGAGACCGTGGCATGCCTGAACACCACGTGGCTCATGTGGCCCACTGGGAGGACGCCAGTGCTATGCTGAGACTCCACTCTCAATGGCCCCAAACTTTCCCTCCTTGAGGTGCTTAGAGTATGTTGGTGTTGGGTAGAAAGTAAATGGTTCCCTTTGTCACTGAGACATACTATTTCATCCAGGAATACTAAACATGATACCTATTATTGCCTTTATCTCTCTTTTTCCTGTTTTCTCATGTATTAATCCCCACAATTTCTTTAGTGAAAATAAATAAACAAGGCCCCTATCTAAGTCAGTTTTTGTAATTAGGACCTCGAAGGATTACCTTCTGTCCTTAGGGTATTTATCTTCCTGTAGGAAGACAAATTTAAAACATATCAAAATAATTGCAATAAAAGGACTAATATGTGGTTTTAGAATAGTGTATACTCAGTGGCCAAGGAAACAAATTCTTTTGGCTGACTGGGATAAAACAACTTGAAAGATAAAAGTTTAATAAACAAAATGAAGCAGAACAGCAGCCCATTAGGAGTGGACTAGAGTGCACGGCATGAATACATGAGCAGAGCTGGGAGGCTCTGTGTGTGCAGGGGACACCGAGTCCTCCAGGCTAGGGTCTGGGGTCACTGAAGGAAATACGAGTGAAGAAGCTGACTTTCTTCTGTGACTATCATATTTATTATAGTATTTGTCATGTCCCCAGTTCAATGGAATTCAAACTTGATGGTTCAGATCCCAAAACCTTTAAAATGAAAAAAATTGGTTTCCATGTGTGTTTATTTATATCGGGAAGAATGTAATCACCAGAAGCTGACCAGGATACACTCCTGATAATTTTTGAAATACTTGAGGATGTAGATTGTGTTTTCATTTATTCTTTTTATAGAAAGCTATTACCTTGGAAATGAAAGTAAGATATAAGCCCAGTGTAGCACAGTGTTTTGCAAATGGTGGGTGTTCAATGAATATTCAGAAAAGAAAGAAATTGCTATAAAAAAAAAAACTTTGCTTAGCTTGATCATGTCTTGAAAAACTGGTTTTAAAGCTGTGCTCTGCAGGATATCTGGAGCCACAGAGGTGTCACCTAAAGAAGTCCTTGTTCCCCTAACACACACACACACACACACACACACACACACACACACACACTTCAACTAGAAGATGTTCAATTTGATATATTTAATATAAAAGGGATCTGGGTAAGATTTCCTGTAAAGGAATAAGGATCCAATGTCTTAAAACTTTTGAAAATTATACTCTTAAAATAATTTAATTTGATCCCCCCCAAAAAGGACAAATAACATTTTTAAAATTCTGAGAGAATTCTGATTCCAGAAGATTCATTAACTTGATTAAGAAAGCTTTAAAGTATTGTCAGGGATGCATGTAAACATCAGTGGAAGAGGGTATAGGGGGATTAATGATAATGGGGGAAAAAATAAAAGTAAAATAAGCAAAAGAAAAAGCTTTAAAGTAATATTTTCAGGAAAAAGGAAAAAGAAGTATTATGTGAGCAATAAGAATGACATGTAAATAAAGATTATTATACAGGACATTTGTACTAAATATTAGAAAATAAGAAATACTCATTAGCTCCAGTTTCTATAAGCTAGCCTCCAGAATAAATGTTTTAAGTTAAAATTAAATTTTAGATACTAACATGTAAATACCATCTCATGTAACTCAGACACATTGTAGTAAGCATTCATAATTAGGAATTCAGAATGAGAGAGAATCATTTTTAGACATAAACAGATCTATTAATGGAAAAATAATTAATAGTACTATGCATCAAATGCCATTCTCAAAAAAAAATCGCTGTACTAGAGAATGGCGGTCCATGTATAGAATACCTTATGAAAATGTATATAGACAGTTATCCAGGTAGAAGCACTGACCAATGCCCCTTTTGGAAGGTTAGAAGGGATCTAATAATACATTTGAGCAAATAGGAGAAAGAAGCCTGGAAAGAGGTTAAATTCTACAATGACAGATGTCCAATAAGGGTAAAGAACCAGATGGAAATAATAACCATATTAAGATTAGCTTGGCCCATGGGAGAGTATTTGGAACAAGACATATAACCGCAATATAAGTTGGGATCATAAATAAAAATGAATATAATAGTATAATGGAAAAGAACTATCTTGGTGAAGGCTAAGCCAACTGGGGGCTTGGTTAAATGTCATTTATTGTGGGAATTTAAAGGATAAATTTTGAACAAAGTTGCTGTAGCGATCAGATCTTAACCAATAATCATGATGATTTATAATAATAATAATAATAATAATAATAATAATAATAATACAATTAAGGCCAGCATTTACAAACTAACTTGTTATTAATAATAAAGTATAATATAAAGTATGCTTTATCAGCTAAGGATTTTTATTTAAAAATGCTTGTTGCTGTTCATCTTTCAAGTACTATAATAAAATATGTAATAATGATGCCATTCTTGTGGCATGAGTAGGGGAGTAACACTCATGTTTTCTATGAGAAGTAAAAATAAGAATAAATAAATACCACTTCTGCATGATGCTTGTCCTTGGAGAGCTTTAGGCAATACTTATCAGGTGGACTGAAAGAGTGACAAATAAATTCCACCTATAATTACTAACCTAGTGCTGCTCATCAGGATGCCTTAATGTTATAGAATTTATCAGCAGCCTGAAACATTTGGCTACTGCTGTGAAAGTGATCCATATAATCATACTTGAGAACTTAAATCACTTTGCCAAGAAGTTTTGCCAGCGTAGACGAGCTGAATATGGAATTTTTTCATATGATGTAGAAGAAAGGGTGTTTTTTTTTGTTTCTTTTTTTTAATATATTTTATTGATTTTTTACAGAGAGGAAGGGAGAGAGACAGAGAGTTAGAAACATCGATGAGAGAGAAACATTGATCAGCTTCCTCCTGCACATCTCCTACTGGGGATGTGCCCGCAACCCAGGTACATGCCCTTGACCGGAATCAAACCTGGGATCCTTCAGTCCGCAGGCCGACGCTCCATCCACTGAGCCAAACCGGTTTCGGCAAGAAAGGGTTTTTAATACAAGCTTGATTAACTTTCGACAGACCCCTCAACCCCCACCCAATCATCATATTTTTTTTAAATTGATAGAAGAGATCTACGCATAGAACCATTTGGCACCGAGGATGTCATTCTGAATTGGCTCATTTGACAAATATTTTTGGTCACAGGAATAATGTAAACCTTTTCATAAGGCCCTATGGTAAGCATTATAGATACTATTTTGAAACTATGAGACACTTTGGCTAAACAGACATTCTGGGACAAAAGATTGGAGACAACAATCAACCCTGAAAACTCTCCTTGGCTGGAGAAAGTGAATCCATAGGCTGAAATCAAATGCATATAAATGGAACTACATCAAACTAAAAAGATTTTGCACAGAGGAGGAAACCATCAAGAAAACAAAAAGACAACCTACTGAACAGAAACAGATATTCACCAACATACATCTGATAAGAGGTTAATATTAAAATTTATAAAGAACTCATACAACTCAACGCCTGAAAAATATACAACAATCCAAGTAAAGAGCAAAATAAAAAATTGAAACGGACTCATAGATACAGAGAGCAGACTGATGGTTGCCAGAAAGGAGAGGGGTTGAGAGACCGGGTGAAACAGGTGAAGGGATTAAGAAATATGAATTAGTAGCTACAAAAGTATCATGAGGATGTAAAGTATAGCACAAGTAATATAATCAATAATATTGTAATAACTATGTACTAGAAATATTGGGAACATCACTTTGGAAAATATATAATTGGCTAACCACTATATGTACAGAAAATAACACAAAATAATATTGAATGTAAAGAGTATTTGAAAAAAAAATTTGAAGACTTATGTAAATCCTTGCTATTTTTCAGAAATTTATATAAAGCAGGGCATGTAGTCACCACTGGAAAAAGTGAGATTAAAATATAATAAAAATGACTTTCCAAAGGAAAAACAAGCAACAAAGCCCTGCCAATTTTTAAATAAACCAAAATCTAAAGACATTTGGAAACATCACAAAATTTTCCGGAAGGTTTTTTTCTTCTTAAATGACCTGAAAATGAGATATGGATTTATAATCCTTGCTTTGCTGACTTGCAGGCCTTAGGAGAGTTCACCTCCTTGGCGTGAGAGTAAAGGACATGATATGATGTAAATTCCACCTGGAGGCATTGGAAATTTTGCTGCTTCTTGAAACAAGCCTATTCTAATCTAGTAAAACCAGTAATGGGCATTCTGATTACATATATTTTACTATTATAAACATTTATCGGTCAGAATTTCCAACATATGTGGGCACAGGAATGAAACTAATACAAGATGATTTTTACAGTGCCAAGTAAGTCATTCCGTAATGTTTACTTCTTATTCAAACCAACAATTAGCTTATTAAAATTTGAAGTTGAACATGATTAATGTTTACATTTTAGTTTTATACATAATTTATATTGCTATAACTTTTAAAGTAAGTCAAGTTTTTTACTTTGCCAATGATATTTCAGATAAGAGTTTAATCTCCAAAATTTACAGGGAACTCATACAACTTAACAAAAGGAAGATAAACAATCCAATCAAAAATGGGTAAAGGATCTAAATAGATACTTTTCAAAAGAGGACATACAGAAGGCCCAGAGACATATGAAAATATGCTCAAAGTCACTAATCATCTGAGAGATGCAAATAAAAATGACAATGAGATACCATCTCACACCTGTCAGAATGGCTATCATCAACAAATCAACAAATGCAAAGTGCTGGAGAGGATGTGGAGAAAAAGGAACCCTCCTGCACTGATGGTGGAAATGCAGACTGGTGCAGCCACTATGGAAGACAGTATAGACTTTCCTCAAAAATTAAAAATGGAACTCCCATTTGACCAAGTGATCCCACTTCTAGGAATATATCCCAAGAAACCAGAAACACCAATCAGAAAGGATATATGCACCCCTATGTTCATAGCAGCACAATTTACAATAGCTAAGATTTGGAAACAGCCTAAGTACCCATCAGCAGATGAGTGGATTAAAACTCTTTGGTACATCTACACCATGGAATACTATGCCGCTATAAAAAAAGAAGGAACTTTTACCATTTGCAACAGCATGGATGAAACTGGAGAGCATTATGCTAAGCGAAATAAGCCAGTTGGAGAAAGGTAAATATCACATTATCTTACTCATATGTGGGATATAATGTTCAACATAATTTGTTGAACAAGAATAGATCCAGAGACAAATGTCAGGGGAGGGGGGTGGGTTAGAGAGCAACCAAAGGACTTGTATGCATGCATATTAGCATAACCAATGGACACAGTGGGGGCTTGCCCAGGGTGGGAATGGCTGGCGGGTGGTGGGCGGGGGGGGGGGGGGGTGGTGGTCAGTCAGTTGGGGAAAAAGGATACATATGCAAAACTTTAGACAATAAAAGAAACAGTTTTTCACATTAAAGTTGAGAATAAAAGTGGCTTTTTAAAAGAAAATTTGTTTTATATTCTGTCTCCATGAAGAAAAGGAATATCGAATGCAATGAAAAGATAGTGGGTGCATGTATGTGCATAATGTATGTGCATATTTGCAGAGGAAATAAAGAGCTTTTATAAGATTCTCAGAGATTCATGATCCATTAAACTCAGGATGACTAGCAAAGAGTTAGTTCACAATCATGTCCTTGGTTTTAGTGTATTCAACTTTGTAATAAATATTAGGTTGAACCATATACAACTGCCACTATGTAACCATTTGACCTGCAAGAACAGCAGTTTTACAAGGCTCAGTCTAATACCTTAAAAGAAATTTGTAGGAAGCATAAAAAAACAACTAAGAATAATATGTTGGACCTAAAATCAAATTGGAAAGAAATCTAGGCACTCTAAGATATGAGATAGAAATTTATTGCAATGAAAGAGAACAAAGATAAGTATAAAGTCCTATATTGAGCTGGGCAAACAAAATTTTTCAAGTATCAGATGGCAGGAGATATTTCACCATAAAGGTGAAAGGAACTTCAAGGACTTAAATGAGGACAAACTCAACAGGAAATAATGACATGGCTTACCATGAGAATCATGAAGGTTCACTGAGAACTCTCATTATGCAAAACTTTGCCTTTGGTGTTTTTAGCTTTACTTTCTCACTCAATTCTCACAACAGCTCTTTGAAGTAAGTATTAATGATTCCATTTTACAGATAATAAAACTGAGCCTCAAAAAAGCTGTACAACTTGCCCATAGCTAAGAAGTTTCAGTGCCAGAAAATGTAATAACCATGAGTGTTAATAATAATCATTGCTAAAATTTATTTAGCTCCTCCTGCAAACCAGAAATTATGGAAAGCATGCTACCTACATTATTTCATTTAATACTAATATTATACTTACAGCAACCTTATTAGGTTGTTATTCCCATTTTTCAAATGAGGAAACTGAGGTTCATAGATCTCATCTAGCTTGAGAAAGGTCTTACACTCCAGCACCCAACACAAAGACAACCTTCGAGTGTTTAAGCAGCTCCATGACTGAGAAAGGTCAAATCCCTTATTTATGTGTATCTCCAGAAGGTTCTTCTTCTCTGGTCAAATTATGACTGATACACATGTATGATCCTATCCATGTTTAGGTTTATAAAAAATTCTGGGAAATTATACACCAAAATGTATATCACTGGTTATAGCTGAGAAATAGAATTTGCAGTGATTTTTGACTTTTCTTTGCTCATATGTAGACTCTAACTTCTTAACAGTCAACATATATTACTTGATGCCTAATAACTTTTATAATGAGATAATTTTAATCCTTCTCATTACTCAATCCATTTATTAGAAAAAAAATAGTATAACTGATCCCATAAATTTTCTGGCACATAAATATAATATGAAATTCAAATTTCATGTCCAAAACTAAAGTGTTATTG
Organism: Myotis nattereri; assembly: GCF_964212035.1. Classification (NCBI taxonomy): domain Eukaryota; kingdom Metazoa; phylum Chordata; class Mammalia; order Chiroptera; family Vespertilionidae; genus Myotis; species Myotis nattereri. The sequence continues at coordinate 62,680,360 of NC_138082.1, read as the reverse complement.
GAAGAGAGTCATGCCATTTATTTATGTACTGTTTATGGTTGTTTTCACCCAGCAACGGCAGAGTTGTATACTGTCAAGAGAGACTGTATGTCTCACCAAATGCTACAGATTTGCTATCTGGCCCATTACAGGAAAAGTCTGCCAACCCCTGGCTTAGGGCATTGCTTATTGAAAGGAAAAGTCTATTTTCCTACATTGATTATTATGGTCTAAAAGAATAAGGTACTTCCAAAGGTCAATCTTTTCCATTCTACAGCTACTTCAGAAAAAGAATCTATGGGTGTGTTAGGCTACCTGTTTACTTCTTACAGATTTAGTTTAGCTTTTATCATAAACAACAGCACCCAAATTATCACCCTGGTGTTATCTCTATTTGGTAAGCAAGTGAGTGAATAAGAAATGAGTATAAATGCCAAGTATATGCCATTTTTTATTTTCATGTTTACTCTTAACATCTAGCTCACGAGCTAGATTTTCTTGAATTACTGAAGTCTTTTCTGAATAGTGAGCCAAACATTATGCCAAATGAAAATACATGGCAGCCCTCACAAGGACTTTGGAATCTTCACGTTCAGCATAGAAAACATTACCAAGTAAATCAGATACAATTTCAACATAGAGTTTTGTAGACTTTTCAAAAACAGAAGGTAACTTTAAAAAAACATAGATTGTGTGATTTTTATGTCGTTTATAAGTATAGGGAAAAATTTCAGAAATCATAAAAATAATTTACCCTTAAATTGAGTCCTTTCGGATGCCTAACTGAACACTTCACTAAAACTCACTTTTTGAGTTATATAACTTTTTTTCAATAATAAAATCGCTCAATTTGCTATATATTTTAAATAAAAAAGTCAGAATTTAGCCCTGGCTGTTGTGGCTCAGTTGGTTGCACATTGATCTATACACCAAAAGGTCACTGGTTCAATTCCTGGTAGGGCACATTCCTGGTTTGTGGGCTCTATCCCTGAGGGTGCATGTGGGAGGCAGCTAATCAACATCTCTCTCTCCCCATCTTTCTCTCTCTCCCCATCTTTCTCTCTCTCTCTCTCTCTCTCTCTCTCTCTCTCTCTCTCTCATCCTTTCTCTCTAAAAAGTCAATAAAAACTTATTTTTTAAAGTTAAAGTTTTAAAAATCATTAACTCGATATTTTAATTTTTCCAAATGTCCTTCTTAGTCATAGAAATAATCACATCTTACCCAGTGAACTTATTGCTAGATTAAAATTCACTGAGGAGAAATCTATCTAGTCATATTAAAGTAACTGTGCACAGCTATTTGAAAAAAAAGAACAAAAACAAAACTGAACACAAGTTTAACCAGAAAAACTGTAAGTAATATTTATCTCTCTTTTTTAAATGGTAAAGATTCAGCGCTACAACTTTCACAGCTGCCTTTGTAAAACTTCCTATTTTGCTATTCAAATTTATTGGGTTTTGTATAGATAAGACTATTGTTTCTTTAAACAAAGCATGATGTTGATACCAGAAAATGAAAGCCAAGATCATTTGCCTCTCAATGCATTTGTTTTCTAGATTGATTGCTTCTTGGCATCCATCCTTCAGATAAGTGAAGCAGCAGAACTATTAAGCAATATCAAAATAATCAGAATTATAAAAAGCCTAAGTAAAGCAAAAACTGAAGGTTCAGACGCTGTGTTTCACTCTTAGCTTCAACCCATAATCCCACCATAAACTGAATTACCCTGTTTACCATCAACCTTCCAATAAGAGCTTTTTTGGGGGGGGCGGGGGGGAGAGGAGGGTTAACTTTTGTAATTGCTACAATATTTAAGAGCAATTGGTAAGTATGTAATTTATAAAAGTTGCCAGTCATTAAGACAAAACTAGTCAGGGGAGACAGGGAATACATATCACAACAGGCTGACTGTATAAATTGTTTGGCCACATCTCTGCTATTACCATTTGCTGACAATTAGCAATGGTTCAGTTTAGTCTAAAGCTCATCACTTACAGCAGGCTTACCTCTCACACTGCTGGTTCAGGTCTTTTTGAGAGAACTAGCTGATGATGTCAGATGCAATAGAAAAGTGACATCCATAGACCCTTACTCAGAATCAGTAGGAAACAAGCCAGGTTTCAATCCATCAAAAAATGATTGTTTTCACAACGGGTTGATACCATGAATTAAGAGCAAATGGCAGTGGACAGAAAGGCTGCCGCTGTAACTGGAGAGGCCCACTGATGGCTTCCTCATTCAGTTATTGACTCTGTACACAGGGGGTTTGGTGAAGAAGATGTCCTATTTTATACAGAAAGCATTGTTACAAAACTTAGAATTGTGATGTGTGGATTACATGGACATTTTCAAAGTGGGCACATGCTGTAACTTCTGTATTTAAAAATACATATTTAAGTTTCATCACAAATTGATGTTATTTATGCTTGTTCAAGCAATGAGAAGATGTCCACCATGATGCAAAATAATTCTTAAAACTTAAGTTGGAGAACAATTACCCCTTATCTTTTTGCAAGCCGCCATTTAAGCCCACCTGCTTTATAAATTAAGGATCTTAAGTATTAGTGTAATGTATGTAATCTCAAGGCATTGTTTTAATTGGTTTTACTAATTAGTCGTGGTAAAACTAACAGATCAAAAGAGGCCATTGAAAAGGTAGTTTGTTGACTGCAGCTCCCAAGTGGAGGGGGGTCCCCACCTAACACCACAGGAGGCCACCCAGGAAACACCCGGGACAGGCAGGGCATAGGGGTTACTCCTAGTTCTCTGGTGTCTCCCTCTGGGGTGATAAGGGCAAGTAGACAGTGGCCCAGAGTATGAGAACCTGACAAAGAGATGGTCGGACCTGGGCTCTAGATTGATTGGACTGCATTTCAAGAGCACATTAACTGGCTTATCTACATCTACATCTACATCTACATCTACATCTACATCTACATCTACATCTACATCTACATCTACATCTACATCTAGGAATATCTTTATTAGGAATTAGCTAACCTTGGGAGAGGCAGCCCCTCCAAGTCAGCAAGGCCCATGAAGTCAAAGGATCACAATATGGAAAATAAAGTCATAAATGCAAGTATTCACCTACCATTATGGCAAAGTGTTAAATGCATTTCCTTTTACTATGAAAAAATGTCTTCCATTTGCATTATTACTGATAAGACAATTCAATGCAAACTTCTTCATATTACCTTTCTGCTCTGCAAACTCTTCTTGTATCTTTCATCATTTTCATCTCGTGTCTACTGACTCAGAAAAGAATCATCTCTACCATAATTGTGAATATTTGTCTCCATCTTACAGCTTTAATGTCAATTCTGAAGCAATTCTTCATGAATAATTCTTTCTTCATGTATATTTTGAATTTTCTTATTATTTCATCTCTGTATTCCCATCCCTTCTACTTAAAGCATGTACAGATCTTCTCTATCTAAAATGCTTCCCTCTGTAGGGTTGGCCTATCAAGCAATCACCACAGCGCTCCCTTTTCCTTCACTGTCGAAATTCTTGAAAATTAGTCTGCACTTATAGCCTCCAAGGCCTTGGTTTTACTCCTTAACCCCCTATGATCTGGTTTCTGCTCCAGACAGACACTTCTTTTATTATGATAAAATCCAGCAAAGGTTTTCTAAGCTCTAGAATCTCTTTATTCGGTTGCAGGATTTGAGGCTATCAGCCTCTTGCTTTAATTGTCTATTTCTCTTAAATATTATTGTACCAAATGATCTTTTTAGATATTAAACTGCAAGGTCACTTCCAGTCTCCTTCCATGGCTTTTCTAAATCTCTCTCCTTTCCTTACAGAGAAAATCTCCTTTTTTATGCCTAGAGTTACATTGCCAGCCATTATTAGACATTTGTCCCTGGATGTCTCCTGATGACCTTGAACTTGATCTATGTCATTCTTGTGTCAGCATTTTTTTGGTCTCAATTTGCTTTCTTCTGTCTTCACTTCCTATCAGTATCAGCACCGTCTCCCAGGTCAAAATATTAAAATCATCTTTGCATCCTTTAAATATTTGTTTGCCACATTACACCATTTGGCAAACCATGCCTGCTCTGTCTCAATGAGCATCTCCACACTTGCTTTCTCCTTGCCATGCCCACAGTTGGCATCTTTGTTTAAGCTATTAGCTACTCACATAAGCTCCTAATGTGCCTCTATGTCTTCAGTTTCTTTTCTTTTAGTAACAGTTTCTAAGGAATATTTTAAATGCCTGGCATGAGCACAGCCTCATCATTTGCAATTTTCCATATGCAGTGCCTACATGGGTCCTGTCATTCTGCAAGTCTGCCCTAGCAAATAGTCTTTATAAACAAACAAAAACCAAATAAACAAAGGACTCTAACTCACAGACTGATGATATTGGAAAGATTATCAATGAAAATGATGAAGCTGACAGCTGTAATATTTTCCTAAGTCCTCTGGTCATTGAATAATTCATGTAACCTTTACTTTTTCTTTCCTCTATGCCTGCTTGTGATAACAAATGATATTACAATAGCAGCAGCCAACCTGGATTTTCATTCTGACTTCAGTTCAGAAAAGAGCAGACTTGGCCTCCCACCAGAGTCTCCCAGAAAACCTTTAGGTAATCTCTACAGTAAGATGTGATCACTCATTTGATCCATCCTAGACTTTGTGTAAAGCATTTTATGGCCTTTCTCTTATTCTCCTTCTTACATGATCTCCCTTTTATATATTAAGCAATTCAAAGTCAGAGATTCTGATATCACATCTTTGTATTTAATTTTTTTTTTCAATTTCAGTTTACATTAAATATTATTTTGTATTAGAGGCCCAGTGCACGAAATTCGTGCATGGCCAGAGATCAGGGCAGATCAGGGCCTTCGGGCTGCTGGCCAGGGCTTCCCTTCCCTGGCTGCGGGCTGCCAGCTGCCAGCTAGGGCCTTCCTTTGTTCTGTACCACCCCATGGTGGTTAGCGCACATCATAGCAAGCAATCGGTCTCCCAGTCAAACTTACATGGGGACAATTTACATATATTTATACAGAAAGCATTGTTACAAAACTTAGAATTGTGATGTGTGGATTACATGGACACTTTCAAAGTGGGCACATGCTATAACTTCAGGTGTACTTTTTTTTTTGTCATTTCCTAAAACCATGCATTGGACAAAGTAAGTGCTCATTAACTAAATCAATGGTCTTACATTTCCCCAAAATGTGCCCAAATAATATATCTCATGAGTTTAATAAAAAATGCTATAGAAAAGGCAAGATTATGCTGCAATCCATAAAATAGGCAACCAATCTCTGGACTATTGAGAACTAGTTAGGCATCTTTAGATGAAGGAAATAGAAACACTTTATGTATAGGTATGTATGTATTGCATAATGGTGGAAAGCAAATTATTTAGAGTTGACTACCTGGTTTCAAGTGCTACCTCCTCCAGTTAATTGCTTTTCTTGAGAAAATAATCTTTAACATGAGGATGGTACTAATAGCACCTACCTTATAGGGTTGGGTGAAGATTAATCAAGTTACTGTATGTAAAGCATTTGAAACATATTGCACATTAACATGTGCCTCAAGAGCCTGTCACAGTCCTATATCACAGGAGAGAAGTTTGCTCATTACTTCTCACGTTCTCTCTTCCAATTCCCCAGAAATGGGCTTGGAAAATCATCAGGGTTCTGTGTGTAAGGCATCTCGAGGAGTGAGGTTCTAAACTGAAGGGTAAGTAAGCCATCAACAGAAGTTTCAAGATGTGGTAGGGAGGCAGAGCATTAGAAGCAGATAGAGGCGTGTTAAATGCAACTCTACCACCATGGTCCAGCTCTCAGAACTCAGTGTCTTTGTATGTGGAATAGGGTTGGTGCAAGGGTTCGAGAATGAGGTTTGGCCTTCATAGTGTAATTTCTAGAGCCCAGGGAAAGACTCAGAGTCCTCAACAGAGTGAGACATACCTTTATCAGAATCAAAGATGATTCTATGGTAACTTGGTCAAAGCTTCCCTTTATCCCAAGATATATAGAAATGCTATTGTTCTGAAAACAGGACATTCTGCTAGTACAGCTTAATTGTCTGTCTCTCTAAATAATAAGCTGTTTTCTGCTGCCAACCATAAAATCCCTTTACCTCTAGTGAAACTACTGATTGTTTTATCCTTTCATTGACTTTCCATATATGTAGCCAAATTCTCATGTAAAAAAAATGTTTTAATTAAAAGCTCACACCCATTATCTTAGAGAAGCATCTAGGAGTTCTGTTGGTTCTGAGAAATGCAAAATGACTTTTAACACATAAATATCACTTTTGAAATTTCAGGGCATATTTTTATGATGCATCATGAAACCCTAACAATGTGTTACTGTTCAGACTTTCTCTGAGAGCCTGTCCAGAGCCAGTGGCTGCTTTTCGAAGACATACTCTCCATGACCTCAATGTGACCTTTCATATCTATAAGGCAGAAACCATCCAAAAAGTTCAAAGCCAGCAAATATACATATTATATAAACAAACTAACACTGTCTGTGGAAAATTAGGCAAACCTGGAATGACAGGAGTATGCTCTGACTGTCACAACAGTTACTCAAAATTTTGGAGCAGACACAGCATGCTTTCAAAGCTCATCACTTTATAGAATTTAAAAGGCCTGGAGTTAGGTCTTGACACCCTCTATAGTACATGCTGAGTTAAGCTCTTTATTAAAGCCATAGGTATTGATTTTGATCTCTCCATATTTTTTATGTCATCTTGATTTGTATATATGCATTCTGGCGAGATGAAATTCATTTAGAATTGATGTTAAGAAAAATTATTAAAGGACTTGTATGCATGCATATAAGCATAACCAATGGACACAGACAGTAGGGGGGTGACAACATGTGCTAGGGGGTGGGTTGGCCAGGGAGAGGTCAATGGGGGGAAAAGGAGACATATTTAATACTATATGTAATACTTAAATAATAAATAATTCTAAAAAAATAATATTTCATGACAAAAAAATTAAAAAGGCAAAATTTATTTTTATTGACCTTCCCCCATCCTTCAATTGGTATCCTTTCTCCTATGCCAGCTTCTTATCTACCAGGTTTCCCAATGCCTTGAGGATGGTTAGGGCCTTCATTAATGCTGGACCATCCTCCCTGGAAAATGCTTCATGTTCCAGCCCAGTGAAATTTATCTGTTGAGTGTGGCCATCTCTCAGCTCTTGTTTAGCAACACTAATTTATATCATCTATTCTAATGGATTAGAGTACTTGTCTTTGTCAGCTTGGGCTGCTATAACAAGACACCACAGAGGAGGTGGTTTAGACATCAGACATTTATTTCCTATGGTTCTGGAGGATAGGTCCAAGGTCAAGGCACCTGCAGATCTGGTGTGTGGGGAGGGCACTTTCTGGCTTGGAGGTGGTCATCTTGCTGTGTCAGCAGAAAGAAAGAGGAAGGAAGATCTTTCATGTCTCTTCTTATGAGGGCACTAGTTCCTTTAGAAGGCTCCACCTTCATGGCCTAATTATCTCCCAAAGTTCTCACCTTCAAATATCATCACATTGGGGATTTATGTTTCAACTTAGAATTGTTGGCGGGGGGGGGGGGGGGGGCGCACAGACATTCAGTCCATAGCAGTACTATTATCTTAATAAACAATCTCTCCCATTTTTTTTTTTTTTGTGAAACAGAATTTATTCTTTTTTTATCTTTAATTTCTTTATTGGTTAAGGTATTATAAATGTGTCCTCATCCCCCCATTAACCTCCAACCTCCCCCCACCCCCACTCATGCTCTCATCCCCTTGTTGTCCATGTTCATTGGTTTGGCTTATATGTATGCATAGAAGTCCTTCAGTTGATCTCTTCCCCTTAACCCCTCCCTCCCCTACTTCCCCTCTGGGGATTGATAGTCTGATCACTGTTTCTCTGTCTTTGGATCATCCCTGATCATCAGTCTATATTGTTCTCTATATTCCACAAATGAGTGAGACCATGTGGTATTTATCTTTCTCTGACTGGCTTATTTCACTTAGCATAATGCTCTCCAGTTCCATCCATGCTGTTGCAAATGGCAAGAATTCATTCTTTTTTACCGCAGCATAGTATTCCATTGTATAGATGTACCACAGAGTTTTAACCCACTCATCTGCTGATGGGTACTTAGGCTGTTTCCAAATCTTAGCTATGGTGAATTGTGCTGCTATGAACATAGGGGTGCATATATCCTTTCTGATTGGTGTTTTTGGTTTCTTGGGATATATTCCTAGAAGTGGGATCACTTGGTCAAATGGGAGTTCCATTTTTAGTTTTTTGAGGAAACTCCATACTGTTCTCCATAGTGGCTGCACAAGTCTGCATTCCCACCAGCAGTGCAGAAGGGTTCCTTTTTCTCCACATCCTCTCCAACACTTGTTGTTTGTTGATTTGTTGATGATAGCCATCCTAACAGGTATGAGATGATACCGCATTGTCATTTTGATTTGCATCTCTCGTATAATTAGTAACTTTGAGCATGTTTTCATATGTCTTTCAGCCTTCTGTATGTCCTCTTTCGAAAAGTATCTGTTTAGGTCCGTTGCCCATTTTTTTATTGGATTGTTTATCTTCCTTTTGTTAAGTTGCATGAGTCCCTGTAAATGCTGGAGATTAAACGCTTATCTGTGATATCATTGGCAAATATATGCAGTGAGCTTTCTTATTGTTTTGTTGATGGTTTCCTTAGCTGTGTAAAACTTTTTATTTTGATGTAGTCCCATTTGTTTATTTTCTCTTTAGTTTCCATTGCCCTAGGAGCAATATCAGAGAAGAAATTCCTTCAGCATATGTTTGTGATTTCACTGCCTGTGGATTCCTCTAGTATTTTTATGGTTTCTCATCTTTAAGTCCTTTATCCATTTTGAGTTCATTTTTGTGTATGGTGTGAGTTGGTGGTCTAGTTTCATATTTTTTCAAGTATCTGTCCAATTTTTCCAACACCATTTATTGAAGAGATTGTCTTGACTCCATTGTATGCTCTTGCCTGCTTTGTCGAATATTAATTGGGCATAGTGGTTTGGGTCGATTTCTGGTTTCTCTATTCTATTCCATTGATCTATATGTCTGTGCTTGTTCCAGTACCAAGCTGTTTTAAGAATAGTGGCTTTGTAATACAGCTTGATATCTGCTATTGAGATCCTACCTATTTTGTTCTTCTTTCTCAGGATTGCTGCAGCTATTCGAGGTCTTTTTTTATTCCAGATGAATTTTTGGAACGTTCGTTCTAGATCTGTGAAATATGTCGTTGGTAATTTAATGGGGATTGCATTGAATCTATAGATTACTTTGGGTAGTATGGACATTTTGATGATGTTGATTCTACCAATCCATGAACATGGTATGTTCTTCCATTTGTTTATGTCTTCCTCTATCTCTGAATGTCCTGTAGTTTTTTGGATATAAGTCTTTTACCTCCTTAGTTAAGTTTATTCCTAGGTATCTTAATTTTTTTGGTGCAATGGTAAATGGGATTGCTTTTTTAAACTCACTTTCTGTAAGTTCACTATTGGTGTATAGAAATGCCTCAGATTTCTTCGGGTTAATTTTGTATCCTGCTACATTGACAAATTCATGTATTAAGTCTAGTAGATTTTTGATGGAGTCTCTAGGGTTTTGTATGAATAATATCATGTTGTCTGCAAATAAGGACAGTTTTACTTCCTCTTTTCCAATTTGGATGCCTTTTATTTCTTCTTCTTGTCTGATCGCAACGGCTAGTACTTCCAGTACTATGTTGGACAGGAGTGGTGAGAGGGTGCATCCCTGTATTGTTCCTGTTCTTAGGGGAAATGGTTTTAGTTTTTGTCCATTGAGTATGATGTTGGCTGTGAGTTTGTCATATATGGCTTTTATTATGTTGAGGAATGATCCTTCTATTCCTACCTTGCTGAGAGCTTTTATCAAGAAAGGGTGTTGGATTTTGTCAAATGCTTTTTTTGCACCAATTGATATGACTATGTGATTTTTATCTCTCAATTTGTTTAAGTGATGTATCACATTTATTGATTTGCAAATATTGTACCATCCTTGCATCCCTGGGATAAATCCTACTTGGCCATGGTGTATGATCTTTCTTATGTATTGCTGGATCCGATTTACTAGAATTTTGTTGAGTATTTTGGCATCTATGTTCATGAGGGATATTGGCCTATAATTCTCTTTCATTGTGCTGTCTTTATCTGATTTTGGTATTAGGGTGATGCTGGCTTCATAGAATGAGCTGGGAAGTGTTCCTTCCTCTTGAATTTTTTGGAATAGTCTGAGGAGGATAGGTTTTAGTTCTTCCTTGAATGTTTGGTAAAACTCCCCTGTGAAGCCATCTGGCCCCAGGCTTTTGTTTGTTGGGAGCTTCTTGATGACTGCTTCAATTTCTTCCATAGTTATTGGCCTATTGAGATATTTAGAATCTTCTGGATTGAGTTTTGGAAGGTTGTATTTTTCTAGGAATATGTCCATTTCCTCCAGGTTGTCTAGTTTGTTAGAGTAGAGTTGTTCATAGTAATTTTTAACAATTCTTTGAATTTCTGTGGGGTCTGTTATTTCGCTTCTTTCATTTCTGATTTTGTTTATTTGAATCCTCTCTCTGATTCTTATTGAGCCTGGCTAGAGACTCATCAATCTTGTTTATTCTTTCAAAGAACTAGCTTTGGTTTCATTGAGCTTTTGTATTGTTTTTTTGGTCTCTATGTCATTTATTTCTGCTCTGATCTTTATTATCTCCTTCCTTCTGCTCACTCTGGGCTTTTCTTGTTGCTCTCTTTCTAATTTTTTGAGTTGTAGAGTTATATGATTTACTACATTTTCTCTTGTTTTTTGAGGTAGGCCTATAGAGCTATAAACTTCCCTCTCAGGACTGCTTTCATTGTGTCCCATAGATTTTGGATTGTTGTGCTTTCATTGTCTTTAGTTTCCAGAGTGTTTTTAATTTCTTCTTTGATCTCATTGGTAACCCAATCATTATGTAGTAGCATGCTATACAGCTTCCAAGTGTTTGAGATTTTTGGATTGTTTTTATTGTAGTTTATTTCTAATATTATGCCATTGTGGTCTGAGAAGATGCTTGGTATGATTTCAATCTTCTTGAATTTGGGGAGACTTTGCTTGTGACCCAATATATGATCTATTTTTGAAAATGTCCCATGTGCACTTGAGAAGAACATATATTCCATGGTTTGGGTTGAAATGTTCTGAAGATGTCAATTAAGTCCATCTGATCTAGCGAGTCATTTAGGATTGCTGTTTCTTTGCTGATTCTTTTTTCTAGAGGATTTATCCAGTGATGTCAGTGGTGTGTTTAAGTCCCCTACTATGATTGTGTTGTTGTTGATCTCTCCCTTGTTATCTTCCAGGTTTTTTTATTTTTTTGGGTGCTCCTGCAT